>NC_140999.1:19232363-20432363 GCF_052327205.1 Somniosus microcephalus
CTCTCAATTGGAGCAAAACCTCCTCTTTTTAGCTTTAATGGCAGCCATGGCTCAGTTGGTAGCACTCTCGCCTGAGTCAAAAGGTTGAGAGAGCACAAAAGCCAAGGCTGGCACTCCAGTGCAGTGCCGAGGGAGAGCCGCACTGTCGGCGGTGCAGTCTTTCAGATGCGACGTTAAACCGAGACCAAGTCTGGCCTCTCAGGTGGATGCAAAAGATCCCATGGCACTATTTCGAAGAAGAGCAGAGGAGTTATCCCTGGTATCAAGGGTTATGGGGAGCGGCGGGAAAGTGGCATTGAGGCCAAGATCAGATCAGCCATGATCTTATCAAATGGCAGAACAGGCTTGAGGGGCCGAATGGCCTACTCTTGCTCCTAATGTTCTTATGGTGGCCTGGCCAATATTGATCTCTCAATCAACATAACAAAAACAGAGTAAATGGTCGTTATCACATTGCTATTTGTGGGAGCCTGTTGTACGCAAATTGGCTGCCACGTTTCCTACATTATATCAGTGACCACACATGATTGGCTGTAAAGCGCTTTGGGTCTGGTGGTCGTGAAAGGCGCTATATAATTGAAAGTCTTTCTGTTACAAATGTCACCTATTTAAAAGGGCTTGTGTTATGTTTGGCCATGAACCTCAGTCCTGACATTTCCATAATAAAAACAGAAAATGCTGGAAACACTCAGCAGGTCAGACAGCATTTGTGGAGAGAGAAACAGAGTTAACGTTTCAGGTGGATGACCTTTCGTCAGAACCCTGACATTTCCATGTTGTTAGCAGTTGGGGGGGGGGGGACGTTTTATTTTAACAAAAGTAACTAAGGTTGCGGCTCCGTAAAAGTGGGTGAGCGGCAAAGCGAAGGAAGGTTTCTGCAGCTTTACTGGGGAAGCTGCCGGCTGCACATGGAGCCGCGGCCCGGCCTCACCTCACCTCCGCCCCCGTTTAACTTCACTGGTGGAGCCCCGGCCTTTACCTGAGCCCTTGGCCGGATGCCTCCTGCGCTGCAGACAGCGGTGACAGCCCGAGGGCGGCAGGAGGAGGAGCAGCTCCCTCAGAGTAGCGGGACCGGGGCTGCGGGAAGCGCAGAGCCTCAGCAGCGACATTCTCGCTTCTCCGCTAGGCCGCCATGTTGGTTGTTGTGGGAAGGGGTCAAGCCGCCCGCCGGAGCCACTGCGCACGCGTGCGCCGCCGGCAGTGCACGATGGGAAGCGAGGCGGAGCCGCGGGGGGAACTACAAGTCCCAGGAAGCATTGCGCGCACTGCCACCAGGTGCTGACTTCATTTGTCACATCAGCATCAGTGACACTGCGAAAGGTTAGAGAGCATGGTTTAAAGTCCCAAAGCCATTTAAATATAATGGGCTGGGTTTATCATGTCAGCCAGTGGCTCAGGGGTTCAAATCCCACTCCAGGGACTTTGAGCACATAAATACGATAGCAAAATACTGAGGATGCTAGAAATCCGAAATAACAACAGAAAACGCTGGACAAACTCAGCAGGCCAGGCAACATCCGTGGAGAGAGAAACAGAGTCAACGTTTCGGGTGGAAACCCTTCGTCAGAACTGAGGGGAAAAAAAGCAGGAAATGAAAAGATTAAAAGGCAGTTTGGGGGCTGGGAAATGGGGGAGGGGATGAAAGAAGAGACATTAAGAGATATTCAAGGTGAGACGAGATAGTAATAGGACAGGTAAAGAGACAAACAATGGCTCTAGATGAAGTGTGAAATGTGCTGGCAGAGTGAAAGACAGCTGCCATGTGGGGGAGAGAGAGGAAAAAAAAGAAAAGACACAAACCCAAAGGGTGGATAAAAAATATAATAGGGGCTGAGGATACAATGTGAAATTGTTGCACTGGATACTGAGTCCGGAAGGCTGTAAAGTGCCTAATCGGAAGATGGGGTGCCGTTCCTCGAGTTTACGCTGAGCTTCCATGGAACAATGCAAGAGGCCGCAGGCGGTGAGGTCTGAGTGGGAATGGAATGGTGAATTGAAATGACAGGCGACCGGAAGCTCGGGGTCACCCTTACGGACTGAACGGAGGTGTTCCGCAAAGCAGTCACCCAATCTGCGTTTGGTCTCCCCAATGTAGAGGAGACCACATCGTGAGCAGCGAATACAGTATACTAGATTGCAAGAAGTACAAGTAAATCGCTGTTTCACCTGGAAGGGGTGTTTGGGGCCCTGGACAGTGGGAAGGGGGGAGGTATATGGGCAGGCGTTGCATCTCCTGCGCTTGCATGGGAAGGTGCCGGGCGAAGGGGAAGGGGTGCTGGGGGTGATAGAGGAGTGGACTAGGGTGTCTCGGAGGGAGCAGTCCCTACGGAATGCTGAAAGGGGAGGGGAGGGGAGGGGAAGATGCGTTTGGTGGTGGGATCACGTTGGAGGTGGCGGAAATGGTGGAGGATGATCCGTTGAATGTGGAGGCTGGTAGGGTGAAAGGCAAGGACAAGGGGAACCCAATCGTGGTTCCGGGAGGGAGGGGCAGGGGTGAGGGCAGAAGTGCGGGAGATAGAACGGACCCGGTCGAGGGCTGTGTCAACCATGGTAGAGGGGAATCCTCGGTTGAGGAAAAAGGAAGACGTCGGAAGCACTGGTGTGGAAGATGGCATCGTCGGAGCAGATGCGGCGGAGACAGAGAAACTGGGAGAATGGAATAGAGTCCTTACAGGAGGTGGGGTGGGAGTCAGTGGGCTTGTAGTGAATGTTGGTCAACAACCTATCCCCAGAGATGGAGACGGAGAAGTCGAGGAAGGGAAGGGAAGAGTCGGAGATGGACCATGTGAAGGTAAGGGAAGGGTGGAAATTGGAGCCAAAGTGAATGAAGTTGTCAAGTTCAGGGCGAGAGCAGGAAACGGCACCAACACAGTCATCAATGTACCAGAAAAAGGGGTGAGGGAGGGGACCCGAGTAGGACTGGAACAAAGAGTGTTCCACATATCCCACGAAAAGGCAGGCATAGCTAGGACCCATGCGGGTACCCATAGCAACACCTTTAATTTGGAGGAAATGAGTGGAGTCAAAGGAGAAGTTGTTCAATGTGAGAACAAGTTCAGCCAGGCAGAGGAGGGTGGTGGTGGATGGGGACTGGTTGGGCCTCTGTTCAAGGAAGAAGCGCAGCGCCCTCAGGCCATCCTGGTGGGGGATGGAGGTGTAGAGGGATTGGACGTCCATGGTGAAAAGGAGGCGGTTGGGGCCAGGAAACTGGAAACTGTTAAAGTGGCGGAGGGCGTCAGAAGAGTCGCGGATGTAGGTGGGAAGAGACTGGACAAGGGGAGAAAAGATAGAGTCGAGATAGGAAGAGATAAGTTCCGTGGAGCAAGAACAGGCTGAAACGATGGGTCTACTGCAGGAGATGCAACACCTGTCCATATACCTCCCCCCTTCCCACTGTCCAGGGCCCCAAACACCCTTTCCAGGTGAAACAGCGATTTACTTGTACTTCTTGCAATCTAGTATACTGTATTCGCTGCTCACGATGTGGTCTTCTCTACATTGGGGAGATCAAACGCAGATTGGGTGACCGCTTTGCGGAACACCTCTGTTCAGTCCGTAAGGGTGACCCCGAGCTTCCGGTCGCCTGTCATTTCAATTCACCGTTCCATTCCCACTCAGACCTCACCGTCTGCGGCCTCTTGCATTGTTCCACGGAAGCTCAGCGTAAACTCGAGGAAACATAGAAGATAGGAGCAGGAGTAGGCCATTCGGCCCCTCGAGCTTGCTCCGCCATTTAATGAGATCATGGCTGATCATCCAAACTCAGTACCCTGTCCCTGCTTTCTCCCCATATCCCTTGATCCCTTTAGCCTTAAGAAATATATCTAACTCCTTGAATATATTTAATGAATTGGCCTCAACTGCCTTCTGTGGTAGAGAATTCCACAGGTTCACCACTGGGTGAAGAAATTCCTCCTCATTCATCTCTGTCCTAAATGGCTTACCCCTTATCCTTAGACTGTGACTCCTGGTTCTGGACTCCCCCACCATCGGGAACATCCTTCCTGCATCTAGTCTGTCTAGTCCTGTTAGAATTTTATAAGTTTCAATGAGATCCCCTCTCATTCTTCTGAACTTCAGCGAGTATAAGCCCAATCGACCCAATCTCTCCTCATACGTCATTCCTGCCATCCCAGGTATCAGTCTGGTGAACCTTCACTGCACTCCCTCCATGGCAAGAACATCCTTCCTCAGAGAAGGCGACCAAAACTGCACACAATACTCGAGGTGTGGTTTCACAAAGGCCATGTACAACTGCAGCAAGACATCCTTGTTCCTGTACTCGAATCCTCTCGCTACGAAGGCCAACATACCATTTGCCTTCTTAACCGCCTGCTGCACCTGCATGCTTACCTTCAGTGACTGGTGCACAAGGACACCCAGGTCTCGTTGCACTTCCCCTTCTCCCAATCTATTACCGTTCAGATAATAATCTGCCTTCCTGTTTTTGCCACCAAAGTGCATAACCTCGCATTTATCCACATTATACTGCATCTGCCATGCATCGGCCCAATCACCCAACCTGTCCAAATCATACTGGAGTTTCTCGGCATCCTCCTCACTGCACACACGGCCACCCAGCTTTGTGTCATCTGAAAACTTGGAGATATTACATCTAGTTCCCTCGTCTAGATCATCATTAATATATATTGTGAATAGCTGGGGTCCTAGGACCGATCCCTGTGGTACCCCACTAGTCACTGCCTGCCACTCGGAAAAAGACCCGTTTATTCCAACTCTTTGCTTCCTGTCTGCCAACCAGTTCTCTTTCCAAGTCAATACCTTGCCCCCAACCCCATGTGGCTTAACTTTACACGCTAATCTCTTATGCGGGACCTTATCGAAAGCCTTCTGAAAGCCCAAATACACCACATCCACTGGTTCTCCCTTATCTATTCTACCAGTTACATCCTCAAAAAATTCCAGTAGATTAGTCAAGCATGATTTACCTTTTGTAAATCCATGTTGACTTTGTCCGATCCTGTCACTGTCTTCCAAGTGCTCTGCTATTACATCTTTTACAATGGACTCTAGCATTTTCCCCACTACCGATGTCAGGCTTACCAGTCTATAATTCCCCGTTTTCTCTCTACCACCTTTTTTGAATAGTCGGGTAACATTAGCTACCCTCCAATCCATGGGAACTGTTCCAGAGTCTATCGAATTTTGGAAGATGACCAGCAAAGCATCTACTATTTCTAAGGCCATTTCCTTAAGTACACTATGATGTAGATTATCAGGCCCTGGGGATTTATTGGCATTCAATCCCATCAATTTCCCTAACACCATTTCCCTACAAATACTGATTTCATTCAGTTCCTCCCTCTCATCAGACCCTATGTTCCCCGACATCTCTGGGAGGTTATTTGTGTCCTCCTTTGTGAAGACAGAACCAAAATATGTATTTAATTGGTCTGCCATTTCTTTGTTCCACATTATAAATTCCCCTGATTCCGATTAGGCACTTTACAGCCTTCCGGACTCAATATCAAGTTCAACAATTTCAGATCATAACCTCGGCCCCTATTATATTTTTATATTTTTTTATCCACACTTTGGGTTTGTGCCTTTTCCTTTTTTTTCTCTCTCCCACATGGCAGCTGTCTCTCACTCTGCCAGCGCATTTCACACTTCATCTAGAGCTATTGTTTGTCTCTTTACCTGTCCTATTACTATCTCGTTTCACCTTGAATATCTCTTACTGTCTCTTCTTTCATCCCCTCCCCCATTTCCCAGCCCCAAACTGCCTTTTAATCTTTTCATTCCCTGCCTTTTTTTCTCAGTTCTGTAGAAGGATTTCGACCCATAACGTTGACTGTTTCTCGCTCCACGGATGTTTCTTGAGCACATAAAGCTAGGCTAACAATCCAGTGCAGTGCTGAGGGAGCACCACACTGTCGGAGGTGCCGTCTTTTGGATGAGATGTTAAACCGAGGCCCCGTCTACACCCTCAGGCGGATGTAAAAGATCCCATGGCATTATTTTTGAAGAAGAGCAGGGGAGTTATCCCCGGTGTCCTGGCCAATATTTATCCCTCAATCAACATAACAAAAACAGATTATCTGGTCATTATCACATTGCTGTTTGTGGGAGCTTGCTGTGCGCAAATTGGCTGCCGCGTTTCCCAACTTACAACAGTGACTACACTCCAAAAAAGTACTTAATTGGCTGTAAAGCGCTTTGAGACGTCCGGTGGTCGTGAAAGGCGCTATATAAATGCAAGTATTTCTTGTGTGCTCCTATCAAAGATAGATTGCTTTCTTCTTCCAGTTTTCTCCCCTCCTCTTGAAAAAAAGACTTGCATTTATATAGCGCCTTTCAGGACAAACCAAAGTGTTTTACAGCCAATGAAGTACTTTTGTAGTCACTGTTGTAATGTAGGAAATGTGGCAGCCAATTTACGCACAGCAAGGTCCCACAAACAGCAATGAGATAATGACCAGATAATCTGTTTATAGTTAAAAAAAAGCAAAATACTATGGATGCTGGAAATCGGAAATAAACAGAAAATTCTGGAAATACTCAGCAGGTCAGGCAGCATCTGTGGAGAGAGAAACAGAGTTAATGTTTCAGGTCGATGACCATATGTCAAGAATGTTCCTTTTAGTTTCAGTTCTGGCGAAAGGACATTGACCTGAAACGTCAACTCTGTTTCTCTCTCCACAGATGCTGCCTGATCAGCTGAGTATTTCCAGCATTTTCTGTTTTTATGTCTGTTTTTAGGTGTATGTTGAGGGATACACCGCCAGGGAGAGTAGTAGGCGCAGGCAAGTAGTGCAGGGCTCCCGTGTGGCCATACCCCTCTCAAACAGATATACTGCTTTGGATATTGTTGGGGGAGATGGCTTATCGGGGGAAGGCAGCAGCAACCAACTTGCTGCACAGGATGGGAGGAAAAAGAGCAGGAGAGCTATAGTGATAGGAGATTCTATTGTAAGGGGAATAGATAGGCATTTCTGCGGCCGCAAACGAGACTCCAGGATGGTATCTTGCCTCCCTGGTGCAAGGGTCAAGAATGTCTCGGAGCGGCTGCAGGGCATTCTGGAGGGGGAGGGTGAACAGCCAGTTGTCGTGGTGCATATAGGTACCAACGATACAGGTAAAAAATGGGATGAGGTCTGTAATGAAATGTGTTTGGCTTGCCTGTATTCGTTTTGCACTCATGTATATTACCCTCCCCCACACGGTGTATAGTTTCACTTCCTCTTTCCTGACTAACCTGGAATGTTCCAGGTCTTGGCTCTTGGCTCCACCCCTGACTTCTCTTACATAAAGATCCCAGGATCTTTATGACTCATTCCTGCGAGCCAGTCAGTGTGTTGAGATGTTAGCTCTGACCTTAGTGATTAAAAGCCAACTTGTTAAAGTTTATAACTTGTAGTTTTGTGGTTATAGGGAGTTAGGAGGTAAATTAAAAAATAGGACCTCAAAGGTAGTAATCTCAGGATTGCTACCAGTGCGACGTGCTAGTCAGAGTAGAAATAGAAGGATATTTCAGATGAATACGTTGATAGAGGAATGGTGCAAGGGGGAGGGATTCAAATTCCTGGGACATTGGAACCGGTTCTGGGGGAGGTGGGACCACTACAAACTGGACGGTTTGCACCTGGGCAGGACCGGGATCGATGTCCTAGGGGGAGTGTTTGCTAGTGTTGTTGGGGAGGGTTTAAACTAAAATGGCAGGGGGTTGGGAACCTGTGCAGGGAGACAGAGGAAAGGGAAGCAAGGATTGAAGCAAAAGACAGGAAGGAGAAAAACAAAAGTGGAAGGCACAGAAATCAAGGGTGTAAATCAAACAGGGCCATAGTAAATAATAATTCTAAAAGGACTAAGAGTGTTAAAAAAAACAAGCCTGAAGGCTTTGTGTCTTAATGCGAGGAGCATTCGTAATAAGGTGGATGAATTAGCTGCGCAAATAGATGTAAACGGATATGATATAATTGGGATTACGGAGACATGGCTCCAGGGTGACCATGGCTGGGAATTCAACATCCAGGGGTATTCAATATTCAGGAAGGACAGGCAAAAAGGAAAAGGAGGTGGGGTAGCATTGCTGGTTAAAGAGGAGATTAACACAATAGTAAGGAAGGATATTAGCTCTGATGATGTGGAATCTGTATGGGTAGAGCTGAGAAATACCATGGGGCAGAAAACATTAGTAGGAGTTGTATACAGACCCCTAAACAGTAATGCTGAGGTTGGGGGTGGCATTAAACGGGAAATTAGAGATGCGTGCAATAAGGGCACAGCAGTTATCATGGGTGACTTTAATCTACATATAGATTGGGCTAACCAAATTAGTAACAATACTGTGGAGGAGGAATTCCTAGAGTAGGTGGAGAAAGAGATGCTTGGAATTCTTTTTAAGAAAGCACAAATCAACAACTGCTACTGGTTGGAGTATGTTGATCATGAATGTTGCTGTATAAGGGATGGTTTCCTGGACCAATATGTCGAGGAACCAACTAGAGATCAGGCCATCTTAGACTGGGTATTATGTGATGAGAAAAGATTAATTAGCAATCTTGTTGTGCGAGGCCCCTTGGGGAGGAGCGATCATAATATGATAGAATTCTTCATTAAGATGGAGAGTGAAGTAGTTGACTCAGAGACTAGAGTCCTGAATTTAAATAAAGGAAACTATGATGGTATGAGGCGCGAGTTGGCTAGGATGGATTGGGGAATGTTACTTAAAGGGTTGACGGTGGATAGGCAATGGCAAACATTTAAAGATCGCATGGATGAACTACAGCATTTGTTCATCCCTGTCTGGCATAAAAATAAAACAAAAAAGGTGGCTCAACCGTGGCCATCAAGGGAAATTAGGGATAGTATAAGATCCAAGGAGAGGACATATAAATTGGCTAGAAAAAGCAGCAAACCTGAGGATTGGGAGCAATTTAGGATTCAGCAAAGGAGGACAAAGGGATTAATTAAGAGGGGGAAAATAGAGTATGAGAGTAAGCATTCAGGGAACATAAAAACTGACTGTAAAAGCTTCTATAGATATGTGAAGAGAAAAAGATTGGTGAAGTCAAGCGTAGGTCCCTTGCAGTCAGAATCAGGGGAATTTATAATGGGGAACAAAGAAATCGCTGACCAATTAAATACATACTTTAGTTCTGTCTTCACAAAGGAGGACACAAATAACCTCCCAGAGATGTCAGGGAACATAGGGTCTAATGAGAGGGAGGAACTGAATTAAATCAGCATTTGTAGGAAAATGGTGTTAGGGAAATTGACGGGATTGAAGGCCGATAAATCCCCAGGGCCTGATAATCTACATCCTAGGGTACTTAAGGAAGTGGCCCTAGAAATAGTAGATGCATTGCTGGTCATCTTCCAAAATTTGATAGATTCTGGAACAGTTCCCATGGATTGGAGGGTAGCTAATGTTACCCCACTGACGTAATAAAACTCACTACGCACTTGGTTTGAGTATAAAGCAAGGCTTTAATCAACTTGTTTCAGAACATGGAGGTCTAGTTGTACTTCACTAGTTCCTGTCTTACAAAATGTCCCTGGGCAAGCTGGGCCCACGCCCGAGTATTGATACTCCTTGGACGGCGCCACCAGCTGACCGCCCAGTGTTATTTCTTGAGTAGTTTCTTTATGATGATGAGATTTATAACATTCTTCCTGCTTAAAAGATTTGGGAGTCCAACGACTTCCTCTTAACCGATTAGGCAGACCACGAATAGCCGCAGTCTTTTAGATCTTTGTTTATTGCTAGAAGGCACGTCTCCCTGGACTGTGTCTTGGCCCCTGGGCTGCTTGATCCATACCGGTGGATCGACAGGGCCCGTGTTGCCCTGATCGACCCGAGGGAGGCTGGGGTGATCGTGACTCCGGGTGCGGGTCCCTACAGGCGCAGAGCTGGCTTCATCCTGTTTGATAGCCGGGGATTGACCGGCGGCCTGGCCTCGGGTGGCCATCCCACGGGGAGTACTCGGCTCCCCGAGTGGATCCGGTGGGGCAGCCGGCAGATCTCTCGATGTCCCAGGTAGGGCGTCATCTTCGAGGGAGTGCAGAGTGTCGGCGTCATCACCGTGGGTCCCTCTATCAGTTGGGTCCGTGGAACCGGCTGGACAGGGAGCCAGGTCCCGGAGCGAAACGGTGGACTCCCGGTCATCAGGGTACCGCACATGCGCGTACGTGGGATTGACGTCCGTGAGTTCTACCTCGTCGACGAGGGGATCGTTTTTAGAAGATCAGACGAATCTTCGGAGCAGCACAGGGCCGGGAGCTGCCAACCATGATGGTAGGGACATCCCATGAGTGGAGCGACGCTGGAAGTTGAAGAATTGCTCGTGAGGTGTGACATTGGTGGACATAGAAAGAAGAGACCTGATGGAATGCAACACGTCAGGGAGCATAGTTTCCCACTGCTGGTCTGGTAAGTTGCGTGACCTCAGTGCAAGACGAACAGCATGCCAAATGAAAGCGTTGTATCTCTCAACCTGTCTGTTACCGATGGGATGGTACGGTGTCGTTTTACTTGTGGCGATTTCCCGTTGGGAAAGATAACTTTTGAGTTCGCTTGACATGAAGGAGGGACCCCGATCAGCGTGGATGAAATTGGCCGTACCGCAAAGGGAAAAGACTTGATCAAGGCATTTGATCACTGTGGAAGTAAGCATATTAGGACAGGGGAAAGCAAAGGGAAAGTGTGAATATTCATCCACCATAGTAAGTACTCACGTTGAGGAAGGCAATGGCCCTTTAAAGTCAATGCTGAGTCGCTGCATAGCGTGTATGAGCGATGTTAAGTCTGTGTGTCCCAGTTATGCTTATTATAAATCACCGGACACAGACCACAAGAATAACTTTAACAGGTCTTTACTATTCGGAGGTCAGGGCTGAACTGCCCAGCAAATCCCTACACAACGTTTATATACCGGTGTGGTCACCACCGGTATTACAGTATACAGCAGCCAAGAGAAAGGAGTACATCTCTTAAGGTAGTTCTCTTAAGGTGGAACAGGTTACATACACCACAATCATCCCTTTTTAGCTTAACAGTTATATCCCCATTTAACATAACATAATAACGCCATCCGATGGATGGAAGAATTGCGGTTTTAATTCCGCGCAAATTCTGCAGGAGGAGCATGTTCTTTTCACATCTTCCGTAGAAAATGGGAGATTTTTAGATCGCACAAAGTGCAACATACGGGTAATGCCAGGATGGCATAAGTCAGTATGGAGATCCGCAAGAGTTGAAGTTGACATAGAAGAGCAGAATGCCCGCGTGAGGGTATCCGGGGCCACATTCTCTTTGCCGGGTCGATAATGTATGGTGTATCCAAAGGCAGCCAATTCCATCCTGCAGAGTTGTATTTTGTTATTCTTGATCTTAGTGCGTTTCTGGTTATCCAGCATAAAGGCCACGGAGCGCTGATCGGTTATAAGTGTGAAATGGTGACGAGTGAGAAAATGACTCCATTTACGTACAGCTTCGATGATGGCCGTAGACTCCTTCTCGACAGGATGATAATGGAGCTCGCTACCCTGCAAAGTTCTGGACAGAAATGCAACGGGTCGACCACCTTGATTCAAGGTAGCAGAGATCGCCACATCCGATGCATCGCACTCGACCACGAAAGGAAGATTTTCATCAATGGAACGAAGCGTAGCTTTTTCCAGTTGTCGCTTGAGGAGGTTGAAAGCTGAAATAGCCGTTGCCTCCAATGGAAATGACTTTGCGTGAAGCAGGGGCTGGATCTTGTCGGAGAAGTGGGGTATCCATTTCGCATAATAGGTGAACATGCCGAGTGCCCGACGAAGAGAACTGAGATTCGTAGGAGGAGGGAGCTCCTGAAGTGGACGAAGTTGCTCCGGATCCAGTTTGATGACACCGTTGCCCACCCAATAGCCAAGGATGTTGACTGATGGTACTGATTTCACAGATTTGGACTCATTTAAGGTTAAGTTGCGACGGCAGAGAACGTCAAAAAATTTCTGGAGATTGGCATCATGCTCCTTCTGGTCATGACCAGCAATGGTGATATTATCCAGATATGGAAATGTGTCCGTTAAGCTCTCCTGTTTGACTAGGCTATCCATTGCCCATTGAAAGACGGCCACCCCATTGGTGACCCCAAATGGAAGGTGACAAAACTGGTAAAGCCGACCATTGGCCTCAAAGGCCATATACTTTTTGTTAGAGTCCTTTAACGGTACTTGATGGTATGCGCTCTTTAAATCAAAAGTTGAAAATACCTTGTAGTTGGCAAGGTTATTGACCATGTCATCGATGCGTGGTAGTGGGTAGGCATCCAGGTCAGTATACTGGTTAATAGTTTGCGAGTAATCGATGCAAAGACGTTTCTTGTGTTGCTTCAGAGGATTTTTAACAACAACGACTTGAGCCTGCCAGGAAGATGAACATGGCTCAATAATACCGTCAGCTAGAAGGCGAGAGATTTCTGCCTCGATAAAGGATCGATCATCTTGGCTGAAACGTCGTGATTTAGTGACTATGAGCTTACATCGGGGGAAAGATTGGTAAACAAGGAGGGCTCGTCGAGCGAAGCCGCCGAAAGCACACAAAACAATACTTTGGAAATAGTAAGCTCCGGCTTTGACCCTCCAAACTCGAAAGTGAGTCTTTTGTGTTGTTTCTGGAAATCCTGTCTCAGGAGCACATCACTGCATAGGTTTTTGAGCACCCCGAGCTGGGTGGAGAAATAAGTGCGGCCATTGAGAATAAGGTCGACAAGACAAAAGCCGGAAGAATTGGTGGTCAGTGTCATCAGAGCCATTGCAATTTCCCTGTCTGAGGGGTAAATACGCAGTTTTAACTTACTGACAGCCCGCTCACTAATGAAGCTGTCAGAGCTGCATGAGTCGATTAGTGCACTCAAAATGTGTCCATTTACCGAAACCTTCATAGTTGCATGGGACAGACTTTGGGGAAAAACAGCTGCGATGGGAGGAGGGGCAGTTTTACCCTTGACAGCTGTAACCTTAGTAGTGGTTCTTGGGGGAGGAGCAGTTTCATAGATAGCAGCTGTAACCTTAGTAGTGGCTCTTGGGGGAGAAGCAGTTTTATAGATGGTAGCTGCAAAACTAACAGGAGCACTCGACCGGTATACCTTAGAAGAGTGGCCTTTCTTGCTGGAATGATTGCAGGTTGCGTTACGAGCAGGACAAAATTTCCTATAATGGAACGCACCTCCACAGAAGAAACACTTCCTTCCGGATTGCCAAGATGCCGCTAGGGCGGGGTCGTCATCAATGAAGGCTTCTAGGGTAGGGTTCTCATCCGCTAGGTTAGAGTCATCATCAGTGAGGGCTTCTGCCCAAGACCTATCGAAGGAGTCATTAAAAGTGATAGCAGCAGCCTGTGCATGAGGTAAAAGATAGGTATCTGCATTCCTCTTTGCTAAGTCCAGAGAACATGCCTGGTCATAGGCAGCCTGTAAGTCGAGGGTTTTATTCTCCAACAGACGCATGGCGTATGAAGGGAGACGCAATCCCATTAATAAAGGAATCACGAATTAACTCCTCCTGGTACTGCTTAGCTGTGACAGCTTTAAGATTACAATCCTTGCTGAGCCTGCAAAGTTTCTGCAGGAATTCGTCAAGTGATTCCCGGGTTGTTGTCAAGTTGTGGCCAGTAGATGCCGAGCAAAAATTTTGTTTGGGGCCTTACCATATAGTCGCTGTAATATTAGGATAGCGGAGTCATAGTCCACACAGTCTTCGATATATTCAAACACGAGGAGATACATAATTGGCACGTATCTCTAATTTATCAGGAACATTCTCACCATACACCCTGAAGAAGTTGCTGAAAGTACGATACCAGTGTTTCCATACCTTAGCAGTTGTAGGTGAATTCGGGTCCAGGTCAAGATGGGCGGGTCTGAGTAGTTTGTCCATGATGGATTGATTACTACGCCGGAGTTCCCTTCTGCAGTTGAAGTCGTAGCTGGCTGTTCCCGAAATCACTCAGAGCGTGGAGCCGATACACAGTTGATTAAATTGACGTAATAAAACTCACTACGCACTTGGTTTGAGTATAAAGCAAGGCTTTAATCAACTTGTTTCAGAACATGGAGGTCTAGTTGTCCTTCACTAGTTCCTGTCTTACAAAATGTCCCTGGGCAAGCTGGACCCACGCCCGAGTATTGATACTCCTTGGACGGCGCCACCAGCTGGCCATCCAGTGTTATTTCATGAGTAGTTTCTTTATGATGATGAGATTTATAACACCCACTATTTAAAAAGGTGGTAGAGAGAAAACAGGGAATTATAGACCGGTAAGCCTGACATCAGTAGTGGGGAAAATGCTAGAGTCCATTATAAAAGATGTACAGGAAACTTTCCGGACATTTAACCTCCGGATAAACGAAAGCTCTATCTACCAGCAAAATTCAGGAGCCGTTTCCTATAAGTTTTTTTTACTTCTTGTTGCTTTTTTTTTTCCAGTCAGGCTCTGCAAGGTCTAGCTGAAGCTGTTGCTTAGCTACAGAGACGCTTTTAAGCTGCGGCCGACTGTTTTGAAGCTGTTGCTAAGCAACAGGGTTTGTTGATTCACATGGAGCTCAAAAGCTCCGTATGTTTTAACATTAGCGCTGGTTTCTACGGCAGTTTTGATGGTACGGCACCAGCTCGGTCCCGTCAGTGCCAGATACCAGAAAGTTTCCTGTAATAACAGAGCACTTGGGAAAGAATGACAGGATCGGACAAAGTCAACATGGATTTACAAAAGGTAAATCATGCTTGACTAATCTACTGGAATTTTTTGAGGATGTAACTGGTAGAATAGATAAGGGAGAACCAGTGGATGTGGTGTATTTGGACTTTCAGAAGGCTTTTGATAAGGTCCCGCATAAGAAATTAGTGTGCGAAGTTAAAGCACATGGGATTGGGGGTAAGGTACTGACTTGGATAGAGAACTGGTTGGCAGACAGGAAGCAAAGAGTTGGAATAAACGGGTCTTTTTCCGAGTGGCAGGCAGTGACTAGTGGGGTACCGCAGGGATCGGTCCTAGGACCCCAGCTATTCACAATATATATTAATGATCTAGACAAGGGAACTAGATGTAATATCTCCAAGTTTGCAGATGACACAAAGCTGGGTGGGTGTGTGTGCTGTGAGGAGGATGCAGAGAAACTCCAGTATGATTTGGACAGGTTGGGTGATTGGGCAGATGTATGGCAGATGCAGTATAATGTGGATAAATGCGAGGTTATCCACTTTGGTGGCAAAAACAGGAAGGCAGATTATTATCTGAACGGCAATAGATTGGGAGAAGGCGAAGTGCAACGAGACCTGGGTGTCCTTGTGCACCAGTTGCTGAAGGTAAGCATGCAGGTGCAGCAGGCAGTTAAGAAGGCAAATGGTATGTTGGCCTTCATACCGAGAGGATTCGAGTACAGGAGCAAGGATGTCTTGCTGCAGTTGTACAGGGCCTTGGTGAGACCACACCTTGAGTATTGTGTGCAGTTTTGGTCACCTTATCTGAGGAAGGATGTTCTTGCCATGGAGGGAGTGCAGCGAAGATTCACCAGACTGATACCTGGGATGGCAGGAATGACGTATGAAGAGAGATTGGGTCGACTGGGCTTGTATTCGCTATAGTTTAGAAGAATGAGAGGGTATCTCATTAAAACTTATAAAGTTCTAACAGGACTAGACAGACTAGATGCAGGAAGGATGTTCCCGATGGCGGGGGAGTCCAGAACCAGGGGTCACAGTCTAAGGATAAGGGGTAAGCCATTTAGGACTGAAATGAGGAGGAATTTCTTCACCCAGACATTGGTGAACCTGTGGAATTCTCTACCACACAAAGCAGTTGAAGCCAATTCATTAAATATATTCAAGAAGGAGTTAGATATATTTCTTAAGGTTAAAGGGATCAAGGGATATGGGGAGAAAGCAGGGGCAGGGTACTGAATTTGGATGATCAGCCATGATCTCATTAAATGGCAGAGCAGGCTTGAGGGGTCAAATGTTTCTATGATAAATATTGGCCAGGAAATAGTGCCATGGGATCTTTTACATCCACAGGGCAGACGGGGCCTCAATGTAACACCTCTTCCAAACGACAGCACCTCCAACAGTGCACTACTCCACTAGAGTGTCAGCCTAGACTTTCTGTTCAAACCTCTGGAATGGGAGTTGAACCCACAACCTTCTGACTCGGAGACAAGAGTGCTACCCACTGTGCCACAGCTGACACTGAAGGCAGAGGTTCATGCTGGGTACAGTTTTATTAGCTGCAGTCAACCGTCTGTCCCTCCTCCAAATGTGCATTCTTCATGTCTAGGCCTTGGACAAAGGTTATCAGCAACCTATTTGGCTGTAGGGCCATCAACCCCAAGCCTAATCTTCTCATCTGTTGTCCCATTTTCTCATTTACCAGCAGCAATTATTGGATAGCAACTAAGAGACATTGAGGCCTGAAGCATTCCACCCACAATATAGGGCTGGATTTTGCCAATGGGGAGCTTTTGGAGGCGGGACTCCCACTTGTCAGGTTTCAGTCCCGCCTCCATCAACTTCTGGCCAACCCACGCTATTTTCCCTTGATTGACCTTGTTAAGCCCGCAGCGGGCTTAGCAGGCCAATTAAGGGAAAGCCGGTTACAGAGAATGTCAGCGTATGACGTTTCATCTGTCAAAAATTTTTGACAGATGAATTGTCATTGTTTGACAGCTCTGCGAAGCTGTCAAACACTGACGTTCTCTGTAGTTTGATTAGTTCTTGAATTCAAGACCTCATCAAACCTCTTTTGCAGAAATTAGATGGTTGTTGCATTGGAGAATGCAGCAGCCATCTGTCATTTCTGCCGCGGAGGTGCGAGACTCTCCACATACCCAACACTTGAAGCCTGCAGGAAGAAACCAAGGTAAGTAAACTTTTTCTAACACTTACCTCAGACACTCACCTCTCCACACTTGCACCCATCACTTACCTTCACAGTGCACTTTTGCAACCCTCCGACCCCCGCAGACCCACTACTCGCCTCGGTGACCCTGGCGGCGTTCGGAGCCTTCGGGAAGCCCGCACTTGTGTGGGCAAAATGGGGATAATCCTCTTACCTGCCTGTTAACTACCTGTTAACCCGGCAGTCCTGCCTCCATACTCGCCTCCCCAGGGCTGGCAAGATCACGCCCATAGTGTCGAACAGACAAGAGGCAATGCCTGTGACCTTCTTGCATATCCGCAGTTTTATTTCTGCCCCAAGAAGATGAATATTTGTGTGATCAGTGTTTATTGTAAGTAAAACTGATAACTTATCTTTGGCAGATTTAAAGGGACACTGTCTTCATGAGAAAGTGTTTGACAAACTTTTAATTTTTGCATAGGTGACAGAGGAGGCCAGAATGTCTCTGCATCATTTTTATCACAATGATATTGATGTAATCATCTGTTTTGACACAATTTGCAAACAGGAAAAAAAGAACTGCCAAACACTGAAGTAGAAACAAAAACAGAAAATGCTGGAAACACTCAGCAGGTCAAACAGCATTTGTGGAGAGAACGCACATGTTCTGTCCTCCTCACGACTATGATTTGACAGACAGCTAAACCCTCATCACCAAACAGGAGGCGTTGTTACTTTTTTATCCAGTTTAATGACACAGGGTGAAACTACAAAGAGAGCAAGAAATTACAACATCAAATAAGGCCGATTGGTATTACAATCACGATCTGAATACACAAAATAAACCTAGGATAGTAGAATGAAATGTTACCACTATAACGCAATGGTTCTATTACAATTTGAGGTAAATCTGATACAACAATCAAAGGTCTAACACATGAATGCCAGGGGAAAGACTAATAGCTAGCCACATGGAAACTCCACAAAGTGCAATATTTTAACTCATCTGGCCACAAATATCAAGAAATGGTGACATAGATCAAACATAAAGACATCTGATAAAAGGCTACTTACAGACAATGCCAATCAAAGGGGGAAACTGAGAAGGATGGCGTTAGATACTGTATACATCACCAGCCATGAATTCTGGGCTCCCTCGTGGTTGTGTTTTACTTTCACTTTCTCATCATGTCACATGACATAAATCAACAATAAGGAGGTAAGTAGTAAAACCACTAGGGGGAGACAAAACACAATACTAAAAGTCTATGGGGACATAACAGCACAAGACATTTCAGGTATGGACCCTTCCTCAATCATATGGTTAACACATTGTTGCCACCCCCTACCTGACCACCCCTGAAGTCTTCATATTGACAAGACCATCTCTAGTTATTTCCTCATTATCGTTATCTACATCCCCTTATCAGCCCCAACCCTTCTATCATTCCCCTCAGCCTCTGGGGGGGAAAAAACTACACCAAACTCCCTTATCACAAGCTCTCCAATGCCCAACTCCCTTTCCTCTCATGATATCACCACCTCTGTCGATCTGCTTCACAGTTGTCTTGTTTCTGTTTTCAACTCTCATTCACACCAGTTTTCCACTCTTGCTGATCCTCTTGGCACAGCACCCACCTCGCAACCACAAATCCAATGGCTTCATGCTTGAGAGCACTAGGCACCCAACTGTCCTGGTATTCCACTGCCCCATCTTTGGCTTGACTACCTCAAGAATTATCACCTCTCCTGACAAATCCTTTGATTACTCCAGGATTATCCTGGAGGATAAAGACAACTTCAAACTCCCCTTGTCTACCACAAACCACCTTCCTCACCTGTCCTCCTCCATCCCATCCACCCTCACTTCTGATACTCAGAATTTCTATGAGAGCTCATAGAT
The DNA here is from genome assembly GCF_052327205.1 of Somniosus microcephalus. Taxonomy (NCBI): domain Eukaryota; kingdom Metazoa; phylum Chordata; class Chondrichthyes; order Squaliformes; family Somniosidae; genus Somniosus; species Somniosus microcephalus. Next base: position 19,251,107 of record NC_140999.1, read on the forward strand.
TTTGCTGCCTCCAAAATCGAGACCGTCTGTACTGCTGCCTCAGCTTCCTGTGTGTCGCCAACCCCTCCCCTGTGCGTTCTCCAACCCCGTCCCCTCCTATCAGCCCCAATGTCAGAATACTTGTAGTTTCGCCTCTATTATCTTTTCAAGCCTCATCAAACCTATCTACTGGGCTGATAAGTGGCAGGTAACATTCGCACCACAGAAGTGCCAGGCAATGACTAGCTCCAATAAGCGAGAGTCTAAACACCGCCCCTTGTTATTCAATGGCATTACCATCACCGAATCCCCACCATCAACATTCTGGGGGTCACCATTGACCAGAAACTTAACTGGACCAGCCACATAAATACTGTGGCAACAAGAGCAGATCAGAGGCTAGGTATTCTGTGGCGAGTGTCTCACCTCCCGACTCCCCAAAGCCTTTCCACCATCTACAAAGCACAAGTAAGGAGTGTGATGGAATACTCTCCACTTGCCTGGATGAGTGCAGCTCCAACAACACTCAAGAAGCTTGACACCATCTAGGACAAAGCAGCCCGCTTGATTGGCACCCCATCCACCACCTTAAACATTCACTCCCTCCACCACCTGCGTACCGTGTCTGCAGTGTGTACCATCTACAAGGTGCACTGCATCAACTCGCCAAGGCTTCTTCGGCAGCACCTCCTAAACTCGCGATCTCTTCCATCTAGAAGGACAGGGACAGCGGGCGCATGGGAACACCACCACCTTCAAGTTCCCCTCCAAGTCACACATCATCCTGACTTAGAAGTATATCGCCGATCCTTTATCGTCACTGGGTCAAAATCCTGGAACTCCCTCCCTAACAGCACTGTGGGAGTACCTTCACCACACGGAACTGCAGCGGTTCAAGAAGGCGGCTCACCACCCCCTTCTCGAGGGCAACTAGGGATGGGCAATAAATGCTGGCCTTGCCAGAGACGCCTGCATCCCATAAAAACAAATTTAAAAAAAACCTGATTCCTCAATCCCCTGCTGACCCAGCTCCTGACCACATAACTATCTCCCCTTAACACAATGCTCACAGACATTGTCAATAGCTTTCTTTCCCCACCTACAGAACTCCCATCATCACCCCTCCCCAAAAAGTCCATGTTCAATCCTCCATCCTCTACAATTACCATTACATTTCTAGGGTCCTCTTTCTCTCCAAAGTCCTTGAACACATTGGGGGAGAAATTCAGTATCACCCCGTTTGGGGCGTGATTTAGCGCCTGGCGCTAATTATCGCCTCCGACTGCAAACTTGGCTTCTATCGCTCCTGGAGGTTATTGGAGTGCTAAATCAGGCGCTTCACACCTCTCTTAAGGCGCTAACGCCGAGGAGGGAGGCGCTACCTCAGAGCACTGGCGAAGCTCATGTGATGTCAGTTAGCGATGGAACACAGACACACTGGCGCTGGCCAGTTCTTAAAAGGGAGGGTCGATCTTGCTCTCCAGCCACACCCTGCTCATTGCAGCCTTGAATCTCGGCCTGGAGAGACCTGTACATCAAATCTGTTGGAAAGAACAATGGAGAGGCCCAGGGAAAGAGCTCAGAGTGCAGCCCCCATAGTCTCTTCTAAATCGATGCAAGGAAGATCAAATCAAAAAGAACCTGCAAAGTGCTGCTCAGTACCCAAAACTCCTTCACACAGCATTGAATATCTCCTGCAGTCTCTCTCTCTCACTCAGAATGCATGGTACAAACATTTCGCCAACAAAAAAAGGCAGGAAGCGGTCGTCTTTAAATAGCGCTCCCCCAGTCCCTTCCCGACTGCAAAACGCCCCCCTCTACCTGTCGTTGCTAACGGCAGGCGGTAAGACAGGGGGGCGCCACTCAATACCCGGTCCGGGGCGCTACCGGGGCGTTGCACGCTCGACTGACGTCACGATCTGCAGGCGCAGGAGATCGTGGCGGTAGTGATTAGCGCCGCCGCAAAATGTCTGGTCAATTTCGTTAAGGCGCCAACGGGAGGCGCAAACCAACCGACCTTTTCCCCCACTAACTCCCTACGCTATGCTCAGCTCTCTCACCACTCTCTCTCTGAATTCCTCCGCTCTAGTTATTGCTCAGCCCACAGCACTTGAATGGTCAAAGTTACCATTGATATTCAGTCTGATTGTAGCTGCAGCACCTTATCCCTCATTCATTTCCTCAACCTCTCTGCAGCCTTCAATACGGTTGACCGCTCCATCCTCCTCTATCGCCTCTCCTCTGTGGCGCCACCTATGCATGGTTCTTTTCTGCCTATCCCAATGTAATCAGTAAATCTCTTGCAATGTCTTCTCCTCCTGCACCTCTGATGCGCCTCAAAGGTCCATCCTTATACCTTATCTAAGTGTGTGTTCAGATTCCATGATACTATTTCGAAGAAGAGCAGGGGAGTTCTCCCTGATGTCTTGGCTGAAGAGATCGCAAAGTCTCTGTTTGAAGAATGGACTCAGTCGAGAATATTTTTGTGGACTTCATGGGCTGAGGGTGTTTTCCCTGTGGTGGGATCGCCCTGTGCAGATGCGTGGGGGACTGGTTTGTTAAAACTCCAGAGAACGCATGGCAGTTGGCTGTGACAAAAGAACTGTCAGTCATCCAGAATGTATGGGTTCGCCAGACAGTCCTGGAAAAAGGAAGGGGGCCACTGAACTTGAACTTATTAGAAAGCCACTCTAATATGTAAAAGTACTTCTCACCTCCATCTCAGAAGAGAAGCAGAACAATGGACCCACTCATTGTCAGCCGAAGAGGAGCCAGTTTTTCCCAACACAAAGACCAAAGATATGTCCCAGACTTAGGGCCATTAATCCAATCACGGAATACTCATGGGTCTGATGATGACCCATCACTGATTAAGCACCGGAGTGCTTAGAAACAAAAGGATTTTAAAGATTGGCGGGAAAGTTATGGGTAGCCAGACTCCTATAAAGATAGATCCTTTCCCACCATTCTCTCTCTCTCTCTCTCTCTCGCTCCCGCTCCAACAAGATCAACCTAACAAGAAGTACCAGAGAAGCCGCCGAGCGGAGCGATCAAAACTGACCACGTGTGGGGGTAAGCATAGTCTCGAGTATCCCAAACCGGTAACCCGATATCCCAGGCGAGCTGGGTGAGCTGTAAGGGCTCTCAGAAGTGAAGTTTTTGGGCTATTCCGAGGGTGGGAGCTTCATTTGGTTTAGCCAGGCGAAGGGGTTTATGCGACTGGGTAATTCATTGGTAGGGGTGGAGTTAGAGTCCACCATAGCAACAAGGGAATTACTGCTTGTTATAGTCCCCAGTTTTGTACTGTATGTATGTTGTTTGTAACCTGGATTTTATTCTGCACAGAGACAGTGATTTCGTTTAGTAGTGCATGTTTTAGCCAGTGTATGTTAGACCAAATAAATACAAGTTTGATTTTTCACCGAAGCATTCCTGTCCGTGACTTATTTCATTTACACTCTGAATAATAATTCCCGGGTATAGAACTTTCGTAAAGCGGGGGCGATTCGAACCGTCTGTCTAGCACTTGGTCTAGGATCAAAAACCGCTTACATGGCCAATACTTATCCCTCAATCAACATCAGTAAACAAAACAGATAATCTGGTCATTATCACATTGCTGTTTGTGGGAGCTTGCTGTGCACAAATTGGCTGTCGCGTTTCCTACATTACAGCAGTGACTACACTCCAAAAAAGTACTTAATTGGCTGTAAATTGCTTTGGGACATCTTGAGGGCGTGAAAGACACTATATAAATGCAAGCCATTCTTTGTAAGTATTCAAACACCCAGCTTAGTCTCTTTGGGGGAGAAATTCGGTATCGCCCCGTTTGGGGCGCTAGTGTTGGCGGTGCGCAAAGTTTAGCGCCAGGCGCAAATTATCGCCACCTCCAGCGATATTGGGTAGCTGCGCCCCTGAAGGTGATTGCGGCGCTAAATCAGGCACTGCACAACAGTCTTAAGGCGCTAACCCGGCAGCGCAACGCAATATCGCCGCGGGCGGGCGCAGCGCAGGTGCTATCAATTATCGAGTTCAGCCAGACACGCTGGCGCCGGACAGCTCTTAAAGGGGCGGTTTGATCATCATCTCCAGCCGCACCCTGTGCATCGTAGGCCTCAAACTCGGCGGTAACCTACCTGTGGCATCGACAACTGCATGAACATGGAGAGGGCCAGGGAGAGAGCGCAGCGCTTCAGCGAGGGGGCATTGGATGCTCTGGTTGGCGCAGTGGAGCGCAGGCGATCTGTACTCTACCCAGAGAATGGCAGGAGGCCTCAGCACAGCGACTATCGCAGAGCTTGGAGGGAGGTTTCCAACAGAGTCACCTCCAGCAGCATGGTTCCCAGGACTCCTGTGCAATGCAGGAAGAAGTTCAACGACCTCACTCGGGTCGTCAGGGTGAGTGCCTTTTTCAGAATCATCTTACATAGAAACATAGAAGATAGGAGCAGGAGTAGGCCATTCGGCCCTTCGAGCCTGCTCCGCCATTCAATGAGATCATGGCTGATCATCCAAATTCAGTACCCTGTCCCTGCCTTCTCCCCATATCCCTTGATCCCTTTAGCCTTAAGAAATATATCCAACTCTTTCTTGAATATATTTAATGAACTGGCCTCCACCGCCCTCTGTGGCAGAGAATTCCACAGGTTCACCACTCTCTCGGTGAAGAAATTCCTCCTCATTTCAGTCCTAAATGTCCTACCCCTTATCCTTGGACTATGACCCCTGGTTCTGGACTCCCCGACCATCGGGAACATCCTTCCAGCATCTAGTCTGTCCAGGCCTGACAGAATTTTATAGGTTTCGATGAGATCCCCTCTCAATCTTCTAAACTCCAATCATCCCTCCATCTGGACCTCACTTTATGGCCAGCACCCATGCCCCTTTCTGGAAACACACACGCACATTCAGCTCTGTGCATAATGTAAGGGCTCCTGGACCATGGGAGGCATGTCATCCCAGATCAGGGCAGCATAATGTAAGGGCTAATCGACCATGGGAGGCATGTCATCCCAGATCAGGGCTGCAGGTTTCCTCACACCCCGTCCTTTCTCTTGCAGGCCAAGCTGGCCCATAATAGAAGGCAAGAGCATCGGACCGGAGGAGGCCGGCCTCACCTGCAGACCCTCACAGACCTGGAGGAGCGAGTCCATCGGATTGTGGCAAGCCGGATGATTGGACCCGTCGCCTCTGGAGATGCCAACCCCATTGTGGACAGCAATGGTAAGGTCATCACCTTTTTGACCTCTCTCCTTCCACTTGTTCCCCACACCAGCATGCTTTTTCACTCTCGACCCAATTCAGAGCATTGCAGCACTCGTGCATCCCTTGCTGCCACCCTGTCCTTTCGCTAAAGCCACTCTTGAACCTCCCTGCTTTCAGATGCTGCATCACCAGCTCAGGAGGCGGGCCCTCAAGCTGCCAGTGCGAGTGACTGTGGAGGCGATGAGGAGGAGGAAGCCGGACCATCCGTGCCACCCTCAGGCGAGCTAGCCCATGTCCAGACTGGGGAGACGCCTTCCCTGGAGGGGAGCGGGGGGGAAATGGTCTGAGGAAGATGCAGCTCCAGGACCCAGCAGCCTGCAGCAACGCGAGGGGCGTAGGGAAGCTCGGGGGCTGTCTCCCCGGAGGGCGAGTCGGGCCGCGAGTGCTGCTGCACAGAGCGCGGAAGAGGTGCGTGCCCTCACAGAAATGAGCGCCCAGGCTAGGCTGAGGCACACTGAGCTCATGGCTGCAGTGGCAAGGATGCTCGATTCCATTGAGACACTGGCAAGGAGTGTCCAGGACTTCGGCGAAGCACAGGCAAGGAGTGTGCAGGACTTCGGCGCAGCACTGGCAAGGATTGTCCAGGACTTCGGCGAAGCACTGGCACCTGCCACACAAGTGCTGAGTGCTGCCACGTAGTCAGTGGCTGGTCTCATGCAGACGCAGATTGAGGCCACGCGAGCACTGACTACTGCCACCCTCGCTGGATCGGGCAGGATTCCCCGGGGCCCTTGCCGCGCCACAGCAGACCAGCAATCTGTGCACCAGCCAATTGCTGCGCATGCTGCAGTGCTGCCCCGTGGGAGTGCCAGTGTGTCGGCCGACCAGGGAGCTGCTGTCCGCTCTCAGGATGACAGCATTCCTGCTGCCACCACTGGCACTTCTCCACTGCAGCTGCCACCACCTGTAGGACAGACTGCTGCCGCCCATGCGGAGTTGGAGCAGTCAGCAGCCGGGCCCTCCAGGCCCAGACCGTCCCTCAAGGGCATCTGCAGTCTCAGTTTCGGACAGTCAGCAGGCCTCCCCCAGCCTTGCTGCAGCCACTGGGGTCCCATTACAGAGGAGCTGCAGGGCGGGAAGGGGGCAATTCCGCAAGGGAAGCAGATCACCCTTGAGGGGCAAAAAGTAGGAGGTGCTGCTAAATTATGTTATTTCTTTCATTCAAGGCCGAGGATGCTGGTCTGAATGTTGGTTATGTTTTGGACATTGTCTCCAGGGTGTGAGAGCTAGTTATGTGGCAGTCTGTTTGTTTTAGTGTTTGTTTCCATTGCTTTGTCATGCGGGAAGGATACACAGTTTGTTAAATAAAGAAGTTTATTTATTCACAATGTCCATGTCTGTTCTTTGCACAAATTGTTGCCTTGACCGGCTTAGGGGTAGCAGAACGGTTCCATTCATGTTCTTGGAATGACAGAAAGCATTCCCTCAGAGGGGTCTAGAAGCGACTTGCTATAAGCCTCTGATGGACGGCCCTTGCAGTTTGTGCCTCCCTCCCGTCTTGGTGCTGCTCCTCCTCCTCTGCTGGTGCTTCAATGTCTGGTGGCCTTGGCTGGGTCCTGAGGATTGCCAGGTTATGCAGCATGCAACACACAACCACGAAGTGGGAGACTCGCTCAGGTGAGTACTGAAGGGCTCCTCCGGAATGGTCCAGACAGCGGAACCGTTGCTTCAGCACGCCGATTGTGTGCTCCACGATGTTCCTGGTCGCTTGATGGCTCTCGTTGTATTGTTCTTCAGCGGGGGTGCTGGGCGAACGGAGCGGGGTCATCAGCCAGGGGCACAGAGGATAGCCCTTGTCCCCGAGAAGCTAGCCTCCTGGGTGAGCCGGGGCTTCGAAAAGGTCTGCCACAGAAGTCAGGCGCAGGATGAAGGCATCGTGGCTGCTGCCTGGAAAGTGGGCATTGACAGCGAGTATCAGCTGTCGGTGGTCACAGACCAGCTGCACATTCAAAGAATGGAACCCCTTTCAGTTGCGGAAATCCTCCGCATTCTCTAGAGGCGCCCGCAAAGCCACATGCGTGCAGTCAATGGCGCCCTGCACCATGGGGAAGCCCGCTATCCTTGCGAAGCCCTCTGCGCGCTCTCGCTGCTTGTCCGGGGTCATTGGGAAGGAGATGTACTGCCGTTTCCTTTTAAAGAGGGCATTAGTCACTTGATGGATGCAGCAATGCACCGCGAACTGTGAGATGTTGGCAATGTCCCCAGCAGCGGGCTGAAAGGAGCCGCTGGCATAGAAGTTTAGAGCCACAGTGATCTTCACAGCCACCGACAGAGATGTCCTGCACCTTAGTTGAGGCTGCAGATCTGGCTGAAGCAGGTGGCAGAGCTAAGTGACCACCTCCTTACTGAAGCGCAGCCTTCGGAAACACTGCTCCTCCGACATGTTGATATACGAAAACTGTTGGCGGAAAACCCTGGCAGCGTAAGGTCTCGTGTGCCGACGTCTGTTGGCCCTCCTCCATCTGGCCATGCCTGCCACTCTATCCCTGCGTCTCTGTGCCCTGTCAATATGATTGAGAAGGACGACGTTCCAATCCAATGCAGCCCCCATAGTAAGTGCGCACTGAAAGTTATGCCGGTTGAGAAGCTTACCAACTGCAAAGTTATGTTCAAAAGGCTAAAAAGTTCCTCAGCCAGTGCTGGCTCCCTGCAGGAATGGCTCTCCGTTTGACTCTGAGCAACTCTCTCTCTCTCTCTCACGGAAGGTGTGGTCCAAAAATGGCTACCACTAATAATCCAGGAAGAGTCCCCTTTAAATAGCGCCCCCCCAGCCCGACAGCGACTGGGAAACGTTCAAGGTAACCTGTCGTTGGTAGTGACAGGCGGAACGGAGGGGGGCGCCACTGAATTTCCGGTCCAGGGCGCCCCAAGGGCGTTGCACACTGAAATGACATCATGATCTGTGTGCGCCGGTGAGCGGGCGCTACGGTTTAGCGCCGGCGCTAAATGTCCGCTCAATTTGGGAGGAGGCGCAGGGTTTGCTGCGCCCGGGCGCTAGTTGGTTAGCGCCCCACTTCTTGACCTCATTAGGCGCTAATGGGTGGCGCAACCAACCGAATTTTTCCCCCTTTGTCATCACCCTAGACTTCACAACTGCTGTTTTCTGATTGTCTGTCCAACACAGAATTACATAGAATATACAGCACAGAAACAGGCCATTCGGCCCAACTAGCCTGTGTGGTGTTTATACACGAGTCTCCTCCCATTCCATCTACCTCACCTCAGCCTTTCCGCATATCTTTCTATTCCCTTTTTTCTCATGTACTTGTCTAGTTTCCTTCTGAAAACATCTAAGCTATGAACATCAGTTCAAGGTCACGCTAGAACATTCCCTGAATGTACAATCAGCCAAACTGAAGCCAGCCAAGGAACCAAAGAACCATAGGAGTTTAAAGCACAGAAGGAAGCCCTTTGGCCTATGAAGTCTGTGCTGGCTCCTTGCTGGAGCAATCCAAAACTAACCCCACTGCCCTGTTCTCTCTCCAAAGCCCTTTATCTTCCTCTGCTTCAAATGTTTATCTACTTTACCTTCAGACATTGCAATGGACTTTTCCTCAACTGCTCCCTATGGCAAAAGCATCCCATACTCCAAAAACTCTAAAATATTTCCTATATTTTCTCCTCACTCTCTTGATAACTTTACTGAATAGGTTGATGTGATTTCATCAATAAAATTATAGACACAAGAAATTTCATCCTCACATTAAGATGGTCTGGATCATAGAGGAGCCAACTCATCCCATAGGAAATAACAACAGAAAATGCTGGAAAAACTCAGCAGGCCAGGCAACATCCGTGGAGAGAAAATAGAGTCAACGTTTCGGGTATAAAGGGTTTTACCTGAAACGTTGACTCTATTTTCTCTCCATGGATGTTGCCTGGCCTGCTGAGTTTTTCCAGCATTTTCTGTTGTTATTTCGGATTTCCAGCATCTGCAGTATTTTGCTATCATCCCATAGGACCCGAGTCAGGAATCCACCCCCAAATCGATAACGTACAAAGCTCTGCTCTGAAGAAAAGAGATGGAAGCGTCCCATTTAAGCGTAGACAAATGCAAGCCGGGAAAACTGCAACTGCATTAGCAGAGCATGTGTAGAAATGACATATAAATGGATTGCTGAACATGTAAAGAGTAACTTGTGGCTGTTAAAGCTCATCATTCAAGTGTTTGGCACTGTCTTTAACCAGCCGAACACTAGGTGGCAGTGTTGTTTGCAGATGGGCTATCTCAATGGTGAGTGCGCGCAAGGGGAGAGACACATTTATTCCTAGCAAAAATTCAGCTATTTGATCTGCATTGACTAATAGGCCTGCAGGTTGCCATCCTCCTTTCTGAGCTGCTATGTGTGGATGTAGAGGGTTAGCTCAAACCAAGACGAATGGAAAATAAATACATTTTAAAAACTAGCGCACGAAGGCTTGCTATGTGGTAAAATGATATGTGTAAAAAATAATTTATATTAGGTATCACTGAAGAGCAGGGTTTGAAATGATGAAATCCATGGTATTATTCATTGAAGCTGAACTTGGGTTAAGACCGAATCCTAAGACACAAATGTTTGCTTGTTTTCCACTTACTGTTTCTGTCAAGCTTTTAAAGATATTTTATTCCCCAAACAGGACTGTTCGTTCACCTGCTCCCATTCTCCTTTCGTGCTGACAGTGAGTAAATGGTTTTGCGATTTTGCCAGTGGGGGGCGCAATTGCTGTGGAGTGAGAAAGCAATTTGTTTTTTTTAATGTGAGCTTAAATGTTCTGGGTCTGTCCATTAAATCCCCGTGTGTCCTGACATTAGTGCATGGCTAGTAGGAGCCTCAATTTGCCTTCTCACTCCATGTGGTCCTGCTAAACTTAACATTAGGTTTCAATTGTTATTTAGTGCAGCATATAGGCGTATACAATAACCTTGTACCTGTGACTGCAATGATTGAAGCCATTAAATACTCAGAATTATAATCACTATAAAATTGTGCCTTACTGATGATATTTATCTTTTACTACAGTGGTCTTTCTAACATGTTGACCATTATGGGATGAGAGGGTTGCCCAATGAGGAGAGATTGAGTAGATTGGGCCTATACTCTGTGGGGTTTAGAAGAATGAGAGGTAATCTCATTGAAAGATATAAGATTCTGAGGGGGATTGACAGGGTAGATGCTGAGAGGTTGTATACCCTGGCTGGAGAGTCTAGAACTAGGGGGCATAGTCTCAGGATAAGGGGTCGGCCATTTAGGACTGAGATGAGGAGAAATTTCTTCACTCAGAGGGTGGTGAATCTTTGGAATTCTCTACCCCAAAGGGCTGTGGAGGCTGAGTCGTTGATTATATCCAAGGCTGAGATAGATAGATTTTTGGACTCATGGGGAATCAAGGGATATGGGGATCAGGCAGGAAAGTGGAGTTGAGGTCGAAGATCAGCCATGATCTTATTGAATGGCGGAGCAGGCTCGAGGGGCTGTATGAGCTACTCCTGCTCCTAATTCTTTTTTTCAAATATATTTGTCGATCTCCCACTGCACATGGGGAGTCATGGCTAAATGTATTCTTTAGGTGAAGCCGGGTAATAGGATGGAGGATAATCGGGCCAGGGTGCACATATGTAATTCATTCCCCATTTTCAAGTCGTATATTGTGTACTTACTTTTCAAAAATACTTTGATTTTATATTATTAGATAAATAGCAAAACGTATGACAATTTGGAGAGCATTGAAGTAGAGTTGGTTGGAGCATTGGCGTTTGTCTGTAGTACAGACAGGAGGACTGCGGCACTACTGGTGGGAAGGTGTCGTTACAATGTGAAAAGTTTACATAGGCAATCTCCATTCAAAATTTATAATGTGAAAGTTAGCAGGGAGTGTGCAGACAAAATTTTTAACATATTATAGATATTTTACAATAGGGTGTTAATTGGCAAATGATTGAACTTCAAACATATCTGCACAAAATTAAGTGAAATGATTTTCCATTTTTTGTGTATGGACCCTTGAAATTATAAGCAACGCCATTAATGGCAGCTGCCTGAAGTTCCTGTTCTTTCAGGAAGGTTAAAGACCCTTTTATAGCCTTCAGCTTAATTCTGGCCTTTATTCTTTCTAAAAACTGCAGGTGAGTTCAAGGTGTTCCAACAATCCAAGGGACTTGAGAGAAAGGTTTTGATTGTTCAAAACTGTAAATGGACACCATAGTAAGGTACCTTAAATAGCTCAGCAATACCCGGATCCATCTGTCTCCGTAACTGGAGAAATCAACAAATGTCGGAATCTCCTCTTCCGCTCACTCCAAGACCAGCTGCGTGTCAGATGGGAGGTCGTAAGAATCACAGAATCTTACAGCACAGGAGGAGGCCATTCGGCCCATCGTGCCTGTGCCGGCTCTTTGAAAGAGCTGTCCAATTAGCCCCACACCCCCTGGCTCTTTCCCCATAGCCCTGGAAATTTTCTCCCCTTCAAGATTTTAGCCAGTTCCCTTTTGAATGTTACGATTGAATCTGCTTCCATCGCCCTTTCAGGCAGTGCATTCCACATCATCATAATTTGCTGAATAAAAAAAATTTCTCCTCATCGCGCCCTAACTTCTGACCGTCCCCGCCCCCCGCCCACATAATGAGTGGGAGAGGGGACTGAAACACCCTTTTGTATTAAGTTTTTAAACTCTTGAAGGTGTGCACACCATGCTAGCTAAGAGGTGTGAATATAACATCCATAAAAGGTTCTGGTTCATCTCTTTGTTTCCTAAGAATAGAAAAGCAGTTTCACAATAAAGCTCTTTCCTTTGGTTTTCACGAAGCGATGGAGATGTTGTTTTGCTTATCCTATGCTACACTTGTACCAACATATACTGAGAAAACTGCGCTATTTGAGCTGTAAATGCATCTCCTTTTAAATGATATCTGATACATTTCTTTCCTGTGCAGCCTGCATTATTTAGAATCAGTAAACGTGCAATAGAAAGGATGTGGAGGCACTGGAGAGGGTGCAGAGAAGATCTACAAGGATAATGCGAGGGTATACCTATCAGGAAAGGATGAATAGGCTGGGTCTCTTTTCTCTTGAAAAAAGAAGGCTGAGGGGTGACCTAATAGAAGTCTTTAAAATGATGAAAGGTTTTGATAGAGTGGATACAGAGAGAGTGGCCTAGAAATTGGGTTTTGGCTTAGCCAGGGCTTTAGCGCCGGAAATTAGTGCTGGCGCTAAGTCCCCTGCGCGCGCCAAAAATTCAGTGGTGCCGCGCCCAAACGGCTGCCGGCGCTACTGAAGGGTATTAGCGCCTGGAAAAGGGCGCTAACTGCCGTTTCGCGCCGCAATTCCGGCGCTGCGGCACCCGATGCGGTGCGGCAGGCTGGGGAAGTGCAGGCCTCCTCCTTCCGTTAAGGAGGAGCTGCCTGCACCCGGCCGCGGCCCGCGCAAATCTGCTTAAAAATGAGCCCGGCACCTCGGACAAGTGCCGGGCTTGCATCTGTTCCGGGGGGGGGGGGGGGGGGGGGGGAAAAGAGAAGTCCGGGGAGGGAGCTGCGGGCAGGCGGCCGGCGGGAAAGCGGCCAGCCGCCGCGGGGCCTTTAATGCGCCGGCGCTAACTGCAGTAAGGCACCTCTGACAAAACGCTGGTTGCGGCTGCCACGGGCGAGGCGGCCGCAACTCAATTTCGGAGTTCGGGCGGGTTACCACGGCAACCGGGACGCTGCGCACACCGATGACGTCATCGGTGCCAGCGCAGCGCTACCGGAGCAACGCCGATTTAGGGCCCCAGGGAATTTCACTACTGGCCATAACTCCGGCGCAAGGCCCTCTAGCGCCTCAAATGAGGCGCTAAGGCTACTGAATTTTCAGCCGAGTGTTTCCACTTGTGGGGAAGAGCATAACTAGAGGCCATCAATATAAGATAGTCCCCAAGAAATCCAATAGGGAATTCAGAAGAAACTTCTTTACCCAAAGAGTGGTGAGACAGCCCAGGGCTGTCATCCTACTGAACTCCACAAATAAACACTAAAGCCTGCACATCTGCCGATGCACTTTATTATGGTCATATTTATGCTAATATATATGTACAAATGTATGTTGAAATGTTTAAGTGTCCTAATCCAAATTGTACACTCTCGGGAGCCGCAAGCCTACATTTCGTTGTACTGCACTTGTGCACTAACAATGACAATAAAAGTTGATTTGATTTGATTTGATTGATTTGATTTGAGAATGTGGAACTCACTACCACAGGGAGTGGTTGAGGCAAATAGTATAGATGGCATTTAACTCGATAAGCATATGAGGGAGAAGGGAATAGAGGGTTATGCTGATAGAGTTAGATGAAGAAAGACGGGAGGAGGCTCGAGTGGAGCATAAACACTGGCATAGACTGGTTGGGCCGAATGGCCTGTTTCTGTGCTGTATATCCTATGTAAAACCATTCACATCCCAAAGTGCTTCAGAGCCAATGAATTGGGAAAGAAGAAAGAGAGAACTTGAAATTATTACATTCCAAAATGCTTCACAACCAATTGGCTTGGAAGTGCAGTTACTGTCGTTATGTAGACAAATGCAGCAAGCTCATCTGTGCACAGCAAAGTCGTACACAAAGCAGATGAGATAAATCTGTTTAGTAGTAGTGTTAAAAGAGGGACAAATGTTGGCCTGGACACTAGAAGAACACCCCTGCTCTTCTTCAAATAGTGCCATGGGATCTTTTACATCAGCCTGAGAGGGCGGATGGGGCCTCGGTATAACGTCACCCCTGAACTTTGGCAGCTGTATCAATGCAGCACTCACTGAAGTGTCAGCCTAATACTCTCAAAATTATCATCTATTTTGGGCAAGGGATTGGTTATTTCTCGGATCAGCACCTCCCAATACCGCGACTTCTTCCACCTAGAAGGACAAGGGCAGCAGGCGCATGGGAACATCACCACCTCCAAGATCCCCTCCAAGTCACACACCATCCTGACTTGGAAATATATCGCCGTTCCTTCATCGTCGCTGGGTCAAAATCCTGGAACTCCCTATTCAACAGCACTGTGGGACAACCTTCACCACACGGACTGCAGCGGTTCAAGAGGCAGCTCACCACCACCTTCTCAAGGGCAATTAGGAATGGGCAATAAATGCTGGCCTACATCCCATGAATGAATGAAAAAAAACAGCAACCTTTCATGCAAAACAGTGGCAGCAAATCACTCTACATGGAGCAGGGGGTGGGGGTAGTGTAGAAATTCACACATTTTTTCAGAATCTCATGCCATGACCTATCCATATGACAGGGCCGTACTATGTAAAATACAGCATGCAAAGAAAATGTTAGCTTTTTGTAGAGGTATTAGGTAGTGCTGCACCTGAATTATTTAATCTAAGCTTCTGAAATGATCATTCCAGGTTCAAAAACTCTGCCAATGACCCATCTAGTAGTACAACATGCTTATAAACCATATCAGAAAAGTCTGAATTCTACTTATTTTAAACTAGATTCCTGAACTGAGGGACATGAGGCAATTGGAAGATCTTTAAGCCATAACCACTGCCCCAACAAATAGAATAAGCAAAGGAATCAGGATAGTAGACCGACAGAATGCCCCCCAAAAGCCATGCTGCACATACCCAGAAGCAGGGCTTCTGTAATCTGCTGCCTGTCAGCCAGGCCGTAATTAACCAGAATATATAGAAGTTGTGACAAGACCCCGGCGATTCTGCTACCACACTGGTAATTCTACACTTTGCATCGCAGACCACCTGCATGTTCACGGAGTGAAATCATGTCCAGTTACAGTAAATGCCTTCTTTCTCAGAGTTCTTTAGCAGGCTTGCATGTGCAAAGGCTATAGCTCCCAGGAGATACTTAACAATAAAAAAAAGCTGCTTGAGCATTTCATTGATTAGCTTCAATCGATTTATACAAAGCACAAGCGCACATTATATAATGCAACATTTCAAAAGATCACAGCTCATTTGCCGGGCAGTGGGAGAATATGTATTAATTGACATTTTTAATTTAAGTGGCTTTAAATAGATCTGAAATTCAACATTCTTCAAAGATTCGTTCAACAACTTCCGATTTACATAGCTCCTTTAACACAATAAATATCCCGAGATGCTTCTCATGGGAAAGGGTGGGCACTGAGCAGCACCAGTAGGGTTAAAGGAGACGATCAAAGCTTTGAGAAGGCTTTTAAAGGCGAGGAGAGAAGTGGAAAAGTGAACAGCTTTAAGAATGGAGTCCCAGAGAGTAGGGCTGAGACAGCTGAAGACTCTGTCACTAATGGAGAGGTGAAGGGAGAGGGATGCATTGGAAGTAAGTTCAGCGTGTCTGTCGGTGGCATTTTAACGCAGCTACCTCATTATCATTTTACTTCAGAGTTTGTCATCGATTGCGCGACAGCGGGCGCGATGAGGACCCACTTGACATGATCTCAACACCAGTATTTAAAGGGCCAATCCAAAGATGGAGTTTGGAGTTGGAAGCAAGAGAAGACAAGGTGTGACAATGGATTCAGGACGCTCAAAGGCTGTGCCCAGCTTTACTGACGCCTCACTTGATGTACTGCTGGGGGCAGTGAGGAGTCGGAGAGAGATACTCTTCCCCATCAATGGGAGGAAGAAACCTGCTGCTGCCACAAAGAAAGTGTGGCTGGAGGTGGCCGAGGAGGTCTGCAGCAGGAACATTGTGCCACGCTCCTGGATTCAGTGCAGGAAACGCTTTAGTGACCTAACCAGATTAGGAAAGGTGAGTACAGTTGCACATTCACATACATCCTGCTGTGTGCATTACCCCACCTCCTCACTCTGCCTTGTAAAGCCTGCTCCATCACATCACTCCTCACACCTACTTACTTTGCAAGCGCACCCATCCTTCCCTTTCTATGCATTTCCTCACATCCCGATCTATCCATCGACCACTCCCACTCACTCTCATCCTTATGCAATTTAATGACTCTCCCTGATGGTCACCCTCACCAAATGCATTGGGTGATCGCATGCTATTACAGTCACTCATAGGCCTGTTTTTTCCCCCGTTGCAGGAGAAGGGAGCACAGAACAATAGGGAAAGGGAGAGAACCGGAGCTGGGCCTTCACAGATCTGCCATCTAACAACTGCAGAGGAGGAAGCACTGGAGATCAGCGGTGTTTCGGTGTCCCTGGCCATCGGAGAGGGAGAGATGGGGCCCTCCCAGCTACCCGGTGACACAATTAAATATCAGTGACCCACATGTCATACAACACTCAGTCATGTTAACTTGATTTCAATGAGTGAAATATGATCATCTTCATAATAATAAGTTGCAACATACTTACCTTGCCAGTACTAATTCATATCTTTTCTCTCTGCCGGGGCCTTCACGCATGTAGCAGGAGTCCATGGACCTTGGGGGTGACAAATCCTCAGAGGAGCTGATTCCTTCTGAGGATGCACCATCACAGGACTCATGCTAACCATGCACCAACTCAGTTACTCGCACTTCAGTGGGACCAGTTAGATAGTTGGGTTTTCACCTGCTGACTCACACTTCACAAGTGAGCAAGAGCAGATGGTGGTGGCAGGGACAGCTATGGAGAGTCCGAGTCAGAGCCCTCTCCAAGCTCTGCTCAGTGGGGCACAGATGCTGTACCCTGGGGGCCATCGATGAAAAGGAGAATCACCGAGGAGCAGCAGAGAACGTGCGAGGTACTGACAGGTCTTCCAAGCACACTGACCATGGTTGCAGAGAGAACGGAGCAGTCCGCCTGAATGGGATGTTGCCGGACATCGCGACAATGTCTTCTAGCATGGGTAGAGTGGTTAACTCCGTGGAACATCAAAAGCGGCAATCAGATGAGTCCATGCACACCTTGACCACGGCCGTGCAGACTCTGGATGCCAGCATGTCTGCCGCCATAAATAGGAGGACAGATACCTTAGCCTTGGCCTTACAGCGCCACACTGGCCTGCATCAAGTGCTCTCCAACAGAGTGGTAGCAGTGAAGTGTGCCTGGCCCATGAGAGGGATGATGGTGAAAGGGCCTATGGAAGTGGGGACTCTGCTCAAAGCGCATCCACTTCTCACCCATTGCACCCCCCCACTGCCCCCGTCAATACCCAACATGCTGCCTCGTCTCTCGATGGCTGAGTCTGCCCTGCACAGGTGCAGGTTGGGCAGTCTTTGGCCAGGCCTTCACGGGCTCTAAAACCCAGAGGTCCTCGGCCAAGAGCATCTCAACAGTCAGAGCAGAGATCTGAGCGGCCTGCCACTCTACTGAAGCCACAGGGGTTGCATCACGTAGGAGCAGTAGGAAAAAGAGTAAAGCTTTGTAGTTGCACAAGGGTATGCACATGAGTGTATGAGAAAATGTTACGTTGTGAAGTTTACTTTCTTTAGTAGAAAGTAGAAATTTTATTAGTTTGCACCAATCTCCCACCTTGCCCATTCTTGGTTGCTGCGTTGCAAGTTGCCTTTTAACTTGCTTGATGATGAATGGGAAGACATGAATTGATGGAGACCATTGTGGACACCCTGTCTGGTGCATGCTGAAGGGCACCTCCAGATCTGTCTAGGTGCCTGAAGCGCATCTTCAACATGCCGATGGTTTGTTCAATCACGCATCTGGTGGTCATATGGCATTCATTGTAGCGCTGTTGGGCTTCATTGGCTTGTGTCATCAGCCAAGTTTGAAGTAGGTATCCCTTGTCACCTTAAGTGTGCTTGCAGGTCCAAGGAGGTCAGGGAGCTTAGACTGCCACAGGACAGAAGCATCATGGGAGCTCCCCGGGAATCTTGCACACACCTGCAGAAATATCTTTCTGCGATTGCACACCAGCTGCACACTGATGGAATGGAAGTCCTTGCAGTTCACAAATACTCCTGGTTCATCTGGGGCGCCACAGATTGTCACGTGTGTGCAGTTGATGACACCCTGCACCGGTGGGAAACATAGAAGATAGGAGCAGAAGTAGGCCATTCGGCCCCTCGAGCCTGCTCCACCATTTAATGAGATCATGGCTGATCATCCAAATTCAGTACCCTGTCCCTGCTATAGAAGCCAGCCAGTGATGCATACCCAAGCGCCCACTCATTCTGACTGGTGTCATCGTAGGCGAAATTCACATAATTGGCAGCCCTAGCAAACAGCCCATCAGTCACCTGTCTTATGCAATTTTGGGCCACTGACTGAGAGATCCTGGCTATGTCTCCGGCAGAGCCCTGGAAGAAGCTGGAGACAAAAATGTTGAGGGCAGTGGTCACTTTCACAGCCACTGCTCATGCGTGGCCACCAGGGTCCAGCAGGGAGCAGGTCGTCTTCTAGGAAGCTGCAGATGTCTGCCACCCCCGACGCGACAACCTGAGCCTCCGGAAGCACTGCTGTTGACACATGTCAAGGAAGCTCAGCCTCTATCTGTACACCCTGTGTCACGGGTAGTGCCTCCTGCGAGCTGCACCCCTCGCTGCTGCTTCCCTCTCTGATGTGCAGCTGCAGGCCTCTCAACAGCAGGCTGCTTCTGCTGGTGCTGATCATGTTGCTCCTCGTCCAAGGCCCAATCTAAGGCAGCCAAGGTGCCACCCATCCTGATGTGATTCAGAAAACCGCCAAAGTGAAGAAAGTAAACTCTCAGCAAAAGTACTGTGAACAAACCCTTTCCCACTAGTAGGAAAGAAAGCAGCTGTGAGCACTGAGTATTTATTGCAGTATTTCCATGAGTTTTAATCAGCCCCCCCTCAATTGCCGTTGCGTTCTAGCCTTGCTTTCAATGGCGAGTTCCAGGAAGCCTGGGAAACCCATGGATGCGATGTTAAACATAAAACTGTGTTGAAATATCGCTTCAAGGAGCGATTAGCACGCTAATAGGCAACCCGCCTCTCCCGAGGGGGTGAGGCACAAACAGCCTAACGCACGCGAATTCAAGGTGGAATCTGACGGATTGGAGCGGCTTCCCGACGCGCTCGCATTTTTTCCAGATTTAACCCCCCCCCCCCCCCGCGCCATCCTCACCCAAACCCACGTGCTCGTCCAGGTTAAAATTCCCCCCTAAATGTCACCTGCGGGGAATATACCTCATTTTCTTCTCAGGCAGCTTTCTGAGATGCTGTTATCTAGAAACAATCATCAGAAATAGTACGAGTTAATGAATATTTTAGTGACGATATGCATTTTATAAAGCAGTTATGTAACGTCTGTATCACTTGCAGATAAGCTAAATAAGTTATGTCCGTGCAAGCAGGTCAATTGGGGATGAACTGCAAAATGAAACGAGTAGGTGGAAAAGAGCATGTAGCTTATTTATGGAGTAAAATCTTTTGGATTGCGTGGAGAAAAGGCAGCATTTTCACTGCAGCAAGAGAAATGAAAAAATCAGCAAGAGCAACATCCCTGCAATGGAAAAACAAACTCGCACAGACACCAAAATAGAACCAACCCTCTATCAAATAGTTCCAAATAGCCAAAGGATTCCCAGGAATTTAGCAATAAATTAAAGTGAACGGTAGGAGGGGGGAGTTTTCTTCTGCACTCTATCTGTAATGATTAGTAAACCCATTCATGAAGAGCACATTTATGGTTTGCCTGCACCTATTACACAGGGGAAATTTCCCCCCTGCTCTGTTGATACTATTTAACATTCTTTTTGTAAAAGTCTATAAAATAATGAAGCAGTTATTAGAAGTGAAATATGCTTTACTGACATGGAATTTAAAATAATTACCATGGTGAAAAAATGCACAACAAAATACAGTACATAGCTCTTTGATATTATTCTGTTTGTCTGAATGCAATGTTTTTGCATTGCAATGTTGCCACTTTTATTCCCTTTTAAAATCTGTTCACTGAGTGGGATGGTCTGACTCCATTACCTGTACTATGAAATATTAGCCTTTTTGTGAAAATGTTGCTGCTTCCAGTTTAGAAAAAGCAAAACAAGATCAAAGAAATGCTATCAAAGGACCCCCCTTCAAAACGACAAACAGAATTAGAAGTCTTCATTCATTCGGAGTCAATTGGAGTATACAGCACATCTAGTATTGTAGCAATTGCCACCCAATAATTTTGTAATGGTAACTACAGTACATTGTCAGGACACTGAGAGGCTATATCTTCCACTTCACTGGAGACCATGTCGATGATATATAGAAGGATACAAGGGCAAATGTGCATTACAGACCCTCAGCTCAGCTGAAGTCATCAGTTTTCCCACAAGTGGAATTACTCTGGAGCCAGGCAACAAGTTTTTCGGGAGGGGGGTGGGGTGCCTAGCAATGAATGTAGAGGAAGGGTCATATCTCCTGGCCCTAAGCAACCTCTTGCTCCCTTTCCCTTGGGGTTATCAGTGGTTGTAGTCTCACAGAGAAACATATTATTTTACAGATCCTGAGTAACAGGTAGTAAGAGGCAGATCAGACCCAGGAGACTAAGCAGACACTCCATTTCCAAGATGTCCACCCTGTGACTTCAGCTAAGGTTCCCATGTTCACCCTCCAGTTCTTTTATTATCTCAGCACCGCGAACAGCAGCTTTCTAAATATCACTAATGTACGTAGATTCCATTATTAGGAGATAATTATGTATCAATTATACTGACAGCTTCCTGGATATTGGATGAACAATTCTGCATGAATTAGATATAAAATAAAATATGCTACAAGGATACGTTGAGGGATTTAGGTTGAGAGCATGAATGATCAGATCAAAACGCCAGCAGATTTTGGTCATCATCTAAACCTCAGGACAAGGTACAGTCTAGGTGTGTTTTTTCTAATTCTCTAAGAGGATGAAATTGTTTTCAGTGATATTAAGAACTCATTTAAATGGGTAAACATTGGTGTTAAAATAAGTCACAGAGAAATTTTATCTGAACATGGCAATGCATTCATCATAAATAAACATTGCTGAGAATGGTTTCAACCCCTAAAATACACTTGCAAAAGCTTTTATTTTATTTTATGAAGCTATAATGGCAAGCAATCTGCCTGAGGAGTTGAAGATCGAAAGGAACTGACTGGAGGGACTAAAATTTATCATAATAGTAATATATGAGAGTGACAGTCATGACTGCATTGTGACACTTTAACTTTAATAACAACACATTATGTGACTCATAATAACAGCAACTTGCTTTATATAGAACCTTTAACAAAGACAAAAGTTGGACCAGATTTGTTTTATAATTCATATATGGTATGCTGCAGCTCCATAAACTTGGGGTGGGGTGGGGTGGAGAACTCAGACAGAGATACAGCTGCTGATTGCTATCCAGTGATTCCCCCCTGGAAAATGCACATATGCTGACTGAGACAGGATTGGGCTCAGTTGTGATGCCTGCCAACTCGCAATTAACAACTATATCAAATTTTCTCTAGTATGGTTGGTAGTTATTCTGGTGACTGCCTGCACCGATAGATGCCTTTCCGTAGCTGCTCCGCTGACTATTGTAGGTATCATGGACCCGAAATTGCGGTCAGAGGCGAATGCCTCCGATCCGCAAGAAAAGTACGCACCTACCTGGCGCCTCCGTATCTTTGGACTCTTGCGGTCCTGGGCCTGCAGGCGTATGCCTGCGTAAAGGCCCACGTATCCCAGGGGCGCAGGCGGTCCGCGAGCGTCCCTGGGATCACATGGGCTGGCCCAACCAATCAAAAAGTGGAATTCTCATTATGCTTATGGGGATTCCATTTACATACAGAGGGCTGGATTTTGTCAATGGGGAGCTTTTGGAGGCGGGACTCCCACTTGTTGGGTTTTAGTTCCGCCTCCATCGACTTGTGGCCAACCCACGCTATTTTCCCTTGATTGACCTTGTTTAGCCCGCCCAGCGGGCTTAGCAGGCCAATTAAGGGAAAGCCAGTTACAGGTGACGTCAGCGAGTGCCGTTTCATCTGTCAAGAGCTTTTGACAGATGAAATGTCATTGTTTGACAGCTCTGTGAAGCTGTCAATCACTGACAATCTGTCTTCTAAGTTGTGTCTTTACTCAAGACTCAATTAGAAAGCCTTCCTGAGCAGAAAGCAGAAGGCTGCAGCTTTTGACAGTTCAGCGGCCATTCTGCTTTCTGTGCCGGTGAGCTGAGGGACTCCCGAGACCTGAAGGGAGGAAGCCTGCAGGAAGAAGTAAAGGTAAGTAAAACTTATTAAAACACTTTACACACACCTCACACACTTACCTCTGCACACACGCACCCATTACTCACCTGCACACCGGACATCTCGGCCCCCGCAGACCGACGGCCCGCCTCGCTGACCCTGGTGAGGTTCGGAGCCGTCGGGAAGCCCACACTTCAGGGCTCAAAATAGGGATTAGCCAAAAAACTGCCTGTTAACTACCTGTTAACAGGCAGTTAATTGGCATTAATCCCCTTCCCGCCTCGAGGAGGCGGGACCCGGCGTGGGTCGGCTACCCGCCTCCTGGCAAGATGGCTTGGAGGCGGGTTGGGCACCCGCCCCCAAATTCTGCCATTTTCCCGGCAGTCCCGCCCCCAAACCCGCCTCCCCAGGGCTGGCAAAATCCAGCCCAGAATCTCCATAAGCATACTAGGAATTACTAAAAAAAAACTTTCACACAACCTAGATAAAAAATAAATCACCACATTTAAAATTAATAAAAATACAATTGAATTAAACATTTAAAACAAAAATTTAATTTTTTGAAAAATAAATGTAAACATTTTTAAATGGGCCAAAAATAACCTAAACTAATTTTAAAGGTTTTAGAATGTTTATATGATTTTAAAAAATGTATTTTACTATTTATTTTCACCCTTACACTGGTAAAAGAAGGCCCTATGCCTGCTTTTACCAGGCGTAAGGGTTTTGTGGGCATTCGCTGGGCAGTAATTGGGCAAATAGCCCAACTCTCCACCAGCGAATATCCATTTCCTGCGCATGCGGATGATCTGTCAAGCTGAAACTACAGTTCGCTGTGCGTACGCGGTCATAGGCCCCGTAAAATCCGGGCCCATATTCTGGGGCATATCTATAGTTGTTGTAGTTATGCCCAGAGTAATCATAACCTCCACATGTATTGTAACCTAGATTGCTATAGCCATCGTTGTAACCTGTTGTATCCCTGGTTCCCATTCTGATTTTGTCCTCCACTTCTGCCTCCTCGTTGTTGTTGCCTGTTAACTTCCTTGAGTTGTGCCACTTCAAGTTCACACTTGCTAGACCCTACGTACATGAAGAATGGTCAACAGTGTAAGGCGCTGGAGGGCGCTCATGCAACTGGGCCAGCAACGTCAGGAGAAGACCAACGGATATTGGGGGAGAAAAGCATAAAAGAAAGAAATACTTGCATTTATATAGTGCCTTTCATGTTCTCAAAAATAATCAAAAGTGCCAATAAATGATTTGAAGTCTAATCGTTGTTGCTTTGAAGGCAAACGCTGCAGCCACTTTGCACACAGCAAGATCCCACAAACAGCAATGACATGAAAAACAAATTAATTTTGTTTGGCAGTATTGTTCGGATACTGAGAGGACCTCCTCTTCTTTGAAGACGTGCCATGGGATTTTCGATATTCACCTGAACAGATAGGCAGGGTCTTGGTTTAATATCTCATCTGCAAGATGGCATTTCCGCAATGCAGTATTGCCTCAGTGCTGCACTGAAGTGCCAACCTAGATTATGTGCTCAAATCCTGGAGTTGGACTTGAGGCCACAACCTTTGACTCAGAGGTAAAAGTGTTACCAACTGAGCCAAGCTGACATGAAAATGTTTTTTTTTCTGCTGATGCATCAGAAATAGCTCTTTACCAGGCATGTACAGCCATGGAATTGCCTTCAGTACTGTGAAAAACAAAAGTAAGGAATCATTTTATTGTTGGCTTTTATTTAGATCTTAAAGTAATGTATCTGCCATAAATTTTTATTCCAAAAAAATAGTCTGTACAGTTGTAAAATTGTCTTTAGCAGATGTTGTTTATTTTTAAAATTCATTCCTGGGATGTGAGCATCACTGGCAAGGCCAGCATTTATTGCCCATCCCTAATTGCCCTCGAGAAGGTGGTGGTGAGCCGCCTTCTTGAAGTGCTGCAGTATTGTTTTTCGTAGCAGTTGTGTACAACTGAGTGACTTGCTTGGCCATTTCACTGGGCAGTTACGAGTCAACCACATTGCTGTGGGTCTGGAGTCACATATAGGCCAGACCAGGTAAGGACGTCAGATTTCCTTCCCTAAAGGACATTAGTGAACCAGATGGGTTTTTACAACAATCCGGTAGTTTCATGGTCACCATTACTGATACTCGCTTTTTATTCCAGATTTATTTAATTAACTGAATTTAAATTCCACAGCTGCTGTGGTGGGATTTGAACTCACGTCTCTGGATCATGAGTCCAGGCATTTGACCACAATGCTACCGTTCCCGTCTGTGAAGTGATGCACTGCCAAGAACATTTGAAGTACACTTTAATGCCACATAACAAACCAGCCAATGAAACAGAACAAACCAGCCAATGAAACAGAAGATAAAGTCCCCACAAACAGCTCTACAATGCAATTAAGAGGAATTTAAACAGCCGCAATAGCATTGGGAAGGTCATGGTAGCAGCTGATTGAGCGGAATTGCTGATGAACAGGGTATTACAATGTGTGGGAGGCAGGTTTACTGCCGAGGTACTGGAAACCCTACTGCAAGGAGTCAGGGAGGGAAGACACTCACTTTGTGGAACTGATGGTCAACCAACAGAAGCAACTGGGGCAGCCGGCAAGGGGTAACGTGGAAGGAAGGAGGCAGGACCAAGCAGCCACCACAGTATTGGACTCAGATTCAGGGCTTTGCCATTCACAGCTGGAGGGGAACCATGGCCATGAGCATCCCAGTATCCTCCCTGCAAAACCAACACACTTTCTCCTCGCCCAAGGGAATTATTTTGAAGAAGCACATATCTGAAACAAAGCACAAAAGGGCAGCACTGCCCCATCCTGCTCTTGCTGATCCTCACCCACCAAATTGCATTGCCAACAGAGCACTGAATACAGTAACCATAGAAATAAAAATGTTTCAATTTCAGCTGAAGTATACAGCAGCTCACCTTTAACTAGACAGTCAAGGGCACGAATTGCAGGCTCTGCAGCAATGTTGGTTCAATATAAGGGCAAGCAATGTATCATTGGCAATACATAAGTGGTAATTTTGCCAGGCCTGTTGTGGAGTCGCACTAGGTGGGAGCACAATTGACTTTATAGTATTATAGCCCTCTCTCCAACCCATACCGCAATCTGGCAAGGCTCCACACCAGGAGCAGAGCCTCATAAAATTTCCGCACTGTTTGTCTTAACAGGCTATTGTGCTAATAAGAACAAAATTCACAAGCGTAAACCACATCTTCGGCACTGTAGCACTTGAAACCAACTTTTAGCCCACAGTATCACAGCATTCGTCAATGGGTGGTAGGTGACAGCTAAAGGGCATTTAGAAAGTCATAGGCCGTGATTTTGTCAATGTAGGCGGGTTGGGAGCGGGTCAGGTGGTTTCCGGCTTCCCATCCCACCCCCCACTGCATCCGGCCCATGGACGTGATTTTACGTTGATTGACCTTGTTAAGCCCACCCTGCGGGCTTGCCGGCCAATTACGAGGAAGCCGGTCAGATGATGTCATTTGATGACGCGTCATCTGCCGGTTTTCTTAAAGGAACCATGCACAATTTTTTTTGACAGCTCATTTCTCAGTGTTTGACAGCATTGAGGTGCTGCAAACACTGACAATCACTGTTCACAGGTGAGCTCTTGCACCCAGGCTCTCCAGTGACTCCTCCATAGGCTGGAATAGATGGCAGCTGCAGGTGAGGTGACAGGAGCATTCTGTCACTGGTGAGAGAGGATCTCCCAATGAGGTGGCACTAGACTATCAAGTGCCTTCACATCCTTCCTAAAGTGTGGTGACCAGAATTGGACGCAATACTCCAGTTGTGGCCTAACCAGTGCTTTATAAAGGTTGAGCATAACTTCTCTACTTTTGTACTCAATACCTCTATTTATGAAGCCCAAGATCACATATGCTTTGTTAACCACTCTCTCAATATGTCCTGCCACCTTCAGGGACCTATGCACATTAACTCCCAGATCCTTCTGTTCCTGCACACTCTTTAAAACTGTGCCATTAAGTGTATATTGTCTCTCCCTGTTCCTTCTGCCAAAATGCATCACCTCACACATCTCTGTATTAAATTCCATCTGCTACTTGTCTGCCCATTCTGCTAGCCTTTCTATGTCCTGTTGCAGTCGATTGGTATCATCATCACTGTTTGCCACACCCGCAAGTTTGGTGTCATCGGCAAATTTAGAAATTCTACTCTGTATTCCAATATCCAGGTCATTTATATATATCAAAAAAAGCTGTGGCCCCAACACTGAAAGTTGTTGATCAATAACCCTCCAACACCACTACATCCGAGCTATAAATATACAAACAAGTCTATAACAAGCTATTTAATCAGTATAAGTACCATTTTATAGATGAAGCAAGATGTGCTATAGTGGGGAAGTTCCAAGCATGGGAAGAGGGAAGGAGCCCAGATAAGTTTGCTTCAAAGAGGATGTCTGACAAGGACTAGCTGACAGGCTGTATGAGCAGAGATTGGCAATCTTCAAGTTGGACAGAAACCCTAATAAGTTACATTTGGTCAGCCAGACATGGTACAAATTAACAGAGAAGGTGCTGTTCATAGCTGAATCAAGGTGACATCAACTTCAAGTTGAAGAAATGTGAGGTGATACATTTTGAGAGGAAGATTAAGGAAAGGACATACACACTAAATGTAAAACTTCAAAAGCAGTCGAGAAGATTGATTTTGGGCATCAGATCCACAAATGTTTCAAAGTGGGAGGACAAGTTGATAAATAGCATATGGGATCCTAAGCTTTATCAATAGGGGCATAGGGTACAAAAGCAAATAATCAATGCTAAATCGATACAAATTATTGGTTTGGCTACAGTCAGATTATTGTCTCCAGTTTCGGGTGCCTTAGGATGTCAAGGCCATGGAGAAGGTACTGAAGAGATTCATTAAGATGAGAGACTTTAGTTTTGAGGAGAGACTAGAGAAACTGGAGCACTTTTCATTGGAACATGGAAGGTTAATAGGAGATCAAGTAGAGGTGTTCAAAATAATGAGAAGTACATTCAGGAAACTATTTCCACTGGTTGGTGAGTCAGTAAATAGAGGGCATAAATTTAAGATCATTACCAAAAGAACAAGGAGAATAAGAGATTAGGATGTTTTGTATGCAGGGGATTGTTAGGATGTGGAAATCCCTAGCAGAAACAGTGGTGGAAGCAGAATCCATAATAGCGTTAAAAGGAAAGTGGATAAATATTTGAAAAAGAAAAGGATTGGGGAAAGTGTTATGTATTGTGTGTTCTATTGTGTGTTCTCCTCCCACCTGTGGTGGCGCTGTCACAGGAGATAAATGGTTGGGTGTTCTCTGTTAAGTTTAGCTCTCTTTGTTCGGAACTCTCCAGAACTTCCTTTCCTTCCAATAAAGCACTTCATGTTTGAATCTCTGAGTTCTGAGTCCTAAATTGTGTCTAGGTAGAAAGGTACCGACACAACAAGTGGCAACGAGGAGTGGGTGAATCTGCGTACGTTACGGGTGCAGTGAGTAAACAGAAAATTTAATTTGAAACGTGAGATGGCTACTATATTAGGAAACATCGGTGATTTTGATGAAAATGTGGAGCAATGGAGCGCTTATACAGAACATTTTGACTATTTTGTATTGGCGAATGCGGTGGCAAATGAAAAGGTCGTGCCTACCTTTTTGAGTGTAATCGGACCGAAGACATTCAATTTACTTCACAGCCTCATGCAACCAGATAAGCCAGGAACTAAAACATATAAGCAACTAGTGGAAATTCTTGGAGCACATTTTTCACCAAAACCTCTGGTTATTGCTGAGAGATTTAGATTTCATAAACGGAATCAAGAGGAGGGGGCATCAGTGACAATGTTTATTGCTGCTTTAAAAAGGTTGTCGGAACACTGCCAGTTCAAGGAGGTGCTGAATGACACCATTAGAGACAGACTTGTGTGTGGTCTGCAAAATGCAGCCACACAGAAGCGCCTTTTTACTAAGGACAACCTTACCCTTGAAAAGGCTATTGAAGTTAGTGTCTCCATGGAGATGGCGGAAAAGGAGGCTCACCAGTTGAGTTCAACAGGGAGAGTTCACAAGGTGTCGTCTGAGCCTAAAGGTGCGCGGAACGGCACATGTTACCGTTGTGGGAAAACGGGCCATCACGCTAATGACTGCTGGTGTACGGAGCTGGAATGCCGAAATTGTGGCAAAAAGGGTCACATTGAACGTGCCTGTAGAGGTAAAAAAAGAACAGACAGAGCTGGGAAGCATGGAAGCAAAATGTCTGTATTTGGACAAGAGAGGAAAAAGAGTGTTCATTCAGTGCAGTATGATGGAACAAGCAAAACAGAGGGAAGCGACACCTCTGAGGAGGAAGAGGTACACATACGGACGGTTGCAGGTGATTCAAATGGCTACTGGGTGTCACCACTGGTGGAGGGACAATCAGTGCGGATGGAGGTGGACACAGGCGCGGCTGTGTCCCTTGTTTCAGACACTGTCTACAACAAAATGCTGAAGCATCTTACCCTTCAGCCAACAAACATTGTGCTAAAGACGTATACCAGCGAACCTGTGGCCATGAGAGGCGTCATTGAGGTGACAGTTAAATTGAACGGACAGACTGCAAAACTGCCACTATATGTGGTAAAGGGAAATTACCCATCGCTACTGGGACGTGTGTGGCTAGAGAAAATCACGCTGGACTGGCCTGCAGTCCGCATGATGTCCAAAGGGGAGTCAGGTCTGACTGCAGTGTTAAACAAACATGCAGAACTCTTCAATGGGGAACTTGGGAGCATGAAAAAGATCAGCGTGAGACTGGACATTAAACCTGACAGCAAGCCGAAGTTTCACAAAGCCCGACCTGTACCGTATGCAATTAGGCCAAAAGTTGAGGCTAACTTGGAGGCCTTAATCGAGAATGGAGTCCTGGAGCCTGTGAGCGTGAGCAAATGGGCCACACCCATTGTTCCTGTCCTGAAAAAGGATGGATCTGTTCGAATCTGCGGGGATTTTAAAGTGACTATTAACCCGGTGCTGTCTGCGGAACAGTACCCTCTTCCCCTCATTGATGATCTTTTTACGGGCCTGGCTGGAGGGCAAAAGTTCAGCAAAATAGACTTATGCCAGGCTTATCTACAAATGCATGTCGATGACAAATCAAAGGAGCTGCTGACAATTGTGACACACAAGGGGCTATACAGGTACTGCCGCCTTCCGTTTGGAATTATGTCGGCCCCTGCTCTATTCCAAAGGGCACTGGATCAGATTTTGAGTGGACTGCCAGGAGTCCAGTGCTACCTGGACGACATCCTTGTCACTGGGACAAATGAGGAGGATCATCTTCTGAACTTGGATGCGACACTACAATGACTGAAAGAGTACGGACTCAGAGTTCGTAAAGACAAATGTGAATTCTTTCAGTCTTCAGTTGAGTACCTGGGGCTTGTGATTGATGCTACTGGCCTGCATAAGGCGCCGTCAAAGGTCAAGGTGATCGTGGAGGCCCCAGCACCCCAGAATGTGAGCCAGTTACGTCCATTTCTGGGGCTACTTAACTACTATGGGGAGTTTATTCCAGACTTAGCAACATTGCTGAAGCCGTTACATCAGTTGCTATGTCAAGGCAAAACATGGAAATGGACAACGGTCCACAATTTGTATTACAGGAGTTTGCAACCTTCCTGCATGTGAATGGTATCCAACACATCAGGTCTGCGCCCTATCACCCCTCTACTAACGGCCAGGCAGAAAGGTTTATGCAAACTTTGAAGCACGCCTGGAAGGCATCGCAAGGTCAGGGCTCAATCCACCAATGTCTGAACAGCTTCCTGTTGTCCTACAGGAACGAGCCGCATGCCACAACCAAAACTTCCCCCGCTTCGCTCGTGATGAAGAGGCAGTTGCGGACAAGTTTTGACTTACTCAAACCTCCAAGGGCAGAACAGGTTGTCCATTGTCAACAACAAGCTCAAGTTGAAAAGAGAGAGAAAAGAGCCAAGGAGAGACGGTTTCACCCTGGAGAGCACGTCCTAGCTCAAAACTACATCACTGGACCGAAATGGGTTCCTGCTACGGTGATCGCGCAGACGGGCCTTGTGTCTTACACGGTTGAGACTGCTGAGGATGTCGTCTGGAGAAGACACACAGATCAACTGTTGCTAGTAGCAGAGACAGCCACAGAGGCTCCAACGGCTGGTTGGCCTGAACTGTTTCCGGATGATACCGCAAACCAGCATCCTTTGCCACAGTGCTCTTCTCCAACACAGGAAGTCAAAGAGACTGTTCCACCTGTGCAAACTCCTGACTTTCAACTGACACAGGCACCTTCTCCATCCAGGCCTGTGTCAATGCCTACTGCTGTGGAAGCCAGCGATGATCGCCGGTATCCTGTCAGAGAGCGGCGGCCTCCAAGACGCTTGGATCTGTAGGCTTAGTGACTTATCCACAAGACTGGGGCAGAATAAACCCCAGGGTAAAGTCAGGGTTTGAGGCAGTCTACCTCTACCCTAGGTTCATTGAGTGCATTGAAAGTAACTTACCTGTTGAGGAATAATGTGGACCTTCCATTTAAGAGGGGAGGAAATGTTATGTATTGTGTGTTCTATTGTGTGTTCTCCTCCCACCTGTGGTGGCGCTGTCACAGGAGATAAATGGTTGGGTGTTCTCTGTTAAGTTTAGCTCTCTTTGTTCGGAACTCTCCAGAACTTCCTTTCCTTCCAATAAAGCACTTCATGTTTGAATCTCTGAGTTCTGAGTCCTAAATTGTGTCTAGGTAGAAAGGTACCGACACAACAGAAAGGGCAAGTAATGAGACTAAGTTGATAGTTCTTTCAGAGAGTTGACATAGGTACAATGGGCAGAATGGCCTCTTTCTGTGCTGTAAAATTCAATGATTCTACACTTTCCACCTTCCAAGTTCATATGGATATGTGCTCCATTGATTGTTCGGCCAGAGAATGTATAAAATAGAGAGATTAAATCAATGGGGGGGAAACATAATAGGGGGAGAGAAAGGCTTGCAGTAAATCAAGAAAGAATAAAGGGCAAGGAAGGAAGAAAAAGCAGGACTAGTTATAATAAGTGAAAAAAGCAAAATATTTATCAGGACCAGGAAAAAGCCAATGTACCTCGTAAAATCACTGTCAACGGTGTATGACAATGTCGTGCCGACATGAATATGAGAGACTTTTGCACAGATCCTGTGATATGTTAAGCAGTGGGATTTCCCACAAAGTTTCTGAGATACCCACCAACAAGTAATGAACAACTTCAATCGCTGTTATACACACAATCTGAGTTACCGCTCGGATCACTTTAAGACGGAATTTCAGAACTACCTGTCCCTACAGAAGAAGTCGATGAAACCACAGATGGTAGGATATCTGCTACAGAAACATACACTTTACACATTTGTTGACATTGGGATTTCAAAGCCTACATGTTCAATATTGGCTATTGATCTCTGATCTAAGAATGTCAAGCATTCCTCACGTGGTAACATTTTTCCCCGCGTTCAATTATAAATACTCAACATGTAACAAGTTACAAATGTTTTCCTGCCCTGTGTAGGGCGGGGGTAGACTGGGTGTCTCGACAGGTGCCTAAGAGCAGCATAAGAAGCCAGATAACCCTGGTATTGCCTCATAAATAGGCTTGTGATCTGGTTTTCGATGCCTGAAATTATTATTTTTTCTCTCAGCTGCTTTGAGTTTCCTAATTCAAAGAGTAAATCCCATTGCATAGCAATACATAAATCAGATCATTATCTTCAAAGACTTGGCCCATTAGCCAAACCTCATGTTGATGCTAAGGGTGGGCCTCAAAACAGGTTTGACAGAATTTCACCTGCTGGAGCTGGAGTTGCTGAGGCAATGCGCCCATCTAATCTGTCTCTTTCCAGTTGTCACTCAGGAGCTTCGTGGCAACAGTGCATGTCCAGGCTTTTACCAACACAAGCACAGACATAGTCTGCGCGCACCATTTCCCCATATTTCTCTGGGTAATTATTTCATATCTCTAATGGCCGTATGTGAATTATTGAGTCTAAATCCTCAAAAAGCATTTTCCCCACTATCTGGTCTAAAAATGCTGGATTTTAATGAATTTTCAGACTCAGATTAAAAGACCACCTACTGTTATTTTCAGATTTGGTATTCAGCTTGTGGACACAGCTGGCAATCGAAACTGCACATAGAACGGACCAAACAGACTCGGGAGACCAGGACACAGCTATAAGGGCTGCTTCTGCAGATGAAATGGGAATAACTGGATGAGAACATACAAACTCTGCTTCCCCCAGTGGCATAGTGAACTAATGCAGTGGCAGTTGTGGCTCTGGGCTTTAGAGACCAGGAAGATCCCAAGTTCAAACCCCAACACTGTTAGCTGGGGTCTCAGCTGGGCTGGTGATCAAGAAGCTGTAACTCTGGAGGGGAAAATGAACTATGCTTCCTGCTCCTGATTGCTATTCTGTGGCTCGCGCTGGAATGTGCCGGCCGTGGCTGAGCACAGGGATCCTGCTCATCTGTGATGCCCACCGTGAGTGAGCAGCCATCTCACCACCTAGGCTTAAAGTTGAATAATGGTCACTTGGGCTGTCGGCACCAATGGAGCCATAACCTCAGCACATGTCAGCACCATTAGGAAAGGAGGAGGAGAGGAAATTAGAAACACTAAAAAGATTCTGGTCCTGAAGATCTTCTTTCCCGATGACCGACAACCAAAAGTGTGAAGCAAATGCTTGCAACAGAATGAAAACCCTCTCCAGAGCCAAAATACAGTGTTGGTACATGGCAGTAAGGTAAGATACCTGCTCCTAATGTACAGAAACAATGCCATTGACTCTGGTATTACTAGGGATCAGTTCCTGGTCATGATGAGCAATGACATCAAAAGGATTTTACCTACCATAAGAAATCTTCATGCATTGTTCCACAAAGATTATTACAGATGACGGAGGCCATTCGGCCCATCTAGTTCATCCTTCCATGGAAACCTGTAATTCCACCTCCCCCCACAGCAGCATCTGCCTCTTGAATAACTCCAGAGTTTTTGCCTTCACTACCCTAACTGGAGGATCATGCCAGGTATTAACCATTCTTCGCGTGAAGACGTGTATCCTGACATCAGTCCTGAAGTTGCTGTTTATCAGTTTGTCTCTTGGCTTGGCAGTCGTGGTTTAACTTGAAATAGTGCTCTGGATTAACCTTATCTATTCCACTCGGTGTCTTACCTCTATAAGGCCCCCTTTCATTCACCATTGAAGGTTGAAGAGTCCAAGCTTTTCTAGCCTTTCTACGTTTGTAGCGGAGATTATCCTCTTAGGGTATAGGAAATACTATGGCCCAGGAATCACGCTTTGCTGGTGGAAATGTGGCAGAGTGGGACAGCTGACCTTCCATGGACGAAGATGCCGACCCCGCCCCAAATGGCCGGGATGGGACAATGAACGAATTCAAGGCGTTAGAGAAACCAATAATAACTGCTATCTCATGGAAGCAGTCATCTTCTGAATATTCTCTTATTTCTACATGCAGCAGTGATCTGCATTCAATTCTGCCACTCTAATTACCGTCAGAAGGGAAATTCAGAAATCAAGTAGCTAAATCTGCTGCTCTGCCCCAATGTCATTCCGCCTCCCTTGAGTTCCAACAATGGCTTCCTATTGCCAATGCTGAAACAAGGTGGAAAAATAGCATGCTTGGTGGTGGGATTTTCTTTGTACTGGTTTAAAATAGCATTTGTACAAGTGCACCAGGGAAGTAGAGGCCAATATTTGGGAACAACAGCTTTATAGAGCCAGACAAAAGCAGAAACCCGACCACAACAATAATCGCCCTTTCACTTCATCCACAATTTAAACCCAAACACGTTTTGAATGTGGGCCATTCATAAAGGCAATAAAACCCCACAATGAACACACAATCTGTCTGGATCTTAGGACTTCCATTTTTCAAATAAATATGTTAAACTAGCATTGTATCCCTTAGAGAATTCAAGCTTTATTTGTTCTGTTGTTTCAGTTTAGAAGAATTATCCTAATTCCAGTTCAGTTCTACTTTTTTCAACTTGATCCGGCCCCCCCACTCCCACTCCCAGTCTTTGTTCTCAGCTAATTTCCCAGCCCCAATCTTAATTCTCTGTGCCACCGACTGGGGCTGTAGCTTTGTAAACTGTAGCCCTGCTATTAGAGAGGGTCTCTCTCGCCAACTTGGAGACTTTCAACCCTTGGACAGAATATCTGCCATTATAAAAGAAATGATGAACAAACTAACAAACAAGCAGGGGCTTTCAGGCCTAATTGACAAAGATAATGTAGGACAGGATGGGTGGCCCAGCACATTATGGCAATGCACTGGAGCAGCAACATGCAGTGCTAAGGAAGCAGGTTGTCCTGTCCCATCCCCTAACTTGGCAGTGGTCCTTTGCTCTGCCAACAGCTGCAGTGGGAAAAAAATGTGGAAAATAGATCAACACTTCACAAGATAGATTTCCGTGAGGAAAACTATTCAGCCAAGCCCAGCTCATTCACCCAGAAGGAACCTACAATCCTTCCATCACAGCATTCAACTGTTTCTTAAATGACTCCAGGGTTTTTACCTCCACTACTTGGAAGTCCATTCCACGTGTTGCTTAATCTTTGTGTGAAGAACTTCCTGACAGTCCTAAATTTGTCTTTCACAAGTTTGAGCCTATGTCTCCTTGCCCCACTGTCAGTTTAATTTGTAATGTTGAACCAGATTTACTCTTTCTAAACCATTACTACCTTATTTACTTCTATGATATCCCCTCTCCGCTATTTCCGTCAACTCTGAAAGCCCACGTTTTACCAATCTTTTCTCACAACTCAGTTATCTGACATTAGGTACCCGTCTCAATGCCCTTCTCTGCAGCACCTCCAGGGTTTGAATTTCACTCGAGTCTCAGTGACCTAACTGAACACAATGCTCAGCTGTAGTCGGAGCAGAGCACTGTATAGTTTGAGCATGACTTCCTCCGGCTTATACTCTGCTAAAGAGAAAAAAAGAAAGGCTTGCATTTATATAGTGCCTTTCCACTGGACGTCCCAAAGCGCTTTACAGCCATTGAAGTACTTTTTGAGTGTAGTCACTGAAGTAATGTAGGAAACACAGCAGCCAATTTGCGCACAGCAAGCTCCCACAAACAGCAATGTGATAATGAATCATAGAATCCTAGATAATGACCAGATAATCTGTTTTTGCTATGTTGATTGAGGGATAAATATTGGCCAGGACACCGGGGAGAACTCCCCTGCTCTTCTTCAAAATAATGCCATGAGATTTTTTTCGTCCACCTGAGAGAGCAGATGGAGCCTCGGTTTAATGTTTCCTCCGAAAGACGGCACCTCCAACAGTGCAGCACTCCCTCAGCACTGCACTGGAGTGTCAGCCTAGATTTATGTGTTCAAGTCCCTGGACTGGGCCCTGAACCCACAACCTTCTGACTCAAAAATCTTGGCCCGGATTTTATAGCGTACACTGTCGGAAGCCTTCAGAATGGCCCTGCAAATTCCGTGTTTCTGCATGTGCGGAAACCCGAAACTTGCGATCTGTCAAGTTCTGCTTGGACAGATCCACCGCATCAGCTGTAAACTCACTTTCGCTGGCACAGAGTGGGGCTATTTGCCCAACTACTGCCCAGCGAATACCCACCAAACTCTTATGCCTGGTAAAAGCAGGCATAAAGCCTTCTTTTACCAGCCTAAGAGTTGAAATAAATGTTAAAATATTTTTTTTAAATGATTTAAGCATTCACTTACATTTAAAATTAGTATAGGTAAATTTTCTCCCGTTTAAAAATGTTTAAATTTATTTTTCAAAAAATTAATTTTTATTTTAAATGTTTAATTAGAGGGTATTTTAATTAATTTTGAACCTGTGATCATTTATTTTTATTTCAGTGTTGTGAAATTGTATTTATTAGGTGATTTCTATTATGCTTATGGGGATTCAGTGCGTAAGTGGAATCCCCCATAAGCATAGTAGGAAATCCCCTTTGTCATTGGTTGGCCTGGTCCACGTGATCCCAGGGACGCTTGCGAACCGCATGCGCCCCGGAATCCGTGGGCCTTTACACAGGCGTACACCTGCAGGCCCAGGACCACAACAGTCCGAAGCTCCGCAGACAAAAGGTAAGTACATAGTCTTTTTTTTGGGTTCCGAGGCGTACGCGGGCGGCAAGCCTCCAGCCGCAATTTCCAGGCCCTTCTGTTTTAGGTAGAAAATGATAAAGCACAGAAGGAGCCCAATTTGGCCGAGCGTGCCTGAGCCGCTGCTAGCTCCACTCCAGAGGTATCTACGCTAGCCCTATTTTCTTGGTCTTTCCCCATATTTAGCATTCTATTTGCTATGCTTATTACTGCTCCATTATCAGTGGACATACTAAGTGCCGAAGCTACCATCTTTAGATGGATTTCATACCTATGTATAATGTTCCAGTTGCTTTTACCCACAACTCATACAGAGATACAGTTTAAATAAGGCACATTAAGATTAGGCCATGAATTTGGAAAGCAGATTTCTCTGATCGACTCGCATGTGAACAGGTCTTGTATGCCCTTAATCACACAGCAGCTGTTGGCCATTGTAACACGCAATGCACACACTAAACATGCAATGCAGTCTGGATACATTTTCACCTGTAGAAACAAGAAGCTTTTTTTTAAAAACTCAGATTCATTGTTGTTAAATCTCTACACAAAGTGTAAGCTTAATGTCAACCCAATGGAATGCCAGTAAATACTTTAATTAAAAAAAGATGCTACTTCATGACAAGACCTGTCTGCAATCAGAGAGCAGCTGATTGCTGCTTCACATTGATATCCTCTCTCCGCAATGCATCTCATCAGTTGTGCAAAAACATAAAGAGACTGCTGGTTCTTTATTTGCAAATTGTGATGATGGTAATGGTTTGTTGTTTACGTGACAGTTCCAGGCAGTTCTAGTTTTCATTTAATGATCCAAATCGGGAGAGAGGTCACTTTTTCTGATAGAGTGATTCATATGTGGAATAGACTCCCATCAAAAGCAGTTTTAAAATTGTGGATAAGTATTGAGTTAAGAATGGGATTGAAGATTATAAGGGCAAGTATAGACAGATAATCACTTTCTTTTCCAAACATTCTCCTTTTTTTGCTTATTTGAAGGTGCTAATTCATGCTGTACTACAAAGAAGACTTGCATTTCTCTTCTTGGGCAGTCCCTCGGAACCGAGGATCACCTGCTTCCACACTAAAAATGAGTTCTCGGGTGACTGATGAGCCCAACGCGGGACCTACAGTCTCAGTCGCTGTTGGGGTTGTCCATGAGGGTCCTGACGTTCCAGGTCCCGAACTTCATTTTAAAGGGTGGAAGATGCCTGTGCGTGAATTCTTTTAACGTGGGGTGGCCGTTGCACACCAGCTACCACACGGGCTTGACAGAGCAAGGTCTTGGTCCAATGGCAAGGGGATCCAAGACGATTGGAGACCAGGCTCTGCTACATTGGCCTATTTCTCTAGCGCCTTTCACAACCTCAGAACGTCCCAAAGCGCTTTACAGCCTATTAAGTGCTTTTGAGGTGTAGTCACTGTTGTAATGTTGGAAAGGGGCAGCCAATTTGCGCACAGCAAGGTCACACAACCAGCCATGTCCAGATAATTTGTTTTAGTGAATATTGGCCAGGACACCGGGAAGAACTCCTATGCTCTTCTTCAACATAGTGCCATGGGACCTTTTGTGTCCACCTGTGAGGGCAGACAGGGCCTCGGTTTTAACATCTCATCCAAAAGACGACACCTCCAACAGTGCAGCACTCCCTCAGCATTGCATGTTCGTGTCAGCCTAGACTTTGTGCTCAAGTCTCTGGAGTGAGACTTGAAGCCACAACCTTCTGACTCAGAGGTGAGAGTGCTGCCCGCTGAGCCAAGGCTACAGTATCATGGATGCTGACAACTCACCTCTACCGCATCGAAGTGGCCATTCTTCGTGTGCATTGTTACCAGACTATTTGACCAAGGATTGCATCTTGGCTGAGTCTGATCCTGTCCTTGGTTCTATGCATGCACGTCCCTAGCTCAGGTATATTGAAGCCAGTTGTGGTGCCCCTCAGGAAGAGGCAACACTCAGAAGCAAATCAGGAGGCCATAAAATTGTGATACTTGTGGTGTGAAAAGGAGAGAAATGTTATGTCACATTGGAATTTGATTCATGGTCCTTGACCCATTTACAAATGATGTCCAAGTGTCCATATAACTGGATATCTGCTAACGAATGGAACTGACCTTTAATCGAGTAAGTGTTTTCATATACACAGCAACCCCTTCCCCCACACCCCCCCCACTTTACTGCTGCTTTATTTTCTCACGGAATTAGGATAGCCTATAAACACATTCATCCTTCTCATGTTGTTGTTTATACGTTCTCCAGATCAACATGACAGTCATGGCCCAGGTATACACTAAGCAGATGTGTGATAGACTAACTGCAAACATTACTGGAGCAGTTACATCAGCCAGGACACTTTGATAAAAAAAAATCACCATGATCATCACCCCTGATGAATCACCATGACCCCACTGACTGGGAATGGAAAGCATCCCGGTGAATTATTAAAGTAACTGGCAACATAAACAAATTAAAAATGTGCTTACTCGGTGTAAAAAGTAAAGTCAAGGTATACATATTTAAACTATGGTAGTTCTGAATGAAGAAGCAACAAATGGTTTAACTATTTCTTTTTTAACAACCCACAAACTGCACAACCACATCATCCTCTTTATCAGTGTTAATCAGATAGGTACTGATATCCAATGGTTTGATTGCATAACACACATTTAACAAAGGTAGGACAGAACATTCTTGGACGACACTGTCATGAAGCCCATGAGTCATTGGCATTTATTGCCCATCCCTAATTGACCTCGAGAAGGTGCTGGTGAACCGCCTTCTTCAATATAACTGAGTGGCATTTCAGAGGGCAGTTAAGAGTCAACAACATTGCTGTGGGTCTGGAGACATATATAAGCCAAACCAGGTAAGGACAGTAGATTTCCTTCCCTAAAGAACATTAGTGAACCAGATGGGTTCATGCTCATTATTACCGATACTAGCTTTTTTATTCCATATTTATTATTTAATTAATTGAATTTAAATTCAGCAGCTGCCGTGGTGGGATTTGAACTCATGTCTCCAGATCATTAATCCAGGCCTCAGGATTTACTAGTCCAGTAACATAACCACGAAGCTACCGTACCCTAAATAGTAGTGAATCTCATTTTGAAGCTGACAAATTAATGCTCATCATATTACAGTAAGCAATATAAGAATGTACAATCAGTGATTTAATATGTATCACACAAACATTAGCCTGGTTGAGGATAGAGGTATCTCCACATATCAACACATTTGCTTAAGTTACCATTACTCGTTGCATGCTAGGTAGGTTTACACCTGCCCACAAAGCTACAGCTAGGTACGAAAATATAATGAGTTTCTTAATTGACAATGCATACAGAAAGATGTGCAGATGACAGCTGTTTTTCTTGTTTTTTGTCATGTCCTTGTCCTTCCATAATGGCTAAGACCTAAACCAATGTGGTAATGTAGGAACTGCCAATAAATATATGTAATAATGACAACAAAAATGTTTGCATTGCTGCTACAGAAACAAAATGATTCAGCACTTCCTATATCGTGTACACACCCAGTGACATTCGACCCAACTTTTGAGTCAATTATCAAGCAACCAGCCTTCAATTTC
Source organism: Somniosus microcephalus (assembly GCF_052327205.1). Lineage (NCBI taxonomy): Eukaryota > Metazoa > Chordata > Chondrichthyes > Squaliformes > Somniosidae > Somniosus > Somniosus microcephalus. The sequence continues at coordinate 19,291,134 of NC_140999.1, forward strand.
AGGAACAATTACGAACATTCAGGATACGATCTCTCAGGAGAAGTGGAAGATCAATACATTGTTGTCTGATGAGGTTTCATTTGGAAAATTTGATATTATACTTTAAGGTTTTAAAAATAGATGGAAGCCTGAATTCAGTCTTCAACGCTTAAGAGGAGACTTGAAGGACATACTAGAATGACACAGCAATTACCTTTGCAAGTAGAAACGCCTGACTCTACACACCATCAGCATCCCAAGCAGAGGTGGGAACTCCTGAAGTACTCAGGAGAGATCCAGTACTGGTAGATTAACAAAACAGCACATCGAGGAACACTCCTCACTGGGAATGAGGGCTTGGTGAATTTACTCCATGAAGATTTTTGCATCAGTCACCTTTCAAATTGTCAAAACTGTTAACAAAAAGATAAAGAAAGGCAGTCATTTCATGCTGAGATCAATTAATAGTTATTTGTTGTGGTTAAGGGCAGTTTTTCAGGCACGTGTCTGACCAGAGGTGGGGGCTATTATGTCCGTGTGTAATTGAGACACGGACTGCAGGAGTTGGTTATAACAGGTCTTTACTGAGTGGAGACAAACTGGAACTAACTATGCAAAGTTACTACACAGGCTTATATACAGGGGTGGTCACTCCTGGTACTGCAGTATACAGGGGCTGCAGAATATAGTTCCTTCTGCAAAGTACATACACTACAATTCCTCCCCTTTTAGCTAAACAGTACATAACATTCGATTAATAATTAAATAACATATTTACAATTACATTTGTCATATACATTAGCTGAAGTTAAGCAATTATAAGTTCAGTCTTTGAGGAGGCTTCCTGATTCTGTCTGGATAACGCCTCTTTGGGGTATCAGGTTCTTCTGGCAGAGTTGATTCGGAATCAACGTCGTTGTTGGGTTCGTCTGCTTCCAATATTCCCGATTCTGAGGTAGATGCAATTGGTACTTCGGTTTCATCACCAGGTGTATCGGATCGTGGTGTGGAATTGACGTTTTCCAGTGACTCTAGAATCTGGTCAGCATGGCGTCTTACAATGCTCCCTCCAACGTCCACGGTATACATTAGAGGTCCTTGCTGTGTACAGATCGTTCCTGGCTGCCATTTCTCTGTGCGGTAGTCCCGGGCCAAAACTGGTTGACCTATCTTAAAACTCCTGGTCGGCCTTTCATTCATATTCTGAAACTGCCTGTTCTCCACATCCCTTCTGATGTTTGGCTTAACCAAATCCGAGCGGCATCGTAGTCTTCGATTGAAGAACATCATGGCTGGAGTTTGGTTGGTAACCGCATGTGTTGCATTCCGGTAGGCAAACAAGAAGTTATCCACCTTGTGTTGCAGGGGTATGTCTTCATTACACATTGCCTTGATAGCCTTCTTGAATGTTTGAATGAACCTCTCAGCCAATCCATTGGTGGCTGGATGATATGGGGCGTATGTGTAATGCTTAACACCATTGTTCTTTAAGAACCTCCGGAACGCTTCAGACACAAACTGTGGTCCATTGTCGGAGCAAATCTGTTCAGGCAGCCCATTTCTGGCGAATATGGTTCGAAAACTGTGATAGTTTTTTTCTGTGGTGGTTGAGGACATTTTTATTACCTCTGGCCACTTTGAATGTGCATCCACCGCAATTAAAAACATCGAGTCCATAAATGGACCAGCAAAATCAATGTGCACCCTTTGCCATGGAGATGAGGGCCACTCCCATGGATGTAGAGGGGCTTGTGGTGGGGCGTTTTCGACCTTCTGGCATCCTGCACAGCTCTTGGTCATCTCTTCGATTTCTCTATCGATTCCCGGCCACCACACAAACGTTCTGGCTAAGTTCTTCATTTTTACCCCTCCCAGATGACCCTCATGAAGCTCATTGAGCACTCTATCCTTCAATTTGGGTGGAATTACTACTCTGGATCCACACATCAAGGTTCCTCTGCACACTGACAGCTGTTCTCTTCTCGGCGAGAATGCTGGCAACAGTGGTTCGCCATGTGCTGGCCATCCCTTCACCGTTAAATCATAGACCCAGGAGAGTGTCGGGTCATTTCGTGTTTCCTTTCCTATGTTTGCATTCGTCACAGGTAGACATTCGACTATGGTCGAGTGGAATATCTCCACTGGATCCACTGCAGGTGCTTCTTCCACCGTCGGCAACGGTAGGCACGACAATCCATCAGCATTCCCATGCTGTTTAGTTCCTTTGTACTCGATGTCATATTGGTGTGCCCCTAGGAAAAGGGACCACCTCTGCAGCCGTTGTGCTGTCATTATCGGGACGCCCTTCTGAGGGTTGAAAATGGAGACAAGAGGTTGATGATCAGTTAGTAGAGTAAATTTCTGACCGTGCAGGTAGTGATTGAACTTCTTCACCCCCCACACCAGGCTGAGGGCCTCTCTGTCAATCTGGGCGTAGTTACGCTCGGCTGAAGTTAACGAGCGTGACGCAAAAGCTATCGGCCTCTCTGAACCATCAAGGAATTTGTGTGACAGTACCGCTCCAATGCCGTAGGGAGACGCATCACACGCCAGTCTTATCGGTAGTGATGGGTTGTAGTGAGCCAATACTTCTCTTGAAGTGATTAGGTCTTTACTCTTATGTAAGGTCCGCTTACATTCATCGCTCCATTTCCATGCTACTCCAGTTTGTAGTAGGGCGTTCAGTGGGTGCAGAATTGTGGACAAATTCGGCAAAAACTTATGGTAGTAATTCACCAATCCAAGGAATGACCTCAGTTGTGACACATTTTCAGGCACTGGAGCCTTAACTACCGCTTCAATTTTGTCAGGGGACTTATGTAACCCCTCTTCATCAATCACGTGGCCACAATACGATATCGGTGTCTTAAAAAACTTGCACTTGGGGCGATTGGCTCGTAGCCCATGTTCTCTTAGTCTAGTGAGCACCTGCTCTAGGTTGGCAAGGTGTTCACTGTGATCTTCACCTGTCACTAGGATGTCGTCCAAGTAACACTGAGTCCCCAGAATCCCTTGCAGAACTTGTTCCATCGCTCTTTGCCATATCGCCGGAGCTGATGCTACTCCGAATACCAGTCGATTATACTGGTAAAGACCTTTGTGAGTGTTTATCATGAGATACTTCCTAGAGGATTCTTCAACCTCCATCTGCAAATATGCTTGTGCTAGGTCAATTTTTGTAAAACGCTTCCCTCCAGATAGTGAGGCGAAAATATCTTCTATCCTCGGGAGAGGATATTGTACTGTGTGAAGGACTGGGTTCACCGTCACCTTGAAGTCCCCACAGATGCGAACCTTCCTTGGCTCCTCAGACTTATTGTTTAACGTTTTCTTCATGACAGGAACGATGGGTGTCGCCCACTCGCTCCAGTCTACCTTAGATAACACGCCTGCATTCTCCAGATTCTCCAGCTCTGCCTCGACGGCTGGGCGAATTGCATATGGTATCGGTCTTGCTTTGAAAACTTGGGAATTGCATTCTCTTCTATTTTTATCGAGGCGGTTACGCTTTTAAGAGTTCCCAGTTCTTGTTGAAATACCTCTTTGGCATTAGCTAAGATTTTTGACAATCGTCCAGGTGTGACGTCGTCATCCTTTTTACCAGCCACCGTCAGTGCCTGAATGGAGTGCCAGTCTAAACTTATCTTTCTGATCCATTCACATCCCAATAACGGTGGTCCACCATCTTGCAGTATGTACAGATACAATTTCGGTATTTCCTTGCCGTTGTATTCGACAGGCACCCTTATTTTCCCTCTGGGGTATACTTTTTGCCCCGTATACATCTTCAAGACAATGGATGTCTCTTTCAAGGGTATGTGTGAGAATAGCCGCTCGTAGTCTCGTCGATTCATGACGGTCAGGGCTGATCCTGTATCCAATTCCATTTTGACTTGGGACCCTGCTATCATGAGGGTGACCCAAATGGTTCGGTGATCCTCTTTTGCGATTACGTTGTGAAGTTGGAGACAGCTTAGTCTTTTGTTCCCGGATTCACTATCGCTCTTCTGGTCTTCGGAACTACTGTCCGTCATCTTTTGTACTTTCCTGTACTGTTCCTTAGTAGCCTTTTTGTTGTCATTAGTCTTCTTCCCAGACCTGCAAACTCGTGCAATGTGTTCCATCTTTCCGCATTGCCTGCATATTTTGTCCTTGGACCAGCAGTCCTTCTGGTCATGGTTTGTTCTGCCGTAGCGATAACATTTTTCAAATCCCCATGTCATTTCATGGGTGCCGTATTCCTGTGGCTTTTGCTGTATTTCTGCAGCTCCCCTTGCTGCTGCTTCGTACGATACTGCCACGCTGAAAGCCTTATCTAGCGTCAGCTCTTTCTCGGAGAGTAACCTCTTCTGGGTTCCTTCACTCAGGAGTCCACAGACAAATTTGTCCCGTAGAGTATCTGTCAGTCCTGCTCCGAACTGGCAGTGCTTTGATAGCTTGCGTAGTTCCGTAAGATAATCAGCATTGCTCTCATCTTTATTGCTGATTTCTCCTGTGGAATTTAAATCTTTCTGCTATCAGCAGCGGTGTAGGATTTAGGTGTTCCTGTAGGATATCAACAATTTCGTTAAAACTCTTCGCCATCGGTTTGGCTGGAGTAATCAGGTTCCGCAATAGGCCGTACGTTCGTGCGCCCATTAAGTTTAGTAGTACCGATGCCTTTTTCTCATCGGCTACTTCGTTTGCCTCGCAATATACTTTGACTCTTTCCACATACGTGGTCCAGTCTTCTATTGCATTATCGAAGGCAGTGATATTGCCAGTCTTCGGCATCTTGGAAATCTAAGATGGCGCCTCCCGCGCTTTGCCTTCTTCCCCGATTTAACAAACTGGCGCCTCCCGCGCTTTCTGTCTTCTCCGCTGCTGCTAGCGCTGTTGCTGGCGTTTTATGCCTTGATGGTGACGCCCTATGGTCTTCGCGCACTTCCTCCCGTGCTGCTGCTAACGCCGCTCTCCGCGGTTCCCGTGGCAAACTGCAGCTCCTCGCGGCTTTCTGCGCTTCTAATTTCTTTTATTTCCCCGTCGTCGGAGCAACCCTACGGGACACTTTCCTCCCTCTTCTCGGGTCTGTACGCTGCCCGGCTTCGTAGCACCGGCCGTGCCCTGTGTGCTCCACCCTCTCTCTCTCTCTCTCTCTCCTCTTCCCGAAAACGCTGCTCGGCCCCGTTGAAAAGCCACCCGATCGAGCTCTAGCCCGCCGCAGCCCAGGAAGGATCAGTGTACTACCTGCCACCAGCCCGCTTAGCTGGAACAGCATCGACAGGATAACCAAGCCCCGCTCTTGACAGCCTCTCCTGCAAATCTTCAACTCCGATGAATCAGAGGCGGTTGCCCATGGTCGACGCCCGTTTCTTCTGTTTGTTTTATTTTTTTTTCTTTCTTCCTTCTGGCCTCGACCTCTGACAACTTTGCTTCAGGGATGGATCCCCATGAGGTGGTGCAGACTGTAGGTAAGTTCGGATCTGCTCGTCGCCAGTATTATGTCCATATGCAATTGAGACACGGACTGCAGGAGTTGGTTATAACAGGTCTTTACTGAGTGGAGACAAACTGGAACTAACTATGCAAAGTTATTACACAGGCTTATATACAGGGGTGGTCACTCCTGGTACTGCAGTATACAGGGGCTGCAGAATATAGTTCCTTCTGCAAAGTACATACACTACAGGGGCGGAGCACAATTTCAGCTTGCTTCACGCCATGAGTGCCATCTCCACTGCAATTTCTGAGGACAACCTCATTATAATGTTTTGAGCTCACTTCAGGTGTCAGAAATATCTCCAGTTGGGAGCTCACCCATTGTGTGGGGGGTGGGGGGTGGTGGTGGTGGTGGGGGATAGCAGGCGACTGAAGAATTTAAAGGCCTGCTGCAGATTAAAGAGGCAAGCACCATCACAATTATTGGTGCTGCAGCAACCAATGTTCAGAGAAGGAAGAAGATCTGTCAGGCCTGCAGTGGGGCAGAGAGCTCCCAGGTCCGCAGAGCATTCAATTACATATTGCAGTGCTTCTGGTTGCAAGCGAGCTACACATCGAGTTGAATCCTTTTCTGTGGACATGTTTTTCTCTTACATCTTTGAGTAAGGATTCCATTATCTTTCTTACCACCAACGTTAAGCTAATTGGTCTATAGTTCCCCGGACTTGTTCTATCTCCCTTTTCATATATAGGAATCACATTAGCTGTCCGCCAGTCCTCTGGTACTATTCCCTTTTCTAATGAATGTTTATATATATATCTGATAGTGCCTCTGTTTTCTCTTCCCTATCTTCTTTTAAAATGTGTGGATACAATCCATCCGGACCAGGGGTTTTATCCTCCCTAAGTTTGATTAGTTTATCAATTAGCTCCCCCCTTTCTATCTTAAATCCTTATGGGATTCTGATTGCCCTAGATCTCCTTGGGCTTTGCACTGTGAGGGAACCTGCATGTGAGTGAGCTGCATCTGGGATGGTAGTGGCTGACGAATGCTTGCAGGATGATCTCCAGTATCTGATCTGCAAAACTGAGTTTCTGCACTCTGAAATGCCCAATCTTACAGCAATGGTGCTGGGTAAATATCTGCCTTTGCCTTCCCAGTACTATTTTCGGTGCTTAACTCTCTGCTACTTACAGTTCACAGCTGATTAAGTGGATTATTGCTTATCTCTTCCATTGTCTGGCCTGGGGGTGGGGGATATAGCACAAACTTTAGTGCACAGATCAAAAACAGTGTGTAAATCAATAGATTTTGTTACTCACTAAAACTTGTAGTAACCCATAGTTAACCCCTAACCTAGCTCTATATCTTCTTTGTTCTTAGTCATCCTCTTGAATCAAATCCAGTAAGAGAGGAACATTCAAATAAATCCCCATAGCTTTAAATGGAACGGTAGCAAAAGGAAATGAACAGTACAGTTTTTAGAGATCGCTTAGATGTCAGCCTTGGCTCAGTGGTAGCACTCTTGTCTCTGAGCCAAAAAGATGTGGGTTCAAATCCCACTCCAGAGACTTGACTGGAGCACATGATCTAAGCTGGCACTTCGGTGCAATGCTGAGGGAGTGAGTCCTGCACTTCCACAGGTGCTGTCTTTCAGATGAGACGTTAACCAAGGACCCGTCTTCCCTTTCAGGTGGATGTAAAAGATCCCATGACACTGTTTGAAGAAGAGCAGAGGAGTTCTCCCCCGTGTCCTGGCCAATATTTAACCCTCAACCAAAATGACTAAAAACAGATTATCTGGTCATTGCTGTCCGTGGGAGCTTGCGGTGTGCAAATTGGCTGCCGCGTTTCCTACATTACAAAAGAATCCACATTTCAAAAGTATGCTGCAAAGCACTTTGGGATGGCCTAAGGTTGTGAAAGGCGCTATATAAATGCAATTTCTTTCTTTTTCTTTCTTTTTTACTTCCCAACAGACGAGGACAACAGAACAGCTTTAGGAGATACCTTCCTAGCAGGCGTCAACATGACCGGTCATTACTACCCATTTTAAATAGGCGAGAGCGCTGAGCGGAAGCAGGTTGGCAAAACAGGAAATGCGCGGGCAGCATCATTACAAAGTCGAAGATGGCCGCCTCAGTTTCTATTTGTACTTAAACTTTGTCCTTCACTCATTTCTCCTGTTTTGAGATTACAAGGCTGGAGGTTTGGAATGATCTCTTCTCAATGCTGCACCCGCATTAGTGGATAAATCCTAAGCACCAAGAAATATTAATTGAAACTTCGTGTGTGGCCCAGGAGCTCAATGGTATGTAACTAAATGACCCTCAAAAGCAGAAAAATGGGATACCCCATGCTTTGATCATTATAGTTTACTACAAAGCAATATCTTGTCGCTGCAGGTGACTAAACACAGGAAATTTTATGACAAAAATATTTGTACAGTTTCCAATTCAGATGAAGAGTCTGCATCCAAAACACTGACATAGCAACATAGGAAATGCTTGAAAAAAAAGACCAACGCCCATCTAGTTTACCTTCTACCATCCTGGTAGTCACATGATCCAACGATAATGGAGTTGTTGACTAATCATAGCAATCAATCTCTATCAATTAGTCTACAACAGACTCAGACATGAGGTGAGGAAACCCCCAGTGGTGGAAAGTTTGGGAACAGTAGGGCTGGATTTTGCCAATGGGGAGCTTTTGGAGGCGGGACTCCCACTTGTCGGGTTTCAGTCCCGCCTCCCTCGACTTCTGGCCAACTCACACTATTTTCCCTTGATTGACCTTGTTAAGCCCACCCAGCGGGCTTAGCAGGCCAATTAAGGGAAAGCCAGTTACAGAGCACGTCAGCGTATGACGTTTCATCTGTCAAAAAATTTTGACAGATGAATTGTCATCGTTTGACAGCTCTGTGAAGCTGTCAAACACTGACATTCTCTATAGTTTGATGAGTTCTTGTATTCAAGACTCATCAAACCTCTTTCTTTTGCAGAAATTAGACGGATGTTACATCGGAGAATGCAACGGCCATCTGTCATCTCTGCCGCGGAGGTGCGAGACTCTTCGCATCCCCAACGATTGAAGCCTACAGGAAGAAACAAAGGTAAGGAAACTTTATCAACCACTTTCCACTTACCTCACATACTCACCTCTCCACACTTTCACCCATCACTTACCTTCACAGTGCACTTTTGCACCCCTCCGACCCCCACAGACCCACTGCTCGCCTCGGTGACCCTGGCAGGGTTCGCAGCCTTCGGGAAGCCAGCATTTGTGTGGGCAAAATGGGGATAATCCTCTTATCTGCCTGTTAACTACCTGTTAACAGGCAGTTAAGTGGCTGTAATCCCCTTCCCGCCTCCAAGGAGACGGGACCTGGTGCGGGTCGGCTACCCGCCTCCTGGCAAGATGGCACAGAGGCGGGTTGGGGGTGGGATGGGCACCTGCCCCCAGATTCTGCCATTTTCCCAGCAGTCCCGCCTCCCCAGGGCTGACAAGATTGTACCCTTAGGTTCAAAGTCACCTGTTCCTCCCAAGCATATTACACTTACCATATGTTATGTCTCTTGATCTATCTTTTTCCTGGTGCTGATGGACCGGCTATGTATTTCCAGCATTTGCAGTTTTTTCCCTTTATATTAGTACAGCACACAGTTGTGCAATATCCCATGCTGCATGAACGATGTCTTCCTGTCCATAGGCACCTAAATGCCCGTGGGAGAGGTTTAGCAAACTACCTTGATGGAAGGGAAGAAAAGAACACAATGCATTTGTTAGATTCGAGACAATGCAGTAGCAACAAGCTGATGAAGTATTGTGGCCAATTCTGCACTTCCTTCAGTGGGCATCGGTGCTTGCAGTGAGTATCGTATGGCGTGCTTTGTTATTGTCTATATTATGAGGCGCGTGATGAATTAGATTGAAATTCTCTATTAACTGTAATCTGTTCATTCATATATTGTGTGTAAAACAAACCAGTTGCTGGAGTGGCAGCGGGCCGCATTCTTTGAATGTGAGGTCAGGAGGAGCACTCCTGCTCCTCCTGGCTCCACATTCAGGTAAGTATATGTTTAAAACTTATCTTTTTGGTTGCGGCCCAGCAGGCAGTCACTTTAAGACTGTCTGTAGGCCTGGTTTTCCCGGATCTCACCAGCTCAAGCTGGCTCTCACCGGCTCAAACCTATTCAAACCGGCTCTCACTGGCTCAAATCGGTTCAAACCGGCTCACACCAGTTCAAACTGGTTCTAACCGGCTCTCATTGGCTCAGACCAGCCCTCACCTATTATGTCCGTGTATAATTGAGACACAGACAGGAGTTGATCATAACAAGTCTTTACTGAATAGAGACAAACGGGAAACTGAAGCTACAGAAGACTGTTAGTGCCTTTTATACAGGGATGGTCACTGCCAGTACTGCAGTCTGAGACCAGTTATTCCCTTAAAAGGTACATACACAACATCACCGGCAATCACAGGCTCTCACTGCTGGCTGCCTCAGGGAAAACCAAATCTTGCAGTGGGGGCCTCAAACAGGTTTGACCCCTTATTTCAATTATGCAAAGGTTCTAACACCTGTTTCAGGTGTGGGTGCTGCACACTGATTTTTTGGGCCTTTACCAATATGGCGGGCCTTTACCAATACTTACCTGAATACACCTCCAGCTCATAATGAGCCTGCACTTCCTGCCCACCATATTGGAGGCTTAGGAGGTCGTTTAGCACCTGCAAAATGGATGCTTCTAGGTCAACATGTTTAAAATTTTCTTGTGCTTAGCCCACATATGGAAATCGTCTCCCAGTGTTGGCACAGGATATGCTGTTCCTCGTGCTTCAAGGATTTACTTCATTGGGCTGTATAAGGTAACATTAAAAGAATATCCTGAAATACTTCACACTTTGTACTGCTGTGTAGATATACAGGAAACTCTTTGGTATCCGGCACCGACGGGACCGGCGTGTTGCCGGTTGATCAAAAATTCCGGATGACAGAGAGGGTTATCTACCAAGGCTATTTTTAACAAAGAAAAATTAAAAAATCAAGGAATGTGCAGTATACAGTAATTGGGTACTCACCTACAGAATGTTGTGTTAAATGGATGGTGGAAGAAGCTTGATTAAGTACAGTACTGCCAGTTGAGGGTAATGCAATGCAATGACTACCAGCAGCGTGGGAGACACACAGTACCCCTGTAAAATGGCGGATCAGAAGAGACAACCGGCAGCGCGGGAGAGTCAGACTCCTGTTACGGGGTATTGAGGTGTTCCGACTTCCGACAGCGCCAAGAAGCCGAGTAGTGGCAGTTTGGAGAACTACCCCCACTGACTAACTCGGCCACTACGGGAGACTTGGACTCGGACTCGGCAACATTGCCGGTTATTGAGGTGTTATTTTCGGAGTGAGAATTTTGCCAGTTAATAGAGAATTCCGTTTAAACGAGAGTTTCCTGTATTGGTTTATTGTAGGATAAATTCACTGCTCCTGTGTTCTCAGTGAGGAGGGTGCAAACTGAAGCATTTTTGTTTTGTTTTAGCTCGGTAGCAGTCCCTTTAACTCCGTCAAAAGATATAAGGACCCCAACTGTTGCAGTAGACTCCCATCGTACATTCAGTGGGACTTTGCTGGAATAGCCATAAACTTGGCCAGGAGCTGGGTATTCTGGGCCCCAATTTTAAGACAGAGTTTCTTGAATGGCCTTGTGAGAGTGGAGCATCTACCCACCTTTACAAGGCCATTTATAAGGGGAGCGGGGATTTCCTAGATCGAGAGTTTGAAATGTCGTTGCCCTCAGTGAAGACTCAGTGTAGTATTAGCACAGGCATACCTGATCTCACCAGGTGAACCTCACTGAAAATGATGGCAGTGGGCCACACCTTTGGATCCAGGCTGGGGTTGAGGTCTGCACCCCTGAAGATTATGGGGGTATTTTTTTTCTATTTAAAGTGACAGCATTTGTAAGGGCTATGGGAACAGCCAGATTGTTCTTCTGGGGAGAACTCAGCACCTGCCCGCCCCTGAACCAACCAGCTTCCGCTACCATTTGCAGGATATCGAGCAGGTATGATGGAATACTCTCCACTTGCCTGGATGAGTGCAGCTGCAACAGCACTCAAGAAGCTCAACACCATCCAGGACAAAACAGTCCGCTTGATCGGCAGCCAATCCACCACCTTAAGCATCCATTCCCTTCACCACTGGCGCACCCTGGCTGCAATGTGTACTATCTACAGGCTACACTGCAGCAACTCGCCAAAGCATCTTCAACAACACCTCCCAAACCCACGACCTCTACCACCTAGAAGCACAAGGTCTGCAGGTGCATGGGAACACCACCACCTCCAAGTTCCCCTCCAAGTCACACACCATCCTGACTTGGGCATACATCACTGTTCCTTCATAGTCACGAGGTCAACTCCCTAACAGCGCTGTAGGAGTACCTTCACTACACGGACTGCAACGGTTCAAGAAGGCGGCTCGTCTCCATCTTCTCAAGGGCAACTAGTGATCAGCAATAAATGCTGGGGATTTGCTGGTGATGCCCATACTCCAAGAATTAATTTCTTTAAAAGATGGGCACACCACTGAAGGCAATTTCTGGAGGCCTAGCCACCTGGCACCATAAGCTTTGATGAAGTCAGTGGTGGAATTCGGTGGCTGTCAAAATCCTGCTGTAACTACCCACACAGATTTTCTGGGCCAAAGAATTTAAAAAGCCAGTTACAGTCAGATTCCTGCCTTTAGTCCAACTCAATATATTATGCTATGCCTAACATAATAAAGCTCCCGCACATTCTGGGTGAGAGTGAACGAGGCTCAGGACAAACATACCTGTCATTTTGAATGTTGAGCTAAACGAGTGTGGTGCCGATGAGTTCAGGATTTTCTAGAATGAGCGAAACAGTTCCTGCCAACAAAAACATTGCTGTCAGCAGGAATTTCTATCTTATTATTGAAAATAAAAATATTAAGATACTTAATCAACTGTTGATAAGTTGTGATTAGCACAAAAATCAATCATTCTAAGCAATGAAGGGAAATAAAACACTGGCGTGTGAGTTTTACTCAAAGACTAAACTGCCATTATTACACCATATGGTGGCATAAGCAGAAAATTCAAATTCTTCCTGTGCTATACATTTTTCCCATTAGAGAATGTAAGCAATCACACTTCTCACAGGCGTCTGTCTCTGCCTCTACATCCGCCACTCTTGAGCCAGATACTAGTAAGTACAGAAGAGCACGATTGCATTGACTCATTCATTAATTTCCGGAAAAATGTTTCACTCAGTTCCTTCCCCAAAGAGCCAGGGTGAAATCAGGAACTTGTGTGTAGAAAAACCATGGGAGCAAAAATATGTTTGATCAGTCCACAGTGGTGCAGCGTATTAGTACAGCACTTTGTACCACCAAGGCGTTTGAGACAGAATTAGGTTAATAACTGAAAATTGAACTTTCAACACTTGTGTTCACCTAAACGTTGGTAAGTCAACAAATGAAGTTGATTGACAGTATAGATCAACCAGATCTGGCAGCATTTTGAAAAACTCTTTCCCATTGGCACCAGGTATTGACACCCTGCCACAGACGAGTCAAAATTCACATCGCATGGCACGCATTGTTAAAAGCATTCTGCTGAATTTTCAGCATTTTTTATTGCTTAATCTTTGTTTACATGGTGCTGACTCTAGATAGTTAAACCAGTTATTACTTTGAAATAATTCTCCTGCTTATTAAGTAAGACTATTAAGACCAGACCATGACCTACATCAATCATTTTGCACTTGGAACAATCTTTATAGAAACATGACAAAACTGATCATCAGCTTCAATTTTCATATTTGATTAGGTGAAGTGGATGCCTTGCATTATTTACATTGTCCTCTGGACTGATGCAGTGTCAGACAGAAAATGGGATTAAGTGTCCACCTTAACAAGTAAGTAACTTGCCCTGGGCAATTTTGCAAGATGAATTTGCTTGCTCTGATGTACATGTGCATGTGATGTTGTCAGCTTTACTGTTGGTGCGTCTGCTGGAAGATTTACGTGTTCGTTGTGTAGGACAGCAACAAAAATGATGGGATGTTTTACACTGGTCTGTTTATATCAACTTAATGTACATTTCCTGATTGATCATTAGTTTAAATCCTGTCAGAAAGATCAGCATTTTGTTATTTCTAAAATCAGAATCAGTTTTGGAAACTCTCGGGGCACATTCAGGAAAGAATAGGTTACTCATAGAAATAACAACAGAAAATGCTGGAAATACTCAGCAAACCAGGCAGCATCCGTGGAGAGAGAAACAGAGTTAACGTTTCAGGTCTGGGACCCTTCATCAGAACTGTATTAACTCTGTTTCTCTCTCCACGGCTGCTGCCTGGCCTGCTGAGTATTTCCAGCATTTTCTGTTGTTATTTCAGATTTCCAACATCCGCAGTATTTTGCTATTGTCTCTTCCTCTTAGGCAGTCCCGCGGAACCGAGGATGACTTGCTTCCACATTAAAAATGAGTTCGCAGGTGACCGATTAGTCCAATGCAGGACCTACAGTCTCTGTCACAGGTGGGGCAGACGGTGGTTGAAGGGGCGGGTGGGTGGGGTGCTTGGGTTGACGTGCGTTCCTTCCGTTGTTTGCGCTTGGCTTCCGCTTGCTCCCGGTGAAGAGACTCGAGGTGTTCGGCGCCTTCCCGGATGCTTCTCCTCCACTTTGTGCGGTCTTGGGCCAGGGATTCCCAGGTGTCAGTGGGGGTGTTACACTTCTTCAAGGAGGCTTTGAGGGTGTCCTTGAAGCATTTCCTCTGCCCACCTGGGGCTCTCTGGCCGTGCCGGAGCTCCGAGTAGAGCGCTTGTTTTGGGAGTCTTGTTTCGGGCATGCGGACAATGTGACCCGTCCATCGGAGCTGATTGAGCATGGTCAAAGCTTTGATGCTGGGTATGTTGGCCTGAGCAAGAACACTGACATTGGTGCGCCTAGCCTGCCAATGGATTTGCAGGATCTTGCAGAGACAGCGTTGGTGGTATCTCTCCAGTGTTTTGAGGTGCCTGCTGTACATGGTCCATGTCTCTGAGGCATACAGCAGGGCGGGTATCACTGCTGCCCTGTAGTCCATGAGCTTAGTGCCGGGTTTGAGGTCCTGGTCTTCAAACACTCTCTTCCTCAGGCGACCGAAGGCTGCACTGGCACACCGAAGGCGGTGTTGGACTTCGTCGTCAACGTCTGCCCTTGTTGACAGTAGGCTCCCGAGGTATGGAAGGTGGTCCACGTTGTCCAAGGCCTTGTCGTGGATTTTGATAATCGGGGGGCAGCACTGTGTGGCGGGGGCAGGTTGGTAGAGGACCTTTGTCTTACGGATGTTTAGTGTAAGGCCCATGCTCTCATACACTTCGGTGAAGGTGTTGACGATGGTTTGGAGTTCGACCTCCGAGTGAGCGCAGAAGCAAGCATCGTCTGCACACTGTAATTCGACGACAGAGGATGGGACGACCTTGGATCTGGGCTGGAGGCGTCGGAGGTTGAACCGTTTCCCGTTTGTCCCATTTGCTATTGTATTAGGTTACGCATAGAGCTTGTTAAAGAGTGGGCTGGATTTTACTTACCGAGACGAGTTGGGGGCAGGACTGCTGCCTTCCGGGTTCTAGTTCCGCCCCCAGCGACATCTGACGAATCAACGCTATATTTGACTTTCCCAGCAGCGCCGCCTCCAAACCCGCCTCCTCAGAGCTGGTAAAATCCAGCCCCTCTGCAGTCCATCCCACATTATGAGCACATAAATCTTCTAGCAGATACATTACCAACAAAACTGCCAGTATCATATGTACGTATGCCAGGGCAAAGAAATTACTCTCATGAGATTGCCTTGGTCAAGTTACTGTCTTGCTATGAGAATCTGAAGAACAAAGCAACTTGCCATCTTGTAAGTAATAGGAGTGTATACATCCCTGCCCCTGCAATCCATCCATTCATCTTTTTCTACTTCCTTGGTGAAGTTGTTTCTTCGTGGCTTTTTGCAGCTCTTCCCTGCCCCACTGACTAGCTCCTTGCCTATTCTAAAGGTGGTGTGGAGATGCCGGAGTTGGACTGGGGTGGACAAATGTAAGAAGTCACACAACACCAGGTTATAGTCCAACAGCTTTATCTGAAATCACAAGCTTTCGGAGCGCTGCTCCTTTGTCACCTGACAAAGGAGCAGCGCTCCGAAAGCTTGTGATTTCAAATAAAGCTGTTGGACTATAACCTGGTGTTGCGTGACTTCTTACATTTATTCTAAAGGTGTATTTCATTCTTTCTAAGAATTAGTTTCTTTTGGTTAAAGTTCAGGTAACATTTCCTTATGATGGAAAAGACAATCGGAGTTCAATCAATGCCCTAGTTGCCAATGGGTGACTAACTAGTAATGAGAATTTGTTCTCTCCCAGCCTGGCCTCTTAATCTATTTCATTTCCTGTGCTTCCTTAGTCTTGACAAAGGGTTTACCCGAAACGTTGACTCTATTTTCTCTCCATGGATGTTGCCTGGCCTGCTGAGTTTTTCCAGCATTTTCTGTTGTTATTTCAGATTTCCAGCATCTGCAGTATTTTGCTATCATCGTAGTAATGAGAATATCTCGCTGCCATAGTAATGGGTATCTTAACCGTTCGCAAATGCACTTTTTCTCTAACTGAGCTGCAAGCTCACAAGTACAGTTTTGAAAGGAGTCTTTGACCATGGCGAATCACGATACATCATAAGAACTGCACTAATCTAATCTGATGATTAAATTCTCAAGCCTGTTGGGTTTGTACCATAACATACAGAGCATGCAAGCAAAACACAAATTGGACACCAATAAAAATATCCTTACTGAGGTGTACGTGCCGTGGAACACATGCAGTAAGGAAGAGTCCAGCTAATATAGCTTGAACAAGGAGAAGCAGATTGCAAATTGCTCTTGTAGCTAAGGGATACAAATAATAAGACCTTTAGATCTGTTGTTCTTAATTACACACTTGAGTTCCTACTGTAAAAAAAAGTCCCACGCAAGCTTGATCCTTAAAGCTGCAGAGAGTATTTACAGGATTTCTTTCCACTGAGTTGCAGAGACCAATTTATACCATTCATTTTAGTATTTGTCTTCACTGGAAGACTTTTTCCAACAGTCATTCACTTCAATGAAGCCTTTTCCTTCTTCTCATCTGTGGTAACGGTTACATATGTTCTTTCTCTTCTTTAAATAGTGCAAAAGAAAATTAAGCTTATACATAGTGGCCAAGAGTTTCCGCTTCGGGCACAATCGGCAATCTGGGTGCAAATTGCGCTCAAAATTACGCTAGTTTTCCAAGTGAATTTTCTGCTCAAGTTTCTGCTCAAACTCATTTGCATATTATTGAATGTAAAATCTTCCATGAACCAGTGCATCATCAAAGACCCTACCCACCCCAGCCACAGTCTGTTTGCCCTCCTGCCATCTGGGAGATGCTACAAATGCATTTGCACCCGTACGACCAGATTTAGGAACAGCTTCTTTCCCAGGGCTGTCATCCTACTGAACTCCACAAATAAACTCTAAAGCCTGCACACCTGCCAATGCACTTTATTATGGTTATGTTTATGTTAATGTATTACAAGCCAAATGTATGTTGAATGTTTAAATGACTTAATCTAAATGTACACTCTCGGGAGCCGCAAGCCTACATTTCGTTGTACTGCACTTGTGCACTAACAATGACAATAAAAGTTGATTTGATTTGATTTGGCAGCTTTTTAGAATGTAATTTTTTTTTTAAATTGCATTAAAAAATATTCCTGGATATATCGCCGTGGTGCAGTTTTATTAATACAGCTGAAAATGGGTTTATCATAAAAAATAAGCATTTTTAACCAGTGTCTACTTCATCACCTGCGAGTAACCCGATTTTAAATAATGGAAAATTACTTTAAAAATCTGTATAGAATCATTTACTAGTTTAATTGGGGTACAGTAGTCAGTTCTCAGTAAATTGAATAGATTTTAATATTTAAAAGCTTTTAAAAGGTGCCCACCTCCTGCCTAAAAAAAAAAGTTTAATTTTAAGAGCCTCTTCGATGGCCCACAAACAGACGCAATTAGCGGAAACTCGCCATGGCGATTAATTCGATCTGTGGGTGTGGCCAGTTTTGTGGTGGGGTGGGGTGGCGGCTTCTAGCTGGATGTAATCTGTGACTGAAATTCCTTGATCTTTTGCGCTGGTTTGGGATGAATGAAGCTGAAAAAACCAGCGCAACCTAGCGGAAACTTCGGGCCAATTAGTTTTGTAGAAGTAAATCCTTTTTTTTAACTAAAGCAAGGGAGATTTTTTTTGCCCTGATTAAAACAGAAAGCAGAAAACCTATGATGGACTAAAGGGGGGGTAGGGAGGTGGTATGAGTTATCTATAAGAAATGTATACTTGTATGGATTCCATGTCAAATGAGTTAGGCAGCCTTACCTCAATTCCTAATAGGCATAAAACAGAACAGAATTGGCACTAATTTGGCAATCTCAGTTGGAGAGGCCGTAGGGTGACTGATATGGATGTAGAAAAATGTCACATTAACTAAAGAACTTGAATTTACGTAACATCTTTCCCATTCTCCGAATATCCCAACATGCTTTACAGCTAGTGAATTACTTTTCGAAGTGCCGTTGCTGTTTTTATGTAGGTAAACATGGCAGCCAATCTGCACAAAGTAAGGTCCCTCACACAGCAAATAAATGAAAGAGCAGATAATCTGGTTTTGGTGGTTTTGATTGAGACAGCAACGTTGACCAGGACACCAGGAGAAACTAATGCCATGGGATCTTTGCTGACCACCTGAGCAGGTAAACAGGGCCTTGCTCATCCAAAAGGCAACACCTCTGACAATGGCACACTCCTTCAATAGTATACTGAAGTGTCAGATTAGATTGTGCACTCTAAGTGGGGCTTGATGCCACAGTATTCTAATTCAGGGGCACGACCACTACCAAATGAGCCAGGCTGACACTTGTGTGCAGGGATGCTTATCTGAAGTTGGCACTGAGGCACATTGCTGGGGATTGGTTAGCATCTGAAAGAGAAAGATAGGTCACCATTCTGGTTGGAACCCTTAATCAGATTTGTTTCCCTTAATTTTGTTTCCGATATAAAAACACAACAAAAGCTTACATTTATATAGTTCCTTTAACATAGAAAAATGTCCCAAAACAACACAAATAACTACAACTTGCATTTATATAGCACCTTTAACATAGTAAAACATCCCAAGGCGCTTCACAGGAGCGTTATCAAATGAAAAAGCACTTTGTGGAGGCATAATCAAAAAATAAGTGAGGGACATACTGTTTTTCTAGTGTAGTGGAATCCTGGATCAGAACAGTGTGGCTGTTAACCAGACTTGCATGTAACCAGTATGGTTATGGTCCATTTTCATGATAGAATCTTTTCACAATGAAACTGTGTTTTGCACCATTGATTTTTCTCATTGGAAATTATGTTACAGAAAATCTCTAGCATGGTAAAGATTACATTAAAAAAGATTTTGTTTTATTTTTTCTGACCATGAATTCATATGGAAATAATATATTAATGGGAAAGAAGGCAATGTGCAAATGATATACCCACGGATAATTATGATGTTGTCACCCATAGTGACATGAGCAATTCTTCCCCATCATGACTGGGATTTCAAAACAGCAACAACTTGCATTTATATAGTGTCTTTAATGTAGTAAAACGTCTCAAGATGCTTCGCAGGCACATTATCAAACACAATTTGATGCCGAGTCACATAAGCAGACATTAGGACAAGTTGATCAAAGAGGTAGGTTTTAAGTAGCGTCATAAAGGCGGAGAGAGAGGTGGAAAGACGGAAAGGTTTAGGGAGGGAATTCCAGAGCACAGGGTCTCAAAAGGCAAGACTCAGCAAATCTTTAAAGCGATTTTAATGAATAACGTGCCTTTGATATATTTAACATTTTAGTAATTAAAAAATGCAGGCATTTGTAAGAGCCCAGAGTCAGAACTGGAAAGAAATATAAGGTACAAGTTCTGCTCTTGCACCCTTGGCGCATGCCAGCAACACATACTAATTTAAATGGACTGGAAAATCATGGGCTAGGAATGCTCAGTTTCACGGTATGTGCTGCTTGCACGCACCGAGCGCAGATGCAGAATTTTTACCCTTTCATCTCTTTAAAGTAGGCGATCAATTGGTGGTGCGGGAGGGAAGTCCATGATAGAATCACCATACATGTACTGTGGATAGGGTGCGTTTGATGGGCTGATTGGCCTTTTCTCACTCTGGATTCTTTCATGTCCTTAATACTAATATGGCTTTTAAGTCTACATTAAAAATGTGCCATTTTTTTTTGCTGAATCTTGCGCTCATTAAGTTAAGGGATGTTAGTGCTGGGGAATGGAACATTTTTACATTTCAGACATCAAGGGGGTGATTTTCATTCAGAAGTCGGGAAGGAGGCGGGACTACAACTTTCGGGGTTGTAGTCCCGCCTCCATTGAGATGCGGCCCATCCATGCGATTTTAACTTGATTGACCTTGTTGAGCCCGCCCAGCGGGCTCAGCAAGCCAATTAAGGGCCACCCGGCAACAGGTGATGTCACAGACTGAAATTTCATCTGTCAAGACGTTTTGACAGATGAAATATCAGTGTTTCACAGCTGCTTGAAGCTGTCAAACACTGACAGTCTTACTTCTAACCTGAGTCCTTCTCCTCAGACTCAGTTAGAAATCTCACCGGCACAGAAAGCTGCTGTCACTTTTGACAGTTTGCAGCAATTCTGCTTTCTGTGCCGGTTAGATGATGGACTCCCGAAACCTAGAGGAAGGAAGGCTGAAAAGGTAAGTACAGGTAATTTAAACTTCTTTACACACTTTAGACACACCAAACACACTTACCTTTGCACTCATGCACCCATCACTCACCTGAACACCAACATCTCGACCCCTCCAAGTCCTTCAACCTGACGGCCCGACTCCTCTAACTTGCTGTGGTTTGGAGCCATCAGGAATACCACACTTCAAGCTTTAAAATAGGGATTAGGCTAAAAACTGCCTGTTAATTACCTGTTAACAGGCAGTTAATTGTCACGAATCCCCTTCCCGCCTCGGGTAGGCGGGTCACAGTGCAGGGCGGGTACCCGCCTCCTTTGAAACTTACATGGAGGCGGGTTGGGGGCGGGATGGTGTCGGGACCCCCGAATTCGGGACTTTAACCCCCAGCACGCCTCCAATCCCGACTCCACGGGTCAAAGAAAATCGACCCCCAAGTGCCAGGATCACATGCTCCCAGACCAGGTATAACATGGTGAGACACAGATTAAAGCTCCTTTGACTCTGTCCCAACAATGAGCCTCAGCCCTAATTTCAGAAGAGCTCTAATGTGACATGGTTATATTTCCCACATCAGTGACCTATCTGAATGAGATTGCCAATAAATGCCAAATTAGTGGCAATTGTGTGTTCTGGTTTATATTCATGAGGAACTGGGTCAAGACTGCTCAAACTCATTACACATAGAGCTGTTGCAAGTGCATGACTTCTGATAAATATGGCCTACTTAGCCCCTTTGGCTCATCAGAGATTTGAAGAGCCAACTCGTTGAGCCATTGTCCTGAGTATTGGTGGCCTATATCAGAATCAGTGAAACCCTTTCATGAGGGCTTCTGTGCATCTCTCACATCATTCTGTTTCCTTGCTTTTTTCTCCATTAAGAAATGAAGAATGGAGCATATTATCAAATATGTAATTCAGGGCATTCCTTTGCAGTATTCATATCATTTTTAATAATCAATGGGGAATATAACAAATATGCATTCCAATCTTTAAATAATATCTTTATTTACTGATAAATCAGCAACAGAAGGGCTCCATCGTAGGGCTCAGAATGCATCCACTTCTTTGAGGTGAAGTTGGTACACTCAAATTATATCTATAGTAATCTGGGATGTAATGCTTAAGTTATCCACCAGATGGAGACAAATATTAAGGGATCATATTTACCAGTATTAAGGTAATGTCCTGGCACACCACTTATTAAGGCAGTGGCATTGCATTCTGGGTATGACTCAGAGGTTGATCCTCCATCTTTGTGATCGCACAGTAAGAAATAGTGTGTGTTTGCTGCAGCCTGTAAAGCTATGTTCTCTGCTACATATGTATAATTAAACAGTTAAAGTGTTGGTTCCTGAAGTCTGGCTTATCTCAGTTTCTGACCTTACCACTCGGATATCACAATATCAGAGAAAAATATCGCAATGGGGCATTTCCATTCTCTGACCCCGACATGGGGTTGGTTGGTCAGTTTTAAGATTGACAGGGAGCATTTTGGTTATTTTAACTCAGTCCCTGCCAGAGCACTTTGCAAAGTATAATCTTGCAACTTGGCGGCATTACTACGGGTAAGCTATCCCTCCCCTGCCGGAAAAGCAAACTGCAAGAGTGCTGCAGCAGTTGTCATGGAGAAGCGTGGAAACTAAAAGGCAGGCAACTTAGAAGCACAGCTTTTGAAGGAAAGCAAACAATTGTCTTTGTCAATACGGAGGAAGAGGAAGAGCCAACCAGACCAGCTATGCACCATTTTCATCCTAATAATGCAACTCACCCACAATCCAATGAAGCATTTCAATGCAAATAAGGGAGTGAAGGGTTATGGGGAGCGGGCAGGGAAGTGGAGAGCCCAAGATCAGATCAGCCATGATCTTATTGAACGGCGGAGCAGGCTCGAGGGGCCAAATGGCCTACTCCTGGCTCCAATTTCTTATGTTCTTAAATTGCATAAATGTTTAGGAAACTAAAAAAGATTTCTCATGTACTTTTAAACGTACCTTAAAGGGAAAACACACTTTTTGAATCTTCAGTAAGTTTTGCCAGTTGCAATTTTGCTTCATTACTGGACTTTATAAATTGTCTGTTTCAAAATATTTTTATTTTGCATCTGGCATTTGTGTGTCACTGGTACGATTTTTCTGACAAGCACGCCCATTGTTAGCTACTATTAGAAATGTCTTGTCAAACAGGCCGAAAGGATTACAAAAGGGATACTGTCTGCGCATTTATAATTTTAGATGGTAAATATAGGATTAGTGGGTGACCTGGGCATGATTAGGAATGTGTAGGATTATGGAATTAAAAATATGTCTGCAGTTTGACTTGATGTCAGTTCTTGCATGGCTGGATTTGAAAGGTCTGAGATACACTCGAATGCAAATGCAGAGCTTGAATCAGTATCCAGCGTGAGCCAATTGGTATCAGTTGAGGTAAAAGTGCAAACATGGCAATAAACGTTTCTGATGCAAAGAAGCACCCGAGGTTCGAAGACGCAGTTTTCAGGTTGCACTCTATGGAGAAGCCTTTACTCTCTAAATATGGAAATTGTGCTGTGCCAGTAACGTTTTGTCTGGTTTCACACCATCGCCGGAGGTGACATCCTCTGGAGTGCTGCAACATCACTGGCTGTGTGGTGCCTGCGGCTATTAAAGCCCCCTTTTGTGCTGACTGCTCAGCCCCATAAACGTAGTCATCCATTTAATGACTTCACTCCAGCCAGTCCTAACTTTTGTTTGATCCTCTCTGGATGAAATCACCGTAATTGAAGCAATTAAGTCAGCTCCCTATGTTCTGAGAAAGTGTAACTGCAGAGGGTTTTCCACTTCCCCTTCTTTAAGAAATAAAAGTAATAAACTTACATTTGTTGGCCAGAGTTCAAAAGTTTAATTAGCAATCCCATTTATGAGTCAGAGCAGTTTGCAGGCTCCAGTCAATTAGCACCAGGCTTGTTAATGGTCAACCTTTGCTACTTGTCAGAATGTCCAGACAGTGGTTTCTTGCTTTCTCAAAGAAAGTGGTTGAAACCCATATTTTGTGTTTAGTGATTAAAGCTGCAGTATCCTTCTTTGCTGACGTATGTAGACTGTATTTCAAAAATATCAAAAGGAAAAGTCTACACTACATCCTCATTAACCTATAACAGCCTTGTCATAAAGTCATTGACAATCTCATTGACACTCTGCAATGGAGTACAACATTTTATACAGCTGACGCTTACTCTGGTGAAATCCCTTAGTCATTTCTGTTCTTGGTTACTTATCGGTCGGTGATAGAGGATTTTAACATGTAAGAGTTACATATTAAAATGACAAATTTAACAGGACCTCTGAAACACAAATTATTCTTATACAACCATTAGTGTTGCTTTCACAGCCACTGTTATTTCATATCAGAAAAAGCAATGAAAATACAACATATGAGAAAATTTCACTCACAATGCCTGTAATTCATTGCAATCGCCACTTGCTGTGAGTGTTTAAGGGCACCGCACCACAAACTGAGCACTTCTTTGTGCACTGATCTCACAAAAGCACAAGTTGACCAATAGCAGAACCGATGTTAAAGCCTCGTCACTGTGAGAAGTACAACATCTGTATTACTACCCAAATTTTTTTTAAAAATAGTTCAATAATAAAATATTTAAAACTTTAAAGGCTTTAATTTCCTCTGGTAGCGCACTGGCTCGTGGAGAATTCCTTTGTGCTCAATATAGGAGAAATGCCGTAAGAGTTGCCTTAAAATTGTCCTCAAAATGGAGTCAGTAGTCAGGCTGAATGCTGGAAACAGAAAGGGCCAATGTTAACTAAACCATGAAGACTTATACAGACAAAACATTCCTTAAAAGAGAGATACAGAAGAAGCCATCAAGACCGCAGGCTCGGAGACGGCTCGTTAAGGGGGACATAAAGATGTCCTGCCTTATCTGGATCTATATGTGACCCTTTGTAAGCACAGATCAGAGAAGTTGGGGAGTAAATGAGCAGCCTGGCATGTCTAGGTGCAAGTGTTTCATTGCATTGGAGGTGATCGGGGTACCAACATGGCTGTATGGGGTGATTGACACCAAAAGGGCTGAACTCTTCTAACACAATGTCACTCAAATTAGTCAATAGAATTGATGAGGTTTGTTCGGATATTAGGGATATATAAGATGGTATTTTATCTTCAGTCTTGAGTTTAATTTTAGATCTTGTAGTAATCTTTGTAGTAGAAGGTATAGGAGTCCTTTGTCTAATGTATGTAGAAGTGCATCTCCTAGAGAGAAACGTTACAGAAGTTAATATTGTACGAGTCAGATGTAGGGACACACAAGTGTCAGTAGGGGAAAAATTTAGGAAACAGTGATCATAGTGTCATAAGGTTTAGATTAGCTATGGAAAAGAACAGGGAGCAATCTACAGTAAAAGTACTTAATTGGGGGAAGGCGAATTTCAGTGCGTTGAGAATGGATCGGGCCCGGGTAAATTGGAATCAAAGATTGGCAGGCAAAACTGTAATCGAACCAATGGGCTGCCTTTAAAGAGGAGATGGTTCGGGTACAGTCGAGGTACATTCCCACAAGAGGGAAAGATAGGACAACCAAAGTCAGAGCTCCCTGGATGACAAAAGAAATAGAGAGTAAGATGAAGCAGAAAAAGGGGGGCGTATGACAGGTATCAGGTTGAGAGTACAAGTGAGAACCAGGCTGAATACTAAAAGTTCAGAGCGGAAGTGAAAAAGAGGGGCAAAGAGAGTATGAGACTAGATTGGCAGCTAACATAAAAGGGAATCCAAAAGTCTTCTATATACATATATAAATAATAAACGGGTAGTAAGAGGAGGCGTGGGGCTGATTAGGGACCAAAATGGAGACCTACACATGGAGGCAGAGGGTATGGCTGAGGTACTAAATGAATACTTTGCATCTGTCTTTACCACGGAAGAAGATGCTACCAAAGTCATAGTGAAAAAGGAGGTAGTTGAGATACTGGATGGGATAAAAATTGATAAAGAGGAGGTACTAGAAAGACTGGCTGTACTTAAGGTAGATAAGTCACCAGGATCAGATGGGATGCGTCCTAGGATACTGAGGGAAGTAAAAATGGAAATTGCGGAGGTACTGGTCATAATCTTCCAAAATCGTTAGATACGAGGGAGGTGCCAGAGGACTGGAGAATTGCAAATGTTGCACCCTTACTCAAAAAAGGGTGTAAGGATAAACCCAGCAACTATAGGCCAGTCAGTTTAACCTCCATAGTGGGAAAGCTTTTAGAAACGATAATCCGGAAAAAATTAACACTCACTTGGACAAGTGTGAATTAATTAAGGAAAGCCAGCATGGATTTGTTAAAGGCAAATCATGTTTAACTAACTTGATTGAGTTTTTTGATGAAGTAACAGAGAGGGTTGATGAGGGCAATGCGGTTGATGTGGTGTACATGGACTTTCAAAAGGCGTTTGATAAAGTGCCACATAATAGGCTTGTCAGCAAAGTTGAAGCCCATGAAATAAAAGGGACAGTGGCAGCATGGATAGGAAATTGGCTAAGTGACAGGATTCCTTACCAGCCAATGAAGTAATTTTGAAGTGTAGTCACTGTTGTAATGTGGCAGCCAATTTGCACAGAGCAAGCTTTCACAAACGGCAATGTGATGATAATGACCAGGTAAACTGTTTTTGTTATGTCGATTGAGGGATAAATATTGGCCAGGACACCATGGATAACTCTCCTGCTCTTCTTCGAAATAGTGCCATGGGATCTTTTATGTCCACCTGAGAGAGCAGACGGGGCCTCGGTTTAACATCTCATCCAAAAGACGGCACATTTGACAGTGCAGCACTCCCCTGGAGTGTCAGCCTAGCATTGTGTGCTCAAGTCCCTGGTATGAGATTTGAACCCACAACCTTCTAGACTCAGAGGCGAGTGTGCTACCAACTGAGCCACAGCCCCGTCTGCAAAACAGCCCCGTCTTACGAACCACGGGTATGTTGTGGCTCAAAGTATCCAGTGTTGAATACAAGATGTTAGGTTCTTGAAGTTTCGACTGGTGGTTGTTAAGAGAAAGAACCAAGAAGGGAAGGTGCTGTGATTGTCTAAACATAGCAAACATCAGCTGAGGGTGGTAAACATGAGCACCAAATGGAAATATCTCTTCAGAGGAGAAATTCAGCTCATGGTTACCCCTTGTGCACCTCGTAATCGGTTGGCCAGCAGTTGAAAATTGGGTAGTGGGGGGTGGGTATGGTCGGGGGGCACCTCGGTCATCCCTTTGGCGCCCTAGACCCGCCTAATGCCATATTATGATGGGCCTGTAAATGGGCGAGCAACTCGCCTACATGAAACAGGGGTAAGGATGCTGTTATGCCGGTTGTAGGACCCCGATTTAAAATGCAGGTACAAATGGGCAGAGCTTGTGCCATGCACGCTTCACCCAGTTGTAACAGGCGTTGAGTGGCCTAACCAGAATTTTCTTTATCGTGTGAGCCCAATAAGCCAAGCGTGCTCCTTCTGGGCCCAGAAAACAACTCCGACCCACTGCCAGTGCGTTCACAGTCATCCCCCTGGATCACCTGCCCCTTTCCCCCCTCCCCTTCCCCAGCCCCAGACACGACCTGCCGACTGGCTGACCTGTTTCAACTGTGTATCGCCCCTCCCACCGCTACAGCACTGCTGGCAGAGCCTGTAATCATCATGTCCTTGACCTCTGCATTTCCTTCCCTAACCCCTTTACCTTGCGACAACTCTCCTTTCTTCAAAGGCCTCCTCAAAATCAACCTCTGCCTTTGGTCCTACATCAATTCATCTCCCTACTTTTACTTGGTATCTGACCCCTCCCTCCTTTGTGAAGTATTTGGGAGGTTTTGCTATGTTTAAGACAATATAAAAGTTCAAGTTGTTGTTGAATTATTTCATGCGTAACAGATTGCAGCTAACTGAAAGTTTCTTCTGTCCAGAACTGTGTGTATAAAGTTAGACTATTCCAATACTATGTACAAACTGTGACTTGCCAAACATTTGATTGTGTACAGATTTTGTTTTGAATACGGTTGTACCAGATGCGTATTTAAGTGGTTTTGACTGTAATTGGTTTGTTCTGGAAGCTGATATAATTAAAAAGTACATTACAAATTGGCACAACCTTTTTCAGCAAAAACATCACATGTAAGGTGGAAAGCTCTGGTGCAGATGAAGGTTTATCAGTCTGACCTCTCAGAACGCTATCACCATCCTCCCAGAGGAAGGCAAGGCAGCCAGCTCATCCACGTCAGATCATATGCACAAGGTTATATAGGTTCTGGAAACATTGCTACCTACAAACATGTAGACTGTAATATATGCAATAGGCTGGCTATCCAATTCTGATAAATTAGCTATCTAAGGAGTCTAGTCCTAAATTGATCTCACCGATTTAATATCAATCTCAGACATTAATCTCAACTGTAACTGTATAGTCAGCAAGCAGTTAATGCTGAATTACTTTGACATAACTCAACCGCCTTTGTAAACTCTCATATGTATTCTGTCAAATAATCCTATCTACTTAATATTTACGTTGAAGTGCTACTAACTACTGTACTATTTTATGGTTAATAAACAATTATTACATCATTACTTGATTGTCTGACTTCTTTGATAATTGGTACGAAAGGGTTAATTCATTTGCTTAGTAGCTTGTGTAGGTTCTAATGGGAGTTGGTAATGTAAATGCTAATATAATCCAAACTGGTTGATGTAAGGCAGGCCGGCAGGTCACAGTTAGGAATTATTAACTACTAGGCATAGACATAGAAACATCGAGGATAGGAGGAGTAGGCCATTCGGCCCCTCCAGCCTGTTCCACCATTCAATGAGATCATGGCTGATCATCCAAACTCAGTACCCTGTCCCTGCTTTCTCCCCATATCCCTTTAGCCTTAAGAAATATATCTTAACTCCTTCTTGAATATATTTAATGAATTGGCATCAACTGCCTTGTGCGGTAGAGAATTCCACAGGTTCACCACTCTCTGGGTGAAGAAATTCCTCCTCATCTCAGTCCTAAATGGCTTACCCCTTATCCTTAGACTGTGACCCCTGGTTCTGGACTCCCCCGCCATCGGGAACAGCCTTCCTGCATCTAGTCTGTCCAGTCCTGTCAGAATTTTATAAGTTTCAATGAGACAAGTTGGTAAATTCCAGGTGGTTCCTTTATGAAGATTTACAGTGAAGGAGTTAAGAAGTTGTCTCGTATCCTTGGTGAATATTCTTGTCAGGGTATCGATCCCATTGTTTTACAACAATTTTAATAAGTTGTTAACCCATTTGTTTAATTATTGAACCATTACTAGATCACAATGGCTTAGTGACATTTTATCTTGCAATGTTTCTTTCTGCTTTACCGGGTTTTAATTTTTAAGACTGCTACAACGACAACTTGTATTTATATAGCGCCTTTAACGTATTAAAACGTCCCAAGGCGCTTCACAGGAGCGTTATCAAACAAAATTTGACACCGAGCCACATAAGGAGATATTAGGGCAGGTGACCAAAAGCTTGGTCAAAGAGGTAGGTTTTAAGGAGCCTCTTAAAGGAGGAAAGAGAGGTAGAGAGCGTGGAGAGGTTTCGGGAGGGAATTCCAGAGCTTAGGGCCTAGACAACAGAAGGCACGTCCGCCAATGGTGGCGTGATTAAAATCGGGGATGCACAAGAGGGCACTATTGGAGGAGCGCAGATAGCTCGGAAGGTTGTAGAGATAGGGAGGGGTGAGGCCACGGAGGGATTTGAAAACAAGGAGGAAATTTTTTAAATCGAGACGTTGCTTAACCAGGAGCCAATGTAGGTCAGCGAGCACAGGGGTGATGGGTGAACGGGAACTGGCAGTTCCAGGGAAATTCCTGTCGCCCTGGGCCGATTGCTTCATTTAGTTTCTGTTTAAGCATTATATTCCCCCAACCCCCTCCTACTAGTTTTGGAAAAATGCAACAGAAAATTTAATATTTGGAATTTTTATGGTCAATTGGCATCCATTTATCAATGGTTCAGTGATTTTAATGACATCAACAGAAACAGCAGGGTCTTTGCAGCATTAAGCACAGTTGACTACACTTGCTATCCCATCATTTTCCACATTTTAAGCATTGGCATGGGCAGAACCCATGCAATGGAACGCAAGGCTGCAGGCCTGTTTAATCATTTAACAGTCATAGAACTTTTATCACATGTTTTGAGTTTTACTTCAGGTGTATAATGGGGCAAAGTATACGGGTGGGAGGAGGAAAAGAGTGGCATCAGCAGAAATATTTCTAGGTTTTCATCGGCAGCTTCAAACCTATGTGCTTCACCTTTGCTTGGCAGGTATATGTGCTTTAAAGGAGAACATAAATGAGTTAAGGCAATTGGGCCTGATTTACACAGCACTGGGGAGAGGTTTGAAAATTAAAAGGACAGCACTTGCAGGATAAAGTGCTCGTTAAATCTTTTTCCAAACACTAAAGAAGGTAGGAACACAAGAAAGTCCATTCATTTTAATGGGCTACAAATCAGATGGATTGATCTCTCCAAGTGAGTTCTGATCTACGTTTCGGTCATGCAAAACTCTACCTAGGTGGTGCCAGATCATCAAATTCACCCCAATATTTCTATAAGCTTCAATTCCCCTTTCTCAACAGGTACTGATCCAGTTTCCTTTTAAAATATCAATTGACCTTGAATCAACCCCCTTCCCTGGGACACTGTTCCACATTTCCATTGTCCCCTAGGAACCTTGCTTGACGCATATGAATTTTGTACTAGTGTGACTTAAATCTTGCCAAAGCCCATCATCACTGGCAGGTGACATTACCATGATGAAAATGATGCAAAGCTCCTCTGGTTCCTTGGGATGGATTTTGCAGGGGGGGTCAGTGGGCATGTTTGGTGGCGGGTCGGGTTGGAAAGTGTTATTTTGCCCCAGCGGGGTCAGGACCCCGCTGTGAACCTGCCGCCACGCGCCTTTACCAAATGTCGGGTCTGTCAGTGCTGACCAGACCCGACATGCAGAGGCAGGGGAGTCAATTCAGGTCATTATGCCCTTGTTAACAGATGATTAAGAATAAATTTGAGTTCGCCTTTAGACTTTACCTGCTTGCCCATGGGGCCCACGATGGTCGTGGGCCATGTCTGTTAAGCTGAGGTGGGAGGTAAGTGGCCATTGAATTAGCTGTTGAATTGACAGCTTCAAATGTACAGTAAAACCTCTCACCTTACAGAGATATCTTTCCTCAGCCAAAAACTCTTCCTCACTGCATTTCCACAACAGATTCACCATGCTGCAAGTCTTTACACAAGTCTCCATCCAGTCTGACCTCATTACCTCTCTCACCATTGACAGATCGCTTCTGTCATCTCTACTTCACCTGCCATCTATTCCATCAACATGGGTGCCCTTTATACGCTCTCACCTTGGTCCTCAGAATCCCACCATGATCAGTTCCAACACCAGCAGCACCAACAACAACACCACCAACCTTCTCCACAATCACCTGATGCTACACAGGACAGAGGGCATCAGCACACGACCACATTGCTGCCCAGGAGGCCAGGGATGGCCTCACCATGGCCAGATTTACTTCACTTGACGCTGTTCACCCTGGCTGCCACATGATGCGCCAGGTTGGCACCACCCTGAACCAACACAATAAAGCATCCCTACAATGCCCAAGCCATTCCTTTCACATTCATCACCATTGCGGGGGATACCGTTATGTCTCACCATTCACTGCAATTCACTAAGCCACTTCCAAAGGTGCACACAAATCTGTCCAAGAATGCAAAGTGTTGAAAATAAAGGTTTCAATGTTTGACACCACATTAACAGAAACTTTATATGAACATTGCATAAAAGAACTAAGTGCCTACCCTTGTGTGTTGTTAGTTGGTATGATTGCACTAAGATGAGTGTGAGTGTGAGGGGTGGCTCGTGAGATGGGGATGTGATAATGTAGATAGAGAGGGATGGGTGCAGGTGCAAGGTAAGGTGGTATGAGTAAGGATGTGCAGGAGTAGGGTAGGGAAGGCAGAGTGTTGGGGATGTGCACAGCAGGATGAGGTTGAGTGTGGCTTTGTACTAACGCTTCATGATCTACTGAGATCATTGAAACATTTGTGGCACTACACCCAGGTCCTCCTGCCCACATCCATCCTTGTGCCCTCCTGTGCAATGTGCAACCAGACTGTGTTGTTCTCCTGAGGAGGTCTCTTCCGCCCATGTGAAGGGAAGAGGATCTTCCTGCGTGCTCTGACTCCCTCCATAAGCATATGGAGGCAGTCATGGGAGAGTCTTGGTGCAGCCCTCTGCCTCTGTGCAGTGATTGTCAGTGTTTGCAGCACCTCAATGCTGTAGAACACTGACAGTACAAATGGCAGAATAAAGTTGGCCATGGTCCCTTTAAGGAAACTGGCTGATGACGTATCATCAAATGACATCACCAGATCCGCTTCCTCTAATTGGCTGGGAAATGCGCTGGGCGGGCTTAACAAGCCCCATCAAGGGAAATTAATTTCAGAGCCCGGGATGGAGCCAGCAGCAGGGTTGGGACCCGCCACCGACGTCGCCTGCCACGGACCCGCCTTCGTCTCCGAACCAAAAGAAAAAGTCTTACCAAATCATTTTCATGGAGATAATGTCCCTCTAATTCCTACATTACAACAGTGACTACACTTCAAAAGTGCTTCATTGGCTGTAAAGTGCTCTGGCGGGACATCCTGAGGTTGTGAAGGGCGCAATGTAAATACAAGTCTTTTTTCTAATTGCTGGAGGAAAAACTGATCTTTTTTCAAACTGACCAATTAACTTTTCACTCACAAGAAACTCTTATTGAAAATAATTCTGAAAAGGAGTGAAGCAAAAGTAGTAGCGGTGTAAGAAAGCTACAACAGGTCACGAAGGAAAACAGGAAGGCAACATGACGGATGGAAAATGGGGGGAGAAAGACATAGCTGCTTGCATGTTATACCGTGAAAGCTAAAATTGTCCAGTAGAATTTTGGTTAATTGTTGAGTGAAATGTTTCTACCACTTTTTATTTGATGATGATCAAGGTGGGGAATGTTAGCGTTGTGAAATTGGACATGTTCCATTTTGAACACCCCCCCCCCTCCACCCAGTGTCAACATTAAGGGGTAAAAATTGGGTATCGCCCATTTTGGGGCACTAATATCGGCCGGGCGCAAAGTTTAGCACCCAGTGCTAATTATTGCCTCCGACTGCAAAATTCACCTCTATCATCCATGGAGGTGATTTGAGTGTTAAATCAAGCGCTACACACCTCTCTTAAGGCGCAAACGTCAGGGAGCGAGGCGCTACCTCAGAATGCTACCGAAGCTCAGGCGATGTCAGTTACCATGAAAGCCAGACAGACTGTCGCGTTCCAGTTCTTAAAGGGGAGGGGCCATCTTGCTGGCCAGCCACACCCTGCTCATTGCAGCCTTGAATCTTAGCCTGGAGCGACCTCTAAAGCAATTGTGTTGGAAGCACTAATGGATAGGCCCAGGGAAAGAGCTCGGCGCTTAGGAACCTCAAAAGTGGTGCTGAGGGCCAAAACTCCTTAGGACAGCGTTAAATCTCTCCAGACATCTCTCTCCCTCTCAACCTGCGTGTACCAAAAATTGTCAACAAGGCAGGAAGCTCCTGCCTTTAAATAGCGTTCTCCCCAGCCCCTTCCCGACTTGAAAACGTTCCCCTCTACGTGTCGTTCCTAGCGGCAGGCATTAAGGCAGGGTGCGCGACTCAATATCCGGTCCGGGGCGCTACACGCTCGACTGACGTCACGATCTGCGGGCGCAGGAGATCGTGGCTGTAGTGTTTAGCGCTGCCGTAAAATGACTGGTCAATTTTGCCACGCTCAGGCGCTAAGTTCCTAGCGCCGCATTAGCGCCCCACAGAGGCATTAACCAACTGAATTTTTCCCCCTAAGTACCTCCAGGTCAGGTATGGCAGGGAATTAACTTTTTACAGTTTAAGTTTCGTACCAGTCTACATAACCAACATTTTTTTTAAGAAGAGAATTGTGAGCACCATCTACAATTGTATCTCCATGCAAGTTAGCTACTTTAGCCACCTTTCATGTGATGTTATTCTTGAAAAAGTTTGTGCCAATTTGTAATGTACTTTTTAATTATATCAGCTTCCAGAACAAACCAACTACAGTCAAAACCACTTAAATACGCATCTGGTACAACCGTATTCAAAACAAAATCTGTACACAATCAAATGTTTGGCAAGTCACAGTTTGTACATAGTATTGTAATAGTCTAACTTTTTACACATAGTTCTGGACAGAAGAAACTTTCAGTTAGCTGCAATCTGTTACGCATGAAATAATACAACAACAGCTTGCACTTTTATATCGTCTTAAACATAGCAAAACCTCCCAAATACTTCACAAAGGAGGGAGGGGTCAGATACCAAGTAAAAGTAGGGAGATGAATTGATGTAGGACCAAAGGCAGAGGTTGATTTTGAGGAGGCCTTTGAAGAAAGGAGAGTTGTCGCAAGGTAAGGGGATTAGGGAAGGAAATGCAGAGGTCAAGGACATGATGATTGCAGGCTCTGCCAGCAGTGCTGCAGCGGTGGGAGGGACGATACACAGTTGAAACAGGTGGACTCCTGGGCTGCCCATGTATAGGGCCGCAGGAAAATAGAGACGGGAGGGAATGGAATGAGAACTGGGCGGTAAGTACAGCACCATGATTTTTGAGCCACTGTCGCCCCATTCCCAGCTTAAAAATCACCCACCTAGATTTCTTTCAACTTTATCCTTCGCTGGTTCAATACCATTCATGGAGTACATGGGTTATCCATTTTTCCTTCTGTTGTGTAGTACAGTAGCACAGTGGTTATGTTACTAGTAATCCAGAAGCCTGGACTAATGATCCAGAGATGTGCGTTCAAATCCCACCAAATGGGGAATTTAAATTCAGTTAATTAAATAAATTTGGAATAAAAAAAGCCAGTACCAGTAATGGTGACCTTTAAACTATCAGATTGTCACAAAAACCCTTCTGGTTCAGTCATGGCCTTTAGTTGAAGGAAATCTGCTGTCCTTACCCGGTCTGGCCTATATGTGACTCCAGACCCACGACAATGTGGTTAACTCTTAACTGCCCTCTGAAATGGCCGAGCAAGCCACTCAGTTATACCAAACCGCTACAAAGAAGTATACTGAGACTCACCTCACGGACTGCAGCGGTTCAAGAAGGCAGCTCACCGCCACCTTCTCAAGGGCAATTAGGGATGGTCAATAAATGGTGGCTTTGCCAGTGGCGCCCACATCCCATGAACGAATAAAAAAAAAACACTTTACACTTGACAGCATTAAATTTCATCTGCGATCATTTTATTCGCTACCATAATTCCTGGGTAGGAATTACAATTGCCACTGTTCTCATCTGAATGTTTAACACAAGTTCTTCTCGGCACTGGTTTAATGGTAAGTGTTTATAGGGGAACCTTGCCGATTACAATTCTACCTTTATGCCAATAAAGCAAACACTTGTTATAGTGTAGGGAGACTGGATAATGTGAAGGAAAACACGAACTGATTGCGTTGCTAAGCCAGCCTAGTTAGAAGTTGTTTGAGAATGGTAATGAGATAAATTGTCAATTATTGGTGCCAAGCAGTTGATAAAAGTAATGGAATCCTTTACTCAGACAGCATTTTATGAATGAGGTGAAAGAACTTGATCCTTTGATGTAAAAGAGTGGGATTAGATTCGAGTAGAAAGTAGCGCTCTTTTTTTCATGCAGAAATTAAACAATAATTTTACAGCTTTATCTGGAGAAACTGCGTCTGTAATATTTTTTTGCTGGGTTAAATGTACTACTGAGGCTGTCGGGATAGATTTCTAACTTGCCACCCGGGCGTCAAACTTGCATTGCGGATTGGCCAGATTTTCATTTCCATTAAGTTCAAATTGGGTGTTTTTTTAACAATGGACGGCCCATGAAGATTTAACTTATAAAATCGGTCTAAAACATAGTTGCTCATCAGACGTGAAGGTTGAGAAATTCGACTTGCGCCCAAAACGGGCACAAAGTTGGCGGAGCGATGCCATCCTGTGCCAGCCTGAGGCCGGAGCCAAATTCTGATTCGGACCTCGTTTAAAGCGCCACTGACAAGCCACAGGCACCGTACGGGTGCCCCGCTGGAGCTCACCAGTTGAGGCGGGTAGGAAATCGGCCAATCGGCAGGTCGTGTCTGGGGCTGGGGAAGGGGAGGGGGGAAAGGGGCAGGTGATCCAGGGGGATGACCGTGAACG
The DNA here is from genome assembly GCF_052327205.1 of Somniosus microcephalus. Taxonomy (NCBI): domain Eukaryota; kingdom Metazoa; phylum Chordata; class Chondrichthyes; order Squaliformes; family Somniosidae; genus Somniosus; species Somniosus microcephalus. The sequence goes on from NC_140999.1 coordinate 19,326,614, forward strand.
CACTGGCAGTGGGTCGGAGTTGTTTTCTGGGCCCAGAAGGAGCACTCTTGGCTTTTCCTGGGCTCACACGATAAAGAAAATTCTGGTTAAGCCACTCAATGCCTGTTACAACCGGGTGAAGCGTGCATGGCACAAGCTCTGCCCATTTATACCTGCATTTTAAATCGGGGTCCTACAACTGGCATAAAAGCATCCTTACCCCTGTTTCATGTAGGCGAGTTGCTCGCCCATTTACAGGCCCATCATAATATGGCATTAGGCAGGTCTAGGGCACCAAAGGGATGACCGAGGTGCCCCCCGACCATACCCACCCCCCACTACCCAATTTTCAACTGCTGACCAACCGATTACGAGGTGCACAAGGGGTAACCGTGAGCCGAATTTCTCCTCTGAAGAGATATTTCCATTTGGTGCTCATGTTTACCACCCTCAGCTGATGTTTGCTATGTTTAGACAATCACAGTACCTTCCCTTCTTGGTTCCTTCTCTTAACAGCCACCAGTCAAAACTTCAAGAACCTAGCATCTTATATTCAACACAGTATACTTTGAGCCGCAACATACCCGTGGTTCGTAAGACGGGGCTGTTTTGCAGACGGGGCTGTGGCTCAGTGGGTAGCACACTCACCTCTGAGTCTAGAAGGTTGTGGGTTCAAATCCTCACTCCAGGGACTTGAGCACACAATGCTAGGCTGACACTCCAGTGCAGTACTGAGGGAGTGCTGCACTGTCAAACATGCCGTCTTTTGGATGAGACGTTAAACCGAGGCCCCGTCTGCTCTCTCAGGTGAACATAAAAAGATCCCATGTCACTATTTCGAAGAAGAGCAGGAGAGTTATCCCCAGTGTCCTGGCCAATATTTATCCCTCAATCAACATAACAAAAACAGTTTACCTGGTCATTATCACATTGCTGTTTCTGGGAGCTTGCTGTGTGCAAATTGGCTGCCACATTACAACAGTGACTACACTCCAAAAGTACTTCATTGGCTGTAAAGTGCTTTTAGATGTCCGGTGATCGTGAAAGGCGCTATTAAAATGTAAGTCTTTCTTTCCAAGATCAGACACCATATACAATAATAATAATATTCATCGGTATCGAATAAAACTGTTGCTTTTTCTTAACTAGTAGCAAATCTGTGATAGAACAACCTAACCACATCAAAATAGCCAAGGTCTCATTAAATTTAACTAGTTATCCACAGCACAGCGTGTACCTAAAACAAGTCAGTTATGTTTGAAGCTTAAAACATGCTAATCATGAGTAATAGAATATGAGACGCTTCCTCAGACATGTATCTGACTGTTGTAACGTGAGTTTTAACATTTCTAGAATAACACAAAAGTCTATCTCTTCTTTTGGAAACCCAAAATTCAGGCCTTCATGAAGTCCAAACTAGAATTTAATTACACCTCCTGGAATCAGATGCACATATCTTCCAAAAGACCACCAAGAATCAGTAACTTATCCTTCACCCACACACACACAGCCTGGACTAAGAAGGATTGGTTGCCGTCCCATCTAACCAGCAAGTCGACTCGATTAGCTCCCGCTGTTTCTGTAGGTCAGACACAGTTGCCCAGAGTGGCACACTAAACATGATGTGACACATTTGCCCCTCAGCCAAACATGGTATTAAAAAGATTAGATTAGGACCAATTTAGGCGATTTGGGTCTAAAATATGATTGGCCTCATCCCTACAGACTTTATGACCTGGTCACCGTTTCACCTCTAAGTCGGTATGGCAATGAATCATTATTACAGGGAAGGAAATTTAAACAGCTTTTTTAAGTTGCAGGTTTGCTTTTTGATGCATTCCGGCAAATGACAAAACTACAGTTTAAACCAGGAATGATCAAACATGGTTGTGAAGCCAAAGCACATCTGTAGTGCATTTTTATCCCAGATTGCACTTCAACGCAGTTTGCAATGGAAAAAAATCAAAACAAACTTCGCAGGCAAGGTAGAGCCATCACCTGTTTGTTTAATGTTCAAAGGAACAAAACAGAAGAAAAATATTAAGAATTTAAAGCAAAAGAGAAACAGATTGGTTCAATCATCTTTTTTCTGAGGTCATTCAATATTTGATCTTGTTTTTACATTTTCGGAAGTATTGTTTTCCTGGGCTACTCTGCTACTAAACTAGTGTTCCCTTCGAGTGGTCAGAATCCTCTGATTTTTACCGTCTCCTTCAGTAGTTATGTTACTGGTTAGAGACTTACACGCATGTCTGCCTCTTTTAGAGGACTGTATTTATCCTTGATATTTAACAATATTGAATTGACACAGAGAGTTACTCCATAGTTTTGAAGCCAAAGATTAGATGAGAAGTTTCCATTATTACTGGTATCCTGTGACCAGACCCATGCTTGTATTATGCTTCAAACATGAACCAATTCTAGGCTGTAAAGAAAAGAAAGACTTGCATTTATATAGCGCCTTTCATGACCTCAGGACCTCTCAAAGTGCTTTAAAGGCAATGAAGTACTTTTGAAGTGGAGTCACTGTTGTAATGTAAGAAACACGACAGCCAATTTGAGCACAGCATGATCCCACAAACAGCAATGAGATAATGACAACATAATCTGTTTTAGTGATGTTGGTTGAGGGATAAATGTTGGCCAGGGCACCGGGGATAACTCCCCTGTTCTTCAAAACAGTGCTGTGGGATCTTTTACACCCACTTGAGAGGGCAGACAGAGCTTCGGTTTAATGGGCCAGAAATTAGGATCGGGTGCTTGCCGCGCGTGCAAGCCCCCGATCTGCACTCACCCTGCGCGCTGACATCTGAAGCCCGGGCCTGCTTACATTTCCTGTCACAGGCCCGGTTCAGATGTCGGCGCGATGTGCTTACCTGATCCAGCGGCGTAGTTAGTGCGATGTGCCGACTGGGATCAGGTGAGCACTCTGCAGCCAATCAGGGGAGGGGAAACTCATTCATGAGTTTGATAGTAAAGACTGTCAAACTCATGAAAAGTACGGGCGCCCAAAAAGACTAGTTTAACTTTAATTAAAATTTTAGAAAACATCCCAATAATTAAATAAACTATAAATAACTTTTAAAAAACTATTTAAAACAATTAATAAAATTTTTGAAAATTTTTTTTTTTTACGAATTCGGGTCTAAAAATAAACTTACCTTACTGTAAAGTCCTTAAAAACAATGAAGCTGTGGAAAAAATGTAATAATTTTAAATAATAGACCATTTACCTTCAAGAATCCACTACTTACGCCTCCTTTTTTCATTTCCAAAAAGTCCAGGCCCTTACACACGTGCAAACCTGTCAAAACGAAGGAAGTTCAATGTGTGCGCGCAGAGTCCTGCGCGCACGCGTTGGACCTCTTAACCCCTTAGTTCGATGGAGAGGAAATGCCGCTTTCCCGCGCATGCTGGAATCCGGCAATTCCTCCGGCCACACGCGTGAGTACCCCGTCCGTACTCACGCGTTGGGAACGGAATTACTGGCCCAATGTCTCATCTGAAAGGCGGCACCTCTGACAGTGCAGCACTCCCTCAGCATTGCACTGGAGTGTCAGCCTAGATTTTGTGTAAACACTTCGGCATCAGTTCAGAAGTGTTTACACTGAGCTGATCTTTACCTGATTGCATTCACTAACTTGTGTTGCCAACCCTGTACTTCCCCGACAAAGTGTAGCGGGTTTGCGATGTGAAGGGAATTGGAAGAGCACAGAGTGAACTCCAGCATCTGTAACTGAACAAACTCCAAAATGATGCAGGCCAGAACAGAAGTGATATCTTTAAATGCATTTGTGACCAACTTTTTGATGCAACTCATGATTCCTGGCATTAATAACAATCATTTTGTGTTATGAGCTTTTTAAAAAAAAAAAGTTCATTAAAACTTGCTCCAAATAGAATTATTCAATTGCAGTCAGACGGTTTTGTTAATAGTGAAGAAAAAAGTCTATAAAGATTCCCTTCAATGATTATCGTAACTATTCAATTCGGAAATAATTTAAAGAAATTTCAAGAAAAAGTAAGTGCTGAAGGATTTAACGACAAATACTAAAGGTTTTTCAGAACCTTGCCTCAGGTCGTTAAAAGTAGTGTAAAACAGGCAGGAACTGCATTTTATGTGTCCTATGCTTCGTTCTCCTTGTCAAAGTACTCCTACTGCTTCCGTAAAAGGGGCATTATAGTCTGCTTAAAGTCAAAACTTTATGGTCAGTGTGTGGTAGATGAGAAGCTGGAATAGGAATCCAACCGTGTAAACATTGTTTGCAAGTGTTTGGATGTTCAATAGGTATTGAGGAACCATTTCAAAAATAGGGGTTGGAGCATTTAGGTTTGCAAAATAAAAAAAGAAACCCAGTCTATCTCAGTGGAGAGCCAATGATAAATGACAAACATTGGGACTAATAGACAGCCACCTTGCCCAAATGTAGCACAACCTTTTGTCCCTCAACAAGTCTTAGGAATATCATGAATTTAAATAAAGTAAGGATTTAATAGGACAGAATACTATGGGGAAAAAGTCAAAAGACAAAAATCAGTTTCTATTCATGTAACAGAAATATTCACTCACCAGGTATTCAGTTAATAAAATTCTTAGTTTATCTTTGAAAAATCCCATTTGTTTCATCTCTGATCCATTAGTATGTTAATTACCTCTCTAAAGATTTAAAAATGAATTCCTTCTGGTTAGGGGTCACTGTGTTATAGTAAAGTAAAGAGGAATTACCTGTCTTCTTATAGTGCCCATCTTTCCGCACTTCTGCTAAAATTATTGAACTTTGACTTGTAAGTGACAGAAATGGACAATAATTCCCGAAGACAGGTTTGAATAATGGCACAATAACACGTTTACAAAAGGATCCTGGAATTTTGGCCAGTTTATGTGCAGGTTCTAGAAAGATTGTCTTGGTTTTTTCTTTTCATGGCTCATCCTATGTTTTCAATTAGCACCTTACGTTAATTGGATCCGTTCCCTCAGGGTACTCGTGGTGTCTCACTTTCTCCCATCTTTGGTGATATATTTGAGGCATGACATTTATGGCTCGAGTCCAGGGCTGTTAGAAAAAGTCATTTACTCTGGGTCACTGCAAAGGCTAGCCACAGTAGCTGAATGCACGCACTTGTTTGAAGTGGCTATTATCGGTAACACCATTTTCTACTTCATTCCAATCATTATGCGATCACAGGCATTGGGGCCGGGCAAACGGAATTTTTCAATCTTTTGTATATTCTACCAAAATGTATGAACCTCACTTCCCTCCTTATTCCTCTACTTTCTTTCTCCTAATCAGATCTGATCAACAGCTGAGAAGGCCAAGATGTTAACCTGACTACAAAAAGCTGGAAATTAAAAACATCATAATTACAATGGTTTCTATGTAATCACCTTACTGTTATTGGCTAGACTCTTCTCACAGAGATTAAAAATGATAACATGATTGAGATATATATACATACATATATATATATACAGGTAGACTATCCTTTATCCGAAAACCTCGGGACCAGCCGTGTTTCGGTTTTAGGAAAATTTCGGATTTCGGAAGGTGCGCGAAAACACTTCGGTTTTCAGAGGTAATTCGGTTTTCGGGAGTGCGGATAAAGGATACACTATCCCTTATCCGAAAGGGTGGGATAAATAACGACTATAAATACTGTAGTTACAGGGATAAATACTGTAGTAAAGGCTGGTACACTTACGCTGAGCGATTTCGGTTTTCAGAAGTGCGGAAAAATGCTACACTATCCCTTATCCGGCTAGGCCTGTAAGTCGTGCGCCACTCTGGTCATGTCGTGCGCACGACTTACGCTGACCGAAAAAACCTTCGGTTTTTAGAGGGTTTCGGTTTTCGGAAGTCCGGATAAATATATATATATACACAATACCTTGCACCTTGTCCTCTCACAAGCACAAATGACCCATAAACATCTCCCTTGTGCGTGATTGGATTTCACATCCTGTTTATTCTATCAATTCGAGCTGGATCTTAAAGTAATCTGGAATTCTGTATACAGCAAGGAGATTAGAGGTTGGATTTTCCTCTCTGATCTTGCTGGGCAGTATCACAGCAGAATCAGTCGGAAATGGGGCATGTAAAGTTTCCCAACCCATTTTACTCCTAGCCACATTTCTTACTACTACTCCCCAGGACCTTTCAATTCAATTCAATTTTATTTGTCATATATGCAGCAGACGTGTGTACTGCACAATGAAATGTTGATTTTTACGAGTCCTCCCAACAACCTGATGGGAGGTGATAGTAAGCCTAGGGTAGCGGTGGTAGTGGCCTCAAAGTTTCTTGATGAAGGGAGAGGGCCGAGTAGAGGCCTCCTCTCCCTCCATTTCAACCCAATGGACTTACATATTTAGGCCTTCTCCCCTTCGGGGCTCTTCTGCCCTTTTAAATTGCTGGCCACTTCTTCCGGTGCTGTCCTGTTGCAAGACCACTGGGAATTTCCCGCCTTGCAGAGGCAGGCTCCCTCTTGGTGGAACCCCCAACCTAGGAAAGTTGGTCAGGTTTGAGGCAGGGTCAGAGAGGCAGGCAGAATTCCTGTTCCATCGTTAACCCACAACAATGAGGAAAATCCAGCTCCCAAGAGTCTTGTCTAAAAGAAACAAATCCTACTTTCTCTCCTTCTCTCCTGAAGGTGCTGACTCATGTTGTGGTGCAGTTCCACATGTTTCAGGCAGTCTTCATGTTTGAGCCTAGACACGGAGCATTAGCAGACAGTTTTACCATAGCGGGGGGGGGGGGGGGGGGGAGGGGGGGATCAGAGGTAGCCAGATCCTATCCTTATCTGATATCTACACATGTGCACTCTCCAGCAAGTGTCACCACACATTGGTCAAGAGCAGGAGCCAAGGTTGATTTCCCTTGCCCCCGTCCCCCTAGAGTCTAGCGAAACTGAAGGATCAGATAACATTTCACCTGCTTGCCACCCTGTTCCTATTTTTACCTGTGTACAATATTATTACAACCTTGATCAGCAAATAATTAGAAAAATCTCATATTGAAAAGAGCAGATAGTAAACGATTATGTAACAAGCACCTTTTAAGATAAACGCGGAGAGCCTCATTATGCGACATTATTCTTTTCTTCAAGTCAGTGTTCTAACATCTGCAAGGAAGCAGCTGGGGGTGGGTGGTAAAGAGAACCTTGTGAGACTTCAGAGAAGTGACACCTGTATGCAATACTTAAGTTAATGGTGATACAATATTGTGCCAGCTTGCCAGCACTCTCAATGCTGGGTCACCCTATTGCGGTTTGTGGAACATTGTTGATTCATAGAAACATAGAAGATAGGAGCAGGAGTAGGCCATTCGGCCCCTTGAGCCCGCTCCGTCATTTAATGAGATCATGGCTGATCATCCACATTCAGTACCCTGTCCCTGCTTTCTCCCCATTTCCCTTGATCCCTTTAGCCTCAAGAAATATATCCAACTCCTTCTTGAATATATTTAATGAATTGGCCTCAACTGCCCTGTGTGGTAGAGAATTCCACAGGTTCACCACTCTCTGGGTGAAGAAATTCCTCCTCATCTCAGTCCTAAATGGCTTACCCCTTATCCTTAGACTGTGACCCCTGGTTCTGGACTACCCCGCCATCGGGAACATCCTTCCTGCATCTAGTCTCTCTAGTCCTGTTAGAATTTTATAAGTTTCAATGAGATCCCTTCTCATTCTTCTAAACTCTAGCGAATATAAGCCTAATCAACCCAATCTCTCCTCATACGCCATTCCTGCCATCCCTACACCAGGGACTTGAGCATGTAATATAGCTGCACTCCAGTGCAGTACTGAAGGAGTGCTGCACTGTTGGAGGTGGCATTTTTTGGATGAGATGTTAAACCGAGTCCCCGTCTGCTCTTTCAGGGGGATGTAAAAGTTCCCGTGGCACTATTTTGAAGAAGAGCAGGGGAGTTATCCTGGTGCCCTGGGCCAATATTTATCCCTCAATCAACAGCACTAAAAAAAAGAGATTATCGGGTCATTATCACATTGCTTTTTGTGGGATCTTGCTGTGTGCGAATTGGCTGCCACATTTCCTACATTACATCAGTGACTACACTTCAAAATCACTTCATTGGTTGTAAAGTGCTTTGCGATGTCCTGAGGTCATGAAAGGCGCTATATAAATGCAAGTCTTTCTTTCTTTTCTTTCCCATAGGATGGCACTGTTAAGAGTGAGAACAACAAAAAAGATTTACCAGGACGATACCGGAACGGAGAGGCCGTAAATATCAGGAAAGATTGAACAGGCTCTGAAGACGAGAAGGCTGAGGGCTGACCTGATAGTGGGTAGGTGTAGAGAAGATGTTTCCACTTGTGGGGGAATCCAAAACTAGGGGTCATAAAGATAAGATAGTCATTAATAAATCCAATATGGAACTCAGGAGAAACTTCTTCACCCAGAGAGTGGTTACAATGTGGAACTCACTACCACAGGGAGTGGTTGAGGCGAATAGCAAAGATGCATTTAAGGGGAAGCTAGATAAACACACGAGGGAGAAAGTAATTGAAGTATATGCCGATAGTGTTAGATGAAGATGGGTTAGAAGAGGAGCACAAACTCCGGTATTGTCCAGTTGGGCCGAATGGCCTGTTTTTGTGCTGTACATTCTATGTAATTTTATGTAATCTGTGCTTTTGTTAAAAATAGCAATAAATTGAAGCAAAAAATGATCAAGTGGGGGTGCACATCAAGCATACAATCAGAGATCCCCTCCATGGTTTGTAGTGCAGCATTCAATGTTAAAGAGTTTCTTTTCTTTCCCACCAAGACCGCTCCGGACCTCTGGAGAAGCCCACTTCTTCCCAAGGTACAGTTCCATGGTCATTGCAAGGTACAGTGAGCAAAGTGGTCATTCTTCTCGTGCAAGTCTTGGCACTGAGTGTTGTCAGGCTATTTGACTGCAGTGGGGTGGGTGGCAGGATGAGCATCACAGCCAAGCTGAATGCTGTTCTCGTCCAATGTCCATCCATGCACCCTCTCAGTGGGGTGGTGATCAGATGTACAAAGTTTCCCCTCCTTAATCCAGGGGTGTTGAGGTCAATTGCAATGCCTCTTTCTGTGTCTGGTGTTTGCCCAAGCATGGAATACATTTAGATTGTGCTTGTGAGGATTGGCCGTAGTGAGCATATAAGACTAACCACACCGCCCACCTTGTGCAACTTTCTCCTCCAGTTTCAAGGGCAAATTGACCTGTTTGTCTCCGACCATCAAGATATAAGGGGCGAAATTCGCCTCCTTTGTGCCCGCCGTTAGCGCCTGTGGGGAGCGCAAAGGGGTTATCGCCCGGTGGGGGGCAACAGTAGCATCTCTCGAGAAATTCAGCGGGGCGCTAGCTGATAGCGCGCGAGCCTGCTGGTAGCAGCCCGGGCCTCTGCGCTGCCGGCAATGACATCATCACCGAGCGACGTGACACCTTATCGCCCCGCCGCAACCCCTTACCACCCCACGGCATAAATTCGGCTGCGCCCCGCACGGCTGCAGCGGGTGATGTCAGCGATAGCCTCGCGGGTCGTGAACCGGGCCTCACACTGCTGGTGGGGCGGTAATTAAAGGAGCATTCCGGCTGCGCCCTGCGCCGCCATTTTATTATTTTGGCTTACCTCCAGGTTGGCCCCTCTTGGCAGCCCTTGGCATGGTCTGTGGCCGCCGTCTGGCACTGCGTCTCGGTGCCAGACTGCGGCCACGCCACCCTGGTAGGCTAGTGGAAGCTATCAATCGGCCTGCAGAATGTGCAGTATCCCTCCCCTTTAATGGAAGGGGAGGGGCGCTGAAACACATCAGCGCTACGCAGAGCGGCCATGTAACGTTCCAGCGCTGCTGCGCTTTGCACCCCAGATACCGCCCCGATAGGAAGTGGAGCACCTGAGATAGCGCTCCGCCTCCTCGCCGGGGCGGTATGCCCAATTTAGCGGCTGGGGCAGTACTCCCGCATTGGGCGCTAAATGTCTGCCGCTAATTCCGTAACCGCCCCCAAACGGGGCGAAACTGAATTTCTCCCCCAATCTGTAGGCTCATGTTCTGTACTGGCCTTATCCTTGAGTTATCTTAAAGTTTAAAAAAATATATTTATTCTATCACGGGATGTGGGCGTCGCTGGCAAGGCCAGCATTTATTGCCCATCCCTAATTGCCCTTGAGAAGGTGGTGGTGAGCCGCCTTCTTGAACCGCTGCAGTCCGTGTGGTGAAGGTGCTCCCACAGTGTTGTTAGGTAGGGATTTTGACCCAGCGACTATGAAGGAACAGCGAGATTTTTCCAACTCAGGACGGTGTGTGACTTGGAGGGGAACTTGGAGGTGATGGTGTTCTCATGCCCTTGCTGCCTTTGTCCAAGCACCACTTCTTTCTTTGGGCTCCTCAGCTTCACACAGCTCATCCAGAACTCTGTAGCCTGTATTGGTTTGTTGCTTGATGTCCTTAGATCAAAGCAGCCGGTTTCTGTGTTGCCCAACTCCTTCAAAAAGAATATCTGATCGGGAATGGAATAATTGAAAGTTACAAAGGCAAATATAGATTGAGATGCTCAAGAGGCCATGGGATACAAGGATTCATCTGCTGCTACTGGGGAGAAGCAGGTGGCGAAGCGACTGTGACAAAAATGAAGCTGGTACATTTCTTTAACTACAGCCACAAGACATGTGTACTGGGCGCGCTATCAGGGCCAATGATGATGCTCTTGAAACTGTAAGAAGCTAAGACTCACCTATGAGAGTAGGCTTTTTAAAAATTCGTTTGTGGGGTGTGGGCGTCGCTGGTAAGGCCAGCATTTATTGCCCATCCCTAGTTGCCCTCGAGAAGGTGGTGGTGAGCTGCCTTCTTGAACTGCTGCAGTCCATGTGGTGAAGGTACTCCCACAGTGCTGTTAGGGAGGGAGTTCCAGGATTTTGACCCAGCGACGATGAAGGATCGGCGATATACTTCCAAGTCAGGATGGTGTGTGACTTGGAGAGGAACTTGGAGGTGGTGGTGTTCCCATGCATCTGCTGCCCTTGTCCTTCTAGGTGGAAGAGGTCGCGGGTTTGGGAGGTGCTGCCGAAGAAGCCTTGGCGAGTTGCTGCAGTGCATCTTGTAGATGGTACACACTGCAGCCACGGTGCGCCGGTGGTGGAGGGAGTGACTGTTTAAGGTGGTGGATGGGGTGCTGATCAAACTACAAATAGGCAAAGTAAGAGAGGCAGATAAGACCCTAAATGCTAACAGGGACATTATCTACGGAGGGCGGCCAACAGTGCTTAATTGTGGAAATGTGGAGATTAACACATATTCTGGAACTTGCTTGACTATCTTCAAGGATCAGGAAGCATTTATGTACACATTAACCTCAGGAGATTACATAGACTCCTTGATAGGGTACATTCTACTGTGGAAGGGACAGGCTTGATGGGCTTAGTTTAATTTAAGGCTTTCTTACATTCTTCTCCTCTACTACCCCCATGTCCCTTTAACTTCTGCAATTATTGGCCCCGATGATAACTGTGAGGCGGGAAGGGAGCAGGGCGAGATTTAACAGCGGAGAAACCCAGAAGTACAGGTTTCCTAGAAGTCCTGCTGAATTTAACGGCAGGACCGGATTTAAATTATTTTCTCTGTTTCCTGGCAGCCAGATTAAGAAGCTGGGCATGGCTAGGGATTTGCCACCGGTAGGGGACTAGACATTGGGAGAGCATCGGACATTGGGAGTGGCCGAACGTCTGGAGAGCATCGGACATTGGGAGTGGCCGAACGTCGGGAGAGCATCGGACATTGGGAGCGGCCGAACGTCGGGAGAGCATCGGACATTGGGAGCGGCCGAACGTCGGGAGATCTTCGGACATTGGGAGCGGGCGAACGTCGGGAGAGCATCGGGCATTGGGAGCGGCCGAACGTCGGGAGAGCATCGGACATTGGGAGCGGCCGAACGTCGGGAGAGCATCGGACAGTGGGAGCGGCCGAACGTCGGGAGAGCATCGGACAGTGGGAGCGGCCAAATGTCGGGAGAGCATCGGACATTGGGAGCGGCCGAACGTCGGGAGATCTTCGGACATTGGGAGCGGGCGAACGTCGGGAGAGCATCGGGCATTGGGAGCGGCCGAATGTCGGGAGAGCGTTGAACATCGGGAGGGAAGCGACTGATCGTGGGGGAGTCTGATGGCAGGGTGGTTTACAGCTAAGCTTGGTGGGCCAGAGTGGGGAAACACTCCTGCTTCTCCTGGCTCACAAACTGTGCTGGAAAGGCACTTACCTGTTCCACCCAGCCGTTCTCACCTCCTTTCAGCTATCGGGAAACCTGGCCGGCCAGCGTAAAATTTAAAATGTGAGGCACGCAGCCTCATTATAATATTTAAATTCGGGAGTACCGGTTAGCTGCCTGTCCCCCAAACTGCCTCCATTAAACCGGAAGTGGGCGTGTTGTAGGCGGGTTGGCGTCAGGTTTCTGATTCTTTTATTTTTAACCCCCCGCTTTTCCCGGCGTCTGTCCTGGGGGAAGGAGGGGGTTAAAATTAAAATTACCCCCATTATCCGAACATGTTGCTATTGTGTCCCACTCTTAATTTACTCCTATTAGCTGCGACACTTTTTCTGGGTGCTAATGATTCTCTTTTAACACTGCACTGTCTCAGTACCTTCTTATTAAACTGCTAATTCTTCAGCCTGATTTTAATTTTCCCATCTTTGCTCACCATTGATTTCCTGACTGTAATATTTAACATGCCAGCGCACATGCACACTTTACTCTGCACAGGGCGAGCACTCCTTGAGCTTCCGATTGATTAGGTGGCTTTCGGGGGGGGGGGGGGGGGGGCGGCTCTCTTTTCCCACCGAAAACTTTCCCACATGCAAATAGAATTCTGCCCTCTTACCCTCCTGCGGCTTTCAATGGGGGCATGTGCCAGGATGTGTATTATAATCCTACTTTACACGTACCAGAACCTCACACCATCGAGGAGCTGAATTTTATTCATTTGTGGGGTTTTTTTTTTATATAAGGAAAAAGAAAGCCAGGAAGAATGGCCCTGCTTGTGTCCGTCCCTCCCATTCACAATTATAAAATGGCCACCGAGGCTGTACGACCACACCAAATAATCAGCAGAAGCCAATTTGAATATCCAACTCTTCCGTATGGGGGGAAAAAAAATATCGATTCAAATCACGGGCACAAAGTCGGCTGGCATTATGTTTGCCTTTGCACCTGCTTTTTGCACCTGCCCCGCTTTGGGATCAAACCGGGCCCAGTACATTCGGGAAAACAATGAGCGAACATCTAAAAAGGTTGGTGAATAGAAACAACTTGGTACGCTTTTTGTCAGACTCCTTTTAAAATACGCTCTGTCCCCCGAGCTCATTTCCCAGCAGCGTTTGCTCACTACTTTACCTGTAAGATCCCTTAAACTGCACAACCCCCCCCGAGAACTTGAATTTGAGTTCCAGCAGGGAGTCATTCTATAGCGTTGAAATCCAATTCCTGTTTTATTATGTTGTCAATGCGCTATGGAAATTCTTTCAGGCATGTTAACATGATAGCAGACAGTTGAAGTGAAATTAAAAAAAAGTGTGGGCCTATGAAAGGCGAGGGGAGGAAAATCAAACTGTTTTCTCAGGTTACCAGCCCAGGTCAAAAGTACAAGCCAGGGTCTGAGCTTTGCCAACTAACTCTATTGATCCAAAGCAGAAAGTCCGAGCCGGGGGTTGAGAAAGGACACTTGACCCTTTACTGAAAACAGCATTTGTGTACAGATAATCCTGCAAGTAAAGACATAAATTAGAAGATTAGCCGTATTCTGTTTCATTTATACATACAGAATACAATGGCAAGAGTAAAACATTTCAAAGTTAAAAGTTGTAAGGGATTTTTTTTTTTTTTTTTTTAAACTTGACTCGTTCGCTTTGATTTAGCACTGTTTGTGGAAATGGTGGCGTGGAACTGCTTTATGTCACGAATATATTTTTATTCGCTCCATTCTTCTGTGTTCAACTCTACTGCCGGAAAAATTATGGGATTAGATAAGTTGTTGTCATAGATACAACATTGGGAAGGCAGGGCTAAGATGGAGCACTGTCAGATCCAACTGGGAATTAGTATTCCTCTAGTTTTCCCTATCCGTGCCAAATCTGAGTTAATGACAAACTAATGCTATTGCCCTCTGCATTGCATACTTATCTGCTCTCAACTTAAGGCAAGGGCTGACACCCACATTGGTTTCCTCCTGGATCCGCCCTCCCTCGGTTCTAGCTGTGTCTGAGCCGCACTCCCTCATCACACGTGACTCTTGTGCGAGCGCGCACTGAGCGCTCCTGGGATACATGTTTAAACTGATGGGCTTCTCTCTGCATGGCACTGGCATTCAGGTAATCGCCGATGCAAGAGGGGTTGTGAGCCAAGAAACACAGCAGCCGCTCTTTCTGTGCATGTACAGCCACATAAATATACAGAGCAACCCTGCCCAATTCTCAAATCAGCCAGTGCAGCATTTCATCGGCAGTCGCAGCCACCATGTGACCATGCCTTACAGCCCTGGGGCTGCAGGTGAAGATGCAAACCAACCAAGTGAAAAGTCATTCACGTATCACGCATACCAGGAGTCAGGACTGCAAGCCGCACTGCATGGTTGAGGTCTGCGGGTCCATGTCAAATATCAGATTGAGGATGTATTGAACCCTCAAAATGATCATTGGGGAAGCAGTTATTAAAGGGCCGATTTTCACCCTAACAGCCTGGTGGAAACTAGACAGGTAGGTAGTTAAAATGGTCCATGCGACTTACCCACAAAGATCCCGCTGGTTGGGGTCTTAACCCCAGCTGAAAAGCAGTGGGATTCTTCGTTAAATATGCATAAGAACATAAGAAATAGGAGCAGGATTAGGCCATATGGCCCCTCGAGCCTGCTCCACCATTCAACAAGATCATGGCTGACCTTCTACCTCAACTCCACCTTCCCGGAGGAGAGAGGAGGAGAGGAGGAGAGATGAAGAGGTTTAGGGAGGGAATTCCAGAGCTTAGGGCACAGGCACCTGAAGGCACGGCCGCCAATGGTGGAGCAATGAAAATCGGGGATGCTCAAGAGGGCAGAATTAGAGGAGCGCAGAGATCTCGGAGGGCTGTGGGGCTGGAGGAGGTTACAGAGATAGGGAGGGGGCGAGGCTGTGGAGGGATTTGAAAACAAGGGTGAGAATGTTTAAATCGAGGCGTGGGTTAACCGGGAGCCAATGGGGTTCGAGTACAGGAACAAGGATGTCTTGCTACAGTTGTACAGGGCCTTGGTGAGACCGCACCTTGAGTATTGTGTGCAGTTTTGGTCACCTTACCTGAGGAAGGACGTTCTTGCCATGGAAGGAGTGCAGCGAAGATTCACCAGGTTGATACCTGGGATGGCAGGAATGACGTATGAGGAGAGATTGTGTCGATTGGGCTTATACTCACTGGAGTTTAGAAGATTGAGAGGGGATCTCATCGAAACCTATAAAATTCTGTCAGGCCTGGACAGACTAGATGCAGGAAGGATGTTTCTGATGGCCGGGGAGTCCAGAACCAGGGGTTATAGTCTAAGGATAAGGGGTAAGCCATTTAGGACTGAAATGAGGAGGAATTTCTTCACCCAGAGAGTGGTGAACCTGTGGAATTCTCTGCCACAGAGGGCGGTGGAGGCCAGTTCATTAAATATATTCAAGAAAGAGTTGGATATATTTCTTGAGGCTAAAGGGATCAAGGGATATGGGGAGAAGGCAGGGACAGGGTACTGAATTGGATGATCAGCCATGATCACATTGAATGGCGGAGCAGGCTCGAAGGGCCGAATGGCCTACTCCTGCTCCTATCTTTTATGTTTCTATGAGGACAGCAAGCACAGGGCGGAGGGTGGGGTGATGGGTGAACGGGACTTGGTGCGAGGTAGGATAGGGGCAGCAGAGTTTTGGATAACTTGCAGATCAGGTTCTGATAACATCTTCGGGGCCCAGCTGCAATTTTTACCATGGGGCCTGCGCCTGGCCAACCTGGAGGCAAGGAGATAGGGCCGGGGCTAAACAAAAGGCGTGAATTTTATTTTGATTTCGTTTCCTTGTGGGCCACGATTGCTTTCCAGCCCTTGTTCCCCAGTAGCCAGCCTGTGACTTGGTGGCCTGGTTGGAATTAAGGCAGCACAGAGGACTGGCACTTGGTGAATGAGTCGTGAGTGCTGCCAGGAAACCGGGCACAGATCTGCACGACGTGCTGCCACTGGTCACAAACCAGCTGGACGTTGATGGAGTGGAATCCTTTCCTATTGACAAAGATGCCAGGATGGTGAAGGGGAGCATGCAAAGCAATGCGAGAGCAGTCTATGGCACCTTGGACCCTGGAGAAGCCTGCGATGCATGCAAAGCCTGTTGCCCTCATCCTGTTTCATTCTGTCCATGGGGGATGAGGTATAGATTGTTCTCCTGGTGTAGAGGGGTTCGGTGACCTCCCTGATACAACGGTGGACTGCAAACTGGGAGATGTCGCTGCCGTCACCTGCTGCAACCTGAAAGGAGCCTGTGGCATAATAGTTAAGGGCCATGGCGACATTGACACCCACAGGCAGTGTTGTCCATGCCCTGGTACAAGGCTCAAGTTGCTGCTGCAACAGGTGACATAACTCAGTGACAGTCTCGTTTGTGAAGCGGAGGCGCCTTAGACATTACTCCTCCAAGAAGTTCATCTGGAGGAGTGCTCCCTGAAGAGCCGCTGTGGGTATGGCCTCCTGCCCACTACCCTCCTCCTTCCTCGTTTCCGAACAGCTCCTGCCCTCTCCTATCTTCCCTGCTGCTCCCGCTCTTCCTCCAGCCCCAATGGCAGCCCTACCAGACCACCCATGACTGCAGTGCAACTCTTTGGAATGCAGCCAAAAATAGTGCAGCATCAGCAAAATCTTCTTCTCATCAGCAGAAGTTGGAAAAGTTAGGACTATTCTCCTTGGAAGAGAGAAGGTTAAAAGGTGACCTAATAGAGGTTTTCAAGATGAGAGGTTTGATGGAGTAGAGAAAAACTATTCCCTCTGGCGAGTGGGTCAATAACCAGAGGTCATAGATTCAAATTCATTGGCAAAAGGGGAAAAATTCAATATTGCTCATTTTGGGGCACTAATATCGGCCAGGTGTAAAGTTTAGCGCCCGGCGCTAATTATCGCCTCCGACTGCAAAATTCGCCTCTATCGCCCCTGGAGGTGATTTGAGCGCTAAATCAGGCGCTATACACCTCTCTTAAGGCGCAAGCGCGGGGAGCGAGGTGCAACCTCGGAACGCTACCGAAGCTCAGGTGATGTTAGTTACCATGGAACCCAGACAGACTGGCGCCGTCCAGTTCTTAAAGGGGAAGGGCCATCTTACTGGCCAGCAACACCCTGCTCATTGCAGTCTTGAATCTCGGCCTGGAGAGACCTCAAAAGCAATTGTGTTTGAAGCACTAATGGATAGGCCCAGGGAAAGTGCTCGGCGCTTAGGAAACTCAAAAGTGGTGTTAAGGGCCAAAACTCCTTAGGACAGCGTTAAAACCAAAAATTTTGCCGATAAGAAAAGGCAGAAAGCGCCTGCCTTTAAATAGCGCTCCCCCAGCCCCTTCCCGACCTGAAAACGTTCCCCTCTACCTGTTGTTCCTAGCGGCAGGCGCTAAGGCAGGGGGCGCGACTCAACTGGGGCGTTGCACGCTTGACTGACGTCACGATCTGTAGGCGCAGGAGATCGTGGTGGTAATGTTTAGCGCCGCCGCAAAACGACTGGTCAATTTCACGAGCAGCACTAAAATCGCGGCATTAGGGCGCCCTATTAGCGTCCCCCAGAGGCGGTAACGGGAGGCGCTAACCAACCAAATTTTGGGGCGCAAGCATCGACTGGGTGCTAACTTTAGCATCCAGCACTAATTAGCGCCGGCGACCGCAAAATTAAGTTTTAGCGCCTCAAGAGGGAGGTGGAGCGCTAATTCAAGCACTCCACTTCCTTCTTAGAGGGCTAAACCCGAATATCGGGGTGGTGCGTTCTGCAGCGCTACACACTGGGCCACATAGCGCTGCCACATGGAAGGGCTCTTCCCCTCAGTAAAGGGAAGGGCCCAAGCCCACAACCCTGCTGGGGCCCTACCTGGACCACCGGGGAGTGGGGAGCAGTCCAGGGGGATTGGAGAGTTGGCGTGAAAGGGTTTGGGGTGCAGGGGTGCCAGATTGCGACACATACCCCACGTTCAAAGACGTGTCAGGCAGCGTCAAGTAAGTTGGACGATTTCATTTTTTCCCCGCCCGCCACCTCCCCTTTACTTAGCGGCCCGCGAGTCTCCTGCCGCTCGGTTCCCGGCGCAGATTCAGGGGGCGCGAGCCAATTTTGCAGGCGTAGTGAAAACGGGACGCTGCGCATGGTGATGACATCACCTACGCAGTGGAGCAGGGGCGCTACCGGTTACTGCCACCGCTAAACTCCACTGAATTTAGTGGGAGTCGTTAGCAGCGCCGCGCGTGGGCAAAAAGTCATTTGCGCCCCTTTAGTGCCCCCTGGAGGCGCTAACAGGAGGCGCTAAGGTACCCAAGGTAGCTCAGAGAGGGGAGATGAGGAGACATTTTTTCACTCGGAGAGTTGTCGAGGTCTGGATCGCTCTACCTGAAAAGGTGCTGGAAGCCGATTCCAGAAATATTTTTAAAAAGGGAGTTGGACAGATACTTGAGGATGAGGAACTCCCAGGAAGACAAAAAGAGGGGATGTGGAACTAAACATGGCTGATCTTTTAATGAACCGGGACAGGCACGATGGGCCAAATGGCCTCCTTCTGTGCTGTAAGTTTCTATGATTCTATGATCAGTCAGTATTAAGTTTTCTCAATCAGATAACAGGCCAAAAACTGCCCAGATGTCACCAACAGTCTCAAATGACAAACCAGCAGCTAACCAGTATGTATTCGAAGGGCCCTTTAACATAGTAACAGAAGAAATAGGAGCAGGTAGAGGCTGGGTATTCTGTGGCGAGTGTCTCACCTCCTGACTCCCCAAAGCCTTTCCACCATCTGCAAGGCACAAGTAAGGAGTGTGATGAGATGCCCTCCACTTACATAAGAACATAAGAAAAAGGAGCAGGAATAGGCCACATGGCCCCTCGAGCCTGCTCCGCCAATCAATAAGATCATGGGTGATCTTGGGCTCAAAGCCACTTCCCCACCCGCTCCCCATAACCCTTCACTCCCTTATCTTGCAAAAATTTGTCTATCTCCACCTTAAATGTATTTAATGACCCAGCCTCCACAGCTCTCTGGGGCAGAGAATTCCACAGATTTACAACCCTCCGAGAGAAGAAATTCCTCCTCATCTCAGTTCTAAAAGGGCGACCCTTTAATCTAAAATTGTGCCCCCGCACTCTAGATTTCCCCACGAGGGGAAACATCCTCTCTGCATCTACCTTGTCGAGCCCCCTCAGCATCTTATATGTTTCAATAAGATCACCTCTCATTCTTCTAAATTCCAATGAGTATAGGCCCAGCCTGCTCAACCTTTCTTCATAAGTCAACCCCTTCATCTCTGGAATTAACCTAGTGAATCGTCTCTGAACTACCTCCAATGCAAGTATATCCTTCCTTAAATAAGGAGACCAAAACTGTACGCAGTACTCCAGGTGTGGTCTCACCAGTACCCTGTACAGTTGTAGCAGGACTTCCCTGCTTTTATACTCCAACCCCCTTGAAATAAAGGCCAACATTCCATTTGCCTTTTTAATTACTTGCTGTACCTGCATGCTAACTTTTTGTGTTTCATGCACAAGGACCCCCAGGTCCCTCTGAACTGTAATCTCTCTCCATTTAAATAATAATTTGCTTTTTTATCTTTCCTGCCAAAGTGTATAACCTCGCACTTTCCCACATTATATTCCATCTGCCAAATGTTTGCCAAATGTTTGCCCACTCACTTAGCCTGTCTATATCCCATTGCAGGTTCTTTGTGTCCTCTGCACAACTTGCTTTCCCACCCATCTTTGTATCATCTGCAAACTTGGCTACATTACACTCGGTCCCTTCATCCAAGTCATTAATGTAGATTGTAAATAGTTGAGGCCCCAGCACTGATCCCTGTGGCACCCCACTAGTTACCTTTTGCCAACTGGAAAACGATCCATTTATCCCGACTCTCTGCTTTCTATTAGTTAGCCAATTCCCTATCCATGCTAATATATTACCCCCAATTCCGTGAGCTCTTATCTTATGCAGTAACCTTTTATGTGGCACTTTATCGAATGCCTTCTGGAAATCCAAATACACCACAGCCACTGGCTCACCCTTGTCCACCCTGCTCATTACATCCTCAAAGAACTCCAGCAAATCTGTTAAACATGATTTCCCTTTCATAAAACCATGCTGACTCTGCTTGACTGCATTATGATTTTCCAAATGCCCTGCTACTGCTTCCTTAATGAAGGACTCCAGCATTTTCCCAACGACAGATGTTAGGCTAACTGGTCTATAGTTTCCTGCTTTCTGTCTCCCTCCTTTCTTAAATAGGGGTATTACATTTGCTGGATGAGTGCAGCTTCAATAACACAAGAAGCTCGACACCATCCAGGACAAAGCAGCCCGCTTGATTGGCACCCCATCCACCACCTTAAACATTCACTCCCTCCACCACCGGCGTACCGTGGCTGCAGTGTGTACCATCTACAAGATGCACTGCAGCAACTCACCAAGGCTTCTTCGGCAACACCTCCCAAATCCGCGACCTCTTCAACCTAGAAGGACAAGGGCAGCAGGCGCATGGGAACACCACCACCTCCAAGTTACCCTCCAAGTCACACACCATCCTGACTTGGAAGTATATCGCCGTTCCTTCATTGTCGCTGGGTCAAAATCCTGGAACTACCTCCCTAAGAGCACTGTGGGAGCACCTTCACCACACGGACTGCAGCGGTTCAAGAAGGCAGCTCACCACCACCTTCTCAAGGGCAATTAGGGATGGACAATAAATGCTGGCCTTGCCAGCGACACCCACATCCCATAGACAAATTTAAAAAAAAGGCCATTTGACCCCTCGAGCATGTACTGCCATTCAATAAGATCATGGCTGATCTTCTACCTCATCTCCACTTTCCTGCATTATCCCCATATCCCTTCATTTCCTTAATATCCAAAAATCTATCGATCTCTGTCTTGAATATACTCAACAGCTGAGCCTCCACAGCCTTCTGGGTTAGAGAATTCCAAAGATTCACCACCCTCTGAGTGAAGAAATTTCTCTTCATCTCAGTCCTAAATGGCCGACCCCTTATTCTGAGACTGTGACCCCTGGTTCTAGACTCCCCAGCCAGGGGAACTAGCCTCACAGCACCTACCCTGTCAAGCCCTGTAAGAATTTTGTATGTTTCAATTAAATAGCGCTGCTAAAGTTTCCTTGCTGCCTATTCACACCACGAATTGCTGGGAGAATTTATCACGTGGCGGGTCAGGCACTGGGGCAACCCAATATTACAAAAGGGTCCTACAACAAACGTGGATCCCTTATTTAAATGTTTACATCAGCAATTTAAATAGTTCTGGCGTGTGCCCTGGACTCACACGAAGCAGCTCGTTCCAATGTGGCGGAGGGCACACTTCCGGAATGTAATGAACGCCCGCCAAATTGGGTGTTTAGGTGACCATTTTGCGCCTGCAAAACGGGCGCGGCGCCATCAAATTTCAAGGCCCAAGTGTCAACAAAATGTTCGACTGCAGAGCCCAATCCTATCCCCACCTGACATACACGCAAGGGGCAATTTCCAGGTGAAGTCACTAGACAGCGATCCTAAACTTTTTTTTAAATTTAAAAATAATGCCTGTTTGTCCCCGTATTTGACAACTTGCTACTGATATTGTGGGAGCATGCAGCTTTAAAATGGATGATTTCTTAGAAAGCAATTTCGTTAAGAGTCGTTAATGGCAGAAAATTTGACATTCTCCCACCTTTCATTGAAAGAAGAAATTCTCCCTCCTGCTCAGGAACAAGAACCCTGACTGATCATTTCCCCCTGTCTTGCTCAGGGGCTTTGACTCCAATTGTAATGCTGCAACTGCTGCCCAAGTGGAGATCGGTTAGCTCAACACAGACTGGAGATCACACCCGATACCTTCCTGTGCTGTGTGGCTTTGTTGCAGATTAGGGAGTGAGCTTACTAACTAAACCATCCCCGGGAGATGGCGTTCCACAATTTATATATCTCCAAAAATAGCAACGCCCATTTGAAAGATAACTGAAGATACTACAATCAAAATTGACTTGCAATTTGAAAGCTGTATTGCTCCGTAATTACATTAATCAATGCGTAACTATAAAAAATAGGTCTTTCCAATCTCAGTCTGTTTGTTATATTTAAAATTTACCTCAAGAATCAATATCAGTAATGCACGGCTCGTGTGGAGACACCACTGAATGTTCTTTGTCCCTTGGTTCCTGGAGTCTGTGACAAGGCAGGAAGCTAGGAGCAAAGAGCAGAGGTCAGTGATAACAATACGCGCAGTGCATTACTGATATTGATCCCTGCAGGCAGGCATCTTTAGCACAGCTTGAGGTTACAAAGAAATTTTATTTTTACAGGTGGATTTCTTATCTCATACTTATTAATACAACATTTTTTTTGATGGGGAGGGTGGGTGGGGGGAGAGAAATGGGGTAGTGGCACTGCTTTGTCAACAGTCTTGTCACCTTTCATGTTTAGGGAACCCCAACCAGAGCAGATGATTAAGGCTCCTATATAAGCGTGGATGAAATATAAATGCCTGTTTTTAACACTCAAGAAAAACAGAATATATAGGGGGAATAAATCAGTGCAGTAGTGGGTGAATTGCAATGCCGTAATGTGTAGTGACATCATCAATATGTTTCGTAAAGGTTTGCTGTGGTCGGTATTTCTAGAGAAATTGTAACCCCAATTTACGGTGGCATGGTGGTTAGCACTGTTGCCTCACAGCGCCAGGGACCCGGGTTCAAATCCGGCCTCGGGTGACTGTCTGTGTGGAGTTTGCACATTCTCCCCGTGTTTGCGTGGGTTTCCTCCGGGTGCTCTGGTTTCCTCCCACAGTCCAAAGATGTGCGGGTTAGGTTGATTGGCCATGATAAAAAAAAAAATTTAAAAATTGACCCTTAGTGTAAGGGGGGATTAAATACGTGAGGTTACGGGGATAGGGCTTGGGTGGGATGGCTGTCGGTGTAGGGACCGGGTGTTAGGGTTTGGATGATCAGCCATGATCTCATTGAATGGCGGAGCAGGCTCGAAGGGCCGAATAGCCTACTCCTGCTCCTATCTTCTATGTTTCTATGTTTCACGATGCATAGTGATCAGAACAATATACTCAAATGATCTGTTAAATATCATGTATGCCTTCCAAACAATGCAGAGCTAATTGTCTGTTGTGTAAAATATAAATGTTACACGGGCGCAGTGTTTAATCCTCCATTTAGTTTGGGAGTTAACACATATTATGCACTTAACCTATGCTATGTTAGTCCTGGGAGCACTTGGCAAGTGTCAGCTTGGCTCAGTCGTAGCGCTCTCACCTGAGTTAGAAGGTTGTGGCTGCAAGCCCCACTACAGAACCAAAATGTATAATCAGTGCAGTACTGAGGAAGTGCTGCATTGCCAGAGTGGCTATCTTTTGGATGGGACATTAAGCTGAGGCCCCGTCTACTTATTTAGGTGCATGCAATAGATCCCATGCTACTTTTTTGAAAAAAAGAGGGAATTCTCCCGATGTTGTGGCCAACATTCATCCCTCAACCAACATCACCAAATCAGATTAACCGATTGTTTATCTCATTGCTGCTTCGGAGACTTGCTGTGTATAATTTGGCTGCTGCATTTGCTTTTATATGAACAGTGACTACACTTCAAAAAAATAATTCATTGGCTGTGAAGCGCCTTGGGACATCCCGAGGAAGTGAAAGGCACTTTACCAATTCAAATCCTACTTGATTACCATTGAATGCAAAATTGGAAGCATGCTCCATTCCCATCACTGCACTCCATGATCACAAAAATAAAAGACATGATAAAATGAAATTAAATTGACAGACATTTTTAAAATAAAAAGAAACACGCATAAGAAATTAGGGTAAATTAAATTTAAAATACAGCAAATAAATTTTACAATTGTAATACAAATATAATTAAAACCACACTTGTTTGATTGTTTACCTTTAACTGCAAGATTAGATAGATAGAAAGCTTTCTCCAAATAGGACTATGTTTTAGTGTTAGCTGTGGCTCAGTGGACAGCACACTTACCTCCGAGTCAGAGGGTTGTGGGTTTGCAGTCCCACTCCAGGGACTTGAGCACATAAAGCTAGGCTGACACTCCTATGCAGTGCTGAGGGAGTGCTGCACTGTCGGAGGTGCCGTCTTTCGGATGAGACATTAAACCGAGGCCCCGTCTGCTCTCTCAGGTGGATGTAAAAGATCCCATGGCGCTATTTTGAAGAAGAGCAGGGGGGAGTTATCCCTGGTGTCCTGGCCAATATTTATCCCTCAACCAACATAACAAAAACAGATTATCTGGTCATTATCACATTGCTGTTTATGGGACCTGGCTGTGTGCAAATTGGCTGCCGCGTTTCCCACATTACAACAGTGATTCCACTTCAAAAAAAATGTACTTAATTCGCTGTAAAGCGTTTTGAGACGTCCAGTGGTCATGAAAGGCGTTATAGAAATGCAAGACTTTCTTTTTTTCTTTAGTTACCAAAGATTTTGTCTAGATATCTAGCGGTTTAATTCCTTGCATGTTCTGTTTTCAGTCCACTGCTTAATATGTTCATTTTAAGATGCTGTCTCTGCTGTTTCAATGAGGTTGGTAACCCATTTAACTAAACAGGTGGATCACAGCATTAAACATAGAAAATGAACATAGAAAAATTGGAGCAGGAGTAGGCCATTCGGCCCTTCAAGCCTGCTTCGCCATTCAGTATGACCATGGCTGATCCTCTATCTCAATACCATATTCCCGCTCTCTCCCCATACCCCTTGACACATGTTGCCTCTCATTCTTCCACACACTGTTCACCACCACTCTCTGCTTTCTCTCCCTTAGCCAGTATCACTCCGCTCAATCTGTGCTGTACCTTTTCCAAGGCCAACATATCTTTCCTGAGGTTTGGCGCCCAGTTCTCCAGATGGGGTCTGACCAAAGCTCTGTACAACTGGAGCGTTGCTTCTGTATTCCAACCCCCTGGAAATAAAGGCCAACAGTCCATTAGCCTTCGTGATTTGGAAGGTATTTACAATGGATTCAAGGGGCCCTTACATTTGGGATCTTTCTTTGTTCCATCCACTCGAGGAGTTAGATAACAGGCTTTCTCCTGTGAATATAGAGCTGGATCATTGGGCCGTGATGTGTTTACTTGTTTGTCTTTTGTTTAATTTGCTCAGTGGATTTAAATTTAAACCAGGTTCTGAGGCGTGATGCTCTATTCACACCTCGAAGGTGAGAGATGTTGTGGGTCACACGCTAAGTCCAGTAGCTGAAAGTGATTAACAGACTGGGTTTTTGTGTTTAGTGATCCTGGGCATGTTCCAGATACCTTCCCTGGATACCAAGGCTAGGAGAGGCACTCTGGAAGGTATGGGGAGCTGGGACTTGTCCATGAGAGTAACCAAAGGTATGAGAACTGAAATAATCTAGAGTTAGAAAGGAGCAAAAGTACAAATTATCAGTAACTGGGAAATCAATTAGTCTCTTACCTTGAAGACACCAAGTAGTTAGAATGGTGCAGACCAGAAATTCAAATGAATGCATTGACCAGTGCACTCAAAATAGTGCACTGGAAATAATTAAAACCCACTGGTGGGGATTGTTTGCAAACATTACTCTTCGTATAATAAAAAACAGAAGTGTCAAATGTGCTTCTGACATGAATTAAAAATGCAAGCAGCAAAGCAGTGGCACAGGAAAATGGATGCTCTCACTTATTTCCACAGAGCGTGCAAGGTCTCCATTAGGCAGAGAGCTAGACCAGTTAACCCACTAGATCCTAGGGTGTCCGCGGGCGCTCAACTTGTCAAATCCCACAGAATCCCTCATTTTCAGAAGGTGCACTTTAGAACAAACTTTCAAACATAGCCCGTTGAAATTGATCCATGTGACGATTAGGGGCAGTGAGAATTATTGGACCTCTCCCATTAACAAGATTTGTCGACTTTCCTCTTTCAAAGGTCCCAAGAATTTATAAAAGGAAAGTATTTTAATTACAGGAGTCCAAAGGGTGACAAATTGGTACAGGTGAGGTGTTGTACTGTGCACATTATACCACTGCTGTTTAGACCATAAGTGCCCAGCATTAACTTCAAAATCCTACATCAGTCAGTATTTTTTTTCCAAAGTCTAGCCTACAAAAATAAATCTCAAAAACCTTGCCCATCTGCTGAAGTGTTGATGTTATCTGCTGATCGTTTTCACTCCTTGAATTAAAGTTTGTAAGATAGCCCTGACTTATATGGGACAATTTATACATCAAAGACCACACAGCAGTTGATTGGTCATGTTAAGTACTACAAAAATGTAAAAACAAGCGATGCACTCCTACACAAGAAGGATTTTAATATCTTAGCTACTTTGACAAAGCATTCTAGGTTGGTCAGGCTTTTGTCTTTTATTGTATCTATATTTTGATGAGCGCTGCAGATAATGGGGCTTGAAAATCTTGAGATCTCTGTGGTGAATCTTTGATCACAACTTATTTTCTCTGTGCAACTATTTCGGTCCTTTTGAAGATAGTTTTTCAATTGCCCGTAACACAGGGCACAAAGCAAGCTTTTAAATGTTGCACGGTTGCGTGAAGGATGCTACAGAATTGCACTTGAGTGCAACATAGGGGCTTTTGAGAGCAAATTGTCCTTTAAAAATCTGATTTCTGATCAAGAAGGTATTAAGATTCTCTGTTCAATGTGATGGAGCACCAGAAGATATGAGGGTAAATGAGTCGGCGCCTCTGTTAAAATAGGCAAAGAGGAATTTGGTGCATACAAGGTTGAGCATTCATACAATGACCAACATTAATTTCTATTTAACTCTTTAAAAGTTCATGCACTGTTACAATATTAATATTTTGTTCAGATAAAATTACACTTTTGTTTCAAAGATATTGTTACGTCAAGAAATGTTTTCTGGTTCTGAGAATTTCACTGATATTCAATGTTCCCTTATAGCAGCGCATCCAGGGATCCCGCGCAGACAGATTGCCGGCTTTTCAATGCAAAAACCATGCATGCGGCGTATTTTGAATGGCCTGCACAGCCCCTTAAAGGGGCCACGCGGCGCCAAAAAAAATTATAGGGGCCATTGCTGATATTTTAACAATTTTACCTACCGTAAAACATATAGCTTTTTTTTATTAGTTCATGGGATGTGGGCGTCGCTGGCAAGGCCAGCATTTATTGCCCATCCCTAATTGCCCTTGAGAAGGTGGTGGTGAGCTGTCTTCTTGAACCACTGCAGTCCGTGTGGTGAAGGTACTTCCACAGTGCTGTTGGGTAGGGAGTTCCAGAATTTTGACCCTGCGACAATGAAGGAACGGCCAATATACTTCTAAGTCAGGATAGTGTGTGACTTGGAGGGGAACTTGGAGGTGGCGGTGTTCCCATGTGCCTGCTGCCAATTTTCTTGTGGAGGGGTGTCAGTAAGTCCCAAGAAAGAAAGTGCTGGAAAGTTGCATTGCAGTAAGACCATATATTACTGGGAAAAAAAATGACCTTATTCCAAAAGCAATTTCAACTATCAGCTACAGGTTATTATGCCCCATCCTGGTTGTATCAAATTTCACTGACTTGAGTTCTACCACAATTGTATTAGTAAATAAAAGGGTTAATTCTGCTAACTTCTCTTCCAGGTTTGATTAACAGGAGCACTACTACTTTGTTAAAGGGTTGCAGTTTTGATGGTGATAAAAATGATTGTTGCAGAAAGCTGGTTCCTTAGGGCGAAAAATTGTGTCGCGCCCCCTTTGGGGTGCTACTTTTAGTGCCCCGGAAAAATTAGCACCCCCGCGACCGAAATTGAGTGGTAGTGCCCCAAGAGGGAAGCGGGGCGCTACTGGAAGCGCCCCGCCTCCCTCTTGGGGCACTGCGAGGGAATATCGTGGTGCCACGTGCCGCGGTATTGCATGCCTTCCTCCCCTTCTTAAAGGGGAGGGGCGTTGCGCAGCGTGACTCGGGGCCCAGCTGGGTCCCCGGGGATCAGAATGCTGGCAAAAGAGCCCAGCGCTCAAGAGAAGTGCCGGGCTCATGGAGCACAGCCAGCACTCCGAGGGGGGGGCGTGTAAGGAGGCCGGGGACAGGAGCGGAGGCAGGTGCTGGCAGGTGGCCAGCAACAAAAATGGCTGTCTGGCACCTCGCCTTTAAATAGCGCCACCCCAGCCACAGGTAGGCCCCCCTGACCCCGTTGGACATAGCGTCCGGCGGTAAGTCAGGGGGCGCTACCGAAGATCGCGGCCGGGGCACGAGCGGGGTGCTGTGCACACTGATGATGTCATCACCAGTGGCGCAGCATCACAGGGCGCTAACAGTTAGCGCCACCGCTAACCTCCCGCTGAATTTCGCGGGAGGCGTTAGCGGCGCCGCACCCGGGCGCTAGTTGCTTGGCGCGCCGTTAGCGGGAGGCACGAAGCAACTGAATTTTCCCCCTTACTCTTTTGAGAATGAAGTAATTTTGTATGTTCATTTAGCTTGCTTGAAAAATACAGTACATTAATCTCAGAAGTCCTCTATGACTCGGCATTTCTCCAGCTCCTGATATTTTGCAGTACCAAGCTACCAAATATTAAATATAACCATTCAACTGGCAGAATCTTATGAAATGATGCACAATATAAAGCCTTTATCAAGTATTAGTTTAGACACAAATCATTAATCTATCTTTCTCTTTCAGATATTGACATGCTGTGTGCATTTCCAGCATTTTCTGATTTTATTCCTCTGAATTACAATGATACAATAGTCATGCAATTGTAGCATTTTTCAAAGCAAAAAAAAAACCCATGGGGTTAATTTTAACCCTTCCTAACTGGTGTAAACCGGGCAGGTGGGCAATTAAAAACAAACAGATTACATAGTCGCTAAGATAACGACCATTTCTGATTTTAACCTCTGGAGCTTTGCAAGTAGGTGAGGCACCCGCCTAAAGCAGGTGGGAGCCTTATAAGTTTATGCGAATCGGGGTCCTGTTACGCCAGTAAGATCTCTGTGCGATTTTAACCAGGGCCTGAGTGGGGAAAGCTGCAGTGGAAGCTGCCGAGCGGTCCTTGACCACTTGATCTTTGCCTGCTCTTAGCCGGTCTGCACCCTCTTCATGCCCGTTCTGGGAGGGATGTGGACCGGCGCCCTTTAAATCAGGCCCGGGAGTTAAAATACCACGGGTGTGAAAATGAGGCCAGCGAGTGAATTTGCACTCGTCCCCGCTCCTGCCCAAAATGAAACCCGCTTTGGATTAAAATCAACCCCATTGATTCTGTCATGGTTGGCATGGTTGCCATTACGGGATTGGTTATCATTAATTAATGCTAGCAGACCTCCTATAACATTGCTCACAGCAGGTGGGATGATTTGATATTTTATATAAAGACCGAAGTGTTATACCATGTAAAGCACAATATATTGGCCTAGAAATTCAGTATAGTCACGTTTGGGGCGCTACAGCATGGCGTTCGCTAACTTTTGCGCCCGGCGCAACTTAGCGCCACCTTCGCCGATATTCAGTTGCATCGCCCCAAGAGGTTGCTGCTGCGCTAAAGCAGGCGATGCACGACTATCATTAGGCGCTAAGCCAGCGATCCGGGGCGCAAACACCGAAGGCAGGCGCAGCGCAGGTGCGGCGAGTTGCTCATTGAGGGCAGTCAGGCGCCGGTCAGCACTTAAAGGGGGAGGGTGGAATTGCTTGGCTGCCACGCCCTGCACAATGCTGCCCTAAGGCAAGGCCTGAACACTGCTTCTGGAACAGCTCCACGCCCAGGAGAATGGAGAAGGCCAGGGAGAGAGCGCAGCGCTTCGGCGAGGGTGACCCGAGGCTGCTGGTTGGCGCAGTGGACTGCAGGCACCAAATCCTCTTCCCTGAGGGTGGCAGGAGGCCGCTGCCCGCCGAATATCGGAAAGCATGGAGGGATGTGGCAAACCGGGTCACGTCCAACAGCGTGGTTGGCAGGACACCAACGCAGTGCCGGAAAAAATTCAACGACCTCACTCGGGTTGTCAGGGTGAGTACCCTTTCCAGTATCCGCCTCATCCCTGCATGTGCACCTCACTTTATGGCCAAACAGGTCTGAAAGCCCTAATGGCCAGCCCTCATCCAGCAGCTATGGGACTGTCATGAAAAGCACTTGCGCAATCAGGACTTTAGACACTGTCAGGGCTTTTCGACCATGGGAGGCAGTGCGGGCAAGATCAGAGCTTGACACTGTACTTAGAAACGGTCCTTTCTCTTGCAGGCCAAGCTGGCACATAACAGAAGACAGCAGCGACAGACCGGGGGAGGCCGTCCTGACCTGAAACAGCTGAGCGACCTCGAGCAGCGAGTGGAGCGGATCATGGCAGGCTGGCTGAGTGGCCCTGTCGCCACTGGAGATGCTGACCCTGTTCTGGGCACCAATGGTAAGGTCATCACCTTTTTGACCTCTCCCTTTCCACTTGCGCCTCACACCAGCACCCTTTGCCACTATCAAACCAATGCAGTGCACAGCAGCACTCATGCCTCCCTCGCTGCCGCCCTGTCCTCACTCTAAAGCAACTCTTGTGCCTCCCTGCTTTCAGATGGTGACTCGCCAGGTGAGGAGGCAGCCCCTCAAGCTGGCACTGTATCCGAGTCAGACATAGAGGAGGAGGAAGAGGAAGCCAGCTCATCAGGGACACCCTCAGCCGAGGCAGCCCATGGCCATGATGGTGACACGTCTTCCCTGGAGGGGAGCAGGGGGGAAGGGTTGGAGGATAGTGAAGCTCCGGGGACCAGCGGGCTGCAGCAACGCGGAAGGGGTGGGGAAGCTCGGCGGCCTTCTCCCCGGAGGGTGAGTGCGGCCTCCAGTCCTGCTACGGTGCGCGCAGAGGAGGTGCGGCTCCTAGCGGAAATGGGCGCCCAGGCTGAGCGCAGGCACACTGAGCTCATGGCTGCAGTGGCAAGGATGCCTGACTCCATAGAGTCACTGGCAAGGAGTGTGCAGGAATTCGGGGCAGCACAGGCCAGGAGTCTGCAACAATTCAGTGCAGCACAGGCCAGGAGTCTGCAACAATTCAGTGCAGCACAGGCCAGGAGTCTGCAGGACATCGCGGCAGCACAGGCTAGGAGTCAGCAGGACTTCGCTGCTTCACAGGCGGCTTCTAGCCAAGTGTTCAGTCGTGCCGTGCATTCACTGGCTGCTGTCATGCAGACACAGACCAGGGCCACACGGGCACTAACTACTGCCACACTCGCTGGATCGGCCAGGCATCGCCGGGGCACTCGCTGTGCCGCAGCAGCCCAGCAGTCTGTGCCTCAGCAGATTGCTGCGCATGCTGCAGTGCTGGCCCGTGCGCGTGCCAATGTATCAGCCGACCAGGGAGTGCCTGTGATCTGTCAGGTTGGCAGCATTCCTGCAGCCAACACTGTCACTCCTCCATTGCAGCTGCCACCAGCTGTTGGACAGACTGCTGCCGCCCAAGCAGAGTTGGAGCAGTCAGCAGCCGGCCCCTCCAGGCCCAGAGCTGGTCCAGGCCGACCCCCAAGGGCATCTGCCGTCTCACCATCTGACCCTCAGCAGCCTTCCCCCAGCCTTGCTGCAGCCACTGGGGTCCCATTGAGGAGCTGCTGCAGGGCGGGTAGGGGCCAGTCACGGAAGCGAAACGGATCATCCTCGCAGGGGAAAAAGTAGAAGGTATGGCCAAATGTTTTGTTTTACTTATAAAAGCCGAGACTGGTGTATTTGTTTCATATTTAAAGGCCGAGACTGGTGTATTTGTTTCATATTTAAAGGCCGAGACTGGTGTATTTGTTTCATATTGAAAGGCTGAGACTGGTATATTTGTTTTACTTGTAAAGGCCGAGACTGGTGTATTTGTGTTTTTGGGGGGAGTTTCTCTCCATTAGTTTGTCCTGTGGGAAGGGCACAGAGGTATCATAGTAAAACATTTTCTTAAATTGCACTGGCCACGCTTTCTTTTGGAAGTCCTGGTTGCCCTGCTCGGCTGAGGGCTTGTGCAGCAGCTACATTCATCTTCTGCCATTGGCACAAGCCATTCCCTGAGAGGGGGCCTAGAACCGACTTGCAATAAGCCGCCGACGGGCGGCCCTTGCACTTTCTGCCTCCCTCCTGTGCTGGTCCTCCTCCTCCTCCTCCTCTGGTGGTCCTCCAATGTCTGCTGGCAGTGGCTGAGTCCTGCGGATAGCCAGGTTGTGCAGCATGCAGCACACAACAACGAAATGGGAGACTCGCTCAGGCGAGTACTGTAGGGCTCCCCCGGAACGATCCAGACAGCGGAACCGTTGCTTCAGCACGCCGATTGTTTGCTCAATGATGTTCCTGGTTGCTTGATGGCTGTCATTGTATCGCTCTTCAGCAGGGGTGCTGGGCGCACGGAGCAGGGTCATCAGCCAGGTGCACAAAGGATAGCCTTTGTCCCCGAGAAGCCATCCTCGTGGGTGAGGCTGGGCCTCGAACATGTCTGCCACAGAAGTCTGGCGCAGGATCAAGACATCGTGGCTGCTGCCTGGAAAGCGGGCATTGACAGCTAGGATGAGCTGCCTGTGGTCACACACCAACTGCACGTTGAGCGAATGGTAGCCCTTCCGGTTGCAGTAATCCTCGGCATTCTCTAGAGGTGCCCGCAAAGCCACATGCGTGCAGTCAATGGCGCCCTGCACCATGGGGAAGCCCGCTAATGCTGCAAAGCCCATTGCACGCTGTTGCTGCTTGTCAACGGTCATGGGGAAGGAGATGAACTGACGTCTCCTTCTGAAAAGGGCATTGGTCACCTGGCGGATGCAGCAATGTACTGCAAACTGGGAGATGTTGGAAATGTCCCCAGTAGCGGATTGGAAGGAGCCAGTGGCATAGAAGTTGAGAGCCACCGTCACCTTCACTGCCACCGACAGAGACGTCCTGCTCCTCAGCTGTGGCTGCAGATCTCCGCAAAGCAGGTGGCAGATCTCAGTGACCACCGCCCTTCTGAATCGCAGCCTCCGAACACACTGCTCCTCAGACATGTTCAGATATGAGAACTGCTGGCGGTATACCCTGGGGGGGTAAGGCCTCCTTTGCCGACGCCTGTTGCCCCTTCTCCATCTGGCCATGACTGGCACTCTCTCACGGCGTCTCTGAGCCCTTTGAATGCAATGGAGAAGCCCAATGTTTCCACCCATTGCAGCCCCCATTATATGTTTCCAATCAATGCTATGACTCTGAAGTTAAAGACAAGTGCAAAACTGTGGCCTGAAGCCACAAGTACCTGTGCGAGTGTTGAGCCAAACCAGAAAGCTCTCTACCTTTGTCTCTCTCCAAAGAAGGAGTGGTGCAAAATGGCTGCCATTTATACTGCAGGAGGAGTGTCCTTTAATTAGCGCCCCCCGCACCGACTGGGAACCGTTCCCCTCTACCAGTCGCTAGGGGCGCCAGGCGCACAATAGGCCGGCGCCACTGAATTTCCGGTTTGGGGCGCACAAAGGGCGTTGCACCATGAAATGACGTCAGGATCTGCGCGCGCAGCTGAGCGCGCGCAAAGGTTTTGCGCCGCCGCTAAATCTTAACTGAAGTTCGCGACAGGCGCAGATCACGCTGCACCCGGGCGCTAGCCGCTTAGCACCCCACTTCTCCTCCTCCTAAGGCGCTAGCGGCTGGTGCAAACAACTGAATTTCTAGGCCAATTTAAGATGGAGATGCATTTAAAGTGGCTTGTCCCTTTAAGACCACTAGTCTAATTGCTATAAGAATACCCAACCTAACATCAATAAGGCTCAGTTGTTTGGTGAAGGAAATTTGCAGATTGGAAGGTGCTTGTAAATTACTGGCTCCAGGTCAGATTAAACATTAAAAAGACTGCCTTTTTTGGCTGCTTTGAAGCAAGATGTCTCAAATATAATGGCTACCTGTAAAACTTTTGTCTGGATAGGTTGGTCTACTATACATTGGCGGGTATTGTGGTTACCAAGTGAACATTTGTTGGTTATTTAATTTTCTCTAGCTGTTAAGCTCACAGAGGAAGTGAGGAGATGATGTTCAACAATGGATTTCAACTGCAAAAATGAGTGGAAAATGGTATAAAACTTCATGGGCCGTTGGGACTAACAGCATTTGGGACTGTTTTCTGATGGTAACTCACACACTTGCTGCCAACGGGTAACACTGTATATTCCGACTCACTTCATCTTACCACTGGCAATAAGTTAGGACATTCAGCTATCAGGTTGCAGTAATAATCAGAGTCAAGTAACTTGACATAGCTAAAATTAGATCCCTGCCCTATCAGCCATCACATGGCAATAACTGTCAATATAGCAGATTGGGAAATGACATCATCATCTAAAAGAAAGTCTAAATTTTCTGAATATGAGGTGTTCTGGAAAAGACTATGATCAGGAGGCTGAGGTTTTGGAACCAAATGAATCCCCAAAACCTGTTCAAACATATATGAGCAGGAGGCCTGGGGGGAAGCTGAATAATCTCTGGAAAAAAAAAACTTGCTATGTGTCACATAGTGGTGACATTAAGGCCTGCAGAGAAATACTTGAAGATATTCCCTGCCTTGATTCATCAAAGGCAGAAAGTGTCGCTGATCATTTCACCAGCCCCATGCCTCAAATTGTAAATCGTCATTTGGATTTGACTCTTTCCTTTAATGAAACGCCTACCACAGGGGAACCCAAAGGGTCATAGTAAGAACGTGTTAAGCACTCAGTGCAAACAAATGCAAGGAACCCTCTGGGGATTAAATGCACAAATGTATACAATGAGTCATGCTTACATTGAAATTTTGACATTACGTCTAATATTGTGTATTTAGTTCATTGAGCGGTAAATGAGTAAGTGGAAAGATCTGGAGGGCCATGTGGAATAGAAACAAGTGTTTGTAAAATGATCAGTAGATGTCAACTTGTTTTTTTCCACTACAATTATATTGGTGGCAATAATATGTAATAACTGAGACAATTAGTGTCACATGGCGTATGAGGCGGAACTTATGGGCCAGAAATTCTGGGGGGTCAGCGGGCAGGATTGGTGGCGGATCGAGTGGGAAATCTGATTTTTTTTGACAGTGGGTCGGGACCCCGCTGGTCTGTTAGCGCTGAGCAGACCCGA
Organism: Somniosus microcephalus; assembly: GCF_052327205.1. Lineage (NCBI taxonomy): Eukaryota > Metazoa > Chordata > Chondrichthyes > Squaliformes > Somniosidae > Somniosus > Somniosus microcephalus. The sequence continues at coordinate 19,361,834 of NC_140999.1, forward strand.
CAGGCAGCGGCGGGCGACCCAATTAAACTTAACATCTAGCTGACAGATCATTAACCAGCTTTTTTAACATACCTTTTCACTTTAACTATTTGGCCACGGGAACCACGCTGTTTGGGGACTACAGCTGTCAAGCTGAGGTGGGAGTTCAGCGGCCATTGCTCCAGCTGATTACTTGACAGCTTCAAATGTACAGTAAAAGCTCCCACCTGACAGATTATCACTTTCCTCAGCCACAAGCTGTTTCTCAGTCCATTTCCAGCATAGATTCTGCAGGCTTTCCACTTTCCACTCTCGATCCAGTATCATCGCATTGGAACAACTCTCTCACGATTGACAAAATGCTTCTGTCATCTCTACTTCACCTGCCATCTGTTCCATCAACATGGGTGCCCTTTATACTGTCTCACCATGGTCTTCAGAATCCGACCACGATTAGCCCCAACACCAGCAGCAGCAGGCACACCAGCAGCACCAACAACACCACCAACCTTCTCCGCAATCACCTGATGCTACACAGGACAGAGAGATGGCCCCAACATGGCCAGATTTACTTCACTTGATGCTGTACACCCTGGATAAAGGAATAAAGTTGATTTGGGGTATTTGACAGTTAGAAGCATTACCAACGTTTCACGTTGAGGAAATAGAAAACATTAAAATTGACACATGCCAGCAGATTGAATTGTGGCACTTACAGCTCCACACATAGTAGACAGGCTACCTTACCCAGCACTCTGGTAATGCCATCAATAGCACAGCAACTTTGTTGTGCAGCCAGATACCTTCATAAAAATAAATGTACCCGCCAGCCTTCTGAAGTAATGCATTAATCACATATTGAATTCTGGACGGGCTTTGTGCCTTGACTAATTCAATTGTGATTTCTTCCTGATGCTGGAAAGACCATGTAGCCAGAAAATTAAAGATTAACGATTGCTGTGACTTTAAAAGCCACCAGGAGACCAGTTGGAATCACTGAGGATCCTTCCATGCCTGGAACTAGCATTTCACACAGCCTTGTTAAGACTACTACCCTGCTAAAGCCAAGACTTTTTTGGCCTGTACAAATTTTCACACTAATATTGCCTTCGACTTGTATGTCCTTACTTTTCGTCCTATCCTTTTTTAGGCAGCACATTGGTGACTGCAATGAATACACAAAATATTTGGAATAATCTGTAACACTGTAACAACCTTGGTGATAGTGATTAATGTTAGTCCAACTGTAGCTTGTAACGTTGGGATTATAAGGCTTTTAAAAGATCCTAAATGACTTATTAAAGAGCCAACTTGGATCATTCAGCAATGGTCTTGCCTCTGAGTTAGAAGGTTGCTGATTAAAGCCCCACTCCAGAACCTGAGCATATAATCTAGACTGAGACTTCAGTGAAGTGCTGCTTTGTCAGAAGTGCTATCTTTTGGATGAGACATTAAATTGAGACCATATCTAACAGATGTATAAGATCTCTTAGCACTACTTGAAGAAAAGGAGGTTTCTCCTGGTGTCCTGGCCAACATTTATCTCTCAACCAACACCACCAAAAAATAGACCACTTGATCATTTATTCACTTGTTGTTATCTGGCTCCATAACCAGATTGGCCTAGAAATTGCTTTGGCCCAAATTTGGTTGTGAACCCAGCGGCAGCAGCCACTGCCGTGCCGAAACTGATGCGGAAATGGTCCATTCGAGATTGGTCCTCGTGTCATCAGAACGTGACCAGCATACTGGGGGGAGTGGAAAGGTCACAAAGAGGGTCTTCGGTAAGTCTGGGGGGGGGAAGAGGAGGTTGGGGGCGGGGTTAGCCGTGGCCAGCAGCGGCACGCATTTTCAATGTGGAGCCAAGAGGAGCACTCCTAGCTCCATATTCAGCTAAGTAAAAACCATCAAGGACCACTGGTTTGTCTCCTTTAAGTCTGAGAAAACTGACCGCAGCATGCACGGCGCATTCTGTGGTCAGTCGTGATCCAATTTCCCAAAGAGGCACGAAACAGGTGTTAGGCCCTCCACTTGCACAGGCAGTGGGCCCAACGCTAAATTCAAATGGGTTCCCTGGACGACTACGGAGCGCCTTAATCAATATGACATGCGGCATTCTCCCGGCACAGATTTAATGTGTGCACACCACATGCCATATTGGATCCTTCAGTACCCATTATTTTGCCCGAAAAACAGATGCTGCATGATCCAATTTCTAGGCTATTACTAGTTATTCATCTCATTGCTGTGCACAGATTGGCTGTCTCATTTGCCTACAGAACAGTGACGGTACCTCAAAATTAATGCATTGGTGGTGAAGCGTTTTAGGACATCTTGAGGATTGGATAAGGCACTATTGGATACACCCCCAATAATTGGCTAAATTGTTGTTTTTAGTTCACTAAAGACAACCATTTATCTCTGCGTTAAATTTTTATTGGAATGTTAATGCTCTACATTAAAGCGCCACCAACAGATCTTCTTCATACTGAGTGGGTCTGATTATCCCTCCAGATTAGTGTGCAATGTCCCAATGTTCACCTACTCGCTGGAGATCGAAACTGAGACAGGAATTCAGCAATGTTTTTAGCACTGGCCACATCTGCTGCTAAATCCGAAACCGAGCTCAACATGTTCTAAGCCAATAGAAAAACTAAAGCTTGCAAACCAGTAATATGCATGTACATTCAACAATGCCAAGATAACAAAACCAGTAAGAAATCCCAGCTTCACTACATTCCTTACATTCATTTCTTCAGATTGCTAAGGGAACTATCATGTGATGTGATATGTGCATGCCTTTCACAGAATAATGTGTGTCTATGCCTAGTTATAGAATGGTCACTAGCCACCGTAAATGACCAAGGTCTAGTATAAGGGAACAATTTAATGCTTCATTGCTAGTTATATAGTTAGTACTATTTTATTTGTATTTTGCTGGAACTCAGTATTTTAATTAACCAATCACCTACCCCAAGTATTTGCAACAATCCAGCAGCTTTCATCGCATTTATTCCAATGCTAGTCCAGCAATTACCAGATTTATTTAATTCAATTTTACAACTTGCCATGGTGGGATATAAACTCACAACCTCTGGGTTAGTAGTTGAGCACCATAACACTCTGCTACCCTACCCTAATTAATCAGTCTGTTACTAGAGGAATTTTAACCCATTTTTTCCTAAATCATGTTTGAAAGTTCAAATCATGTTTGAAAGTTCAGTGTCCAGTCTGACTGAGGTACTTTACACAGATGTAATCAAATATTGGCTGCAGTTGATGATTCTGCTATTCCCATTTATACCTCTTCCAAACCCATCTTTTGTTTCTTTACTTGTCCCATTACCATCTCCTTTTGCCTTGCACAATCATACCTTTTGTCATTTAATCTCTCCTCCCTTCCACCCTATCACAGACCTTCCCTTTTGTTCTTTCCCCCCCTCCCCCCTTTCCCTGCCTCTGCACTTTCTTAAAGCTTGTTAGATCTTTAACTTTTTCCAGTTCTGACGAAAGCTCATCGACCTGAAACGTTAACTCTGTTTCACTCTCCACAGATGCTGCCTGACTGGCTGAGTATTTCCAGCATTCTCTGTTTTAATTTCAGGTCTCCAGCATCCGCAGTATTTTGAATATTATTTTAGTCATTTGGCAAATGGTTTCAATATAATATACAAAAAAGTGTAGTGACTATGTTATATTTCAACAATAAAGTTCTTCTCATCAAGTGGATTGACATACCTGAGGATGTTCTTCCTGAGACTCAATGCCTTCTTCCTGTCACACGACGGCGTCCAATCACAGTGGCTCATTGTAAACAATGCAACACTCCACAGCCGCAGCAGGCATTACAGCATGATAACGGTCTTGTTTTGCACACTTTGTACAAAAATAATAAATTGCAGGACAACGGAATATTACAGTTTAACTCTTTATTTAAGCAATAGGTCTGTGAACTTACTCATACAACTCCATGGGGAAAAGATGGCATTAGGACCCCTAGCCTGGGTCTTCAAAACAATAGTAGTCCTTACAGATGCCTGCAGGCCAATGACAACTCAGCATGTGATCACATGTGAATATAATAGGTATTCCTTACAGATGCCTGCGGGCCAATGATAATTCAATATGCAAATGTTACATCCCCTTTCTTTTAAAAGAAAAATGTTATGCATTACTTTTAAACCTTTCTTCTACATAATGTTCTCGGTAGCATAAACATATAAGTAAACTTAGCATTTAACTAGCACTGAAAACATCTCAATGATTCAATAATGATGTACAGTTTTTTTTTAGGGCAGCGATCCGCCTACACCCTTTGACAGTTCACAAGTCAAGGATAACTCTAGGCTTGACCTCTCGTCCCGACCTTGTGTGGTATGGAACTGAGCATGCTCCTGAATCGGTCAACAATTCAGGTTCAGGTTTAGGTTCAGGTAAGTATGATGTGTTTTGTGTATTGCTCTGTTCATCACACTCTGTTGAACTGATCCTCTTGTCGGAATGACGGTGTTGTTCCTTGGTGTTCAGGAGGTGCCTGCGATTGCGGCGGTACACCTGTCCTTCTGGGGTGCGGACGTGATACGATCGCTCAGTGTCAGCTGGCTGGATGACGACTGCTGGCTTCCAGTAGTCATGCTCCTGGATTCTGACGGATTCTCCATTGTGCAGCGGCGGCAGTAGTCTAGCTGACCTGTCATAGTATCTCTTTTAGTGTTGCTGTCTCTGTACACGTTTTGCATGCACTTGCTTGCAGCTGATGACCTCTGGCTGCAGCTGCTGGTTGGTGCTCGGAAGGATTGAGCGAAGTCTGCGGCTCATCAACAGCTGTGCTGGTGACTTGAAGTTGTCAACCGGAGTGTTGCGGTACTCAAGGAGACTGATGTAGGGGTCTCTTTTGTCCGCTTTGGCATTGTCCATGAGTGTTTTTGCAATCTGGACAGTTTTTTCAGCAAGGCCATTACTTTGAGGGTAATGTGGGCTTGATGTGACATGTGTGAAATCCCATGCCTTGGCAAATGACTCGAACTCTTTTGATTTGTATTGGGGGCCATTGTCTGAGACTAAAGTCTCTACCATGCCATGCCTGGCAAAGGCTGCCTTTAGCTTGTGGATCACAGCTGCAGATGTGGTGCTGTGAAGCTTGTCTAGTTCAAAAAATCTGCTGTAGTAATCAACAGTCACTATGTAGTCCTCGTTGTTCCATGTGAACAGATCCGTTGCCGTGACCTGCCAGAGCCTGGCTGGGATACGGTGAGGTATCATGGGCTCTTTGACATTTGATGGGCGGCGTTCTAGACAAACGGAACATTTTCCGACAATGTCCTCAATGTGTTTGCACATTCCGGGCCAAAACATAATGGCCCAGAACTTGGTGTCGGGGGCTTGCCGCGCGTGCAAGCCCCCGATGTGCACTTACCCGGCGCGCCAACATCTGAAACCTGGCCCGCAGTGGATTTCCTGTCAGTGGCCAGGTTCTGATCACGGCGCGCTGTGCTAACCTGACCCAGCGGCGTAGTTAGTGCGATGTGCCGGCTGGGATCAGGTGAGCACTGTTCAGCCAATCAGGGGAGGGGAAACTTCATTCATAAGTTTGATAGTAAAGACTGTCAAACTCATGAAAAGTACAGCACCCCAAAACACTACTTAAACTTTAAATAAAATTTTAAAAAGCATCCCAATAATTAAATTAACTATGAATAACTTTAAAAAACTATTTTAAACAATTAATCAAATTTTTGAAAAAAATAAATTTTTAAAAAATAGGGTCTAAAACTAAACTTACCTTACTGTAGATTCTTTAAAAATAATAAACCTGTGGAAAAAAAATTCTAAATTGTACTAAAAGACCACTTACCTGTAAAACGAAGTACTTACGTGTGGTTTTTCAATGCGTAAAAGCCGGAGCCCTTTACACATGCGCAAATCTGTAAAAATACAGGAAATCCAAGTCGCACGCGCTGCCCAATACCGCGCATGCGTTCAGCCTCTTAACCCCTTGGGTCAGAGGACAGGAAATGACGGTTTTCAGCGCATGCGCTGTGCATGCTGAAAACCGGCAATTCCTCCTGGCACACGCGTGAGTACCCCGACCGTACTCACGCGTTGTGACAGGAATTACTGGGCCAATGTCACGTGCTCTTTGTTTGCATTTTTCCATGCCCATATGTCCAGCATGAATTTTTGTCAACATCTCTTCTCTGAGACTGGTAGGAATGATGATTTTCTCCCCTTTGAAGACGATCCTGTTGATTTGTGACAGTTCGTCTCTGTGGTTCCAGAATTCAGATATGCTCTGAGGGCATTTCCTCCTTTTCTCAGGCCATCCTTCATGTATGACTTTGCTTAGCAGTGTGAGTTGTGCATCCTTCTCTGTTGCTGCTCGGATCTCCTTCAGTTTTGAGTCACTCACAGGTAAGCTGTTGTACACCATGTGCACCTGCACATCCATGCCTTCACTGAGGCTGCTGTCCTGGTAGCTAAGAGACTTTCTGGAGAGCGTGTCTGCGACAGGAATGTCTTTGCCTGGACGGTGAATGATTGTGAAGTCATACTTCTGTAGCTGAAGGATCATTCTCTGTAGCCTTGGTGGGGCTGTGGCTAGTGGTTTCCTCATAATTGACTCGAGGGGCTTGTGGTCGGATTCCACAATGACTTGTCGGTCATAGACGTACTGGTGGAAATGCTTACATCCAAACAGAATTGCATATAGCTCTTTCTCGATTTGAGCATAGTTGATTTCACTGTCTGTGAGAGATCTGGAAGCGTAGCCGATGGGCTTTCCTTCTTGCAGTAATACTGCACCTAGTCTGTACTTTGACGCGTCCACTTGTAGTCTGAGCTCTTTGTTGGGGTCGAAGTAGGCAAGAACTGGTCCTGGTTCTCCGGTGATTAGGTCTTTCATTTTCTGAAATGCTGTGTCATGTTGTTTGCCCCACAGAAACTCATTGGATTGTTTGAGCAACTGACGCATGGGTGCGTTGATTTTGGAGAGGCTCGGGGAAAACTTGGCTAAGTAGTTAACCATGCCTAGTACTGTCTCTAGCTCTGCGCGGTTCTTCGGCGGCTCCATCTTCTTGATGGCGGAGATTTTCTCTGGATCCGGCTTAATGCCATCAGTTGAGAGGCGATGCCCGAAATAACTGATCTCGGTGGATCCGATTATGCTTTTCTCGGGGTTGAGCTGGATACCTTTCTCCCGTGATCTTTGTAGCATCGCACGGAGGTGATGCGCTCCGTTGCTGGGATGTGGCTGGGGTGGCACGGCGCTATGAGACGGTCCTACCGTGTCCCAGGCTGTCGTTCCCCGCGGCGTCCACGGTGCAGAGGAGTAGGCATCCATGCCCCGGTAGGCTGCGTCCAATGATAGTGCGAGTTCAGAGGCCTTGTTGAGGTCGAGGTCACTCTGCTCCAACAGTCGCTGTCGGGTGTAATTGGACCTGTGGCCCGCTACAAAAGCGTCCCGGATAAGTTCCTCTGTGTACACGGCGGCCTTTACATCCTTACAGCCACAGGCCCGGCCAAGCACAGACAGTGCCTGAAGGTATTCCTCGGTCGATTCCCCAGGTTGTTGTTTACGACTCCCCAGGAGGTGCCTGGCGTACACCTCGTTCACTGGGCGCGTGTACTGGTCCTTGAGGAGCTTGATAGCATCCGCATACGAGGTCGCGTCCTGGATGACCGAGTACGCTCGGTGGTTCACTTTGGAGGTCAGGACATCCAGTTTGTCCTCGTCCGATTTGACCGTTGCAGCGGAGGCAATCAGGAATTTTTCAAAGCACCTAAGCCAGTGAGTAAACTTGGTGGATGCGTCCGCCTCCCGATGGTCTAAGTCCAGGCATGCTGGTGTGAGGATCTTCTCCATTATAAAAATCTTGTTAATAAAATTGATGCGCTATCAATTACTCAAAAGACTGAGGTTAAGCGAGTAACTAACAGGCTTTTATTAACAAGAGAATGAAGGTGTGCCTCGAGTGGTCTACCGGTCCAGAATGCAGAGGGACTGTGGAGCAGTCACCTTTATACCTGGACTCGTGGGAGGAGTCAGCCGAGGCATGTACAGACATGTACACAGTGGAATACAAACAGTGGTTTACCACAGGAGGTTCCTGTCATATTCCTCTCTACTCCTGCCATAGATGAGCATGTCATCTATGATTGCGACTACTCCATTGAGGCCTTCATAGGTTTCGTCGATCTTCCGCTGGAATTCATCCTGAGCTGAGATAAGACCAAATGGTAAACGCAGAAATCGGTAGCGTCCAAATGGTGTGTTGAACGTTGTTAGCTTAGATGACTCTTCCGTGAGCTTGATAGTCCAGTATCCTGATCGTGCGTCCATTACACTGAAGTAACGTGCTCCCACTAGCTTGGGTGTGATGTCATCTAGCGTTGGTAGAGGGTAGTGAGGGCGTTTGATAGCCTTGTTCAAATCTCTGGGGTCGAGACAGACTCTGAGCTTGCCTGTACGTGGTTTCTCAACCACTACTAACGCGTTGACCCACTCTGTTGGTTCTGTTTCCTGGACGATGATTTCTGTATTCTCCATGCTCTGCAGCTCCTCCTTCAGGTGACTATGTAGAGCAAGGGGTATCCTTCTCAGTGGGCAAACCACAGGGGTTGCTGCTGGGTTAAGGTGAATAGTGCATTCACCTGGGAATAGTTCGATTCCTTTGAAAATGTCAGCAAACTCCTCCATGGCTGTCTGCTTGTCAACTGGTGCTGTCAATGATAGCACTAGCTTGACGAGGTCCATGTCTAAACATGCCTTTAGACCTAGCACTGGAGGTGCTCGAGTGTCAACAATGTAAAAGTCCAACATCATGTCGCTTTCTTTGTACTTGCATTTCATCGCGCATGTGCCTTTTACAATGAGCTGCTCACCCCCATAGCTGGTCAGTCTGTGTGAGGTGGGCTGTAGCTCACACTCATCCTTCAAGCTGTGATACTCACTCAGAGGAATTACATTAACCTGAGCTCCAGTGTCTAGTTTAAACTTAAGCTCTTTGCCCTGTTTTCCTATCTCAATATCGGCAAAGGCTTGCTCAGTCTCTGAAATCTGTTTTGTTTGTGACACAGAATCAATAAACAGTTCCTCTGCATTTGGCTCTCTATCTGTCATTTGGCTGTCACTCACTGTGTGTACTACTATTCCAAAAACAGACCTGTAAACTTTAGCAAAGTGGTTCCGTTTACCACATTTAGCACATTGCCTTCCTTTGGCAGGGCATTGCTCCTTTTCTCCATGCATCTTGTTTCCACAGTATCCACAGTTTTTGAAGCATTTTATGTCTGTGTCGTTCATTTTTAGGACTCTCGCTGTTCTTTCTGTTCTGAAACACGCTCTCTGGGCGGTGTTCTTTGGTGTGTGTCTATTAACTGCGTGCACTGTCTGTTCACTCGAGCTGCTCGTGGCACCGGTTATGGTTTTCGACTGTGCTTAGGCTATCTCGTGCGATCTAGCTATGTCCATAGCTTTGTCCAGCATTAGCCCGGACCCAACATTCAAAAGTTTCTCTCTCACTTTAGCTGAGTGTATTCCAAACACAATGTGGTCTCTGACCATCTCATCTTTTTCTGCATATTCACAGTCTTTTACCAGCAGTTTTAACTCAGTCACGAACTGTTCAAACGACTCACTAGCTCCTTGTACTTTCTCCTGAAACTTGTACCTAGCGAATATTGTATTTGTCTTGGGCATCACATATGATTCAAAACGGTCAAAATAACTTTTCAGTACCTTTGCTTCATCCGCGGTGAGAGACCATGTGTTAAAAATGTCTCTCCCTTTTTCTCCAATCCACAGGAGTAGATAGCTGCATCTTTCTTCCTCCCCTTTGCTTTTCAACGGACCCGAGAACATCAACTCCACGTGTTGCTTGAACTTGCACCATTCTCTAGGTAATTTCAAAGATTCCCAATTCATTCGAGGTAAGGGAGCTCCAACGATGTCCATTTCAAATCCCTGTTCTGACACCATGTCTTGTTTTGCACACTTTGTACAAAAATAATAAATTGCAGGACAATGGAGTATTACAGTTTAACTCTTTATTTAAGCAATAGGTCTGTGAACTTACTCATACAGCTCCATGGGGAAAAGATGGCGTTAGGACCCCTAGCCTTGGTCTTCAAAACAATAGTAGTCCTTACAGATGCCTGCAGGCCAATGATAATTCAATATGCAAATGTTACAATAACCATTCACTGGCAGCAAAAATAATCTAATCAAATTACAGGAAACTCTTTGGTATCCGGCACCGACGGGACCGGCGTGTTGCCAGTTGATCAAAAATGCCGGATGACAGAGAGGGTTATCTACCAAGGCTATTTTTAACAAAGAAAAATTAAAAAATCAAGAAATGTGCAGTATACAGTAATTGGGTACTCACCTACAGAATGTTGTGTTAAATGGATGGTGGAAGATGCTTGATTAAGTACAGTACTGCCAGTTGAGGGTAATGCAATGCAATGACTACCAGCAGCGTGGGAGACACACAGTACCCCTGTAAAATGGCAGATCAGAAGAGACTACCAGCAGCGTGGGAGAGTCAGACTCCTGTTACAGGGGTATTGAGGTGTTCCGACTTCTGACAGCGCCAAGAAGCTGAGTAGTGGCAGTTTGGAGAACTACCCCCACTGACTAACTCGGCCACCGCGGGAGACTCGGACTCGGCAACATTGCCGGTTATTGAGGTGTTGTTTTCGGAGTGAGAATTTTGCCGGTTAATAGAGAATTCCGGATATTTAGGTGCCGTTTAAACGAGAGTTTCCTGTATATTACTGCAAATAAGTTGTGAGCCACAGACTGTAGGACAGTATCAAGTTCAAATGATGTTCACAAACGGTTCAGGTTTCATATTTGCCAAAGACATTTGAACCCCTTGACGACATAACAACCTTGTAACAAACTCCAACATGACTTGTCATTCTATATGTAATGATAATAAAGCATTTCCCCCAAGAATACCGCCTGTACTTTTCCCAGATGTAATGTAACACTTTAGCTGAATAGATGACTGCAGCAAGCTCTAGGGAGGCATTTGAGTTATAAATAGAAAGAATGCCTAATGACTGTATAAAACTGGAGATGGAATAAAGCAGAATGAAACCACCAATTAAAGCTCTTTTTATAAGAAAAAATTTGCAATAATTGCTGCATATGAGTAATGTCACATTGTTTGAGTTTAAAGCAATGACAGTCCACACACTTAATAATGCAGCTTTTCTCAATTTTGCTCGTGAAGAACAAGTTGACTTGTCAAATTAACTACAAACTACAATGTAAGTGGTAGATAATGTACTAACACAAGAAGAACTAAAGATTTTTCCGTCTCTTGCAAACTCTGCAGGGGATTCCTTGCTTATTGAGTATAAAATCGAAGAATTTTACAAACTGAATGAGGCCATTTAGCCCATCATAATGTGGCATCCCCGCTGTCCTTTCCCTATACCCTTAAAAAAAAAATCAAATATTTATCCACTTCAACATATACTTGAAAAGGAGAAATTTGCAGGACTATGGGGAAAGAGCAGGGGAGTGGGACTAATTGGATAGCTCTTTCAAAGACATGATGGGCTGAATTCGGTGCTATATGATTCTATGACTTTCCTTAAAAGCTATTATGGCTTTTGTTTCCTCCACTGTTTTTGGTAGAGCATTTCATGTCCAACAACCTTCTGCATAAAAAATCTCCTAACCCCTTCCTTAATTCTTTTGGTAACAATCTTAAATTTATACCCTCTAATTACCAATTCACTGACCAGTGGAAATAGTTTTTCCCAATTTACTTTTTCAGTGCCTATCATAATTTTGAGCATCTTTATTAGATCTTCTTTTAACCATGATTGTTCTAATGAAAAGAGTTCCCGTTTCTTGTCCCCCCTTATAACTAAAGCTTCTCATCTCTGGTATCATCTTTGTGAATTTGTTCTGCATCTTCTCCATGGCTTTGACATCTTTCCTAAAGTGAGGTGCCCAAAACTGGACATAATATTCTAACTGTGGCCTAACCAAATGATTTGTAACGGTTTAGCTTTCAAGAAGAGTTTTCTAAAACAGTATGTTGCAGAATTGTGATGCTGAATGTTGTTGTGTCCGTGTATAATAAGACACAGACTGCAGGAGAACGGTACAACAGGTGTTTACTAAACGTGGCTCACACTGGAACTGATCTGTACAGATTACTACTCAGTGCTATATACAGGTGTGGTCACTGCCGGTACTGCAGTATACATGAGCTGTAAAAGATAGTTTCCCCCTTAAAGGTATATACATTACAAATGTGGTATCGTAGAACGCAAGAAGGATTAAGTACTAGACATTATGGGCATGGTTTTATATAGCCCCACCCACCCGTGTGATTCGGCACTTTTGCAGGGTGTACGAGCACAAATCCATTTCCATATCAATTCTGCCAATCTGCTGGATGGCATCATTTTAGGTTCATTTTATTTTCTCATGTACAGACCATTTGCTCACCAATTGAAACAGCACCAACAAAATAGATCAAAGGACTGGATGGTGAATCTGCTGGGTTTTAGATTTTGTCGATTGCACAATTTTTGGATGAGGCAACAAAGGAAAATTCCAAGGGATGCATCGGCGCGGTTGTATCGTAGTATAAAGTGTACACATGTTCCATAAAAAGCTGTACACACTACAAACAAAACATGAACGAGCAAAGACTAATAATGTGAAATCACATAGTACAATGTTAGTGATGCCTTGAAATCCTTCCTAAAGTAAGGCACCTAAAAGTAGACACATATGAAATTACTTCCTGTGCTATTTTAAAAATGGCACTTCAATTAATAACGTCATCAAAATAATGGTCAGAGGAACTTCGTGCAAATGTGTTATAGCTAATATTGTTCAGTACAATGTCAATCCATAAGTATCTAAATGCTGAAATGATAGACCTGGAACACAGGGCAGTGAAATGTAGAAGCTCATATCCACTACGCAGAATATGTCGACCATAGGGCTGATTTTGCAAAAGCTCAGGGCCACCAGTGGAGCCTTGCATTGTGCATGCCCAGGTCAGACAATCGGGCTGACAAAGTCACAGCAGCTGCATTTTGGGAGAGAGGGGAATGAGGCCACGCTACAGGCACAGGCCAGCATCACTGAACTCGTGGTTATTCAAATCAGGCACCGCACCAGATCTTTGAGATTTCAGGCGAGCCTGCTTCTCCCCATTTAAAACAGGCACGTTAAAAGTCCTCTAGAACCTAGGCATCTTAAAGGGAGATTGCAGATTGAGTTACAGGAAAAAATGTTTTTCTTTTGAATTTGCAAATGTATTTTGTTGAACTTTGCTCCATGCGTTGATTAGTTTTGTTGTGCAGCCTGTCATTTTTGCACTTTTTGGTTTGTTCCCCACACTTTTCATTATTTATCATACCTGCTGCCATTTAGTATTCACTGTTTTATTTTGGTATGCTTTAAACATCATTGAATTTCTTTCTAAAATCACTGTAGGTCCTTGTGTATAAAAGTTTTTAAAATCTCTTTTAGGACATCAAACAGCTATATTAATTCGGGGCAACAATGGAGAGGACTCTGCAGGGCTTTGGGGCAACAATGGAGAGGACTCTCCAGGTGTTCGGGGAAACAATGGACAGGTCTATCCAGGGCTTCGGGGCCACAATGGACAGGACTATCCAGGGCTTCGGCCCAACAATGGAGAGGACTGTCCACGGCTTTGAGTCGGCAATGGAAAGGACTGTTCAGGGCTTCGGACAATCCCTGGAAAGGTCTGTGCAGGGCTTGTCCGAGGCAGTGGAGTGGTAGGCTCCTGCCTTGTCCGAAGCCATGGGAAGAACTGTCCAGGCCTTCTCCGAAGCACTGGCACCTGGCACACAGGTCCTCACTGTTGCCACGCAGTCACTTGCTGGGCTCCTCCACAGCCAGATTGACGCAACGCGATCTCTCGCTGCAGCCACCCTCTCTGCATCAGATAGGATCACCCCGGGCCCTTCCACTCCCATACAAGGCCAGGAATCCGTGGAGCCTGCGATTGTGGCGGATGAGCCGAGCCGCTCCCCTCAGGTAGCCAGTGTGTCGTCCGACCATGGTGCAGGTGTCCTCTCTCGGCAGGAGACCATTGCACATGCCAGCGCTGGGACGCCTGCATTGCAGCTGCCACCACCTGCAGCCCACACTGCTTCCAGCCATGGTCACAGCAAGCATCCTGCGTCCGCACCCTCCAAGCCCAGAGGTCGGCCAGGCCGTAACTCAGGGGCTTCTGTGCTTCCACACAGTCAGCAAGCGTCCCCCAGCCTTGAGCCCGCCACTGGGGTCCAATTACGTAGGAGCAGCAGGGAGGGAAGGGGCCGGGCACGAAAGAGAAGTCATTCTCCCTCAAGGGGCCAGTTGTAGAGGGAGGTGCTGAGACGTTTGTCCAAATTCAAGGACACCCTCAGCTGCTGTTATATTTGCAGAAGGTTTGTTGAGTTTTGTGGCTTTGCCGAACAGTTCACAGTTATTTTGAAAGTTATGGTTTCTGCTCACATTACGTTGTTTAGCTGTAATGAAAGACTTTTGTGTCAATAAACAGAAGTTTCAATGTTGCATGGTGCATGTGACTACTTTCAGTGATGCTGGCATTCAGAGGCCCTCAAACATCCAAAGTGCGCATGAGTTAAGACTCTCATCATTCCGCCACAGGGGTGTCGAGACGAGTCCAGAGGAGCCTCTGACGTATGGACCTTCCACTTTCAGCAGCCCTTCCATCGTCCTCCTCCTCCTCCTCCTCCTCCGCCTGCTCTTCCTCCTCCTCCTCCTCCTCATACTCCTCCTCCTCCGCCTGCTTGTGCAGGGTCCGAGGGAAGGTAATGAATGGACGCGTTCGCCTATAAAGGGCATCTGTCACTTGCCGGATGCAACAGCGGACTGCAGCCTGAGCGACAGTCGCATTGTCCCCAATGGCTGACTGAAAGGATCCGTTGGCATAAAAATGGAGGCCATCAGTCAGTGTAGCCATCACGGACAGAGAGGTTCTGCAGCGTTCACGCGGCTGCAGATCCTGACCAAGCAGGTGGCACAGATCAGTAACAATGTCCCTCCAGATTCGGAGCCTTCCCAAACACTGCTCCTCCGACATGTCAAGGCTTGTCACCTGCTGCCTAAAGACCCTCGCAGCATCCCGTCGGATTGGCCGACCTCCATTGCCCCTCCTCCTTCTGGCCAATCCCGGCCCTCTCTCCCGCCGTCTCTTTGCCCCTTCACAGTGTTGGGCGATGAGGCCGTCGCCCTCCAAACAAGCTCCCATTCCGATGCCAGTTGGTCAAAAGGCTTTTAGGTGTAGTGGTGCAAGTGCTTCGGACAGGGTTGAAGGTCCCAAGTACTGTAAAGCTAAAATCCCAGAACTCCGCTCCACATTAGCTCGCCAACTCTCTCTAGCAGCGATCGCAATGAGCAGGCCAAGTGGCAGAAGATTCTGCACTAGAGCTGTCCCCTTTAAATAGCGCCGCCCTACTCCGAGAAGGGCCTGTTAGCCCTCCCTCGAACTGTCACTAATAGCGCTGGGCGCTAAGGCTCCAGGCGCCACCCAATATGCGCTCAGGCGCTCCTAAAAGGCGTTGCACACTGAAATGACGTCATGAGCTGCTTGCGCTCGCGCGCAAACACTTAGCGCAGGCGCTAAATGTATAGTCAATTTCTGAGTCGGCGCTATCCTCATAGCGTTCGCCCCAACATAGGGCTTTGCCCCAATTCTAGGTCTCTTTAGGCGCTCAGCGCCGGCGCTACCAACCCAATTTCTAGGCCTTTAAACTTAAACTTCAAACTGGTTATATGAAACTAAAATTTACACCTTAAAGCAAGCTATATGCACACACATAGCTATAATACAAATGCCGCCCGTCTCCGGACGGCCAGGCTAATCTCTGGCACTGTCGCAGATTGCTGCTGGCTGCAGCGAAGCTGGACTGCCTCCTGTCTCTGGTCCCCCGCAGCTTATGGCTGTTGAGTGGGGACCCCTGTTCTTTGGCTTCTCCCTGGTTCGGGAGGCCGCCCTACTCCACTGTAAAGTGGGTGACTATGCTTTCTTAGGCTGGGGCACCCGCTGAGACCTTCTGAGGGGTGTCTCTATGGGGGAAACTTTGGCTGGCGGACTCTGAGCTTGGGTCACAGCCCCAGCTGGCTGGGAAACGTCTCCCCCATGTCCAAATAGCCCGCACTGTATAATGTACCTGGCAGCCTGCCGGTGCAAATCTCTCTCTGGGTTTGTCTGCTCTTCCCTGCCCACTCCTGTGCTGGGGGCAGGTATACTCTCACCACCCGCTGCTGGTGGCTGGAAATTTTCCTCCCCATGTTTAAAACCTGGTGTCAGCTCCCTCCCTTTGTCTCCTGCAAGAGGGATTGCTATCCCTGCCCCCCCAGGGTACCACATCATGGGGGGTACCACTCTAGAAGCTGGCTGAGAAGCTGGTCCCTTTAAACAGGCCACTGCACCTGCGTGAATCTGCTGTTCGGAAGACTGGGGGATTCCTGTCTCCAGACCAGTGCCTGCGCATGCGCGGGCAGTTTCAGTGAATGAATGGGCAGCAGCCTGCTGATTTCTAATCCCAGGCTGCTGTTTCTCCATTTCTAAGCTACCTAACTTGCTCAAATTCAAACTTTGGGCAAAACTAGGGTCCCACTGGGGTAGGGAAGTGTCCCAATTTGTGGGCTGTACAACTTTACCCTTAAAACAAGCCACAGTGCCTGTCTTTACAGGCGGTGAACTTGAACTTGCATGGACAGCAAACTCATGTTCCCTCACCCAGGTGGCTTTAAATGGGGAATTTTGGACCTGCCTTTCGTCTGGGGCCAATGCTATCCCCTGTGTGCCTCCCTTGTCCCGGATTTCTGCTACTGGACCTGCTCTACAGGGGTCCCAGAACTCTCCTTCCCTGTTCCCTGGCTTAAACAGCTTACTTTGAACATGAATGGCTCCTCCCCCCACACAAGCCACAGTGCTTGCCTGTGAACTCGAACTTGCTGTGGGCTGAGGATTCCTATTCTCAGGCTCACTCCTCACGGACGGACCGTACCTCCGTTGTTGGAGAGGGTACACTGGTCCTGGTCCCCGCCTGCCTAGCGGGACCTGCTGGTGTTCTCCTACCACCCCATTGTCCACCCCTCCTCGCTGCCAGAGCTCCTCAAGACTCGGAGCTGTGGGCTGCGGTCTTGGGGTCTCAAATTCCCAATCCAGCACCGTTCTGGGTGCTGCCTGTGGGGCGGTTTGATTTGGGCTGCCAGTAAAGTCCAGCTGACCTACCTTTGGGCTGATCAGACAAATCGTCCCCTTTGATGCCTTTAAAGCCATGTTAAGGCTTTCTATCTCTGCCCTACAGGGGCCATGATCTGCTTCCTCAAACCTTATGGCGCAGGCCAGCTTATAAGCTGCCTTTACTTCCCTAAACTTCTCCTCCTGCTCTGTCACTTCTGAGGTGAGGCGGGCATTCTCTTCCCGCAGTCTCATCTCGCTCCTCTTTACTCCTATAATTTGGTACTTTAGGAATTCTCTCTCGTTCCTTGCATGGCTTTTTCCCTCGCTAGCTTCTTGGGTGAGGTGTGCGATTTCCTCCTGTAGCCTCATCTCACAGCCCCTTGCCTCTGTGACTTCCTGCACAAGGCACTCTATAAATGCCTGGCATTTCGTGACCTCTAGTGTGAGGCGTGCATTCTCCCGCACCCTCATACCACTAGCTCTGGCCTCATATACCTCTCTGAGGCGTTCTACCTCCGCCTGGCATTTTTCAAGCTGGGACTCCCGATTCTTGGCCTCTTCAACCTCCTCCTGCACCCTCTTCTCACCCTTCTTAACCCAGCCACCTATACCATGATAGGTCAGCCTACACACTGCTGCTAACATCCGCAGGGCTACCCACATACTGAAAACAACGAGAGAAACAAGAGCTGGTACTTTCTCCAGATCCAGACCACTTATTAAATCAAAAACTGCCTCCACTCCTACCTGGCTCGCCATTTGTAAGGGGGGCATCTTTTAACTGGTTTATGTTAATTTACCTGGCCAGCAGCCTTTGTCTCTGAACTCTGACCAATTCCAACCTTTTACCTGGTTTACGGTAATTCACCTGGTCAGCAGGCTTTTGCTGCTGCACTCTAAACCAATTTACAAACAGCGGTTTCGAATCGCTACCCCTCCTTCAGTTCTGAGTGGAGGAACTTATAATTAATGATATTAAAACGGACAAGTGGTTTGGATGAGAGAAAAATCAAGTTTATTACCTAAATAAACTACAATCAAAAGAATAAACTATACCACACGAACACTGTAATTACAGTAAAACTATATAACAGGGGGTTGCAGACGGCAAAAACGAGGGATACAATAGCTACAATGTTATTTAAACAAGCTTAGCAATTCCCTTAAATCACCACCCCCTATCTCCTGCTAGGTTGTCTTGTTGAGGAGTCAGAACACCCTGCTCACCTGTGGTCCAGCGAAGCAAAAAGAGAGTGATAGCTTCTCAGCAGCTATCTTTTATACCTGGTGAGGTCCTGCCATTCTGCCCTGCAAGGGCTGTGTGCAAAATTCCCCGCCCAAAGGGTCCAATACACAAGAGAAAGCTGTGATTGGCTAACTCAGAGTGGTTGGACTGGGTTAATGTGTCTTCCGGAGCTCCCTGGGCTGAAACAAAAGGGAAATACAACTGCTCTATTGTCCAGAATGCTAGGTGATTTAAGCCCATTCAGTTCTTAAACGGTTCCCATTCAAGATCCAAAAGTCTCTTCTGCAGTTTAGATGTATCCACTCGATATACAAACAAGTGCTAATAGCATTCAATTGCTTTGTAAACAAAGCATTGTCCTGTGGTAACGTTTTGTCTCCATTGAACCTTACTTCCAGACACAGAAAGCTGCATTCCAAGTCCTTTGTCTTCGGCCATGTGGTATGACAGCCATTTTTATCCCTGGAAATTTAAAAGCACAACGCCCAGGGATTCTTTAATCAAAAAAATTAATCTTCAGAACTGTAAATTATTGCAAATTCTTACAGGCTCTCTAACAGAAAGCAGAGAGTTGGGATAAATGGTTCATTCTCAGACTGGCAATCAGTAACTAGTGGTGTTCCGCAGGGGTCAGTGCTGGGTCCCCAACTCTTTACAATCTATATTAACGATTTGGAGGAGGGGACCGAGTGTAACATATCAAAGTTTGCAGATGATACAAAGATGGGAGGGAAAGTAGTGAGTGAGGAGGACATAAAAAACCTGCAAAGGGACATAGACAGACTAAGTAAGTGGGCAGAGATTTGGCAGATGGAATACAATACTGGAAAGTGTGAGGTTATGCACTTTGGCAGGAAAAATCATAGAGCAAGTTATTATCTTAATGGCAAGAAACTGGAAAGTACTGTAGTACAAAGGGATCTGGGGGTCCTGGTGCACGAAACTCAAAAAGTTAGTATGCAGGTGCAGCAAGTGATCAAGAAGGGCAATGGAATGTTGGCTTTTATTGCTAGGGGGATAGAATATAAAAACAGGGAGGTATTGCTGCAGTTGTACAAGGTATTGGTGAGACCGCACCTGGAATACTGCATACAGTTTTTGATGTAAGAAAAAGGAGACTTACCATCAAGTAACTTTAAAGTAAGCTTTAAGTAACTTATAAACACACTATATACACAAGAGAGGTCTTTACCATGCCTCTGGTAGAAGCCTCTTACAATACTGAACAGACCAGTATTTATACCAGTCCAACAGGAAGTGACATATGACAGGAAGTGAGGTATGTACACAGTTCATAGTTCATAGTTCACAGGAAGTGATGACATGACTTCCCGGAAGTTATCATTTTTATCACATTCTTCCCTCCTGCAGGATTAGGAGGCTGTGGTCTACCTTTTGGTCCGCAGCCGCCGAACAAGGAAGAGTCGCACCCGTTTGGATTCCCGTCATAGAGGGTCGCTGGTCCGCTTACATGCGGTTGGCCATTGGTCAGAGTCTGTGTGGCCTGGATTGCCCTGTGAAGGGTCGGGGAGATCATGGCTTCGAGTACAAGCCCCAATAGGTTCAAAGTCGGACTGCCTCTGTTCAGAGGGAGGTGCAGAGCTGGTCTGTGGCGGATCAGTACTTTCATGCGCGGTACTGGGAGGATCGCAACCTTGAGCACGGGGTTCTACCGGCACCAAGCTAGTTGGTGTCCGATCAGGATCCTGGAGAGGGGCACCCGATAGGTCCCAAGAGTTTCCTGGTGAAATGCCATCACCCGATGTCCCACTAGGTCCTGGTGGGCAGGGAGCCAGATCCCGTAATGATACGGTAGATTCTCGGCCGTCGGAATATCGTATGTTTGCATAGGTGGGGTTGGCATCGGTTAGTTCGACCTCGTCTACAAGAGGGTCATTTTTAGACGTCCGAACGTATCTTCGGAGTAATACAGGTCCAGGAGTAGTTAGCCATGACGGGAGTGATGTCCCATGAGATGAGCGACGCTGGAATCCAAAGAACCGCTCATGAGGTGTAGTATTTGTGGCTGTAGAAAGCAGGGACCGTATAGAGTGCAATGCATCCGGAAGCACTGTTTCCCATTGCTGGTCTGGTAGGCCCCGAGATCTTAAAGCGAGACGTACGGAATTCCAGATGATACCGTTATACCTCTCTACCTGCCCATTTCCGATGGGATGGTATGGTGTTGTTTTGCTTGTAGCAATTCCCCGTTCTGAGAGGTAGTCCTTGAGTTCCCTCGACATAAAGGATGGACCCCGATCTGAGTGAATATAAGCCGGCATGCCACAGAGAGAAAATACCTGCTCAAGGCAGCAGATTACTGTGGACGCCAGCATATTGGAGCAGGGGAAGGCAAACGGAAAACGTGAATATTCGTCGATCATGGTGAGCAAATATGTGTTCCGAGTTGAAGAGGGCACTGGGCCCTTAAAATCGATGCTAAGTCGTTGCATCGGTTGGGTTGCATGTATGAGTATACCATCTGAGGGGCGGAAGAACTGAGGTTTTAATTCCGCACAAAGCCGGCATTCTGAGCATATTTTCTTTACATCTCCAGTGGAAAAAGGGAGATTCCGTGATCGTACGAAATGTAGCATGCGCGTAACGCCAGGATGACACAAACCATTGTGGACATCCATGAGAGTGGAGGATGACATAGTGGAGCAGAATGCCCGTGTGAGGGTGTCCGGGGCCACATTCTCCTTGCCAGGCCGATAGAGAATGGTATAACCAAAAGAGGCCAGTTCCATCCTCCAAAGTTGTATTTTATTATTCTTAATTTTGGTTCGTTTTCGATTATCGAGCATGAAGGCGACTGATCGTTGGTCCGTGATCAATGTAAAGTGCTGGCGAGCTAGAAAATGGTTCCACTTCCGTACTGCCTCTATGATGGCTGTGGCTTCTTTCTCAACCGGAGGATAATGTAGCTCGGCACCTTGTAAGGTCCTGGGCATAAATGCTACAGGACGACCTTCCTGATTCAGAGTAGCCGAGATCGCCACCTCCGAGGCATCACATTCAACCACGAAAGGGAGATTCTCATCAATGGAGTGAAGAGCCGCTTTCTCCAACTGTTTTTTGAGAAGGTTAAAGGCTGCAACAGCCGCTGTTCCCAGTGGAAATGATCTAGCATGCAGCAAGGGTTGGATTTTGTCCGAAAAATGAGGAATCCATTTAGCGTAGTATGCAAACAGACCGAGAGCCCGACGTAAAGAAGCCGGATTCTTAGGTGACGGGAGCTCTTGGAGCGGGCGAAGTCTTTCTGGGTCTGGCTTAATGATACCATTGCCTACGCAGTAGCCAAGGATGTTGATGGTCGGTTGCGACTCAACAGATTTGGATTCATTCAGGGTCAAATTACGGCGATGGAGGGCATCCCAAAATTTTTGGAGGTTGGAGTCGTGTTCCTGTTGATCGTGACCTGCAATGGTAATGTTATCAAGATAGGGAAAAGTGTCCCTTAGGTTTTCCTGCTTAACCAGGCCATCCATTGCCCGTTGAAAGACAGCCACTCCATTAGTAACCCCGAATGGGAGGCGACGAAATTGGTACAGCCGTCCATTGGCCTCAAAGGCTGTGTACTGCTTATCTGAGACCTTCAAGGGTAACTGATGATAGGCACTTTTTAAATCGTAAGTTGAGAACACTTTGTATTCGGCCAGTTTATTAACCATATCATCAATGCGTGGCAATGGGTAGGCGTCCAAGTCGGTATATTGATTGATGGTTTGCGAATAATCGATGCATAGTCGCTGTTTGTGAGGTTTTAGAGGGTTCTTGACAATGACGACTTGAGCCCGCCAGGGCGACGAACATGGTTCAATGATATCCTCTGCTAGAAGTCGAGAGATTTCAGCCGCAATAAAAGATTGGTCTTCCTGATTAAAGCGTCGCGATTTCGTTATTATCGGTTGGCATTGAGGCGGAATACTGGCAAATAATGAGGGTACATCAAGTGAAGCTGCTGATAATGCACAAAATGGTAATTTAGACGGTATATTAGAAATAGTAAGTCCGGGTTTGGATCCACCAAACTCAATGGTGAGTTTCTTATGCTGTTTTTGGAAGTCCAGCCCTAAGAGGAGATCACTACATAAGTCCTTGAGCACCGAAAGTCGGGTGGAGGGATACATACGACCATGGAGTGTCATATCAACAACACAAAAGCCGGAGATTCTGGTATTAAGTGATGACTGGGCCATCGCAATTGCCTGGTCCGATGGGAAGACATGTAGTTTCAATTTCGCAACAATCTGTTCCTTAATGAAACTACCAGTACTTCCTGAGTCAATTAAGGCATCTAAGGTATGCCCTTTAATTGAAATTTTTGTGGCTGCATGAGACAGGTTCTGTGGGCAAGCAGCTGTAATTGGTGTCGTTGCACAGAGAGTGGCTAAAACTCTCGGTGTGCTTCTTCGGGAGAGAGCTCGAGAGGAAGCTTGATAGGTCCTAGCTGGAGCATCTTGATAGGCCCTAATTGGGGCAGTTCGGTAGGCCTTAGCTGGATTGGCCCTCGTAGAGGCCCTTGATAGGCAAACTTTAGTAAAGTGTCCTTTTTTCCCGCAATAACTGCAGATTGCATTGCGAGCAGGGCAGGTTTTCCTAGGGTGAAAAGCATCTCCACAAAAGAAGCATTCCTTCCTAGATTGCCAAGAGGCTGCTAAAGTGGGGTCGTCCTCCTCTTCTTCATCAGAATTATCAGAATTAGATTCCCCCATGATAGGGTTCACCTGAGACCGCTTGAATTGTCTGGTTGCAGCTACAGCAGCAGATCGAGATCTGGGCAGCTGATAGAGGTCTGCATTTCTCTTTGCCAAATCCAGTGAACAAGCTAGGTCAAAAGCTTTTTGTAGCTCAAGTGTTTTACTTTCTAGTAGACGCTGGCGTATAAATGGAGAGGCAATCCCGCAGATGAAAGCATCACGAATCATTTCTTGGCGGTACAGCTCAGCTGAGGCTGCCTGAAAGTTACAATCTACGCTGAGCCTGCGAAGTTCTTGCAGGAATTCGTCAATTGATTCCCCTGGCCCTTGTCGGGCTGTGGCCAGTAGATGTCTAGCATAGACCTCATTTGGGGTCTTCGCATACAGTTTCTTAAGTGCCCGAATCACCTCTTCGTAATTATCCCAGTCATCAACATATTCGAACACTTTTGGGGTCACATAATTGACAAGTATCTTCAATTTAGCAGGAGCATCCGCTTTACATTCATCCAGAAAATTCTCAAAAGTACGATACCAATGCTTCCATACCCTGCCAGCTGCTGGTGTATTCGGGTCCAAGTCCAGACGAATAGGTCTAAGGATTTTCTCCATGATGGGTGGTTCCCTGGATCCTTAACTTCCGAGTTTGTCTGAAGGTCTAGTATTTGTCAGTGTAAATTTAAGTTACTTAAATTGATGTAAGAAAAAGGAGACTTACCATCAAGTAACTTTAAAGTAAGCTTTAAGTAACTTATAAACACACTATATACACAAGAGAGGTCTTTACCATGCCTCTGGTAGAAGCCTCTTACAATACTGAACAGACCAGTATTTATACCAGTCCAACAGGAAGTGACATATGACAGGAAGTGAGGTATGTACACAGTTCATAGTTCATAGTTCATAGTTCACAGGAAGTGATGACATAACTTCCCGGAAGTTATCATTTTTATCACAGTTTTGGTGTCCATACTTAAGAAAAGACATACTTGCTCTCGAGTCAGTACAAAGAAGGTTCACTCGGTTAATCCCGGGGATGAGGGGGTGGTCATATGAGGAGAGGTTGAGTAGATTGGGACTCTACTCATTGGAGTTCAGAAGAGTGAGAGGCAATCTTATTGAAACATATAAGATTGTGAAGGGGCTTGATCGGGTGGATGCGGTGAGGATGTTCCCAATGATGGGTGAAACTAGAACTAGGGGGCATAATCTTAGAATAAGGGGCTGCTCTTTCAAAACTGAGATGAGGAGAAACTTCTTCACTCAGAGGGCGGTAGGTTTGTGGAATTTGCTGCCCCAGAAAGCTGTGGAAGCTACATCATTAAATAAATTTAAAACAGAAATAGACAGTTTCTTAGAAGTAAAGGGAATTAGGGGTTACGGGGAGCAGGCAGGAAATTGGACATGAATCTAGGTTCGGTATGGTCATGGCCCTGTGGGTAGCGGAGCGGGCCCAGGGGCCATGTAGCCTGGTTCTGCTCCTACTTCTTGTGTTCTAATTCTGTGTTAGATTTCAGGAGATGGTTTTATTCCTGTTCCTGGCTGGGGTGGAGATCGCCTTTACAGAAGGTAAGTACTGTAGAAAATATAGGGACAGAGTGATCTCCTGGACGAGTTTTGATCGCCTAGATGGGTCGGAGAGGAATTTCCCAGATTTTTTCTCCCAAATTGGCCATTGGGTTTTTTACCTGGTTTTTCGCCTCTCCCGGGAGATCACATCAGTTCAGGTGGGATGGAGAGTGATAGAAGATTTGAGGTTAGGATCAGATCAGCCGTGATCTTATTGAATGGTGGAGCAGGCTCGAGGGGCCGATTGGCCTACTCCTGCTCCTATTTCTTATGTTCTTATGTTCTTATAGTAACGATCAAAACTGGGTCCTTCCTGGTTTTATGGCTTAGTTGCTTTCTAGATAACCACACTGAGCCATCGGGCGGCACTGCATTGAGCATAAATTGTAGGCGGATATCTTTGTGCACACTAATCAGCTTGCAAGATGCTAGTCAATCACATGGCAACGAAATGGAATATTTAAGTCACTATCTGTAAACAAGGGCGGCAGAATGTAGTCATCGAGATAAGTGCAAAAGGAACGTAACACAGGGAAACCATTTTATCTACCAGTAAGTGGGCTCAACATAAAGATAAAAACAGAAAACGCTGGAAAAACTTAGCAGGCCAGGACAGCATCCGTGGAGAGAGAAACAGAGTTAACGTTTCAGGTCGATGACCTTTCGTCAGAACTGGAATAAAACAGGAAAAGGAATAGATTTTAAAGCAAGCTAGGGGCTGGGAAAAGGGGGAGGGGATGAAAGAACAAAAGGGAAGGTCAGTGATAGGATAGAAAGCAGGAGAGATTAATGGCCCAGAAATTCGGGTCGGAAGCTTCTCGTGGGTGCAAGCCTCCGACCTGCACTTACCTAGCGCGCCGGCCATTGTGCTGTGGGCCCGCGTGGGATTCCGATCCTGTGCCTGCTCCAACTGCCGGCACACAATACTTGCGTATCCCAGGGGCGCAGCTAGTTCGAAGTGTCCCCTGGGATCACGTGGGCCATGGAGAGCCAGTCGTAGCAGGGAATCTCTATTCATAGATTTGACAGGAAGACCTGTCAAATCTATGATTAGAGTTCAGCCCCAAAACATAACTAAAACTTCAAATAATTTTTTTTTAAATCACATTTTTAAAATAACTATAAATTACATAAAATAACAATTTTAAACAATGATTTAAATTTTTGAAAAAATTAATTACAGTTTTTAGTGGGGCTAAAAATAAACTTACCTTTCTTTAAAGTATTTAAAAATAATAAACCAGTGGAAAAAATGTTTTAATTTTACTTAATTCACCACTTAGCTTGTTAAAAGCAGGCCTTGTGACTGCTTTTTAAAAGCGTAGCTCCTGAAGACATACCTTCCCGGAGAAATCTGGAAAAAAAACAGAAGTTCCAGGCGTACGCGCTGTCTCTCCGGCGTACGCGTTCGACCTGTGAACCCCTTCATTTAACGGAACGGAAGTTCCAGTTTCCTGCGCATGCGCAGTGCATGCACGAAACCAACACTTTCGTTGGGCCTACGCGTGAGTACCCAGCGCGTACTCACCCGTGGGGATCCGAATTTCTGGCCCATTAATATTGAGAGACATTAAGAGATATTCAAGGCAAGAGGAGGTGGTAATGGGACAGGTTAATGAACAAAGGATAGCTCTAGATGAAGTGTGAATGAAGGACAGCTGCCATGTGGGAGGGAAGAAAAAAGGCCAAACAAAAGTGTGAATAAAAAAATAAAAAATATATATATGTGATAGGGGCCGAGGTTATGATCTGAAATTGTTGAACTCTATGTTGAGTCCAGAGAGCTGTAGAGTGCCTAATCGAAAGATGAGGTGCTGTTCCTCGAGCATACGCTGAGCTTCAGTGGAACAATGCAAGAGGCTGAGGACGGTGAGGTCTGAGTGGGAATGGAGCGATGAATTAAAGAGACAGGCCACCGGGAGCTTGGGGTCCCCTTACGGACTGAACGGAGGTGTTCCGCAAAGCGGTCACCCAATCTGCGTTTGGTCTCCCCAATGTAGAGGAGACCACATCGTGAGCAGCGAATACAGTATACTAATTTGCAGGCAGTACAAGTAAATCGCTGTTTCACCTGGAAGGGGTGTTTGGGGCCCTGGACAGTGGGAAGGGGGGAGGTATAAGGGCATGTGTTGCATCTCCTGCGCTTGCACGGGAAGGTGCCGGGCGAAGGGGAAGGGGTGCTGGGGGTGGTAGGGGAGTGGACTAGGATGTCGCAGAGGGAGCGGTCCCTACGGAATGCTGAAAGGGGAGGTGAGGGGAAGATGCGTTTGGTGGTGGGATCACGCTGGAGGTGGCGGAAATGGCGGAGGATGATCCGTTGAATGTGGAGGCTGGTGCGGTGAAAGGTGAGGACAAGGGGAACTCTATCGTGGTTCTGGGAGGGAGGGGCAGGGGTGAGGGCAGAAGTATGGGAGATAGAATGGACACGGTCGAGGGCCATGTCAACCAAAGTAGAGGGGAATCCTCGGTTGAGGAAAAAGGAAGAAATGCCGGAAGCACTGGTATGGAAGGAGGCATTGTCAGAGCAGATGTGGCGGAGACGGAGAAACTGGGAGAATGGAATAGAGTCCTTACAGGAGGCGGGATGGGAGGAAGTATAGTCCAGGTAGCTGTGGGTGTCAGTGGGCTTGTAGTGAATGTTTGTCAATAACCTATCCCCAGAGATGGAGACGGAGAAGTCGAGGAAGGGAAGGGAAGAGTCGAAGATGGACCATGTGAAGGTGAGGGAAGGGTGGAAATTTGAAGCAAAGTGAATGAAATTTTCTAGTTCAGGGCGAGAGCAGGAGGCGGCACCGATACATTCATCGATGTACCGGAAAAAGAGGTGAGGGAGGGGACCCGAGTAGGACTGGAACAAAGATTGTTCCACATATCCCACGAAAAGGCAGGCATAGCTAGGACCCATGCGGGTACCCATAGTATCACCTTGGATTTGGAGGAAATGAGTGGAGTCAGAGGAGAAGTTGCTCAATGTGAGAAGAAGTTCAGCCAGGCGGAGGAGGGTGGTAGTGTATGGGAACTGGTTCAAGGAAGAAGCGGAGCGCCCTCAGGCCATCCTGGTGGGGGATGGAGGTGTAGAGGGATTGTACGTCCATAGTGAAAAGGAGGCGGTTGGGGCTGGGAAACTGGAAACTGTTAAAGTGGCGGAGGGCGTCGGAAGAGTCGCGGATGTAGGTGGGAAGAGACTGGACAAGGGGAGAAAAAAAGAGTTGAGATAGGAAGAGATAAGTTCCGTTGGGCAAGAACAGGCTGAAACGATGGGTCTACCAGGGCAGATCTTGGGAAGGAGGTAGAAGCGGGCTGTGCAGGGTTGGGGAACTATGAGTTTGGCAGCCCTGGAGGGGGGGCGGGGGGGGAAGACCTCCAGAGGAGATGAGGTCAGTGACTGTCTTGGAAACGGTGGCTTGATGTTTGGTAGTGGGGTTATGGTCCAGGTGGAGGTAGGAGGTGGTGTCGGAGAGTTGGCATGCAGCTTCCACTAGGTAGAGGTCGGTTCGCCAAACAACAGCACCACCCTTGTCAGCAGGTTTAATGACAATGTCGGGGTTGTATCTGAGAGAATGGAGTGCTGCAAGTTCAGAGGGAGGTAGGTTGGAGTGAGTGAGGGGAGCAGAGAAATGGAGATGGCCGATGTCACGGTGGCAGTTAGCAATAAAAGATCTAGAGAGGGTAAGAGGCCAGGGGGAGGGGTCCAGGTAGAACGAGAATTCTGAAAGCGGGAGAAAGGGTCAGCCGTGCGGGGGGGAAGACTCCTGGCCAAAGAAGTGGGCACAGAGGTGAAGGCAGCGGAAAAAGATTGACGTGTTAAAAGATAAAGTATGATAGGAGTGGAGTAGATTAATCCCTACCTAAAATCATGGAAACATAAAACTTCTCAACATGGACACCTGGCTCATACTACAAGTGTTAATACAAGTGTTAATACCAAGAGCTGAATCCGTTTGTCTAACTGTCTCAATGCAGGCTTGAGAGGCCGTCTGGCCTACTCCTGCTCCTATTTCTTATGTTCTAAAGTGTTAAATTGTAAACTAGCCACTCATTTTGTTTTTAATTCTTACTTCTGTTACTCTTGCTTCTTAGTAAATGTAATTTGTAGTTTTTAAGCCTGTGACGTACTTCTCAGTCAGAGAAACCGGCAATGTATGCCAAGATCCCCATGCACTGCTTAAAACTTTTCATGCACTGCTTAAAAAAAGTGAAAAAGGCCCGTTGTTCGGCCTGCAGGCTGCTATCCCACAGGATGCCGGTTTCACACGTAAGATCCCATGTTTTAGTTCATAGAGATCAGGGTTTGCCTGTGGAAGTGAACTTTTGCTTTGGAAACAATAAAAAGTCTCCGGGGTGAACGTGAACAATGATTATAGAGATTCAGAGGCCTCGTTGCTGGCCTATGCTTGCAGCTCACAGCATGATCGGTTTTGATTTTTCTAGTTGTTTCCCGGCAGGAGGACTGATGGTTAGCAGTCAGATTGGCCACAGGATCTTGGGCACGCCCCTACTTGAGTAAATGACAGAAGCCAGCACCTCAGAAAGTACAGAACATACAATAACAGCACCCACAGACGTGTGTGGCACTGATTCTGCTGCATCAGGCATTGTCACAGGTAGAGCTGGTCTGTCTGCTGAAGCAGCGGCACCTGTACTTTCACTCATCCCCAACACTTAAGTCCCTTCTACTCGGAGAGGGAATAGAAATAGGTGGCATGAGGTAGGCACATGTAGAAGTTCACACATTATTGAGAGCAAGCACACAAGTCCCCAGCAATGAACACATAGAAATTATATATAAAGTTCTGTATGTAGCATGCATCAGTCACACTTCAAAGTGGCAAATTATTATTATTTTTTTTTAAACTGGTCATTTCCTTGCAACTTTTCTTGACCTTGATAATCTGATCTCTCCCCAAGGCTAGGAATCAGGGATTTACAAGCAGCTGCCAATCTACAAAAACCTTGCTCAACTTACCTTCTAATTGACCGCAAGGTGTGCCTGTTTAAATAACTTCCTTAAAGGGACAAGCCAAATTAAACAGAGAGTCATCTTACTAGCTAAACATCACAGCTGCGATCTAGATTCAGATGATTCATGAGCAATGTAACAGTAGATCAGCTGATAGGAATTTACAAGGTATACTGTATGGTCCGATAGAGAGTCCCAAAATGCTGCTTAAAATGTGGTTAGAACTTCATTGGGACAAGGGAATTCTGCACTCCATCGTCTAATTTTATTTATGTTCTGCTCACACTCCAAACTCTCAATCATGACAACATTGTACTGTATCCTATAGAGTGGGGGCCAATGTTCCTTTTGTTAAAATACATTAAATATCTAAGTATATAGGTCTAACAGGCTGCAGCAGGAAATAGTGAACTTGCATATGGATTAAAAATAAAGACATGAAACAATCTACCTTGTACAGTATTTGAATAATAACATCCATTGATAAGAACTCAACATTACTAATTATTTTTCACACAAAATCAATCATTAAGGTTACGCAGGTCTGAGATGATAATGCAATTAGTATCTATTATATGTAAAAGTTTTGAGATGCCTCCATCACACTGCAGGCACCATACTTCAGATGTCACAATTGGTCAAAATGCAAATTCATACATCCTGCTTTAAAGCTATATTTAAAAAATATATATATATATATATATAAAGCCAGCCATCTTGCACTGTTCTTTCTAAAGTTTAGGGGGAGCTGGGGATTTATAAGCCCCTGCCAATCTACAGAAACAATTACCCACTAATTCATCTCAACTGTGCCCGACAGCAATTAAGCTCTAACTGACTTCAAGACTATTTACAGCAATTAGACCTTTTAGCCTTAAAGGGACATTTACATACAACCCCCACCTAGCAGCAGAATAATACATTGTATGGTACACTGTATATCGTCCCTGTCCTTATAAAGCAGCGACGAGTCCTCTGATTAAATGTGAGCAGCACCACGAGCCTTCATCTGCTGATGAAGTATTAAAGAGCACAAGACAGAAATCTTCCCTCGAACATGTCGGCCTGCTCAAGAAGCAGAAGCAAAAAACATCTTCAAAACTGAGTTTTCTTTCAGTTCATATTTGGCTCGAAGATGCTGTTGAGATGCAGAAAGAAAGAAAGGCTTGCATTTATATAATGTCTTTCACGACCACTGGACGTCTCAAAGCGCTTTACAGCTAATGAAGTAGTATTTGAAGTGGAGTCACTGTTGTAATGTGGGAAACGCGGCAGCCAATTTGCACACAGCAAGCTCCCACAAACAGCAATGACCAGATAATCTGTTTTTTTTTTGTTATGTTGGTTGAGGGATAAATATTGGCCCAGGACACCGCAGATAACTCCCCTGCTCTTCTTCGAAATAGTGCCATGGGATCTTTTACATCCACCTGAGAGAGCAGACGGGGCCTTGGTTTAACGTCTCATCCGAAAGATGTCACCTCTGACAGTGCAGCACTCCCTCAGCACTGCACTGGAGTGTCAGCCTAGCTTTATGTGCTCAAGTCCCTGGAGTGGGACTGCGAACCCACAACCTGCAGACTCAGAGGTGAGTGTACTACCCACTGAGCCGCAACTGACACTTCAGCTGAAATTCAAGTCAAGCAGTTTTGTTTCCAATACAACCCTCCTCGGATGAAGCATTTCCCAACAATATAACACAATACTCACTCCTGAGAATATGTGCTGCAAAAGAATAAAACATTACAAAGTGACTGATAAAAACAACCATTGGTATCTTGTGAATAGACACATTTAACCATTTAAATGTCTTTGAAAATACTGCAAATTTGACCTGTTGTTGATTTAGTGAGACACATAGGCCTAGAGTTTCAGTGTGCCATGAGGCGGGCTTTTAGGCGTGCGGGGGGCTAAAATCCAGAATTCGGGGGTCCCGACACCACCCCGCCCAAAACCCGCCTCCACATAAGTTTCAAAGGAGGCGAGTACCCGCCCCGCACTGGGACCCGCCGACCCGAGGCGGGATGGGATTAATGCCAATTAACTGCCTGTTAACAGGTAGTGAACAGGCAGTTTTTAGCCTAATCCCTATTTTGAAGGGTGTCGTGTGGGATTCCCGATGGCTCCAAACCACGCCAGGTTAGAGCAGGCGGCCCATCGGGTTGAAGGACTTGGAGGGGTCGAGATGTCCGGTGTTCAGGTGAGTGATGGGTGCATGAGTGCAAAGGTAAGTGTGTTTGATGTGTCTAAAGTGTGTAAAGAAGTTTAAATTACCTGTACTTACCTTAACAGCCTTTCTTCCTCTAGGCGTCGGGAGTCCATCGTTCAGCCGGCACTGAAAGCAGAATGGCCGCGAGCTGTCAAAAGTGACAGCCTGCAGCTTTCAGTGCCGGTGTGAGTTCTAACTGAGTTTGTGTAGAAGGACTCAGGTTAGAAGTCAGACTGTCAGTGTTTGACAGCTTCAAACAGTTGTGAAGCACTGATATTTCATTTGTCAACACGTCTTGACAGATGACATTTCAGTCTGTGACGTCACCTGTTGCCGGGTGGCCCTTAATTGGCCTACTGAGCCCACTGGGCGGGCTCGACAAGGTCAATCAAGGGAAACTCGCATGGATTGGCCGGACGTCGATGGAGGCGGGACTAAAACCCGAAAGTTGTAGTCCCGCCTCCTTCCCGGCTGCTGAATGAAAATCCAGCCCATAGTCTTCAACTTGATAAAGAAATTGGCTAAAAGATTATTGACCTGTCTTCCACCTACAGCCAGAGAACCGTAGTGGCAGCTACTGCTCATAGCCAACCTTCTCGTTCTTACTAAAGTAGTTGGAATATGTCATTGACTCGCTCACTTGTCACAGTTCAAAGCCTTCCAATTAGGCATCTACAGCACCAAGACTGCACTCATCAAAGTCACCAATGGCTCACTGTCCTTCCTCTCCTCTGTTTTCCTGACACTATTGACCATTCCATCCTCCCCACTAGAGACCATCTCATTTAGAATGCCGGGGCCGACATTCTCACCAGCAACAAGGCCCACATCCCCATCACTTCTGGAAAAAGACAGGGAAGAGAGATTAGACCAAATATCTCCAGTTGAAGATATAATGCTGGCAAGGTAGGGTGTGTTATAATTCCTATGGTTTTATGTCCTCACAAGCTCCACCAGCTTCCCATGCCTGTACAGCATCAACTTTACTTCACCTTCAAATCTCACCATGGCTTCCCGTCGCCTGACCTCTGTGATCTCCTCCAGCCCTGTGTCTCTGCTCGTACTCACTGCCCCTCTGACATTGGCTTACTTCTCATTCATTGCACTCTCCACTCCACCACCAACCACTTTATCCCACCCTAGGGAACTCCTTCTCTCAGCACATCAGCCTTGTCAGCTCCCTCTTTCCTTTCAAAAACCTTGGTAAGATCCTCCTTTTTGAATGTGCTTTTGCCTCCTCCTGACCCTCTTTCCTTTTCTCCACCCTTCCCCACCTTGTTCAGTGTCCACCAGCTGCCCTACAAAGTGAACTAAGATGTTTCTATATATGAGTGCTATAAAAAATCTACATTGCTGCTGTTAATTTGCTGCAGTTCCTTTTCTCTGGGCTTCCACCCAAAGTTTTCAATGGAAACTGGTTGTATCCTGCTGCTCTAATTGCCCCTGCTCCACTATCCTATGTGCCACTAGAGAAAACTAGTGTTGTAAAATGTGCTGAGAGTTTATCACTGGGCCTCTGGTTCCTTCCCTCTGAGCTTCCTCCTGACACTTTTCTTTAGACCTTTCAAATGGAAACTGGCTGTGGCCCACTTTGGTGCTGGTGCAGGGCCAAAGGACTGAGAGAAATCACAAGAGTCCAGGGTGAGTGATTTAGCGAAGTCCTTCTGGGGAAAAAGGCCTCAAGTAGTATAAGGTCTTAATGCCTGTGGGAAACTGATCCTGCACGATATTGTTCGTGGGAAGCTTAGGTCCTCCCCTTGGACTTAAGAACATAAACAGGAGCAGGAGTAGGCCATACGGCCTCTTGAGCCTGCTCCGCCATTCAGAAGATCTTGATCTTCTACCTCAACTCCGCTTTCCCACCCTATCCCCATTCCCAAAAGTTTCATATTACGTCATTTTCTAGCATAATGCACTATGTTCAATACTGAGACTGGGAATCATTAAAAGTGATAGTCTGAGTAATGCATTCGATAATGAATTTGTTAAATACTGCAGCGCAATTCTGAAATGAAAAGTACTGGATAGAACAATATTACAAAGGCTTGCATAACTTACCTTAAAAAAAGTCATAACTTATTTGAGACGTGAACATCCCATATTTATTAACTTATGGAACCACAGCAAAGATGCATTTATTTATGGAACTGGAGTATGAGGGACACACTTTATGCACTTATTTATCTCTGATGGGTGAAGAGCAGTCTATTTATTTATGTATTAAACATTTTTTATCCATGAGCCATGTCATGGGAGATCCATTCAATTATATTTCATAACATTATCTAAAACTGTCTAATATTATTGGCTCCTCAGCAGGCATTAACCTCTGAGAATATTCAGCATGTTAAGATATTTTAAAATGATGCTTAGGTTTTTAAAAGGCGCTGCTTTCCAATATCAAATTCAGAAATATGTACCTGTTAACACTTCAAGCTTACAATCTTGTAGGTTTTGTGCTAGAATTTAATAGGCCCAACGGCCTTCCCTAATCCTCCACTATGTACATTAGAAGATAGAGGATCTGAAATCACATAGAATCATAGAATAAAACAGCACAGAAGGAGGCCATTCGGACCATCATGCCTGTGTCTGCTCTTTAAAAGAGCGATCTAATTAGTCCCACTCCCCTGCCCTTTCCCCATAGCCCTGTGCATTTTTCCCCTTCGTGTATTTATCCAATTCCCTCTTGAAAGTTAATATTAAAACTGCTTCTGCCACCCTTTCAGGCAGTACATTCCAGATCATAACAACTTGCTGCGTAAAAGAAAATTCTCCTCATCTCACCTCTGGTTCTTTTGCCAATTACCTTAAATTGTGCAATATTAGTACTGAAAGTGTTAACCTGTTCACATGAAATTCCTTTATCAGCTATTTTAACGAAGGCATTAGTCTGTTTATTTTAAACAGCTTAAAATCCGTGTTAAAATCACAGACAGAGGAATTTCATAAGATAACGTTAGTTACACAACGCAAATTCAACCTGCAAAATGATTGCGTTGCTTCTTAAGAGTGTAGCCCTGTCAGTTGGCAGAGCACTGAAGCTCCAAATGGGTGGCTCCATGAAGTGCAAGATGTGAGCTCATGGTCATGGTCCACCTCACTACTAGGTTATGGAACTCAGCCACATTCCTATGAGGAAGAAGAAGCCAGATGTTCCTCCGTAGAGGGAAAGAAAAATCAAGGGACAGTTATACAATTCCATTCTTCTACATCTCATAGTAACCTGCAGTGCCAACAGCAGAAGCCTGGAAACAGATTGACCCGAAAAATCCACCTGTCCAAAAAAATCCATGTTTTAGAAATTGAAATGTGATTAGAATCATGTACTACGTTACTATTTGCAGTCTGTGGTTTTTTTTTAATGGCAATTTGGCTTGTACATTAATGAAATATTCCAGGGCTAATAATTCATTCAACTGTGCCCAATCAGCCAGTCAGACATGCATGTTGAGAACAGAGGATTTGTTGCTGGAAAGAGGTTGTTGAGCTAGTTGGTAAAGCAGCCTGACATGTGGGGGACTCACTGATCCAAGACATGAACTACTCAATCAGTGACGTCATAGACAGTGTAGTCAGTTTTCAGTTAAACCTAAAATAACAAAGCACTGACCTTATGTAGAAAAGGACAGCTGATAGACAAAGACAGATAATACTGTAATAGTAATAAACTTTAGTTTTGATGGTCTGATTACCACTCTGAACACAGTGTGCTGGTTATGACCCTCCAAAAACTATACACATGTGCTCCTGTGACATGGGGTTACAGACAACTGGTACAGTATTGTTGAAATGAACCTGATGTACAATTCATATTGCAATCTATGAACTCTCCTTTTAAAGAGAACATTTTAATGAACTCAGCTTCTGAAATAAATAGATCATGCATCAATAAGCGGTGATTAGGAGCAGCTAAGAAGGAGTTATAAGGGAGAAACAGACAGCGATCATCAATAATAAAAACAGAAAATACTGGAAATACTCAACAGGTCAGGCAGCATCTGTGGAGAAAGAAGCAGAGTTAACGTTTCGGGTCAATGACCTTTTGTCAGACCTGGAAAACATAAGAATATAAGAATTAGGAGCAGGAGCAGGCCATACGGCCCCTCGAGCCTGCTCCGCCATTCAATAAGATCATGGCTGATCTTCAACCTCAACGCCACTTTCCCGCCCGATCCCCATATCCCTTAATTCCTCTGTAGTCCAAAAATCTATCGATCTCAGCCTTGAATAAACTCAACGACTGAGCATCCGCAGCACTTTGGGGCAGAGTAAGTTCGAGATGTAACAGGATTTAAACAAGTACAGAGGCAGGGAAAGGGGGGAGGGGAGGAAAGAACAAAAGGGAAGGTCTGTGGAAGGCAGGAGAGATTAAATGACAAAAGGGATTAGCAATGTCAATCAAGTGAAAATCACGTCTGCAGAGCTGAAGCAGCTGGGGGCGGGACTGGAACCTGGAAACCAGCTGACCCGCCCCCATTCCGCCTCCAGAATTAAATTCGCAGCCAATGATGTTATGACATCAATAACACATAGTGACCAGAGAAAATCACCCCTCATGTTTACTTTGAACAGATTTATTAAGGAAATGTAATTAGTATTAATTATACAACGTTGGTTGCAACTTAAATGGGTAACATATAATTTATGCAGGATTTTCGACATTCTTCTTAAGTTCAACAAAGGAGCACAGAAACAAACTACAACACTGCGTGGCAACAATAACGCTATATTTCTGAATGATTTTTGTACTGGTGGGGCCCACCAAGAGCCATTTATAACATAGCTACTTGAAACAACTTGAGATACTTGCGCAAGACATTCCTGTACTACAAATGCAGTTAATATTTAGCCATATTTAATCTACAAGCCCTTAGCAATTGGACCCATCTTGGATTGTAATGATTTGAACTGTGTACGATCACCCACTGTTTAAATTTATGGCTGTCCCGATTCAGCTCATGGAACTGATAGGACTGCATTAACTTACAAGCCGAGTGCACATACTGGGATTTTTTCCCCTTTTCCACAAAAAATGATGAGAGATTCATGTCAGGTCCTTTATATGCACTTGCCATGAATCTCTTGCTCGACAATCAGGGTTTACTGACACGCAGAGGTGGGAGTTTTTACTCTGAACTTTGATTGTTATAAATAACCGTACATTGATACTTCAGTATTTACCATGTGATTTCTATGCAAAGCAGTATAATACAAACAAGATTTTACAGACTCCAGTGTGAATTCAGAGACGATGTTAAAACTGCAACCTTGTTACTTTAATTGTTTTGACTTCCTTTCTTACAATCAAGGTGTTGGCCACCAACACACAGGATACCTGATAAAGACTCCACCTTAACCTTGTTCTAGGGTAACATAAAGTATCAGAGAGTTAAAAACCCTTCGACCGGTCGGTTCCATTGAACATGTTCACCCAATTCCTCTTAAGCTGCAGCTTGTTACTTATCCAGAACTCATCTCTCCAGTCTCCACGGATTTCCAGGTAAATGTTTTGCCTGCTGTTTAGACGTGTAAGAGATGTGTTAATTATTTATTTGCCATAGCTTCTCTTTCAGGAATGAATCTACCATTGATAATGCACCAACAATCGGTCACAAAAAAAAACTTCAAACATTTCTACATCAGTGGGGGAAACTGCCTAGCAATGAATGGGAAAAAAATGAAACATTCAATCAGTTCTAAAGCCTGTTGTAGATGTAATATCAGTACAATAATTCCACATTATGGTACTGCAATGTGAGGCACCCTGATTGCTTCACAACTGGGCAGCCGGGTTGGTTTTAGGAAGGCCTAAGAGGGCTTGTAACTGCAATGTCCCTGCTCATTCATATATGTGAGTGTGTGACCCGTAATCAAAACTGATAACAAGGTTAAAGTTTCAGCAGAAACCACATTTATCAGGCAGGAATATTAACTGGAAATAACTTTGAATCTATTAACAACTCAAAATAACTTTTGAATTAAACTAGGTGTCAGAAACGTATAGCAGAAATTTATTTTGAAAATGGTGCCATTGAAATACATTAGTTATCGTGCTGTGGGTGGAGCTTAACTACCCAGACTGCTTGTAAAGATAATTCACACACAGTCTGCGTGCTGCTCGGCATCACCCGCAAAGCTTGAGGCCCGCGGGGTATAATAGAGGCTTCGCTGTGCTCTGGCACTAGTCCAGCTTGTTTTATTTACACAGGCATTTTTTCATCTTTATTTACAATGGCATTTTGACCTTCTGATGATTTTAAGTATTTACAATAAAATTAATCTGCAGATTAGCAATGCTGCATGGTGGCAAAAGCATTTACTTCATAATGTTGATGGTGCAGGTACGACTGTGCTCTGCGCAGACTGCTCAATGAATGCCATTAATTTGTAGTTGGAGGAAGCTACAATGGCATCTGAACCAGGCTTTGCGGAACACCTCCGTTCAGTCCGTAAGGGGGACCCCAAGCTCCCGGTGGCCCGTCACTTTAATTCACCGCCCCATTCCCACTCAGACCTCACCGTCCGCGGCCTCTTGCATTGTTCCACTGAAGCTCAGCGTAAGCTCGAGGAACAGCACCTCGTCTTTCGATTAGGCACTCTACAGCCCTCCAGACTCAACATAGAGTTCAACAATTTCAGATCATAACCTCGGCCCCTATCACATATATATATATATTTTTTCTCTTTTTTTTTTAATCCACACTTTTGTTTGGCCTTTTTTCTTCCCTCCCACATGCCAGCTGTCCTTCATTCTGCCAGGGCCATTCACACTTCATCTAGAGCCATACTTTGTTCCTTGAATATCTCTTAATGTCTCGCAATGTCTCTTAATCTCCCCTGCTTTCTATCCTATCACTGACCTTCCCTGTTGTTCTTTCATCCCCTCCCCCTTTTCCCAGCCCCCACTTGCTTTAAAACCTATCCCTTTTCCTGCTTTTTTTCCAGTTCTGACGAAAGGTTCTCAACCTGAAACGTTAACTCAGTTTCTCTCTCCACGGATGCTGCCCTGGCCTGCTGAGTTTTTCCAGCGTTTTCTGTTGTTATTTCGGATTTCCAGCATCCGCAGTATTTTGCTATCGTAACAGAAGATCTAGTATGGGGCGCCGTAGGGTTCAAACCTTCAGCTTTTGGCACAGCACACGAAACCTCAACAGAGTTAAGAATACAGGGCCATTCCGTAATCCTGCGCTGCCAGTGAGGAGCCATGCTCACTGGGAGCATGGATTGGACAATTGGAGCCGCAATGTTGTAGCTCTACCTCCTGAGCCCTGCTCTCTTCAAGTGTAGCTTCCCTGCTTGTGAAGTTACCCTTCAAAAGAAAGTTGGGCGCAAGAAAAGTCCATTCAGCTCTACTAGGCCACCCAATCCACAATTGATTACTATTCTATTCTGGACTTGACCCTCACTCTCACCACCTACTTTAAATAACACTCTCTCTTCTGTCTAAAAAACATAATAAGCCCTGCTACTGATACCTTTACAGCCTTCAATAACACTTCATATTGGGTTAGGCCCAGCTAATTTAATTTGCTGTTAAAATGCACTATATGTATATGGGGAGGGGCCGGGGGCCGGGTGGGATATACTGTATATGTTCCATGTTTCAGAATTTTGCCTTCTACAATTCAATTTGGTTTTCCTGTAACCTGGCAAAGATCCCTAAAAATTGGTAGTTTGGTCATTTGCACTAAGGTTTTTTATATCCTAAGTGGCTGTGTAGGGATGAGTCGGTTTTTTTTTCCCGTTACAGGGGGGAGGGAGAGAAGCTGACACTCTATCCATCTTACCCCTGCTGTCGGATAATACTCAATGCCAGAAAGCCACTTGGGAGTTCACAGCCTGCTCTCCCACTCCCTTGATAGGAGGAGAACAACATGAAGGTGCACAGCTAAGTAATTAAGGGAGGGATAAAATGAACAGAAGCAAAACAAAAAAATCCTCACATGCCCATGGAACTGTATATTCTACAGGAAGGGAGGGAATTGGAAGGGGAAAATTTACATTTTTAAAATACAAATCCCATTCAAG
The DNA here is from genome assembly GCF_052327205.1 of Somniosus microcephalus. NCBI lineage: Eukaryota > Metazoa > Chordata > Chondrichthyes > Squaliformes > Somniosidae > Somniosus > Somniosus microcephalus. The sequence continues at coordinate 19,401,744 of NC_140999.1, forward strand.
TGAATGTGTAGAATTTATTCAGACATGGTTCTGAAATCTGCCATCTCGGGACCAAATCTGCTCCGTGCGTCTCAGTTCAATTAAACTGATCTCCTCCAGTTCCACGGAGCAATTATAGTCAAACAACGTTTGAAACGTCATTTTCCGAAAGCAAATAAAAGCAGAAATGGACGTGAAAAGCTGGCTGTTGCTCAAAAAAAAAATTGTGAAGGAGTTTCCCCCCCAAACAGAAGCTTTAGTCCTTGTGGTACGGTCAGTTCGCTTTTCAGTGAGGCAGAAAAACAATTAATAATGGAACCTATTAAAGGCTGATTGTTGCCACTAAGAGGGAGGTAGAATTACAGCCCTTTGATGTAACTGGGTATGAATCAGGCCTCATTACAGAGATATAATCTACATTCATACATTTATGTTGGTTAGCTGGATCTATTGGGACATATTGAATTGCACATCCATAGAGCATCTTTGCCACAGAGGTTTTTTTCTAGTCTCAAGCACCAGACAGAGATTCGGTGGTAGAATAGTAGCTTCCAAGGTAAGAAAAGGGTATCGGAGCTGTTTACTTATTGAGGTTCCATCCCAGAAATGCTGTGTCTGTTCCAGTGACTGGCATCTGTTTACAAGGTTACGCATCAGGATCCTTTGAAGCTCATCACATGGGGCTGGAGTAAGATCAAAACTTCCCAAGTCAACTGTGTGGGCAGGAAAATGATCTTCAGAAACAATTACATAATTAATTGACCTTGCCTCTTCCGTAAATCAACTGGTCTCCCAGCCTCTGTGGCAATAAACCTTATCATGTGGAAACGAGCCCTGTGAATGAAATGGGCTTTCTTAGCCTTTGTAGACGGGCGTAACAACTTTAATGTAAAACATACTAAAAACATTCTTTTCTGTAGGCCCGACAGTGATTAACAAATGAGATTACAGAAATTTGTAACTTTCCATAGTGAGGAAATGTCACAGTTTTAATACAATTTACATTCACTCTCTCTCGTTTTGTAAGAGACAGCGGCATTTTATTTTGCAAATTGAGCTGGAGATATGACAACTTAACCCTTTTAGGATGAATGTGATTTTGCTTCTTTCAAAAAAAGGGACCTTAGCCCGAGCCCTATTTTTGCTTATCTTGAATTTGTTCTTGGACGATGTGGGCAAGGCCATATTTATTGCCCATCTCTAGTTGCCCTGAGAAGGTGCTGACGGGCCTTCCTCTTAAACCGCTGCAGTCCATGTGGTGCTGGTGCTGCGAGGATGTTGTTAAGTAGGGAGTTCCAGGATTTTAACCCGGTAACCATGAAGGAACGGCGATATATGTCCAATTCAGGATGATGTGTGACTAGGAAGGGAACATGGAAGTGGTGGTGTTCCCACCACATTGCTGCTCTTGTCCTGATGAGGCTGCCATGGGTATCATGTGGTTCAAAGGGCCCCTTGATGATGTACATCTCTAAGATGGTGCCCACAACTGACAAGGGCAGATTCTATGCCTTTGGTCGTGTCTTCTCTGGTGTTGTTTCTACCGGTCTTAAGGTCCGAATCATGGGTCCAAACTACACTCCAGGCAAGAAGGAAGACCTTTACTTGAAGCCTATCCAAAGGTTAGTATTGTGCGGTGATCCCCATGCTGCTGTAAATTACCAAAACACAATTTGACTCATTGTTTTGGATCAAAGATGGTTCCCTAAGTCTTTCATTCTTAACAAAATTGAGAGGTCATCTCATTGAAACATACAAAATTCTTACAGGACTTGACAGGGTAGATGCAGGGACTTGGCAATGGTGGTGCACCTGAAGGCCAGAGAGTGGTGGCCGGGTTTCCTCCTGTCTGAGATGGTCTTTTCCTGACACTTATGAGGCATGACTGTTAACAGCCATTTCTCAGCTGTAGCCTGGATGTTATGAAGGTCCTGCTGTCGGCTGACTTTTTCATTATTGAAGGAGTTGTGAATGGAGCTGAACCATATGGATGGAGTGAAGGTCATTGATCAAGCAGCTGAAGATGGTTGAGCCGAGGACACTTCCCTGAGGAACTCCTGCAGTGATGTCTTGAGGCTGCAATGATTGGTCTCCAACAATCACTATCATCTTCCTTTACATCAGGTATAACTTCCATTGATCTCAGGTTTACTAGAGCTCCTTGGAGCTAAACTTGGTCATAATGCTGCCTGATGTTGAGGGCACCTTCTCTCTACTGCTCCACTTCTGTGCTTTTTGGTACTAACTATACTTTGTACTATGGCTGTACCACTAAATTTGTATTGGCGGTCCGATAAAAAGAAAAGCTTGTTGTATTCTCTTGTCAACATTGAAACTTATTTTTAATGATTCATTATTGGGGAGGGCCAGTAACATATACATCGAGAGTGTATCAAATATCACCAACAGTAGTATATTCCATCTCAGATGTCACATGGACCTTTGCCCAGAGGCTGTGGACAGACCTTGCTTTGGAGGTGGGTATCTGGCACAGCAGAGATGACACGACACTATTTCATAATGTTGGATAATTTTTTTTATTGTATATGTCACAGGAGTCCTGTCCCTAACAGGGCAGGTAAGCGGGATCTCTTTGAGAATGAGTCGGCTCCAAGATAACACTCCTATGATGGGAGATTGGAACTGAGTCAATGCTCTGTAGCAGACTCAGTAATCTGATACCTGAGCCAGGCACGATCCTAGCATTCCAGGGTGCTGTTGATGATTGGCCAACCAGCCTTGCTTATTGATAGGATCTGGGCGGGTAGATGCGCCACTGAGGGCTGGCATTCTTTAATGGGAAGGTGGTGCTGGCTAGACATGTAGCAGGAAGTTTACCAGTGCTCTAGTAGCCAATTAAACAGTACCCCTGTACACACGGAGGGGCCTTGGTTCTTGCCAAATGTGATCTTTGACTCAATTATAGCCACTGTGTCAGAAGACAGTGGGTTCAGGATCGACTCCAGATACTTTGAGCACATGTTCTAGATTGACACTTCAGGGTAGTACTGAGGAGATCCTCACACTGTCAGAGGTGCCAAAGAATCAGACAACACAGAAGGAGGCCATTCCACCCATCATGGTGTGCTGGCTCTTTGAAAGAACTATGCAATTAGTCCCCATCCCCGGCTCTTTCCCCATTGCCCTGCAAATCTTTTCCTTTTCAAGTGCCATCTTTCAGACGAGATATTATCTGAGGCCCCGTCTGCCCTCTCAGGTAGACGTAAAGGGGGTGATTTTCACTCAGAAGTCGGGAAGGAGGCGGGACTACAACTTTCGGGGTTGTAGTCCCGCCTCCATTGAGATGTGGCCAATCCACTCGATTTTAACTTGATTGACCTTGTTGGGCCCGCCCAGCGGGCTCAGCAGGCCAATTAAGGGCCACTCGGCAACAGGTGATGTCACAGACTGAAATTTCATCTGTCAAGACATTTTGACAGATGAAATATCAGCGTTTCACAGCTGTTTGAAGCTGTCAAACACTGACAGTCTTACTTCTAACCTGAGTCCTTCTACACAGACTCAGTTAAAAAATCTCTCCGGCACAGAAAGCTGCAGGCTGTCACTTTTGACAGTTCGCAGCCGTTCTGCTTTCTGTGCTGGTTAGATGATGGACTCCTGAAACCTAGAGGAAGGAAAGCTGTAAAGGTAAGTACAGGTAATTTAAACTTCTTTTCACACTTTAGACACACCAAACACACTTACCTTTGCACTCATGCACCCATCACTCACCTGAACACCGACCCCTCCAAGTCCTTCAACCCGACGGCCCGACTCCTCTAACTTGGCGTGGTTTGGAGCCGTCGGGAATCCCACACTTCAAGCTTTAAAATAGGGATTAGGCTAAAAACTGCCTGTTAACTACCTGTTAACAGGCAGTTAATTGTCACTAATCCCTTCCTGCCTCGGGTCGGCGGGTCCCAGTGCGGGGCGGGTACCCGCCTCCTTTGAAACTTACATGGAGGCGGGTTTGGGGCGGGATGGTGTCGGGACCCCCGAATTCGGGACTTTAACCCCCCGCACGCCTCCAATCCCGACTCCACGGGTCAGTTAAAATCGAGGCCAATGGGATACTTTGGCCCCACCTTTACTAAAACAGATTTATCTCACTGCTGTTTGTGGGACCTTGCAGAGTACAAGTTGGCTGCTACTCCTTACATTACAACAGTGACTACACTTCACAGGTACTTGTTTTGAAATTTGCAAAACAGATGCTTTTGATATTATATTAATTGTAGAAAATCTATATGCGTGTAGTCACTATAATAGCTTAAATGAGACATTCAGGGTGACAAGTAGAGCTCATCACTTTTTACTGCGAGAACTCATCATTTTAGAGCTCAATAATTTCCTGCAATCAGTTTACTAACCCTAAACCGAAATTTAACCCCTAACTTAAATCTAATCTTAATCCCAAATCTAACCCTAAATCTAAATTTAACCTTCGCCCAAAACCTAATCTAATCTAACTGTGAATTCAAACTTATTCCTAATCTTGATCCTAAAACCTAAATCTAGTCCTAACCTTAAGACGGGGAGATTTTTTTTTCAGGCTTCACAGTGTGTGCTTGGTATCATCGATGGATCGATGATTCTGAAACCAAATAAGCCAGCTGAAAGAATTGTACAAGCAGACTGTGTGTTGTGACACCCCCGTGCTTCAGGATAGGGGTGCCCAACTAATGCACACGGAGAGCAAATTGTACAGTTGTGCTTATGCACGCAGACATCTTTCCACCAACTTTCCCACTCAATCTCTGTATCAGTGATCCACTGATCACGCCAGTGCCCCCTGCAAAAATATTATACAATTTCATACATTGCTTACAGCTACCTATGCCTGTATCATAGATCCTGATTTTTGTGGGTCTTTTGCAGCTAGGACCAGGGAGACAGATTTAGCAGTGCTAAAACAGGGAGCTGGTTCATAGATACTGGTCTCCCTGAATCCAAGCTAAACAATGGCCAATATAAAAGTAGCGTTAAGATAAGAACATAAGAATCAGGAGCAGGAGTAGGCCTTACGGCCCCTCGAGCCTGCTCCACCATTCAATAAGACCATGGCTGATCGTCGACCTCAACTCCACTTTCCCGCCCGTTCCCCATATCCCTCGATTCCCCTAGAATCCAAAAATCTATCGATCTCAGCCTTGAATATACTGAACAATTTAGTATCCACAGCCCACAGCCCTTTGGGGTAGAGAATTCCAAAGATTCACAATCCTTTGAGTGAAGAAATTCCTCCTCATCTCAGTCTTAAATGGTGTTCTAAGCACACCATTTAATTTGGACCAGTAGTTTTGATTGGGTTTCAAACAAAGACCTGAGAGGTGAAAGGGCAGTGCTTCAACCAACTATACCATGCATTCCTTTGTATATCTAACATGTATGTTCCAACTGAAGTCAAAACTGACCTGAGATTGGCTCTGGATTCCATGTGTGAGACCACTGTGAGAAGATAATCTCACATCACTTGGGCTTTGCACTACCTGCACATCAGCTACAATTGATGCAAAATGAACATTTACATTTAAAATGAAAATTAAATCTTAAAAAAGGACTTGTATTTATATAGCACCTTTCACACCCTCAGGATGTCCCAACGTGCTTCACAGTCAATACATTACTTTTTCAAATGTACTTAGTGACTTTTTAGTTTGTGAGCCTAAAAAGTTCCCATGGGACTGCTGGTGCCCCTTTAAATTTTTAACCGTGGCCTCTGCATCCCTAAACTAGGGAAAGGAAGTGGGAAAAATCATCCAGGGCCCCCACATCTAATTTATTGACCCCTTCAGAAAGTGTGCTTGTGTAGACATTGTTTGATAACAGTCCTACAACCCTCCGAGAACTTTTCATTCCTCCAGCTCTGTCTTCTTTTGAATCCCCCACTTCCTTTGCCCCACCATTGGCAGCTGTGTCTTCAGCTGGGCAATTCCCTCCCCAAACCTCCCGCCTCCTTTAAGATTCTGCTTAAAACCTACCGCTTTGACCAAGCACCTGTCCTAATATCTTCTTTGGCTAGGTGTCAATTTTTGTTTGATCACACTTCTGTGAAGCGCCTTGAGATGTTTTAGTACCTTAAAGACGTTGGGCTCGATTTTCATCGGGCCGTTGAGGCAGGATTGGAGGCATGTGGGGGGTTAAAATCGCGAAATCAGGGGGGCACGAACCCAACCCACCTCCATGCCCGTTTCACAGGAGGCGGGCACCCGACCTGTGCTGGGACCCGCCTCCCCGAGGCGGGAAGGGGATTAGTGCCAATTAACTGCCTGTTAACAGAGAGTTAACAGGCAGTTTTTTTAGCCTAATCCCTATTTTTATCCCTGAAGTGTGGGGTTCCCGATGGCTCCAAACCACGCCAAGTTAGCGAAGCGAACCGCTGGGCTGAAGGGCTTGGAGGATTCAAGATGTCCAGTGTTCAGGTGAGTGATGGGTGCATGAGTGCAGAGGTAAGTGTGTTTGGTGTGTGTAAAGTGTTTAAATAAGTTTTACTTACCTTTGCAGCCGTCCTTCCTTCAGATCTCGGGAGTCCCTCATCTCACTGGCACAGAAAGCAGAATGGCTGCGAGCTGTCAAAATCTGCAGCATTCTGCTTTCTGTTCTGGAGAGATCTCTAAATCAGCCTGAGAGGAAGGAATTAACTTAGAGTACAGATTGTCAGTGTTTGACAGCTTCAAAGAGCTGTCAAACGCTGATATTTCATCTGTCAAAAGCTCTTGACAGATGACAGTCTGTCTGTGACGTCACCTGTTGCCGGGTGGCCCTTAATTGTCTGGGCGGGCTCAACAAGGTCAATCAAGTGAAAATCGAGTGGGTTTGCCTCAACTCGATAGAGGAGAGACTACAACCCCAAAAGTTGTAGTCCCGCCTCCTACACGCCTCCATTGATAAAATCCAGCCCGCTATATAGATTGCAGGTTGTTGTTGTTGTAGCTGTTGATTGCAGCATTGGGTTTGGCTGTGATGCTATTTTAAGACAAAGGGGCTTGTGAAGCATAATGGATGAATAATGGCGAGTTGGACAATATACTAGAAGGTACCAGTACTACGGAACTGTAACTCAACATGGAGTTAGTGCCTTGAGGGAAGGACAGATGAAGAGAAAACTGACTCAAGGAAAGATATAAAACTGCTCCAACATCAGACACGACAAAGACACTGTATACATTTTTTAAAAATCCAATAATTTTTAATATTTATTTACCGTCACTCAATACTAACCGTAATGCTCAGCATAAAACGTGAACAACTGCGAGGAGCTGGCCTTGTGTTTGAAGGTGCTTTATGCTCATTGAACATGGCTGCAATCACTCTTAGACTCCCTTGGACTTGGCCTGAATGTAAATAATAGAGAAGGAATAGTGTTTCTGATTTTTGGTTTACCAGATTCAATTTTTTCTGTTCAGTGGCATTTTACCAGACCTTATCGGTGATATGCAAAAGGAAGACAGGCTATGTATAATATCTACAGAACTGTGGATAAGTGGCAGTGATTTACAAGGTTGCAATCTAATCTACAAATTCAGGCTGTTCCTCAATCCTCATACGAGATAACATTGGCACGAGGAGATTGATGCCTGATGAACTCATTACTGCAGCTTTATCGAGAATGAATCTCAAATTGATTACTGGGGAACTCTCCGTTTATCCTATGTGCTGATAAAAATAGAAGTCTTTTTTTTATACCACTGAGAAACCCAGGGGAGGGCCCAAGGCCAACATTGCAAGGCACCATCAGATAAAGAGTAGGAGAGAAGGCAAGGTCAATCAAAAAGTTCCACTGTTTTGAGGTTCTGGGAAAGAGTGAGTCAGAGGAAGAGATTGTACAATGAGTCTTGCTTTTCAGTTACAATTGCTAAAGTCAGTTGTAGCATCTCCATTGCCTGAGGTCAGCTAACACAGCAAAAACTATGTTCAGATACAGCAACTGCAACAATTATGCTATAACTAATGACGGACACTATGCTCCCACGAGCATAAGAACCAAAACTCTAAAATTAGTGGAATTACAACAGAGATTGAAAACAAGCTACATCTCAGTGCTAAATACAATATAATTTCTACTTCACTGCACTGCATCTGATGGAGAAAGTCACTGCTAATATGATGATGCATACAGTAATGAGCTTGTTTGTTCCCTGGGATGTGCTAGGGGACAGAAGTAGGAGACTGCAAGGGGGAGCACTTGTTCTCCGAAGTGCATTGGTTACGTCTCTCTCCTCTAACCTGATTGATACGAAACCACAAACAACAAAGAGACTAAGGGGCCAGATTGTACGGTGGGTGGGCAACAAGAGCTTACCGCCAGCAGAGAACAGTAAAGTTTCCACTGCAGCTATTATTCACTACAGGGAGTAAGCCTATTTTTTAGGCTGCTTAAAATTTGCCTTATTCAGCAATTCTAATGCTTAAAATAATGAATGCAGAAAGCAATCAGGGAAAGAGAAGCATGTGACTTAGTGGCAAACTGTGGGTTACAATGGAAAAGTTAGATATGCTTCCACACAGGCTCCTCCAATAGCTCAGTTGGTAAATGCACCGCCTAGTGTGGTACTGAGCCACACACATCAGGGAGGTTCTGGGTTGAATCCCCGGTCTCTACCGAGTTATTTGGTCTCAACCAAGGAAGTGGTGGTGAGGCTACAACTGACCTCAGCATTCCTAAGTGATGGAGCTTGGCAGTGACGTTCCCCCCCCCTGGTCGAGTAGCCTTTCAATATTCCATTATCTTGGTTCAAATATGAAAAGCATGGCCACATTGGGAAGCTACTAGATGCTGCCTGTACAACAGAACTTGAGAAGGAATCAATGCCTTGAGGAAAAGAGAGGAGAGAACTAGGGGAAAGAAACCATTCCATGTCATGGGAACACGGAGAAGCAGGCTCAAATCTGTGAGGACTTTAAAAAATATGTAGACACCATGGCAATCAGTGGTAATTCTAATGGCCCCATCCCTGCTGATTAATAAAAAGCAGAACATTGGGCATTAGGTATAAGTTTCATTGTCTCCCCATTATGCTATTCTGTACACACAGGCAATAAACCATTACCACTTGTGTGGGCTCCATCAGGAAAATGGTTTTACCTGATGGTTACTGCTGCTGCCACGGAAAACCATTGGAGAATAGTGTGGCAAAATGACTGCCTACAAAAAAAAATCCAGGCAACGGAGTACTCCCTCCGTTAGTGAGAGAACAACAGCCCTTTACTGTAGTACCTTCTATAATATCCCATTGCAATACCTGTACAATGTTTCTTGTATGGCTTCTATAGACAAGTCTATTTGTATAGTGCTTGCCCCAATTCAATTAACACAAGTCTAATTGCGCCCCCTTGGGGAATCCTAAAGTTACAATAAAATGCATTTTCCAGTTCACAAATTCACTGATTTAAAGTAACTTGAGAGTAAAGCTAACAGCATTCAACAAACTCAAAGCGAATATAACATGTAGGATTCATTGTGGGTTGCATTATTGACTATCGATTATATATTGTTTCCAAGTACATATTTATAACTACTATTAACATCAATCCCTAAAGAAAAAGTTCTGCCAATACACTCCTGTCTTCTGGAATTCTCGACCCAGTTCCCTCCACCTGGCCAGCCCCTCACAATTTCCAAAAAAACCTTCTTTGACAGTGCTTTTGGTTCCTCATCTGAGCCTCTACATTTCTTTCCTCTTTCCGCATGGTTGGTGTCCATCACATCCTAATTGTAACGTGCTCTGTGATGTCTTCCTGAGCTTAAGGAACACTAACTAACTGCAAGCTATTGTTGTTCTGGTTTCCCATTGGGTTAAACATCTGGGTTGATGCCCTGTGCTTGCCGTGTGGGACAGAACCATACAAACTGGGAAGGTCCTAGGTTTGAGTTTAATCTACGCTGGGTTAGCAGATCTCAGTCATAGAGGCAGTGTTGCTGCTGCATTGGCCTCGGCATCCCAGGGCTAGAGAAGGACAATTCAGGATTCTCACACCTGCTGATGGAAAAGTGTGCACATGTGATGGTGGGATTGACCTTAGCTGTGATGCTCCTAGTGTTCAATAGCCTGTTGACACTCACTAGGCTTACACCTGAGCATGGGACAATTGGATGAGGTACTAGAGTCAACTAACAATGAAACTGGGCCCCAGCAAAGAATCGCTGCTTTCAGAAGAGGAGGGGGAAGAAATTGCTCTGTCACTCTCGTGTGGTGTATGGGTTTCATGGGATTCTAAATGATCCCATATACCAAATGAATGCTCAAATCCCTTTGCTATTAAGCAAGATAGGATCTTATGATAAGTTCCAGTGAATGAAGCTAGCTGTGTAAGTGAATACATTTTGATTGAAAAGAGTTAGAAAAAAAACCAAACACTTACAAAGGACTACCAGTAACTTAAGCATTTGTTTGTGTACACCTGTTGATTTTTCGACACAGTGAATACTCTTTTTCAAACAGTGTGTTCTGGTGACGTTGTTGGGATCACTAGTTTAAAGGTGTTACTGGCCTGAATACACAAGGGTACTGTGTGACAGACAGCTTTTGAATTCAGCTCAATAATTAAACAATAACAATTTGGATTTAAATAGCACCTTTTGTATAGAATTTACAGCACAGAAACAAGTCATTTGGCCCAACTGGTCTATGCCGGTGTTTATGCTCCACACGAGCCTCCTCCCACCTTTCTTCATCCAATTCTATCAGCATAGCCATCTATTCCTTTCTCCCTCATGTACTTATCTAGCTTCCCCTTAAATGCATCTATGCTATTCACCTCAACTACTAGTAGCAAGTTCCACATTCTAATCAAAACAGGAAGGCAGATTATTATCTGAATGGCAATAGATTGGGAGAAGGGGAAGTTCAACGAGACCTGGGTGTCCTTGTGCACCAGTCGCTGAAGGTAAGCATGCAGGTGCAGCAGGCGGTTAAGAAGGCAAATGGTATGTTGGCCTTCGTAGCGAGAGGGTTTGAGTACAGGAACAAGGATGTCTTGCTGCAGTTGTACAGGGCCTTGGTGAGACCACATCTTGAGTATTGTGTGCAGTTTTGGTCGCCTTATCTGAGGAAGGATGTTCTTGCCATGGAGGGAGTGCAGCGAAGATTCACCAGGCTGATACCTGGAATGGCAGGAATGACGTATGAGGAGAGATTGGGTCGATTGGGCTTATACTTGCTGGAGTTTAGAAGAATGAGAAGGGATCTCATTGAAACTTATAAAATTCTAACAGGACTAGACAGACTAGATGCAGGAAGGATGTTCCTGATGGTCGGGGAGTCCAGAACCAGGGGTCACAGTCTAAGGATAAGGGGTAAGCCATTTAGGACAGAGATGAGGAGGAATTTCTTCACCCAGAGAGTGGTGAACCTATGGAATTCTCTACCACAGAAGGCAGTAAAGGCCAATTCATTAAGTATATACAAGAAGGAGTTGGATATATTTCTTAAGGCTAAAGGGATCAAGGGATATGGGGAGAAGGCAGGAACGGGGTACTGAATTTGGATGATCAGCCATGATTTCATTGAATGGCGGAGCAGGCTCGAGGGGCCGAATGGCCTACTCCTGCTCCTATCTTCTATGTTTCTATGTTAAAGAAGTTTCTTCTGAATTCCTTATTGAATTTATTCATGACTATCATCTTTATGGCTCCTAGTTTTTGACTCCCCCACAAGTAGAACCATCTTCTCTACATCTACCCTATCAAACCTCTTCATAATTTTAAAGACCTCTATCAGGTCAGCACTCAACCTTCTCTTTTCTAGAGAAAAGAGCCCCAGCCTGTTTAATCTTTCCCGATAGTTATAACCTCTCAGTTCTGGTATCATCCTTGTAAATCTTTTTTGCACCTTCTCCAGTGCCTCTATATCCTTTTTGTAATATGGAGACCAGAACTCTGCCCAGTACCCCGAGTGTGGTCTAACCAAGGTTCTATACAAGTTTAACATAACTACTCTGCTTTTCAATTCTATTCCTCTCGAAATGAACCTAGAAACAGTGCTTTGTTTGCATTTTTTATGGCCTTTTTAAACTGCATGCTACTTTTAGTGATTTGTGTATCTGTACCCCTAGATCCCTTTTCTCCTCTACCCCATTTAGACTCTTATTTCCCAAGGGGTATATGACCTCCTTATTCCTTCTACCAAAATGCACCACCTCACACTTATCTATATTAAAATTAACTTGCCATTTACATGCCCATTCCGTAAATTTATTAATGTCTTCATGTATTTTGTTGCAGTTTTCCTCAGTATTAACTATACCCCCAATTTGGTGTCATCTGCAAATTTTGAAATTGTAATTCCTGTTTCCGTGTCCAAGTCATTTATGTAATTGGTGAACAACAGTAGTCCTAGCATCAATCCCTGTGGACCACTTCCCACCATTCTGAGTAAATACCTTTGATTCCTACTCTCTGTTTTCTGTTTTGCAGCCAGCTTGCTATCCATTCTGCTACTTGTCCCCTGACTCCACATGCTCTGACCTTAGTCATGAGTCTACTTATTGAAGGCCTTTTGAAAATCAAAGTATATTACATCTACTACATTACCCTTATCTATTCTTTGTTACTTCTTCAAAGAATTTGATAAGTTTGGTCAAGCATGACCTTCCCTTTTGAAATCCGTGTTGGCTATTCTTTATTATATTTTCAGTTTCTAGATGTATTTTTATTAAATCTTTGAGTAAAGATTCCATTATCTTTCCTACCAGCCACATTAAGCTAACTGGTCTATAGTTCCCTGGACTTGTTATATCTCCCTTTTTAAATATAGGAATAACACTAGCTGTACTCCAGTTCTCTGGCATTATTCCCTTTTCCAATTATTTTTTGTATATATATATATATATACACTAGTGCCTCTACTATCTCTTCTCTAGCTTCTTTTACTATGCAATTCATCTGGATCAGGAGTTTTATTCTCTCTAAGATTGACTAGTTTATCAATTATCTTCCCATTTTATATCTTAAATGTATTGATATCTTTTTTGATCTATTCTTCTAGTGTCATGTCCACCCTGTTAGTCTTCCTAGTAAATACGGAGGCAAAGTAATTATTCAATATTTCTGACATTTTACTGTCATTATCTGTGAATGTATTTCATGCTTCCTTTAGTGGCCTTATCCTTTTCCTGATTTCCTTTTGTTATTTATGTGTGACATGAATCTTGTCATTCATGTAGAAATGACTTATGAAATAATACTGGGCAGCCTGCTGGTGGCGCTGCCCAGGGAGAGTATAAATACTCGGGCATGGGCCCAGCTTGCTCAGGACATTCTTTAACAGGAACTAGTGAAGGACACAACTAGATCTCCATGTTGTAAAACAGTTGATTAAAACTTTGTTTAACGCTTAGACCAAGTGCCTAGTAGTTTTCTTATGTCAATGTGTCTGTAGAATACTTTATTATTTCCTTCAGATCACACTCCCTCACTGCACACCACCTTCATTCTTCTTATAGTGCATTGGTTGAATTATTAAATATTGATCTCTCAGGAAAACATTACAGCTATTCAAAAGGTACTGGAGACTGTAATGGGAGAGTTAAGGTACCATCGGCATGAGATTCATTAGACTGAATGTCTTTTTATTGACCTTGACATTTCTTATGTTCCTCTGTGCCCACATTACAACATGAACACTCCAAAAGTACTTCATTGGCTGTAAAGCGCTTTGAGATGTCCAGTGGTCATGAAAGGCGTTATATAAATGCAAGTCTTTCTTTAAGTCTTTCTTTTTGATAGAACAATAAAAAATATTGTTTCTTTCAATTCTTTGAAGATAAGGGTAAATTTCCCATCCATTAAGGTTAATAATAGCTACTGTTTTTTTTTTACCTTTGGTGAACTCAGCTTTTAGTTTTTCACCTAATGACAATCTTGACCATGCCACTTTCTCTGACCTCAAGTGAAGTTTCCACATCTCTGTCATTCCGAAAGCTACCTTGTAGAAACTCAGGTTCCACATTCATACCAGATACTTCGAGCTCGACTTTGCCAGGCCCGAGGAGGCGGGATTGGAGGCGTGTGAGGCGTTAAAATCGCAAAAAATGCCGGGTGGCTCCAATCCTGCCTCCAAGCAATTTTCCCAGAATCAGGGTTTCAGACCCCGTTTCCATCCCGCCTCCAAGAGGCGGGATAGGCCCTTAACAACCAGTTAATTGCCTCTATAAACCCATTTTGAGAGGCCTTTCTGATTTTAACACATTTCCCCCGTCCGGCACGTCTCGTCTGCAAAACGCCAGTTAATCTTGGCGGCCTCACAAGTGGACTACTTACTAACAGCTGCAGCTCCACCATTAAAAAGGAGTTTTCGCCAATCATCATTTGCAGGTGGCAGAACTTTGTTGTCTCAGGTCTGGGGGAACTTTTAGCAGGCCTACTCATTGTTGGGGAAGTTTGGAGTCTGACACCCATCTCCAGTGTGACCTCCTGGGAAACCTCTCTCCCCACCTTGACTGAGCTCTTCCTCAACTGAGGCATATACCAACTGAGGATTTCCTTTCCTCCTGGACATCAGATTTGGATGAAGACCAGCCGCGGCAGCAGCAGAACCATGAGCAACAACAGCACCAACAGCAGGAGCATCAACAGGAGCGCCAAGCTGCTGCTTACCCACCTGAAGCTGCACAGGCCAGAAGGCGCCAGCGCGCAACCACATTGCTGCCAGGATGCAAGGGGCGCACTCATGATGGCCAGATTTGCTTAGCCTGCACAATCAAACACTTTTGCCTTGCACCTTCTTACCAGAGCATCGACAATGGACAAAAACCTACGGATTCCTATCACTCTGACCAACATACTGACAATTGCAAGTCGCCCTAAGCCCTCAATGTGGAAGTCCCATTTGCGAGATGACACAGGCCACAACTTCAACAGTTTGCCATCAAATCTGTTTATCATCACATTACAAGGATAGCTTGTCAAAAACAATGCAACAGAACACCCAAGTGACTACCCTTGTGACTACTTGTGCTTTATCTTCCTCTTATGCATGCTCCTATGTGGTGCTTCCCTTGTGGCTTCAGCAGATGTGGAGGCCCCTTGCTCACTTTCTTGCTGCTCCTGTCTCAACACCTTTGTCGGGCATCCTCTGGGGTTGCGAGCCTGTGAGGGCTCGGCAACAGTCTGCTGCTCCTACGGCTGTGCAAGGACTGAGAAGCCCATCTCAGTTGGGTGAGGACTCTGGTGGGGCTCTGCAGTGGCATGGTCGTGTGCGTGCTTGGAGAGGAGCCCCCACTTCCTTGTTGTCTGCCACCAACATCCCTCTCATGGATCAGCCCCACTTCAGAGCTAGCAAGTGGCTTGACAGCACCTTGCTGCACTGCCGGGGGGAGCCATGGGGACCCGTTTCTGCACTGGAAGCCCTACTCCAGAGGACTTCCATGAAGGTCTGGTTTCTATGCTCAGTAGCTGACCATCGCTCCTCAAGAGATGTCAGTCTATTCTGAATAATGACCATGTTTTCAACACTCTGGCGACTTAGCTCCTCCACGGCCATAGCCATCCTCTCCTCTATCATAGCCATCCTTTCCATGGAGGTTGCCATCCTTTCTGTGGTGATGCGTTCATGCGCTATTGCCTTCACAAAGGCTCTGCTCTTGTTCGCAATGGACTCCTCCATTCGCTCCACACTTGCAGCGACCCTAGAGACAAAACCTGCCAGAGACTCCTGCACGTGTTCCTGGAGTTCCAGCACCGCTCTCCTTCTGGATGGACCCGGAGGCACAGGGTCAACATGCAGCTGAGCCGAGCTGGGAGAGTCCTGCACCCTCCGACGAGGAATCTCCATTGCTGTCCCTGTCTCCACCATCTGCTGATGCTAACTTGTGAGCTGTGACAACACTACTCTATCTCGCAAAGGTCTCACCGAGGTGTGAGTGTCTGCGCTGGTGCTGGGTGCACTGAATTCTGCTGACGCTGCGCCCTCAGAGGTTGCAGCTTCCTCAGAGGAGTCTTGAGGCTCAGGCTGTTCCTCCTGGACAGTGGGGACGGGGGCTGTTGGTGGTCCTGTCGGGGAGTAAAGGAGTTAGAGATGTGAGGTAAAGGTTGCATGCACGTTGAATTGTGCAGATGATCATAAGTGAATCTGTTAGAGCATCAGAATCATTATTAGTCACTTATGCAATGTCAATGAGAGAGATGCCAAACTATTCTGTCACAAGCTTGCTGTGATGCGCCCGTCTGTCGGTCCCCCACTTGCGAATATTCCTCGACACTGGCGATTTCCAGGGCCGCCTCCTCCGAGGTGGTGATCTGGGCTACTGAGGGTGGCCCTCCTCCTGTCCTCGCTCTTTCCCTCTTATTGTGGGCTCTCTTTTCCGGCAATGAGGGAAGCAAGTGGAGTTTGAGTGAGAATGAAGGAGTTAGTGTAGAGAATGCATAGCATAGATGCTTAGAAGGAGACAAAGTGTTGGATGTTCATTGAGGAGGCAGGTAGGAGGCGGGACTACAACTTTTGGGGTTGTAGTCCCGCCTCCATTGAGTTCTAGCCAACCCACGTGATTTTGACTTGATTGACCTTGTTGAGCCCGGCCAGTGGGCTCAGCAGGCCAATTAAGGGTCACCCGGCAACAGGTGACGTCAGAGATTGAAATTTCATCTGTCAAGACCTTTTGACAGATGAAATATCAGCGTTTCACAGCTGTTTGAAGCTGTCAAACACTGACAATCTATACTCCAGGTTAATTCCTTCCTCTCAGGATGATTTAGAGATCTCCCCGGAACAGAAAGCAGAGGCTGCAGATTTTGACAGCTGGTGGCCATTCTGCTTTCTGTGCCGGTGAGATGAGAGACTCCCGAGACCTGAAGGAAGAAAGGCTGTAAAGGTAAGTAAAGGTTAGTAGAACTTCTTTAAATACTTTAAACACACCAAACACACTTACCTCTGCACTCATGTACCCATCACTCACCTGAACACCGGACATCTCGACCCATCCAAGCCTGTCATCCCGACGGCTCGCCTCGCTAACTTGGTGTGGTTTGGAGCCGTCAGGAATCCTACATTTCAACAATGAAAATAGGGATTAGGCTAAAAACTGCCTGTTAACAGGCAATTAATTGGCACTAATCCCCTTCCCGCCTCAGGAAGGCGGGTCCCAGTGCGGGGCGGGTACCCACCTCCTTTGAAACTGGCATGGAGGCGGGTTGGGGGCAGGATGGGGTCGGGACACCCGATTTCAGGATTTTAAACACCCACACGCCTCCAATCCTGACTCCATGGCCCAATGAAAATCCAGCCCAAAGGGTCCTCCCTGTGTGTTGTAAGTTTTTGTCATTGCATCACAATGATAGGACAGAGAGGCAGTCAGTGCCCACTGGAAGGAGCACTTCGAAGATCTCCTTAACCATAACTCTGTCTTCGACATGAGTGTCCTCAACTCCATCCCACAGCATGCTACCCGTCACCATCTCAGCACAACCCCAGCCCGGCATGAGGTTGAAAAGGCCATCCGACAACTGAAGAACAACAAGGCCTCAGGAGCAGATGGAATCCCCGCCGAGCCACTAAAGCATGGCGGAGAAGCACTACTGGCGCGAATTCATGAACTCATTTCTCTGATCTGGAAGGAGGCGAGCATGCCAGGGAATCTCAGAGACGCCGTAATTGTGACCATCTTCAAGAAAGGTGACAAGTCTGACTGCGGTAATTACAGAGGAGTTTCCCTGCTGTCTGCCACAGGGAAAGTCATCGCAAGAATCCTCCTCAATCGCCTTCTCCCAGTGGCCGAAGAGCTCCTCTCAGAGTCGCAATACGGATTCCGCCCACTAAGGGGCACAATGGACATGATCTTCACCGCACGTCAATTACAAGAGAAATGCAGGGAACAGCACCAACCGCTGTACATGGCCTTCTTTGATCTCACAAAGGCCTTCGACACTGTCAACCGTGAGGGATTATGGAGTGTCCTCCTCAAATTCAGCTGCCCTCAAATGTTTGTCACTATCCTCCACCTGCTTCACGACGACATGCAAGCTGTGATCCTGACCAACGGTTCCACCACAGACCCAATTCACGTATGAACTGGGGTCAAGCAAGGCTGTGTCATCGCACCAACACTCTTCACGATCTTCCTTGCTGCAATGCTCCATCGCACCCTCAGTAAGCTCCCCACTGGAGTGGAGCTAATTTACAGAACAAATGGGAAACTGTTAAACCTCCGTCGCCTCCAGTCCAGGTCCAAGGTCGTCCCATCCTCTGTCGTCGAATTACAGCATACAGACGATGTTTGCGTCCGCGCTCGCTCGGAGGTCGAACTCCAAACCATCGACAACACCTTCACCGAAGTGTACGAGAGCATGGGCCTTACACTAAATATCCGTAAGACAAAGGTCCTCTACCAACCTGCCCCGACCACACAGTACTGCCCCCCGATTATCAAAATCCACGACAAGGCCTTGGACAACGTGGACCACTTTCCATACCTCGGGAGCCTACTGTCAACAGTGACAGACGTCGACGATGAAGTCCAACACCGCCTTCAGTGTGCCAGTGTAGCCTTCGGTCGCCTGAGGAAGAGAGTGTTTGAAGACCAGGAACTCAAACCCGGCACTAAGCTCATGGGCCTAGAAATTAGCTATAGCCCCGCCAGCTCGCTGGCGGCCAGAATTTACCGCTGGGCGCGGAGCCGATATTCAGTTTCAGCGCCCAAAGTCGAGGACGGCCGCTGTTCAAGGGTGTGGCCGCCCCCGCTTGGGGCGCTGAAACTGAATATCGGCGCGCTAGCGGCCGCAGCGCCACCCGTAGCGGAGCGGCAGGCACTGCAGGCCTTCCTCCCTCTCTTAAGGGGGAGGTGCCTGCAGCAGCCGGAGCCCCGATCGCGAGTGCCGGCAAAAGAGCCCGGCACAACGGAGAAGTGCCGGGCTCCCGGAAACCAGCCGGCAATGCCGCGGGGGGGGGGGGGTGGAGGAGGCCGGGGAAGGAGGTGCGGGCAGGCGGCCGCCGAAAAAGCGGCCGGCCGCACCTCCACCTTAAAGTGCTCCACTAAGGCTGCTGTACGGACCCGGTCTCCGAATGTTATTAGCGGCCACCACGGAAGAGGCGGCTGCTACTGAAGATGGGGGTCGGGCCGATGTTGGGGCGGTACCGGGGCGCTGCGCACACCGATGACGTCATCGGTGGCGGCGCAGCGCTAACGGCTACTGCCGCAATTAGCGCGTCAATGAAGTTCGCCCAAAGTTTGCAGACTGGCGCAGAAGCCCTCTTTGGGCGGTAACTGGGCGCAAAGCCCACTGAATTTCTAGGCCATGGTCTACAGAGCAGCAGTGATACCCGCCCTGCTGTATGCCTCAGAGGCATGGACCATGTACAGCAGGCACCTCAAAGCACTGGAGAGGTACCACCAACGCTGCCTCCGCAAGATCCTGCAAATCCATTGGCAGGATAGGCGCACCAACGTCAGTGTTCTTGCTCAGGCCAACATCCCCAGCATCGAAGCTTTGACCACGCTCGATCAGCTCGGATGGACGGGTCACATTGTCCGCATGCCCAATACGAGACTCCCAAAACAAGCGCTCTACTCGGAGCTCCGGCATGGCAAGAGAGCCCCAGGTGGGCAGAGGAAATGCTTCAAGGATACCCTCATAGCCTCCTTGAAAAAGTGTAACATCCCCACCGACACCTGGGAATCCCTGGCCCAAGACCGCACAAAGTGGGGGAGAAGCATCCGGGAAGACGCCGAACATCTCAAGTCTCTTCGCCGGGAGCAAGCAGAAGCCAAGCGCAGGCAGCGCAAGGAGCGCACGTCAACCCAAGCACCCCACCCACCCGCCCCTTCAACCACCGTCTGCCCCACCTGTGACAGAGACTGTAGGTCCCGCATTGGACTAATCAGTCACCTGAGAACTCATTTTTAATGTGGAAGCAAGTCATCCTCGGTTCCGAGGGACTGCCTAAGAAAGAAGAAGAGACAGTGATAGGGAATGTGAGGGCTGCATGGTCGAATAGTTAAGTGAATATGACCATAGAGAGAGAGGGAATGGGCAAAGGTGCAGGGATGTAAGTGTCAAGTGAGATGTGGAGGAAGAGGTTGGCAAAGCAGAGTGCTGGTGAGGAGAGGCGATGGGGATCAGATTGAGGGTGATGGGAAAGTCATACTCACTTTTCCTGTGCGGAGAAGGTCATGAAACCTCTTCCTGCACTGCAGCCAGGTTCTGCAGCACATAGAGATTGAGTTGACCTCCTGGGCCACTTGCACCCACACAGCTTTAGTCTGCTGGGGAGGCTTTTTCCTCCCTAAGGGAAGAGCACCACCTTATTTGATCTTGCTCCCTCCACCAGAGCTTGGAGGGAGGCCTCATCGAACCTTGGAGCACACTTTGGCCTACTGCTGGGCATAGTTGCTGAATGAAGCGATTACAACAATGGGCATAAAATTTAAAGTCTCCAGAAGAAGCAAGGCTGCTTGCAGGCCTTAAATCCAGCAGCATTGATGACGTCATCGGAGGCGACTTTCTGTATGAAAAGACTCATTGGTCCAGGGGTTCACACATGCTGGAAATCAAGTGCCCAATTAGGGCAAAATCGCACTTTTTTCCCACTTTATATCGGAGTCGGGGTCCTGACACGAAAACCACCTGACACGACCAAGCCCGCCCCAATGGCAAAATCGAGACCTTTTTCTCTCTCCAACACACTGCTCCTCTCCATGTCCAGGGAGGCCCTTCTAGAATCACTTTCACACTTGTGGAAAGGTTACTAAAGTAGCATGTTCCTTGTGATCTTTAAATATACCATCCTACACACGTGTTGTGTTGAAATCAAGAAAAAGCACACCATCTATTAATCTAACTTGCTATTTTTAAGGATCTCAAAATTCACCTCTCCCATTCCTCTTTTCGTCCAACAACCTACAGGTTTTGAAAACCCAACCTGGGTGTCATCTAGCTACTATTTCTTGATTTATCGCATCTCTCCTATTCTGTTCAACCATCAATGGCCTGCACTATGGGCCTTGCTCCCTCACCTAGATTTCTAAATAAAAAAGTAATGTAACATTGTGCGCAGAACAACAGCTCAGCATTCATAAAGCGGCAGTCAAAACAATCTGAGCTAACAACTGTATCAGCGGAAAGCAACAAAAATTGATCCAATCCCATGAACTGATTACGATGCTTATACCCCTCATTTTTGTAGTGAAATTAATTTTATAAGTATTAGAAAAAGACTGGCGATACTCATGGCTCCTGGGGTGTCGTAGCTATGTGATCATGCTTTTGATTTTGAAATACATCAGAGTCTGAGCAAACCTCATCTCTAGAGACTAAAATAATATATTAAAAGTCTTGCTTGTGGCACACACCTGTTGTAAGTCACATCTCCAGCCATCGCAAATTGCTGGTTGGCTCAAAGTAAAACAGCAGCAAGTCAAAATTGAAGAGGTAGGAAACTTAACAATTAAAAACAGGGAAAGTGGTCTGAGTGTCCCTGAATGTGCATTACACAAAACAGCCGATCCTCTGGCTCAGCCGAGCAAGGCCACGGGGGATTTGCTAATAATCTGAAAATTCTGTAACATCTTCCCTTCCTGGCACACGCCGCTGTCTTAGTGTAAGCATTTTCGTTCCAAAGTTGGCATCACCTTCCTTCTGAGGTCAGAGACTACTAAATATATCACGTGTTGTGATAAAAAAAAAACATTGAAATGCTTCTTGATATTCTTCGGTTTTAATCTGTAACTGTGGAAATGGCACGGATTGGAACTGCATTAGAATTCATTCCCACCATCCCTGCATTACTGGCAAGTTTGCAATTAATAAAATTCTCTTTTGAAGCATGTAACATTCTTTTTCCTTGGTTATTCTCTACCTTACTTGTCCTCCTGGGCCGTTCAACGTCTGTAGTTTAGAGGGTGGGATTAGCAGCGATCACCAATACTCCTTTCGACCAAGCAGCCCGATACAGTTTACCCTTCCTCCTTGTGGGCAGGCAACTGGCTTCCACTCAGCAACTCCCCGAGAACCTAAGGGCCCACCCCTCTGCGGAGTGGCCTAATATTAGCTCCTTTGTCATTTTAACTAAGAATGGAAAATGGAGCTCAGAATTGGAATTGACCCTGTGAAAATGAATTGAATATTTCAAGGGATGTACTATGATAATGGTCACTTTGCCAGGAATATGTTGTATACTGAACTGTACATTTTCTTTTTGCTTGATGAGCACCCTTTGGTATTAGTAATGCAATAACTCAACTATTTTCGATTATTTTCCATACCAATTTTCTCTTGAAGGTTTTGGCATGGTTACTCAGGCCCAGTTGACCTCCAGTACCTTGTCTGAGTGACCTTTCGTCCAACCTTACCATTGACCATGAGTGTCGGCAGGCTATTCAACTGCAGGGAACATCGCAAGTCTGATCCTGCTCACAATGTCTACACGCGCCCACTTCCATCAGAGGCGGAAACTCGAGGTCATTTTTACCTCCCTCACCCAGGGCTGCTGTAACCACTCATAGTACTGAATGGCGTCCTTCAGTGCTGTAAGATTCTTTGATTCTGTACCTTGACCATCACCCGAGTTGATATCAGTCAATTGAGCAGAGATGGGGATTGGAACTGATGACCTTCCTTATCTGGATATTCTAGTTACTCACTAGATAATCTCACTGAGCAAAATGGACAAGCTTGTGTTTTTAAAAAAAATGTTTTTTTACACATTTACATAGCAGCTTCAATTTTTTAAATAAAGGTTCATCAAAAAAGATGGCGGTTAAACACCTCAGGAATGAGGCGAGGGGCAATTTCCCTGATCTATTAATGAATTTTCCGTCCTTTGAAATGAATGTAAAGTAATAATAAATATGAATATTTGTGTTTATATATACCTTATTGCATTGTCAATGTGCCTTAAAGCACTTCTGACAAGGGATTACAATTGATGTGCAGTGATTGTTGTTATTCAGGCAATCGTGGCAGTCTTTCTGTGTCAGCAATGCTCTGCACACTACAACGGACTGATCAGCTAACCTGTTTTGCTTTGATGCTATTATCTCACTGCTCTAATCGTACCTGAACTGCGAATGCCCCTTTTATGGAAGAATACTTTGGTATTCCTTATTCTACAGGAAATATATCACTTTATGTCACTGTGCAGTATCTTCTCTGATGCCACAATCATCTTCTTACAGCATCATAAAGTAGTTTAATTGGCCTTAGCATTTGACTACTGTTGAGCAAGGTATGCTATACATACGATACAAAATGGCATCATATCATTTGCATCACTGATGTTGGCCTGTAATTTGCAGTCAGCGGAGAAGCAAAAGCGTTCGCCGCTGGCCCCGAAGTAAGCTTCCCACAAAGATCTCGCGATCTCTGTGGCGAGATGTTTGTGCAGCTAAAATCAACGTAGTATAGTGGGAATCCCATAGTGCGAGCTGCTGTGACGCCAACAAGCTGTCAGACAGAGAACCAGGAAATAGAAAGCACTAATAATCAATCACTTTTTAAAAAATTTACAGAGAACGAAATAAAGATTTTTTTACATACACATTGGGTTAAGGTAGAAACTGAAATATCATGAACAAACTTCTAAAAGTGTCAGCTGTGGCTCAGTGGGCAGCACACTCGCTTCTGAGTCAGAAGGTTGTGTGTTCAAGTCCCACTCCAGGGACTCGAGCACATAAAGCTAGGCTGACACTCCAGAGGGAGTGCTGCATTGCTCGGATGCGATGTTAAACCGAGGCCCCATCTGCTTTCTCAGGTGGACGTAAAAGATCCCATGGCACTCTTTTGAAGAAGAGCAGGGGAGTTATCCCCGGTGTCCTGGCCAATATTTATCCCTCAACCAACATCACTAAAACAGATTATCTGGTCATTATCACATTGCTGTTTGTGGGACCTTGCTGTGCGCAAATTGGCTGCTGCATTTCCCACATTACAACAGTGACCACACTTCAAATAGTACTTCATCGGCTGTAAAGCGCTTTGAGATGTCTGGTGGTCGTGAAAGGTGCTATATAAATGCAAGTCTTTCTTTAACATTTTTTTTTACTGTTTATTAATTTTAAAATCTAATAATTTTTAACTTAATGGAGAAATTTGACATTCTACCAATATAAAATTCATTTTTCAGGGCCAGAACGGTTGTTTATCAATAGTTATTACTCAGAACGCTGTTAAAAATCGAGTTACACCTCATTTGAATGGGTCGAACTGTTTCGGGGTTTCTAACAGTGATAGTTGTTTGGAAAAGGGGAAGTTTTCATCAGATCAGTGATTTCGCTGATTGCCGGCTCTGTGGGTGGGGGTTCACAGCGCAGCCTGTGGGGGGGTAGAGTGCATGACCAATCGCAACTTCAGGAATTCCGTGTTAGGCTGCGCATGCGCTAAATCCCGAAGTTGCGATCAGCTTCAAAGGCGGAATGGCGGTGAACGCTGCCAGTTCACTGTCATCAGGACTGGAATTCCAGGCCAATAGCTCTGGAAAAGGTACACCGCCTCTCTCCCAATGGCTCAGTCTGCAAGTACACTGCCAAGTGTGGAACTGAGCAACATAGGTCAGGAAGGTTACGGCTTTAATCCCTGGTACGTGCTAAATTGGCTGATTGCAGCCAGCCAATGGTTCTTCTTCTTCTTAGGCAGTCCCTCGGAGCCGAGGATGACTTGCTTCCGCACTGAAACTGAGTTCTCAGGTGACTGATGAGTCCAATGCGGGACCTACAGTCTCTGTCACAGGTGGGGCAGACAGTGGTTGAAGGGGCGAGTGGGCGGGGTGCTTGGGTTGACATGCGCTCCTTGCGCTTGGCTTCCGCTTGCTCCCGGCGAAGAGACTCGAGGTGTTCGGCGCCTTCCCGGATGCTTCTCCTCCACCTTCGTGCGGTCTTGGGCCAGGGATTCCCAGGAGTCGGTGCGGATGTTACACTTTTTCAAGGAGGTTTTGAGGATGTCCTTGAAGCGTTTCCTCTGCCCACCTGGGGCTCTCTTGCCGTGCCGGAGCTCCGAGTAGAGCGCTTGTTTTGGGAGTCTCGAATCGGGCATGCGGACAATGTGCCCCATCCATCGGAGCTGATCGAGCGTGGTCTATCGCCTTTGAAGCTGATCGCAACTTCGGGATTTAGCGCATGCGCAGCCTAACACGGAAATCCTGAAGTTGCGATCGATCATTCACTGATCCCCCACAGGCCGCGCTGTGAAGCCCCACCCCCCAGAGCCAGCAATCAGTGAAATCACTGATCTGATGAAAAACTAGATAGAGGAATAATAATTGGCCTCATTTTCATGGGTTGGGGAGGGAGAAACTAAATCAGTCAGGCTTCCCGTTCCGGATCCCTGTTCCATGATTTCATTTGGGAAAAAATGTTGGCGTTGGGTGGGGACAGGATCAAGCTCGACTGCAATACTCTCCATGATCCAATAGCCTGCAACCCTACATAGGCTGACAAAGAGAAAATGGCTACTTTGGAGAAGTGCTACAGGACAGCTCGTTCACAAGGATCCAGCAAAATTCAGAAGAGGAAGGAAGCTAATAAATCCAACAAGGAATTCCAGGAGAAACTTCTTACCCAGAGAGTAGTTAGAAGGTGGAACTCGCTACTACAAGGAGTAGCTGAGGCGAATAGTATAGATGCATTTAAGCAGAGACTAGCTAAACACAGGAGGGAGAAAGGAATATGCTGATGGGGTGAGATGAAGAGGGGTGTGAGGAGGCTCGTGTGGAGCATAAACACCGGCCTGGACCAGTTGGGCCGAATGGCCTGTTTCGGTGCTGTACATTCTATGTAATTCTGCGTAATGGCCCAACAAAAATTGCTCTGTGAAAGTTGTGTTGAGCAGGTATTGCACCTGCCTTTATCAGTAATCGATATAACAACTCAAAACTGGGGATTGGAGAAAGCTGTCTAAAGGACATAAAAACTCCGCAAAAAGTTCCAATGTCAAAGTAACTAACAACATCTACAACTTATATTTATATTGTGTCTTTAACGTAGGAAAACATCCCAAGGCGCTCCACAGGAGTGTTATAAGACAAACAAAAATTGACACCGAGCCACATAAGAAATTAGGGCAGGTGACCAAAAGCTTGGTTAAAGAGGTAGGTTTTAAGGAGCATCTTAAAGGAGGAAAGAGAGGTAGAGAGGCAAAGGGGTTTAGGGAGGGAATTCCAGAGATAAGGGCCTAGGCAGCTGAAGGCACGGCCACCGATGATTGAGCGATTATAATTGTAGTGTCCGAGTATAAATAATACACGGACTGCAGGCGAACAATAATAACAGGTATTTACTGAACAGAGGGTACTCTTTTATTTGGACCCAAAAAAAAAAACCCAATTCAACTGTAAATAAACAAAAGTTCAACTAAAGCTTAACAAATCAAATTAAAATTTGGTTTTCCGTGTTGATGATGCACTCCAGTCCCCGCGGCGCCCACCGGTCGCGGAAATACTCAAGCGCACCGGCGGACACCGCGTGCTCCATCTCCAGGGCCACCCGGGCGCGAACATGGCCGCGGAAGAGATGCAGGCAATCCGGCTGGACGACCCCCTCGACCGCCCGCTGCCTGGACCAATTGATGGCTCTTTTAGCCAGGCCCAGGAGCAGGCCCACAAGGAGGTCCTCCAACCTGTCCGCTCCCCTCCGCACCGGGTGACCGTAGATCAAGAGCGTGGGACTGAAGTGCAACCAAAAATCGAGGAGCAGCCCCTTCAAGTAGTGAAAGAGGGGCTGCAACCTCTCACAATCCATATAAACGTGAAACACGGACTCCTCCAGGCCGCAAAAAATGCAGGCGGCCTGGGAGTCCGTGAACCTACTTAAAACCTTATTGCACGGGACCGCTCCGTGCAACACCCTCCAGGCCAAGTCCCCGATGGAACAAGGGAGGACTCCCGCATAGAGAGCCCTCCATTGGGGACCTCCGCTACCGCCGGTCGGCAAAACGCCACGCCAAGGCGTGTCCGGACGGTAGACGAAGATGGCAAAGTGGAGAGTGTGCAGGAGCAGCCCGTACAGGAAACCCCTCCGCGCGGAATGAAAAGGCACGGAGGGTATTTCCTCGAGACGGCTCAAGTTGTGAGGCGCCGGTTCCCGAGGGGAGTTTCGGGGCCGGGCGCCGATGAGGAATTCCGTCCGAACGGGGGTAAGCTCGGACGGGATCGCCCCACGTGCTTGAGCCGCCTCGATACACCTAGTGGAGTCGGGGCCCAGTGCCGCTTTTACCGATTCGATGGTTTCGACCGCGAGCCGGACGTTGGCCCAGGACAGGCGCCGCGCCAGCTCCTCCGGTGCCATCCAGCCCGCTCCTCCGCCATCGAGCAGGTCCCCGACTCTGGTCACCTTGCCAGCCACAGCCCTACCCTCCGCCAGCCGCCCGAACCCGTGTTCGTGGAGGTGCGGATTCCTGAGCAGCGGCTCCCGAAGGAGAGCCGCCGCTCCTGACGGGGGAGAGCTCCGCCTGGAAGCGACGTAGTTCCAAACCCATAGTAGTTCCTGGTAGAAGACAGGCAGCTCCCGCAGGCCGGCACGCCTGCTGCCCACTTTCGCAAACAGGAGCTGCGTGTCGTAATTGAGGCCATGCAGCTGGCGGAAGAAAAACGTCGCCAGCGCACACCATCTCGGAGGATTCTTGACGTACAGGTATCTCTGCAGCGTCTGAAGACGGAAAGTCGCAGCCTGGGTGCGAAGGCACACCAGCGCCTGACCGCCCTCCCTAAGCGGGAGACACAGAACCGCGGCAGAGACCCAGTGCTTCCTTTTGTCCCAGAAGAAGTCGATGAGCTTCTTCTGAATCTTGGCGACAAACGCAGGGGGAGGGATCAAAGTGACCAACCGGTACCACAACATGGCGGCCACCAGCTGGTTTATGACCAGCGCTCGACCCCTGTAGGACAACACTCGGAGCAGTCCTGTCCAGCGTCCTAGGCGAGCGGTGACTTTGGCCTCCAGCTCTTGCCAGTTCGCCGGCCAAGCGTCCTCGGCAGGGCTAAGGTAGACTCCCAAATAGAGGAGGTGCGTGGTGCTCCAGGCGAAAGGCCTGAACTCCTCCGGCAGGGAGTCCACCCGCCACTGACCCACCAGGAGTCCGGAACATTTCTCCCAGTTGATCTTGGCGGAGGATGCGTCCGAGTAAATCTGCTGGCATTCCCGCATCCTCCGCAAGTCAGCGGGATCCGTGACCGTGAGGAGCACGTCATCGGCGTAAGCCGAGAGGACCACCTCCACGCCCGGCCCTTGCAGAGCCAGTCCCGTCAACCTCTTCCGCAAGAGGCGCAGGAAAGGCTCCACGCAAATGGCATATAACTGACCGGACATGGGGCATCCCTGACGCACCCCCCTCCCGAAGCGAAGGGGCGCCGTCAAGGACCCGTTAACTTTAATCAGACACTCCGCGGCGGCGTACAGAAGTCGGATCCGGGCGACGAAATGCGTCCCGAACCCGAATGCGCGCAGAGTCCCGAAGAGATACTCGTGATCCACCCTGTCGAACGCCTTCTCCTGATCCAGGGAAAGGAAGGCGACCGACAGACCAGCCCTCTGGGAGTGGTGGACCAGGTCCCGGACCAGATGGATGTTATCGTGGATGGTCCGGCCCGGGACCGTGTAGGACTGGTCGGGGTGGATCATGTGGGCCAGCACGGTGCCAAGGCGAGCAGACATGGCCCTGGCAAAGATTTTATAGTCCGTGCTGAGGAGGGAGACTGGGCGCCAGTTCTTAAGGAGGCGGAGATCGCCCTTCTTAGGCAGCAGGACAATGACCGCCCTGCGCCAAGAGAGGGGCATCTCCCCGGTCGCCAAACTTTCCCCCAGGACCCGCGCGTAGTCGCCCCCCAAGACGTCCCAGAACGCCCTGTGGAACTCCACGGTCAGCCCGTCCAGCCCCGGGGACTTTCCCCTAGAGAGCTGGCGGAGGGCGCCGGTCAGCTCCACCAGACATAGCGGAGCGTCCAATTTTTCGGCGCCCTCCGGGCCAACCTTCGTCAGGTCCTCCCACAAAACTCTGCGCGCATCCTCGCTGGACGGATCCGGAGAGAACAGAGCCCCGTAATAGGCGCGGGTCTCCGCGCTGATTCCCTCCGGATCCGAAACCAGAGATCCGTCGTCGGCCAGCAGCCCCAAGAGCTGCTTACGGACCCCCCGTCTTTTTTCCAGCGAGTAGAAGAAGGGGGAGCCGCGGTCCAGGTCCCGCAGGAGCTGGATCCGTGACCTCACGTACGCGCCTCGGGACCCGACGAGCTGCAGGTCCTTCAGCGCGCCCTTCTTCTCTTCGTACACCTTCCGCAGGGCCGGGTCCTCGACGACCTGACCGAGACGGGACTCCAGGTCGAGCACCTCCTTCTCCAACCGCCCGACCCGGGCCTCCCGCCTCTTGGTCGACCCCTTCGCGTACTCCTGACAGAAGAGACGGATGTGAGCCTTGCCCACATCCCACCATAGCCTCAAGGAGGGGAAGCCCCCCTGCTTCCTTCTCCAGTCGGCCCAGAATCGACGAAACGAATCCCGGAACCGTGCGTCCTCCAGCAGCAGGTTGTTAAAATGCCAGTACACGGACCCCCCCCGCGCGCGCAGCGGAGCGAGCTCCGCCCACACCAGGTGGTGGTCCGTGCACGGCACCGGCCGCATGGAAGCTGCCGGAACGCAGGAGACGAACGCCCGGGAAATGTAGAGGCGGTCGATTCTGGACCTTCCTCCCCCAGACCTCACGCTAGTGAAGGCGCTGGAGTCGGGGTGGAGATTTCGCCAGACGTCCACCAAGTCGAAGGACCCAACCAGGTCCCTCAACTTCTCCATCGCCGCCGGGCTTCGCGGGGGACCCGAACGGTCCCTCGCCTCGAGGGTGCAGTTAAAATCCCCCCCGAGGATGACGCACTCGCCCACGTCGATGGAGCCCAAGAGAGCGGACACTTCTTCGAAGAAGCGCACTTGCTGCGCACTGGTCTGAGGGGCGTACACGTTCACTAGATGGAGCGGCACGCCCCCCAGGCGAACAGTGACATGGAGCAAGCGGCCCGGCACGTGCTCCTTGACCCTCAAGATCTCCGGCTGAAAATGCGGGGCCAGCAAGATAGCCACCCCGCTGGAATTGTTGGAGAGGTGACTCATGCTGACCCCTCCTTGCCACTCCAGGAGCCACGTGGCTTCGTCTCCCGGAACGGTGTGGGTTTCTTGCAGGAAGCACACCGCATACTTCCCGTCCCGAAGGACCGAGAAATTATTGAATCTGCGGCGCGCCTCCCTGCTGCCGTTGATGTTGAGGCTGGCTATGGTTATCTTCATGTCAGAAGCATAGTGCAACCTCTACCTACACCTAACGGGGCGAGGAAGCGCAGCCGCTGGTCTGCCGCCACTTCCTCAGCAGCCCAGTGAGAAACGTTGTGAGCCGACGCAGCTCGAGCGGGTTCACACCCTCGTCCGCGCCCAAGATCTTAACGGCGGCGCGGACGGAATCGATGAGCAGCGCCAGCTCCGACCACCTGTCGAGGGCCAGCCGGACCTTATTGCGCTGACCCAGGCACGTGGCCATAAAATCCCGGAGTTCCCTTACGGAAATGAGGGGAGACTCGGCAAGGGGCACGAGGTCATCCATCGCCACGTCGGCGCTGGAGTCCGAATCGTCCTCCGTGCCCATCACCGAGTCCCCATCCTCCTCCAGGGGGTCGTCACCAGCGGCCGACCCGTCCGCCGCGCAGTGCGAAGCGAACGACTCGGCCGCGCCAGCCAGCCCCGCCTCCGCCCGGATCCCACCCCCAGGATCGGCGGCAGAGGATTTCTCCCTGGGCTCCTCTAGGGGTGCCGGGCCAGAAGACGGCAGCGGTTCAGAGCTCCCCTCCGCCTCAGACGCCGGAACGACCGGAGAAACCGGGGAGAGAACAATTTCCAGCTCCTCCAGTACGTCCGGCACCAGAGACGCAGCCAGGGGGCCATCCTCCTCCCCGCCACCAACCTCCGACCCAGCGGACGGGGGGTTTTGAATTAAAAGCTCTACCAGGACGAGTATCCCCTGGGAGACGTCCGGGTCGCATTGGGCGAGCTCATTATCCTCGAGCTCGCCCGACCCAGCCCCCAGGCTGCCCGACCCGGCGAGGGGTAACGACACCGATAAAAGGTCAACTTCAATTACTGCCGCGGGTTGTTCCGCAACCCCCCCCACGGGCAGGGTCTCATCCCCATCCCCGGGAGGCACGTGCTGGACAGACACATCTGCCTCAGCCTCCCGAGGGACAGGCGACCCCTGCCGATCGCTGGTGATGACGACAGCGCTGGGGGGGCGGGGGGGCGCAGTACCCGCGGCGGGCGACGACTCCCCCTGCTCGGAGGGACCTTCCTCCTCCCGGTCCTCCTCCTCATCCAGGGGGTCGCGCCTTCTTTTTAGCACGGAGGGAGCGAGGGAGACCTCCATGTCTGCAAAGGCCTCCTCCTCGACTCCCTCCGGCGGAGCAGGTTGGTCGGGTTCCTCGGGCCCGAGCCCGGCCGCAGGTATTGGCATTACCGCTGCGGCGGTTGCGGCCACAGGCTCGGGCACGGGGCCCCCGCCGCTCACATCTGCCCTGATCAACTCCGCGAGGAGCGCGGGTGTAAGGGGCTCAAGGGGCAAGGGCTCACCATCCACGGGGGGACCTGCCCTAAGGTGCTTCTTTTTTCCCCGCGCCTTCTTTCCGGCCGGACACGCTCCCTCCCCCCCGCCGGAGGCCTTGGTGGCATCGGCCCCCGACGTCAATCGCGCATCAGACGTACTTGACGCGCGGGCAGATCCGGGGGGAAGGGCGGCGGCGCCAGCCTCGGCCGCACGAGATGATCTGGCGGCCTTGGAGGCAGGGCAGTTCCTCCTGATGTGCCCCACCTCCCTGCAGGCATGGCACCTCACACCGTCCGACGTCCAAAAGGCGCGGTAGGCGGTCCCCTCGTGGAGGACGACGAACGCCCCTTCAGTGTCCTCCTCCCGCGCCAGCTGGATAAACAGCTGGCGCCGGAAGGAGAAGACGTGGCGAAGGCTGGCCTCCCGGAAGCCGAGCGGGATGGGCGTGATCCCCGACCTCACCTCCCCAAGTTGTCGCAAATGGGGAAGGAGGAGCTCACCAGGAACATAGGGCGGGACGTTGGAAATAATGATCTTCTGCGCGGTGGCCTCGAGAGGATCCACCGGCAGGAAGGTCCCGCCCACGGTGAGCCCCTTGGCGACAGCCAGGGACACCGCCCGCTCCGACCCCAGGAAGAACACAGCCTTCCCATACATTTTCGAGGCCGCGACGATGGCTGAGGGGCCGACAACCCCAGCCATGGCCTTGACGCAGGCCTCGATGGTCATAGTGGGGAGAGTGTAGCTCTTCACCCCAAGCTTTTTTGTTATTAATCGAAAAGGTGACGGGGCAGCAGGAACAGCGGGAGCAGCTGTGGCTGTGGCTACCACTCTCGCATAGGTCCCGGCTGGCCCCGCCACCGGCGAAGATGCAGTCGCCATTCTGGGGTGCTTTTTTTAAGGGCTACACTCACCCCAAGTCACAGGCCTGAAGGTGTTAATGGCCTCGGTGTATATATATATATTTTTGTCCTCTATTGAGCAGAGGGAGCTGATTAAAATGAGGACACACCTCTCTCCTTATTGATTTAAATTGGGAGAGGAGCCCTCGCCCCTCTGCTCAATTGGCAATTAATAAAATAGATGAAACTAAGGTGCCTTAGAAAAACAGGCAGAGAGAGACAAAGAGAGAGAGAGGGGTGGGAAGGAGGGAGGCCGCAAAGGGCAGTGTTGCCACTCAGGATGGTGGGTGGGTGTAGGCAGGGTTGCACTCTCCGATGGAAAAAGTCTTTGGTGATGGTGGTCTTCTGGCAGGGGGAGAAGACGTCTTCACCTGGAAAAGCTGGAGAAGCCCAGGCTTAGTCCTGCAACAGGTCTTAACGATGTAATTAAATTAAATTAAGGACTTCACCTTGGGCAGCTCCAAGCTCTCCCAGGGCAGGCAATAGAAGGGATGCTAATTAGTGGTGTGTGTGGCCTAGCTTTTAACAAGAGCACACACACACACTACACCCCTTGATGATCCGGCCTTGCTTCTTCTTTTCTCCCCCCACCTAAAATACAAAGTCTTGGGAGAGTGCCCCAAATAACACCCACCTGTAGATGTTTCCGGATGAAGTTTTCTTCCCTCCTTTCAAGCAGTTGGTTTCTCTCCCCTCTCTCCCTCTCCTGAAGTGGAGGCCAAATTGGGGAGGCAGTGATAGAAAGGCCTCTCCCCTGGTTGATGTTGATGTAGGCCTCCTTTCTCCTTCTCCTCCTCTGTCCTCTCTCTCCAGGCACCTCAGTTGATGTAATGATGGTGGAGTTGGTGGTGGTGGTCCAACGTTCTCCTCCTCTTCCTGGTCAGGGGACCACCACTTTAATCCACTCTCCAAAGTTTGGCTGCTCCCTCTGCTCGTGCTTGTAGCTGAACAGAGGGTACTCTTTTATTTGGACCCAAAAAAACCCAATTCGACTGTAAATAAACAAAAGTTCAACTAAAGCTTAACAAATCAAATTAAAATTTGGTTTTCCGTGTTGATGATGCACTCCAGTCCCCGCGGCGCCCACCGGTCGCGGAAATACTCAAGCGCACCGGCGGACACCGCGTGCTCCATCTCCAGGGCCACCCGGGCGCGAACATGGCCGCGGAAGAGATGCAGGCAATCCGGCTGGACGACCCCCTCGACCGCCCGCTGCCTGGACCAATTGATGGCTCTTTTAGCCAGGCCCAGGAGCAGGCCCACAAGGAGGTCCTCCAACCTGTCCGCTCCCCTCCGCACCGGGTGACCGTAGATCAAGAGCGTGGGACTGAAGTGCAACCAAAAATCGAGGAGCAGCCCCTTCAAGTAGTGAAAGAGGGGCTGCAACCTCTCACAATCCATATAAACGTGAAACACGGACTCCTCCAGGCCGCAAAAAATGCAGGCGGCCTGGGAGTCCGTGAACCTACTTAAAACCTTATTGCACGGGACCGCTCCGTGCAACACCCTCCAGGCCAAGTCCCCGATGGAACAAGGGAGGACTCCCGCATAGAGAGCCCTCCATTGGGGACCTCCGCTACCGCCGGTCGGCAAAACGCCACGCCAAGGCGTGTCCGGACGGTAGACGAAGATGGCAAAGTGGAGAGTGTGCAGGAGCAGCCCGTACAGGAAACCCCTCCGCGCGGAATGAAAAGGCACGGAGGGTATTTCCTCGAGACGGCTCAAGTTGTGAGGCGCCGGTTCCCGAGGGGAGTTTCGGGGCCGGGCGCCGATGAGGAATTCCGTCCGAACGGGGGTAAGCTCGGACGGGATCGCCCCACGTGCTTGAGCCGCCTCGATACACCTAGTGGAGTCGGGGCCCAGTGCCGCTTTTACCGATTCGATGGTTTCGACCGCGAGCCGGACGTTGGCCCAGGACAGGCGCCGCGCCAGCTCCTCCGGTGCCATCCAGCCCGCTCCTCCGCCATCGAGCAGGTCCCCGACTCTGGTCACCTTGCCAGCCACAGCCCTACCCTCCGCCAGCCGCCCGAACCCGTGTTCGTGGAGGTGCGGATTCCTGAGCAGCGGCTCCCGAAGGAGAGCCGCCGCTCCTGACGGGGGAGAGCTCCGCCTGGAAGCGACGTAGTTCCAAACCCATAGTAGTTCCTGGTAGAAGACAGGCAGCTCCCGCAGGCCGGCACGCCTGCTGCCCACTTTCGCAAACAGGAGCTGCGTGTCGTAATTGAGGCCATGCAGCTGGCGGAAGAAAAACGTCGCCAGCGCACACCATCTCGGAGGATTCTTGACGTACAGGTATCTCTGCAGCGTCTGAAGACGGAAAGTCGCAGCCTGGGTGCGAAGGCACACCAGCGCCTGACCGCCCTCCCTAAGCGGGAGACACAGAACCGCGGCAGAGACCCAGTGCTTCCTTTTGTCCCAGAAGAAGTCGATGAGCTTCTTCTGAATCTTGGCGACAAACGCAGGGGGAGGGATCAAAGTGACCAACCGGTACCACAACATGGCGGCCACCAGCTGGTTTATGACCAGCGCTCGACCCCTGTAGGACAACACTCGGAGCAGTCCTGTCCAGCGTCCTAGGCGAGCGGTGACTTTGGCCTCCAGCTCTTGCCAGTTCGCCGGCCAAGCGTCCTCGGCAGGGCTAAGGTAGACTCCCAAATAGAGGAGGTGCGTGGTGCTCCAGGCGAAAGGCCTGAACTCCTCCGGCAGGGAGTCCACCCGCCACTGACCCACCAGGAGTCCGGAACATTTCTCCCAGTTGATCTTGGCGGAGGATGCGTCCGAGTAAATCTGCTGGCATTCCCGCATCCTCCGCAAGTCAGCGGGATCCGTGACCGTGAGGAGCACGTCATCGGCGTAAGCCGAGAGGACCACCTCCACGCCCGGCCCTTGCAGAGCCAGTCCCGTCAACCTCTTCCGCAAGAGGCGCAGGAAAGGCTCCACGCAAATGGCATATAACTGACCGGACATGGGGCATCCCTGACGCACCCCCCTCCCGAAGCGAAGGGGCGCCGTCAAGGACCCGTTAACTTTAATCAGACACTCCGCGGCGGCGTACAGAAGTCGGATCCGGGCGACGAAATGCGTCCCGAACCCGAATGCGCGCAGAGTCCCGAAGAGATACTCGTGATCCACCCTGTCGAACGCCTTCTCCTGATCCAGGGAAAGGAAGGCGACCGACAGACCAGCCCTCTGGGAGTGGTGGACCAGGTCCCGGACCAGATGGATGTTATCGTGGATGGTCCGGCCCGGGACCGTGTAGGACTGGTCGGGGTGGATCATGTGGGCCAGCACGGTGCCAAGGCGAGCAGACATGGCCCTGGCAAAGATTTTATAGTCCGTGCTGAGGAGGGAGACTGGGCGCCAGTTCTTAAGGAGGCGGAGATCGCCCTTCTTAGGCAGCAGGACAATGACCGCCCTGCGCCAAGAGAGGGGCATCTCCCCGGTCGCCAAACTTTCCCCCAGGACCCGCGCGTAGTCGCCCCCCAAGACGTCCCAGAACGCCCTGTGGAACTCCACGGTCAGCCCGTCCAGCCCCGGGGACTTTCCCCTAGAGAGCTGGCGGAGGGCGCCGGTCAGCTCCACCAGACATAGCGGAGCGTCCAATTTTTCGGCGCCCTCCGGGCCAACCTTCGTCAGGTCCTCCCACAAAACTCTGCGCGCATCCTCGCTGGACGGATCCGGAGAGAACAGAGCCCCGTAATAGGCGCGGGTCTCCGCGCTGATTCCCTCCGGATCCGAAACCAGAGATCCGTCGTCGGCCAGCAGCCCCAAGAGCTGCTTACGGACCCCCCGTCTTTTTTCCAGCGAGTAGAAGAAGGGGGAGCCGCGGTCCAGGTCCCGCAGGAGCTGGATCCGTGACCTCACGTACGCGCCTCGGGACCCGACGAGCTGCAGGTCCTTCAGCGCGCCCTTCTTCTCTTCGTACACCTTCCGCAGGGCCGGGTCCTCGACGACCTGACCGAGACGGGACTCCAGGTCGAGCACCTCCTTCTCCAACCGCCCGACCCGGGCCTCCCGCCTCTTGGTCGACCCCTTCGCGTACTCCTGACAGAAGAGACGGATGTGAGCCTTGCCCACATCCCACCATAGCCTCAAGGAGGGGAAGCCCCCCTGCTTCCTTCTCCAGTCGGCCCAGAATCGACGAAACGAATCCCGGAACCGTGCGTCCTCCAGCAGCAGGTTGTTAAAATGCCAGTACACGGACCCCCCCCGCGCGCGCAGCGGAGCGAGCTCCGCCCACACCAGGTGGTGGTCCGTGCACGGCACCGGCCGCATGGAAGCTGCCGGAACGCAGGAGACGAACGCCCGGGAAATGTAGAGGCGGTCGATTCTGGACCTTCCTCCCCCAGACCTCACGCTAGTGAAGGCGCTGGAGTCGGGGTGGAGATTTCGCCAGACGTCCACCAAGTCGAAGGACCCAACCAGGTCCCTCAACTTCTCCATCGCCGCCGGGCTTCGCGGGGGACCCGAACGGTCCCTCGCCTCGAGGGTGCAGTTAAAATCCCCCCCGAGGATGACGCACTCGCCCACGTCGATGGAGCCCAAGAGAGCGGACACTTCTTCGAAGAAGCGCACTTGCTGCGCACTGGTCTGAGGGGCGTACACGTTCACTAGATGGAGCGGCACGCCCCCCAGGCGAACAGTGACATGGAGCAAGCGGCCCGGCACGTGCTCCTTGACCCTCAAGATCTCCGGCTGAAAATGCGGGGCCAGCAAGATAGCCACCCCGCTGGAATTGTTGGAGAGGTGACTCATGCTGACCCCTCCTTGCCACTCCAGGAGCCACGTGGCTTCGTCTCCCGGAACGGTGTGGGTTTCTTGCAGGAAGCACACCGCATACTTCCCGTCCCGAAGGACCGAGAAATTATTGAATCTGCGGCGCGCCTCCCTGCTGCCGTTGATGTTGAGGCTGGCTATGGTTATCTTCATGTCAGAAGCATAGTGCAACCTCTACCTACACCTAACGGGGCGAGGAAGCGCAGCCGCTGGTCTGCCGCCACTTCCTCAGCAGCCCAGTGAGAAACGTTGTGAGCCGACGCAGCTCGAGCGGGTTCACACCCTCGTCCGCGCCCAAGATCTTAACGGCGGCGCGGACGGAATCGATGAGCAGCGCCAGCTCCGACCACCTGTCGAGGGCCAGCCGGACCTTATTGCGCTGACCCAGGCACGTGGCCATAAAATCCCGGAGTTCCCTTACGGAAATGAGGGGAGACTCGGCAAGGGGCACGAGGTCATCCATCGCCACGTCGGCGCTGGAGTCCGAATCGTCCTCCGTGCCCATCACCGAGTCCCCATCCTCCTCCAGGGGGTCGTCACCAGCGGCCGACCCGTCCGCCGCGCAGTGCGAAGCGAACGACTCGGCCGCGCCAGCCAGCCCCGCCTCCGCCCGGATCCCACCCCCAGGATCGGCGGCAGAGGATTTCTCCCTGGGCTCCTCTAGGGGTGCCGGGCCAGAAGACGGCAGCGGTTCAGAGCTCCCCTCCGCCTCAGACGCCGGAACGACCGGAGAAACCGGGGAGAGAACAATTTCCAGCTCCTCCAGTACGTCCGGCACCAGAGACGCAGCCAGGGGGCCATCCTCCTCCCCGCCACCAACCTCCGACCCAGCGGACGGGGGGTTTTGAATTAAAAGCTCTACCAGGACGAGTATCCCCTGGGAGACGTCCGGGTCGCATTGGGCGAGCTCATTATCCTCGAGCTCGCCCGACCCAGCCCCCAGGCTGCCCGACCCGGCGAGGGGTAACGACACCGATAAAAGGTCAACTTCAATTACTGCCGCGGGTTGTTCCGCAACCCCCCCCACGGGCAGGGTCTCATCCCCATCCCCGGGAGGCACGTGCTGGACAGACACATCTGCCTCAGCCTCCCGAGGGACAGGCGACCCCTGCCGATCGCTGGTGATGACGACAGCGCTGGGGGGGCGGGGGGGCGCAGTACCCGCGGCGGGCGACGACTCCCCCTGCTCGGAGGGACCTTCCTCCTCCCGGTCCTCCTCCTCATCCAGGGGGTCGCGCCTTCTTTTTAGCACGGAGGGAGCGAGGGAGACCTCCATGTCTGCAAAGGCCTCCTCCTCGACTCCCTCCGGCGGAGCAGGTTGGTCGGGTTCCTCGGGCCCGAGCCCGGCCGCAGGTATTGGCATTACCGCTGCGGCGGTTGCGGCCACAGGCTCGGGCACGGGGCCCCCGCCGCTCACATCTGCCCTGATCAACTCCGCGAGGAGCGCGGGTGTAAGGGGCTCAAGGGGCAAGGGCTCACCATCCACGGGGGGACCTGCCCTAAGGTGCTTCTTTTTTCCCCGCGCCTTCTTTCCGGCCGGACACGCTCCCTCCCCCCCGCCGGAGGCCTTGGTGGCATCGGCCCCCGACGTCAATCGCGCATCAGACGTACTTGACGCGCGGGCAGATCCGGGGGGAAGGGCGGCGGCGCCAGCCTCGGCCGCACGAGATGATCCGGCGGCCTTGGAGGCAGGGCAGTTCCTCCTGATGTGCCCCACCTCCCTGCAGGCATGGCACCTCACACCGTCCGACGTCCAAAAGGCGCGGTAGGCGGTCCCCTCGTGGAGGACGACGAACGCCCCTTCAGTGTCCTCCTCCCGCGCCAGCTGGATAAACAGCTGGCGCCGGAAGGAGAAGACGTGGCGAAGGCTGGCCTCCCGGAAGCCGAGCGGGATGGGCGTGATCCCCGACCTCACCTCCCCAAGTTGTCGCAAATGGGGAAGGAGGAGCTCACCAGGAACATAGGGCGGGACGTTGGAAATAATGATCCTCTGCGCGGTGGCCTCGAGAGGATCCACCGGCAGGAAGGTCCCGCCCACGGTGAGCCCCTTGGCGACAGCCAGGGACACCGCCCGCTCCGACCCCAGGAAGAACACAGCCTTCCCATACATTTTCGAGGCCGCGACGATGGCTGAGGGGCCGACAACCCCAGCCATGGCCTTGACGCAGGCCTCGATGGTCATAGTGGGGAGAGTGTAGCTCTTCACCCCAAGCTTTTTTGTTATTAATCGAAAAGGTGACGGGGCAGCAGGAACAGCGGGAGCAGCTGTGGCTGTGGCTACCACTCTCGCATAGGTCCCGGCTGGCCCCGCCACCGGCGAAGATGCAGTCGCCATTCTGGGGTGCTTTTTTTAAGGGCTACACTCACCCCAAGTCACAGGCCTGAAGGTGTTAATGGCCTCGGTGTATATATATATATTTTTGTCCTCTATTGAGCAGAGGGAGCTGATTAAAATGAGGACACACCTCTCTCCTTATTGATTTAAATTGGGAGAGGAGCCCTCGCCCCTCTGCTCAATTGGCAATTAATAAAATAGATGAAACTAAGGTGCCTTAGAAAAACAGGCAGAGAGAGACAAAGAGAGAGAGAGGGGTGGGAAGGAGGGAGGCCGCAAAGGGCAGTGTTGCCACTCAGGATGGTGGGTGGGTGTAGGCAGGGTTGCACTCTCCGATGGAAAAAGTCTTTGGTGATGGTGGTCTTCTGGCAGGGGGAGAAGACGTCTTCACCTGGAAAAGCTGGAGAAGCCCAGGCTTAGTCCTGCAACAGGTCTTAACGATGTAATTAAATTAAATTAAGGACTTCACCTTGGGCAGCTCCAAGCTCTCCCAGGGCAGGCAATAGAAGGGATGCTAATTAGTGGTGTGTGTGGCCTAGCTTTTAACAAGAGCACACACACACACTACACCCCTTGATGATCCGGCCTTGCTTCTTCTTTTCTCCCCCCACCTAAAATACAAAGTCTTGGGAGAGTGCCCCAAATAACACCCACCTGTAGATGTTTCCGGATGAAGTTTTCTTCCCTCCTTTCAAGCAGTTGGTTTCTCTCCCCTCTCTCCCTCTCCTGAAGTGGAGGCCAAATTGGGGAGGCAGTGATAGAAAGGCCTCTCCCCTGGTTGATGTTGATGTAGGCCTCCTTTCTCCTTCTCCTCCTCTGTCCTCTCTCTCCAGGCACCTCAGTTGATGTAATGATGGTGGAGTTGGTGGTGGTGGTCCAACGTTCTCCTCCTCTTCCTGGTCAGGGGACCACCACTTTAATCCACTCTCCAAAGTCTGGCTGCTCCCTCTGCTCGTGCTTGTAGCTGAACAGAGGGTACTCTTTTATTTGGACCCAAAAAAAAAACCAATTCGACTGTAAATAAACAAAAGTTCAACTAAAGCTTAACAAATCAAATTAAAATTTGGTTTTCCGTGTTGATGATGCACTCCAGTCCCCGCGGCGCCCACCGGTCGCGGAAATACTCAAGCGCACCGGCGGACACCGCGTGCTCCATCTCCAGGGCCACCCGGGCGCGAACATGGCCGCGGAAGAGATGCAGGCAATCCGGCTGGACGACCCCCTCGACCGCCCGCTGCCTGGACCAATTGATGGCTCTTTTAGCCAGGCCCAGGAGCAGGCCCACAAGGAGGTCCTCCAACCTGTCCGCTCCCCTCCGCACCGGGTGACCGTAGATCAAGAGCGTGGGACTGAAGTGCAACCAAAAATCGAGGAGCAGCCCCTTCAAGTAGTGAAAGAGGGGCTGCAACCTCTCACAATCCATATAAACGTGAAACACGGACTCCTCCAGGCCGCAAAAAATGCAGGCGGCCTGGGAGTCCGTGAACCTACTTAAAACCTTATTGCACGGGACCGCTCCGTGCAACACCCTCCAGGCCAAGTCCCCGATGGAACAAGGGAGGACTCCCGCATAGAGAGCCCTCCATTGGGGACCTCCGCTACCGCCGGTCGGCAAAACGCCACGCCAAGGCGTGTCCGGACGGTAGACGAAGATGGCAAAGTGGAGAGTGTGCAGGAGCAGCCCGTACAGGAAACCCCTCCGCGCGGAATGAAAAGGCACGGAGGGTATTTCCTCGAGACGGCTCAAGTTGTGAGGCGCCGGTTCCCGAGGGGAGTTTCGGGGCCGGGCGCCGATGAGGAATTCCGTCCGAACGGGGGTAAGCTCGGACGGGATCGCCCCACGTGCTTGAGCCGCCTCGATACACCTAGTGGAGTCGGGGCCCAGTGCCGCTTTTACCGATTCGATGGTTTCGACCGCGAGCTGGACGTTGGCCCAGGACAGGCGCCGCGCCAGCTCCTCTGGCGCCATCCAGCCCGCTCCTCCGCCATCGAGCAGGTCCCCGACTCTGGTCACCTTGCCAGCCACAGCCCTACCCTCCGCCAGCCGCCCGAACCCGTGTTCGTGGAGGTGCGGATTCCTGAGCAGCGGCTCCCGAAGGAGAGCCGCCGCTCCTGACGGGGGAGAGCTCCGCCTGGAAGCGACGTAGTTCCAAACCCATAGTAGTTCCTGGTAGAAGACAGGCAGCTCCCGCAGGCCGGCACGCCTGCTGCCCACTTTCGCAAAAAGGAGCTGCGTGTCGTAATTGAGGCCATGCAGCTGGCGGAAGAAAAACGTCGCCAGCGCACACCATCTCGGAGGATTCTCGACGTACAGGTATCTCTGCAGCGTCTGAAGACGGAAAGTCGCAGCCTGGGTGCGAAGGCACACCAGCGCCTGACCGCCCTCCCTAAGCGGGAGACACAGAACCGCGGCAGAGACCCAGTGCTTCCTTTTGTCCCAGAAGAAGTCGATGAGCTTCTTCTGAATCTTGGCGACAAACGCAGGGGGAGGGATCAAAGTGACCAACCGGTACCACAACATGGCGGCCACCAGCTGGTTTATGACTAGCGCTCGACCCCTGTAGGACAACACTCGGAGCAGTCCTGTCCAGCGTCCTAGGCGAGCGGTGACTTTGGCCTCCAGCTCTTGCCAGTTCGCCGGCCAAGCGTCCTCGGCAGGGCTAAGGTAGACTCCCAAATAGAGGAGGTGCGTGGTGCTCCAGGCGAAAGGCCTGAACTCCTCCGGCAGGGAGTCCACCCGCCACTGACCCACCAGGAGTCCGGAACATTTCTCCCAGTTGATCTTGGCGGAGGATGCGTCCGAGTAAATCTGCTGGCATTCCCGCATCCTCCGCAAGTCAGCGGGATCCGTGACCGTGAGGAGCACGTCATCGGCGTAAGCCGAGAGGACCACCTCCACGCCCGGCCCTTGCAGAGCCAGTCCCGTCAACCTCTTCCGCAAGAGGCGCAGGAAAGGCTCCACGCAAATGGCATATAACTGACCGGACATGGGGCATCCCTGACGCACCCCCCTCCCGAAGCGAAGGGGCGCCGTCAAGGACCCGTTAACTTTAATCAGACACTCCGCGGCGGTGTACAGAAGTCGGATCCGGGCGACGAAATGCGTCCCGAACCCGAATGCGCGCAGAGTCCCGAAGAGATACTCGTGATCCACCCTGTCGAACGCCTTCTCCTGATCCAGGGAAAGGAAGGCGACCGACAGACCAGCCCTCTGGGAGTGGTGGACCAGGTCCCGGACCAGATGGATGTTATCGTGGATGGTCCGGCCCGGGACCGTGTAGGACTGGTCGGGGTGGATCATGTGGGCCAGCACGGTGCCAAGGCGAGCAGACATGGCCCTGGCAAAGATTTTATAGTCCGTGCTGAGGAGGGAGACCGGGCGCCAGTTCTTAAGGAGGCGGAGATCGCCCTTCTTAGGCAGCAGGACAATGACCGCCCTGCGCCAAGAGAGGGGCATCTCCCCGGTCGCCAAACTTTCCCCCAGGACCCGCGCGTAGTCGCCCCCCAAGACGTCCCAGAACGCCCTGTGGAACTCCACGGTCAGCCCGTCCAGCCCCGGGGACTTTCCCCTAGAGAGCTGGCGGAGGGCGCCGGTCAGCTCCGCCAGACTTAGCGGAGCGTCCAATTTTTCGGCGCCCTCCGGGCCAACCTTCGTCAGGTCCTCCCACAAAACTCTGCGCGCATCCTCGCTGGACGGATCCGGAGAGAACAGAGCCCCGTAATAGGCGCGGGTCTCCGCGTTGATTCCCTCCGGATCCGAGACCAGAGATCCGTCGTCGGCCAGCAGCCCCAAGAGCTGCTTACGGACCCCCCGTCTTTTTTCCAGCGAGTAGAAGAAGGGGGAGCCGCGGTCCAGGTCCCGCAGGAGCTGGATCCGCGACCTCACGTACGCGCCTCGGGACCCGACGAGCTGCAGGTCCTTCAGCGCGCCCTTCTTCTCTTCGTACACCTTCCGCAGGGCCGGGTCCTCGACGACCTGACCGAGACGGGACTCCAGGTCGAGCACCTCCTTCTCCAACCGCCCGACCCGGGCCTCCCGCCTCTTGGTCGACCCCTTCGCGTACTCCTGACAGAAGAGACGGATGTGAGCCTTGCCCACATCCCACCATAGCCTCAAGGAGGGGAAGCCCCCCTGCTTCCTTCTCCAGTCGGCCCAGAATCGACGAAACGAATCCCGGAACCGTGCGTCCTCCAGCAGCAGGTTGTTAAAATGCCAGTACACGGACCCCCCCCGCGTGCGCAGCGGAGCGAGCTCCGCCCACACCAGGTGG
The DNA here is from genome assembly GCF_052327205.1 of Somniosus microcephalus. Taxonomy (NCBI): domain Eukaryota; kingdom Metazoa; phylum Chordata; class Chondrichthyes; order Squaliformes; family Somniosidae; genus Somniosus; species Somniosus microcephalus. Next base: position 19,445,496 of record NC_140999.1, read on the forward strand.
TGGTCCGTGCACGGCACCGGCCGCATGGAAGCTGCCGGAACGCAGGAGACGAACGCCCGGGAAATGTAGAGGCGGTCGATTCTGGACCTTCCTCCCCCAGACCTCACGCTAGTGAAGGCGCTGGAGTCGGGGTGGAGATTTCGCCAGACGTCCACCAAGTCGAAGGACCCAACCAGGTCCCTCAACTTCTCCATCGCCGCCGGGCTTCGCGGGGGACCCGAACGGTCCCTCGCCTCGAGGGTGCAGTTAAAATCCCCCCCGAGGATGACGCACTCGCCCACGTCGATGGAGCCCAAGAGAGCGGACACTTCTTCGAAGAAGCGCACTTGCTGCGCACTGGTCTGAGGGGCGTACACGTTCACTAGATGGAGCGGCACGCCCCCCAGGCGAACAGTGACATGGAGCAAGCGGCCCGGCACGTGCTCCTTGACCCCCAAGATCGCCGGCTGAAAATGCGGGGCCAGCAAGATAGCCACCCCGCTGGAATTGTTGGAGAGGTGACTCATGCTGACCCCTCCTTGCCACTCCAGGAGCCACGTGGCTTCGTCTCCCGGAACGGTGTGGGTTTCTTGCAGGAAGCACACCGCATACTTCCCGTCCCGAAGGACCGAGAAGTTATTGAATCTGCGGCGCGCCTCCCTGCTGCCGTTGATGTTGAGGCTGGCTATGGTTATCTTCATGTCAGAAGCATAGTGCAACCTCTACCTACACCTAACGGGGCGAGGAAGCGCAGCCGCTGGTCAGCCGCCACTTCCTCAGCAGCCCAGTGAGAAACGTTGTGAGCCGACGCAGCTCGAGCGGGTTCACACCCTCATCCGCGCCCAAGATCTTAACGGCGGCGCGGACGGAATCGATGAGCAGCGCCAGCTCCGACCACCTGTCGAGGGCCAGCCGGACCTTATTGCGCTGACCCAGGCACGTGGCCATAAAATCCCGGAGTTCCCTTACGGAAATGAGGGGAGACTCGGCAAGGGGCACGAGGTCATCCATCGCCACGTCGGCGCTGGAGTCCGAATCATCCTCCGTGCCCATCACCGAGTCCCCATCCTCCTCCAGGGGGTCGTCACCAGCGGCCGACCCGTCCGCCGCGCAGTGCGAAGCGAACGACTCGGCCGCGCCAGCCAGCCCCGCCTCCGCCCGGATCCCACCCCCAGGATCGGCGGCAGAGGATTTCTCCCTGGGCTCCTCTAGGGGTGCCGGGCCAGAAGACGGCGGCGGTTCAGAGCTCCCCTCCGCCTCAGACGCCGGAACGACCGGAGAAACCGGGGAGAGAACAATTTCCAGCTCCTCCAGTACGTCCGGCACCAGAGACGCAGCCAGGGGGCCATCCTCCTCCCCGCCACCAACCTCCGACCCAGCGGACGGGGGGTTTTGAATTAAAAGCTCCACCAGGACGAGCATCCCCTGGGAGACGTCCGGGTCGCATTGGGCGAGCTCATTATCCTCGAGCTCGCCCGACCCAGCCCCCAGGCTGCCCGACCCGGCGAGGGGTAACGACACCGATAAAAGGTCAACTTCAATTACTGCCGCGGGTTGTTCCGCAACCCCCCCCACGGGCAGGGTCTCATCCCCATCCCCGGGAGGCACGTGCTGGACAGACACATCTGCCTCAGCCTCCCGAGGGACAGGCGACCCCTGCCGATCGCTGGTGATGACGACAGCGCTGGGGGGGCGGGGGGGCGCAGTACCCGCGGCGGGCGACGACTCCCCCTGCTCGGAGGGACCTTCCTCCTCCCGGTCCTCCTCCTCATCCAGGGGGTCGCGCCTTCTTTTTAGCACGGAGGGAGCGAGGGAGACCTCCATGTCTGCAAAGGCCTCCTCCTCGACTCCCTCCGGCGGAGCAGGTTTGTCGGGTTCCTCGGGCCCGAGCCCGGCCGCAGGTATTGGCATTACCGCTGCGGCGGTTGCGGCCACAGGCTCGGGCACGGGGCCCCTCCCGCTCACATCTGCCCTGATCAACTCCGCGAGGAGCGCGGGTGTAAGGGGCTCAAGGGGCAAGGGCTCACCATCCACGGGCGGACCTGCCCTAAGGTGCTTCTTTTTTCCCCGCGCCTTCTTTCCGGCTAGACACGCTCCCTCCTCCCCGCCGGAGGCCTTGGTGGCATCGGCCCCCGACGTCAACCGCGCATCAGACGTACTTGACGCGCGGGCAGATCCGGGGGGAAGGGCGGCGGCGGCGGCGCCAGCCTCGGCCGCACGAGACGGTCCGGCGGCCTTGGAGGCAGGGCAGTTCCTCCTGATGTGCCCCACCTCCCTGCAGGCATGGCACCTCACACCGTCCGACGTCCAAAAGGCGCGGTAGGCGGTCCCCTCGTGGAGGACGACGAACGCCCCTTCAGTGTCCTCCTCCCGCGCCAGCTGGATAAACAGCTGGCGCCGGAAGGAGAAGACGTGGCGAAGGCTGGCCTCCCGGAAGCCGAGCGGGATGGGCGTGATCCCCGACCTCACCTCCCCAAGTTGTCGCAAATGGGGAAGGAGGAGCTCACCAGGAACATAGGGCGGGACGTTGGAAATAATGATCCTCTGCGCGGTGGCCTCGAGAGGATCCACCGGCAGGAAAGTCCCGCCCACGGTGAGCCCCTTGGCGACAGCCAGGGACACCGCCCGCTCCGACCCCAGGAAGAACACAGCCTTCCCATACATTTTCGAGGCCGCGACGATGGCTGAGGGGCCGACAACCCCAGCCATGGCCTTGACGCAGGCCTCGATGGTCATAGTGGGGTGAGTGTAGCTCTTCACCCCAAGCTTTTTTGTTATTAATCGAAAAGGTGACGGGGCAGCAGGAACAGCGGGAGCAGCTGTGGCTGTGGCTACCACTCTCGCATAGGTCCCGGCTGGCCCCGCCACCGGCGAAGATGCAGTCGCCATTCTGGGGTGCTTTTTTTAAGGGCTACACTCACCCCAAGTCACAGGCCTGAAGGTGTTAATGGCCTCGGTGTATATATATATTTTTTTGTCCTCTATTGAGCAGAGGGAGCTGATTAAAATGAGGACACACCTCTCTCCTTATTGATTTAAATTGGGAGAGGAGCCCTCGCCCCTCTGCTTCAATTGGCAATTAATAAAATAGATGAAACTAAGGTGCCTTAGAAAGACAGGCAGAGAGAGACAAAGAGAGAGAGAGAGAGAGGTGGGGGAGGTGGGAAGGAGGGAGGCCGCAAAGGGCAGTGTTGCCACTCAGGATGGTGGGTGGGTGTAGGCAGGGTTGCACTCTCCGATGGAAAAAGTCTTTGGTGATGGTGGTCTTCTGGCAGGGGGAGAAGACGTCTTCACCTGGAAAAGCTGGAGAAGCCCAAGCTTAGTCCTGCAACAGGTCTTAACGAGGTAATTAAATTAAATTAAGGACTTCACCTTGGGCAGCTCCAAGCTCTCCCAGGGCAGGCAATAGAAGGGATGCTAATTAGTGGTGTGTGTGGCCTAGCTTTTAACAAGAGCACACACACTACACCCCTTGATGATCCGGCCTTGCTTCTTCTTTTCTCCCCCCACCTAAAATACAAAGTCTTGGGAGAGTGCCCCAAATAACACCCACCTGTAGATGTTCCGGATGAAGTTTTCTTCCCTCCTTTCAAGCAGTTGGTTTCTCTCCCCTCTCTCCCTCTCCTGAAGTGGAGGCCAAATTGGGGAGGCAGTGATAGAAAGGCCTCTCCCCTGGTTGATGTTGATGTAGGCCTCCTTTCTCCTTCTCCTCCTCTGTCCTCTCTCTCCAGGCACCTCAGTTGATGTAATGATGGTGGAGTTGGTGGTGGTGGTCCAACGTTCTCCTCCTCTTCCTGGTCAGGGGACCACCACTTTAATCCACTCTCCAAAGTCTGGCAGCTCCCTCTACTCGTGCTTGCAGCTGAACAGAGGGTAACTTAAGACTGACGTACAGAAGCCTGCTATGGCTTTATATACAGGGGTGGTCACTGCCGGTACTGCAGTATAGAATCAGTTCTTCTGTTAAAGGTACATACACAACAATAATCAGGGATGCTCAAGGTGCAGAATTTTAAGAACATAAGAAACAGGAACAGGAGTAGGCCAATCGGCCCCTCGAGCCTGCTCCGCCATTCAATAAAATCATGGCTGATCCAATCTTGTCCTCAACACCAATTTCCCGCTCTCTCCCCATACCCCTGGACTCCCCTGTAGTTCAAATGCCTGTCGATCTCCACCTTGAATATATTCAATGACTCCGCCTCCACAGCTCTGGGATAGAGAATTCCAAAGATTCACGACCCTCTGAGAGAAGAAATTCCTCCTCATCCCCGTCTTAAATGGGCGACCCCTTATTCTGAAACTATGCCCCCTTGTTCTAGATACCCCCACTAGGGGAAACATCCTCTCAGTATCCACCCTGTCAATCCCCCTCAGAATCTTGTATGTTTCAATAAGATCACCTCTCATTCTTCTAAACTCCAATGAGTATCGGCCCAACCTGCTCAACCTTTCATCATATGTCAACCCCTTCATCCCAGGAATCAACCTTCTCTGCACTGCCTCCAATGCAAGTATATCCTTCCTTAAATATGGAGACCAAAACTGCATGCAGTACTCCAGGTGTGGTCTCACCAGCACCCTGTAAAGTTGCATCAAAACTTCCCTACTTTTATACACCATACCCCTTGCAATAAAGGCCAACATTCCAATAGCCTTCCTAATTACTTCCTAATTACAATTAGAACTTGTCAAATGGTATTGCTCATCACAGACAGCACCAGCTCTGGCTGTAATAAAGACAAGGGAGCGGCAGTGCATCTGGCACTGCAGAGATCCACCTGATCAGAGCTTCTCCCCCTTTGCTGGTGAAAGTACAATGTCAGTGGCAGCAAATGTAAACACATGGCAGGAGTGGCGCCGAACCATGCAGGCTGACATCTTGTTCTGGCTGCGGATGGGTTAAGAGTTCAGTGTCGAAGAACATTCTGTGCCAGAGGACGGTACCCATTGCTTACTTTTGGCTGTGTCACTTATGAGATACGAAGGCTTCTTCATTGTGGAATATATATTACTCTTTGTTTTTTCTCAATTAATTTCTTTATAGTCCTTAACAAAAGATGAATTCTACATATTCCATATTAAAAAAACTCAAAGGGGGAGATTTTTGCAGAGACTGCTCCTGGTGTGGATTGTCGCTCGATGGGTGAATCGGAGAACTATGTGCACAGGTCAGCACTCCTGATTCTCCAACTTGTGCTCCTGTTGAACGACACTCCAGGAGTGGAGTCTCCAGAAATTTGCCCTCTGATGACTCGCTGTGTGTTTAAAGCCTTGTAACACAACCCTGGGATCTGCTGCAGATATCAACCCATTCAAGTGACGCTTTTGTGCTCTATGACATGAGAACTGTAACGGTCGTGTAACACACTGTCATCAGGTATTCACATTACAACAATGATCCTGCTGCTTGTTCATGCTGGAAAATAACTGCGCTCATAGCATCTCAGCAGGAAAAACACAAGCCCCTACTGCTAAAACATAAATCTTCAGCAAACATTAAGCTGTCACATATATAAACAAGTTGCATTTGCACAGACGTGGTGTTATACATCAACTCTGACTGTATCAAGGCTGGTTAAGTAACTGAAGTCAGATTACCAGACCACAATAATCACAAGCAAAGACTACTGAGCTTAACATCTGATTTCTAGGAATCGATTCTGATCTATAAGCCGAGGAATTACCGTTTTGCGATGTTAGTGTCAGAGCGCTTAATACATTTGTATAACAGTTCTCTGCCTGCTATTTTGATGGAGGCTTAAACCAGTTTAAAATATTAGAGCACTCAGAAATTTCTAGGCTACAAAAGTTTAGAGATTAGACAACGTAACGTTAAACAGTTTCAGATAGTGAGTTGAAAACCACTTTAACACTAACGTTAATGCCTCTAAGGTTTTCAACCTGTGTATATTTGTGCATTACAAATAATTTCAATCCATGCCAAGTACTCAAACTCAAAGCACCACCAAACCATTCGGGATATTAGCAAATGGATCATCAGCCGCTCATTAGGTAGGAGTTAGGTCGATCTTACATCTTCAAGGATAAGAAAAGTCAAAACTATTGCGTGCAGATTTTAAACTTTAAAAATGATCATCTTCTTTGTCTTTTCACGTATTGGTACATCACAAATGATTGACAAACCACCTCACAAGGTTACTGTGATGGACAAGAGATTGGCAGATTTTTTTTTACTGAAGGAAGATTTTAATACTGGAAGTGAATGTGACATGGATATAATTGGTTGGAACTAAAGGACAACGTTCCCTTTGAGTATACAAGAGCTGACAGAAGAGTCGTCCAGTAGTGCATAGCTAAGATGGCTCCTTCATGTCAATGTGGCTGTAAGGCCGAGCCCCAGCTGCGGGTGACACTTGAGCCTGTCAACCAATATGTTTGATGAGGTTCATCACTTCTTAGCCAGGCTATTTGATGGGTGTGTCTTCCCTTGAAAAGCCACAGTGTCAAAGGGACTATAAAACATGAGGGGAAAAAAACCTAGGCTTTCCCCACCACATACTGATTGAGAACACAGGAAACTTAAGTGGTTATATGGGAACGGTGGGGGAGGGGAACTAACCAAAGTAAAACACTCAAAGTGAGCAAGGTTTCTGTATTAATTCCCTGACTTTCTGGTATCACTTTTAGACTGGCCAGTAAGAAGCATCATTTGCCTTGAATAAACCATATTGTCCATCCCCTGGAATGGGACAGTTCAGTTCTGTTCCTTGTGCCAATTGACCACATTCACCCAAAAGAGATGAGCAATCCTGAGTATCAGTCAGTCCTGGGATTCAAAGTCATAAGCTTTTGGTTGGTGAGCCAAATGTCAGGCCTATCGGACCACTTCAATTTATCAGTTTAGTTAAAGAATCCTCTAATAAACACACGCACGCTATAAAGAAAGGTAATATTTTCTTAAACGTTCAACGGTTTAATTTCTTCTGGTAATGCACCGGTTAACCTGCTCACGCAAAATTCCTTTTGTATGCTATTTTAACACAGCCATTAATGTGTTTATTTTAAAGCAGCACAGTAACAGAAGAAATCAAAGCCCAAGGTTATAAAAAAAAAAGCATAATTACACTCTGTGATGTGCAACAGAGATTCAGCTTACAAAGCCATAAAACAGAGTTTAAAAATCACTTTAATGAAGACCCAGGTGAAAAGAAAAATTGCTTGTTCCTCCACTTTCCAGTTGTGATGCTTGAAACAAAAGTAGAATGGAGGTTTTTGAGAAGCCAGCTGCTGTTTTTCCTTTGAGTAAGAGTAACAGGACTGATAGATTTGCAGTGGCTCTCACACACACATCAACAGCAAAGCACTGTCTTGAGACTCCCTAGAGAGCAGTCCAAAATCAGCCTCTTATTAAACCAACTTCAATTCTTTGGAGGTCTTTGGATGGCAGAGAGAGAGAAAAAAAAATAAAAGGCATAAATTCATTTTCTTAAATCTGAGTTTCTGCTTGAAAAAAGAAAAGTCTACAATTCTGAGTAACTTTTGTAAAAAATAAGCTGAGGCACTTTGGCTCCGAAATAGCAAGGGGGAATATCAACATACAAGCACTGACACATTTGCCTGAAATTCCACTCACCCGTATTTTAACTGTGCCATTAGTCCATTTACAATAAGTGGGCTAACACCGCTGCTAAAATAACAGAGAGAGGAATTTCAGATGAATGTATTAGCGTTTGCACACTAGTTCCCAAAGGGTAAACTCATGAACTTAGATTATAAGTTGTTTTAAATGTTCATGCCCATTTAAGAATTCTTTGATGTCATATGAGAGATGTAGAATGCATTTTTTAAACACTATTTAATCACGTGTACTTGTAAAAAAAACTTGTGACTTTTCTGTTAGATATCAGGACAACAGACCTGTTATGGTTAGAAATGTAAGAAGTGTTTGTGAGAAAGAGACATGAAAGAAAGCTATAGATGCCATTAAAGTCAATAGCACATAGGTGAGCTGTTAACCATAACCACTGCAAGCTGTTTCCCTGCTTGCTGTTGCTAGTAAGTGACTTGACTGAATGCCCAACCCTCCCGATGACATTTCATCAGGCGACAAACTACTGGCTGTTAGGACAAAAAAAACATCCTCCTATCTGAAAAGGGCCAGCCCTTTCTCAGCTGTCAGTTGAATGGTAAGCAGATGACAAGCCGGCTGCAGTTTGTAGTGTCTGAGGCATTGATAAAAACACAACCTTTCCTTCCCACACGCTGCAGTCTCTGAAGGCTCTTGTTTTAATGAGGCAAATTCAGATGAGCAGAGGAACTCAGGACTGAAGTTTATTTTTGTTTTCTTTTTTCTTTCTTCCTTCCTGTACAAATTTCAGCTAGCTCCAGAGAAGGAGGAAACTTCATATCCATTCAAATTCTGCACAATTGGTGTTCTGAGGAATTACTAAAGGCAATTGGACTAATGCTTCAGGTGTGACTGGGTCATGGATACAACAACATCGGGGCAACTCGGAGACATCAACAGAAAGATTGCTGTGAAGGGAAGTCCGCGTGAGGAACTCTCGCTTTGCCCAGGTGAATTCATTGCTGCTTCAGTATGCGTCTTTTCCTAGATCCCACTCCAGGAATTTTACTACAATGTGGAAATGGATGCTGACCAGCGGTGTCTCTCCCTTGCCCCACTTCGCTTGCTTCCTTCTGTTCTCCCTGGCCTGCTCGGTGTCCGCCAGTTGCCGCGGCGAGTCCGAAGATGCGATAACGCTGGATGCTACAAACTGCTCCTCGAGCCTGGAGCGCCACACGCGCAGCTACAACCACCTGCAGGGCGATGTGCGGTGGCGGAGGCTCTACTCGGCCACCAAGTACTTCCTCAAGATCGATAGAGCTGGGAAGGTGAATGGGACCAGAAAGAAGAACTGCCTGAACAGTAAGTAGTCGAACCCCCATTTTAAAATCAGCTTCGGTCACACAGTGAACAGTCCTAACAGCTACTGTGGGGGCCGGGGTGGGGGGGAGGCGGGGAACAAAAAAATAAATCCTAGAGCTCCCATCAAATGATCCCTTTAAATGTTGAATGCCTTATGCAATGATGAGAATGTGCAATTTCTTTTATTTCGCAGGTATACAAATAGTACACTGGCATTTTTGATTGAGACTAATTGGGAATTCGTGCAATCTAACGAAACATTTCTCCGTCAAGTTGTTGTAATCATTGTGAGGAAGGTAGCATTTTTGGAGGGGGGGTGGGTTGCATTTCAGTGCGGAAATTCTCCCCTGCCCGTCAATGGATTAACTCTTTCCCAACCTAAGCAAATCCAACTAATCCTGCGATCTTAAAAAAAAATGGCCCAATAATGGGTTGGTATTTTTCTCAGCGCTGCACTGGAGTAACAATAAAATGCTCGCTAAAATGTCGATGGTAACTAAAATGGATTGGTTGTCAGATCTGCATGGACCTCTGGGCTTGTGATTAAATAGCCAATAAAATGAACTGATGTGTGCAGCACATGGCTTACAATCTGGGCTACCAGATTTAGTATTTTATTTTGCAGAAGAAAAGTCCAGGTTTTAAAGATACATCTTCCTGCTGTGCTCAATGATACAGCACGGTGATGCTAACATCGCTCTTTAACTCCCACCCTCAGTGAGTGGTGATTATGCAGAAATTTTCAGCACAGCAGTGAGTTCAATTTTCCGTCTATTGTTTGCCTTTTTTTTTTTGACGTCACTTTTAGTCGTTTGCTCCCGCCGGTAAATTTGATAAAAACTTGTTTGAAACATTTAAGTGAATCTCTGCTTTATGTCCACTCCCCGGCACAGGACAGTGCACAGATGTTACATGTTATTGACTGCACAAAAAAGACACTAGACAGGGATGCTCATGAAAAATGCAGAGATAAGGGTTTCAGGGCACTGATGCAATAGTCTTAAATAGAGATGAGCAAAAGCTTCCGATTGTACATGTTCCTTTAAAAACGGGCACTTAATGTGAGGTGGTCTGGTGTTTCCAGTAATAGAGTGATGGATCTCATAGCGCTTCACATAGACTCCAGGATTTGACTGTTTTCAGCTAGCAGCACAAATACTTATTTTTACCCGGTTTGATCCGCATTTTAAAAATGTCCCCGGTTCCCTGTTTGTTTAGTTGCCCCCCTCCCTCCCCTCTCCTCCTTCAGCAACATGCACCGTTTTGGGGCTCTATTGAACTTGGTAACCACTGGCTAAGAGCTAAGAGGTGTGGGAGAGTGGCCTGGGTGAGTCACCTGCCAATTTTCACATCCTGTGGGGAAGCGTCTGCTCTCTGTTGGGTGTCTCCCCCTTGCTGACTCGAGCTGGAACCAGGTCTAAGGAAATTGCACGGCAGGAACCCACGGGCTTTGCTTTTCCGCTGTGCAGGGCATTTGGTGGATCAAGCTGCTGCTTCACTCATTCCGGGACTGCATTTAACCGATGCTTAACCAGGTCGCTCGAAGAGAGCACCTCAACTTACAGCAGAGCCCGCCGTTTCAAGATAGGGAAGAAAATCTCCAGGGGAGAGAGCTCTCCTTGAAACGAGTGCCTCCCACGGCTACAGAGGAGCAGTGACAGCAGTGACGGAGAAATCCGCAGCACAGGCCGTTAGCCGAAGGAGATCATTCTGGATAAGGCAACGCAAGGGCCAGGAACCAGAAACGGGAGTAAAATCGCAAAAATAAAATGACCGTTTACAATCAGCACCTTTCTTGCATTTTCTGTCTCATTCAAACATAATTGAAAATGGGTCCATTCTCATTACCTTGTTCAGCTTCTTTGTGAAGTTTTCTAGTAATGGAAATTAAAGGTTAATGAAATGGTGAATTCAATCCTCTATCATGTGAAGCTTAACCAGCAGTTAAAAAAACATTGCATAAGTTGCATAAATATGTAAATAAAGGCAGAGCCTTGAAACCTCTCAGTTGTCAGTCTTAACACTGTCACCCGGAGCTGAGCAACTCCTTCCAGTCTCAGCGTTATGTCAGTCTTCACTCTAAACTGACACCAGGTCAATCGAACTTGAACTCATCTCTGAAACCTGGAAATTGGCTCCACGCCCATTTTAGCATCAGCTGGAGCTTCGGGTTACCTGACTAGAAGAGACAACAATCTTTTCACAAAGAATTAAAGCTACAGTTTTGTCTGCCGCGGCTGACTGTGTTGAGGTGGGGTTGATACTGTGGCCAGGCACCTTGATTCATCCTTCCTGATAAAAACTTATACTTTTTCCTGTTACTCAGATGTTGGGATTGCTAGCCCCTGGGTGTGGTTAATGTGTGCTTAAGTTTTTCCAGTTGGATCTCTGGATGGGGCAGCACCCAGGTCCCCTCAAATTTTATATCTTTACATAAAAGGCAACTGAGAAGGAAAGACTTGCATTTATATAGCACCGTTCACGATCTCACTTTACAGCCAATAAAGTTCTGTTGAAGTGTAGTTACTGTTGTAATGTAGGAAACGCAGCAGCCAACTTGAAATGACCAGATAATCTGTTCTTTAATGATGTCAGTTGAAGGACAAATGTCAACCAGGGAGAACTACCCTGCTCTTCTGCAGGGCAGACGGGGCCTCAGTTTAACATCTCATCTGAAAGATGGCACCTCTGACAGTGCAGCACTCCCTCTGTACTATGCTAGAGCGTCAGCCTAGATTTGTGCTCAAGTCTCTGAGAGTGGGACTTGAACCCACAACCTTCTGACTCAGAGGCAAGGGTGCTACCCACTGAGCCACTGCTGATTCCTGGGGTCTCTCAATGTATCAGTTGGTAGATGCACTGCCCAGTATGGAATGGCGGCATACAGTCTAGGAGAGTCACAGCTTATGTCCCTTCTCTTATGCTGATTTAGTTGATCTTTACAGGGGTGGTGGGAGGGGTGCTAGAATTGGCTGCAGTTCTCCTGGATCAGGGAGGGGTGGGAAAAAAAACATCAGACACGGTTCCCACTAATGAAGTCAGATTTTCTAGCACCCCAGAATAACCCGAGCGGAACGTGCTGGAAAATTCTTTGGCAGCAGCTCCTCCAGCCTCTGCTTGCCCCCTGCCACTTATGGCATTTTCTGCCCAAAGCGATGCCAGGGTCAGGTCTGCCCAAGAATGGGCGGCTGTGTTATAATTAGGCACAAACACCAGGAATGCATCACACGACATACTTCACACCATTTGCACCTCAGCAGCAGTGACTGCAAGGAGCACTGGGCAATAGAGGAGAGGAATTTAAAAATTGAAGAGCGATACATTGCATAAACTAAGGTGCTTTTCCTCAACAACCAACAAAAAAATTAAAATCTTTCTAGTCTGCACTCATGCCTGAAGCTACATGCCACACTACACTGCGGTAGGTATCTCAGACCTGCCACTGCTGTTCTCCATGCTCTGGGCTCCTGGGCATAAGACAGGGAGCCCAACCAAACCCAGCACGGCTCTAGATGAGGTGTGAATGATGATGGCAGCAACATTAACGGCTACCACGTGGCAAAACAAGAGAAAAAAATTAAAACAAATATAAAGAAATACAGGGGCCGAGGTTATAGTCTGGGCAGCACGGTGGCATAGTGGTTAGCACTGTTGCCTCACAGCACCAGGGACCCGGGTTCAAATCCGGCCTCGGGTGACTGTCTGTGTGGAGTTTGCACATTCTCCCCGTGTTTGCGTGGGTTTCCTCCGGGTGCTCCGGTTTCCTCCCACAGTCCAAAGATGTGCGGGTTAGGTTGATTGGCTATGATAAATTGACCCTTAGTGTTAGGGGGATTAAATACGGGGATAGGGTGGGATATGTGTTGGTGTAGGGGTTACGGGGATCGGGTGGGATATGTGTCGGTGCAGGCTCGATGGGCCGAAATGGCCTCTATCTGCATTGTGGGGTTTCTGTGATTCTGTGATTCTGTGAACAGCCTGGCCCTGGAGACTCGGCCAGGGTCAGGGGTCACCACTGTGGCAGGCGGTTCTCCCATCACAACCTTGTTGCACCAGGCTCTGGCAGACATAGGTAATCCCAGCCGTGACCTCTATCCAGTGACTCCTGGTGCAAAGTGTGCATGTCAGGTGAGGACAGGATTCGGCTTGAGAGGGATGTTTCCAGCGATGGAATGGCCTCATTTGCTCATCCCTGGTCTTCATCCCTGGGCTCTGCATCCGTGCATCCAGTATTGCTTTTAGACATCTGCTGCTAAACAATTCAGTACTATCTGTACATGTATTTTTAATATTCTCTGGATTCAACTAACCATTGAACCCATTTTACTAAAGATAATAAGACTTTATCATTATAACCTTAAATGATGAAGACAAAGATGTTGATTAGCTCTATGTTAATATTAAAGACTTTCTGCGTATGATATTAGGCAATTGATTTCTTGCAGCAAGTGATCTGTTATTGCTTAGATATAGCTAGAAACCAACTTCTAGGAATTTTTACCCAAAGCTGCAATACACGAACAGCAAAATGCACTAAGTGTAGAAATTCAAGGGATGTCACACCATATCAAACCATCAAAATATCAAATCGAGTTCAACAATTTCAGACTATAACCTCGGCCCCTGTATTTCTTTATATTTGTTTTAATTTTTTTCTCTTGTTTTGCCACGTGGTAGCCGTTAATGTTGCTGCCATCAGCATTCACACCTCATCTAGAGCCATCTTTTGTTTCTTAACTCGTCCCATGACCTCTCCTTTTGCCTTGCACCATCATCCCTTTTGTCAGTCTGTCTCTCCTGCCTTCCATCCTATCACAGACCTTCCCTTTGTTCTTTCCTTCCCTCCGCCCTGCCCCTGCTTAAAAATCTCTTTTCTCTAACCTTTTCCAGCCCCGACGAAGGGTCTTCGACCCGAAACGTTGACTCTGTTTCTCTCTCCTCGATGCTGCCTGACCTGCTGAGTGTTTCCAGCATTTTCTGTTGTTATATCAAACCATTGTTCTTAACTCGGCACATCAAATTGTGATATTGTGTGGATTCATCACTGCTGGCTTACTTGCAGTGGATCATTTCCTGAAACCAAAACCATGAATGTTCTCATGTCACGCACACGCTTATGTACTTAATGATGGCCGCCTTTTACGTTGCTCTTCCTTGCGTCAAAACTTTCCACCAGTTAGAGAAGCACATAATCTTTATAATATCCTTTACTTGCTTACTGTTAAGCCAATCAAAACGAATGATGAACATTTTTGCCCGCTGTTTTATACTGGTCCCCACTGTGCACAGTGGCCGTGCGATTCTCAAAGAAAATCTCAATGTAGCCACCCAAGTGGGAGTCTCGTAGTGGCACCAAAGTAGGGCCAAAGGAGTCATCCCTGACCCACCACATCATAGTCCAGTTACTCCCAGAACGTAGGGCAATTTTCCGCTAAAGTACCACCTCATTAGAATAAAGTGGTCGTGTATCTCAATGTTTTTTGGTGTTTCTTTTTAAACAATTTACACACTGGCCATTCGATTCATTCAGTGATTTTCAGGAGCGTGCAGTATTATATTCAGCCAAGCTATCGATGCGTATTTAAAAGATATTCTGCATTAGTGCCTTCTATAAGCAGAGGCTGTGGTCATTGAGGTTGTCGTGAGAGTGTGGGCACTTGACGTTTAAAAAAATAAACTGAACTTGTAAAATAAGCTAACATGTGGTGTAATCCAGAGACACGACAGCACTTGGTGGTTTGTGAAGAAATGAACCACGATATCCTGTTTTGTACCCTCTGTGAATACCTGACTGCTGAGGTGAAATGAATCAAAATGGCAAAAAATGGTTCGGAGAGGTTAATTTTTGTCAAGCTTGGCCAGATCACCTGTGGGAGGGAGAGCAAACTGACTGGGAGGAGCTTCTCCCACAACTTGAGTGTACCTCCTGGTGGGTCAGTTACGAAGAAGCACCCACGTCTGCACATTGTACTGGCCCGACTTGGAAAACAGCATAGATGGTGGCGGTCTTGGGCTGGAAGGAGAATGGACTGTAGAGGCGAACGCATAGGTATCAAATCAGATATAAATAAGCCCTACACTACTGAATTAACCTACCTGCTGCAATTGTATTATGCATAGGAAGATTGCTGTCTTGAATTAATTGCAAAATAAAATGGCATAATTTATGAGGCTCTCTTTGCATAATTCAAATTGTGATTAATTTTCATATCATTATGTAAATAGCTGGAAGTAACTTTGGGACAGAATGAAATTATGAAAAACCTAACCGTAGCAATTTGCACTCCATATAAACAAGTGGACAAAAATTAAAACTTTGAAAACTTGTGATACAAATTGGTTGCAATAGAAACCATCAAGATCCTTGACTGTTTATAGCAATGTGAACAAGTTGTCCTAACTAGGGATGGAAGGAGAAGGAAATGAGTTGCTAATCTATTATCAGTAAGTGAAGAATACTAGCTGAACTGGCTTGGTATTGTTGCCCATTGATCCTGCTTGTTTCATATGTTGAATAAGTGTACAGAGCATGGGCACAGTGATGTGGGTCCGAATAGCAATGCTTAAAATGTACCAGGTCCCCCTGCTGTTTTAAGAGCTGCACGTTTATCTGCACACAGAATAAGTCTCAACGTTCCTTTTCCCGCCTCGCCAAAATAAAGTAAAAATCTTTCTGTGAAATGTTACCAGAATAAAAGTCCAACAATTGTGGCTGGCAGTGGCTTGCAGCACCAAGCCAGTATATTTCATTGGCATTTGATAGACTGTAAAATCTCCACAAAGGTGATTGATACCACAGTAATGTAATGGTTATGATAGTGGTTATGATCCAGGACAAAGCAGCCCGCTTGATTGGCACCCCATCCACCACCAGAAACATTCACTCCCTCCACCACTGGCGTACCGTGGTTGCAGTGTGTACCATCTACAAGATGCACTGCAGCAATTCGCCAAGGCTTCTTCGGCAGCACCTCCCAAACCCACAACCTTTTCCACCTGGAACGACAAGGGCAGCAGGCGCATGGCAACACCATCACCTCCAAGTCCCCCTCCAAGTCACACACCAACCTGACTTAGAAGTATATCACCGCTCCTTCATCGTCGCTGGGTCATAATACTGGAACTCCCTCCCTAACAGCACCGTGGGAGTACCTTCAACACACGGACGGCAGCGGTTCAAGAAGGCGGCTCACCACCACCTTCTCAAGGGCAATTAGGGATGGGCAATAAATGCTGGCCTTGACAGCGACGCTCACATCCCATAAACAAATATTTAAAAAATGTACTGGACTAGAAACCCAAAGGATAATAAACTCTGAATCATACCATTGCAGGTTGTGGAAATAAAATTCAATAAATCTGTTCATTTGTGGGCTGACACCAGAAAAAAATGACTATTGAATGCTACTAACTTGTCATTAAAAACACAACTGGTTCACTAATGTCCTTCAGAGTAAGGAATCTGCCACCCCTACCTGGTGTGGCCTACATGACTCCAGTCCTACATTATATGGCTGGCTTTTAACACCCTCTGAGGTGGCCTAGCAAGCTACTCGGTTGTCAGGGCAACTAGGGGTAGGCAATATATATACGGCCTCACCAGTGTTGCCCTCATCCGGAGAAGATTATTTTTGAAATGTAGGCTGCACCAAAAAGTTTGGGCTGCTTTTCATCTCCTGAGGCTAATCGTTGACTAATATCCTCAGCCGATTAAGCCACAGAAAGAAACAGAAAACTGTGGGGAGTCTTGCTCAGGAAAAACAAAGCACACTTTGGAGCAGTTCATGGTGGAAGGGGTTAAAATCCACAATATGTTTCAGTGATGCCTTTCCAGATTACCTGTTGTTGTAACTGAATACCATTGCAGCTGTTCTGAATAAAGATATACCACAGCATGGTATATTTGGACAAACAAAAAAATCCTTTTTCTGTGAAGCTGTTCCAAGGGCCCTTTAAGTGTAAGCATTTCAAATTTTCATTTCCTAGATTTCCACTGAAGAAGTTATGATTATTTTGACTGAAAGCCAATGATACCTCAGATTGCATTAACGGTGCTTTTACTTTTCCGTTTTTAGTGAATTCTTTGGGAAGGATGCCCTTTTGCCTTCTTCAACAAACGCCCCCCCCGCCACAGAACCCTAGTTTTGTAAGTCCCAGATGCATGTTAGTAACGATGCTACTGCTCTCAGCCTTTCCTCATTGTGTATCATTTAAATTCCACCATGGTCACATCAAGACCCTGCCGCAATGGAGCAAAGCAGGTTATGCCTTCGCTGTGGGGAAATCTAACATCTATTAAGTTTAACTAACTTTGAATTATCCAGCGTCTCAACATTTTTGTGTTTCTATATTTTGTTCTTAGAGTAAACAAAATACTGTATTACAAATTTAACGCTTTCATCAACTTTTCTTGAGCAAGTATCAACGGAATGTCAAAATATGGTCGGCTTTTTTTTTGCAATGCGTGAAATATATTCTTTTCAAAAATTTTATAGCTACCCCTCTGAGGGGCATTTGACATCATGGTCTGTGTAATATATCTGGATATAAAAACCAGATTTGCTATTTGAATTAGAGGGATTTGCTTAAGAGATTATATATGACCTTTATAATAGGAACTGAACCTGTAATTGTTTTTTTAAAATTCAAACTGCAATTATTATTTTGTTTTACCACCTTGTTTTCTTTCCTCTTTTTCTCTTGCCACCAGTTGTCAGGATAACATGGTTTGGGCCACGAATAACTCCATGACAATCATTAATGCTAAGTCAAGATTCAGATGAGTGTTGATGTAATGAAGACACAGTTTTGCTAGGGAGCCTTGCCAGCCTGAAATGCATATTGGGGAAATTGCAGGCCTGCTCCCCACAGTTCTGCATCCAATCATTTTAATGGCTTTCAGTTGGTAGCGCAAAAATATTCGACAATGCCAGCTTATCTTCATTCCAAGGTGGGACCTCTCTGCTTGGTGCTCCGCACAATGGTCTGTCTGAGAATTGGTAAACCTCACCCAATTTAGGAAAGTGAGTTTGAGTGATGAGCAGGCTTGTGGGAGTGAAACTTGTAACCTTATTATTAGGAGACAGCAGTTCAAAGATGTGAGCCATTGGGCTCTCACAGAGATTTAGGTGAGAAGTCCCTTCAACCCATTTGATCTCATCCTTCCAGAATACCAACTGTGTCATCCTCCCATTCCAACATCTGCCTCTTACTCAAATGAATCCAGATGGGGAGGCCGAAAACGGCCGAAGAATCCAGCAAGGCTGGGAATGCAGAGGTCCTGTCAAACTTAACGGCAGGACATCATTAACATTGTTTAGTTCCGTATCCCACCCGGCAGCTGGGCAAATAGTGAGCCAGAAGGAACACCGGCGGCAGGAGGCCGCAGCTGGAGACCTTTGGGGAGGGTCCCCAGCAATCAAGAGTGGGGGAGAGAGGACGCGATCAGTAGGAGGGAGGCTGAAGCCTTTCTTGAGGAGCCATGGGGAGCACTCCTGCTCCTCCTGGCCCACAAGGAGTGCTGAAAGAGACACTTACCTTATGGAGCAGACAGCTCCCACCTCCCTTTCACTGCCGGGTTTCCCAACCCCTGGAAAACCCACGCAGCAGCAGTGAATTTTAATTGCACCGTGGGAGCCGAATTTAAATATGTTAATTAAGTGTTCCACCGCTCCACGATGGGACACTCAGATGCCTCATTATTCACCGGTGTAAAAAAGTGGGTGGGCATGGTGTGTTGAGGATGCGTTCCCCGTATTTAAGATATCTCCCCCCCACCCACCGACCTTCTCCTTCCCATCATGGGGGACGGTGGGGGGGGTGCGGGGGGGTGGTTGGCGATGGTTGTAATATCGAGACGATAGATTCTTACAGCTCAGAAGGAAGCCATTCGGCCCATCATGCCTGTGCCAGCTCTTTGAAAAAGCTGTCCGATTAGTCCCACTCCACTACTTCTTCCCCATAGCCATGCAAATTTTTCCTTTTTAAATATATATCAACTGCCTTTTGAAAGCCAGTACCGAATCTGCTTCCAGTACCCTTTCAGGCAGTGCATTCCAGATCATAACAACTGGCTGTGAAAAAAAATTCTCCTCATCTCGCTGCTCCAGCTTCTGTGTACAGAAACACTTCCTGATGTCTGCCCCAGGTTTGCCCTTCATAACGCTAAACTTGTGCTCCCTTATCCCGCTACTCTGGTGTATCTAAAAGTATTGCTTTTTTAGTTCAAACTACATTCCACCATTCAAAGTGGAGATGCACTATTGGATGCAATTTTTTAAAAGTCCTTTGATATGATTAAAACCTTATAAGTGATCTGAAGGATCCTTAAAACTTGTAGAAAAATTGAAATTAAAAATAGAAGATATTACTTTTGTAAAAACTTATTTGGGAAAGAAAATAATTCTGGTCAACATTATTGAGCTTTTTCAATAATACGAGGAGGAAGTATTCTGCTCATGATGTGCAGTGGCATCATAAATACATTCATCTAGCATTCCGTCGGTCGTTATTGTAAAGGCAGACATTCTCAACAGGCTTACAATTTCACTAGAAATTTCATCCACAGGAATCTTCATAATACGTTTTACAAGATGAGAAGATAAATAACATACGTAGAATTACATAGAACATACAGCACCGAAACAGGCCTTTTGGCCCAGCCAGTCTGTGCTGGAGTCTATGCTCCACACGAGCCTCCTCCAATTCCATCTGCCTCATCTCAGCCTTTCATCTTTCCATTCCCTTTTCTCTCATGCACTTGTCTAGTTTCCCCTTGAATGCATCCAAGCTATTTGCCTCAACCACTTCCTGTGGTAGCGAGTTCCACATTCTAACCACTCTCTGAGCAAATAAATTTCTCCTTATTTCCCTATTGGATTTATTAGTAACTATCTTGTATTTGTGGCCCCTAATTTTGGCAACATTCTCTCCACATCTACCCTGTCCAACCCATTCATAATTTTAAAGCCCTCTATCAGGTCTCCTCTAAGTCTTCTCTTTTCTAACGAATGAGGAAGGCCATTCATTCAATTTTGATCTTTCCAGAAAAATCTGACAGTCTCCCGGCATGGCATCTAATTGTTTCTTAAATGATCCCAGTGTTTTCTCCCTTCAGTGCAGGCATAGAAGGGCTGAAAGGTCTCCTCCTATGCTAAAAATTCTATGTTTTGACTTCCATTACTCTACTCATATATTCATTACTTTTGTCTTCCTGACATCAGTCCAAAATTTGTCTTTCACTAGTCTGGATATGAGTTGGCATGTCCTGCTCACACAGTTTAGTTTGAGATAATTTTCCGAATCTGCCATTTACTGCCTTTACATCCCTTTATAACGTCACCTCTTGGTTGCCATCTTTCAATTTACAATCCCACTGCATTGACGAGCAGAGGAATTCTTCCCTAACGATGCCGCTCATTAGAAATTTCACATAAAGATGGTAAAAACGCTTGTTCCGACCTTACTTTGTTCCAATGTAAAAAATATGCATGACATCACTCCTGACTAATCACGAGTGACCATTTCATTTTGTGGGAACACATGAGCAGAACTTGGGGTTCTTGGGGTAAAAAGGAAAGCCACAAATGCTGGCCACCTGAACATTCCATTTCTTTTGTGTGCATCTTGGGACCACATCAATTCATAGTGAGATCTTGCATGCCAGGCTCCTTGAACTCAGAGGGTTGTGAACCTTTGAAATTCTCTACCCCAGAGGGCTGTGGATGCTCGGTCATTGAGTATATTCAAGACCAAGATCGATAGATTTTGGGGGAATCAAGGGATATGGGGGTAGGGAGGGAAAGTGGAGTTGATGAAGAAGATCAGCCATGATCTTATTGAATGGCGGAGCAGGCTCGAGGGGCCGTACAGCCTACTCCTGCTCTTATTTCTTATGTATGACCCAATGATGCAATAGATCTGCTCTCTCCACTCTGCCGCAACAATGTGCGTCAGCCTCAACCACAGAAGAGCTCCAAATGCATCAGTGCAGCATTTTCCCATTTCCCATTACAGTCGTCGTGTAGCCTCTCTGATTCAGAATGCCAAATTTCGGCTGTAGGCCCATGACCCTAGGAACTGGATTGAGACTTTCCAAATTCCTTTTGTGTGAGACACTTAAAGCCAGCAAGCGGAAGAATTTCACCCAGTCTGTGTTGGATTCAATGCCAATTACTGGAGGTAAACGGCTGGATTTCTTCACTGTGTAAACTTTAAAAAACTTTTGAAAGCTTAGCTATGGGTACTTAACCCATGCATATAGTGAACTCTTCAGCCCTATAAAACTGTGGGGTTTTGCTCTTCCCTCTGCAGGCAGTTTGACACTGGGAGGAAGATGATTGATGACACTGCGTGCGCACATCAAATGGGATACCATTTAATATTATAATGTTAATATAAATCAGTAATCCATTTGAGGGAGAGGGAAATTTTCAAAAGATTAAATATTACATCAGCTATCAAAATCTTTAAATTGTTATAAGGAACCCATCTCTGAGTGAATATTGCCAGTGAATATCGCCAGGGTTACAAAGTGATGTATTTTCTATTATATGTCTTCACATAGTGTGTCCTAATAAATGCTATTGTGTCTTTTGGTTGGTTGGGAGGAACATTCTGTTCGAAGTGCACATATGCAGCGCAAATGTTGGCTGTGTGTTCAAGTGAAATGTGTTCGGGTGAAATTCCCCTGTCCACTATTTTAACAAACGTGTTAATCTATTAATATATTCATTACTAATATGAAACTGAGTGACTTCAACTCAATAACGTAAAAATATAGAAAGAACATCCAACAACAACAACTTGTATTTATTTAGCGCCTTTAATGTAGTAAAATGTCCCAAGGCGCTTCACAGGAGTATTAAAAGACAAACAATTTGACACCAAGCCACATAAGGAGAAATTAGGGCAGGTGACCAAAAGCTTGGTCAAAGGGGTAGGTTTTAAAGAGCGTCTTAAAGGAGGAAAGAGAGGTAGCGAGGCAGACAGGTTTAGGCAGGGAATTCCAGAGCTCAGGGCCTAGGCAACAGAAGGCACGGCCACCAATGGTTGAGCGATTATAATCAGGGATGCACAAGAGGGCAGAATTAGAGGAGTGCAGATATCTCGGAGGGTTGTGGGGCTGAAGGAGATTACAGAAGTAGGGAGGGGCAAGGCCATGGAGGGATTTGAAAACAAGGATGAGAATTTTGAATTCGAGGCGCTGCTTAACCGGGAGCCAATGTAGGTCAGCGAGCACAGGGGTGATGGGTGAACAGGACTTGGTGCAAGTTAGGACACAGGCAGCCGAGTTTTGGATGACCTCAAGTTTACGTAGGGTAGAATGTGGGAGGCCAGCCATTGAGACTGTACTTTCTATATTGCTGCTATGTAGGTAAATGTGCAGCCAATCGCAGACAGCAAGGCACCTCAAACAGCAAACAAATGACCAGATAATCTTCTTCCAATTGAAGAGGCTTTGGCCGGTGCACGAGAATTCCTTGCTGTTCTTTCACATCCACCTCAGCAGGCAGGTTTAACAACAACTCCAAAAGTTGGCGGGGGTGAATTTCAGCAACGTTGACACTGATTTTCCAGGGTTCACGTGGCTCTTCCACCAAAACTATGGCAGACGAACACGAGAACCACCACGGAAATTCACCACCTGCAACGCCGCCAGAGCCGAACTCCCTCATCACCGTATTGAAGTGTCAGCCTAGATTATGTGCTCGAGCTTGTAGTGGGGTTCAAGCCCATAACCTTTTGAATTAGAAGTGAGCATGCGATCCACCAAGCCAAGCTGATAGCTAGGCCTCGATTCTAACCCCTGTTGACAGCCTGATTGACAGTCTGGCTGCCTGCCGGGCAGGAAACCCTGCAGCAGAAGGACACAGCGGAGGAGCAGGTAGCAGGCAGGTAGAGATCGCAGTTTGGTGGGGGGAGGAGGGATTTAGTGGTGGGGGGAGGGGAAAAGAGATCGTGGGGAGATAGAGCATGGACGGGAGGTGAGATGGTGGTCACGAGGGGCAAGATGGTGGTCATGGTGGGGAGAGATTGTGAGGGGGACAGCCTTTTCGGGGGGCAAGATCATGGAGGGTGGGGATGGGGGTCAGACATATCGGAGGGCTTGGGTTTACAGGGTAGCTTGTTGGACTGGGAGCAAATACTCCTGCTCCTCTCAACCCACAACCAGCGCTGTAAAGACCTTATGGATCCAGCCCTTCTCGCCTCCTTTTACCTGCCGGGTTTCCCGAGGCCATGGAAACAAGCCACACATTAGTTAAAAATAAAAAGCTTGTTAAAATGGAGGCACGCAGCCTCCATAAAAGCTGTTACCAACCGACCCGCCACCTAAGAGTGGATTGGTTGCCCGTCCCCCAGCCTGCCTCCATTAAAACCGGAAGCGTATGGGGTCCTGGGCTTCATAAATAAAGGCATAGGGCTCGATTTTGTCAATGGGGAGTTTTTGGTGGCGGGACACCCACTTTTTGGGTTGTAGTCCAGCCTTCATCGATTTGTGGCCAACCCACGCTATTTTCCCTTGGTTGACCTTGTTAAGCCCGCCCAGCAGGCTCAGCAGGCCAATTAAGGGACACCTGGTTACATCAGCGATTGACATTTCATCTGTCAAGAGCTTTTGACAGATGAAAAATCAGC
The DNA here is from genome assembly GCF_052327205.1 of Somniosus microcephalus. Lineage (NCBI taxonomy): Eukaryota > Metazoa > Chordata > Chondrichthyes > Squaliformes > Somniosidae > Somniosus > Somniosus microcephalus. The sequence goes on from NC_140999.1 coordinate 19,469,005, forward strand.
GTTTGACAGCTCTGTGAAGCAGTCAAACACGGACAATCTGTCTTCTAACTTGAGTCCTTCTACTCAGACTCAGTTAGAGATCTCTCCAGACCAGAAAGCAGAGGCTGCAGTTTTTGACAGTTCAGCGGCCATTCTGCTTTCTGTGCCGGTGAGCTGAGGGACTCCCGAGAACTGAAGGAAGGAAGCCTGCAGGAGAAAGTAAAGGTAAGGTAAGTAAAACTTAGTAAAACACTTTACACTTACCTCACACACTTAGCTCTGCACACATGCACCCATCACTCACCTGCACAACAGACATCTCGACCCCTTCAACCCCTGCAGACCGACGGTCTGCCTCGCTAACTTGGTGTGGTTCGGAGCCGTCGGACAGCCCACACTTCGGGGCTAAAAATAGGGATTAGGCAGTTAATTGGCACTAATCTCCTTCCCGCCTCGGGGAGGCGGCTCCCAGCACAGGTCGGGTACCCACCTCCTGGGACATTGGCACGGAGGCGGGTTGGGGGCGGGATGGGTTCCTGCCCCCCGATTCTGCAATTTTCCCACCACTCCTGCCTCTAAACCCGCCTCCTCGGGGCTTGGAAAATCGATCCCATAGAGTACAAATGCAAGGAGGTTATGATGAACCTGTATAAAACATTGGTTTGGCCTCAACTAGAGTATTGTGTCCAATACAAGAATGGTTCCAGGGATGAGGGACTTCAGTTATGTAGATAGACTGGAGAAGCCGGGGTTGTTCTCCTTAGAGCAGTGAAGTTTGAGAGGAGATTTGATAGAGGTGTTCAAAATCATGAGGGGTCAAGACAGAGTAGATAGAGAGAAACTGTTCCGATTGGCGGAGGACACAGATTTAAGGTGATTGGCAGAAGAACCAAAGGCGACATGAGGAAAAAAAATGTTATGCAGCAAGTGGTTAGGATCTGGAATGCACTGCCTGAGAGGGTGGTGGAGGCAGACTCAATCATGGCTTTCAAAAGAGAATTGGATAAGTACCTGAAGGAAAAAATTTGCAGGGCTACGGTGAAAGGGCGGGGGAGTGGGACTAGCTGAAGTGCTCTTGCAGAGAGCCGGCACGGGCTCGACAGGCCGAATGGCCTCCTTCTGTGCTGTAGTCATTCTATGGGCTCGATTTTGCTAGGCCAGAGGAGGCGGGATTGAATACGTGTGAGGTGGTAAAATCGCAAAAAATGGTGGGCGGGCCCGCCAAGAGGCGCGATAGGCCCTTAAGGGCCTTAACAACAACTTAAATGCCTCTATAATCCCATTTTGAGAGGCCTTTCTGATTTTACCACTTTTCCCACCTACTGCACGTCTCCTCTGGAACACGCCAGTGAATCCTGGCAACCTCACAAGTGGATTGCTTACTAACAGCTGCAGCTCCACCATTAAAAAGGAGTTTTCAGCAATCATCATTTGCAGGTGGCAGAACTTTGTTGTCTCAGGTCTGGGGGAACTTTTAGCAGGCATACCCATTGTAGTGGAAGTAGAGTCTGACAACAACCTCCAGTGTGACCTCCTGGGAAACCCCTCTCGCCACCTTGACTGAGCGCTTCCTCAACTGAGGCATATACCAGAAGCATGGGAACCATTTATTTCCTTTCCTCCTGGACATCAGGTTCGGACGAAGACCAGCCGTGGCAGCAGCAGAACCATGAACAACAGCACCACCAACAGCAGCAGCAACAACAGGAGCGCCAAGCTGCTGCTCACCCACCTGAAGCTGCACAGGCCAGAAGGCGCCAGTGTGCGACCACATTGCTGCCCGGGATGCAAGGGATGCACTCATCTTGGCCAGATTTGCTTAGCCTGCACAATCAAACACTTTGGCCTCGCACCTTCTTATCAGATCATCGACAATGGCCACCAACCTATGGATTCCTATCACTCTGACCACCATACTGACAATTGCAAATCGCCCTAAGCCCTCAATGTGGAAGTCCCATTTGCGAAATGACACATGCCACAACTGCAACAGTTTGCCATCAGAATTTTTTATGACAATAAGCAACTGATGGCATTTAAAAAATAAACACAACATTACACCCAAGTGATTACCCTTGTGACTACTTGTGCATTCTCTTCCTCTTACGCGTGCTCCTACGTTTGGCTTCCCCTGTGGCTTCAGCAGATGTGGAGGCCCCTTGCTCACTTTCTTGCTGCTCCTGTCTCGACACCTTTGGCGGGCGTCCTCTGGGGTTGCGAGCCTGTCGGCAACAGTCTGCTGCTCCTATGGCTGTGCAGGGGTTGAGATGCCAATCTCAGTTGGGTGGGGACTCTGGTGGGGCTCTGACCGAGGGCTCTGCAGTGGCATGGTCATGTGAGCACTTGGAGAGGAACCCCCACTTCCTTGTTGTATGCCACCAACATCCCTCTCATGGGTCAGCCCCACGTCAGAGCTAGCAAGTGGCTGGACAGCACCATGCTGCACTGCAGGGGGGCCATGAGGACCCGTTTCTGCACTGGAAGTCCTACTCCAGAGGACTTGCGTGAAGGTCTTGTTTGTTTGCTCAATCGCTGACCATCGCTCCTCAAGAGATGTCAGTCTATTCTGAACAATTACGATGTTTTCAATACCCTGGTGACTAAGCTCCTCCATGGACGTAGCCATCCTCTCCTCTACCATAGCCATCCTCTCCTCTACGGTAGCCAGCCTTACCATGGAGGTAGCCATCCTTTCCACGGAGGTTGCCATCCTTTCCGTGGGGATGCGTTCATGCGCCAATACCTCCACAAAGGCTCTGCTCATGTTAACGATAGACTCCTCCATTCTCTCCACACTCGCAGCGACCCTGGAGACAAAACCTGCCAGAGACTCCTGCACCTGTTCCTGGAGTTCCAGCACCGCTCTCCTTCTGGATGGACCCGGAAGCACAGTGTCGACATGCAGCTATGCCGAGCTGGGAGCGTCCTGCGCCCTCCAACGAGGACTCTCCACTGCTGTCCCTGTCTCCACCATCTGCTGATGCTCACTTGTGAGCTGTGATATACCAGGTGACAACTCTACTCTATGTTCCGACGGTCCCACCGAGGTGTGAGTGTCTGCGCTGGTGATGTGTGCACTGAATTCTGCTGACGCAGCCCCCTCAGAGGTTGCAGCTTCCTCTGAGGAGTCTGGAAGCTCAGGCTCTTCCTCCTGGACAGTGGGGATGGGGGCTGTCGATGGTCCTGTGGGGGAGTAAAGGAAAGAGTTAGAGATGTGAGGCCAAGGTTACATGTACATTGAATTGTGCAGATGATCATAAGTCAATCTGTTAGAGCATCAGATTCATTATCAGTGACTCATGCAATGTCAATGAGAGAGATGCCAAACTATTCTGTCACGAGCTTGCTGTGATGCGCCTGTCTGTCCGTCCCCTACTTGAGAATCCTCCTCGATCCCGGCAATTTCCAGGGTCGTCTCCTCTGAGGTGGTGAGCTGGGCTACTGAGGGTGGCCCTCCTCCTGTCCTCGCTCTTTCCCTCTTATTGTGGGCTCTCTTTTCCTGCAATGAGGTACACAAGTGGAGTTTGAGTGAGAATGAAGGAGTGAGTGTAGAGATTCCATAGCATAGATGCTTAGCAGGAGACAAAGGGCCCTCCCTGTGTGTCATTGCATCACAGTGATAGGGAGTGTGAAGGCTGCATGGTAGAATAGTTAAGTGAATGTGACCATAGAGAGAGAGGGAATGGGTAAGGGTGCAGGGATGTAAGTGTCAAGTGGGATGTGGAGGAAGAGGTTGGCAAAGCAGAGTGCTGGTGATGAGAGGCGATGGGGATCAGATTGAGGGTGATGGGAAAGTCGTACTCACTTTTCCTGTGTGGAGAAGGTCATGAAACCTCTTCCTGCACTGCAGCCAGGTTCTGCAGCACATAGAGATTGAGTTGACCTCCTGGGCCACTTGCAGTCACACAGCTTTAGTCTGCTGGGGTGGCTTTTTTCTCCCTGAGGAAGGGAAGAGCACCTCCTTATTAGATCTTGCTCCCTGCACCAGAGCTTGGAGGGAGGGCTCATCAACGTGAGGTGCACAATATTGCTTGCTGGTGGACATGGTCGGTAATTGAAATCCTTCATACAATGTCCAAAACGTTTCCAGTCTCCAGAAGAAGCAAGGCTGCTTACAGGCCTGAAATTCAGCAGCACTGATGACGTCATCGGAGGCAACTTTCAGGATGGAAAGACTAATTGGGCCAGGCGTTCCCACACGCTGGAAATCAAGTGCCCAATTAGGGGAAAATTGCACTTTTTTCCCACTTCACATCGGAATCGGGTTCCTGACACGAAAACCACCTGACACGCCCCCAGCCCGCCCCAGTGGCAAAATCCAGCCCTATGATTCTATGATTGTAAGTGGGCGTTTTTCAGGGGTTAAAATTACCTCCACTGCTTGGGATATTTTAGGATAGTTATTAACAGCAAACATTTAAGATTACTTCAGAGTTTGGTTTCAGATCCCCCACCCCCAGAATTGAAATTATTCAAATCAGATGTCTGTTTATGGAGAAGTTATAGGTTGCCATAGAATTCAGATGTATCTGACCCATTAGGCCATCAAGTTACTGGGACATGACAGGCAGATAGTTCCTTTGACTATCGGCAGTTAACTCAGAAGTGTAAACCAACTGGGCCACCAGGGAAAACACAAAGCCATCAGACTGCTATGGAACTCAGATTACGTCTTTGGGGAAATCATGGAAGGAAGGAGAGTAGACTACTGCTGTAATTGGGATGGATGAACAACAGAGATAAATAAAATAGATGCCACCTCCCTGACAGTCATTCCCTTGCAGCCATCTGAGAAGAGCTTATGAAATGGGTCAGTGCATATACTTTGCCACACTACTAATAAAGTGACGTGAGAAATGTTTAAATCTGGAGGTTTTAATCTGGTTAAAATACAGAATATTTACAAAGTGCATCTATCAGCTTAATGAAGGTTCCAGATTGGCCACATTTTCTGTCGAAGACATGGGCAGTTTATCGGGATTCGGTGTAACACACGCTAGATTTCAGTGAGCAAATGCATAATGACAGAGAGAAGCTGGACTGGCTGAATCCAAGGATCCTGCTGTAAGCTTTGGATTCCAACCATTTGTTTTACCATTATATTGCACCATGAAGTTGGGTTCTTAAAGCCACAACAACCACAGCTAAAAAAAAATTAAAATATCCTGATGAGATACCATGACTTGTCCAGAGTCTAATATATCAGATATATCAGAATACGCCCAAATTTGGATGAAAATTCAGAATTCAAACTATGAAGTTCTCAATCAATTCCTGAATTCTATGGATCTGTATCTCCTTTAGCATTGGGCTTGATTAACTAGAAGATCTGAGTTCAGACTGTTTTAGCATCTCCAGCGATATGGAGAGTAACACTTTATGGGAGTAATTTTTACTTTTATCAGTGGGCAAATTGGCCACTCGTTTTACATCCCCTCTGATTTTCCATTGTAGACAATGAGAATCATTTTAACCTTTATCACCAGGCAAAATACAGGCGATAGCGAAATGACCACCATTTTAAACCGTGCCTGGTTTCTTGACTTCTGTGGAAAAGAATATAGGACTGGGCGTAAAGCAAGTGGCTGATTCCGTATCAACGACCCCCCCCATTAGAAATTAAAATCAGGCGGGTGTAAAACAGGCAGCCGATAAGCTATTGCTTGTTTTACAGCCAGCGATAGGAGTTAAAATGATTTCCCATGTAGTTAGTGCTAATGCAGGCTCTACACAGCACTGAGTTAGAATCTTCACAGTGTATTTATTAAAATGTCTTCATAATTCTTCCAAGTAATTGTTGTGCCAATTATCTTGTCATTTCTCTGTTAAAAGTGCCAGTATGATATTAGTTGAATAAAGTACTAAATCTTATTAGCTAATTCAGGATTTGTAGCTGGATTGTCAAATCCTGACTGTAACAGACTAATGATCATAGATTAATAGTAAATTAAATGCCTATTCCTTTTGTTGGTGCTGTACAGACTCAAGTGTAAAGTCAAAGAAACTCAAAGCACAAACAGTGCAGTATTCAAAAATTATATTGAAGATCTCTTGTCTTTGTTGAAGGTGTAATCAGGTTTCCAGGAAAGATAAAACAGCCCAGTTTCTGTACAATGTGTGCTCTTTATATAGCCCTGGAAATTATTGAGTGACACCATATAAAGACTGAATGTGCTCCTGTCAAATACTTCTCTTTGCTATTTTGGTGGTGACACTAACCTGTTTTTTAAATGGATTATGCCTCCCCTAAAATAGGAGTGGGAGAGGAACGTGGCTGTAAACTGCACATATCTGGACGGTGATTAGAAGCAGGAATCCAAAGTCATAATGCTCCCCTCTCTAACCCAGAGGCACTGAGGCTAATTTTCCCAGCTGAGAACATAAGAACATAAGAAATAGGAGCAGGAGTCGGCCATACGTCCCCTCGAGCCTGCTCCGCCATTCAATAAGATCATGGCCGATCTTCTACCTCAACTCCACTTTCCTGCTCTATCCCCATATCCCTTGATTCCCTTAATATCCAAAAATCTATCGATCTCTGTCTGAGATCAGTAATGCAGCACAGACCAGGTTCCTTCAAAGTCTGTAATGTTTAGCTACTCACAGGGACATCACCGAACCACCGAGGAGGTCAGTGGATACTTTGCCGGTCACAAAAGTAGACTTTTTCTGGCCCTCCCAGGGCAGTGGATCTCGTGGTAATCTGGATACTAAAGAGAGCACCATCTCCAAGAAAATGTCTTTGGCAAAACTTTTAAATGTTTCTTCACAACCACGCAATGTGATGGCACTGCGATGAAAACGGTTTGTGATGCTTCCCCCTCCCGAAACAAAAGAAGAGCTGCAAGCACTTTTTTCATGAAGATTGCACTCACTTGAAGAATAAATAGCACTGTGGCTCAAAAGCTTGTTTTGTTTATTTCTCATTAAAATACTAACTCTATTGCATTTGCCAACACTGTCAGGCTGTGGGGAACTGCAGCTGTTCAAGTCCTTGAACTGCTGCAGATCCTAAGCTGTGGGCCAGGAGAGAGGAGCAAGAGTGTTCCTTCCTTTAGAGGATTGATGGTTGTTGAATTGCTACCAGAAGACAGGGCAGTTTAAGGGCGATCCATGCTTACAAGGCACTTTTACAGATTTTGAGTAGCAAGAAATGTGCATTAAAGTGACAATTTGGTCACGCACTTTAGGAAGGATGTGAAGGCCCTTGAGAAGGTGCAGAGGAGATATTTCAGAATGGTTCTGGGGATGGGGAATCTTAGTTACAAGGACAGGTTGGAGAAGCTGGATTTGTTTCCATTAGAGCAAAGGAGGTTGAGGGGTGATTTGATAGAGGTGTACAAGATTATGACGGGTTTGGATAGGCTAGATGGGGAAAGGCTGTTCCCACTAGCTGATGGTACAAGGACTAGGGGACACAGACTTAAGGTTTTGGGCAAGAAATACAGGGGGGATGTGAGGAAAAAACTTTTTTACGTAGCTGGTGAGGACCTGGAACTCGCTGCTGACGTGGGTGGTGGAAGCGGAGACAATGTTTTCAAGGGGAGACTGAATAGGCACTTGAGGGAAATAAACTTGCAGGGCTACGGGGATGGAGCGGGGGAATGGGACTGACTGGATTGCTCCACAGAGAGCCAGCACGGACTCGATGGGCCGAATGGCCTCCTTCTGTGACTACTGTATGACATCTATGAAAGGACCAAATGCAATTTCTTTTCCACGCTTTATAAGAATTGAAAATAAAAGTGTGAAACTACCTGTAAATTTGACTACCTGTCAAATTCTTTGTCTTAAAATACTCCTGTGTAGCACCTTGGGACATTTTACTACGTTAAAGGCGCTATGTATACATACAAGTTGTTGTAAGAATTTCTGCTGCATACACCAGATAAAGCACCTGGTGTGCATTAAGTGCTTCCTAGCACCTAATATGGTAGATGTTGAACTGAACTTTTAGAGCAAACTGTTTCTGATGGCTACAGAAACTGAGAATAGCGCACAGAGCTCCTTAATACCGTGACCAATCTCTTTTCAAATGATACTGAAAATTGGAAGGTGCTTGTTTAAAGAAAGAAATTTATATAACTTGGCCCAAGGTGGTCCCAAAGTGTTAGGGAGCCAATTATTTGCTTTTGAAGTTTACTCACTGTTGCTATATAGGCAAATGTGGCAGTCCATGGCAAGATCCCACAAACAGTAAATGAGATAAATGACCAGGTAATGTGTTTTGGTGATATTGGATGAGAGCTAAATATTAGCTTAGACACTGGGAGCGGGGATTCAGTTCACACACACAGACTGGAACTATTACTCTTTTCGATTAGGTACACTTGCTAGTTAGCTAGTGTGAAAAGAAAATATTAGCCGTAGCTCAGTGGGTAGCACCCTTGCCTCTGAGCCAGAAGGTTGTGGGTCGAAGTCCCACTCCAGAGACTTGAGCACAAAAATCTATCCAGTCTTCTTGTTAGGCAGTCCCTCGGAACTGAGGATGACTTGCTTCCACATTAAAAATGAGCTCGCAGGTGACTGATGAGTCCAATGCGGGACCTACAGTCTCTGTCACAGGTGGGGCAGACGGTGGTTGAAGGGGCGGGTGGGTGGGGTGCTTGGGTTGACGTGCGCTCCTTGTGCTGCTTGCGCTTGGCTTCCACTTGCTCCCGGCGAAGAGACTCGAGGTGTTCGGCGCCTTCCCGGATGCTTCTCCTCCACTTTGTGCGGTCTTGGGCCAGGGATTCCCAGGTGTCGGTGGAGTACTGATGGAGTGCAGCACTGTCGGAGGTGCCATCTTTTGGATGAGATGTTAAACCGAGGCCTTGTCTGCTCTCTCAGGTGGATGTAAAAGATCTTATGGCACTATTTCGAAGAAGAGCAGAGGAGTTATCCCCGGTGTCCTGGGGCCAATATTTATCCCTCAATCAACATCACTAAAACAGATTATCTAATCGTTATCACATTGCTGTTTGTGGGAGCTTGCTGTGTGTAAGTTAGCTGCTGCATTTCCTACATTACAACAGCGACTACACTTCAAAAAGTACCTCATTGGCTGTTAAGCGCTTTGGAACGTCCGGTGGTCATGAAAGGTGCTATATAAATGCAAGTCTTTCTTTTTTTTTCTATTCATCAGTAGTTTGTTAAGGCAGTGAGGAGTTGAGCAATACAGACTAGGAAGATCCCAGGTTTGATGCCCAGGTCTGCGCTGATCTCAGCTGGGACAGCAGTTGGTGTAATACAAATGGAGTCAAGCTCCTACGTTATGGAGAAGAACATTGCTGTGGGTTCTTACTCCTGAGCACTATCCAGCAACCCTTGTTGCACGTGCATGAGAGGAGCTGGTAGGAATGATCTGTTACTCTCAGCTTTATGGAATTGGGAGTTGTGGTGCATGACATGAATCAGTCATTCATGAAAGAAAGACTTATGAAATACTGAGCGGCCTGCGGGTGGCGCTGTCCAGGGAGAGTATAAATACTCGGGCACGGGCCCAGCTTGCGCAGGACATTCTTAACAGGAACTAGTGAAAGACACAAATAGACCTCCATGTTGTAAAACAGCTGATTAAAGCTTTGTTTAACGCTTAGACCAAGTGCCTAGTAGTTTTCTTATGTCAGTGCACACATCAGGAACTAGGCCCGTCAGCTTCACCAGGAATCCTGCATAACGACACCCGAGTCACTCCTGGGTGCCAACTGGTGCCGTCTGTTTTGGAAAACTTAAGTACTGTACTGGGTTGGTAATGAATTCTGCCACCTCAACAGCCCTCATCAGTGGCACTCAGGAATGTCCTGGATGCAATCTGCAGGTTGCCACAGCTGATGGATCTTGTCACTGGCGTCTGTGTTTGAAGACCTGAGATAGAGAATCGCTATTGGAAGGGAAAAGAAAATTAAAAACAGAAACATTGGGTCAACAATTTTTTAATGACTTTTATTCAAAATATTTAATTTCGAAGGGGGAGGGGGGCGGGCTGTGCTGAGTACCATTTGTACAGAAATATTTCCCCTCTAATGTTTCTTTTAATACTCAAACCGGACAGTTCGTTGTGCCTGTCTATTTAGTATAAAGTATTCGGTGATAATTTAATTGTAGTGTTAGTTAAAGGTAGAAATCTGTTGATGCTGTCTCCTTTCAAATCAGTTTGCTGGACCTGACCCAGATCATAATGAATTTGTGTGAGCTGCAGGAAAACCTTCCTGCCTGGCCCGGCTATGCTGAGAACAGATGGACTTGGGGCTGGAGAGTGGTGAGAGTTGAAGCTGCAGCTCACGACCACGAGCTTGTGGACCAGTCAGCTTCACCAGATCATGTGTTTGTTTGTTTTTTGTGGTTTCTTGCTCATTGACCCTGCCAACTTCACAGGCAAAAGAAAATTTTAACTGCTCCCCTGTTCCATTTTCATTACTGGACTTGATTACCATAGTTTAGCCTTGTGCCCATGGCAATCTCAAACAGAGTACGGCCATTCGGCAGGCCTGTTTGTCTTTTCAACTATCCGAACAACAGAAGCACTGCCAAGAATTAAGAAAACTCCAGAAGCAACTGGAACAAATAGCGTACTGCCTCAGTGTCTACATCTCGAATCCAAACTTTATCAGCCAATTGTACCATCCAGCCTGGAGAAAACATACAGTTAAAACCCAAACATAATAGTTCAACAAAGCTTACAAACAAGGAAGATGATGCCTTATAGCAGTGAAACCCTATAACTGAAGAATATGCTTTGGGAGCAAACATTCTCCACACCAAGGGCTGGATTTTCATTCAGCAGTCGGGAAGGAGGCGGGTCTACAACCTTCGGGTTTTAGTCCCGCCTCCATCGACGTCCGGCCAATCCACGCAATTTTCCCTTGATTGACCTTGTTGAGCCTGCCCAGTGGATTCAGCAGGCCAATTAAGGGCCACCCAAGAACAGGTGACGTCACAGACTGAAATTTCATCTGTCAAGAGTTTTTGACAGATGAAATATCAGTGTTTCACAGCTGTTTGAAGCTGTCAAACACTGACAGTCTGACTTCTAACCTGAGTCCTTCTACACAGACTCAGTTAGAACTCTCACCGGCACTGAAAGCTGAAGGCTGTCACTTTTGACAGATCGCAGACATTCAGCTTTCAGTGCCGGCTGAGTGATGGACTCCCGACGCCTAGAGGAAGGAAGGCTGTTAAGGTAAGTACAGGTAATTTAAACTTCTTTACACACTTTAGACACACCAAACACACTTACCTTTGCACTCATGCACCCATCACTCACCTGAACACCGACATCGCGACCCCTCCAAGTCCTTCAACCCGACGGACCACCTGTTCTAACCTGACGTGGTTTGGAGCCATCGGGAATCCCACACGACACCCCTCAAAATAGGGATTAGGCTAAAAACTGCCTGTTAACTACCTGTTAACAGGCAGTTAACTGGCACTAATCCCTTCCCGTCTTGGGTCGGCGGGTCCCAGTGCGGGGCGGGTACCTGCCTCCCTTGAAACTTATGTGGAGGTGGGTTTTGGGCGGGATGGTGTCGGGACCCCCGAATTCGGGATTTTTGCCCCCCGCATGCCTAAAAGCCCGCCTCACGGCACACTGAAAATCTGACCCCAAATGTTGTAACTCTATAGAGTACATAAAGCAGAACTATATAGCCAAATGGAGGTTAGGAGGAGAGAAAGATGAAAGATGGAAAACAGCGCAGCAGCACTAATGCTCCTCTCATTAGTGGAACAGGAAAAGCCATCACCGTACAGACTGGTCAATAATTGGTCATCAGACCCTGGGAACAGTGTGAACAAGATGATATTCAGTGAAGTGCAAACTCCTAATTATGTAGCTTTTTGTGAGTGTTAGCAGGTAGGGTATTAGTTGGAGATTAAGTTGTTTGGGGAAGTGGTTATTAAATATAAAAATGGATTTATATCATGCCATTAGTGGCTGGTATTAATTTAACAACATGACAATTTAATAGATTACTTTTAGAAATATATTTCATATATGAAACAACAACATCAACAAAAAACACACTCTCGATAGTTAACTAACATATGAATCTTGTCTTAAAGTCCAACCCATTGATGTGTACACCTGTTAAGTTCTGCTGGCCTTAGAGTATGATCCTCATTATAAAGGCTGATTTGTACAGTATTCATCTATTCACAAGAGCCAGTTGTAGATGTCATAATCCCAGATGTCTTAAAGATGACTGTTGCTCTACAAAGTAGAACAGATTTTCTAAAATCAATTAATTATCAAACATTAGCAAACTCTTGTGACGATTCCTTGTTAAGGGGACTTCCCAGCTAAGTATATCAATATTGTGGAAAATCAGCCACATTTTTTCTCTTTATAACCAAATTGTGTTTTATTTTATGAACACATCTCCAAACTTAGCATAACTTCCTTTTTAAAAGACATGCAAATATTTTTGGATTATTTGATACATTTGCTGGAAATTCCTTATGGGGGATTCTCCCAATCGGCCACTCTAACTTCGGCCGAAGATTGGCAGGTAAAGGCATAAATGCGAGGGGCGCGATTTTAACCTTACCCACCTGGCAGAAACCTCTTGCAGGAAGCACCAATAGTTTTATTATTGATAATCTCTCACTTTAAGGAGTGTGTGCATTTGTCAAGCACTTCACTTGTGTCCAGGACTAGGACACCTGGTTGTCAATATTAACCATTCTGTCTGACTCCGCCTGGCAAACCCACTCCAGAAAAGTAACCCATGAGGCTTATTCTCAGTCGTGCGCTATCCAACCATGGAAATGTGAGAAAAAAATGTATTTGCAGAATATTCTGCTGAGTTTTTGCAAAGTCTTTGTTCATCACTGTAAAACCAGAATAGCTGAGAAAGCCATCACAACCCGCTGTGTGATGTGACTGGGCTATTATAGTGTAATAAATGTGGAATAAAAGGGATAAGATTTGTACAGTTGTCAACTAATATCAGCATAGTAATACCATAAACCCACTCACTTTACTGGGAATGGTAGCATTGTGGTTATGTTACTAGACTAATAATCCAAAGGCCTGGACTAATGGTCCAGAGTTCAGATCCCACCACGGCAGCTGGGAATTTAAATTCAGTTCATTAAATAAAGCTGGAATAAAAAGCTAGTATTGGTAATGGTGGCCATGCAACTATTGGATTGTTGTAGAGAAACCCATCTTGCTCACTGCTGTCCTTACCTATATGTGACTCCAGAACCATAGTAATTGTGGTTGACTCTGAAATGGCCTAGGAAGCCACTCATTTAATCAAAAAAATCTGCAATGTTGTATAATCCACAGATGTCCAAGCTTTAGAAGCCATGCAGGTTCATACCTCAAACAGTCAAGGTGGCAGCTCACCACCACCTTCTCGAGGGCAATTAGAGATTGGCAATAAATGCTGGCTTTGCCAGCGGTGTCCACATCCATGAAATCATTTTTTTTTTAACTTTGGAAGCAGGAGACGAAAAACATGTCAACTACTGCAAGGACACAAAAGAAACATTGAATAATACACGATATAATTTCACCATAATCAGGGAAGATTTCCTCTGGTCATTTTATTTAAGGAAATCACAATGCTTTCCTTTAAACTTACAATTTCACTAGAAATAAAGAGAGGGAAATGTAGCTGATTTTCCACAATATTTCTGGGATTTTGGTTGGGAAGTCCCCTTAACAAGAATTACGGCCATTTGTGCTGTTTCTCTGGGATTTTTTCCAATTTCCCACCAATTGCACAACGGAAGATCAGGAGAACCCCTGTGGAAGTTCAGTCCTGTTTCTGCTTATATTTCTCATTCAGCTGTTTTTTTTTCTGTTTGAATTTTATTGGTTTCGAGGTTTTGGAAATGGCTGTTTTGGTGACGTTGGTGGTTAAATCCTAATTCTGAACACCAAGAGCTGTTAGCTTTAATAGCTCGAGATGCATGCAAGTTAGTGGGAACACTGTTCAATCTTTATGTGTGGCCTCCAAGGTTCGATGGTTTGAACCTGCATGGCTCCTAAAGCTTGGACGTCTATGGATTATGCAACATTGCAGCTTTTTTTGATTAAATTGAGTTATGAATGTTGAAATGAGGGCTCCCCTGATGGTACAGTCAGCTGACCAGAAAGATCCCAGATTCAGTTCCTGGCCTGTGTTGAGTTACCTGATCTCAGTTGGGGTGGGGGCCATTACAATTGATCTCAGTCTCCCTGGATTAGGAAGGATGCCAAGAAAAAATCAACCGGAGTTCCCACTCCTGATTGCACTGTATTAGCGTTACAACCACTAATAGTACCTCGGAGCATTGGAATAAATCTTTTTCATACGAGGACAGGATTGAGCTCGCCTCCAATCCCCCCCCCATGGACAAATAGCCTACTGATACTCACTGTCAAGGCTCACGCATGAATAATGGTCAATTTGATGAGGTACCAGAAGGTGCCCAGGGATCACAGAGCCAGAACCCTGTAGGAAAGGAGGGAGGAAAAAAATTGCTGAAGAAAAGGGGCTGTTAGCCAAACAAATCTGTGCTCCAGTATAAATGACACAATGCCTTCCAAGCAGCTTAAACTGTTGATTTTGTGTGTGATCCTGACTTCATACATCTGGGCGATGGTGAAAATTTCACATCTGCACTATCTTCAATCAATGAGGAACACAATGAACAGTTCTAAGCCAATAAAAATCGAACCGTATTGTAAATGTAAAAACCCTGCTTAATGGACAAAATTGACAGTTTGGCAGCTGCTTAAAATGAGGTTTGCTGCAAGAATCTGCACTAAAACCAAGAACAAGTGGTGGGGTTGCTGTAACGTACAGGACCTGAAATATAATAAAGTGCAATTAAAATGTTGCAAGTAGCCTTTGATGTGTAAACAGATATAGCTGAAGTTTCTGACAGAAAATGCCTTTTAACAAAAAGAATAATTGTTATCACAGGCACAAATGTTTTCTGTTTTGGCAAGCTTTTACGCTAACCACATGCCAAATTAGGTGGGCGGATTTTTCTCAGCCGATTTAGTGGCTCAGCTGCAACTATCTTTCCTCACCTTTCCTTCTTGTTAGTAACCTGATCCCTGATTTGTCTGCAATGTTGACAGCTGATGGTGCACTCAGAGAATTACCAGTGGGCAAAGGCTGCCCTTTATCCTTTTCTTTTTTTCTCTCTCAATTTTTGCAAGAATAAAGCTCAGTTGCGATGAACGTGTATGATATTTTAACTGTCTGATTGAATAGTTTCCAATTCATCATTCCACAGAGCGTCTCGCTAAGCCGATACGAGTCCATTGTCAACCTTTAACAACAGTCGAGAATGAAAATAACATGTTTTATAAATGGACCGTGCTTAATTTTTACACTGTGTGTCATTTTAAAGGTATTTCAAGCAGAGAAAGTCATTCTCTTTATACGTACAAAAAAAGAGAAGACATCCTATAATGTTCCCATGTACAAATTGGCAGTACGTCCAGAGATGCAGAAATATTCTGTGCAATCACTGAGAATATAAAGGGTTTTTATAATCAAACCAGCATTTAACAGGAGTTGCTCAATCAGCTCCGGCCATCATGGCTCCCAATTCTCAAGGGGTTTTGTAAATCTGTTCAAATATGTTATTCCCGTAAACGCTATTTGTGATTTTTTTAAAAATTTAAGGAGCTACTGGTTGTACATGAATTGAACGTTTATGCAAAGAGTTTTTGGCTTCAGAGTTCCAGCTGGATATGCTTGCTGAAAATTCAAATTCAGTCGTCCCACTGAAAATTAAGGTTCTTCTGGTATTCCTTACTCTTTGCTGATCTGCAATTTGCCAGTTTATGTAGAATTGAGTTGCAAGAGCATCGAGCTCATTATCATTCGCCCACAGATAGCCTGAGTATCACACGACAGAGCTATTTGATTTTGTTGCTTATACATGACTCTTTTTCCCTTGATGCCAACATAGTTAAATGGGAGGTTGTGTCACTTCCCTCTCCTTGGGAGATGATAACTCTCCAGAATTGGATAGAGCCCCAAGTCAATGGTAGATGTAGGCTCAATAACTGTGGTGCTGGACCGCAAGCATGAGCTCAAGAGGGATCTTGAGTACAGCATTGCAAGAGGTCAGGCACTATCTACCCGTGCACAGGCCTGAACAGCATTAACCTATTTTGATATGTATCCATGTCGTATTTAATATCTTATTGAGTAGAAATGATGGAGCTGAGTTTTGTGCCCATTAATTGTCTCCATGCCTTTAAATTTCACTTACATCCATTTTCTCTCCCCCCTCCCCCCCCGACTAAGGGCTGATTTTAACCCGAGGCATGCGCAGGGAAAAGCCCTTGTCTCTTCCTTGCCAGGCTAACCTGCCGGACAAGAGGAGTCGTGACCAGAAAAGCGAGGTTGATTTTTTTTTAGGTTTCCTTGTGGGCCAGGAGGAGCAGGGGGTATTCTGGGGTTCAGACGGAAGGCTGATGGGGCCTATCCAAATGAAGCCAGGAATTAAAATCTCCTGGACCTCGCTCTGTGGAGGGCTGGACGGTTTGCCGTGAGGCTTGGTCCCTGCCTGCATAACTCCCAGCAGCGAGTTAGTGTCCCCACTAGACTTGTCTGAGTTTACACTTGGAATGGCGAATAATTATTCAAATTAGCTTAGATGGGAGAATTGAGTGCTATTTGCACTCCAGGCAGATGTTACAAATTTCGAGCCTGCCTTAGATATTCTCTTGGGTGCCAGTCAATCCCATAAGTGGCCTGCGAATCTTACCCATATGACCCAGTATCTAATTGGACGATAGCATAATCTGCAGTGTAACGATTGGACCCCCTTGTGAACTGAACTGGATATCCATGTCTTTCACGTGCCCTCACGTGAGGTTCTCCAATCTTTCTGAAGGCACACGGAAACACTGGGTGAGACAAGGCCAGATATCAATCCTTCAGCTGCTTTGTTTCACAGACAGCAAGTGAACATGCAGAGTAACAATCAAAGCACATTCCAGTTATTTCGCTTCATTTTATTTCTCGCCTCAAAAATCAATAGAAAAAAAACAATAAACCACATGGCCTGTGACATGAATCTTGTCATTCATGTGGAAATGACTTATGAAATAATACTGGGCGGCCTGTTGGTGGCGCTGTCCAGGGTGAGTATAAATTCTTGGGCATGGGCCCAGCTTGCTCAGGACATTCTTTAACAGGAACTAGTGAAGGACACAACTAGACCTCCATGTTGTAAAACAGTTGATTAAAGCTTTGTTTAATGCTTAGACCAAGTGCCTAGTAGTTTTCTTATGTCAGCCTGTTTCTTTCGTGGGCTGGCTTACTTGTTTTTGGCCTACCTTTCTCTCTAGACAACTTCTAACGGCAAGGGCTGACCTTCTGCACCTTTAGCTTTCAGCTGCAGGACCAGAGCCCACGTCTGCCCCCTGACCATTAGTTTTCCCTTCTTTTCTGTTAACTCTGGCCCCAGGAAGCAGAGGCACAATGAATCTGATGTCTACCTCTGGAGGGATTCACCAAAAGGCCTGTCAACCAAACTGACTAATCCCTTTCCCAGAAGAAACTTCTCTACAAACACTTTAGAGGAGAAATTGGAACATTGCTGCGCCCGTTTTTTTGGGTGTTGAGTCACCATTGCGAGGACGTATTTCAGGTCACGGCCTCCCATGCCTGATGTTCCCCGGATGTGCGCCAGCTGCCAAATTGGAAGCCAGTGACTTCTGGGTGTGCAGATGCCTGCCAGAAACAGGCGTTAGGTGCCCTGCATCTGCAAATCGGGGTCCTAATGGTGATTGTAGGACGGTGAGTGAAATTGGTCAGCAAATAGACGGTGCTTGAGCTGAGTTGTTTTGGGTCTTCAGCAACCTAACCAGCGGTCGTTAACGGGACCTCTGGAGAGCACTGTCAAAAGGTATGGAAATCTTTTTATACTTTCATTTCTGTAGAGCCAGGCGGACCTCCCCTGCTCCTCCTGGCTTCACAAAGATACTGTGGGCCGCTGCCACCCAGCACCCACCTACCCCCCTCTTAAAATCACCCCTTCTTCTTAGGACCTACATGTGGGCCGGTTTGGCGACAGAGCTGGGCGTAATTGGTCAGCGAGCTGCACCGGGATTGCTCGATTGGTGTCCACAGCTTGCCGGTTCAATACAAATGAAGCCTGGAGCCCAATTTCGCATGGGCCTCAGGCCAACATCACTGGGCAACTAAGGATCACGCCACCCATTTCACATCAAAAACTGGCACAAGTTGAATTTCTCCCCTTTGATGCTGTGTCTGTATAAACATAAGAATTAGGAGCAGGAGTAGGCCATACAGCCCCTCGAGCCTGCTCCGCCATTCAATAAGATCATGGCTGATTTTTGGCCACAACTCCACTTGCCTGCCCGATCCCCATATCCCTTGATTCCCCTCGAGTCCAAAAATCGATCTATCTCAGCCTTGAATATACGCAAAGACTCAGCATCCACAGCCCTCTGGGGTAGAAAATTCCAAAGGTTCACAACCCTCTGAGTGAAGAAATTTCTCTTCATCTCTGTCTTAAATTGCCGACCCCTTATCCTGAGTCTATGCTCCCTGGTTCTAGACTCTTCAGCCAGGGAATGCAACCTCTCAGCATCTACCCTATTTCTTATGTTAGATTTTTTTGGATATTTAAGCGAATCAAGGGATATGGGGATTGTGCAGGAAAGTGGAGTTGAGGTTGAAGATCATCCATGATCTTATTGAATGGCAGAGCAGACTCGAGGGGCTGAATGGCCTACTCCTGCTCCTACTTATTTCTTATGTTCTTACCCTGTCAATCCCCCTCAGAATCTTATATGTTTCAATGAGGTCACCTCTCATTCTTCTAAACTCCAGAAAGTATTGGTCCAGTCTACTCAATCTCTCCTCATAGGACAACCCTCTCATCCTAGGGATCAATCTAGTGAAACTTCATTGCACCGCCTCTAAGGCATGTATGTCCTTCCTCAGATAAGGACATACATGAATAGAATCATCCTCACCACAGTGAATGAGAATATTTGCTTGGCCATTTCAGATGAGATGATGAATTGCTTAATGTCCCCCGTCATCCTGTCTAATGGGCCTGGGGTGAGACATTGGACAAATAGACCCTCCCAAACTGCCTTACCTGGCTTTATAACATATTTTTCCGTGTCTGTGGTCTTCTTTTTTAAACATGTGAGAATTCACTGGTGTTAAAACACAACCCTTATGCATAACAAAATCCTGAAACATGACAGCAGGTTTAGCATCAGTTCAAAACCATTTAGAACTAACTTGGACCTGAAGATGAAAATTGACCCCAACGTCGTTACCTCTTTCCCAGAAAACCAAACATAATGAAAGGTCAAAGCAGGACTTTGACCAAATAGAAGATTTAATCAGTTCCGTGCATGTGGCTGTCAAACCACCAACCCACGATGAGGAAATCTATTGGAAAATGGCACGTAGCCTATCACTACAATGCCAGTGTAAATTCAGTCTGCCTGCCCCAATTTATGCTCCTGCTCCCCAGCTGTTCCTCTGAAGATAATCCTCTCTTGTGGTCTAACCTGGTTTTGTGTGGTGTGCGCCATTTCCAATGTTTGCAGTTTTAGTTCATTCCAGCTTTGTTTTCTGCTTGATGGACTTCATTGCGTGGATCCTTTATCAGCCAACGAGCTGTCTCGCTGAGGTAACTGAAGACAGACACAAGACCAAAACAGGTCACGATGACCTGAGAAATGTACTTTCCCTTTTTAGGTTTACTCCAAAATTATACAGTCATTTAATTTTTTTTTTGCATTATCTAATACTGTCTCATTTGTTCTGTATTGTCAGAAATATTACAGTATAATCTGTGATAACCTTTACTTAGAGTGTTATAAATCTAGAAAGCGGTCATCAAGCAGTACCAGTAAACACAAGGTTCCCAAGCTGATGTTGGTGTTAAGGACTTGTGTCACTGTCCACCATTTTGAGGGAGCATCCACTTGTGTAAAACAATCGTGAACACCCCAGGCTGTTTTTTTTCTCTGATAACACTAAGTAATGTTATTGCATTGTAAGACAATGGCTGCAAAGGATGCAGCCCCTTTAAGATACCTGACCAAAGGTTTCTCAGAATTCTTTTTAAATGTGAGCATCTGCAAGATGTTGAAAGTGCTTGCGACTGGCTCTAAGAAGCTGTGCAGATCGATTCAAGTTTTTAGCCAAGTCTCTATTTCAGATTGATCTCCTGCAGTCTGGAAGGGATTCATATCACTAAATGTAGCTGTTAGGCTTTTACTGAATTTATCTGAATTGACCCACTGTTCACAAAGAGAGAGAATAGATTCGGTTCAAAAGCCCCCTTTGTTCTTACAGAAATGAAAGAGCGAGTGATAAGGTTTGCGCTATCCTTGGAAAAGGCATTCCTTTCATATAATCTCATCTGGACTTGTCACTGTTAAACTCAGAATGGTTTTTGGTTAACAAGTGATGTGTGTGATACAACTGAGATATTTCAATTGTGTTGTTTGGAGTCATGATACATTTGTAAAATTGACCTTTAAATGTTGCAGAGGGGGATGTTTGAGTCAAGCAACTAATGGACAAACGTGAACCAGTACATCACACATTATTGTGGGAAACTTACAGAAAACCCGAGCGTAACATTAAGATGAATAATTATAAATGCAGTTCGGCCTCAAAAGGATGTACTTGATTTTCGCAATATTGCACACAATTTCTTCAGCTCTGCAGAAGCACAGACAACAAGCTGTATGTGAAATATTTATTGATTTAGAACAGACACCACTTTATAATTGCAATAATGGCATATCTTAAATGGTAAAAGCACCAAGCAACCTGAAAGCACGTGTCTTTGCAATTGTAAAATAACACGATTATATTTATGATGACTAAGGATCAAAGTGGACTCCACGTCCTCGTTAACAGGAAATGCTGGAAATGCACAGCAGATCCATCACCATTTGCTACAGCTGAAACATTAACGTCTTTTCTCTTTTCAGATACTCATGGACCTGCTGTTCTGTTCTTTTATTTCAACTTTCCAGCATTTGCAGTCAGTCTTTTTTTTTTGGATAACCCCAACCTGGCCTTCTGGAGCCTTGGGGGCAATTTCACCAATGGGGGCGCGTTGGAGGCGGGACTGCTGCTTGGCGGGTCGATGTCCCGCCTCCATCGATTTGTGGCCAACCCACGCTATTTTCCCTTGATTGACCCTGTTAAGCCTTCGTGAAGCCCGCACTTTTGTGGGTAAAATGGGGATAATCCTCTTATCTGTTAACAGGCAATTAAGTGGCTGTAATCACCTTCCCGCCTCCAAGGAGACGGGACCCGGCGCGGGACGGCTACCCGCCTCCTGGCAAGATGGCACCCACCCCCAAATTCTGCCATTTTCCCGGCAGTCCTGCCTCCATACCCGCTTCCCCAGGGCTGGCAAGATCGCGCCCCTTATCTTACAAGTCTATGCAAATCATTGTGATCTTTTACCTTATAGTGCTGATGCTCTTGCCTTTAAATTATTTCAAGATCTTGTCCCTCTCTATCTCAGTAACCTGCTCAAGCCCTAAACTCTCCCCCCAAACTCCCGTTCCTCTGATTCCAGTCTCTTGCGCATCCCTCCCTCCTTCCACACTGCTATTGACAGTAAAACCTTCAGCTGATTAGGTCCAATGCTCAGGAATTTCCTTCCGAAACCTCCCTCTCCTCCTTTAAGATCTTCCTTAAAACCTACCTCTTTGACCAAACACTGGATCACCTCTTTCTTGGCTCAGCGCCTGCTTTGCATCAGGCCTCGGCAAAGCATCTTGGAACATTTTCTACTTTAAAAGTGCTTTAATAATGTTGCGAGTGGCAGAAGCTCCATTTTCTACAGTGACACTGCAAGATAAACGAGGCAATGATGCTACGTGCAGAGGTGCCAAGACCCACCTAAAGAGGTGTTTTTTGAAGGCAGCAGTCAGGAGAAGTATTACCTCAGGTGATGTTGGTTGGCATTTCTCATGGGCTGATCAGTCCAGTTTGCTGATTCGTTGCCTGCAGATGAATCTTTAGGAAGGTTCGACCAGCAGAAAGTGAAAGTTGTGAATCACAGAGTGTTAGGTTAGATGCCAAAATGCTTTCACAGAGACTCTGCGACAAACTGCCGAGACATGCAATGGGTAAGGAGCCTCCACCATCCTTTAAAAAAGAACTTGGTGAGTTCCTGAGAGAAGAGGGCATTTCCAGTATTGGAGCTAAATGGCTTGTTCATTGTGACTGCAATGAGTCGTGGGCAACTGCGGTCTCCTGGAGCTGGTTTAGAGAGTCGGATGGGAATTTCCAAGAGTTTTTCCTGAATTGGCCACAGTATTCCCCTTTTGAATCTTTTAGGAAATAGCATTGTTAGGGGTGGGTGAATGGTGTCCAAGGTTGCACCATTGACTGGATGGGGTGGTGACCTTTTCTCATCCTTCAATCCGTATGCTTGTACAACTTCCAACAACAGCACAGAAGCAATCCTGCCCACGTGCATTTGTTCACCTGTTGCTGCCAGTACTGCGGGTTATTCCTCATCATAACTGCTTCAATATTGTGTGAGTGCCACCAGCTCTTAACACCAAGATTCCTTGAGGCTGGCTCCCTGGAGAATTCCCAGGGAGGATATTCCCTAGCACCGAGAGAAGAACCGGTGGTTCTGTAATAAAACCACCACATCTGAGCATGACACTTACCCTGGATAGACGTGGTCAGATAATGAATAATGCGGTGTTAAGCTGAACCATTTTGGTGAATAATGAATAAGATAGCAATTGCAAAGGTGAAATTGTGGGAACTTGACCTTCTGCTGTATAATGAATATATTACACAGAATTTACAGCACAAAACAGACCATTCAGCCCACCTGGTCTATGCCAGTACTTATGCTCCGCACGAACCTCCTCTGACTTCATCTAACCCTATCAGCATAACCTTCTGTTCCTTTCTCCCTCTGATACCTGGGATGGCAGGAATGACGTATGAGGAGAGATTGGGTCGATTGGGCTTATACTCGCTGGAGTTTAGAAGAATGAGAGGGGATCTCATTGAAACTTATAAAATTCTAACAGGACTGGACAGACTAGATGCAGGAAGGATGTTCCCGATGGCCGGGGAGTCCAGAACCAGGGGTCACAGTCTAAGGATAAAGGGTAAGCCATTTAGGTCAGGGATGAGGAGGAATTACTTCACCCAGAGAGTGGTGAACCTGTGGAATTCCCTGCCACAGAAGGCAGTGGAGGCCAATTCATTAAATATATTCAAGAAGGAGTTAGATATATTTCTTAAGGCTAAAGGAATCAAGGGATATGGGGAGAAGGCAGGGACAGGGTACTGAATTTGGATGATCAGCCATGATCTCAGTGAATGGCGGAGCAGGCTCAAGGGGCCGAATGGCTTACTCCTGCTGCTATCTTTTATGTCTATGTCTATGTCTATGTACTTACCTAGCTTCCTCTTAAATGCATCTGCATTAACTGTACTACAGTTAATTATATTAACTGTAAATTAAAATTAATCATATGAAGGATGTAACAGAACAGGTTTCCAGGAAAATTATATACACTTAGTAGGCCCAGGGCTTATAGGAAGCACAGAGCTGATGGCCCAGAATTTCCGAGAACAGTGTGTTCTGTGACTTAGGCCATAAATTATGCTGTTTCGTGCCCCGAACTTACTCCAAAATTTCCTGGAAATGTAATTTGAATATGCTTCACAGGGACCTCAGAAGCAGCACAGCTAATGGGCATCAACTAAGCACATCGATATCGGCCTGAGCTGAGTCATGATTTTCACATCCTTACACTATACTGAACTTCATCACTTGCAGAAGGAACATTCTAGATTACAGATTAATCTTTTTCCCATTTATTTAGAAGATGATATTAGGAATTTAAGCTCCCTGAAAAAAAAATCTCAAATGGGTCAAAATCGGACCTCATTTTGCCTGATTCTCGAGCGCAAATCGAGGGCACAAAGGTGCATTTTGGCTGTGGGTTTCACTGTCTGTGGTAAAACAGTCCTGCTTGTAGTGCAGGAAACACAATATTTTGACAGTGTCTTTGCAGTTTAATAAACAACTGCAGAAATAAAGATAGTTGAGTCAAAGTCTGCCCTATCTTTTAACAACTCTCTGATTATTATTTCCTCTTCAGTGGTCTCTATAAGGAGCCAAAACATACAGTAATAAGTGGCTTGCAAGACAATACATTTATTTTAAGTGTTAATGCGAAAACAATTGAATATGAAAGATATGCTGCAGTTAACACTTTTACCAGCTGACTATAATTATGTAAAAGTTATAGCATTATGTGCCAGATATTGTGAAGCTATATTTTAATCTCATCATTTTCAATTCTTTTGCTAAAGATATTGTTCATAGTTTTCATTCAATATGAATTTTATTGGCAAATACATGTTATGCATAATCTAAAAGGAAAAGTGTCAGCATGGCTCAGTAGTAACACTCTTACCTTTGAAAGTAGAAAGAAAGACAAACTGGCATTTATATAGCACCTTTCATGACTACCGGATGTCTCAAAGCGCTTTACAGCGCTTTTGTAGTCACTGGTGTAATGTGGGAAACGCGGCAGCCAATTTGCACATAGCAAGCTCCCACAAACAGCAATGTGATAATGACCAGATAATGTGTTTATGTTATGTTGATTGAGGGATAAATATTGGCCAGGACACCAGGGATAACTCCCCTGCTCTTCTTCGAAATAGTGCCTTGGGATCTTTTACGTCCACCTGAGAAAGCAGACGGGGCCTCGGTTTAATGTCTCATCTGAAAGATGGCACCTCCAACAGTGCAGCACTCCACTGGAGTGTCAGCCTAGATTTTTATGCTCAAGTCCCTGTAGTGGGACTTGACTCCACAACCTTCTGACTCAAAGGCGAGGGTGCTACCCGCTGGGCCACAGCTGACGCTCTAAGGCAGAAAGTTGTGGGTTCAGGCCCCATAGTAGGACTTGAGCACATAATCTAGGCTGACAATTCAGCACTGTACTGAAGGAGTGCCACATTGTCAGAGATGCAGTCTATCAGACGAGATGCTAAACCGAGGTTCTGTTTATCTGCTCAGAGTGAAGCAAAACATCGAATGGCATTATTTGAAGAAGAGCAGGGGAGTTCTCCTGGTGTCCCGGCCAACATTTATCCCTCAACCAACGTCACTGAACATATTAACTGGCCATTTAGCACATTGTTATTTGTGAACACACTTCAAAAGTAAATCATTGGCTATGAAGCACTACGGGACATCTTGAGGATGTGGAAGGTGCTATATAAATTTTTTTTTTTCTTTGCTAAGAATAACAACACAAACAAAAACAGTTCTAAGCCATGCTTTCAGTACCTTTAACAGGATTGTGAAAAAAATTATACAAAACTTGCTAGTCTCCCACTAGTTGCTCATAATAGGTTGGATGATATGCTGCTTGATTTAAAACAGGAACATTACACATGTAAGGTACAATGTCTTATTATGCCTAATCAGATCTGTCCCTTTAAGTACATATTGGTACAAATCGGATGTTCTAAGGCCATTTAATTATTGTTGGTTTGGGAAATGGGAAGTGCTTGTAAATCATTTGGCTCCAGGTCATAAGAAACCAGTGCAAAATGACTGAATTTCTTCTGCTATTGTTACAGTATTACAGGCTCATTTACTGGCAAATCTCCTGTGGTACTGCTCAGGGTGTGAGAGAAGTCACTGTTTTACATAAAATTACATAGAATATTACAGCACAGAGACAGGCAATTCGGCCCAACAGGTCTACGCTAGTTTATAAGATTGGGAACATTATACCATGTAAAGTTAAGGTATGTGTCCCTTTTAAGACTGCAAAGTCTAACAACTGTAAGTAAAGACTGGGTGAGTTCACACAGATGTGAATTAAGAGACTGCAGACATCCTAGCTCCAGTATTGTGTGTTCCTGGAGAGTTCCGCCGTCTCTTTAAACCTTTCCTTGAAGTGTGATTGACTGTTACATTTGAAGTGTGGCAGAGAATTGTGATGGACAGGAAATGTGCGCTAGCTGTACTGTTATTAATACATTGCTAGCAGGTCACCCGTAGTGTTGCTCATAGTGACTCAGAGGATACGCTACTTTACAACAATAGAGCTGGTATGCCATGCAACACACAATGTATTAACAGGGCCTCTGATTTACAGTGAATGAATGAGTCTAATTCTGTTTTTATTACTTGGTATTCTGAGATTTGTAATCAGTGTTTTGGGGATTGAAGTCTATAACTGTTTATTGTTCTGCGAATACCATAAATCAAGTAGGTTTGGACATCAGCAGCACTAGAGTGGTTCTGGAGATTGGTAGCACTACAGTGGTTCTGGAGATTGGCAGAGCTAGTGTGGTTCTGGAGATTGGCAGAACTAGTGTGGTTCTGGAGATTGGCAGAACTAGAGTGGTTCTGGAGATTGGCAGAACTAGAGTGGTTCTGGTGATTGGTAGCACTACAGTGGTTCTGGAGATTGGCAGAGCTAGTGTGGTTCTGGAGATTGGCAGAACTAGAGTGGTTCTGGAGATTGGTAGCACTACAGTGGTTCTGGAGATTGGTAGCACTACAGTGGTTCTGGAGATTGGCAGAACTACAGTGGTTCTGGAGATTGGTAGCACTACAGTGGTTCTGGAGATTGGCAGAACTAGTGTGGTTCTGGAGATTGGTAGCACTACAGTGGTTCTGGAGATTGGCAGAGCTAGTGTGGTTCTGGAGATTGGTAGCACTACAGTGGTTCTGGAGATTGGCAGAACTAGTGTGGTTCTGGAGATTGGTAGCACTAGAGTGGTTCTGGAGATTGGTAGCACTACAGTGGTTCTGGTGATTGGTAGCACTACAGTGGTTCTGGAGATTGGCAGAGCTAGTGTGGTTCTGGAGATTGGTAGCACTACAGTGGTTCTGGAGATTGGCAGAGCTAGTGTGGTTCTGGTGATTGATAGCACTACAGTGGTTCTGGAGATTGGTAGCACTACAGTGGTTCTGGAGATTGGTAGCACTACAGTGGTTCTGGAGATTGGCAGAGCTAGTGTGGTTCTGGTGATTGGTAGCACTACAGTGGTTCTGGAGATTGGTAGCACTACAGCGGTTCTGGAGATTGGTAGCACTACAGTGGTTCTGGAGATTGGCAAAGCTAGTGTGGTTCTGGAGATTGGTAGCACTACAGTGGTTCTGGAGATTGGCAAAGCTAGTGTGGTTCTGGAGATTGGTAGCACTACAGTGGTTCTGGAGATTGGTAGCACTACAGTAGTTCTGGAGATTGGCAGCGTTGGGGGTGGAGGCTGGAGGTTACCAGCTTGAGGGAGGTACCATGTGGTTTGGCAGCACTGTGGAGGAGTAACCTGGTGTTTGACATAACTGGCAGTGGAGTGTGAGGTTTGGCTCACTGGTAGATTTCTAGGATCTGTCAGCAATGGGAAAGGAAAAGGGAAAATATTGGGGAAGTGGGGCAGTATGGCAACACTGGTATGTAATTTCTAATAAATCTATGCAAACTGAATTAATTGTCTTATGATTGGGAAAAATACTGTTCTCCTTAGATAAATAAATAATGCATCTGCATGAGTAAATATACAAATTTCACCCTTTGTTTCTGTACCTCTTTGGAATGGTGAGTAACAACATGCTACTTTAATAAAAATTATTTTATTTCCAAACAGCAAAATGTAGTCAGCAATTGCTGCATCTCTTGGTAACGGATGGGAGCGGGCATGGTTCACAACCAATATCTTCTGTAAATGGCCATATTCATGTCAAAAACAAACACTTTCAGTAGTTATCTCTCGAAACATCATTTACCTGAGATAGGAGTCCCCAAATATTGTTTTTGGATTAAAAACCTGAGAACAACTGATCAGTATATTTTATATCTGGGATTTTCCACTAAACAGTAAATGGCCAGTGTTTCACTCAGTCATTGTAGCTAACTAAATCTGATGAAAACCATAATTTGTACTGAATTATAAATGTAAACAATAAGAGAGTGTTCCTCTATGTCTCTCAGCTTCACATGCTTTCTAATGCAATATAAATAAATAGCTTATATTTAAAAGTTTAGTTGAAAATCTACTCAAACTCATCATCCAATTTGTATTCAAATCATTTTCAAAAACACACAAACTGATGGGGATGCATTATCACATCCCCATCTCACTAGCCACCCGTCACACTCACAGAGACACAAAAAATAATTAATTGTTTGGAATCAAACCTAAACAAAAGCTGGTACAGTTGTATAATCGGTACTGTCATATTTGGAGTGGTTCTTTCAGTTTCTCTCTCACACACTGTTGTTTTCTTAAAATCACTCACAATAAAATTTACCAGAACAAAGCTTTCAAAATTTGTCCTTGCAACAATTCAGAAAGGAAACCAAACTGTTACTGTTGGAAGCTGAAGAGAAGCGTTGTAGTATTTCAGCTGAGAAAATGCTGTGGAAGAATGCTGGGAAATTGTATACAGTGCACATGCCCAGACTGCATGTTTCATTTTCAGCGAACAGAGTCACAGCTCTGGGCAAAAATATCAAGCCCACGCTTTTGGAAGGGGCTGAGGTCGTCAACTAAAAATAAAATGCCCAAAGCAGCTGAGACACAAAAGATATTGGCCGCGATTTTACAAACCTTGGCGGGTCTGTGGCGGGCGACGTCGCGACCTTGCTGCTGGCTCCATCCCCGCCTCTGACGTGAATTTCCCCTGATGGGGCTTGTTGAGCTCGCCCAGCGCGTTTCCCGGCCGATTAGAGGAAGTAGGTCTGGTGATGTCATTTGATGATGCATCATCAGCCGGTTTCCTTAAAGGGACCATGTCCAAATTTATTTTGACATTTGTGCTGTCAGTGTTCTACAGAATTGAGGTGTTGCAAACACTGACAAGCACTGCACAAAGGTGCAGGGCTGCACCCAGGTTCTCCCATGACTCCCTCCATATGCTTAGAGGGAGTCAGAGCACACAGGGAGGTCCTCTTCCCTTCACATGGGCGGAAGAAACCTCCCCAGGAGATCAACAGCCTGGTTGCACTTTGCACAGGAGGGCACAAGCAGGGATGTGGTCAGGAGGACCTGGGTGCAGTGCCGCAAATGTTTCAATGATCTCAGTAGATCACGAAACGTTAGTTCAAAGCCATACTCAGCTTCATCCTGCTGTGCCGCTCATCACATCCCCATCACTCTGCCTTCCCTACCCTCCTCCTGCACATTCTTACTCACACCACCTTACCTTGCACCTCCACCCATCCCTCTCTATCTGCATTATCACATCCCCATCTCACTAGCCACCTGTCACACTCACCCTCATCCTAGTGCAATTACACCAACAAACAAAACAAAAGGGTAGACACTTGGGTGTTTTATGCAATGTTCATGTAAAGTTTCTGTTAATGTGCTGTCAAACATTGAAACCTTTATTTTCAACACTTTGCGTTCTTGGACAGATTTGTGTGCACCTTTGGAAATGGCTTAGTGAGTTGCAGTGAATGGTGAGAAATAACGGTACCCCCCGCAATGGTGATGAGTGTGAAAGGAATGGCTTGGGCATTGTAGGGATGTTTTATAGTGTTGGTGTGGGTGGTGCCAACCTCGCACATTATGTGGCAGCCAATGTCTACAGCGTCAAGTGAAGTAAATCTGGCCATGGTGAGGTCATCCCTGGCCTCCTGGGTAGCAATGTGGTCGGGTGCTGACGCCCTGTGCAGCATCAGTTGCTTGCGGAGAAGGTTGGTGTTGTTGTTGGTGCTGCTAGTTTGCCTGATACTGCTGGTGTGCCTGGTGCTGCTGGCATTGGAGCTGATTATGGTGGGATTCTGAGGACCAAGGTGAGAGAGTATAAAGGGCACCCATGCTGATGGAATAGATGGAAGGTGACGTAGAGATGACAGAAGCAATCCGTCAATGGTGAAAAAGGTAGTGAGGTCAGACTGGATGGAGACTTGTGTAAAGACTTGCAGCATTGTGAATCTGTTGTGGAAATGCAGTGAGGAAGAGTTTGTGGCTGTGAGAAGATATCCCTGTAAGGTGGGAGCTTTTACTGTACATTTGAAGCTGTCAACTCAACAGCTGATTCAATGGCCACTGACCTCCCACCACAGCTTCACAGACGAGGTCTAGGCACAGCGTGAAACCGGTGGGCGACCGGTCAAATCCAAAAAGCTGGGAGAAAAAAACGTGGCTAAGTGGCTGTAAACAAGTCACTAATGATTTTAATTGCCTCCCCCGCCACTGCCTGTCGGGTCTGCTCAGCACTGGCAGACCCGACATCAGGAAAGTCTAGTGTGTGTGTTTTGACAGTGGGTTCCCAACCTGCTGTCAATCATTTTAAAGTTAACAGCTGACCCGCCACCCATCCCGTCCACTGAGCGCCGGTAAAATTCTGGCCATTATGAATTATGTAATTTTCAATTTTTGTTCTGGACATTAGAAATTTCAATTACTGAGGAAAACTTTTTCAAAAAGTTTCTGAGTGATTCAATTGTTCCATTTGTTTCTTTCTTTAATTGGTCGACTTTCCTAACTGGCCATTCAGGATTGATTGTTTCCATAAGTCCTTAATAGCTTCTTATTTATAGTTCCGTAGCCACTTTCCTCACTTTTGATTTGTATATTTCCAACTTCTTCAGTTCTGGTCAGCTACTATCTTATTTTAAGTCAATCTAAAAAGTGTGACAGTTAAAGGGAGATATTGCAGGAAGTAAGTGTGATACTTACAAGAAGTCTTCTTCTTCTTAGGCAGTCCCTCGGGACCAAGGATGACTTGCTTCCACATTCAGTTCTCAGGTGACTGATGAGTCCAATGCGGGACCTACAGTCTCTATCACAGGTGGGGCAGACGGTGGTTGAAGGGACGGGTGGGTGGGGCGCTTGGGTTGCGTTGACTTTCGCTCCTTCTGCTGTTTGCACTTGGCTTCCGCTTGCTCCCGGCAAAGAGACTCGCGGTGTTCGGCGCCTTCCTGGATGCTTCTCCTCCACTTTGTGCGATTTTGGGCCAGGGATTCCAGGTGTCAGTGGGGATGTTGCACTTTTTCAAGGAGGCTTTGAGGGTGTCCATGAAGCATTTCCTCTGCCCACCTGAGGCTCTCTTGCCGTGTCGGAGCTCCGAGTAGAGCGCTTGTTTTGGGAGTCTCGTATCGGGCATGCAGATGATGTGGCCCGTCCATCGGAGCTGATCGAGCGTGGTCAAAGCTTCGATGCTGGGGATGTTGGCCTGAGCGAGAACACTGACGTTGGTACACCTATCCTTCCAATGGATGGACAACATTTAATGTATGATAGATATATAGCTGGCTGTATCTTGGGTATGTGAATGCATTAACCCTGCTGACCAATTTGTCAAAATACTCAATTCTCAGTAATGCCAAAGCATTATTGTACCATTTATTTTTTCCTTTTTTTTTAAGTTTCTCCTCACTTCACCATCCCATTACTACACTCTTTCCTTCCGCTAAGAGGAATATGCAATCTGAGCCATGCATAACTCTGCAGCTACCATCAATGCTTAACTGCTGTTGACAAGAGCGTGTGTCCTGTGGGGATGGAACAAATCGTATGCATTTTGCCTTTCCCCTGCATTGGAGCACTGGTGTTGTGAAGTGGTCTCTAGTATCCAGCCTGAAACTGGTCTGGCTTATCCACTGAAGGCAATTCAGCTCAAATGGCAGTTCAGACTAACAATGAAACTATATACATTATTATTGCTAGAGTTAGCCCATCACACACAAACACATTTGTTTTGTCAGCACACAGTGATGATATCTTGCTGCAGAAGTAGTAAGGACATGCCTTGAGATCATCTCAGAATCCAACTAGAGCTCCTTCAAATCTATTCAGCTTACCTGTTTGAATTTACTCATTGGAATTTGCTTCTTCCAGTCCTGCTGGTAATGTTCCTACTCTAACTATTATTCGGCTCCATCACTATGGCCGTTGAATTTTTTCCACGTAGCTTATTTCACATGACATGGGGAGTCTTTTCATTGACACTGGTTCTGGGGTTTAATAGCATCAGGTGACTGAAACAGGATATTTAAAAGGGACTGTCTTGATGGACAAGTGTAGAACAAAGTTTTGTTGGTTTACAACCATAGAATGCAATGATGCAAATTGCATTGAAATGCATTATCATGTCACCATGAGATCATAACAAAAGTGATGTGTTGGTCTATTGGTGATTCCACAAACATCCCCATCAATAAAAAGATTGTGCCAAGTTTTTTTGTCCATGAAGACTGGACTCCTATAATTGAAAATGGCATTGGCCTTCACTGAGTCATTGAACTTCTGAAAGGTAAGTGGGTGCAAGTGATTGGAATAAAAATAATTTACAAGAGTAACACCACTCATTCTTTGATACTATACTTTTCCTGCAAATTGCTCGCACTCTGCTGGCTGTGGGGTTGGGCGGGGGGGGGGGCAACAGTCAGGCAGTGAGCTGGTAGCAGGAGGCTGTGGGAATCAGGGAGGCTGTGTATAATGAGTCAGCCTGCGGCACGGGAAGGGAGCAATAACTAGAGGAATTCACTAGCACCAAGCCAGACACTGGTGGGGAGGGTGTGCCGGAAAACGGGATGCAACCACACTGCCAGTTGAGATGTGGACAGTCATTTGAAAATTAAATGTATTAATTTTGACCGCAAAGTCCGGGCCATTAAAACATAGATCTTAAAAATGTTATATACCCTTTTAACTTTAATAGCACTGGTATGCTGTGAATTCTTATGGCTGCTGTCTCATAGAAATTTCTTTTGCTACAGTGTGATCGGCCATTTTGTTACTGAACCAATCAGAAATGATACAATGTTAAATAGTTGATATTATAGACACCAATCACATAGGGCTAGATTTTCATTGAGGAGGCGGGTAGGAGGTGGGACTACAACTTTCAGGGTTGTAGTCCCGCCTCCATCGAGTTCTAGCCAACCCATGCGATTTTGGTTTGATTGACCTTGTTGAGCCCGCCCAGCGGGCTCAGCAGGCCAATTAGGGGCCACCCGGCAACAGGTGATGTCACAGATTGAAATTTCATCTGTCAAGACCTTTTAACAGGTGAAATATCAACGTTTCATAGCTGTTTGAAGCTGTCAAATACTAACAATCTGTATTCTAAGTTAATTCCTTCCTCTCAGGATGATTTAGAGATCTCCCTGGAACAGAAAGCTGAATGCTGCAATTTTTGACAGCTCGCAGCCATTCTGCTTTCTGGGCCGGTGAGATGAGGGACTCCCGAGACCTGAAGGAAGGAAGGCTGTAAAGATAAGTAAAGGTATGTAAAATTTATTTAAACACTTTACACACACCAAACACACTTACCTTTGCACTCATGCACCCATCACTCACCTGAACACCGGACATCTCGACCCCTCCAAGCCCTTCATCCCGACGGTCTGCCTCTTCTAACTTGGCGTGGTTTGGAGCTGTCGGGAATCCCACACTGCAACATTAAAAATAGGGATTAGGCTAAAAACTGCCTGTTAACTACCTGTTAACAGGCAGTTAATTGGCACTAATCCCCTTCCCGCCTCGGGGAAGCGGGTCCCAGTGCGGGGCGGGTACCCGTCTCCTTTGAAACTGGCATGGAGGCAGGTTGGGGGTGGGATGGGTTCGGGACCCCCGATTTCGGGATTTTAACCCCCCACACGCCTCCAAACCCGCCTCCACGGCCCAATGAAAATCCTGCCCAAAATGTAGAAACAATAGGCTGGATTTTGCCAATGGGGAGCTTTTGGAGGCGGGACTCCCACTTGTCAGGTTTTAGTCCTGTCTCCATCAACTTCTGGCCAGCCCACGCTATTTTCCCTTGATTGACCTTGTTGCGCCCGCCCAGCGTGCTTAACAGGCCAATTAAGGGGAAGCCGGTTACAGAGAACCTCAACTGTCAACATTTTTGACAGATGAATTGTCATCGTTTGACAGCTTTGAGAAGCTGTCAAACATTGACATTCTCTGTAGTTTGATGAGTTCTTGAATACAAGACCTCATCAAACCTCTTTTGCAGAAATTAGATGGTTGCTGCATTAGAGAATGCAGCTGCCATCTGT
The DNA here is from genome assembly GCF_052327205.1 of Somniosus microcephalus. NCBI lineage: Eukaryota > Metazoa > Chordata > Chondrichthyes > Squaliformes > Somniosidae > Somniosus > Somniosus microcephalus. The sequence continues at coordinate 19,502,978 of NC_140999.1, forward strand.
CATCTCTGCCGCGGATGTGCGAGACTCTCTGCATACCCAACTCTTGAAGCCTGCAGGAAGAAACAAAGGTAAGTAAACTTTTACTAACACTTTCCACTTACCTCACATACTCACCTCTCCACACTTGCACCCATCACTTACCTTCACAGCGCACTTTTGCACCCCTCTGACCCCTGCAGACCCACTGCTCGCCTCAGTGACCCTGGCAGGGTTCGGAGCCTTCGGGAAGCCCGCACTTGTGAGGGCAAAATGGGGATAATCCTCTTATCTGCCTGTTAACTACCTGTTAACAGACAGATAAGCGGCACTAATCCCCTTCCCGCCTCCAAGGAGACGGGACCCGGCGCGGGTCAGCTACCCACCTCCAGGCAAGATGGCACGGAGGCGGGTTGGGGGCGGGTTGGGCACCTGCCTCCAGATTCTGCCATTTTCCTGGCAGTCCCGCCTCCATACCCGCCTCCTCAGGGCTGGCAAGATCGCACCCAATGAACCAATCAGAGTGCACACGTAACCAGTCGGAACGTTGTTGTGTGAAACTTTGGGCAGATAAACAGGACAGACACAAAAAATAGATATAACGCTAACATTTATATGTTATTGATGATATCGTCCCATAAAAATTACAGGAGCTGAACTTGCATCAGATTTATGGGAAATAACACTTCTTAAAACAGCAATAACTCTGAACATTGGGATCTGAAACTCTACATGACATGACACAATGGAGAAACATGTCTAAAATATAGGATAAAGAAGATTATTACAAAAGTATATTTGTTGTCATGAAAGCAAAGACCAAGACCCATATTTCAGGACACTGGTTCAAATGATATAAAAGAGAATACTCAGGAAGCAGGTAGTAAATGTCCACAGGCTTGGATTTTAGAAGCTGGAAGATAGGAGGTAGGAATTACTGAGGGAGAATGTAAAATAAAGATAAAGTAATTCATTTTGCTTTGAGTTTCAAATCAGTAGGCAGGAATACTTTCAGTTCAGCTACACTGAGACCAGCACCTTCTTAGTGGCTGTGGCGGAGACTGACCAAAGCTTCACTGCTGGTATTGCGCCACTGTCTAGTTAGGGAACGGTATCAAAATGTTGAGCACTTTTTAAAGTTAGTAAAGACCAATGCAACAGTCAGCGTTCTGCTAATGGCAGGAAAGTTAAACAGGAAAAAAAGAGGCAGAAAGGAAAAGCAAGAAAAAAAAATTAAATTAAAAATTTTGAAAACCTCTAAGAACAATGTACTACCTCCAGGAATGAGACTCCACAGTTTCAATTCTTCCCTTTCTGGACTGCAGAGGCTGAGTGGAATATAATCTCGTCATTAAAAGGGTCCTTAAGCCGTTAAGTACCAGCCCTAACTTTCTGCAGCCAGTTTAATTCGTATTTACTGCAGAAATGCAGCAATTTCTTGAAATCACAGGGAGGTTGACAATGAGCTCTCATTTTTGCAAGGCTAGCAATTTGTGGCGATTCGCAACTCACCGCAAGTTGCTGGGTTATTTATATATTAATAATGCCGTGCGCGTTAAACTCACTGTTACTTTGCAAGCAAATTCTGGCCTATAAAGTAATTAGAGTGCTAGTTCCAAAAACATAAAAGGAGGGCAAATGCAGATCACCACTTTGGGTTCTCATTTCAGATTCACTACATTACAAGTTTGCAATCTCAGCTACCTGAACGCTAGCATCCCTGAAAAAAAGGACTGGCCATTTGCACCAGAACTCTAGTCTCTTACTCGAAACCTGTCAAATCATTTGAACCACACCATTGTCACACAAGAAGTCATTGGGTCAGGAATTCTGCCAGACAGGGATGAACTAACTTGGAAAACAGAGACAGAATGCGTTTTTTAATAAAAAGATGATTACAGAAATCGTCAATGGGAATTAGTTTTGGCCAAGTAAAAGTAAAAGACAAGTTGCATTTAAATATTGAGTACTAAAATTGAATTTTAACACTGGCCTGTTCTGCTAATCAATTAATTACATTGGGGAGCAGGAATTTTTATGCGTGGATGTGTTGCAAAATGTAGATTGCTTCTGCTGATAGATTTAGCACATCAAACAGCTGTAAATATGTCACAACATGGGGGGAAAAAGAAGGAAATGACCTAATTACCAGACACTAATGAGGTGGGATGACAATACAAAGTTAGACAGAACAGAAAATAGCCTCTGGCTAGAACCATATAACACCAGCAGCACAGGCTAGTTAATATATCTCTGACAATAAGAGATAACACACTGATCTGTCTCCTATAGTTTAACACACACTCCACTTCAGCTAACTCATGTTTGTGTATATGAGCAAAAGTGCTTCGAAAATACAATTAACTAAAGATAACAATTTGATGCTTTTATGAAACTGTATTTCTCAGTTGCTTTACTACAACAACAACTTGTGCTTACAAAGCAGCCTTAACATAGTGGCGGGGGGGTGAGGGGGGGGGGGGCGCGGAACACAGGCCACTGCACAGTTTGGAGTCAGACTCGAGCAGGAGTAGGAAGCAATTTATGCCAGCCAGGAGGAAGGGGAGATCAACCTTTTGGTGCCAGCTAGCTCAGGGGCAGTTTGGAATTATGTGACCTATCACATAATTTCCTCCTGCTCAAAAAGGCAGGAATTATATCTTGCATTGTTTAGCTAGTCTTGTCAAAGGAGGCTTAAAAAATACCTCCATTAAAACATCTCTGAAGGACAGGAGTATTAGTATGTGGGAAGCAAATCAGTCAGAGTAAGATGTGCTTTTTGGCTGCAGGTATGTATCTGCCATATATACACAATAGAAATGGCAACTAGTACTATGAATGAAAACATTACTTTAAATTGTGTGATACTTATGATTTAGACAGAACTTAGAGGAATATCATTATCCCTCTCCTCCCATTAAGTTGTTAAGAAGTGTTTGCCCTGTTTATCAATTCACTGTTATTCTTTCTCAGAACTTCAAAACTGTGGAGCTCCTTAACTCCTTCAATCCTCCTTCCATCCTACAATCTACAGGTTTTGAAAAACAAAACTTGCCATCACCTAATTTGCCTCATCTTGCCTCCTACTTCCTTTAAACCATGGCGGTGTCGTACCCTATGAACCTTCACCCTTCACCTGAGATTCTCAATGAAAAGAAAACACTTTCAATGCTTGCAAATGACATTGCCGCAGAAATGAGCCTGAGCTCTCCTAGGTCCTTTCCCCAATTCAAAATGGCAACATCCTTCTTTAAGGTCATTTTTTTTGCCCTTTGTAAACATGCTTATTACAAGACTGGCTTCAATGCCTGGCTGTTGAGGCAAACCACAGATGGATGAAGGACACTGGAGGTCAGTCAGCATCTATGACCAGAAAAGACAAGTAATGATATTTCAGGTTGGAACCCTTCAGGGTTGCCCACCTGAAATGTCATAGCCTGTTGTTTCCCTTTACAGGTGGTTAATGGGGCTTTATCTTCTGAAAAGTATCTTGCAAGCATCCTCGTTCTATGACCTAGGCTGGTTGTGTATCTTCAGCATGAAATGTTTGGTCAGCTTGGCTTTAAATGCATTATTTGATATGTTTACAATAAGTCGTGAAGTAGTCAGTATGGTGCCCTATGACTGAGCCTATGACATGAGTGCTTTGCAGGTTTGCTTACATGGAATCTGGGTGTTTTCCCATTCAGAAAGAGCAACAGGATGCAATGGTTCTGCTTAAATGCAAATTTTAAAGTACAGTATATGTTTTTTTGTTCTTGGTCTGAAACTGCCAGAGCTGTCCAGAACATCCTCTGACTGTTAGAGAGTAAGTGTTCCGTGAAGTAACATCGCAATGTGTAAATAATAAGGCATTCCAGCTGCAGGTACTTTACTAAATTACTCAACGCAGACAGAAAAACAACAAACAGTTTTAATTAGCGAGTGGTACTTAAAGGAACAAAGTCTCGCTTTTGGGAAGTCTTATGTCCTGGAGCAGCTTTTCTCCAAGCTATGCTGCAGCAGATATAATGGGGACGATTTGAATCTAACCTAACTTGCCTGTCGGGAATCTGACAGGATCAGGTGCAACTCTGGTTTTACAATGAAGTTGCTGGAGAGTATTGTCAGGTGGGGCGTAAAACCTGTGTTCCACCCAATCCCGTGGGTTTCCCGCCCCCGCGAGTTAGGTTAAAATCACCCCCAATGTCTCTTGCAACATAAAATTTGCAGGCTCATACGTACAAGCGATTGTGTCAGTTTTGCTCAGTGGTGGCCCTTCCACTTGTGAGTTAGAAGGTGGTGGATTCAACGCCCTATTCCAGGACTTCAGGCATATAATCTAGGCTGATACTCCAGGGGCAGTCATGAGGCGGTGCCACATTGTCAGGGGTGCTGTTTTCTCAATGCAACATCAATCCTAGGTACCACATGCCTGCCCAGGAGGACGTAAAAGTTTCTGTGGCACTTTTTCAAAGAAGGGCAGAGAGCAGGCCAAGTGTCCTGGTCAACATTCATTCCTAAGCCAACGCCTCCAAAACAGATTAACTGGTCATTTTTCCTCATTGATGTTTGTGTTGTGCACAAATATTTTTTATTCATTCATGGGATGTGGGCATCACTGGCAAGGCCAGCATTTATTGCCCATCCCTAATTGCCCTTGAGAAAGTGGTGATGAGCCTCTCTCATACAACTGAGGGCTTGCTAGGCCATTTCAGAGTCAACCATATTGTGTTTCATGGTCACCATTACTGATACTAGCTTTTTATTCCAGAATTATTTAATTAATTGAATTTAAATTCCCCAGCTGTCGTGGGGGGAATTGAACTCATGCCTCACAAATCATTAGGCCAGGCCTAGTCCAGTAACATAACCGCTATGCTACTGTACCCACTGATTGCTGCATTTGCCTGCAACACTTTAAAAATAATTCATTGTCAGTGAAGCGCATTGGGACACTGTGAAGACATAAATGACACAATATAAATGCACGTTTTGTTCCTTTCTTTCTGGCCTAATTTTTTCAGAAGGGATTAACATTTTTGTTTTAACAAAAAAATGACAGCATGATAATGAAATCACAGCAGCATGTGCAATTTCTGAGAATGGAATTTATTAGTGGGCCATGAATCACGGAGAATGACATGGATTCTCCTATTTACCATTGAGAGGAATTTCATTTTCAAATTTTATTACTTGCGGTGTTTATCAAGGTTGAAAATGTCAGTTTGGGGAACTGAACGCTTTTTGCAATTCTTTCATGAAACTAGGTGGGATTGTGAGTTGTGAGGAGGATGCAAAGAGGCTTCAAGATGATTTAGACAAGTTGAGTGAGTGGGCAAATACATGGCAGATGCAGTATAAAGTGGATAAATGTGAAGTTATCCACTTCGGTAGGAAAAACAGAAAGGCAGAGTATTATTTAAATGGTGATAGATTGGGAAATGCTGATGTACAGGGGGACCTGGGTGTCCTTGTACACCAGTCACTGAAAGCAAACATGCAGGTGCAGCAAGCAGTTAGGAAGGCAAATGGTATGTTGGCCTTCATTGCAAGTGGATTTGAGTACAGGAGCAAGGATGTCTTACTACAGTTATACAGGGCCTTGGTGAGTCCACACCTGGAGTACTGTGTGCAGTTTTGGTCTCCTTACCTAAGAAAGGATATACTTGCCATAGAGGGAGTGCAGCAAAGGTTCACCTGACTGATTCCTGGGATGGCAGGACTGTCGTATGAGGAGAGATTGGGTCAAGTAGGCCTGTATTCACGAGAGTTTAGAAGAATGAGAGGGGATCTCATTGAAATGTATAAAATTCTGACAGGGCTAGACAGACTGGATGTAGGGAGGATGTTTCCCCTGGCTGGGGGGTCTAGAACGAGGGGTCACAGTCTCAGGATACGGGGTAGGATATTTAGCACTGAGATGAGGAGAAATTTCTTCACTCAGAGGGTGGTGAACCTGTGAAATTCTCTACCACAGAAGGCTGTGGAGGCCAAGTCACTGAATATATTTAAGAAGGAGATAGATAGATTTCGAGACACAAAAGGCATCAAGGGGTATGGGGAGAGAGCGGGAATATGGTGTTGAGCTAGAGGATCAGCCATCATCATATTGAATGGCAGAGCAGGGCCGAATGGCCGACTCCTGCTCCTATTTTTCTATGTTTCATTTTTCACCTCAGTGCCAGTATCAAGCATTTCCAGCTCAGCTACAACACAGCTAAATGCAGAGCAAATCTCCTTTTACTCAGAGATAACAATGCTTTTTATCCCCAATCTCAAAAGAGGACCTTCTACTACACTAAGGTACACTGTTCCATTTCTCATGTCAGCAATCCTTAAGTGAGATTGCAAATTTATTATTGGCCGTGGATCCACAAGGAGCTGGGTTGAGGCTGCCTAAACTCATTACACAAAAGACTTTTACAACAACCGGACTGAGGAAATTTTCATCCCCAAAAGTTTGGGTTAGATTCAAAAAGACAATATCTGAGCCACTGTACCACCTGTTTGAGCTTTTAATTATCTTTTCTTTCTCAGTGAACACTTGTCAAATGATACAGTCAACGCACCACTACTTAGTTCATTGTGCAAATTGATTTGATCAACCTGGAAAAATACCATTTCACTGGGATGGCATTGACCCTTTAAGGTAACTTGAGTTTGCAAAGAACAATAAACATCCTCATACCCCAAACACACACATACGCTTGATCTTGATCAGGAGAGATGGCAAGGGATGGCCAGATTGGGATGAGGGAGGGACGAAACAACCAGAGGGCAAATCACCCATGGCCAATCTGCTGAAGATATTGGTGGAATATGGTTCTATAGTGGCGCGTCACCCTCTAGGTTGCCATTCATCGTGTGGGAGCCTGGACAGAGGGAATGTTGCCAATCTATTCCACTGTGGGCGATATCAAAGTAGAGCCCAGATTTGTCCTCTTCCAGTATCCATACATGTGTATTTACAACAAAGATGGCAATCAGGAATGGGAACCCTTGCTTATAGATTTACTTTCTCCCTAGCCCAGGAACACTTAGACTAATGAAAACATCCCAAAACCTGAAAAACAAATTGCAATGAGCATTTCGAACACAAAAGGGATAGTGTTAGCCGAACTCACCCGGCAGAAAACTGATGAAATCATGTCGGCCACCCACTTTACACCCTGCCTGACTTTACTTTCCATTGACGTCACTGGAAAGTAAATTCAGACGGGGTATAAAATAGACGGCAGATCCCATTCCATCCGTTTCCCACCAGACGGGTTAGGTTAAAATGACCCCCTATATGTGATACTTCAAATCATCCTACTTGGGCTATTTTTTGTACTTGGGCTATTTTATGCGTCAGCCATGGCTCAGTGGGAGCATTCTTATCTCAGAGTCAGAAGGCTGTGGGTTCGGAGTCCCACTCCACAGATTTGCAGCAAATAATCTAGGCTGACGCTACAGTGCAGTACTGAGGGAGTGCTGCACTGTTGGAGGCCCCGTCTGCCATCTCAGCTGAATGTAAAAATCCCATGGCACTATTAGAAGAAGAGCAGGGGAGATCTCCCCAGTGTCCTGACCAATATTTATCCTTTACCTAACATCACTAAAACAGATTATCTGGTCATTAATCTCATTGCTGTTTGTAGGAGTTTGCTGTGCGCAAATTGGCTGCCACGTTTACTACATTACAACAGTGACTACACTTCAAAAGTACTTCACTGGTTGTAAAGCACTTTTGGATGTCCTAAGGTCATGCTATATAAATGCAAGTATTTCTTTATTTGCTTTATTTCTTAGGCTATTTCTTTAAAAAAAAAATCTCAATTTAAAAGGGAACAAAACTAAATTGAACCATTTTAAGGATTAATTCACTTCCATATTGGTTTATGACCCTTGAGGAGCTCATGCCCAACAGACAAGGCTTGCTGAACTCATACTGAAGCCTTCTCATCAACAGTTAGCAGCTGGGCTGGTTGAGACATATCTGCAATTTGGGCCCAAGTAATGGTCAGAAGACCTTGGAGGGTAATCGACATGGATCCAGACGGCTGTCTCTTCCTACTGCTGTGTTGTGCTGTGACTCTGGTTAATTTTGTGGTGAGCAATGTAAACTATGAAATGCAAAGTTGTTTTTCAATAATGTCCCCTGTCGTGCCAACCTATAAACCCAAGAAACGAACACAGGATGTGGGAGACACAATTAACACGCAACCAGATCTGCATGATTTGTGAGTACAGTGTCATCTGTGAGTGCAGTGAACAGATCTTCTCATTAATCTTAACAGTGGCGGACTTATTTATACTGGCTAAGGTGACCAAGTACAGGCCAGCCTTATAATGCCCTCATTGGATGTGGTGCATGTGTGTGTGTGAGGGGTGGAGGGGGCCAGGGAAGTAGGGGGGAAGTTTATAGCATCTATCACTAAAAGACACATTGAATGTTATAGATCATATTCTGTTAAGAAACATTTGTGGAAACTTTGGGTGCTATATTGAGATGTGCAGGTGAGTATTACAAACATAGTAGAACAGAAATTGAAGGATACCTTGATAATAATTACATTTTATTGTAGATTACTGAGATGATTTATACAATTTACGTTTTCAAGATGTGTAATCAGTTAATTTCTTATAGGCTACAATATAAAACAATCATCAAAGCGAACTCCATTGTGAAGGACCAGTAGGTGCCTCTAGAAGTGTTGCACAAATCTTGTTTGTCAGTGTTAGAAGTCATTGTAGAATATGGCAAACATAGTAGCTAAAGGAGACTGACAAACAGCCACGATATTCCTTTTTTTAAAATTTGACTTTCCATCTATTTTGTGAGATATTGTATTAGTGGCCTACAAACTCCACTCTCTGGAAACCTATTGTTTTACAATCGTGAAATCTGCCGCTCCCGGTCCCTGGTGTCCCCAGCCCAGACATGTCCTTTGGTTTGAGAGAGAGTGGGAGAGGGAGGTTGAGAGTGAGAGCTCTTTAACTGCTGTCTGGTCTCTGCCAATGGTGCGCTGAGCTGCCGTTAAGAGGAACGTTATAGAGCCCTGGGGAGGAAACTCCTCTGATCTTCCTTCCCATACCATGGGAAGGCACCTGGCCTTTGATTGGCAAATCTCTATAAAGAGAATTCAAGACAAATGTGGGTTGAAGCCTGTGTTCAATGCTGGTAGCATGGGAAAACATTGCATGAGGCATCAATGTATGGCACCAAACTGGGTGGGAAAGGTGGTTGGGCATTGATGTATCACCACAACATTGGAACTTTAATGAACTGCGTCACCACACCACTTTCATTATGAAACCTGCTGTATAAACAGATGCCGCCACAAATACTGTGCTAGCACAGTGATCCCATCAATAAATAAGCCAAAGTAAAACTCTTAAAAAAAAGTCCAAACCTGCTCCATATGGAAATTCCTCCCTCTTTATTTCAAAAAGATTCCGTCTAGATTTTTTTTTAGATGCTTATGACGTGTTCGTTTCTGAAAGCATCCTTTTGAAGCAATGCACAACACACTTTTGTGGACACCATTAACAAGTGGTATTCAGAGATATTTGTTGCCCCTTAGATAGGTGAGAGAGTGTGCACTCCATAATCAGGGAAATGGAAACTATTTATATGGGTTTCTCAGTGGTTTGGTTTGGAGACTTAAGCATGGTGGCAAATTTCTACGTGTGTCAGACACTCAGCTGATCAAAAATAAATTATTTCACTGGGTCAAAATCCTGGAACTCCCTCCCTAACAGCACTGTGGGAGTACCTTCACCACACGGACTGCAGCGGTTCAAGAAGGCGGCTCACCACCACCTTCTCAAGGCAACTAATGATGGGCAATAAATGCTGGCATTGCCAGTGACGCCCACATCCCATAAACGAATAAAATAATATTTTGCATCTGGCTGATTGCTTGTTTTCCATTGAATATGAAACTTGAGCCAATCAAACAAAGATACTTCAATACTTCTCTCAAAAAATTCTCATTGGCAATAATGTAACTAACTAAATACCAGAAAAAAACCTCAAAACACCCTTCAGCAGCCATGTTGTTTTACCCATCTACCCCATTATAAATCCCTAAAGGTTAAATTTATAACAAAAACATGTAAATGCATTTAACAATTCAAAAATAAAACTACCAATGCAAACATCCCATCCTCAACTACTTCTAACAACTTTCACCCGTACAGACATCCCTTCACAGTGACATCCTTTCCCATAGCAACCTTGAGCTTATCTGATCCTCCATTCCAGGATCCTCCATCCCTCAGCTGGGCCTTTGGTCCCAATATTTTTCAGGTCTCCTGAGCATAGGTGGACACATGAGTTTCTCTGTGTTTCATTACACGTGTACTGGCTTGGGCAACTGCTGACCTCTCCGTTCCTCCCTCCGCTCCCACTTTAACCACACCACTGTGATACTGTCAGGACCCTTCCTGCCACTGATATTGCATTTAAGGTGGAGATAAACAGATTTTTGCAAGATAAGGGAGTGAAGGGTTATGGGGAGCAGGCAGGGAAGTGGCTTTGAGCCCAAGATCAGCCATGATCTTATTGAATGGCTGATCTTGGGGGCTCGAGGGGCCAAGTGGCCTATTCCTGCTCCTATTTCTTATGTTCTTATGTATTGCTGGTAACTCGGTTATGTTGCAAACTTCTATAATACAAGGAAGAATGTCAATTCATTCCCCATCCACTCACTAGGGCCTCCCACTCAGCCCGCCAGCGATTGTCTGGGCCTCCCGCTGGCATACATTAAAAAGATACTTTCTAAACATTTTAAGCAACTGCACAAAAAGAGTTACAGAGAATTGAGCTGAACAGTGTTATTCAGTTGGCTCCTAAGGCAATTAAAGTTTTAAAGGACAGTTTTCATAGTGTGCTTAACTGTCATGTCAATTAAAAAGTTGCACAGTGTATCTATTTTTCTCTCTATTTACAAAGAGCTGGTGCCAGATATTGGTGTTTATTCAAGCCACACACAAACATAACTAAACAAAACCTACTTTTTAAGACTTATAATTCTTTAGTAAGGACAAATTTTGGTTTGAAGAAATAAACAGATGTTATAAATTCTAAATCAGAAGTAGATGGATGTAGTGTATGTACCCGTCTACCTTTAAGAGAACTATTGTATGTAACCGTCCACCTTTAAGAGAACTACTTTAGGTGTTGCACTACTTTGTTGGCTTCTGTATACTGTAATACCGACGGTGACCACACCGGTATATAAGTGCTGTGTCAGGATTTATTGGGCAGATTCGCCCTGACCTTCGAATAGTAAAGTCCTGTTTTAAGTTACTCTGGTAGTCTGTGTATTAATTAACTAAACAACCCACAGACTTTACAGTGGCGACGAGTCCGATCGTACCCTGTGGCAACAATACTTCTGAAGCAGTTAACGAGCGTCGAGAAGAGGCAACCGCCCTCGTCATTCTGCTGGGAGAAAACTCGAGTCTGCAGAGCTGGAAAGGAGGAAGAATTCAGAGACAAAGACTTCCATCAGCAACAGGCACTGACTGTCCCTTCTGCCACGGTGAGGAGTGAGCCGATCAGCACGAGAAGCAAGCCGGCCACGGTGACTGAGAGTAAGGGAAAAGTAAAAAGAATAACCGGAGGATAAGGGCGGTGCACTTGACCATGGTCGAGGGGGAAAGGAGCCGGACAGAAGTCGGGCCCAGAGGCGCTGAGACTGGGGCAGCGTGGAGCAAGGAAGCCGCGGTACAGACAGGCTGGGGACGCAACGGCGTCGTGAGACAGCTAGACCGCGACCGGCGGAAAAGGCCGGGCAGCGACCGAAGCCACGAAGCGCTGCGACCGGGAGCGTAGGCGCGGGAAGATATAAAAACTCAGCCGCAGCCGGGGAGGGAAGCACCGGACTGCGAGAGGGCTGGGAGGCGCGATTGGGAGCTGAGCGAGCGGGAGAGGCAGAGCCGACCAAGGGAGACTGAGCGAGAGCCAGTCCAGCGGCTGAAACTGTTCGCCGTCAACGGGGTGTACCCAGCGCCGGTAGAGCCGAGCGAGCGGGAGAGAGACAGAGCCCGAGCAAGGGGAACTGAGCGAGAGCCAGCCCAGCGGCTGAAACTGTTCGCCGTCAACGGGGCGTACCCAGCGCCGGTTGCCCTGCCGAGAAAAAGGAAAGCACTGAAGCCGACGCGCAGGCTGTGAACCTGAAAGCCAGCGGCCGTCGCCCGTGGGGAAAGTGTACCCCTCCCGCCAGGGGAAGAAACGCGGGAAGCCGCCATTAGGCGGAGAAGAAGACAGAAGCGGGGAACCGCCATTGAAGTGGGCGGGGAGAGAAGATAAGCGCGGGAAACCGCCATTTTCACGGGAACCGCCATCTTGAAAAAAAAAAGAAAATTTAAAGAAATAATCCGTGGTGTTATCAGGAAGAGAGGAAGATGCCTAAGCGTGGTAACATCAATGATTTTAATTCCGAGGTAGAAGACTGGGCCACGTATGTGGAACGCATTGAGATCTATGGTGAGGCCAATAAAATAGAAGAAGATGACAAAGCTATAACCTTGCTAAACTCGATGGGCGCGAAGACATACGGGCTCTTGAAGCATCTACTAGCACCAGCTAAACCAGCGGATCAGACTTTCGATGATATTGTTGCTGTCCTGAAGGATCATTTTAACCCCGCACCACTGATGTTAGTGGAACGATCCAAATTTTACGCGAGAACGCAACGGAAAGAGGAAAGCAACGCGGAGTACCTGATTGAACTGCGTAGGCTAGCGAAACACTGTCAGTTTAGGGAAAATCTGGCAGAGGCACTCAGAGACAAATTCGTGTGCGGAATGTCGAAGGAAGAAACACAAAAACGACTGCTCGAAGAGAACGATCTTACACTTGATAAGGCTGTCCTTATTGCTGCATCGAACGAAGCCGCAGCGAAAGGAACGGCGGAAATGCAGCTAAAGGCAGCGGCACTCAGTGTGCAGCAAATTACTTCGGGTACAATGAAATGCTATCGTTGTGGGAAGACAACACACGACCAGAACCAATGCTGGTTTAAAAACCAGGAATGTAGGAAATGTGGCAAGCTCGGTCACATAGCTAAGGTATGCCGGTCAGGAAAGAAGACCAACAATAATGAGTCACCACAAAAGAGGTACAGGAAGGCACATGAGGTGACTAGGAAGAGTCCAGATGAACAGAATTCGGACTCAGACTCCAACAGCAAGGCACTGGGTAGTCTGAGGAGTCATAATGTGAGTAAAGAAGCTGACCGACAAGCTATCTGGATCACACTACAGATTGCAAAAGTCCAAGTGAAAATGGAAGTGGACACCGGATCGGCGTTGACGGTCATGAATAAGCATGATTATAAAAAGTTATTCAAGCATATTCCCCTACGGGATACGGAACTAGTATTGCAGACATACATGGGGCACAAAGTATACCCCATCGGAAAGATAGAAGTCAAGGTGAGATACAAGGACAAAGATCACCAAAGGATGGACCTGTATGTGTTGCCTGAGGGAGGTCCACCACTTCTGGGACGGGAGTGGATCAGGAAAATAAAGATAGACTGGCATTCACTAAACACCATGACGGTAGATTCCGGAAAGGAAGATGTCAAACCTGAACGGTTGTCCAGAATATTGGACGAAGCTAAAGAGGTATTCCAGCAAGGACTGGGAACACTGCGAGGAATTAAAGCAAAGGTTAAGATTGCAGAACATGCAAGCCCAAAATTTTTCAAAGCCAGATCGGTACCTTACGCGATACGACCTGCTGTGGAGGCAGAACTGGAAGAACTTGAACGATCAGGGGTACTGTCAAAAGTGGACTGGAGTGAGTGGGCCACGCCCATTGTTCCCATCATGAAGTCTTCACCAAGTAACAGGCCAGGGGGACCGGGGAAAGTCCGCATCTGCGGAGACTTCAAGATCACAGTGAATCCGGTGCTTCACACGGTACAATACCCGCTTCCGCGGATTGAAGACATCTTTGCTTCGTTGGCTGGAGGGAAACACTTCACCAAGATAGACCTGGCACAGGCATACTTACAAATGGAAGTCGAGGAAGAGTCGCGTCAGTGCCTCACCATCAACACACACAGAGGCTTGTATCGTTATAATAGACTGGTTTTTGGGGTAGCTTCGGCTCCAGCAATTTGGCAGAGGGCCATGGAGCAGGTATTACAAGGAATTCCAAGCACGCAGTGTTACTTAGACGATATCCTGATTACGGGACAAGACGAGGAAGAACACCTCACAAATTTGAAACTGGTGCTCACTAGGTTGAAGGAATATGGCCTTCGAGTTAATCGCAAGAAATGTGAGTTCTTCCAAAAACGGATCTCGTACTGCGGTCATGTCATTGACCGAGAGGGGCTGCACAAGTCACCTGACAAGATAGAAGCTGTCGTGAAGGCCCCCGCTCCGGAAAATGTATCACAGTTAAGATCATTCTTGGGGTTGATTAATTATTATCACAAGTTTCTGCCGAATCTATCCACGGTGCTGCATCCGCTGAACGCTCTGTTGCGGAAAGAAGTACCATGGAAGTGGAGTGAGGAATGTAAAAAGGCCTTTCGCAGAAGCAAGGCGTTGATTACCTCTGAAGAAGTGTTGGCTCATTTCAACCCAACGTTACCTCTTCGTCTAGCTTGTGATGCTTCCCCCTATGGAATTGGAGCAGTACTTTCACACAAGTTACCAAATGGCTCGGAAAGGCCAGTGGCATTCGCGTCCCGATCATTGACCTCCGCGGAGCGAAATTATGCTCAAATAGATAGGGAGGCCCTCAGCCTTATGTGGGGCATAAAGAAATTCAATCATTACCTGCAGGGCAAGAAGTTCACATTACTGACAGACCACCAGCCGTTGGTGTCCATATTCAGCCCTAACAAGGCCGTTTCCACCATGACAGCGCAAAGGTTACAGAGGTGGTCCATGTTACTTGGGGCACACCAATATGACATCGAATACAAAAGGTCCAAACAGCATGGAAATGCTGATGGGTTATCGCGCTTGCCATTGCCGATAGTAGAAGAAGCGACTACAGTGGACCCGGTAGAGATGTTCCACTCATCCATAGTGGAATGTCTACCAGTAACAAATTCGATGATCGAAAACGAAACAAGAAATGACCCGACTCTCTCACGAGTCTATGATTTAACGGTGGAGGGATGGCCAGCACAGGGCGAACCAACGCTGCCAGCATTTTCGCAGAGAAAAGAACAGCTGTCAGTGTGTCGAGGAACCCTGATGTGTGGATCTAGAGTGGTGATTCCACCCAAACTTCAACAGAAGGTGTTAAAGGAGCTGCACGAGGGACATCTGGGTGGAGCGTTTGTGTGGTGGCCAGGCATTGATGGGGACATCGAAGAAATCACTAAGAGCTGTCTAGGATGCCAGAAGGTCCAAAACGCGCCACCACAGGCTCCTCTGCATCCATGGGAGTGGCCCTCATCTCCTTGGCAAAGGGTACACATCGACTTTGCTGGTCCATTTATGGACTCAATGTTTCTAATAGCGGTGGATGCACACTCCAAGTGGCCGGAGGTAATAAAGATGTCCACCACCACCACGGAAAAAACCATCACAGTGTTAAGGACCATGTTTGCTAGGAATGGGCTGCCGGAACAGATCTGTTCTGATAATGGACCGCAATTTGTGTCCGAAGAATTCAAGAAATTCTTAAAGAGCAATGGGGTTAAGCACTACACGTCAGCCCCATACCATCCCGCCTCCAATGGATTGGCTGAAAGGTTTGTCCAGACCTTCAAGAAGGCCATAAAGGCCATGGGTAATGAAGCCATTAACTTACAACATAAGGTGGATAGCTTCTTGTTGGCGTACAGGAATGCAACACATGCGGTCACAAATCAAACTCCCGCCATGATGTTTTTTAATAGACGACTAAGATGCCGGCTGGATTTGCTTAAGCCAAACGTCAGAAGGGACGTAGAGAACCGGCAATTCCAGGGCATGAATGAAAGGCCAACTAGATCTTTTCAGATAGGTCAACAAGTTTTGGCCCGGGACTACCGTACCGAGAAATGGCAGCCTGGAACTATTGGAAAAAGGCTAGGGCCGTTGATGTATACGGTGGACATTGGGGACAGTATAATAAGGCGCCATGTTGACCAGATCATAGGGTCAGCCACAAATGGCCAACCTACTCCACCACCTTACACGGTTAATGTTGAGACAGAGATACCCAGAACACCTACCTCCGATCTGGTAATACTGGAATCAGATGAACCTGACACTGTCCTTCAAGCCGAATCGACCTTGCCAGAAGCACCTACTACCCCGCCGGGAGTTACGACACCACCAAGGCGTTATCCGGACAGAGTCCGGAAACCGCCAGAGAGACTGAATCTGTGAACTGTCTTGCATAAAGTTGTATATATGTTATAATGTATGTTTAATGGGGAATCAGTATGTTGTAAGCTAAAAAGGGAGGATTGTAGTGTATGTACCCGTCTACCTTTAAGAGAACTATTGTATGTAACCGTCCACCTTTAAGAGAACTACTTTAGGTGTTGCACTACTTTGTTGGCTTCTGTATACTGTAATACCGACGGTGACCACACCGGTATATAAGTGCTGTGTCAGGATTTATTGGGCAGATTCGCCCTGACCTTCGAATAGTAAAGTCCTGTTTTAAGTTACTCTGGTAGTCTGTGTATTAATTAACTAAACAACCCACAGACTTTACAATGGATGCTCTTTGTACATATTCATATTTATAATACACATCATTGCCATTATTTTGGGTAATATTGCTCTTGTACATCATATCAAAAATTGGTCCTGTTGTAAAACAGCAGATCCTTGGATTCAGTGTGAGCAATGCCATGGGAGATCCAGTAATAATTAATACTAAATATGATAATGTACAGAGGAGCTCTCACTCATGAGAGCAAGTACATCATCCTTTCAGGTGTGGAAGGACTATGACCACAAGCCTTATAGACACATCAGTTACAGCTGGTCCTTAACATAAGCAGAAAAATCAGCTGGAATTCCCCATCACTTCAGACCTGATTTCCCCTTAGTGGTACTCACCTTAATTAGCTGGTGTGAATTTTTCCAAACTGTATTTCTGCATCCAAAGTTATTTTATTTACATATTCTTCTGGTGTTCAACGTTGATATGCGAATATTTAATGTAAGGAAAGGAGTCATTTCTGTTCAAAGTATTTCCCTGTCTCTAGCTGGAAAAACAATCTATTGCTTAAACTATAATATAGTCAACTTTTGTGACCCTTCACTTCAAGGCTCGTTCCATTCCAGAGTCCTGTCATCAGTTAAGAGGAGGAGCTGCCAGCATCCTGGAACAGTCACATTTATTGCAGTGCTTTTCCCGAACTTTGAACTTGACTGGGAACTGCTTCACAGCTGCCAGACAGGGAGGATAGCTCTCTATAGGAGCAGGACACAGCTGTTATACTTTCTGGGGTACCTCTGCTCTGCCCCCAAAAATATACCTTAGCACCAAACTCAGGAGACTGCTCCCTAGTGCATCAGTGCAACTCTTCCATTCTTCACAGAGGTAATCTGGCAATCTCTCAATGAGATTGTCAGTTTAATGCCAATTTATGCCAAATTGAAGCTGTTTGTGCTGTGGACTCACTAGGAACTGGTTCGAGACTGCCCACACACATATCACATAGGTCTTTAATTCTGAAACACTGCATGCCGACTAACATTTGAATTGAATGAATTATTATGCTTGATTTTCTAAGTGGGAAACATTTGTTATGTCCAACGTGTTATGGGTAGCAAGTTGCTATGTTGCACATAATCGGTCACTTGAATGCTCTCTTGTGTGTCACACTTTAGATGGGGCATACAACTCTGTTTCTTGGTTGTCTTCATTTTAAAATAATTGCATTAGCCACTATTTTGAATGAGATCATTTCTAAACCTCATTAAGATGGCAGGTTCAGCGAACCCTGTGTCCCATTCATATCTGATGTCAAGTTCCCACCTATGAAGTTTAAGGAATCTAGTATAGATGGGAAAACTTAAAGTCCTAAAGCAAGTCTATTAGACATTTTCACAGGTTAACCTTCGTTTTGGGAGTAAATGACTTGGTTTAAAACAATAAATATTCGGCTGCCAGTTCCAAAATGGAGGCAGTTGGTAAACACACAAAGCCTGTCCATGTTGTTGTCTGACCCTTTGGTGGTAGGTCATTGCTACCACTGTTAAGGCCAGTGTTAAAGGCAATCAGAAAATGGAACATCACGTGGTTAAGGGCTGCCATTTTTTGCCCAGTACAAAATAAGGTGGGGCTTAGGCATTGAGAGTGCTGCACTTAAAAAAAACTACACATGTGTAGCACAAGCAAAAGCCTTGCATAGCATTTTCATGGATTGCTGTACTGTAAGCAGAGCTTAATAAAATGCAGAATGTGCCTATATTGTTGGATTGTGTTCAACATACTTATAGCTCTGTGCAAGAGCATGGCAACCAACATAACGCAATGGAACATTCGCACTTAACTACTTTCATAATGAAATGCTCTTAAAATGAAATACCAATTTGAGTTCTATATCAACGTAGAATTTAATAGAAAAGATATTTAATTATACACCATTTTTTTAATGCATCAGTTAAAAAACAGACTTCTGCAATGCAGTTTTCAGTCATTAAAATTGCCAGACAGCCATCCCAAAACCAGACTTTCTGATTCAAAACTTGGGTTTAAATGGGAGGGGGGGCTAGGGGAAGGGAAGAATTTTCACGTGAAGTAAACGTGTTCCTAACTGGAGTGTTGTTTTGCAGCCTATAATGACGCACATTTATGCCACTTAAAATGAATCACTTAGACAACCAATCATGAATGAACAAGTAGGTTATCTCTTACTTACCATCTGCTTCTATCAAAATAACCGAACTCATGATTAACGTTTGAAAGTGTGAACTTATTCTTTGTCTTTGAGGCAACAATAATTTTCTGTGCACCCTGCACACTCCACAAAAGCCACATTAATCTGACGTACTGCCATTGCATAAAATTCCAGATTCAAGCTCCCATACAAAATTCCAACCCAACTAAAGCATACTCTCAAATTCTTTAAAAAAAATTATTATTACATTTTAAGCACAATGAATTAAAAAAGAATGAATGGCCAAATGCTAACTAAAGGCAGCCACACACCTGAAATGTTTCTTTACTTTTAAGATTCAGTTTGGTTAGTTGTTCATGATTAGTTGGGTTTGGATTGAGTTAAGTTGCTGATTGCTTGACCAAATGGGTTCTGGTACAAACTGGTTATTCTTATTTGTAACTTTAATAAGAGTCATAATTCAAGTCTAAAATGCATTGCCAAATGACTCATGCTTATCAGGGCTTGCTGTGCAAAGTTTTATGAAGTGGAATTAACAAAATACAGTTTAAAAACCTGGTGATTTCAGATTATCCTGAGGCGGAGCAGGCCCGAGGGGCCGAATGGCCTACTCCTGCTCCTATTTCTTATGTTTCTAATCAGGATGGTGGTACTATTCCCAACTTAACCTATACAAAGACTGTGAAGCTGATCTACTTTATACTTCTTTAATATGTTCCTTTTTTGCTCTTCAATCTAAATATATGTATAGAAATTAATATAGCCAAAGGAACTATTGCTGAATTGGGTCAGCATATTGTTCTTTTACCTCTAGAACAAGGATATGAAAGCAGTCCAGACTGATGGGATAACAATCTCTTCTCTGAGTTTGTTGCAAGATCCTCCATAAAAAGAACTTGGGGCAGTTGAAGCAGTAACAGGTGCAAAACTATAAAATACATTTACCCACAATTTTGCACTGCAAATATTCCTCAGGGAAGCTCCCTTGCTACAACAATGACCTTCCCTCCATTATAAAATCAGTAATGGGGCTGTTTGCTGTGGATTCCAGTGTTCAGCTCCATTCACAACTCTTCCAATAATGATGCAACACATGTCAACCTACAGCAACCTCTGGATAACATCTGGGCTTGGGCTGACAAGTGGCAGGTAATACTTGTGCCACATAGTCCTAGGTAATGACTATCCCAACAAAGAGAAAGCCCAAGCATCTCCCCTTTGTACCACCATTGCTGAGTCATAGGAATGTAGGAACAGAGGAATAGAAGTAGGCCATTTAGCCCCTCAAGCCTGTTTCGCCATTCAATGAGATCATGGCTGATCTGTGACCTAATTCCATATCCTTTGCCCCATATCCCTTAATACCTTTGGTTAACAGGAGTCTATCAATCTCAGATTTAAAATTAACATTTGACCCAGCATCAACTGCCATTTGCAGAAGAGAGTTCCAAACTTCTACCATCCTTTATGTGTAGAAGTGTTTCCTAGCTTCATTCCTGGAAGGCCTGGCTCTAATTTCTAGTCCTAGATTTCCCATCCAGCAGAAATAGTGTCTCTCTATCTACCCGATCAATTCCCCTTAATATCTTGAAAACGTCAATCAAATCACCCCTTCATCTTATAAATTCCAGGGAATGCAATCCTAGTTTGTGTAATCTCTCCTCGTAATTTAATCCTTGGAGCCCAGGTATCATTCTAATAAATCTACGCTGCACTCCCTCCAAGGCCAATATACCCTTCCTAAGGTATGGTGCCCAGAACTGAACACTGTACCCCAGGTGTGGTTTAACCAGGGCTTTGTATAACTATAACATAACTTCTACAGATTATTTTCTGTACCTGTCCATGACATTTTAATGATCTATGTACATGGACCCCCAAGTCTCTTTGGACCTCCACTGTTTCTAGCTTTTCACCTTTTAGACAGTACTCTGTTCTATCCTTTTTAGGTCCAAAGTGGATGACCTCACATTTGCCTACATTGAAATCCATTTGCCACAGTTTTGCCCATTCACTTAATCTATTAGTAGCTCTTTGTAATTTTATGCTTCCATCTACACTGCTTACAATGCCGCCTATCTTTGTACCACTTGGATATGTGGCTTTCTAACCCATCATCTAACTTTTCTATCTCATAATCATCCTTCTGACAACTATATGGAGGTGTAGAGCTTTAATAGAAGCTGCTTTTCTCTCTGGAACCCAATCATAGTAGGCACTAAGCCCTGCATATATGGGTGCATGTTCTCATACCTGGTCTCGATCTGTTGTCATCCCAAGTTACAGAGTTTCCTCAGCTACCTCCAGCATGGTGAAAGGTCCTACATAGGACCGATCTAACAAGCCAGAAACGTTGATGTTTTAGTCTCCAACTCCAGTGACACATACCATGCTTACTTGTTAATTGAGGTCCTTATATGAGAGACTTCTGCAAAGAGTTAGCCCAGCATGAAGCTGACTCTGCCTCCAGAAGAATGCTCAACAATAGGTCAGTATAGGCCAAAGTGCTTCCTCACTGTAAACATGTTCCCTCTCTACCACAAATTCACCTCATAGGTTTCTCCTGATTCTCTCACATGGACTGTTTCTTCCATTGCATGCCTAGGAGTTTTGAACAATGGAGGAGAATGGTTTAGGCACACAAGCCATAGGCTTAACCTGCATTGAGACTTAGCTATCATTGATGCAAGATGAGAAAGATCAAAGAATCCTCCACCACATCTCAATGTGGTTTAAAAGGAATATTACTTTAAATTAAATTGTGGGAATAGGATGAGGGTAGACAGGTTCAAACTAGTAAAAGGCAACTTTAGGACTGATATCAGGACGTTCTTCTTGGACTTTGGGCAGAATGGTGGAGGTGAAAACCCTGAATGTATTTAAGGCACAATTAGATGCTGCAGTTGGGGGAGGGGGGGAACTGTATGGTGCTTCTAGATAGACAAACTAATATGGACTGAATCTTTAATGCAGATCAGCCATGATCTAATTGAATGGTGGAGCAGGCTCATGGGTCTGAATAGCCTACTCCTGTTCCTAATTCCTATGTTTTTCACATCTATAATTATCTTGTGACTATATTCAGGCTAAAGTTGGCATTCAGGACCCACAGGTACCTAAATGAATTAACAATTGGGAGGGGCCTTCCCCGTATCTATCGATCACTATCTTTGAGATCCCCATTTGAATTCATGATCCTGAGACAAAAGATTGGTAAAACATATTAAGAAAGGAGTGCCATCATTTGAAGTACTAGGAGGGGACAACAGATGAAGCAGAAGCTAAACCATTGCTTTTTCTTCTCATACTCTTTATTGGGATCACAGTTCATGCATATAGAGAAGGGAATAGCAGGACAAGCAAGGTGACAAAATGCAGTGCTCACTATTTGCTGAGCACGACTAACGTTGCTGTCAATCTCAATTCTATCACTTGAAATGTCAAGGGGGGGGCGGAGGTGAACAATACATTCAGAAGGTTAAAGGTCCTGACCAAATTGAATCAATTACATTGTGACACGATGTTGCTGCAAGAAACCTACCTGACGGATACTGAGAAACTTACAGTGTGGCAGGGATAGGTGGAACAAATCCTGCAAATGTGTAGTGTGCTTGTGAGTAAAGAAGTCACAATACTCTTCCAGTGGCACTTCAGTTGCCGGGCCAAAAGCAGCTTCTCATAGTGAAGGCAGCAGGTAGAGATATTAAAAAGTTTGCAAGTGTTGGAAATATGAAAAAGGCAAAAAAATGCTGGAAATACACAATAGGTCAGTCAAACTTTGATGATAGTTCCGATGAAAGGTCTCCATTTGAAGCATTAACCTATCTTTTCTCAATCCGGATGCTGACTTCTATTCCAGCACCTCTGTTTACATCTGTGAAGAAAGTCAGTGCTATTTTGACATCATGGGCAACCAGCACTTTGTAACGTCACTTACTGCAGGCAAGGAAATGAAAGACAAGGGGGATAACTTTTAGCACCCCGAAAAAGTTAACGCCCCCCCGCGTGCCCGAAATTCAATGGTAGCGCCCCAAGCAGGAGTGTTCCCCCTCCCTCTTGGGGCGCTCCCATGGAATATCGCGGCGCTACGTGCAGCAGCCTCACACGCGCCGGCATGTAGGCCTCGGGGCGCTAATGGGAGGCGCAAAGCAGCCGAAATTTCCCCCCAAGGGGTTGTACAATACAATATCGCGGGAAAGCTTTACCAAGTAAAAATACAAGGCAAATTGCACACACAAGGTGCTGCAGCAAAATTGTAATATACATTTAATCATTTTGCACTGTCATTTTTATTTTATAGTAGCGATGTAGCGAAGACAAACCTGGACAGTAGAGTATCTAAACAATGACTGAAAAACATTGTCTGTGCTTAACGAGAAAAAAAATACTTAAATGTCTCTTGATATTTTTAATAATTATTTTTTACAGCCCTCAGCAATCAGTCTTAGCATATGACCACAGGGTGTGTTGGGCCCAGAGTATTACACATAATCCCAGGATTTCTGGCACATCAGAGAGCACAATGCATCTCCGTATAGAAGCCCCCATTCTGTTTAACAACAAAGCACATGCCTCACTTCACAGACCCAAGTTCTGGTCCGTTTTCTTTCAGCTTCAGTCTCTCAATAATGAGTCTGCCCTGTAATTTGTGGAAATAGTATAATTGGAGACCTTTGACTCCTCTCTGTGGACACACTCTTTTTATCTGCTTTACATCAGTAATTGCCTAATTAAATGTTTCCTTCTTGTGAACAGATCTGTTTTATGTTGCAGTCATATTTAATAACAGGTATGTCAAATGAAAATTACAGATACGCTTAAGTGAAAATAAATGGTGGATTTTATTGTCTGCATATAATAAAAGGGAATAAGCACATTATGCTCAATTGTTTGGAGATTATTACAGGTCCTCCAGTTTTATTTTGCTGTGCTGTGTAAGAATTGCACACGGAGTTGGAATTCAGACTTTAGGTTTCCTCCATTCGATCAGTAGTTATGTGCCAAATCACGTTCTTAATTTTATTCAAACATTGTAAAATCAAGCTTGATTTATATAGGCAGAGAGACAATAACATATTGAGGCTGACTTTTTTTTAAAGCAGCTACATAAAACTAGAGATCAAACATTTATTATGCTCATATTAGGTTCCTCTATCTGCCCTTTTAATGCAGGCATTATTTTAAATAAGTCAACATCACAGTTAAAAATGGTGGACAGAGGAATGTCATATAACCAGAATAAGCGTTCATTCACTGAGAAATATCACAACTTGATATTTGTGGGGGGGGGGTGGTGGGCGGGAGGCAGAGGGTAAAGAGGTCACTGGTCACTATGGGCTGGTGATAAATTGTTAAGTTCACCACCACAGATGTTTTTGCTTTGTTGGCAGTAAGGAATATTACACTTTAAATATTATACTGCTAGTACTTTGATGTTTTATGGCATAAACAAGGGGTAGTACTTGTGGAATGAGGGAATCAGAATTTTATAGCACAGAAGAAAGCCATTCACCTTATTGTTTCGGTGCTAGCTCTCTGAATGAGCTATCTATTTAGTCTCATTTTTCTGCCCTTTCCCCATACCCCTTTAAATTTTTATTTCCCAACTATTCATTCACTTCCCTGTTTGAAAGCTATTATGGACTCTGCTTCCACCATCATTTCTGGTAGGACATCCCATGTCATAACAAACCTCCGTGTAAAGAAAATTCTTCGAACCTCCCTTCTCTTTCTTTTGCTGATAATCTTTAGTTCATGCTCCCTAGTTACAAAGTCACTGACCAGTGGAAATAGTTTCCCCCCCCCGAAGAACGAGGGGGGTTATTATGGCTGAAAAAACATTTTTTTAAGTGTAAATGTGCGTGCTGTGTAAACACACACTGCTTCACTGAGGACATGGCTTCAGCTAACACAACCATTTGGAAAGAGTAAATGTCAAGCCTGCCACCAGTGCATCCAAAATGATGGAAGTCGCGATCCAGGATGGTGATTCTGTGTAGTCTTCCCTACTTACCATATACTGTTATGCGTGGGTATTAAGCTACCAGCCGTGGCACAGTTGGCAGCACTCTCCCCTCTGAAGGTTGTGGATTTGAGTCCCACTCCAGCGAGTGGAGCACAGAATCTAGGCTCACACTCTAATGCAACACTGAGGGAGTGCTGCACTGTCGGATGTGCTGTCTTTCAAATGAGATGTTAAACTGAGGTCGTGTCTACCTCCTAAAGTGGACTAAAAGATCCCACAGCACTATTCGAAGAAGAGTAGGGGCGTTCTCCCAGTGTCCTGGTCAATATTTATCCCTCAACCAACGTCACTTAAAAAAACAGATTGCCAGGTCGTTGCTTTTTGCGGGACCTTGCTGTGCGCAAACTAAAAGTTCAGTGCTTAAAGGACTGGTGCCTGACCTAGCAATCTCCATCCAGCCTGTGATCAGTTAATGTATCACTATCAGCATCAATTAAATATAAAAGCTCTAAAGTCGTTCACTTTAACAACTTGGTTAAAAAGAAACGGTGTACAATAATGATAAAAGTGGAAATTGCCAATAAAATTGGTTCCATAAATTGGAAAATACAATCTCTGTGACAGCTGAAGTTCCATCTGTAGCCCTTGAATGGAACTGAGAAATAGTTGCTTGCAGCTACTGTGTGTGGACAAGGTTCAAAGTGCTCGTAGAGCCTCAGTAGTCCTTAGTTGTTCCAAATCCTTTTCTTCTGCATATAGGTGAGGATAAAGTACCTGAACTGTTAATGGTTAGGTGCATGTACACAGGCTTTGCGTTTCTAAAACTGGATTTCACCGCAACAACTTTCACAGGCCAACTCTCTGACTTTCCCGCCAGCAGTGTGTACTCTGAAAAATAGCTCTCATATCTTTATAGAAACTATTACATCCCACATCTCCTGTGTTAATACTACCCAGAAGAAGCTCATTCTCCTCTTTTGTGCTAACACTTTTCCCCCTCCACAATTCAAAGCTGTCTGAAAAGCCCATGTCCCTTCAGGACTTGAGCACTTCTCCCATATCTAGGGACGATTCTCTGGCACCTCTCAAGCAGTCTTGGGTGGAATACAAGAAAATACATGTTGTCTGATAGGTACTCCTTCTCTCAGCACTTAGCCTCCAACCATTCTCTCACCATTGCGACCCTCACTCTTGCCTTGCTGTATTTTCGTGTTACAGAATCACTGCTTGCTAATTCACTTCAACTTCTCTCCTCTTTTGAAACATGGTAGTGCCCTGCCTTATTATGAACTCTTCGCTTGAATGAAAACAACCAAATGGGAAGGATTCTATACACCTTTAGCTCCTACATACATGTGGGGAGTGGGGCAGGGGCAGGAATCATTTTGTTACAAATATGGAGCTCCACACCTTTAACTTTCTTTTGGTTTCTTCGTTAATACCGCCATGGGCAAGGGGCTTAAAGAAAGAGTGAAATCAACTCCTTATGCTTCGAAATAACTTTTTTTATATATTAGAAGAAAGTTTCAATAACAGGCTTTTGTATTAAGTCAGGAATTGGATCACATGCTCAAAAATCAAAGCGAGTCAATAATGAGGGCATTTTGTTTTGGAAAATAAAAACGCTATTAACTATCCAATATAAATGAAGATATATGTGGGTTTGACAGGGTGGTGGGGGAGGGAAGAGCATAAGCTTCCCATTAAGAACAGAGTTGCTGCTAGCATTTAAATAATGTCTAAGTGCAATTTACAGGACCTGCAGAATGTTTACCCATGCGTGCAGAATTTTAACCGCCTCGCAAACCTGGTTTATGTGTGCGTGTGCTGCATGTTAGCATAAAAGAAATAAGGATAAGCATTCAGACTAATTTAGCGAACCTGTAATAAGCATTGAACTTAACAAAGCTGCAGAATGAGTATGGAGGAGACTTAACTAAAATGGCCATGATTTGAGTTTCTGGCCATGCTTTACGGGATATGGGCGTTGCTGGTTGGACCAACATGTATTGCCCATCCCTTGTACAACTGAGTGTCTTGCAAGGCCACTCCAAAGGCCAGTTAAGAGTCAACCACGTTGGTGTGGGACTGTAGTCACTTATAGGTGAGATGGCAGGTTTCCTTCCCTAAAGGACATTAGTGAATAGGTTGGGTTTTTATGATAATCTGACAGCTCCATGGTCACTTTTAATGGTACCAGATTTTTTCATAATTTTGCAGTTTAAAAAAAAAACTGAATTCAAATTGCTACTGTGGGATTTGAATTCATATTCTACTGGATTATTAATCCAGGCCTCTAGATTACTAGTAACATAACCACTACACTACTGTACCTCGATAAAGGCCAAAGGCCTGGGTACATTTTCCCACTAGAGCACAAGGGGCTTGATATACAGTCACTAGGCAACCAGGGTCTTGGACAGGCACTATCACTAGTCCACTAGAGGCCTGGTTACACACTATCACAAGACCACCATACATCATAATTTGACCTCCAGTAGACCACCAGGTCCTTGGATAAATACTGTCACTAGGCACACTGCCATCAGACTGCTAGGGACTTATATAAGCATTGTAGTAAGTGGTATTCCCACTACATGAAAACGTATTATAGTTTGATTCAATTGGGATCAGTTGTTTGTCTTTAGTTACAGCAGTTATAAGCTCAAAAGGAGGCAATCAGAAAGAAGGCAACAAAAAACTCAAATTAACTGGTAAACTTGGCAGTAGGGTAGTCCACAATTATACTAACTAGCATTAAATTTAGCCAGAAGGGCAGAGATTTGAAAGATTTGTAATTCTTGGAAAATGATTTTCTAGCCAATCACCATGAAAAGTACAGCGTGGTTGTTTCTTGGTTCTATTATTGTTGAGTATTAGCTACTAATACACAGAATAGGTGCAGTCCTAGAAGACCCTTTAGCTCAAAATAATTTCATCCCAAAATCTGATAGGTTTGAGGAAAACAGATTGTGCAAAAGACAACAAACACTACTCTTTATATCAGGACCTAGTTGCAAATCTCTAAGTATACGGGAACAAAACTGATTTGATGTCCTATGTTGACCAGGATTGTCCAGGATTCAAACAAGGGCTTAAAACAAAGAGAGAAGTACTTTGAATATAAATTTTAAGGAAAAAAAGGAACTGAACCACAGGAATGCATCTAAGAAAGTTATTGACATTTAAAATGCTTGCCCCTGAAGTGGCACTTTAATATCCCATCCAAACTTGGCAAAAATGTGGTTTAAGATCATAAGAACATAAAAACATAAAAATTAGGAGCAGGAGTAGGCCATACAGCCCTTCGAGCCTGCTCCACCATTCAATAAGATCATGGCTGATCTTCGACCTCAATTCCACTTTCCCGCCCAATCCCCATATCCCTTAATTCCCTTAGAGTCCAAAAATCTATCTATCTCAGCCTTGAATATACTCAACGACTGAGCATCCACAACCCTTTGGGGTAGATAATTCCAAAGATTCACAACCCTCTGAGTGAAGAAATTTCTCCTCACCTCAGTCTTAAATGGCCGACCCCTTATCCTGAGACTATGCCCCCTAGTCCTAGACTCTCCAGCCATGGGAAACAACCTCTCAGCATCCACCGTCAATCCACCTCAGAATCTTATATGTTTCAATGAGATCACGGCTCATTCTTCTAAACTCCAGAGATTATAGGCCCAATCTACTCAATCTCTCCTCATAGGACAACCCTCTCATCCCAGAGATCAATCTAGTGAACCTCCAATCGCCTCCAAAGCATGTACGTCATTTCTCAGATAAGGAGATCAAAATTGTGCACAGTACTTCAGGTGTGGTCTCACCAAAGCCCTGTATAATTGTAGTAAGACTTCCTTACTCTTATACTCCAACCTCCTTGCAATAAAGGCCAACATGCCATTTGCCTTCCTAATTGCTTGCTGTGTTTCCTGTATGAGGACACCTAAATCTCTCTGAACACCAACATTGGGGAGACCAAACGCAGATTGGGTGACCGCTTTGCGGAACACCTCCGTTCAGTCCGTAAGGGTGACCCCGAGCTTCCGGTCGCCTGTCATTTTAATTCACCGCTCCATTCCCACTCGGACCTCACCGTCCTTGGCCTCTTGTATTGTTCCACGGAAGCTCAACGTAAACTCGAGGAACAGCACCTCATCTTCCGATTAAGCACTCTGCAGCCTTCCGGACTCAATATCGAGTTCAACAATTTCAGATCATAACCTCGGCCCCTATTTCATTTTTTCTTGTAATTTTTTCACTCCTTTCCCCCCCCCTTTCCTTTTGTTTCTCTCTCACACCTGGCAGCTATCTCTTGCCCTGCCGGTACACTTTACACCTAATCTCAGCCTATTACCATCTCATCTAGCTTCTAATACCTTTTATTGTCTCTTTTACTTCTTTTGTTTCTTTTATTCTTTTGTCCGATCGCAGCCCTGCCTCCGATCTATCTTCTTTTCTTTCCAGTTTTGAAGAAGGGTTCGACCCGAAACGTCAACTCAAATTTCTCTCCACAGATGTTGCCTGACCTGCTGAGTTTTTCCAGCATTTTCTGTTGTTATTACCAACATTTAATAGTTTCTCACCATTTAAAAAATATTCTGTTTTTCTATTCTTCCTACCAAAGTGAATAACCTCACATTTCCTCACATTATACTCCACCTGCCACCTTATTGCCCACTCACTTCACCTGTCTATATCCCTTTGCAGGCTCTTTGTGTCCTCCTCACAGCTTACTTTCCCACCTAGCTTTGATTTACACACGGACATCTCTCAAAGATATATTCGAAACTTTTGCCCTGATTTTCCTTGGGTGGTCTGCCAGATTCTCACCATAAGTCAAGTGGGAATCTGTCAGAATCCACCGCAAAATGGCAGGGACCCCGATTCACTGGGGGGAGGAGGGGAAGTCTTGTCATTTCTCGGATTTTCTAGGCAACCTTGTCAGGGATCGAACCTCCGTCCACCCCTTAGGAGGCAAGCGATGACAAAGGGGCAATCCTGGGAGCAGAGACTCCCGGTCTAAAAGTCCCTGCTTCCCCTGCTTAGTCAGGACCTGGCGTAGGACTGGAAGCCAGTACTCTGAAAGAGATGAGATGTACTGGTCTTCAGATGGTTGGAACTGGGTCCAATCGGGGAAGGGAGAGGAGGAAGCGGCCTGGATTCCTGGAGATAGGTATATCCGGATCGGCCAACTTACACAGGCTGGCTAATGCGCAGCCCTTCCAAAGTTAGTCATGCACTGGATTTTCCTGCCACTTGGGGCAAATGGACAACTGGAGACAGTGCCTGCGTCCCCATGCAAATTAGGTGCCTACCCCACTTACACTGCAAACTCCTTTGGGGTCAGTACTGGAGGGCACAATTCTAGCAGAATCAATACACAAGAATTTTTGGGACCTTGAACACAAGTTGCCAATTGTTTCTGCCCAATTTCCCTCTGTCCCCATGCTCCAGTTTCTCTTCCAACTGCTTTGAAAGAATGTGCAGTAGACATTCAGGTCTATTGTAAATACCTTTTAAACAAGCACTTTCCAAAGGTGGTTAGCTTAATGGAAGTCTTCAGCTTCTGTGGGTCTCACAGTAAATACGTTCAAGCAATTTCAGTTGGGTTCCCTGTGGACTTAAGTTCACATGCACAAAGTTGACCATAATTCAGCACTAATTGGCACTAACTAGGCAATCTCACTGAAAAGCCATAAGAATTGATGGTGTGGGAAATGGACATGTCACATTAGTGTAGCAGGGGATGCTGTTCTCTAAGATTGGATCATTGTACGGGTAGCTCTGTGTTCTGTCTGACCGGTTCTATACCCTGCCTAAGATTGTCTGATTCTAATAGTTGTTCTTTTTCTCAATATTGTCTTCCTCATTTTGTTGAGTACAAAATTCTATCCTACTACAGAAGGACAGAGACATGTAATGAGGCCTGAATTAGAGTAGTTAGCCACAGTTAATACATTAACCTTGCCAAACTAATATGACGAACATATTCACCCTGCCTACAAATTCAATAGAGGTTTTAAAGCAGATATATTCTTGCGCATTTTGGTAAATATTGAGGTCCTTTCCCCTCTTTTAATAACACCATGGTTATAAAATTGAATTATTTGGCCTGTAAAAAGCATAATATAAAACTAATGTGAATCTATTATCCGTGTACTGTACCTAGGACAGAATTTAGCATGTCAAAATTAAAACATGGAAATTAATATTTACAATAAAAGCATGTGGACATTCCACTGCCTGCTGTTTAATCAGAGATATTACCCTATTTAAAAGTAACCTCTGTTAAAACAACAGATCAAGGAATTTCATACAAAGGTATTAAGCATCCATAAGCCAATATGGTAAATAGTAACTTCAAAACTGTTTCTTTATTGTATATTGCCGCCAATAGTCCAATTGTTCAGTGAGTGCTGTTTTTGTATTTTGTTGATGTTCTTCAAGCAATCTGATTCTGTAATTACCAATTTCCGTGGATTAATTTGTAAAGAAGTGCAATGAGGCTTATATCATTTGAATGCAGTTGCATTTCACTCTTAATATCTTTGAGTAACAATATAGCTAAACTAAGTATCTACCAGCAATGATGCTGCTTACTGCGAGTGTAATAGGAAATGGTTGAAATTGTATACACTTAATCTAATTACACGCATCTCAGGTTTAAGCTTAAGTGAAATCTTTTGCATTATTAAACCAGCAGGTTAGATTATTGAATGAGACGCACTACAAAGTGATCAACCTTAAGGAGCATCTCCATTACTCCCTATTCCTCGTCCAACACATAATATCAACGTAATTATATTGAAAGCCAATGGTGCTGTGGGCAAACATCCCCATGCTCATTAATATGGACATCGAATACTTGTGTTATGCATTTATTTGTAGTCTAGCTTTCAAAAGTGAATTATTCCATTTAACAGAGACTGAATTCCATGCACACGATTGATATTTTAGGCTCTACTTTACAAGTTGTGTTTCTTTCTGGTGAATTGCCAAATGGATGCTCTGAATGGATAAGCTTGGGTCCAGAGCCGTATCCAAGGTAATAAATCAATTGTACACACATCGGGGATAGTTGCTCTGGAGGGCAAGGAGATGAATGAGCGTGTTAGTAGTGCAGAACAGCATCATTAGCTACTTGGCATGCAGTCAGTGGTCAACAATGTCCTAGGTAGTGACCAACAGCAAGCTGGGCACAATCTGTTCCATAAAGCTGTTCTGAAGAATTTAAACAGCAGCATTAAAAAAAAATTCAGCACCCGACAGCATCCACCTGCCCTACAGACGGATAATAGATATCTACACATTGGTTCAAATTGAATTTTAAAAGATCTGTGAGATTTGACAGTTCTGTTACACTAAAGTATACACCCAAGTATACACCCAAGTATATACCCTTTTTAAGTGTCACTTGTTTTTAAACCAGTGATCGTTACTATGGCAATGTGTTCTTTCAAGTGTTTAGTCTTGCGGTCCATGCCCCCATTCTCCCTTTGTAAGTAAAAATTTGCTTTAATCATTCATCTGGTAGAGTCTAGCCAGTGCAACTATTAGCCTTGGAGCAATAGTCAATAGCCCTAATATTGCAATAATATTAAAACAAATCTTTCCCAAATAAATTAGATTTTGCATCATATGTGTATGCTGTTGATAAGTATATATAAAGCATTTATACTTAGCAGGAATGCACTGTTAAATAGTGCACTGAAATTTGTTCACTTGGTATTATTAGGACTTGGTGATGACTGGTATATTTATGCACTGTTTAGTGCATTCAGCACCTCATTTTTTTCAAAGGGTTTGTCTCTGTAGTTGCTTTGCTTTGCAAATCATGCATCATTTTTCAACACTGTGAATGTTCTGGCATTTAAGGTGCAGTTATACTACAGGTATTGGTTGGCACGAGTGCCAGCATTTGTAAATGCAGTACTGGCAGACAGACCCAAGTCATACTGCTGACTCTGCATTGCTCCTTGGCCTCGAATTACATTCAAATTCCAATCATTTTTTTACAGTTAAAGGTCCAAAAGGACAGTTGTGTGTCGGCTCATATTAAAATGGTGAAGTGAAAGAGTAGATTCTCATCTTTAGTGCCCCAGAGCCCATGTCGACAATTTACGCCACATCCACTAAAATCGATGGACAGAATATAGTGGAGGGGAACACATCTGATATTCCCATGTGTGAAGCTCAGAGTCGAGAGTGCTAAAGATGAAAATTCACCCCTAAGTTTAAAGTATTCCCAGGCAATGACCTGTTTAAAGTGAGGGTGACACTGTTTGCCGTTACAGTGCAGTGGGTGCAAAACCAGAGTGGCATGAGACTACCTCCTTCAGGTTGTCTCACAATATTTTTCTAAAATTTAGGAAACTTTCCACTGAAGTTCACCTAACATCTTACTGGGCTGCATAGCTGAAACTGCTTCATATTGATGCAAAATATGGAGCATAACTGCCCTACTGGGTATATAGTTTATTCATCAAAATACCTATTCAGTTTTATGATGGGGTGGCATTGTGCCAAACATGTGCTGGGCAAAGGAAACAATAACAATTGCATTGCCTGGATGAAATCATCATCTTTATTCCATTTTCTTCTTCATCCCCTTGGTTTGCCTCCAGTTGTAGTGCACATTTTCAACAGCGCAAAGCTTGACAGGACAAGATTGGCCTTGAAGAACTCCAAGTGTTTCACACGGTCTTGCTAATTTATACCAAGTCCCAGCACCTTAACCTGGAATCAGTAGTCACGCCTGCAAAGTCCGATTGAGCGGAACAGGCCTGTTTACATTGTTAGCTCTCGCAGAGACAGTTTCATGAGGCTGTTCGAAAATCAAAGCTCCTGTGCTTATCATAGTGCTGTGTGAACATTGGATACTGTGCCAAAACGGTACATTAAATGGCACAAGACCATCCTGCTCAGAACACCATGAGCTTGAAATTACATGTTGAAATTACACCTTGGGAATATTAGTGTACAAGCATATAATGCATTTGGGTGAAATTGCTTTGTCTGCTATTTAAAGGATTAAAATAGCATACAGAGGAATTTCCCGTGAAAGCTCGTATTCTTATATTTGCTCAGCATAATTTCAAAACTGACTTCGGCTACATTTTAAAAATAGCTTATTAAGTCTATCAAACCTAGAGCGGACGCAATAGGTGAGTGGGACCGGCGAGACCAGCAAAAATAAGCTGATGGGAGCGGTATGGAAAGCGGGCCAACACACTAAATCGAACGATGGGACAGAAAGGAGTTGATATGAGAGTTGCAAAAAAGCCAATACAGCAGGCAGGAGAGTGTGGATGTTGTTGGCAAAAGAGAATGGATGCAATGAATAAAAGAAAGCTGATACAGAATAATGAAAGAAGCCAATATAGTTGAGAGAGAAAGAGCAGATCCACTAAGGCACATGTAATTTTATGGACTTCCCTTGCCTTTCAACACCTGAACCTTATTGCACACTCTTTTTCAGCACAGGATGGTAAACAAGACCCTGTTAATGCTAATATGGAAAATAAATCAAACACAGAAGTGATGTATGATCGAGCATCTTCCATTGATAGTACATAACTTCCACTTGTGGGGAAGAGCATAGCTAGAGGCCATCAATATAAGATAGTCACCAAGAAATCCAATAAGGAATTCAGAAGAAACTTCTTTACCCAAAGAGTGGTGAGAATGTGGAACTAGCTACCACAGGGAGTGGTTGAGGCGAATAGTATAGATGCATTTAAGGGGAGGCTGGACAAGCATATGAGAGAGAAGGGAATAGAGGGTTACGCTGATAGATTTAGATGAGGAAAGACGGGAGGAGGCTCGTGTGGAGCATAAACGCCGGCGTGGACTGGTTGGACCGAATGGCCTGTTTCTATGCCATATATCCTATGTAATTCTATGCAACTAGAGAGTTACCATCCCCTTTAATCATCTGACATGCATGAATGCCTAATATG
This sequence comes from Somniosus microcephalus, assembly GCF_052327205.1. Classification (NCBI taxonomy): domain Eukaryota; kingdom Metazoa; phylum Chordata; class Chondrichthyes; order Squaliformes; family Somniosidae; genus Somniosus; species Somniosus microcephalus. The sequence continues at coordinate 19,537,678 of NC_140999.1, forward strand.
AATTAACTGCATAAAGATCTGGGATGTAAAGTTTAGAATAATAGGCAAAATTACCAAGTACATGAATAAAGGTCAGGTCAAGAGGGAAACTTATATTTTAGACACAGCAGTGTGTTGGCAGTCTGCCCATTTTGGAGTCAAATACACAATTCATTACCTTGTAGATAGGTGTGAGCTCCAGTGTTATTAGCCAACTGGTCACACTTTTTCAGCATGTCAGCAGTAAAGGGTGTTCCCCTTCTTTGTTTTAGGTTGACTTCCATAGGGTTCTTATCCCTCCCCTCTAACCTTCTCTCCCCAGAAATGGGTTTGCTAATTGTGCCCAAATCCAGAACTAGACAGAGATTAGGCCAGGCAGGGTGAGGTGGGGCAGAGGTGGAATCATGGCTTGAGTTCTGAGATTGATTTGTTGCTGGTGAATTTTCAGCATGCTAAAAACTTTGGTAGCCTAAATAACTGAAGCCCCCACAGCATGAGATTCAGTTGTAATTAGAAAGTTTGAGTGTAGGTTACTGCTATCAGGTGTGAAAAGGGCTTTCACAAATTAATGCACATTCTTGACTGGTTGGGACTGATTTCATCAATTTTAAAGAGAAAAAAATAAACATCAATGTGCCAAAATCAAGCTACAAGTATAAATCAGCGGTATAAATTGATAAACAATTACTGCTCTCAAAAGAAAGAGAAAAGAAAAATGGCACAGAAAAAAATGTTGATGTTTTATTTATTAAGCTCTTATTTCCCAATATTTGCATTAACAGTGTCTTGTTTGGCATTCTGTGCTGAAAAGAGTGTTCAATAATGTTCAGGTGTTGAAAGACAAGGGGACCAATCCCTTGCAGCTTGTCCATAGAATGACACAAGTATCAGTGGAACTGCTCTTTTCTGTCAACCATATTGGTTTCTTTCATTATTCTGCATCCGCTTTCTTTTATTCATTGCATCCATTCTCTTTCGCCAACAACGTCTACACTCTCTTGCCTGCTGTATTGGCTCTTTTGTAACTCTCATATCGACTCCTTTCTGTCCCTTTGTTAACTTTCCTTTACCCAGTCATATAGCACTTTGTCATGTCCCTCAGTGACATCCTAAAGAGCTTCAATTGGCTTTGAAATGCACTAACTGCTGTGTAGACAAATGTGAGAACCGTAAAATCTCATCAACTGCAATGAACTGAATTATTAATTTAATCTTTTTTGGTGCTGTTGGTTGAGGGGGGGATGTTGGTCAGGTCTCTGTAATAACATAGGACCGATACTATATAACTTCAGGCCCTACATCATTACCAGCAGCAATGTCCATCAACCTAAACTGCACGGATTCAATCTCATAGCCATTTACTCAGTTCACTTTGCATGTACAGGAAACTTTGGTTTATCCGGAGGTTGTATGCCCGGAAACCTCGATCTAACGGCAGAAATCAGCAGCCGTTTTGGTTAGGTTTTTTTTCTTCTCCTAGCATTTTTTTAACAGTCAGGCTCTGGAAAGCATCTCTGTAGCTTAGCAACAGCTTCAGAGGCGCTTCCAAGGTACGGGCCAAGTGTTTACAAGCTGTTGCTAAGCAACAGCGTTTGTTGTCAGATATGGAGATGAAAACCTCCTATCCTTCAACATTAGCGCTGGTCTATCCGGAAGTTTTGGTAGATCAGCAGCAGCTCGGTCCCATCGGTGCCGGATATCAGAACTTTTCCTGTATTGTGTTAATTTTACAGCATGATGGTGTGGCAGGATGTGACAACAGGTAGTAAGCAACAGATGAGTCAGCCCAGACCACTGCCATGCATCTATAAGCAGCTCAATGCATGGCAGAGGCCTGGGATTAAAAACCTGTCTGCGGTCTTAGGTGGAGAATGACACACAGCATTGGCTGGGATGTATCACAGAATCACAGAAACCCCACAGTGCAGATAGAGGCCATTTCGGCCCATCGAGCCTGCACCGACACATATCCCACCTGATCACCGTAACCCCTACATCAACACATATCCCACCCTATCCCCGTAACCCCACGTATTTAATCCCCCTAACACTAAGGGTCAATTTATCATAGCGGGAGAATCAGCTTGACTTAGTTTGTAGCGCTGTCTACTCGATGTCCCATTCCAGGACCCAATCGAGGCTGATGCTGCACTGCATTAACCAGAGTATTAAACTCCCTGTTGCCGTGGTTCAGGTAGATGGTAAAATGACAACAACAGTATTTGAAGAGGATAGCATTTTCTCAAGTATCCTGGCCAAGGTTTGGTGTGCAAAATTTATGCTGTGTTCTCCACTTAATGACATTCGCTGCACTTCACAGTAAAATACAGTGTGTGGAGCACTTTGAAATGTTTCTGAAAGAAGTGATCCGTCTTTCTTGTTTCTGGGGTAAAAAAAGGCAGGAACTTTAATTTTAAGAATGAAGGAAAATAAAAATGGAACCATTTTGTATGCAAGGGCTGATTCACGAACACTCGCTCCTGGTGGGGACGCTTGGCCGTAAGTGTAACTAAGGCTCACTGTCTGTAATGAGCACACATGAAATCGGCCTTATGGTGGATGAAACAGCACAATGTCTATGGCTGAACTGAAGGCTTCAGTTTAATCTCTGCCTTCAAATGGCAGTCACAACTGAGCAAAATTCACTCTCGTGGTTTGGATCATCACTTAAACCCTTCAATTGAATTACAGCTCACTATCAGGTGTCTATCATGCAGATGCGGTTCCATGAAGGGTATGAGTAGAGTTACACCATTTAACTCATTAATTTACCCGACTTCTGCTCCGGCTCTTTATAGGCCCGTTTTCTACCCTGTGACACCTACAAGAATATACTATAAAACTGCACTGTCTAGTACAATTGAAGATAGTGTGCATACCGATCATTTATTCAGTAGTAATAGTCTCCAAATAAACAGTCAAATCACAACTTTTATCTGCAAAGATATTACTATAACCCTCAGAAGTTTGAACAACAATACTTAATGAAAAAACAGTGACAAAGTCTAAAGATAAAAGTTGCTTTTGGAAGGCAGCCTGGTATTTCCAGTAGGAGAGGCTCTTCAAATAGGCCTCATTTCGGACTCCTGAATCTTGCCCGCTAATTGAACACTCTCCTACAATGTGTGGGTATTGCTAACCCTTGGAAAGACTGCTCCAGGGAATACTTCATGATAGTGGAGCAAGCACTACATCGCAAGGAAGGGGAATAGCAAGAAGGCCCAGCTCCACTATAGAGACATGCACGTCTTGTCGGCTGATCACAGAGTGGCATTGACAATGACCATGGTCTCAGGCCGTTCCATCCTCCTGACTGAAGAGGAAGCTTGGCAGTGGGTGGCAGCAATGGGAATCTAATGGGGGTGGGGAGATGGAGAATCGGTTAGAGGAGGGAATGAAAAACTCTAAGCAGAAAGTTGGCTTGAGGAAATCAGATGTGTTACTTGTTCCTTTGATCAGATCACTCGCCCCAGTGGCCTGATGCAGAGCAGGGACTGTCAGACTGTGCTACTGAAAACTGACAAGAACAAGATCAGACCAGCATGACATCTAGACACATAAACTGTCAGTCACACCAGAGTGAATTGCCTGCTAATTATTCCTTTGATAATGCATTGCATATGTTTAAGGAAGGATGGTGTGACCGAGGGCACATGGTAACCAGTCCTAAGCTGATCATTTTCATCCATCACCGAATATATCCCACACCTCCAGTGGTTTAGACTGCTCACTGGTCTAGTAGCTTTGACCCTTTCCACTGCATGATTGTCTAAATAACCTTCTCTCATTGCCCTTAAACAGAACGAGTCACGCTATTGAGGAAATCGGATACTTCTAATTCACTTAATAGCCCAAGAACATCCTAGCTAATTCCCTTAAGTACACACTGAATAGCTACATTTCAGAAGCAAGTGATTTTTATCTAGTCATTTGCAGTGAGGGGGAAAAAAATAAGAATACTAATTTTTCTTCAACTTCCCACTTAAATCAGGCACAATTTAAACTAAAACAAAAGCAGCTGTTGAAAAATTGTCCCCACTGTGTCTGCTCTGACTACCAGTCTTTTCATTCTAAATAGAACAAATATAAGGAGAAAATGGCACATGCCTGGTACATATAACTCCATGTAAAATATATCTGAGGAGGGAATTGTCTTGCAGTTGAAGTCTACTGAAAAAACCTTTTCACAGGAAACTGTCCCAAATGCAGAAACGTGGTCCACGCAGCTCTGCGCTGTACTAGAGTGAAGTGTGAAGTCTTCTTCTTAGGCAGTTCCTCGGAACCGAGGATGACTTGCTTAAAGTAAAGGATCTTTCGTCCTGGAGGGCTATTACAAGGAGGGACAACGGACAGAACGTTGTTCTCTGTAAAAGCATTTCTCGGGTATCTTTTCCACATTGGTGATTGGCGTGTCCAAGACCTAAATTCCCTCCAAATAAGATTGCTGTCAATGTAATTAGTGCTTACCTGCTCTGTTGGTGTGTGAGCTATTTTTATACAGTTTACTCTACATAAACCTTTTCTCCTACTCCAGCTAAAGCATTTTAAAGGGCTTACATTATTTTTTTTTAAAAGGCCCATTTTGAGACAGGTCCGTCAGCAATGGAATAGCTTAGAACAGGCTGGGTAGTTTTCCAGCAATAACTGCATCTTTGTGACATCAACTGCAAAGGCAGAAGGCAAAAGTAAATCACTTACGATTCAAACAAAGTGATGTCAGCATTATATTGTACTGATAACCTTTATCGATCTTGCAAGAAATAAAATGTGCAAAATAGTTACATATGACCAAATGCAGTATAATAGACATGTTGGGAGTTATTTCAAAAATTGGTAGTCTCTATTCATTGCTGTGCTAAATTTATATATACATATATATATAAAAGAACTCAGTTTACTTCTCTAAATCTATTTTATAACATACAATGATGTATGGTAGAACTGTTTGTAAAAATGATCTCAATCAGGGTAGCAGTAAGGATTCTCTACAGCTTAATATTCCTTGGCTAGGCGAGTGAAACAAAGTTAAAACACAGGGCTGCTTCTCCTGGTCACACCACATATGGATAGGACCAGCTTGGCTGTCAGAGCCCTCGTGTCTGCCACCTATCATTGTTCAAGCTGATATGATGGCCACTTCGGTGAGGTACCAGTGCTTAAACCACCTATCGAACCACATCCCAGCATGGCTCAGGAAGGGAGGGATAAGGTGGAAAGAAAGAAGGAAGACTTGCATTGATATAGCACCTCATCACATCTCAAAACACCAGATATAATGAATTACTTTCATACGCAGTGATTATTGCTATGTAGTGCTGATGACATCTTCAGCAGAACTAAACTCCAGAGACTTGAGCACAAAAATCTAGGCTGACACTCCAGTGCAGTGCTGAGGGAGTGCCGCACTGTCAGAGGTGCCGTCTTTCGGATGAGACGTTAAACCGAGGCCCCGTCTGCTCTCTCAGGTGGACGTAAAAGATCCCATGGCACTATTTCTAAGAAGAGCAGGGGAAGTTATCCCCGGTGTCCTGGCCAATATTAATCCCTCAATCAACATCGCTAAAAAAACAGATTATCTGGTCATTATCACATTGCTTGTGGGAGCTAGCTGTGTGCAAATTGGCTGATGCGTTTCCTACATTACAACAGTGACTACACTTCAAAAGAACTTCATTGGCTGTAAAGCACTTTGGGACATCCGGTGGTCATGAAAGGTGCTATATAAATGCAAGTCTTTCTTTCTTTAAACTATATGGGTTACTGAGCTTAACAGTATGAAGGAAGTGAATAACTTTGTATTATTCGAGGGACAGAAATGGCCAACGGGCCATAGCGTGGTGACAATCACAGGTGACAATAAACCTTCTTCACACTGTTGGGCTCAACAATTCTTCCAAGTCAGTTTTTCAATTTAAATTAAAATATTCTAAAATTAATTTACTGAAAAATATCAAACTTTATGATTTTTATTTATAGACTCATTCTTTATTATCCCTTGCATGTGAGCTGAATGACACGAACCCAACCGTAAACCGTAGGGACTACATTTGTTTCCAATCTTCCTGACTCATATTGAATGCATCTCTAAATGTAACTATAAACAGGATGTCAGAGAGACACACAACAAGAAACCTAGCAGCATTTGGTACTTAAATCCAAAATGATTGTAACTGAAGGAAAGTGACGCTCAACAGAGCCTTCAGCAATTGAGAGGAGAGGAGAGTCATCCCACTAATCGAGGCTGGATTCAAAGTCAGGTTGCAGCGCTGAAAGGATAATATACTAACCAAGTGTGGTAGGTAATCTAGTCATTTTAGTAGGCACATCATTGATAAACATTTAGAAATTTGTTTTAATTGACAAGACACAGGGAAGTCTAATTTTTAAACATAATCTAGTCATATTCTAAAGTAATAATTGCCACTCTGGCTTCAAAACATTTTGAGATGTTTCACAATGGTTTCCTAACTGAGATTTAAGGTTCCTCAGGCAACTGCATCCCCCCCCCCCTCGCCTCCCCACACCACCCCCCCGACTATATTTAATATTCAGCTCCTCACCCTCTGAAAATAATACTGTTCATATGGCCATTTCTGAAAAAAGGTCGGTTCTAGTTTGAAAGTCTTTCTTCCTTACTTATTATCACACTAGTCAACATCCAATGGCACTGCACATTGGGAGTCGATACTAAGTGTAGTCTTCAGGTGAGGCGCGGTGATCATGTCCAATATTGGGAGTAAGATGCTAGATTCCAAATTGCCCGTTTTACAAACCGCTCGATTTTATTTCCCAATGTAGCCAGTGGACAGTAAAATTGGGCAGCGAGTCAAATCCGATCCGATCCTGTCAGATTCCTGCGATGCGGGTTAGGTTAAGATTTACACCCCTGCCACAGCAATGAAAAAACACTGTGCACAACTCTCTACACGATCCAGCACCCACAAATGTCTAATTTTTTAAAATTCAAACCATATAAGACCTGCAATAAGCACCCTTGCTAACAATGATCTCTTTTGCATGTGAAGGGGAAATAATCACCCCATCCATAGGGCAAAATATGGTGGCCCTGAAATTATGGTGCGGGATGCTAACTTCTAAATGCTTAACACCCTGTCTAAAATGTTGGTCTCCACTATGCAAGCAAAGGCATTAAAATAAATAGGTTAGTACCTTAGCTAAAGTAACGGAGAGAAGAATTTCAGATGAACACGTTTGCGCATTCCCATCACCCCGCTGTAATTTCTGTGTTTATTAGGGAGTGAAATTCTGAAGCATTTCTCCAGAAGTGGCAGCAAATTCTTGGAAACGGTTCTAGAATGTTGCACACAGATCTTGACCGTGGATTCAAGTTCATTTCATCATCGACCGACACAGTGAAATGATGCCCACTCCCCCACAATACAAACCGTTCAGCTCCCCCATTTCGGGATCTGTTTGCTAAACAAAGTCATGCTGTACACAATGGTGATTTTTTTTTCCCCATCTGAAATCTGGTAACACTGTAGGTCATAGGTCGCATGGTTGATCTCCCTTGAAGCTTTATGTCATGTGGCCTATCAGTGACATTACAACCCCTGAAAATACATGCAACTCCCATGGCATATTGTTCAGTTACAACAGAAATAAACGCACATACACACACACACACACACACAGTGTTACGAATAATATTGAGTATCAATGTTCTCTTTAAGCTGCGTGGCCACGCAGCTCTCTGGACCTCCCACGCAGCCGGCTCGTCGGCTCTTCAATGAGGGATATGTTCTTGCCATGGAGGGAGTGCAGCGAAGATTCACCAGACTGATACCTGGGATGGCAGGAATGACGTATGAGGAGAGATTGGGTTGATTAGGCTTATATTCGCTAGAGTTTAGAAGAATGAGAGGGGATCTCATTGAAACTTATAAAATTCTAACAGGACTAGACAGACTAGATGCAGGAAGGATGTTCCCGATGGCACGGGAGTCCAGAACCAGGGGTCACAGTCTAAGGATAAGGGGTAAGCCATTTAGGACTGAGATGAGGAGGAATTTCTTCACCCAGAGAGTGGTGAACCTGTGGAATTCTCTGCCACACAGGACAGTTGAGGCCAATTCATTAAATATATTCAAGAAGGAGTTGGATATATTTCTTGAAGCTAAAGGGATCAAGGGATAGGGGGAGAAAGCAGGGACAGGGTACTGAATTTGGATGATCAGCCATGATCTCATTAAATGGCGGAGCGGGCTCAAGGGGCCGAATGGCCTACTCCTGCTCCTATCTTCTATGTTTCTATGTCTATGAGGAAAACTGTGCATTGGCGGTATTTTGAATGGGCCGCACAGCCCCTTAAAGGGGCCACGCACCCAAATAATAAATTACCGGGAACATTGCTGAGTATCTCATTGCATTTAATTGGTAATCCAATTTCAAGGTTCAGAGCAGTTTGGATATGAACCAAGATCTGAGGTGCATTATTATTTTGTATTTCATTAAGTTGCAACACTCAGTGTGAGACTGAGCCATAAAGACCGTGAAAATCCTCAGTTCGATTTGTGATCTGTGTGCCGAGTTAGCTGATCTTAGCTGGGGTGACAGTTGTTGTACTACAATTGGCCTCAGCACTACTGGGCGAGGCAGCTGAAAATCGGCCAGGGTTCCAGCCCCTGCTTGCTATCTCACCCCTGCAGAAAAGTCCGCATGTGTGGACATCTGTTGAGAACTGGATCAGACATGGCGTTGATGCGCTATAGGATCAAATAGTCTGTTGCTCCTCACCACCCTAGATGTGACTCCAGACTCCAGACCCACAGCAATGTGGTTGACTCTTAACTGCCCTCTGAAATGGCCTAGCAAGCCACTCAGTTGTATTCAAGAAGGCGGCTCACCACCGCCGTCTCGAGGGCAATTCTGGATGGGCAATAAATGCTGGCCTTGCCAACGATGCCCACATCCTGTGAATGAATTAAAAAAACCTGCTCAGACAGAAAGAATGGAACTTAGGTGAAGTACCAGAGGGCTGTTAACACCTGTAGCACCATAGCCCAGCAAGGGTTAACCTATTCAATTTAATGCAAAATTAATCTGGGTCTAACAGTATATCTTTCAAGTCCTGACAGAGTCCCTGTTAAAACCCAGTGTTCAAAATGAACAAGTCCTTCAACCTATATTTGCAAAATGATGATATTTCTTGTCTTTGTGTATGAAATATTCCACTGGGGGAGGCCAGTGTGTTGTGTAAACGAGCTTGCTCGTGATTCGGTTCCATTGGTGGAACAATGCAACAAGAACAGGGGAATAAATGTGTTCATAAAATTGGAGGCCTGGATTTAGGATTCTAAACATCTGAGCAGCGAGTCAGAGTTCTACAAATATCAGGTAAATCCAACACCCACATGCACAGTAGTGCAAAAAAGCAGCCAATTTCATGCACTACTTAGTTTAAGTTTTAAAAAAAGATACTGAGTGAAAGATTCCTTGCATATGACCAGTGTAACAGTATCACTGTATTTTCCCATTTAGAAGTGAGCTGTCCTAATGTGCAACATATAAGGTTGGCAACCCTCTAGGATTGTCCAGGTGTCTCCAGGAATTCAAGATTAATCTCCAGGACACTGCTGCAACCAACCTGGGAGAAAACTCAAAGGGGCTTTAAAAAATGTGGTTTACTTTTTATTTTTGTTTCATTAGTTGGAAAAATATTGCTGATGGGTTAAAAAAAAAAGCCATTTGCGTGACAGTCAAGAATCACCCAATCAAGTGTCTGTTTGTTTTCCAATTGGCGCGGGATGTATGGAGCGACCAATGGCGGGAGCATTTTTAGTCATCAGCTCAAACTATAGGGGGATGAGCTGGTGAGCAGTGTAACAAGAAAACACCAACAGACTGGCACAAAAGTACCTAATGCTATTAGTCTGATAACATCTTAGGACTGCTATTGGGTAGAGTAGAGGTTATGCCACTGGACTAGAATGAAAGAAAGAAATTGAACATATAAAGTACCCTTTGTTATGTTCATTAATAACTAGACATTCTTATTATGAACACAGCTAGCTTCTAGCTAGTCATTTATTCAGTACACGTTCTCTAGGTACAGTATCTGTAGAGATGCAGCATGTGTGCTCCTGTGTGCAGGCTGCCATCTTGACTGTTGCCTTGTGGGTAGCCTAGTGCCTCATGGGTAATGTAGTCTTAATATCTATACAGCTGGGTAGTGTAGTCTTATATACATACAGCTATATACAGCTCTACGGCTCCACCTAGTGTCCACTATAGAATGACATGCTATTGATCACTACATCCCCCTTTCTTTGAGGTTTAACAAAATCAATATCAATCAACTTTCAAGAAAACAATAAAGATAATATCAGTAACACTTCTGTTAGTGCTCTATAAACATAAACATTTTCAAAACAGTCAACACATTTTCAAAGCTTTACATTGTACTCAAAGATTAAGTCTATCAGGCTTTTTTAATTCACGTGTGGATCTTCTCAACACGGGTAAATCTGATGTGTCTTCATGAGATTGTTCTGGCGGTGAATGACAAGATGCAGTTGCGGCATTGTCATCAATCTGCTCTTGTATAGATTGAGGTCTCCTTGCGATCTTTGCTTGGAGAGGGTTTCAGTGTTTCCTTCACTCTTCATGCCATAACTCTCAATGTAGTCAATGCACTCTCGAAAAAACTGCTGGCAGCTGGATCCCATCATACAGCATAGTCCTCTCAGCAGCCTCGGCTAATAGAACACCAAAGATTGGCCTGAGGGAAGAAGGAGTATCCACCGGAACTGCTTCCTGCTCTGGTGCAGGCTTCTTCTTTTTCTTTTTCTCTTTCCACTGCTTAACAACATCTGCTGCAGTTATATCTTTGGACTTTTTCTCCTTGTGTGTTTCCTCTTTGTGCTTTTCTTCCTTTGGCTTCTCTTTGACCTTAAAGTCTTTTTCTTTCTTCTTGGAGAAACTAGGCTTTTTGAAGACATGGATACCCTTTGGCCTTTTCATCCTTGATGGGCTCTCTGCTTCATCACCTGAGTCATCTGGTCTGCTTATGGCACAGTTTATACGGTAGACTCTCTTGACCAGTTCTAAGTCTTCACAAGCTTTGTCACCTAGTATCGAATCAAGTCTTTCAGCCACAACAGAAAACATGAGATGATGCACTTTGTCTTTGACTGTCACTTTAAGTCTGCATACACCTAAGCTATCTATTTTCTGTCCATTATAGCTTTTCAGTAGTACTGACTTTTTCTGTATTTTGGGCTTTTCTTTCATATTGTTAATGTCACTCATACTGATTAAGTTTGCTTTTGCCCCAGTGTCTAGTTTCAATGTAACTAATGCTCCATTTATCTGCAGTGGGATCATCCATTTGTCCACTTTTACTGCATTGACTTTATGTTCAGCATTGTCCATTTCTGAGGGCTGCACATTTTCTGTATCTTTTTTGATATCGTCATATGACACCATTCCTACAAAAAATGTCTCACTTAAATCAGTGTCCTCAATCACATTAACTTGTTGCCCTTTCGTTGTTTTTACTTTTGAAAAGCATTGTTTGGCAAAGTGATTCGTTCCATTACACTTTGTGCACATTTTTCCAAATGCTGGGCATTGTCTTAACTGGTGTTTGTAACCACAGCGTTTACAATTAAAAATTTCATCCTCCAATTGCTTTTCATTTCTGTTCTGCCCATGTTCCTTCCCCTTGTAGGACACAGTACCAACAGCAGCATTATCACTCATTACAATCGCATCATTATTGATTTCACTGAAAGTCTTCGCGTGCTTTCGAGCTAGCTCGCTGGCTTGGCATATTTTCACCGCATTTTCCAAATTTAGTTCGGTTTCTCTCAACAGACGTTCCCTGACTTTTTTATCATGAATACCAAACACAATCTGGTCACGAATCATGGATGCTTTGAGCTCAGAGAAATTACATGTCTGTGCTTTCAGTTTCAGATCAGTTATAAAGCTATCAAAGTCTCATTTTGTTGCTGTGTCCGAGAACGGAAGATATATCTTTCATACGTCTCATTCTTTTTGGGAGAGCAATGTGCATCAAATTTTTTTAGCACATCTTCTAATTTTTCTCTGTTCTCCGCTGGATTAAATACAAATGTATTAAATACCTCTATCGCCTGTGGGCCTGCAACCGTAAGCAGCAACGCTATCTTCCTTGCGTCTGGCTTCATACCGAATCCGATGGCTGCAATGTAGAGTTCGAATTGTTGTTTAAAAATCCGCCAATTGTAGTCGACATTTCCCTCGAGATTCAAATGCTCTGGTGGCTTCAAATTCTCCATGTCGCTTTTCACAATTTTCAGCAGATCTTCACCACCCTGGTACCATGTTATGTTCATTAATAACTAGACATTCTTATTATGAACACAGCTAGCTTCTAGCTAGTCATTTATTCAGTACACGTTCTCTAGGTACAGTATCTGTAGAGATGCAGCATGTGTGCTCCTGTGTGCAGGCTGCCATCTTGACTGTTGCCTTGTGGGTAGCCTGGTGCCTCATGGGTAATGTAGTCTTAATATCTATACAGCTGGGTAGTGTAGTCTTATATACATACAGCTATATACAGCTCTACGGCTCCACCTAGTGTCCACTATAGAATGACATGCTATTGATCACTGCACCCTTCACATCCTCAAGATGTCCCAAAATGTTTCACAGCTAATGAATTACTTTTGAAGTGTAGTCACTCTTGTATTGCAGGCTATCTCTAGGTTCTACAAACAGCAATGAGAGGAATGACTAGTTAATCTGTTTTGCTGATGTTGGTTGAAGGATTGGCCAGGACATCAAAAGCGTTCCCCTGCTCTTCTTCAAATAGTGCCATGGGATCTTTTTCATCCACCTGAGCAAGCAGATGGGGCCTTGGTTTAACGTCTCATCCAAAAGACAGAAGCCCTGACAGTGCAGCACTCCCTCAGCACTAGCAACGTGAGTTCAAACCCCACCATAGCAACGGAATTCAACAAATCTGGTACCTTGTGGGCTAACACCAGAAGAAATAACCTAGCAGCCAAATTGTTTAGTGATGTCCTTCAGGGAAGGGAACCTGCCATCCCTAACTGGTCTGGCCAACACATGACTCGACTCAACTCTACACGGTTGCCTCTTATTACACTCTGAAGTGGCCGAGCAAACACTCAATTAAACTTGGGCTTTTCTGTGAATTAGCTCAGCTGGTACTCGTACCTCTGTGTCAGAAGGAAGGTTTGTGTGTTTGACTGCAGGCTTGAGCACAGAACCTGGCTGACACTCTAGTGCTGCATCGTTTTTGATGCCATCTTAACAACAATAAGGTGCTATAGGGTTTTTTCCTGCGTTTTTGCCTCTCCTAGAGATTACATGGCTGCAGAGGTGAAGGGGTGGGGAGGGAGGGCAGTGTCTAGTCATGATGTTCCAGGCATCATGAGCATGGGGCAGCCTTGATGGACCAGCTGGTCTTTTCCAGTCTGTCATTTTTGCATGTTCGTACAAATGCCTCTCTTAATTTTTTTGGTAAATATCTTAATTTTGCGTGAGAGAGTGGGGAGGTATAATTCCGTTTCGGGCACATTTTTGAGCCAGCAACAGTTGTCAGAACTCTCCAACAAATCACTGACACATGATAACATGAACACCGTCTAATTCAAATTGTGACTTCTTTAATTCAAGTTTATTAAGAAATAATTGCAATTAATTATAGGCTACGATAGCGAAACGGTTATGTTACTGGACTAAAACCCAGAGGCCTGGACTAATGTGTACGCGAGTTAAAATCCCACCATGGCAGTTTGAGAATTTGAATTCAGTTGAAAGAATCTGGAAAATGAAAAGCTGGCATCAGTAAATGTGACCATGAAGCTGTCGGTTTGTCGTTAAAAACCCCGTCCTTACCGATATGCGACTCGAGTCCCACATCAATGTGGTTGACTGAAGTGGCCTTGAAAGTCGCTCAGTTGTAGCAAACCACTACTCCAACAGAAGGCCCACCACCACCTTCTCAGGGCCAACTAGGGATGGGCAATAAATGCCAACGATGCCCACATCCCCAGAATGATTTTTTTTTTTTAAATCATAGGCTGGAATGTATATAGTAAATAAATCAGATCCAGGACTTTACTTCAACTGTTCGGATGTTACAGTGCAAAAAGAAACATGCAAATAAATAAATAAAATCACTGTAGTAAAGAATAATTGTTCACAGAGAGTATTTTTGTGACCTGTTGTGTTAGCAATCACATATGGAGGCTTGAAAAGTAACTTGAAAGGTAACAAAAAAGCCGTCAGTTCAAATCCAGATTAGTCTTCCGACATGATGTTCACTGGACCAGACCCAAGAGATCCTCCAAGTTTACAATTTTTTTTAAATCTTAGACCTTCATTTGTTGTTCCCACATCACAAAAGTCTCTGAGGATATCACTGTGGCAGATTTGCCTGATAAGACATTCTAACTGTTTTCTTATTATCCCAGAGAGAGACATTTTGTGTTCCCATTGCGTGATAACTTAAATTATTACTGAGCCATTGATAATAGGCCGGCAGTAAAACTGATTCTACCCAATTGGAGATAGGTCTTATCAGTCGAAGATGCCAGATGAAAGTACTTATCAGATCTACCAGATGCCAGGTTACATCTTAACCCTTTCATTAACTAAGTATGTGTGCTGTTGTCAACAATCACTCCTGGCTGCAAAAGTCCCGTTTTATTTTATATACACCATGGTCCTACTTAGATTTTTGTAAGTTTAATCAATGGCTGGGTACTCTAGTTATGACAATGAGAAAATCTTATGCTGTGTTTAGTCTGTCCGCCTGGGCCTGCGCTGGTTTGTGATGGAATCCCAGGTTGGATTGTCTGACAGCTTCAAACTTTTTAACTCTGTCAGCCGTGGCTCAGTAGGTAGCACTCTCAGCTCTGAGTCAGAAGGTTATGGGTTCAAGCCCCACTCCGGAGACTTCGGTGCAAAAATCTGGGCTGACACTCCAGTACGATGCTGAAGGAGTGCTGCACTGTCGGAGGTGCTGTTGTTCAGAGGAGACTTTAAACCGAGGCCCCATCTGCTCTCAGGTGGACATGTAAGATCCCATGGCACTATTTCAAAGAAGAGCAGCGGAGTTCTCCCCGGTTTCTTGGCCAATATTTATCCCTCAATCCACAGAACAAAAACAGATTACCTGGTCATTATCACATTGGTTGGTGTTTGTGGGAGCTTGCTGTGTGCAAATTGGCTGCCATGTTTCCTACATTACAAAAGCAACACACTTCATTGGATGTAAAGTGCTTTGGGAGGTTGTGAAAGGCACTATATAAATGCAAGTCTTTCTTTCTATTCAGTTGGAGGTCAGCTGAAGATCGGTAAATGGTTATAAGAGTGCAGGCAGTGAGCAACGCAGCAGAATTTACGCACTCCCTGATTTAACCACAGGATTACTTCCAGGCAATTTGTTTTCAGCTTAGCAATGTTTAGGTGACATAACCATAGATCACCAAAGGTCTTAGCTATTACAGTTGCTATTTTTTTATAATCACATTTTCAAGCAAATGCAAGTGGTTACTGAAAATTAATCCTGACATTGTAACTCCATAAGAGTTTGGGGTTTAGAGGTTACGCAGTTGAAGTCACTCTTTGGCTTATTTGACTAACCCTGCACTCAATGTATTGTTGTGTGAACGTCAATGCTGTTGAAGTGTCGGTGTTTGACACCAATTGCCTTGTCAGAGATTAAACAAGACCGATCGGTCTTCAGTGATGCCAGTGAACCCGCATGAGCATCATCCCAAGCCAGTGCCCTTTAAGATGGAATAGAATCTATTCAGGGCCAGTTTGAATGAGGTATTAGTAAATCACATATTAATGATTGATACTGGTTATTTGATAGTGGAATTAAATACTTTTGTTTGAGATACAAGGATGTTACTATTTGCACCAAATCAGTCTGCAGAAATTGATGTAGAACATCAGGATTTTTATACTCTACTGTTACCTGTTTGGACACCATTCACACCTTTGATTGCTGTGATTATCTCTCTGCCGAGGTGTGATAAATGGCAGTTGGAAAGATTACCTGTAAACATCTGACATTATTCTCTGACTATATAAGCTGTGTCTTTATGCATTTCTCCACTTCACCTGACGAAGGAGCAGCGCTCCGAAAGCTTGTGATTTCAATTAAAGCTGTTGGACTATAACCTGGTGTTGTGTGACTTCTTACATTTGTCCACCCCAGTCCAACTCCGGCATCTCTACACCATTACCCAAGATTCACACTGGTTTGAAGACTACCCCATCCACATACTGTCAAATACTGCCATGGGCCATTGCTTTACAATCTTGGGACTTAATGAGGTTTATGAAGGAATCTCAGGATGCTCCTGAGGCCTCCAGATTTTTATATTGTGTTCCGTCTTTGTTGACTTACCAGCATGCTATTTCCATTAACTATAGACAAATAAAACACCTAGGGAACTGTTCTACTGTTCTGCTTCAGGTATCTGACACAGTCTTTCAGAAGTTAAGATAAAGGGGAGGGGGTCATTTTCCGTGTTTGCATTGGCAGCAGAGCACCTCATCCACTGCAAGAAGATAATCAGAAAATGTCAGGTTTACTGCCCACGATATTTTGTCTATTGATTCCCAGCCGCCAGCACAAACTCTGTCAGTGTGTTAAATATTGTATTGACACTCCACACGGAAACATTTGAAAAATAGGGACCCATCTATCTAATAAGAACATTTACAGTAGTGGATTAATCACTCTATTATGACTCTACCCGCAGTGACTCTATCAGAGTTGTTTTGGTTAATAATTCCTCAATATATCACAGTCAACTGGCCAGTTTCCAATTCAATCCCTCAACAGAACACTTCAAGTTCCAGACTGCACATGCCACACTCTTGTCCCACCAACAAGTTGGGCTGTTCATTGGTTTCAGTATTGGGGCAACCTCAGACATGTAAAATTATTTTGAATATCATCACTAGGTTAATGCATCGATCAGTTTACAATTCATAATTAGATCTTATTAAAATAGCTGCTATAAGAATATGAAGATACTTACTGGGTGGCATAAACATTCACTGACAACCCAGTATTGTCTATCTATATTACTAAATAGGTTGGGCACGAAATTGGGCTCGGTAGCGCCCGTTGTTTGTGCGCCACAGGTTTGGTGCTTTCCATAGTTATTAAGTCCCAAAAGTCTACAGGGAGCGGTGTGGTAGGTGCTGAAGGACGTTTTGCTGACTTCAAGGCTTCTGCACAAACCAGTTGCTCCCCGACATGGGTGCATTAGTAGACCTTCTCCTTGGAATCGAGCATAACTGGGAGACTGAGCAGAGGCCACGCAGAGCAGGGCAAGCTGCTGGAGGAGGAGGAGGAGGAGAAGGGCTCTCA
The DNA here is from genome assembly GCF_052327205.1 of Somniosus microcephalus. Classification (NCBI taxonomy): domain Eukaryota; kingdom Metazoa; phylum Chordata; class Chondrichthyes; order Squaliformes; family Somniosidae; genus Somniosus; species Somniosus microcephalus. The sequence continues at coordinate 19,555,031 of NC_140999.1, forward strand.
GCAAGAGGCCATATCTGCGCATGGTGTTCAGGGAGCAATTCTCCTACCTGAACCTCAGCGAGGATCAACGTGCGAGACACCTGCACTTCACTAAGGAGGTCCTCACTGAACTCTGCCAGCTGCTGCAGCCACAACTCCAACCTCCGAGCAGGGCGAGGACCGCATTGCCAGTGGTTGTGAAGATGACTGTGGCGATGAACTTTTATGTGTCTGGCTCCTTTCAGGCTGGTGCTGGAGATATTAGCCACATCTCCCGGTTTGCCGTCCTCTGTTGCATAAGGGAGGCCACTGAGGCTCTTTATTCAAAGAGAGCTGACTTCATTCATTCTCTCTTGCCAGAGACAAGCAGGTGGAATGAGCACGAGGGTTTGCTAGGATTGCAGACTTCCCCATGGTGCAGGGTGCCATTGACTGCACATACATCGCTTTTTGTGTGCCACATGTCAACTCTGCTATGTACTGGAAATGATAAGGATTCCACTCCCTCAAAGTCCAGCTGGTGTGTTACCATAGGCAGCGCATCATACAGGTCAATGCCTGGTATCCTGGCAGCAGTCATGATGCCATCATTCTGCGGCAGTCCGCTGTGCCAGCTGCATTTCAACCACTATGGCAAACCAAAGGGCTATCTGCTGATGACATGGCTCATGACTCCAGTTCGCAACTCAGGCACACGTGCGCAGCATACATGCACTGAGAGCCATGCTGCCACAAGAAGTGTGACAGAGCAGACCATTGGTGTGCTGAAGCAATGATTCTGCTGCCTGGACTGCTCTGGAGGAGCCCTGCAGTACTCGGCTGAGCAGGTCTCAAGATTCATGGTGGTCTGCTGCATGCTGCACAACCTCGCCATCATGCGGGCACAGCCCTTGCCACCAGCTGAGAAGCAGAAACATGAGGAGGAGGTAGAGGAAGAGGAAGGGAGGCGGCAACCTACACAGCCCCTTTCTGCTCAGGCGTCCATGAAGAACTAGTTCGAGGGCGATACCAGCAACCCCAATTCCCCATTCACCAACAGTCCCACACTCCTTACCCTAACTCTGTCACTGACCATCACATCGTTCTCTTGGCCACCATGCAAAAATAAAAACCACCACAAAGTAAACATTGCAAACAAAATTTATCAATGAAATCATGCCATATTGTACACAAACGTCAACTAATCACCCTTATGCATTCCCTTAATGCCTGTCTTTCATGTGCCTGTCTTATTTCTCCCATGAAATGCTACACCAGTGGCTGCAGCATGGCTGGTGGAAGGCTGCTGGCTTTCAGTGGAGGAGACTGCAGATGGCCTTGGAGGATGACCTCGAGCAGCTCTGGGCCTAGAAGGCCCAGCTTCAGACTGTACCATCTCGGCATGGGCGGCAGCAGTCTGGTCCCACTGCCATTGCTCTTCCTGTCTCCATGTGTCCCTGTCCATCAAAGTGATAGATTTCCTATCCCACTTTGCCTCTTATACCCTTCAATACCCCTGTTGGCCAAAATGCATCCAGGATTGACCCTCTTGAAATTTAGAATATCCTCCACCTCTACTCCAATTTGTCTTACTTTAATCTTCTGTCATTTCCTGTAGTCATGTTTTCCATTTAGTTGGTACTCCTGCTATATGTTTCCTTCCACAACGGTTTGCATTTCTCTACATTAAATGACAGATGGGCCGAATGTGCTGCAACATTCAGACTGCACCATTATGGGTTTTTTCTGTTATTTTTCTATTTGCCACTTTTTGGCCTGGTCTCCCATCCTATTCTGCACCTGGTTCACTTATTGACTAATATTTACAATCTCCCCCCCCTCGCCCCAATTTGGTACCACTGGTAAACTCGGAGGGTTTTGTTACCATTCCTCTCTCCAGTAAATGATTTACTTCAAAAACAACAATGGCTCCAGAACCAGTCACTGTGGCACCTAACTAGTCACCTCTTTCCATGCTGGTGCTGCTCCCTTAGTAACAACATTTCGCATCTTCTGATTCAACCAGTTAGTTATCCCTTTCAAAGGCTTCTCTCCCCTTCCACATCTTTCTACATTATAAAGTAATCTCCTATGTGGTACTATGTCAAAGGCTTTAGTTTTCCTGGGAAAAGTCAGCAGGCCAGGCAACATCCGTGGAGAGAAAATAGAGTCAATGTTTCGGGTACCCGAAACGTTGGGCTGGATTTTCATTCAGGAGTCGGGAAGGAGGCGGGACTACAATTTTCGGGTTTTAGTCCCGCTTCCATCGAGATGCGGCCAATCCACGCGATTTTCCCTTGATTGACCTTGTTGAGCCCGCCCAGCGGGCTCAGCAGGCCAATTAAGGGCCACCCGGCAACAGGTGACTTCACAGACTGAAATTTCATCTGTCAAGACGTGTTGGCAGATGAAATATCAGTGTTTCACAGCTGTTTGAAGCTGTCAAACACTGACAGTCTTACTTCTAACCTGAGTCCTTCTATGCACTCAGTTAGAATTCTCGCCGGCACTGAAAGCTGTAGGCTGCCACTTTTGACAGATTGCAGCCATTCAGCTTTCAGTGCCGGCTGAATGATGGACTCCCGAAGCCTAAAGGAAGAAAGGCTATAAAGGTAAGTACAGGTAATTTAAACTTCTTTACACACTTTAGACACACCAAACACACTTACCTTTGCACTCATGCACCCATCACTCACCTGAACACTGACATCTCGACCCCTCCAAGTCCTTCAATGGCCCGCCTCCTCTAACCTGGCGTGGTTTGGAACCGTTGGGAATCCCACATGACACCCTTCAAAATAGGGATTAGGCTAAAAACTGCCCGTTAACTACCTGTTAACAGGCAGTTAATTGTCACTAATCCCTTCCCGCCTTGGGTCGGCGGGTCCTAGTGCGGGGTGGGTACCCACCTCCTTAGAAACTTATGTGGAGGCGGGTTTTGGGCGGGATGGTGTCGGGACCCCCGAATTCGGGATTTTTGCCCCCCGCACGCCTAAAAGCCCGCCTCACGGCACACTGAAAATCGACCCCGTTGACTCTCTTTTCTCTCCACGGATGCTGCCTGGCCTGCTGAGTTTTTCCAGCATTTTCTGTTGTTATTTCAGATTTCCAGCATCTGCAGTATTTTGTTATCGCTTTAGTTTTCCTTATTGATTAACTCTTACATCCATAAAGAACTCTAGTAGATTTGTCAAGCAAGATCTGCCACCCATTAACTACTTTTTATCAGGCTATCTCTCTTCTGGAGCCTCACTATCCTCTTAGTAGGCTGATTTCTATTATTTTATCCATGATTTTTATTTTGCAGATGATAGCAATGTCATGCTCACAGGTTTATAGTTCCCTGGGTTATCCTTTTGTCTCTTTTTATAAATTGGCACTACATTTGCCTTTCTGCAGTTTCTTGGCACAATTCCTATATTCAGTGATCTCCTTGAAATACTCATCAGGACATAATCAATTTCAATTGCCACTTCCTTTAATTATTATTAAATCAATAAGGGCTATGTGGCTGGCTCTCTTTCAGTCTTCTTCGTTTATTGTTTCTCTGGTGGGACGTTTCTTTATCTATCAGGTTTACTTTTTTCTCTTGCCCTTAAAATCCTAACCCTTGGATTCCTTTGCAATGTGCCTTTGGATCCAACCCAAGACCTGGCCGCATCTCCTTCTAGGTCTCTCCTAGTACACACCTTCCTAGCTTAAGTCCCCATTGTCTCACAGCCGAAGCAAGTTTTTTCTTAAAGGCTCCGTTGCAGTGGCTCTTCTTCTCCCTACCCAGATACTTATCTCCAACCAAGTGTGGTTTGCTTCCCATCTTGCTGCATGGTGTACACTTAAAAAAAGAAGCAATGAGATACAAGTTCAGTAAAGGGATATGCACGAGATGTATACAGACACAATTGGTAACATACTGTAGAGAGAGAAAACACAGGGAAGGACAGAGTTACAGAAAGAAGACCAAAATTGTTCAAGTCACACAGAAAACTATGGAAATGAGAATGAGGGTCATGCAAAAAGAGAGAGAATGGAAAATAAACAGAAAAAATAGAGGGAGCAAGAGAGAAAGAATAAGGGGAAGAAAAACAGAGCGATGGTTACAGAAGAGAAACAATTTTTTTTATTCTTATCAACAAGAAATATGATGGGCGTTCAACTAACAATTAACATTTAACGTTGCGACTCCATGTTAATGGAATATTTAATTTAACTGTTGCTTTGAGATTAGGCTTCTCAGATATTAGAGTTTGAACATGTATTGCATTAATATGAAATGTCTTTATTCTCTATTTTAAAAGAAGCGCTAACCCAGTGAGAATAATATCACACAGCCTTATTTCTAAGTATCTATCTGTACCTACAGAACGAAACAGCTGCTTTTCAGAATTTAAAGGGTTTGCTGAGTAAGTAACGAAGATTGACTTAGAGGTTAACTGTTGGCCAGATGGAGACCTGTCCCCTTTCCAAACCATGATGGTTTACACTTACAACTGGGATCCCTGCTTCAGTAAGAACAGAGTCCAACAGTCTACCACAGAAGAGGCGCAATGTGCATCCTCCATGCTACAACTTATAACTAAACTAGTGATTTCCAGTGTAAGTGGCTCAGCAGCACTTGTTGGCTGGTGAGATAAGCTATTTTGGACCAAGCCAAAGAATTGTATTTCTGTACTACTCTTTACAACAATTTCACGGTTTCTAATTTCCCTGGTTTTATTCACACTGCTTTCTGAACATCTTCTTAGGCAGTCCCTCGGAACCGAGGATGACATGCTTCCACATTAAAAATGAGTTCTCAGGTGACTGATGAGTCCAATGCGGGACCTACAGTCTCTGTCACAGGTGGGGCAGACGATGGTTGAAGGGGCGGGTGGGTGGGGTGCTTGGGTTGACGTGCGCTCCTTGCGCTGCCTGTGCTTGGCTTCCGCTTGCTCCCGGCGAAGTGACTCGAGGTGTTCGGCGCCTTCCCGGATGCTTCTCCTCCACTTTGTGCAGTCTTGGGCCAGGGATTCCCAGGTGTCGGTGGGGATGTTACACTTTTTCAAGGAGGCTTTGAGGGTGTCCTTGAAGCGTTTCCTCTGCCCACCTGGGGCTCACTTGCCATGTCGGAGCCCCGAGTAGAGTGCTTGTTTTGGGAGTCTCGTAGCGGGCAAGCGGACAATATGACCCGTCCATCGGAGCTGATTGAATGTGGTCAAAGCTTCAATGCTGGGGATGTTGGCCTGAGCAAGAACGCTGACGTTGGTGCGCCTATCCTGCCAATGGATTTGCAGGATCTTGCGGAGGCAGCATTGGTGGTACCTCTCCAGTGCTTTGAGGTGCCTGCTGTATATGGTCCATGTCTCTGAGGCATACAGCAGGGTGGGTATCACTGCTGCTCTGTAGACCATGAGCTTAGTGCCAGGCTTGAGGTCCTGGTCTTCAAACACTCTGAATCACAGCATCATGGGCTAGGCACGGGTTTAACATAAATAGGTTCATTAGCATTTCAAAATAGCAGAAACAGGATGCGAATACAAATGCTTTAAACAATGAGGTAAAAGTAGTGCATAAAGCAAGTTTGTTTAAATTATAGCCCTTTGGGCCAAATTTAGCCCATGAATCCAGGCAATCTAACTCATGAGGCCCATGTGATTCAATTCTATTTGTTCTTAAATTTCTTGCTGGTTGAATTTCATGGGCTTGAAGGTTTGGGAGGGGCAGTTCATAGTGCTGTTTGTTCATTGGCGGATAAATTCTAAATCAGAACACATACATCTGTTAGTATATAGGGGGGAATTTTGCCGGCGCTCAGGGGACGAGTTTGGAGGCGGGACTGCTGGCAAAATTGCAAAGATTGACTGCGGGTCCCGAATCCGCTGTCAACCCGCCTGCATAAAATCTTCCCAAGTGTCGTGTCCCCGATTTGCGTAGGGACCCGACACCTAGCGGCAGGATTATAGGCACTTAACTGCTTGTTAACAGGTAGTTAACAGGCAGTTAAGAGGCTTTCTTCAATTTTGTCAGGTTGACTGCGGGCTTCCCAACATCCAGCCACCACACCAGGGTAAGTGTGGCATGCTGTGGGTCTACTGTAAGGTTTGTGCATTGATGACAGCTGCAGAAGTGGTGTGAAGGATTCAATGGTACACTGGTGAGTTTTAGAGGTAAGAAAATGTTGGGAAAATCATTTTAATGTAGTTAGACTTTGCTGTATGTAACAAGGTTTGAAGTGTTTGTGTAGTCCCACCTCATTGGGAGAACCTCTCTCACCAGTGACAGTTCGCTTCTGTAACCTCACCTGCAGCTGCCATCTGTCTTATCCTAAGGAGAGAGTCACTGGAGAGCCTGCGTGCAAGGGCTCACCTATGTACAGTGATTGGCAGTGTTTGCAGCACCTCAATGCTGACAAACACTGAAAAATCATCTGTCAAAAAAAAATGTGCGTGTCCCCTTTAAGAAAACTGGCAGATGACGCATCATCAACTTAATTGGCTGGCAAGCCTGCAGGGCGGGCTTAACAAGACCAATTGACATAAAATTACGTCTGTGCGTCGGGCATTGTTGGGGGCGGGATTGGAACCCGGAAGGCAGCTGACCCGCTCCCAACTCACACCAAAAGGTAAGATCACGGCCATACTGTTTGAAATATATGCAATCAATGAGAACATAGATTTCAAATTTATACGTGGCTCATGGGATTCTATGCTGTGCAGTTAAGTAGCCCACGAAGATAAAATGCTTAGATACTCCTGGCAAAGACGGACCTAAATGCCATATTGGCTACATCATTTACCACTCCCGAAATTTGAATTGATTACGATAAAAGAAATCCTGAATCTTCCAGTATTGTTGCCAGTACAACATAGTTTGAGGTGCACAATATTTGCCATGACATTCAGAAAAATAAACCACAGAGCATATTAAAATAACAAGTACATGGGAATGAGGTTATGTCTGTAACCACATGTCTGGTTCAGCTGATTATGGTAAGTGGCTTGAGTCTCATTTCTCAGCTATCAACATCATCTGTGACAAATCTGTGCCCGCAGCACATTAAAAGAAACTCAACTCATTTTGCAACTACCATGGAAAAGGATTACACAAAATTTATGATTTTGCCAAAAGTAACAACCAGAGGAAAGCTTCATAAAGGCATTTACATGGTCGATACACTTAATGGCTGGAGTAATTTCTTCACTGGTTGGTACACGAAAGCGGGCCTCCCAGCTAGCTTCAGGGTAGCATGAAACAAAAGCGTACAAATCCCACTGCACCACTCCTTAGCGCATGCCAGGGGTATAGATTGTATAATTGTGCACTTCCAGCACCCCCCCCCCACCCCCACCCCGATTTCACAACGCACGGAAGATCACAGATTGGGAGTGCCCATTTTGAGATGATGTTTCCTCGGGATGTGCCAAGGAGCAGGCGCGATGGAATTTTTTACCCCAAAGTGACCCCGACAGAAATTTAATTAACTTTTCTTTGGTGCATGATTTAAAGAAAAAAGTAAGTTGCTAAGTTAAACCATGGACTTGGTGAGGCAGTTAAAGTAATGCTCCACAATCTGCTTTGTAAAATGGAAAACTTTTCAAAGCGGAGCTCTGTTTCTAAGGAGCAAAAGCCAAATGATAAAAGCAACATCTGGGGGAAAAAAATCAAGAGAAGGGGGTAAGGATCCATTTGTTATTTGTTCTGGCTATGCCCCCTCAAAACACCTTTAAAAATGGTAGTAAAGGTAGCTTCAGGTAACAGACTGCCTCTTGTGCGACTCTGTCTTAATAGAAAGTTGGTGCATTTTTTTGCTATCATTTCCTGCATTGTATTTGGAACACATTTTCAATGACTGTAATGGTATTATCTGCTATGCCACAGTGTGAAGGTTTAATGAAATCAAGGTCAATCTCATTCTTGTTTGCCAAGACGTGAAATTCAGAGTTCCATTTGATGGTCATGAAGGCAGAGCAGTAACTCCGAGAAAGAATTCTCTGTCAGGCGTGCTTGCTTCAGCTTCCGAAGGAAGGCCGAGAGTAGAAAGGGTTACAAAATTAGGTTTGCTGTAGCAGACAGCTTCCTCTCCCCACGCCCCCACCGCCCACCCCCCCCCCTCCCCAACCCCAAAGAAAAATCCAAGGGGTGAAGAGAGGCTTTTGTTCACATTTAACTGTGACAGATCACCACTACAGGGCCAGAATGAGAAAGGCGTGTTGAAATGGAAAGGTAGACCTTAAGCCTACACAAGTGCAGCCAGCATGGGGCAGAGTCCCAGATCAAAGGTGCTAGTCACGGTCATTAGCTGCAAATGCAGAGTCAACATGAAAAGATGTCTTAGAAGCAGGCCCTCTCCATTTATAACTGAGCAAACTGTGAAATAATTGAAAAGGTATGTCAATCAGAGGAAGGTCATGGTGGGATTTGATGAGTTCCCATGCAGTATTGTACTAACTGGGCTGTGGTGATGGGGCCGGCACAGGAAAAGCTTACTAAAGCCTTAGAAGACTTTGGGTCTGCCCTTTAATCTGTACAATTAATAAGCCTTTTACTCTTTTTTGTACACTCATTGAATATAACTGGGAGCTATTGTTGAAGCCACTCTCAGGTGAGCACTTTGGGGTCAAAAAGGAGCCTTGTCAGAGCTTTATTCTATAGACCACACAGTATTTTAAACCTGACAAAAGGCCCTGTCAGGCCATCAGGTCAGAGCTGGTTGATTGATCTTATACCCAGTCTTTTTTTTCCACAAGGCCTGTTTCCTTTTGGTTGAAGCGGAGTCACTGTTATGTTTCGAACATGTTACAGCTTTTATTTCAAAGCCCAGAACATTTAACTAGTTTCTTGCCCCAGCACACCAGAAGCCTAAATGCTCACTGACAAAGAGTCCTAAAGCGCCTTTTGTATTACATCACTAAACAGCCCAAGAGCATCAGAGAGAAACGCATTCGAAAGGCTAAAATATTCCACATACTGTAACCAGACGACCGGTTTGAAAATAAATTGTGTTTTTTTTTTCATTTTACAGTTAAAACTCATTTTAGAATTTGTGTTGCAATATATCTAGAGCAAGATAGTTATTTCAGAACAAAGCAAGGCTTTGAAATTTGGAAAATCTCACAATAAAAATGCGGTTATATTCAATGTGCGTACAAAAAAAAGAGAGTAAAAGGCTTCTTAATTGTACAGATTAAAGGGCAGACCCAAAGTCTTCTAAGGCTTTGCATAATTACATAATTAATAATCGACGCCACTGATCTACAGGAAATATAAACAGGATCACGGAATACAATAATACCAGAAAAAAATCCTGGAAAATCCATAATCCGTTATAATAAAAACAGAGTTTGACTTATTCAGTCACCATAAACCAGAGGGCATAGACGGACAGAATCACAGACTGTGATCCCTGAAACCACAAAAAGAAATCTTGGAATCCCATGTAATAAAACGGAATTAAGCCTATTCAATTGCGGTCAGACAGTGGCCCTGTTAATAAGGGAAGTGTAACATGCACCAGGGACAGATGGCGAGCAGCAAGTTACAGTACAGACTTTGTTAATGAGGGAAGATTTCCTCTGGTCCCTACGCATTATCAATATCAAAAAAAGAACCACGGCGAGAATAATTGTTCTCGTTATTTCTAATGAGATTGTAAAGACGTCCTTTAGATCGCTTTCACGTGTATGGGTGGAAATGATGTGCAGAGGAAATTTACCCACTCTGTTTATGATCCTAAAATAGAGTGACAGGAGGAAATCAGCCCAATGTCCTTTTTACTTCTACTTTATGTTATATGGTAGATGTGCTGAGTTTGGTAGAAGCAGCGTTTTAAGGAGCACTAAAAATCAGAATATAAACTAAAGTGTTATGATAATACTAGCTTGTTATCCGAACAGAATGTAGGAAAACACACTGTGAACTGCACACAGTAACAAAAGGTATTATCGTGGGTCATCTTACATTGTAACCAAAGTAATTAATTTACAGTACGTTGTTTGTTGTGACACCACAATGGCTACGGTGAATTATACAGCAGGCATTAGACTGGAATCGGCAAAGACAATGAACGAAAGAACAAGATGAGAGCAGGGGACTTTACATTACCTCACGGCACCCTGTGTCTGCACAAAACGTCTGAGATTTCATTGCAGCCGTGAAGCTGTGGATGAACGATAGGGCTGATTCCCCAATCAGGAGTGGCACTTGCCGGGGAAATCACAGGCCTGCAGCACCCGATTTTCCAACCATTCATTTAAATGGTCTGAAAATCAGGCGGTAAAGACCCACGGTTACCTGACCAGTGCCTCCTGTGAGCACTGCTCAGTGTCGGGCCCACCACCTGGGCAATCCGCCCTTACTTTTGCTGAACATTTTTTAAGAACATAAGAAATAGAAGCAGGAGTAGGCCATTCGGCCCTTCGAACCTGCTCCGCCATTCAATAAGATCGTGGCTGATCTTCTACCTCAACTCCACCTTCCCGCACTATCCCCATATCCCTCGAGTCCCTTAATATCCAAAAATCTATCTGCTCCTTTCTGTTGACAGCTAGGCGCATGGTAATTGCTCTTAAAATGTGATTATAGCTGGAAGCTCGTGAGTACTTTCACTAGAACAATTTCTTCACCCAGAGAGTGGTGAACCTGTGGAATTCTCTACCACAGAAGGCAGTAGAGGCCAATTCATTAAATATATTCAAGAAGGAGTTGGATATATTTCTTAAGGCTAAAGGGATCAAGGGATATGGGGAGAAAGCAGGGACAGGGTACTGAATTTGGATGATCAGCCATGATCGCTTTGAATGGCGGAGCAGGCTTGAGGGGCCGAATGGCCTACTCCTGCCCTTATCTTCTATGTTTCTCTACTCCAGCATAAAATGTGTCAGAAAGACGTAACTGACCCACTCAGACTAGAAAGTTCAAAGCTCAATTCCTGGTCTGGCCTGCATTTGCTGATCTCTCTGGGTTATGGAGTGGGGGGGGGGGGAAGTCAGCCAGTTTTCCCATTCCTGGTTGCTATGCAGTGATGCTTGCTGGAAAGTGCATGTATGTGGGTGTTAGGCAGGGGTAGATTAAACACAGCTGGAGCACTGCCCCGAAACCCACAACAATTCAATAGCCTTCCGACACTTGCTGTGTAGGCTTACGCATGAAGAATGACCACTTGGGCGTGGTACCAGAGGGTGCCGAAATCTAATGGATCCTTGCACCAGTAGCAATCAATGCCTTCAGAAGGTAAAAAGGAGAATAAAAATTGGTAAAAATGGATAAAAACTAGTGTATCGCCAGTGTTACTTTAAGTGTACTCATAAAACCCTTTAATGACAGGTGGGTCGCATGGTTTCTTCATGAAACCAGATTTAAACCAATTATTAGCATCTATCCTTACAGTCCATAGTAATTTAAATTAATGTTGAAAAGCATCCTTTGTTGAGAAGTTTCCATGATTGCTATGAGAGAGAGATAGGAGAGAGGAGAGAGAGTGATACTAAAATTACCTAGAGGTCAGTCTTCATCAGTCGTGAAATGCCTGTTGGGTTCGTTGCCAAATTATTACTGCAGCAGTGTGGCAAGCACTGTTCAGCCACTGCCATCTCCTGTTCTCTCCCCACATCCTAACAAATGGTGCTCATTTCATCACCTCGGAAGGCTGAAAGGCAGAGTTCAATCTTGGAGGCCTGGCCTTGGGTCCAGTACTGAACTAGCTGAACTACTTCCTGCGCTGTATTTACAATAAAAGCTCTTATTTTGTTCAAATAATCGAAATATGGTCTCTCAGCATTTACTGTTATCCATCGCTAATATAGTTCATGTGCCCAACTTTGGTTACCTTGGATGTAAGAACTACTGCAAGCACTGTCCAACTGTTAGTAGCTCACTTCTACTCTATTGGTGTGCACACACTGACCTTTGCAGATTGGGTGCGGGCCGTCCCACTGCTAAATTGGTATGCTTTGCGCCCATTTTCCACCCGAAAAACGGGTGTAAAGCATACCAATTTCTACCCTGTAGTATCTTTAGCGAGAAAAGAACACCGAGTATTTCAATAGGTTCCCTAGCCCACTCGTGCCAGTTGAAATAATTTCATGATGCTGTTTTGTAATGTCACACCTGTAAAAATCACATTTCATTTCTACTCTTACTTTGTGTTTTTTTTTTCCTTCTGCTTCAATCTTGATGGTTTCTAATAGCAATGGTACAGACCTTCATAATTGGGATTCGACAGCCACTGTTGGGGCTGGACAACGAGCTACAGGCAACAGCATTTGCCTTACTATTGTCTCCCACTCATGCTTTATCACCTACCCACACCCAGTACAGTAAGCCCCATGCACAGGCACAAATAAAAATGCTTACAGCTTATAGGAGTCTACATTTGTTTGCTTTATTTGTACCAAAATGTTAATTTTCAAACATTTTCATGTTGGATCTATTCAATATGTGAAACCCTGAGGCTGCAGTTATTACTGCACTACTACGCTGAGATTGCTAGCACCTCATCAATACTACAAGCTGTGAATCTGTACTCCCACTCTCTCTTCTCTCTTAGGCAGTCCCTTGGAACCGAGGATGACTTGCTTCCACGCTAAAAATGAGTTCTCAGGTGACTGATGAGTCCAATGCGGGACCTACAGTCTCTGTCACAGGTGGGGCAGACGGTGGTTGAAGGGGCGGGTGGGTGGGGTGCTTGGGTTGACATGCGCTCCTTCCGCTGTTTGCGCTTGGCTTCCGGCGAAGAGACTCGAGGTGTTCGGCGCCTTCCCGGATGCTTTTCCTCCACTTTGAGCGCTCTTGGGCCAGGGATTCCAGGTGTCAGTGGGGATGTTGCACTTTTTCAAGGAAGCTTTGAGGGTGTCCTTGGAAGCGTGTCCTCTGCCCACCTGGGGCTCTCCTGTCGTGTCGGGGTTCCGAGTAGAGCGCTTGTTTTGGGAGTCTCGTATCTCCCACTGCTATGAGACAGCTCTACACATTCATTCTTCTTGAGATTTTATAGACAGGAGCACCTACCTTCTCAAAACATTATTTGAAACCTTTGTTTCAATCTATAATCGATGAGTACTTATTAAGTCCAGCTTCATAAATTGAACTCCCTGAGAGGGTCTCACACTGCTGCACACTAGTTAGACTTAGTATGGGTTAGATTCAGGGTATAATTCTTCCCACTCTACCTCACAAATGCCCTTAAGCCCAATCTCAGATAAGAGTGTGTTTGATTTTACACGCTACCCATCTTTGTTGGAGTTAGGCAATTGGCAATTAATGCAAAATTATGGATGGTATTGTACTGTGAATAATGTGGATGCAGCCTGACATGCGAAGCTCATTCAGATTTGATTGATAAGAAAGGTGGCATATAAAATAGCACCATCTACCCTGTAGCAACAAGATTGTAGATGTTACAAGATTCAACACATTGACAGTTGCGTGGAGATGCAATTTAAAAATACATAACAAGGTGATGATAGGTCATCAGATAACGCAAGTGGCATGTCTTCTGCCCCCAGTAGTTTTGGAAACTGAGTTTGTTTTGATGCGGGTTTTATTATATTACAAATAGTCAATCATTTTGTGCATACAATATATGTAACTTCCTCTCGAGTTACTTTCAATTGGACAATCATGGGGGTAGCGACTTAACCTCCTGTAGCCCTCATGTTTTCAATAGTAAAATCTCAGCTGGCAGATAATTGTCATTTTCTGTCGAGATAAAATGTTCTGAAGATTTTTCACTTAATGATGCATTGAAATTAACAACCACATCTTCTCGCAAATCGATGCGCTCCTTGTAAACTTGATAATCTGATTTTAACATTTCACGTTTAGTTTGAAATCATCCTTTTAACTGGGAGACCACAGCAAATGAAACCTCTGATAATCTTGGCTGTGGCTGTGCATTGCAGTTGCTTAAACCCAACAAAAACATTAATAGTGTGTGAGTCCTGACAGCGAGTCCCAGGAGGCTATTTAAGAGCAAGGCCAGATGCTGCCCTCGCCTGCTGTCTACAACTGCACACTTCCAACAGGGAATGTTGGAATGTTATCAGGAGCCAGAAAAAAATGGCCAATTTTCCTCCCCATGCTCAGGAACCTTGAGGAGAACTACATCACCCCAGCTGAGGTCTGATAACTCAGTACAGATCAGAGACCAAAATCTGAACCCTTGTTGACTCAGCTAGTCACCTAACAAAACTCGCCAAACCAACCAAGAGCTCATCAATATCCTTTCCCCAATCCAAAAACACTTTCTACATATCGCAGTCCAGGTTTCTTTGAATGACTTTTAGTAGCCATAAAGGGAAATTCCACATCTAAAAAGTGTAGCTTCCCCCAGTGGCTCAGGAAATTTAGACAGTGCGTTAGAGAGCAGAAAGTTTCAAGGTTCAACCCCTTGTCTGTGCTGAGCTACCTGTTCCCAACTAGGACAACTGTAAGGGAGCTGCAATTGTCCTCTTCACTGCTCGATTATGGAGGGCAAGATTGGCCAAGGTTCTCTTTCCTGATCACTATCCAGTGGCTCTTGCTGGAAGTGCACTGTGAGGTTGTTAGGTGAGGATAGAATCGGGTGGGCTGTTACTTTCGTCAAATAGGCTGCCAACATTCATTATCAAGGTAATGGCCAAGGCACCAGTAGGAACAGTGTGAAATGTTCTGCAGCAGGGAGTCACTGTGAACTGTAACCCAGCGAGGAGTCAATGTGAACTGTAACCCAGCGAGGAGTGAATGTCAACCGTAACCCAGCGAGGAGTCAATGTGAACCGTAACCCAGCGAGGAGTCAATGTGAACCGTAACCCAGCGAGGAGTCAATGTGAACCGTAACCCAGCGAGGAGTCAATGTGAACCGTAACCCAGCGAGGTGTCAATGTGAACCGTAACCCAGCGAGGAGTCAATGTGAACCGTAACTCAGCGAGGAGTCAATGTGAACCGTAACCCAGCGAGGAGTCAATGTGAACTGTAACCCAGCGAGGAGTCAATGTGAACCGTAACCCAGCGAGGTGTCAATGTGAACCGTAACCCAGCGAGGAGTCAATGTGAACCGTAACCCAGCGAGGAGTCAATGTGAACCGTAACCCAGCGAGGAGTCAATGTGAACCGTAACCCAGCGAGGAGTCAATGTGAACCGTAACCCAGCGAGGAGTCAATGTGAACTGTAACCCAGCGAGGAGTCAATGTGAACTGTAACCCAGCGAGGAGTCAATGTGAACTGTAACCCAGCGAGGAGTCAATGTGAACTGTAACCCAGCGAGGAGTCAATGTGAACTGTAACCCAGCGAGGAGTCAATGTGAACCGTAACCCAGCGAGGAGTCAATGTGAACTGTAACCCAGCGAGGAGTCAATGTGAACCGTAACCCAGCGAGGAGTCAATGTGAACCGTAACCCAGCGAGGGGTCAATGTGAATTGTAACCCAGCGAGGAGTCAATGTGAACTGTAACCCAGCGAGGAGTCAATGTGAACTGTAACCCAGCGAGGAGTCAATGTGAACTGTAACCCAGCGAGGAGTCAATGTGAACTGTAACCCAGCGAGGAGTCAATATAAACTGGACCCCAGCGAGGAGTCAATGTGAACTGTACCCAGCGAGGAGTCAATGTGAACTGTAACCCAGCGAGTTGTCAATGTGAACTGTAACCCAGCGAGGAGTCAATGTGAACTGTAACCCAGCGAGGAGTCAATGTGAACTGTAACCCAGCGAGGAGTCAATGTGAACTGTAACCCAGCGAGGAGTCAATGTGAACTGTAACCCAGCGAGGGGTCAATGTGAACCGTAACCCAGCGAGGAGTCAATGTGAACTGTAACCCAGCGAGGGGTCAATGTGAACTGTAACCCAGCGAGGAGTCAACTGCTCCAGGAAAGAAGAGGAAAGGAAGAAATGGTGGAGAAAATTCGTGAGAAAATAGTCACCCAAAGATTAAAAATTGAATGAAAATCATTTCTTTAATTGACGATTTGGAGTGGATCTGCAAAATACGACATTTATTATAGCATCAAATGTTAACTCCAGAGCCACCGGTGGCCGAACAAGTCAAATTGTGTTTTATGACACAGGATCCTGGGATTTTTACTAGTGTTTTGGGAAATGCATTCTGCAATTCTGTCCACTGATCTGAGAAAACTGAAAACGAGTTGCTTGTTTATCCTTGTAGAGCTTGGAATGTGTAGCAGGGTTTGCTGTTAATGACATATTTTTCATCCAATGATTAATTTCTCATTTTTTAATGGAACACTTGGAACACTAGCTCACTCTTGGTGATGTTATAGAGTATTATCTATTTGGACCCTTTCAGTAATAGCTGAGGAATGTAGTAAATTCAAGTTAATTCATTTGTTCTAACTCAGCATTAACCAGAGCAATGTCAGAGGTTAGCCTCAAGCTGATGGCATTCCAGACACTGCAATCTGTTGGTGGACTCAAGGACCAAAGGCCGTTCCCCATACTACATGAGAAATGACCTGTTGGATCTCCTTAAAGTGTTGCAGTCATAGCTACCATCCACTGGTCCTTACATTGTAAATAGCTGAAGTGCCCGGCGGTGCCGAGGCTTTTTCGAGGGCATGTTGTTGTTGGAAGAGAGAGAGAGAGCGACTGGGGGGAAGAGAGAGAGCAACTGGGGGGAAGAGAGAGAGCGACTGGGGGGAAGAGAGAGAGGGGAGGGGTGGGGGGAAGAGAGGGAGGGGAGGGGGAGGGAGGGGAGGGGGAGGGAGGGCGGGGGAGGGGGAGGGCGGGGAAGGGAGGGGAGAAGGAAGGGAGGGAGGGCGGGGGGGGGGAGGAAGGGAGGGAGGGGGGAGGGCAGGGGGGAAGGGCGGGGGGGGAGGGAGGGGAGGGAGGGCGGCGGGCGCCCCCCCCCCCGGAGGTGAAGACCGCCGATTGCGCGCGCAGCAGGAGCTGAGACGCGGCGTCTCTCTCGGCCGGCGGGCCCGGTTGCCATGGCAACCGTGACGCTGACCAAGCCAGAGAGAGAGACGCCGCGTCTCAGCTGTTCCTGCTGCGCGCGCGGCCCCCCCCGAGGGTCGCGGCCCCCCCCCCCCCCCCCTGAGGGTCGCGGCCGCCCCCACCTCCCCCCGAGGTGAAGACCGCCGATTGCGGCTGTGCGAGACGTCCGGCGGGCCCGGTTGCCAGGGTAACGCTGGACGCTCAGCAAGCCCCGGCAGAGAGAGACGGCTCAGCTCCTGCTGCGCGCGCACCCTAGCGGCGCTGGGCTGAGGCTCGGCCCTCCAGCCTTCGAGTGGGGCCGGGAGGTGCCTAGCTCGGGCGTGGGTGCGGAGGAGACGCCGAGGCTTCTAGGCCTACCTGGAAAAACGGGGAAAGGTAGGAAAATTAATGAGATTAGATAAGTTAATTACTTTCTAAATCATTTTTTTTTAAAACAATATGTGTTTTAAAAGCAACGTTTTTTTTTAAGACGCAGAAAGCGGGAAAAAGAAAGGAAAAGTTTGGAATCAAGATGGCGGCGACTCACCTCAGTTCAGAACGATAAAGCCCGGCCACACGCGCACCGATTGGCCCGGCGGCACACGCCAGCAACCCGGCGTACGATTGGTCGAGCTCGAGGTCACTCTGTCGCTAATGAGCGGATAATGAGATGCTAATGAGCGGAATGTTGAAGGTTTTTGGGATACCGCGGGCGCAATTTTAGCCCGGCCGAAACGTAAATACGCTTAAAACCGTCTCGGAAGCGTAAGCTTTCTTTGGAGGTAACGCGCGCGTAGGTACGCCCTGTAACTTTTGAGTGCATACCCATAAGCACACGCGATGACAGACAGATAGTCAGATAGACAGACAGACAGAAAGACAGAAGTACCGATTTATATATATAGATTATTTGGCTGACGGGGCAAATATATCTTTTTGGAGGCAATTGTCTAAAATTTTACAGTAGAACAAATTGAGTTTCACTCAATAGGGTAGATCTTAACACCCTACCCCCCAGCCCGGTGGGAATGGTGCAAGCAAGCGTGTTAAGATAGTGGGGAGGGTTGCGCAGCATTCCCGAAGCCTTCCAGCCCCACCATCTTAACCTACCCATGAACAGGAATTGGAAAGATGCACACCCCCGCCAGACGGGGCCTACTTTACGTAGAAAGATGCACCATGATGGCATTTTAACTTCTGGATTCAGGAGGCCCGCATGAGGCCAATCCTGACAGCCGAACCATGACAGGAGTTGGAAATGGCCAGAAGAGTCCAAGGTAAGTTTAAAAAATTAACTTTTTTGTAGAATCGTTGTGAGCCAGGAAGAGCAGGAGTGCTCCCTGGGCCGAACAAGGAGTCCTTGGGACCTCCCTGCCCCAGCCTTGCCCCTCACTCCCAATGTCAAAATTAGCTGCCAAAACCCCTCCTCAGCACTAGCTTTACACCGGGGACCGTTTCCTTGTGTCCCCATCATCCTTGGGCTCCGAACTCTATTTTTGCTTCCCCCCCCCCCGCCTGCCCTGACATCACTCCTGCTAGTTTAGGGCGGGAGACTATCCTGCTTTATTCAAATGAGGTCCGGGAGTTAAAATGGCCCATGGGTTAACACTGAGCTCCTCCCGGGGTATCCCTTCCGCCCACATCCCCACCTGACCCCGAACACGTTAAAATGGACCCCAATCTGTCAGTATAGAGCCTGGATTATTCAAACCATGACAAAGGACTCCGTTTTTCTATAACTAGGAATCCACATCTAAAAATAGGCCTCAAAAATCTATGGTACCAAACATGCAGGTGACATATAAAACATATAATGCCAAAACATGTCCTGTGCATATAAGCTATTTCCAATTGGCTTTCATTAACGATGCAAGCCAATCAAAAAGCATTGAGCCAGGGTTCTTCCTGTTTAGTAGAAGCATTAAGGTTTAACATTGCAGATTTTTCTGAACAGGCAAAGTTTGGATTTACTGCATTCTTGAAACACAACTAATAATGCATGTCAATTTAAAAGGGGGCTGGCTCAGGGCAGTGGGGTAAGTTTAGGGAACAGCTGGAAAAGTCTACCTTGTTGCTTAATTGGGATAAGTTTGTAATTAAGAAAGACTCAAAGTTATATTGAAAACGAATGTAGAAAATACAACCATACTGCTGTAATGCAAACTTTTGCAATAGTTTTGACTCCGAGTGTAAGCACACATAACAATAGACATGCAATATTGGCGCAGTGATATCTTGAACTCCACCGCATGACAATGTCTCTCCAAGGTTATCAGTCAAAGGGGGGAGAAACCTGCTTATAATACATTTTATTTTTCATTTGCAGGCATAATGGAAATCAGGTCAGTTAATGTTGGAGTAGTCGCAATCAAAGCGGTCAACACTGGCTTTTATTTGGCCATGAACAAGAAAGGAAAGCTATACGGCACGGTAAGGTTATACACACATCACAGTTTCATGTAGTATTTATAAAACTAGGTCCTAAATATTCTCGCTAAAAAACACTGGCCGCGATTTTGCCGACACTCAGAGGGCGGGTCAGAGGTTAAATTCAATTTGATTGACGGCAGGTTCCGAATCCACCGTCAACCCGCCTCCAAACAGCTTTCCCAAGTGTCATGGGACTTGACCCGACACCTAGCAGCGGGAAGCGGATTTAAAGGCAATTACCTGCCTATTAACAGGTACTTGTCAGCAGTTTTCAGCCTGTTTTTGGATTTTCCTGCTTCTGGGTCGGGCTTCCCAACATCCGGACACCACGCCAGGTAAGTGCGGCATGTTGTGAGTCTGGTATAATGTTTGTGAAAAGATGACAGCTGCAGGAGTGATGTGAAGGATGCAGTGTTGCACATGGTGAGTTTCAGCGCAAAGAAAATGTTGGTTACTGCATTTTTAAAACATTTACAGATTTCTTTAGCTTACAAGTTTTTACATCCAACTATATGTCCAATGCCACCTCATTGGGAGAACCTCTCTCACCAGTGACAGATCGCTTTTGTCAGCTCACCTGCAGCTGCCATCTATTCCAGCAAATGGAGGGAGTCATTGGAGAGCCTGGGTGCAAGAGGTCACCTTTGTGCAGTGATTGTCAGTGTTTGCAGCAGCTCAATGCTGTCAAACACTGAGAAATCAACTGTCAAAATAAAATTGTGTATGGTCCCTTTAAGGAAACCAGCAGATGGGTGGGAAGTTACTTGGGGTTGGCACACTAGCTTTACCCTTCAGGGTTCAAATCTAGCTCAGATTGATGCAATAAGCATCTCCCCTGTCTGTTGACTGTAAAGGTCCTATGTGAAATGAGCATGAGCACTCAATCCAGTTCCCAGTGGATGTTGGCCCACAGCACAAAACTTCCCCTAAATTGGTCTTCTCACTCAGGGAGGCTGCAGGATGGTTGCTTTGATAAATGGAAGATGTCATAACTTGCAGAGTAAGAGCTGCTCTTCCAACACTGGGGCTGAGGCACATTGTTGAGCCAGAATAGACGGATTCACTGCATTAGATTCAAGAATACTTAATGCTCATACTGGAATGGTGGAAATAGAAAGTGGTTCATTTCCAATACTAAGATCTAATACCATGATGAGCATAAAGTTGACTCATGGGAAAGGAATAATCAAAATAGCCTACACCTAGCAGTAGACTAACCTTCAACATTCAAATTTTCCCTACAGAAGTAGAGTAGCTCCCAAAGACTGAGGTATTAATACAGAAATAATGCAACATTTCCCCAAAATCTCTCAGAAATATTTCATTTGACAGATCCAGATTGCTACAAATGTAATCTATTGCGCACTTCTATGCAGACATTGGCCTCGAATATCCACAGGCTTTTATTCTCAATGAAAGCATCAGGAACCTTTGCTTCTGACCCCATCAGAGTATACAGGGTCGGTGGGGGAGAAAGGTCCCCACATCCTCGTGATCCTGGTAGGCACCTGTACCACTATGGCCACATCTCGTATATCCCACCCCATTATGGGGACAGGAAACAGCAAACGTAGAATTAGGTCGATTCGCAGAGGCTTTAATTTTCCTTTTTATGGAGCAGATCTTTCTTTTCGTCTCCTGTGTCAACAAAGTACAGGCTGTCGTCTGTCTTTTCAGACACAAGGCCACCCACTGTCCGCTCCTGCGGCCTCACATCCTCCAGAAAGTCACGGGGGGGGGGGGGGGGGGTTCGTGGCAGTGCCATCAACCCAGAAAAATAAAAAGTATAAGTAACCTATTGCTCCACTTCATTGGCAGGTGGAAAAAGAACAAATATTGTGGCAAAATCTTTGCGGGTCCAGGCGATCCTAGGCCTATAAAGCCAGGTGTGCCCTAGTTCTGCCTCCTCTTATCTGGTATCCTGGCCTAATGGCCGATTCCCAGGCTGGGGCTGAGGAAACTTCCTGCTTGGGAGTCCCCGGCCATGTCCCCACTGACACGGGTGACCTTGTTTAGGGCAGGCAGAAGTTCCACTCCAAAGAAAGTCTCACTGATACTAGCGGCACAGGCCACGTACCAGGCCCGTGCTGAATTATTGGCCCTTCCGCCACAGTCATGCCCTACTTACAGCAGGCATGAACCAAATTTTCCGGGCCATTGTATTAAAAATTTATATTTAACAGGGCCGCAGAGAAACAGGGGCTAGGTTGGTACTCGTGTTTCCCCACAGAAGGGAGTTCCCGATTTCAACTGTACCAACCCTGCCTTTCACTTTGTGTGGGAGAGCTTTCCTCGTACCCGATTTCTAGCAGCCGTTTAAAAAAAAAAACTTTTCCATTCATGTCTGTAGATTCTGTTGCCGATAATTTTTCCTCAACTACACATTGCAATTGCTAAGTGGCCACACATCATGTGACAGTCTTCTAAAAAAAAATGGGAACACTAAATTCAGAGGAACCTCACAGTAAAGGTTTTCAAATGAGGGTCCCCAGATTCTAGAGAATCTTCAAGGTGATCTCTGAAGGGAGTTATACAACATATAACTGCCAAATACTGATTTTATTCAGTATTTGCAGCAAATATTAATGCAACTTAACATTTTCATCAGTGAATGAGAGGACGCCACTTAACTTTAATCATTACCTTGTGCCAATAGGTACATATCAAAATATTTTGTCTATTTTAATGTACAAAGATTGACATTAAAAAAAAATTGTAAATTAAAATCCAATTTGAAGGAAATGATATATTTTGATATATCCACCTGCAAATAAAAATACAATCTTAGTGTA
The DNA here is from genome assembly GCF_052327205.1 of Somniosus microcephalus. Classification (NCBI taxonomy): domain Eukaryota; kingdom Metazoa; phylum Chordata; class Chondrichthyes; order Squaliformes; family Somniosidae; genus Somniosus; species Somniosus microcephalus. Next base: position 19,577,093 of record NC_140999.1, read on the forward strand.
AACTTCCCCTCCTTCACCACCCGTCCCCATTTCCCTTCCATGTTCTACTCCTGAAGACACTCAGACAATTCTAGAGTACCCACAGCTCCCTCCTTCTTCATCTAAGTGGCCATTCTTTATGTGGCCATTCTTGACTGAGAGGGGGGCGGCATGAAGGCCCAGCCTGATTCTGTCCTTACCCAATGTCTAAACATGTACCCTTTCCAACAAGATTCATTGACTAGCGATAGGAAGAGAAAGAACTTGCATTTATATAGCACCATTCACAGCCAAATAATGTCACAGAGCACTTCACAGTCAATGAATTACTTTTGAAGTGTAGTCACTGTTGTTATGTAGATAAACATAGAAGCCAACTTACCTATAACAAAATCCCACAAACAAGATTGAGATGAATAACCAGTTAATATGTATTGGTGGTGTTGGCTGAGGGATGAATATTGGCCAGGTCACCCTGATAAGAACTTAAGAATTAGGAGCAGGAGTAGGCCATACGGCCCTTCGAGCCTGCTCCGCCATTCAATAAGATCATGGCTGATCATCGACCTCAACTCCACTTTCCCACCCGATCCCCATATCTCTCGATTCCCCATTAATCCAAAAATCTATCGATCTCAGCCTTGAATATACTCAATGACTCAGCATCCACAGCCCTCTGGGGCAGAGAATTCCAAAGATTCACAACCCTCTGAGTTGCTCTTCTTTTACATTCATCTGAACAGGCAGATGGAGACTTGGTTTAAAGTTTTATCCAAAACTCACCTCCAAAACTGCAGCACTCGCTCAGCCAGAAGCACAAACCCAGTCTTATTTTGTCCCCCCTCCATTGGCCAGTATTGCTAAAATGCCACCTCTCTTTGTAAAATGTTAAGTTTTTGCCCTATAAAAGGAAACATGATCACGGATTTTGTCATTTCTGGGCTGTTACTTTGCCTAAGTAATGTACCAAAGTTTTGTGGGCCTATTGACTGAAAAGGACAAGGAGATCAGCCTATCCCTGCCCACATTACTTATTTAGTAAATTAGCTAGCAGCTGTTAGAATAATGCCTTTTGCTGAACTTCACACCCGACCCTGCAGTTGAGCGGATTCTGATACCTGCCACTGATACTGGTAAGTGTGATGAATTTCATCCCCAATAAGAGCAACAAAAGAACAAAATACAAAGGAAACGCATTGTCTGGATCATCTTTCATAACCTGACACACAATAAAATCCTACTTTACCACATGCTTCCATATCATGGTTACTGCTTTGGTCTGGAGCACAATACACCAGACTATCCTGGAGACATCTTAGCAACATTTTACAAGTACTTGTTTTACCACACTAATTACGCAGTGAATTGGTTTGTCTTTATTTTGAGGGGGGGGGAGTGGGGAGTTGACTTTTTGTGCTCGTCACTAACAAATGGAACACTTCCCATCTCAGGTGTCCAGTGTCAGCACTCAAATCAGGAATTACTCATCTACCTGCAAAGTAAAGTTCTCTTCAGATATATGGGACATTAGCAATGTTCTTAACAAATTATGGCCCCCAAATCTCAAAGGTAGACCTTATAACGTGTGCTCAATAATTACCATTGCGACCTGAAAATGCATCAGCATGTCTGCCATCTTTATCTGAGTGATTCCTGACTTGGGTGCTGACATTCACTCCCTCTACCACCGGCGCACCGTGGCTGCAGTGTGTACCATGTACAAGATGCACTGCAGCAACTCGCCAAGGCTTCTTTGGCAGCACCTCCCAAACCCGCGACTTCTACCACCTAGAAGGACAAGGGCAGCAGACTCATGGGAACACCACCACCTCCAAGTTCCCCTCCGAGTCACACACCATCCTGACTTGGAAATATATCGGCCATTCCTTCATCGTCGCTGGGTCAAAATCCTGGAACTCCCTCCCTAACAGCACTGTGGGAGTACCTTCACCACACGGACTGCAGCGGTTCAAGGCGGCGGCTCACCATCACCTTCTCAAGGAAATTAGGGATGAGCAATAATTGCTAGCCTTGCCAGCGACGCCCACATCCCGTGAATGAATAAAAAAACCCACTGGGCACCAGAAATGGGGACATGGTCCTCTTGTTGGTGATGAGCACAAACATTCAACTGCCCCTCCTTCAACGAGATGACTGAACCCCAACCTCAAAAAAGCATCCCTTTCTAGCACAGTGTAACACTTTCATTTCCCATAGCAACCATCCGTGTGCCTTCCTGATTGAGATTATTTCTGTGCCAAAAGTTATCTATCTATGATCCTCTGAAACGCTTGTGAAAGATTACATGAGCAATTGCCTACAACACAAGTACAGTATGTGACTGCAGCACCTACACACTATTTGAAGTTTAATTTATTGGTTACTTTCTGAATAGGAAATCTGAAAGCGTAACCCTTAAGCTCCTGGAACATTTTGAATGTTCCTCATCCTCCGAGTTGGCCAATTCTATTACTTAAATCATGCTGTAGAACTGTCAATCTACCAATCATTATGCGATTTCTTAAGTATATAATAAAGAATGTGGTTGATTCAAAATTTTTATATTTATGAATAGCATAGATGCATTAAGGGGAAGCTAAATAGGTGAATGAGGGAGAAATGAATAGAAGGTTATGCCGATAGGGTTAGATAAAGTAGGGTGGAGGCTCATGTGGACAATAAACACTGGCATTGGCCAGTTGGGCCGAACAGCCTGTTTCTGTGCTGTAATTTCTATGTAACATGTACAACCACATGCAGGGATGAGAAACAGAGATGGTGCTGGGAGGGGTAGGATCTCTGAGGTCTATGATTCAGCTGCAAACTGCAATTCAGCCTCTCTCTTGAGGCAGTTAGAAGTAGTCGGCCTGCGTACCGGTGTGCTTGCTGACTGCCGTCATTATCAATCAAATGTTTCACGGTCTTAAGACTGTGAGTTAGGGAGTCATAGTTTGGGAAGAACACGGTCTCCTCATTCTCCAGCAGGGCCGTGCCAGTGAGCACAATGTAATGCAGCAATTGTAATTTCAATTCAAACTGCTTTTCATTCAGAGCCCCTTACAGTCTGAAGCACTGTGAGCTGACCTTTTGGAATCTGTAAAGATGAGTTTGATAACTCTATGCTTTGAATTCCAATCCTTGTAAGCCCCACGTTACAAAGTTGCAATTTTCCTTGCACCACTATCTTGCACTTTGCTCCCGACACTGAAGTCAACTATATGCTGACTGGCTGAAATCTTGAGGTCATTGACCTTTTATCAGTCTGTTCAAATGAAGTTCAGTGTCTCCTGACTGAAATGCAATGAAAAGTGATGGAGCAAACCCACCGACGTCATTTTAACATTGAGAACAGAAAATTCTGTCAGCGGACTACACTAAAATTAATTACTCGTTGGTAACGTTTTGCAGATTAAAGGTTCTGCCTAAGACCACATCACAGTCTCGGCGAATTGAGTAGCTATTCCAACTTAAATTTTTCTTTATGTTTTTTTTTGGGGTTGGGGGGGGGTGGTGTGGGTGGGCGGGCGGTGGTGTGGTTGTATTAGTTGGTCAGCTAGCAACAAGGCTACTTGTCATTTAAACTTATTTTCCCATGCTGGGAGCGGGCAGATAGATAGAGTGGAACACACCATGTGAATGAGGGAGGGGGAAACATAGCACAGTCCAGACTTGCCTGCCTTGTTTGCCAGTGACAACTGTGGAGAAGTCTGAGGTGACCTTACATAGAAACATAGAAGATAGGAGCAGGAGTAGGCCATTCGGCCCCTTGAGCCTACTCCGCCATTCAATGAGATCATGGCTGATCATCCAAACTCAGTACCCTGTCCCTGCCTTCTCCCCATATCCCTTGATCCCTTTAGCCTTAAGAAATATATCTAACTCCTTCTTGAATATATTTAATGAATTGACCTCAACTGCCTTCTGTGGTAGAGAATTCCACAGGTTCACCGCTCTCTGGGTGAAGAAATTCCTCCTCATCTCTGTCCTAAATGGCTTACCCCTTATCCTTAGACTGTGCCCCCTGGTTCTGGACTCCCCCGCCATCGGGAACATCCTTCCTGCATCTAGTCTGTCTAGTCCTGTTAGAATTTTATAAGTTTCAATGAGATCCCCTCTCATTCTTCTAAACTCCAGCGAGTACAAGCCCAATTGACCCAATCTCTCCTCATACGTCATTCCTGCCATCCCAGGTATCAGTCTGGTGAATCTTCGCTGCACTCCCTCCATGGCAAGAACATTCTTCCTAGGTAGTGAGCAATTCCTTTTGGGGAAAACAAATGGGAAGGAAATGCTGGAAATAGAGATGAAAACAAGTTTACTGTCATAATTTAGCTTAAAAAATTGAACACAAGTGGCAAAGCGATTCTTTTGCACTTAAAAAAAAAACCCCATTGATCCCCTTCCATAACATTTATGCTCTCTCCCTGGTTGGGATTGAGACAACCCTGCTTGTAGACATATAATCATCTCTTCTACTTTTTCTTTTAAGCTGACCTGGTTGGAGGTATGGATGCAGAAAGGGAACTTTTCCTCATGCAAATGCCCTTCTTCTCTCCCCGCTTCCCCCACCCCCGATGACACATCTGCCAAACCTAATCACAGAGGGGAAAATGGTCATGCTTTTCAAATCATAGAATGTTAAAGCACAGAAACAGGCCATTCGGCCCATCTAATTTATCTTGGTATTTTTCTCCACGATCTGCACGAATCACTGAGTCTTTTTCCACTCCGCTGCCCGCTCTCATACCCTTTTGCATTTTCAAGCCACTATCTAATTCCCTTTTAAAAGAAGTTATGGATTATAGAATCATAGAATAGTACAGCACAGAAGGAGGCCATTCAGCCCATCGAGTCTGCCCATCCGGCTCTTTCGAAGAGCAATCCAGTTAGTCCCACTCCCCCCGCTCTATCCCCATATCCCTGCAATTTTTTCTCCTTCAAGTATTTATCCAATTCCCTTTTGAAGGCTACTATTGAATCTGTATCCACCACCCAATCAGGCAGAGCATTCCCAATCCTAACCACTCATTGTGTAAAAAAGTTTTTCCTCATATCGCCTCTGGTTCTTTTGCGAATCACCTTAAATCTGCGCCCTCTCATTATCGACCCTTCAGCCATTGGAAACAGTTTATCTTTATTTACTCGATCTAAACCCTTCATGATTTTTAAACACCTCTATCAAATCTCCTCTTAGCCTTCTCTGCTCCAAGGAGCACAACCCCAGCTTCTCTCGTCTCTCCACGTAACTGTAATCCCTCATCCCTGGAACCATTCTAGTAAATCTCTTCTGTACCCTCGCCAAAGCCTTTAAAATTGAAAATTGAAAATTCTGCTTTAAAAAGACAGTTTGCGGCAAAGAATTTCACAATCTAAGCACCTTCTCCATAAATAAATCATTTCTAAACTCCTCTGTAATTTGTGCCCCATTGTTGCGGTTTTGCTGCCCAATTATTAAAAATAATTTCCCAATTGTAGTCACCCTGGCCTGCTGCAGTACAATTCATACTGGGCAACCATAGAGTCCCATTGGCACAGTGCTGGGAAGAGGTCTGCAAGACTCTCTTCCTGGATAGCGTGGATGCATATTTTGGAGATGGAGGCGACAGAAGACATCACAGCACCTAACATAATCTCATTGAAACTTATAAAATTCTAACAGGACTAGACAGACTAGATGCAGGAAGGATGTTCCCGATGGCAGGGGAGTCCAGAACCAGGGGTCACAGTCTAAAGATAAGGGGTAAGCCATTTAGGACAGAGATGAGGAGGAATTTTTTCACCCAGAGAGTGGTGAACCTGTGGAATTCTCTACCACAGAAGGCAGTTGAGGCCAATTCATTAAATATATTCAAGAAGGAGTTAGATATATTTCTTAAGGCTAAAGGGATCAAGGGATATGGGGAGAATGCAGGGACAGGGTACTGAGTTTGGATGATCAGCCATGATCGCATTGAATGGCGGAGCAGGCTCGAGGGGCCGAATGGCCGACTCCTGCTCCGATTTTCTATGTTTCTATGTTTCTAACGAGGAAGAAAAAGTGAAAGAAATCTGTGGTCCAATAGTCGTCTTCAACCGTTGATTCTTTTTTTTTTCTTTTCTAGGAAGAGTACAACAACAATTGTAAGTTTAAGGAAAGGATAGAAGAAAATGGTTACAATACCTACGCCTCGCTGAAGTGGAAACACAAAGGACGGCAAATGTTCATCTCATTAAATGGGAAAGGGTCCCCTCGCCGGGGACATAAAACAAGGAGAAAACATCTCTCAGCACACTTTCTGCCCATGATGGTGCCCTAGAAGTCAGCTTGCGCCCACGTGCCCTGAAACTTATATCATTACCAAGTCTTGCCAGTTGATGCTTCAAACAGAAAAAAAAATGCGCGTTTTCCTTTTTTTTTAAATCGTGGATCTCATATACAGAGCTACTTTCCTCTGCATAAAGCTTGTGCAAGCAACAGAGCATATACTGTTGTAAATATATGTTTTATTGGGACCATTTACAGCGCCTCTTCATTGGTATAACATTAGGACTTCTGTAAAGGAAAGGAAAACCCTTCAGCCACAATAGACAAGAGGAATGAAGCAGTAGGATTTAATGGAACAATTTGGTTTTTTCTAAAAGAAACCTGAAAGAAGCTGATTTTTTGGCTTAGAGTGTGGACAAAAGCAGTAACAATGCTGTCTGGGGTGGGGAGGGGGGAGAAGGGGGGGAAATAACAAAATAACTGTTGAGCACCAATACCAAAGTTCTGAATTGTTGCAATGCACAGAAGACTATGCTCTAGTCGAAGAAAGACTGCATTTGTAATTTGCACCAGCTTTTAGAGAGACTACATACAAGTAAACCATTAAAAGGTATCTTCCATACGTTCCTGGACTGCATATCAGCTGCACTCCCATCACGGAAGATCCACGGGCGGGAAGTCCAAACTGATCTACTGTGAGCACTGAAGAGATGGATTTGTGACTCTCCGGTTACACACTGACACAAGGGCTCGGCAACACTGCAAGGCGACTGTTGGACAGGCTGATGGTGTTGTAGGAAATGGTCATATTTATGCAATTATAAATCGTGCTGTTATTCCTAGGTTAATACAATCAAACGTTTCATTGCATGGAACATTCTTGACGGTGGTTTTGCCAAACCACCTACATCACTTCAGAACAGGGGAAGCTGGCTTTCATGTAACATAACAACTTAATAAATCTCTTTCTTTCCTAGAAAGCACATGCAAGAGATATTGTTTTACGATGCCTTTCTAAAGCTTTTCGATGTGTTTCTTAGAGTGTTGCAACTCTTTTACAACATAGTGAATAAAGTGGTATCTTACTAATTACACCCTTGCAGTATCACATTGTCTGAACACTTTGATTGTGCTAGCACCATATTTGTGCAAGTGAATTGGTACAGTATAAATTGGTTAAAAATCACTGGCACTTGTAGGGGAAATGGCAAATATTGAGGGCAATTGCAGGGAATATGTTTCTCCTAGTGTGGTTCCAATCAATTTTTCTCCTCCCCAGCTGTTTAACTTTAATCAGCAACATGTTTTCAAATATTAGCCACCGTGTCAACCGTAGCTTTGTGGGTAGCACTCTCACCTCCGAGTCAGAAGATTGTGGGTTCAAGTCCCACTCCAAGAGACTTGAGCACAAAACCTAGGCTGATACTCCAGCGCAGTACTGAGGGAGTGCCACACTGTCGGAGGTACCGTCTTTTAGATGAGACGTTAAACCAAGGCCCTGCCTGCCCTCGCAGGTGGACGTAAAAGATCCCATGGCTCTATTTCGAAGAAGAGCAGGGCTGTTCTCCCAATGTGCTTGCTGTAGAATTAACATTGTACCTTACCTGTAGTACCCATTGACATACCCATATTTCACACCGTTACAGTTCTTGTACAGCTCAGTCCTAAAGATGAGCTTGGGGTTGAAATTCCTGCAAGTGTGGTTGGTGCAATTCAGGCAGATTGCCCGTGGGGGAGGTCCTCGAATCAGTCGGGTTTTCATCCTATTGAAGAATCGTTGTTAATCCCCATCAGCGGGAGGGAGGGCGAGTTTCCTGCTGAGAGCAGGCATGGGTTTCATATTGGGCCTTCCCAAGGCTCCAAGCTTAAGAAGTAAAGGTAATCAATTCACAGGAGGTCAATTAACACATAATGGCAACACGTTTCCCAGTGGAAAAGGAACATTTGCTTTGGAATTCAATCTTCAGCCCTTTAAGCACTTCTGGCTCCCTCCATGGCTGCTTTGCTTTGTCAGCACTTCTTTGGGGTGAGCACTTTTACAGGTGATTATTATTTGGGGCAGGGTTAATAACCTCAGAGGTCACCAGCTGCAAGTCAAACCCCTCCCATCACACATCCTGCAGGGGAGCAGCGACCCTAGTATTTCAGGTCCCTTCTAAAGAACATACTTCAAAACTTATATATATTTGTACACAATTTCAGATTTCCCCATATTGTACTGATGTAAGTCACAAAGCCCTTTGTATTTCATTGGAAGCTAATCTTGACATCTCTCAAAGAATCCCTCTTCACCATACACAGCGACCAATGATTCTTACCCAGGAAAGAGCCCCATAACTGCTCACAAAGAAACAAAAAGCCAAAGAAAAACATCTTTTATTTAAAAAGTTTTCACAACAGAACAATTACTTGGAATAAATTGTATAGTCCTTGTTTATATTAAAATGATGATTCATAACGCAGTGAATGTCACTTATCCCATTGCATATCAAGTAATGATCCACATGCAGTGTGTATACGTACAGCTGCCAACTTGTTGATTTGTTGTTAGCACAACGCACAATTGTTACGTGCAAATGCTTTCCAACATGCCCAGCAGATATGACAATAACAATTCCCATAAATAATACCCATTGCGTGCTGGCTTCATCGGTTGGTGCAGCAGAGAGACAAGTATTTCCAGCCATGTTTGCAAAGTTGCATTTTTGTCACCTCCGAATGTATTTCAGTCCCAGAGTTTTAGGATAAGCGTCGCAGTCTTTTATGTTCATGACAATTTCCTGTTAACTTTTCTCCCCAGGTTTACAGTGGTTGATGTGAAACAGAACTGGTGGCTTTGCAATATTGTCTGAACCCCATTCATTCTATATGTAACACTTTAAATGGATGGAAGAAAGTGAAGGCCAAAGACTGCAAGCATATAAAATACTGAATACCTTGTTCTGCAGAATGGAAGTTCCATGCAAATAGTGATTATCCCATTAACAATTGGGCCTTAATGGAGTTGTGGATGTACAGCATAGATACAAGTAATTCTTCCCATTGCTCTTAATGAGTCAACAATAGCGCAACCTACATGTCACCTGGAAGGAATGAGCTGCTTTTGAAAGACCAGTGACCGTCTTCACAATGTAAATTCATGATAATGAGTGGCATTTATGTCAATGTACACAAACTTGCATCAAATAAGTTCTGTGAATGTTGCAAGTGGTATTTCTAAATTTCCACAAAAACGTGAGTGCAAATTGCATTTGTGTTGTGTACATTGGAAAATTGGGCCCCAGCATTTGAGCTGACATTTGGCATTATTGAGAGAATCAGAAACAAATTCATTCTTGTGACTGAAACCAGCATCTAAAAATCAATCATTCATACTCTAATTTGCACATTCCTGCATATTAACTTACCAGTGAAAGACTTTTACTTCAATTAAAAGGAGATTAAAGAGAAGGCCACTTGGTTATTTTCCACGTGGCCTTGCAGGCCCTATATAAAAGATGACAATACAAAACACGGACCCATCAACCACGACAGTCAAACTAAGAGTTGATTTTGTGTAATTAAATTCACCCAAAAGCACTCGCCCAAGTTAAGTTACAGACGCACTTCGAATTTTCCACCAATGAGGGAGCAGCATGAGCACAGACCTTTCCATAATGGCAGGTGGTCCCAGCAAAATAATATAAATACAAATAGAAATGGCTTCACAAGAGCTTCATCGGCCAGTCAGCCAGGGACAATGAGAGGAATTTTGCCAGCTCCAGGGAGGCGGGTATGGAGGCGGGACTGCCGGGAAAATGGCAGAAACTGGGAGCGGGTGCCGAACCCGCTCCCAACCTGCCTCCGTGCCATCTTCCCAGGAGGCGGGTACCCGACCCGCACCGGGTCCCGTCTCCTGGAGGCGGGAAGGGGATTACAGCCATTAACTGCCTGTTAACAGGTAGTTAACAGGCAGTTAAGAGGATTATCCCCATTTTTCCAGCAGAGGTGCAGGCTTCCCGACATTGGGAAACCCCGCCAGGGTCAGCGAGGCGAGCAGAGGGTCTGCGGGGGTTGGAGGGGTCCAAAAGTACACTGCGGAGGTGAGTGATGGGTGCAAGTGTGGAGAGGTAAGTATGTGAGGTGAGTGAAAAGTGTTAGAAAAAGTTTACTTACCTTTGTTTCTTCCTGCAGGCTTCAATCGTTGGGGATTCGGAGGTTCCGGCATCTCAATGGCAGAGATGACAGAATGGCTGCTGCATTCTCTGATGCCACAGCCATCTGCTTTGTATATAATAGATGTAATAGCAGAGCACTTAGAAAAAAGCGACAGGATCGGACAAAGTCAACATGGATTTACAAAAGGTAAATCATGCTTGACTAATCTACTGGAATTTTTTGAGGATGTAACTAGTAAAATAGATAAGGGAGAACCAGTGGATGTGGTATATTTGGACTTTCAGAAGGCTTTCGATAAGGTCCCACATAAGAGATTAGCGTGTAAAGTTAAGGCACATGGGATTGGGGGCAAGGTATTGACTTGATGATATTGTCGTTAGTAGTTTTTCTGTCTGTTAATCACTGATGGATTGTATATATTATAATTACGTGGGTCAATTGTAATAAGCTAGCCGCATCTGTGATCGGATGATTAAACAGTAAAGTCACGACATAACGCAAAAAGTTACACATCAAATGATGAGGGATGACCATCATACTGAACGGTACTGGCTCAGCTCACTTACCTCGGTGGAGGCTTCCACGGTTGGTTGACTTGTATGGCCGTCGCAAGATCAGACCAGTCCCTATAAGATCCTGGTTTTGCCGGCCACTCTGGCTGTGGTTAGCGGATGGATTTTGGCAACGTGGACGAGCCACGTTAAGACTCGGAAAAGGCACTCATTTAATGGGGCTTCGGACCCACGAGTGCAACCAAATAGAAAGCAAAGAGTTGGAATAAACAAGTCTTTTTCCAAGTGGCAGGCAGTGACTAGTGGGGTACCGCAGGGATCGGTCCTTGGACCCCAGCTATTCACAATATATATTAATGATCTAGACAAGGGAACTAGATGTAATATCTTCAAATTTGCAGACGACACTGTTGTGTATGTGCCTTTAAGAGAAGAACTGATTCTATACTGCAGTACCGGCAGTGACCACCCCTGTATATAAAGCCACAGCAGTCTTCTGTATTTCAGTCTTGAATTACTCTCTGTTCAGTAAATACCTGTTTTATTGTTCTCCTGTAGTCTGAGTATTATTGATCCTCGGACATTACACTGGCGACGGGCAGGTTTGAACTCACCTGCAGTACTGCATCACCTCACGGGGATCTTTTCCCTGAAGAGAAGCTTCTTGGAGGTCGAAGTCAGAACGGCGGGCGTCGACCGTGGGCAACCGCCCAGGGATCCATCGGAGAGTTGCAGGGGAGCTGTGGAGAGCTCGGCCTGGCTCCCCAGTCGAGGTGTTCCAGCAAGTCGTGCTGGTAGCAGGTAGTGCACTGACCCTTCCGGACTGCGGCGGGCTCGGGCTCGATCGAGCGGCTCTGCAAAGGGGCCGTGCAGCGTCGTCGGGAGGAAGAGAGAGAGAGAGAGAGAGAGGGTGGAGCGCACAGGGCGCGGTCGGTGCTCAAGAACAGGGCAGCGTGGAGAGGATAGAACGCGGGGAAGGAAAAGTGAGACGCGCCGAAGCCGCGGGTCGCCGCCATTACCCTGTAGAACGCTAGGAGCAGAGTGGCAGCAAGGGGAACAAGGAAAAGCGCGGGAGGCGCCATTTTATTCCATTGGGGAAGAAGGAAAAGCGCGGGAGGCGCCATTTTATTACATTGGGGAAGAAGAAAAAGCGCGGGAGGCGCCATTTTAAATCACCCAAGATGCCGAAGAGTGGCAGTATCACTGCTTTCGACAACGAGGTAGAAGACTGGACCACGTATGTGGAAAGAATTGAAGTGTACTGCAATGCCAATGAGGTGGCCAATGGAAAGAAGGCGTCGGTATTATTAAATTTGATGGGCGCGAGAATGTACGGCCTATTGCGGAATTTAATTACCCCAGCTAAACCAATGGAGAAAAGTTTTGAAGATATTGTTAATATCTTACAGGAACACCTAAACCCTACACCGCTGCTGATAGCAGAAAGATTCAAGTTCCATAAAAGAAACCAGCACAAAGATGAGAACAATGCTGACTATCTTACGGAACTACGCAAGTTATCGAAGCACTGCCAGTTCGGAGCAGGACTGGCAGACAACTTGCGGGATAAGTTTGTCTGCGGGCTCCAGAGTGAAGGAACCCAGAAACGACTACTTTCGGAAAAGGACCTGACGCTAGAACAGACTTTCAGCGTGGCAGTATCCTACGAAGCAGCAGCACGGGGAGCTGCGGAAATACAACAGAAACCACAGGAATACAGCGCTAACGAAATGGCGTATGGAGCAGAAAAGTGCTATCGCTGCGGCAGAACAACCCATGATCAGAAGGACTGCTGGGTTAAGGACAAAGTATGCAGGCAATGTGGGAAAATGGGACACATAGCAAGAGTCTGCAGGTCGGGAAAGAAAACCAACACTACAAGAACTACTAAGGAAAAGTACAAGAAAGTAAAGAAATTGACAGACAGTAGTTCGGAAGATCAGGAGAGTGATAAGGACTCCGGGAGCAGGAGACTAAGTTGTCTAAAGTTACACAACGTGATCGCAAAGGAGGATCACCGAACCATTTGGGTCACCCTCATGATAGCAGGGTCCCCAGTAAAGATGGAATTGGACACAGGATCAGCCCTAACTGTCATGAATCGACGAGACTATGAGCGGCTATTCTCACACATACCCTTGAAGGACACGTCCATTGTATTGAAGACATACACGGGGCAAAAAGTCTACCCCAGAGGAAAAATAAGGGTGCCAGTTGAATACAACGGCAAGGAAACACAGAAACTGTATCTATATATACTACCAGATGGAGGACCACCATTACTGGGACGTGAATGGATCCGAAAAATACAACTGGATTGGCATTCCATTCAGGCGCTAACTGTGACTGATAAAAAGGATGATGACGTCACACCTGGTCGACTGTCAAAGATTCTAACTGACGTGAAAGAGGTGTTCCAACAAGGACTTGGGACTCAAAGGAGTAACGGCAACTATAAAAATCGAAGATAACGCAAACTCAAAATTTTTTAAGGCCAGACCGGTACCTTACGCGATCCGCCCAGCCGTTGAAGCAGAGCTGGAGAGTCTGGAGCGTTCGGGTGTGCTGTCCAAGGTGGACTGGAGTGAGTGGGCCACACCCATCGTTCCTGTAATGAAGAAATCATTGAGCAGCACGCCTGGGGAACCGAAGAAGGTTCGCATCTGTGGGGATTTCAAGGTAACTGTGAACCCAGTTCTGCACACAGTACAATATCCACTTCCACGGATAGAAGATATTTTCGCCTCACTATCTGGAGGGAAACGCTTTACAAAGATTGATCTGGCCCAAGCGTATCTACAAATGGAGGTGGAAGAAGCGTCTAGGAAATACCTCACGATAAACACTCACAAAGGCCTTTACCAGTACAATCGACTGGTATTCGGGGTAGCATCAGCCCTGGCTATTTGGCAGAGGGTGATGGAACAAGTCCTGCAAGGGATCCCGGGGACCCAGTGTTATTTGGACGACATCCTGGTTACGGGCGAAAATGACAGTGAACACCTTGCCAACCTGGAGCAGGTGCTCACGAGATTACAGGAATATGGGCTACGAGCCAACCGCCCCAAATGCGAGTTCTTCAGGAGACAAATCTCGTATTGTGGCCACATGATTGATGAGGAAGGGTTGCATAAGTCGCCGGACAAGATTGAGGCTGTAGTCAAGGCTCCAGCACCGGAAAATGTGTCGCAACTGAGGTCGTTCCTCGGGTTGGTGAACTACTACCATAAGTTCTTGCCGAATTTATCTACAATTCTGCACCCACTGAACGCCCTACTGAAAACTGGAGTAACATGGAAATGGAGTGATGACTGTAAGCGTGCCTTTCAGAAATGTAAATGCCTAATCACTTCAAAAGAAGTATTGGCCCACTACAATCCAACACTACCGATTCAGTTAGCATGTGATGCGTCTCCCTACGGCATCGGAGCGGTGCTGTCACACAAATTCCCTGACGGTTCAGAGAGGCCAATAGCCTTTGCGTCGCGCTCGTTAACCTCAGCCAAGCGTAACTACGCCCAGATTGACAGGGAGGCCCTCAGCCTGGTGTGGGGGGTGAAGAAGTTCAATCACTATCTGCACGGGCAGAAATTCACCCTACTGACTGATCATCAGCCCCTGGTCTCCATTTTTAACCCAAAGAAGGGCGTTCTGGTGATGACGGCGCAACGGCTGCAAAGATGGTCACTTTTTCTAGGGGCACATCAGTACGACATAGAGTACAAGGGTACGAAACAGCATGGAAACGCTGATGGGCTGTCGCGCCTACCGTTGCCTACGGTAGAGGAAGCACCTGCAGTGGACCCTGTTGAGATATTCCATGCGACCACAGTCGAATGTCTACCTGTTACAAACTCAAGTATAGAGAAGGAAACCCGAAATGACCCGACACACTCTCGGGTCTATGATTTGACGGTGAAGGGATGGCCAGCACATGGCGACTTACTGTTGCCAGCATTCTCGCCAAGGAGAGAACAGCTGTCAGTGTGCCGGGGGACCTTGATATGTGGATCTCGAGTGGTAATTCCACCCAAGTTGAGAGATAGAGTGCTCAATGTGCTTCATGAGGGTCATCTGGGAGGGGTAAAAATGAAGAGCCTAGCCAGGGCGTTTGTGTGGTGGCCGGGAATCGATAAAGAAATCGAGGATATGACCAAGAGATGCACAGGATGCCAGAAGGTCCATAACGCCCCACCACAAGCCCCTCTACATCCATGGGAGTGGCCCTCATCTCCATGGCAACGGGTACACATTGATTTTGCTGGTCCATTTATGGACTCAATGTTCCTAATCGCTGTGGACGCCCATTCAAAATGGCCAGAGGTCATCAAAATGTCCTCCACCACCACGGAGAAAACTATTGCAGCCCTACGGACCATCTTCGCCAGGAATAGCTTGCCAGAACAGATTTGCTCCGACAATGGGCCACAGTTTGTGTCAGAGGATTTCCGGAGGTTTCTAAGGAATAATGGGGTGAAGCATTACACATCTGCCCCATATCATCCAGCCACAAGTGGATTGGCTGAGAGGTTTGTTCAGACCTTTAAAAAGGCCATAAAGGCAATGCATAATGACGACATACCACTACAACACAAGGTGGATAATTTCTTGTTTGCTTACCGGAATGCGACACATGCAGTCACCAACCAAGCTCCAGCCATAATGTTCTTCAACTGAAGGCTAAGATGTCGCCTGGATTTGCTCAAACCAAACATAAGACGAGATGTTGAGGATAAGCAATTCCAGCACATAAATGAGAAGCCAACCAGGAGCTTCAAGATAGGGCAACCAGTCTTGGCCCGCGACTGCCGAACAGAAAAATGGCAGCCAGGAACGATATGCACACAGCAGGGACCACTAATGTACACAGTGGATGTTGGAGAGAGCATCGTGAGATGCCATGCTGACCAAATTCTAGAGTCACAGGAACAAGCCAAACCCATACCACGAGCAGGTGCACCTGGTAATCAACCCGAAGTACAGATTGCGTCTACCTCAGAAGTAGTGGTATTGGAAGCTGACGAACCAACCAATGACAATGAGCCAGAATCAACTCCGCCACAAGAACAGGATACTCGAGAAAGGCGCTATCCAGTCAGGATCTGGAAGCCTCCTCAAAGACTGAACTTATAAATGATTATTTCAGTTGATGTATATAGTACAGAGAAAATTGTAATTAGTTATTATTTAGTTGTTAAATGAATGTTATGTACTGTTTATCTAAAAGGGGAGGAATTGTTGTGTATGTGCCTTTAAGAGAAGAACTGATTCTATACTGCAGTACCGGCAGTGACCACCCTTGTATATAAAGCCATAGCAGGCTTCTGTATTTCAGTCTTGAATTACTCTCTGTTCAGTAAATACCTGTTTTATTGTTCTCCTGTAGTCTGAGTATTATTGATCCTCGGACACTACAGACACAAAGCTGCATGGGCGTGTGTGCTGTGAGGAGGATGCCGAGAAACTACAGGATGATTTGGACAGGTTGGGTGATTGGGCAGAAGCATGGCAGATGCAATATAACGTGGATAAATGTGAGGTTATCCACTTTGGTGTCAAAAACAGGAAGGCAGATTATTATCTGAATGGCAACAGATTGGGAGAAGGGGAAGTGCAACGAGACCTGGGTGTCCTTGTGCACCAGTCGCTGAAGGTAAGCATGCAGGTGCAGAAGGCGGTTAAGAAGGCAAATGGTATGTTGGCCTTCATAGCGAGAGGGTTTGAGTACAGGAACAAGGATGTCTTGCTGCAGTTGTACAGGGCCTTGGTGAGACCACACCTTGAGTATTGTGTGCAGTTTTCGTTGCCTTATCTGAGGAAGAATGTTCTTGCCATGGAAGGAGTTCAGCAAAGATTCACCAGGCTGATACCTGGGATGGCAGGAATGACGTATGAGGAGAGATTGGGTCGATTGGGCTTGTACTCGGAGTTTAGAAGGAGAGGGGATCTCATTGAAACTTATAAAATTCTGGCAGGACTAGAGAGACTAAATGCAGGGAGGATGTTCCCGATGGTCGGGGAATCCAGAACCAGGGGTCACAGTCTAAGGATAAGGGGTAGGCCTTTTCGGACAGAAATGAGGAGGAATTTCTTCACCCAGAGAGTGGTGAACCTGTGGAATTCTCGACCACAGAAGGCAGTAGAGGCCAATTCATTAAATATATTCAAGAAGGAGTTGGATATATTTCTTAAGGCTAAAGGGATCAAGGGGTATGGGAAGAAAGCAGGGACCGGGTACTGAACTTGGATGATCAGCCATGATCGCATTGAATGGCGGAGCAGGCTCGAGGGGCCAAGTGGCCTACTCCTGCTCCTATCTTCTATGTTTCTATGCTTTCTGCTCAGAAAATAGGTTTGGTGAGTACAAGAACTCACCAAACAACAAAGAATGTCAGCGTTTGACAGCTTCTCAAAGCTATCAAATGATGAAACGTCATACGCTCACGTTCTCTGTAACCGGCTTCCCCTTAATTGGCCTGCTAAGCCCGCTGGGCGGGCTTAACAAGGTCAATCAAGGGAAAATAGCGTGGGTTGGCCACAAGTCGATGGAGGCGGGACTAAAACCCGACGAGCAGCAGTCCCGCCTCCAACGCGCCCCATTGGCAAAATCACCCCCTTAGTAATTGCTTTAAGGGTATTTTTCCCCAATCGGTGAAGTTCAACCATAATCCACTTATACTAGATCCCTCTGCACTCTATTTTTAGACAGGCATGGAACCATTTATTTTAAATAAGTTAATACTTGCCTAAACATAGTGCACAAAGGTATGTGATGAGAGCATTTTTTTAATTTGTTAACGTGATGTGAATGATGCTAGCAAGGTCACATTTATTGCCCATCCCTAGTTGCCCTGAGATGATGATGGTAGGCCTTCTTGAACCACTGCAGTACTAGTGCTGCCATGATGGTGTTAGGTAGAGAAGCGTTTGAACTTGAATTTTTATGATCGGAAAATATTGTTTCTTGCTGTGTTTTTGAAACTGATTTGGTAAGTTAACAGTCTTCCTCTTAAATTTTATGTAAATCTTATTGTCTTTGTAAATTGCATCCAGCAGAAATCGGAAAAAAGCTGAAGCTGCTTTCATTGGAAACTTTGCATAAAACTTTGCAAAGAACACTGTCAATCCATCCTTGTATAAATTAACACGCACTTGTGGCAATACAGATAAATGAATTGTGATTGGCAAAGACTACTGTCTCGGTATCTCAAAATCCATATCACAAAATATTGAAGTATTTATATAGTGCCTTTAACAAAGAATGTCCAAGCTCTTTCACAGATAAGTACAAGGAAAATTCACTGAAGCAGGAGGAAGAGATTAGGGGGGGTGACCAAGGGTTTGATCAACAACAACTTGTATTGTTATAGCACCTTTAACATAGTAAAACGTCCCAAGGTGCTTCACGGGAGCGTTATCAAACAAAATTTGACACCGAGCCATATAAGGAGATATTAGGGCAGATGACCAAAAGCTTGGTCAAAGAGGTAGGTTTTAAGGAGCGTCTTAAAGAAGAAAAGAGGTAGAGAGGTGGAGAGAATTCAGGAGGGAATTCCAGAGCTTAGGTCCTTGGCAGCTGAAGGCACGGCCGCCAATGGTGGAGCGATTAAAATCGGGGATGCTCAAGAGGCCAGAATTAGAGAAGCATAGATATCTCGGAGGGTTGTGGGGCTGGAGGAGATTACAGAGAGATAGGGTTGGATTAAAGGAGGAGAAGGAGATGGAGAGATTTGGGGAAGGAATTCCAGAGAGTAGGGCCGACAAACCGCTGATACTCAAAGACTTATTTATTACTCAGCCATAGTGATAAAGTTTAAAACTTTATCTGATCAATAATCAACTGTATCACAAGTAAGTACTTTAACTGGCACACTTTACATGAACTTTACCAGCTTGCTTTTTATACACATTCCTAAATGTTATTCAAACCACTAATTATGTTCCTAATCTTAGAAGCACAATACGTTTGAATCCTGAAGAACACATCCAATCTGGCAAGAAATTTATACTGCTGCGAGAATCTTTATGTGTATTAACTGCATTTAAGTATATCTATGGCAATCATCCTGCAAAAGAAGTGAGAGAGCATGCAGAATGATATATTTTATTACAAATATATTTATGCACAAAAGTTTTAACTTTTGACGATCTTGGTGAGCATCTGAACTCTTCTTTCAAGACACCTTCTTCCCCTTTATCATCAGTCAGACCATCCTGGGGAGGAGTGGTGGGGGACTTTACCTTCACTTTCCCTTCCTCTGTGGAAATGTTGCATTCTTTAATTTTATTCTAGATAAAATTAAAGAATGGATTGACAGTGTTCCTTCTGCCAAGCAGCAGAAGCATGATTGGGGGAAAATCGCTCTGCTTAGTTCATGGTTATGCATTGAGGGATATGCATTATCGAATTCATAATTTCTATACAATGGCTATAACTTGGTATGTTTAAAAGCCTTAGTTATATTGGGCTCACATCAGGTGCATGTTTATCCAGTTCTGACGAAAGGTCATCGACCTGAAACGTTAACTCTGTTTCTCTCTTCACAGATGCTGCCTGACCTGCTGAGTATCTCCAGCATTTTCTGTTTTTATTTCAGATTTCCAGCATCTGCAGTATTTTCTTTTTGTACATGTTTATCCATTGCAGCACTGACTGTATATGGCCCCCTCTCATCCCTGATTAAAGAGTGACCAGATATTAAAAGTTACGCAACCATCTTGCTAGAAGGCCCTTTTTTACATCATTCTTATGCCAATGTTCCCGTCCTGCCGTTTGCCGGCTTTACAATGGGAAAAACCACGCATGCACGGAAATTTGAACGGGTGGTGCAGCCCCTTAAAGGGACCACGCACCCTAAAAGAAATTAGAGGGAACTTTGCTTATAGCAACATTATAAATACATTTATGAAGATTTCTTCTGCTTGATACTTCTAAATAAATTGTAAATTCATTCTTTAAGTACAAGTAGCAGCTTTGTTCAGTTGGTAACATGCTCACCTCTGAGTCAGAAGGATGTGGGGTTCGAGCCCCACTCTGAGACCTGAGAGCACAATTTAGGCTAACACGTCAGTGCAATATTGAGGCAGTGCTGAAGTGTTGGAGGTGCCACCTTTCAGATGAGTTGGTAAACCAAGAAACAACTGCCAGTTCTAATAGTTCAGGTGAATGTTAAAGATTCCCTGGCATATTTGAGGAATACTGGCTGATATTCCTCCTTCAACCAACATCACTGAAAAAAGATGAACTGGTCATTTATCACATTGTTGTTTGTGGGGCCATGATGTGTGTAAAATGGCTGCCGCATGTGTCTACAAAACAACAGTACATAAAATGCTTGGAGATGTAATAAAGAAGGAAGAACTTGTATTTATGTAGCACCTTTCACAACCGCACGACATCCCAAAGCACTTTACAGTCAATGAAGTACTTTCAAAATGTAGTCACTGTTGTAATGTAGGAAACGCGGCAGCCAATTTGCGCACAGCAAGCTCCCGCAAACAGCAATGAGATAATGACCAGTTAATCTGTTTGGTTGAGGGATCTGAAAGAAGGTTCCATATTGTTCCAAGTTTTCTCTTTCCTCTTATGATCGCGCTAGAAGTATCAACCAAAGGAAATCTTCAAGAATGAAGTAGTTCTTCCTCCATATCCCTCCGAAACATGTTGCGTAAACCCCAAGAAGAAATAAGGCCTGTAATAAATGTTATCATGCTATGCTTTTTTTTTTGAAGTGCTGAGATTTATTATCCTCACAAAGTACCTACTGGACTGCCCACAACTTTTATCATATTTCTGAAACTGGAACCACCTCGGTGGACAAATTTTGATAAAGCCACGCCGCACATGATAAAGTGTAATTATTTTGTTTTTAATGATTTCTGTGATTCAATCAGCAGCACAACAAACAAAATCTGTGGTAGCACTTAGAGCGAGATCAAAGTGGCTCTTTTGAACTCAGTTTTTAAAAAAACTTCAGTCGACACGCCATTCTAAATCAAAAGGAACATTCAGATGCCATGCTCAACCAAACATACATAACTTAACAGACACAAAACAAGTGCAGGTGCTTTTTGCGGTTTTACATAGGCTCAAACACAAGACCATTATAATAGGATGCTCTGTCTTCTATGTATTAAGTGGTCATTATTGCTTTTGATGGACTGCATTTATGAGCCAGATGTGGCCCGTGTTAGAATTGTAACTTAGACGTTTGGCAAACTGTACTGTTTGTTCGGTTTTGTTTCCTAAATGTCAGATGTTTATTTTCATGACTTGATTGAATGAATAAATTGGACAATCCCCTAAATGTCAAATTCCTTTTTAAAGGCGCACTGAAGGGTTGAATCACTCTATACCCACAGGGTCTACAAGAGTGACAGAGTGCCACAAATTTAATTCCCCAGCCATCACAAGCACAAAAACATTCTAAATCCCTCTTCTATGGTCTGCAGTTGTTCCTGCTTTTCAAAGCACAAGAACTTGGGATTAGGCTTGTTTTGTTTAAAAAAAAAAGTTCTATGGTACTTTGTGAATGAACCTTAGGACTCATGAGCATAAAACACTCCTTACCCACAGTGTGTTTTTATCTACAATATGTACAAGTCACTGTTCTACAGCCGGTACTGTCACTGTGTGGGAGGGAATGGAAGCTCATATTTCAAACTATAGGTACATTTTCAACTTGAAACCGTAACACATTTTTGACTACTGGATACCCATAACTTTAAGTTGTGCCAATGTCTTTTTCTATGTGGAATATGTGTCTAGATACACTTGTATAATTCATTGATACTGGAACCCCACTCTGAATACTCCTTGAAGACTATCCTTAAAGTAGAAAATTCCTTTTCCGAGCAGAATTAATTGGATTTTTTTTTAATTCAGTGTATAAGGGCAGAGATTATGAATTGCGTATGTACCATGTCTTCCCTCCAAAATCAAATTTGACCTTTTGTTATTAATTTTTAATTTAAACTTTTTGAATCAAATAAGGCAGAAATTACCTTTAGGAATAGGATTATTCTGTGTAACAAAAAAATATAGCATATTAACGCCACTTCACAGAGACATGTCCAACTATTTGGTGAATTATATTACTTGTCCTCACAGTTCTTGATCCCAGAATTTGGTCACAAACCACAACAATGGAAGGTGAAAATATATAATTTACCACAAGATTTGAAAGAGCCAAGAAGCGTCATTCATAGCCTAGAAATTGCTAAGTCAATTGAAATTTTCAAGACCGAGATCGGCATCTTTTTATTATTAGGTAAGGATATCAAAGGATATGGATCAAAGGCAGGTAAATGGAGTTGAGGTACAGATCAGCCATGATCTAATTAAATGGTGGAAGTGGTTCGAGGGGCTGGCCTACTCCTGTTCCTGTATTCCGATGTAAATTATTGTTAGTGAACAGTAACGTCGGCAAACGTTTAACACATTTGTATAACATCCCTCTCTCCACTATTTTAACAGAGGGGAGATCCCAACAGAGATGCTTCCCCATTTATTTCCTTGCTTAAATAATGGTGCTGACTTTCCAGATCTTTGCTTCTGGGCAATACCAATTCCTAGAGCGCAATAGTGAAGTCCACCCTCTTTACATGGCCCCGGCTGTTGCAGCTCCAGCTTATTGAAACATATAAGATTGTGAAGGGGTTGGATCGGGTGGATGCGGGGAGGATGTTCCCGATGATGGGTGAAACTAGAACTAGGGGGCATAGTCTTAGAATAAGGGGCTGCTCTTTCAAAACTGAGATGAGGAGGAACTACTTCACTGAGAGGGTGGTAGGTCCATGGAATATGCTGCCCCAAAAAGCTGTAGAAGCTACATCATTACATAAATTTAAAACAGAAATAGACAGTTTCCTAGAAGTAAAGGGAATTAAGGGTTATGGGGAGTGGGCAGGAATTTGGACATGAGTCTAGGTTCGGATCGGTCATGGCCCTGTGGGTAGCGGAGCGGGCCCAGGGGCCGTGTAGCCTGATCCTGCTCCTATTTCGTGTGTCTAATTCTGTTAGATTCAGGAGATGGTTATGTGATAGTGGATTGGCGGTTAGGATCGGATCAGCCATGTGATGTGCCATCAATAACTCAAAGATAAGGGCCTAGAAATTCAGTTTGGGGCGGCCAGCTCGCTCGCGCCCAGAAAGTACCGCTGCGCGCGGAGCCACTTGCGCCCGCCGGAAATTCAGTTTCAGCACCCCAACTCGAAGGCGGCTGCTATTCAAGGGTTTTGGCGCCCCCGCTTGGGGCGCTGAAACTGAATATCGGCGCGCTAGGTGCCGCAGCGCCACCCACTGCGGAGCGGCAGGCTGCGGTACTGCAGGCCTTCCTCCCTCTCTTAAGGGGGAGGTGCCTGCAACAGCGAGATCGCCGCTCGCTAGTGCCGGCAAATGAGCCCGGCACCACGGAGAAGTGCCGGGCTCCCGGAAAACAGCCGGCAATGCCGCGGGGGTGGGGGTGGAGGAGGCCGGGGAAGGAGGTGCGGGCAGGCGGCCGCCGAAAAAGCGGCCGACCGCACCTCCGCCTTAACTCGCCCCACTAACGCTACAGGACGGCCCCGTTTTCTGATCGCTGTTTGCGGCCGCTGCAGAAGAGGCGGCCGCAACTAAATATGGCGGTTGGGCCGGTAGCGGGGCGGTAGCGGGGCACTGCGCACACCGATGACGTCATCGGTGGCGGCGCAGCGCTGCGCTACTGGCTAACGCCGCCATTACCGCAGCGCTGAATATCGGCGAAAGCTCAGCAAGTGGCGCAAAAGCCCTCTTTGGGCAAAAACTGGGCTCAAAGCCTACTGAATTTCTAGCCCAAGGAGTTTAAAGGATTCAACTGAAGGCTTTTAATCACTAAGAACATTGCAGGTCTTTCCACATCGGGTTCGTCTGATATAAAGGTCTCAAGAGCTGTATGAGTCATTCTATGACAAAAGACAGGGGCGTAGCCAATACACACAATAGGAAAAAGGGGGCGGTACACACAATACAAAGCAGGTAAAACACAGGGGCTGATGAAGGCATATATTTCATCACATTCACCCCTTCTACAGATTTAATCTGTCCGGGGGTGTGATAGTCCTTCCTGAACGTCGCAACAGTACCTCGGGTTCCGACCGGGAGTCCGTGGTGCCCTCCTGGGCATACCCATGTGTTGGGGGTGTTGCAGGTACTTCTGGGGGTGGTGAGCCTGGGGATGGTGGAGGTTCTTCTGGGGGTGGTGGTGATGGGTCGTCGTCGCTTCCTGCCGAGGCGAGGTCCTTTATGGACACGATGTCCTCACGCCCGTCGGCGTGCTTGACGTACGCGTACTGTGGGTTTGCGTGGAGTAGGTGTACTGCCTCCACGAGGGGATCCGTTTTGTGGCCCCTCACATGCTTCTGTAATAGGACTGTCCCTGGGGTGGAGAGCCACGAGGGTAGGGACACTCCTAAGGTTGATTTGCGGGGAAAAACAAACATCTTCTCGTGAGGAGTGGCGTTAGTAGCGGTACACAGTAGCGACCTTATCGAGTGGAGTACGTCTGGGAGGACCTCTTGCCAGCGGGAGGTGGGGAGGCCTTTAGACCTTAGTGCTAAGGTGACCGTCTTCCACACTGTCGTGTTCTCCCTCTCCACTTGCCCATTACCCCGGGGGTTATAACTAGTGGTCCGACTCGTGGCTATCCCCTTTGACAGCAGGTATTGGCGCAGTTCGTCGCTCATGAATGACGCCCCCGTCAGTGTGGATGTAGTTAGGCATGCCGAACGTGCAAAACAGGTTGCCGAGGCACTTGATGACCGTGGCACTGGTCATGTCTGGGCAGGGGTAGGCGAATGGGAAGCGGGAGTACTCGTCCACAATGTTGAGAAAGTACACATTGCGGTCGGTGGAGGGGAGTGGGCCCTTGAAATCTAAGCTCAGGCGCTCGAATGGCCGTGTAGCTTTGATCAGGTGGGCTCGGTCGGGCCTGAAAAAACGGGGCTTGCATTCCGCACAGGTGCGGCAGTCCCTGGTCATCGACCGGACCTCCTCGATGGAATAGGGGAGGTTACGGGATTTTATAAAGTGAAATAGCCGGGTGACCCCCGGGTGGCAGAGGCCATTGTGGAGGCCTTGTAGCCTGTCCCCCTGGATGCTGGCACACACCCCTCGTGATAGGGCGTCGGGGGATTCGTTGAGGGCCCCATGCCTATATATTATGTCGTACTCAAACGTGGAGAGTTCGATCCGCCACCTGAGAATTTTGTCGTTCTTGATCTTCCCCCTCTGTTTGTTGTTAAACATGAAGGCTACCGACCGCTGGTCGGTAAGCAGGGTGAAGCGTTTGCCGGCTAGGTAGTGCCGCACTGCCTCCACTATGGCCTGGGCCTCCTTCTCTACCAAGGAGTGCCTGATCTCCGGCCCTTGGAGGGTTCTTGAGAAAAAGGCTACGGGCCGCCCATCCTGGTTGAGGGTGGCTGCTAAAGCGAAGTCGGACGCATCGCTTTCGACCTGGAAAGGGATGTTTTCGTCCACTGCCTGCAGCGCGGCCTTCTCAATGTCGTGTTTAATGCAGTTGAAGGCGGCGTGGACCTCGGCCATGAGCGGGAAGGACGTTGATTTCAGGAGGGGACGGGCCTTGTCGGAATAATTGGGGACCCATTGGGCGTAATAGGAGAAGAACCCCAGGCACCTTTTCAGGGCCTTGGGAGTGTTTGGTAGGGGTAGCTCCCATAGGGGGCGCAATCGGTCGGGGTCCGGGCCGATTTCCCCGTTTTCCACCACGCAGCCCAGGATACAGAGGCGCATGGTGCTAAAGACACACTTATCCTCGTTGTAGGTGAGATTGAGTCTGAGGGCGGTTTTCAGAAATCTCGCGAGGTTCGAGTCGTGGTCTTGCTGGTCGTGGCCGCAGATGGTGACGTTGTCTAGGTATGGGTAGGTGGCTGTTAACTGGTTCTCATCGACCATGCGGTCCATCTCCCGCTGGAAGACCGAGACCCCATTCGTTACCCCAAAGGGGACTCTGAGGAAGTGGTAGAGGCGTCCGTTCGCCTTGAAGGCGGTGTATGGACGGTCCTCCGGCCTAATGGGGAAGCTGGTGGTATGCCGATTTTAGGTCGATGGTGGAAAACACCCGGTATTGCGCAATTTGGTTAACCATATCCGCTATGCGGGGCAGAGGGTAGGCGTCTAGCTGGGTGTATAGATTAACCGTCTGGCTATAATCTATCACCATCCGCTTCTTTTCGCTACCCTTAACTACTACTACCTGGGCGTGCCACGGGCTGGTACTGCATTCGATGATACCCTCCCGCTTGAGTCTTTCTACTTCCGACGCAATGAACCGTCTATCCTCCCAGCTGTACCGCCTACTCTTGGTCGCTATGGGTCGACAGTTGGGTGCGAGGTTGGCGAACAGAGAGGAGGGCTTGACCTTCAGGGTAGCCAGACCGCACACTGTGAGGGGCAGCTGAGACCCACCGTAGGTAAGCGTGATACTTTGGTGGTGGCACTGGAAGTCCAGACCCAAGATCACGCTCACACAGAGATCTGGCATTATCAATAGTTTAAAATCTCTGTAATCAGTGCCTTTTACCGACAACATAACCGCGCAGAAACCTGTAATTTTTGAGGTATGAGCCTTATCAGCCATGGCGATTTTGCCCTGTGTGGGGACTATCGTTAGTGAAAGTCGTTTTACCAGGCTAGGATGAATAAAGCTTTCGGTGCTCCCGCAGTCAATCAAGCATTTAACCTTGTTCCCGTTTACCTCTATGTCCATCATCGATTTAGACAACGGATGCGGCCTGGATTGATCCACTGTGATCGAGGCCACCAGTGGGTCCTGGAGGTCCGTGTAGTCTGGGCAAGATGGTGGACTCCACGAGGGTGGACAAGTTGGCGTCCAAGATGGCCGCCCCCACGGCGCGCACGCGGTGGTGGTGGAGTTGGAGGCGGGGTTCCCTCTGCAGACTTTGCTGAAATGTCCTTTCTTCCCGCATTTAAAACAGGTGGTGCCCTTCGCTGGGCACAGATGCCTGGAGTGTTTGTCCTGGCCGCAGAAGTAGCATTTCGGGCCCTGATGCATCGCGGCAGTAGTGGGGCTCCTGGGTGGGGGCTGGGGCTCCGATGGTGCTGGGCTGGCCTGAGACCTGGGAGGTGAAGATGGCGGCCCCCACGAGGTGGAGTGGGCCGCGTGGCCTGAGGAACAGGATTCAGAGTTCCTCTGGGCCATATCCAGCGATCGCGCTATACCCATAGCCTGTTTTAAGTCCAGTCCCTCCTTTTCAAACAGTTTCTGCCGAATGTAATTTGAACTGAGGCCCGCAATAAAGGAGTCTCGGATCAGCTCCTCCGTGTACACAATGGCAGACACGGCCTTACAGTTACAGTCTCTGCCCAGTACTTTTAGGCTTAGCATGAAGTCCTCTAGTGACTCACCATGCCGCTGCGTGCAAGTAGTCAGAAGATGCCTGGCGTACACCTCGTTTATTGGCCGCACGTAGTGGGCCTTCAGAATGGTGCAGGCATCCCCGTAGCTGGTGGCATCTTGGATGAGAGGGGAGACCCGATGGCTCACCCAGTTTCGCAGGATTCCCAGTTTCACGTCTCCGGTGGCGGTTGCGGCTGCTATGGCGGTGGATGAGTTTGCGATGAAAAATTCGAAGCATTGGAACCAGTGTCCGAACTGTGTGGCTGCGTCTGAGGCATGGGGGTCCAGATTCAAGCGCTCTGGTTTCAGGAGTCGATCCATCTTGGTGTTTTAGTGATTAAAATTGATGTGCCATCAATAACTCAAAGATAAGGAGTTTAAAGGATTCAACTGAAGGCTTTTAATCACTAAGAACATTGCAGGTCTTTCCACATCGGGTTCATCTGATATAAAGGTCTCAAGAGCTGTATGAGTCATTCTATGACAAAAGACAGGGGTGTAGCCAATACACACAATAGGAAAAAGGGGGCGGTACACACAATACAAAGCCGGTAAAACACAGGGGCTGATGAAGGCATATATTTCATCACACCATGATCTTATTGAATGGCAGAGCAGGCTCGAGGGGCCGATTGGCCTACTCCTGCTCCTATTTCTTATGTTCTTATGTTCTCTCCAGCATTAGCTGGAAAGCCCCGAGGTTGCTGGCCAGGAACATAGTGGTTTCTCCAGTTTTCTGGTGATAGGCGCTGCCAGGGATGGGATTGTGCCGAGATTACCCTGGGTCACGTTAATGGCCGCGGACAGGAAATTCCGGAAATGCTGGCCCCGGGACAGGCAGTGTACTTTGGTGCACTGTTCCTTTCCGGTGCTGGGCAGGACATGGGGGGGGGAGGAAAATTGGGCCCAAATGCTTTCTTAAGTCATTTTGAAATCTGCCCTTTTTTTTTAGTATTAACACAAGATTGTATTCCAAATTTTCTCCAGCTGAAAACAATGGAAGCATTAGAAGACATTAAACATAAGACTAGATGTCGTTTTCCTACCCTCTTGCATGACTATTATTTTCGATGGAAGTACACAAATGGATGCAATTCAGAACACAGTGTTCCATTGCAGTTATTCAATACCTGTAATCATAACTTTATATTATGAGGAAAAACAGCACTGAACTGTGCCATATGTCTTGCACTTCATTTATATCACTAAATGTTCACTGCTCAATTCCAAATGTGCTGCTGCAGGCATGGTTATAGCCTACTGACTATGAACGGACATAATATTGACCCAGGTGAGCACTTGGTCCATCACGGAGAGGTGGCAAGGAAAAGCAAAGCACTTTTCCACAGGGAGAACGGGACACTTTGCATCTCTCGCCATACTGGTACTCAAACTGTATCTCTGTAAAATGTTCAGAAAAGAAATACTGTAGTTTCCCCTTGCAGCTTTCAAATTGCTACCATCCATGTGTAAACTCTTTACACTGCCAATGGGAGCACCCAGCCCACATGCCGTCTCT
The DNA here is from genome assembly GCF_052327205.1 of Somniosus microcephalus. Classification (NCBI taxonomy): domain Eukaryota; kingdom Metazoa; phylum Chordata; class Chondrichthyes; order Squaliformes; family Somniosidae; genus Somniosus; species Somniosus microcephalus. The sequence continues at coordinate 19,605,899 of NC_140999.1, forward strand.
AACTTCCTGCAAAAAGAATTAGGAGTCTGAAGCTGACTCTTATCAGACATGGGCCCATAGCTCTAAACTCCCCAAGTTGGCAAAAATCACTCAAGGAAGGGTGCAAAGTATAAGTTAATATGGAAAGTAGAAATGTGTTCTGTCTAGTTTTAATGGAGTGAATTTATTGTATTCTTAGAATAAGCAAAAACATCCTCTACAGAAAAGAGTGAAATCCTACAGCATTGGCAAGGATAATATTCGGGGGGGGGGGGGGGAGGGGGAAATCCCATATTATTAATAAATTCATTGGTTTCATTCCATTTTGAAATTAGATTTTTTTTAAAAATTCGTATGAGATGTGGGCTTCGCTGGCAAGGCCAGCATTTATTGCCCATCCCTAATTGCCCTTGAGAAGGTGGTGGTGAGCCACCTTCTTGAACCGCTGCAGTCCGTGTGGTGAAGGGACTCCCACAGTGCTGCTAGGGAGGGAGTTCCAGGATTTTGACCCAGCGACGATGAAGGATCGGCGATATACTTCCAAGTCAGGATGGTGTGTGACTTGGAGGGGAACTTGGAGGTGGTGGTGTTCCCATGCACCTGCTGTCCTTGTCCTTCTAGGTGGAAGAGGTCGCGGGTTTGGGAGGTGCTGCCGAAGAATCCTTGGCAAGTTGCTGCGGTGCATCTTGTAAATGGTACACACTACAGCCACGGTACATGGTGGTGGAGGGAGTGAATGTTTATGGTGGTGGATGGGGTGCCAATCAAGTTGGCTGCTTTGTCCTGGATGGTGTCGAGCTTCTTGAGTGTTGTTGGAGCTGCACTCACTCAGACAAGTGGAGAGTATTCCATCACACTCCTGACTTGTGCCTTGTAGATGGTGGAAAGGCAATGCTTGAGGCATGTGAAAAGTGAGATCACGGCAAAGATCTTTCTAATGGTTCATAAAGAATGCGTTTCCCGAAATCCAGGAGCTGAATTCACTTCAGCTATGAGTTTGTAGGAGAGTAACATCTCTTGTTTGTGTTATTAAATGTTTAATGTGAAAGAGAGAGGATTGCCCCAATCAATGTTCCACCGTCAACCAACACCATGTTGGTCAAGATTCCAAAAACGGTCAATAAATGATGTGTGATGTGCCTCAATAATTCCGAGACTCGAAGTTAGCAGAACAAAAACAAGGCTTTTATTAACTTAGAAAGTAACATGTAAGAGAGAGAGATGTCTTCCTTCTGGAGACTGAGGCCAGACTGAAGCTAGCTTACAAACGGGGCCAGGTATGGGCGGAGCCCTACACACAGCACATTCCAGCACATTCCAGTATACAATACAGCACATTCCAGTACACAATACAATGAGGTCTGGGGGAAGGGAAATGACACTGAAACCGATCTCAGTCACAGGCAGTGGTGAATGGAATATTTCATCACATTCACCCCTTCTATAGATTTAGTCTGTTCGGGGGTTTGATAGTCCTCTGCGACCGACGTGGCTGTTGCGGTGCCGCGGGTGTCGGCTGGGTGTCCCCGGTAGCCTCCTGGGTCTCTGCCGGGGGTGCCGCCAGGGTTGTTGGAGGGGTAGTTGGTGGGGGTGCCGTTGGTCGGTGTTCTTCCGGGGGTGATGAAAGAGTAGTGGGTGGGTAAGAGTTGCTGTGATCGTCGTTGCCGCTATTGCCATGGTTGTTGTCGATGCCGGCTGGGGCGACGTCTTTTATGGACACGGTGTCCTCCCTTCCGTAGGCGTGCCGGACATATGCGTATTGGGGGTTGGCGTGGAGTAGGTGTACTGGCTCCACGAGAGGGTCCGTCTTGTGGCCCCTCACATGCCTTCGCACGAGTACCGGACCTGGAGTGGAGAGCCATGACGGCATGGATACGCCGGAGGTGGATTTCCGGGGAAAGACAAACATTCGTTCATGAGGCGTGGTATTAGTGGCCGTACACAATAGCGACCGTATCGAATGGAGCACATCCGAGAGGACTTCCTGCCAGCGGGAGATAGGGAGGCCCTTGGTCCTTAGAGTTAGAGTGACTGCTTTCCATACTGTCCCGTTCTCTCACTCCACTTGGCCGTTACCCCGGGGGTTGTAGCTGGTGGTACGGCTCGTGGCGATCCCCTTGGACAGCATGTACTGGCGTAGCTCTTCACTCATGAAGGACGCCCCCCTATCCGTATGGATGTAGCTCGGCATACCGAACAGGCAGAACAGGCTGTTGAGGCATTTAATGACCGTGGCGCTGGTCATGTCTGGGCAGGGGAAGGCGAATGGGAACCGGGAGTATTCGTCCACAATGTTCAGGAAGTAAACATTGCGGTCGACGGACGGGAGGGGGCCCTTGAAATCTAAGCTGAGCCGCTCAAAGGGCCGTGTAGCTTTGATTAAGTGGGCTCTATCTGGGCGGTAGAACCGAGGCTTGCACTCAGCGCAAGTGCGGCAGTTCCTGGTCAGGGACCGAACTTCCTCAATCGAGTAGGGTAAGTTACGGGACTTTATGAAGTGGAACAGCCGCGTGACCCCTGGGTGGCAGAGGTCGTTGTGGAGGGTCTGTAGCCGATCCCCGGTGGCGCTGGCACACATCCCTCGTGAGAGGGCGTCAGGGGATTCGTTAAGGGCCCCTGGCCGGTAAATGATGTCGTACTCGAAGGTGGAGAGCTCGATCCGCCACCTAAGAATCTTATCATTTTTAATCTTCCCCCTCTGTTTATTATTGAACATAAACGCTACCGACCGCTGGTCGGTAAGTAGGGTGAAGCGTTTGCCGGCTAGGTAGTGGCGCCAGTGGCGCACTGCCTCCACGATGGCTTGGGCCTCCTTTTCCACGGAGGAGTGTCTGATCTCGGGCCCTTGGAGGGTCCTCGAGAAGAAAGCTACGGGCCGCCCCACCTGGTTGAGGGTGGCCGCCAAGGCGAAGTCAAACGCATCACTTTCCACTTGAAATGGAGTGTTCTCGTCCACTGCCTGTAGCGTGGCCCGCTCAATATCCTGCTTAATGCTTTTGAAGGCGGCGTGGGCCTCAGCAGAGAGCGGGAAAGAGGATGCTTTCAAGAGGGGGCGGGCTTTGTCGGAGTAGTTGGGGACCCATTGGGAATAATAAGAAAATAACCCCAGGCACCTTTTCAGGGCTTTGGGAGTGTTGGGCAGGGGCAGCTCCCGTAGGGGGCGCAATCGGTCGGGGTCTGGCCCGATTTCCCCATTCTCCGCCACGCTGCCTAGTATGCAGAGGCGCGTGGTGTTGTAAACGCACTTGTCCTCGTTGTAGGTGAGGTTGAATTTTTGTGCGGTTTTCAGGAACCTCTCGAGGTTCGAGTCGTGATCCTGCTGGTTGTGACCGCAGAGGGTGACGTTGTCGAGGTAGGGGAAGGTTGCCTGCAAGTGGTGGTCATCGACCATGCGGTCCATCTCCCTCTGGAAGACCGAGACCCCATTCGTCACCCCAAAGGGGACTCTGAGGAATTGGTAGAGGCGTCCGTTCGCCTCGAAGGCGGTGTACGGGCGGTCCTCTGGTCTGATAGGGAGCTGGTGGTACGCTGACTTGAGGTCGATGGTGGAGAACACCCGGTATTGGGCGATTTGGTTCACCATTTCTGATATGCGGGGTAGCGGGTAGGCGTCTAGTAGGGTGTACCTGTTGATCGTTTGACTATAGTCGAACACCATCCGTTTCTTCTCGCTACCCCTTACCACTAGGCTGTTGCTGCGTTCAATAATGCGCTCTTTCAGGAGCCTGTCTACCTCGGTCGCGATAAATCACCTGTCCTCCCAGCTGTACCTCCTGCTTTTGGTCGCTATTGGCCGGCAGTTAGGGGTAAGGTTCGCGAATAGCGAAGGCGGCTTTACCTTCAGGGTAGCCAGACCGCACACTGTGAGGGGCGGCTGGGACCCACCGTACTTGAGCGTGATGCTTTGGTGGTTGCACTGGAAATCCAGGCCCAAGATCACGCTCGCACATAGGTTCTTCATGATTAATACTTTAAAATTATCATATACAGTTCCGTTAACGCACAATTGTACCGTGCAGTAACCCAGAATGGTCGATGTCTGGGTTTTATCAGCCATAGAGATGGTACCCTGAGTAGGGACCATCTTTAGGGAGAGTTGTTGTGCCAGTTCTGGGTGGATAAAGCTCTCCGTGCTTCCACTGTCAATTAAGCATTTAACCCGGCACCCGTTTACCTCGATGTCCACCATTGATCTGGATAGCGGGTGCGGCCTGGTCTGGTCCACTGTGACCGATGCCACTGTAGGGCCCTGATCGATACAAGATGGCGTCCACGCTGTCTGCTCACAAGATGGCGGACCCCACGAGGTCGGGCAAGACGGCGTCCAAGATGGCTGCTCCCACGGCACACACGCGGCGGTGGCGGGTTTTCCGGCGGTTGGTTTTCCGGCGGGGTTCCCTCTGCACACCTTCCCGAATTGCCCCTTCTTACCGCACTTAAAGCAGGTGGTGCCTTTCGCCGGGCACAGGTTTCTGGTGTGCTTTGGCTGCCCGCAGAAGTAGCAGTTGGGTCCCTGACGCGTCGCGGCTGTCGTAGGGCTTCTGGGGGGAGAGCAGGGCCCAGCCGGTGTCGGGCTGTCGGGCGGGGAAGATGCCTTCCAAGATGGCGGCGCCCTCGGTGCACACGTGGCGGCGTGGACAGCGCGGACTGAAGAGTAGGCGTCCGAGTTTCTCTGGGCCACATCCAGGGATCGCAAGGTGTCCGCAGCCTGTTTCAGGTCCAACCCCGTTTTTTCCAGCAGTCTTTGCCGGATGTAAGTGGAGCTGAGGCCTGTGATGAAGGCATCACGAACAAGCTCGTCAGTGTACACTGCGGCTTTTACATCTCGGCACTTGCAGTCTTTGCCAAGCATTTTCAGGGTGCTTAGGAACTCCTCCACCGATTCCCCAGGTCGCTGTGCGCGGGTAGCGAGCAGGTGCCTAGCATACACCTCATTCATAGGCTGCTGGTAATGCACCTTTAAGATGTCGCAGGCGGCCAGGTACGTCTCGGCATCTTGGATGAGGGGGTAAACCCGGTGGCTTACCCAATTCCGCAGAATTCCGAGTCTCATCCTCGCAGCGTCCGTAGCGTCTTTGACGGCTGCGGAATTGTCCAGGAAGAATTCCATACACTCAAACCAGTGTCCGAAGCGTACTGATGCGTCCGGAGCATGTTGATCCAAATCCAAACGTTCGGGTTTCAGGAGTTGATCCATAGTGTTGAAAAATAAGTTAATAAAATTGATGTGCCTCAATAATTCCGAGACTCGAAGTTAGCAGAACAAAAACAAGGCTTTTATTAACTTAGAAAGTAACACGTAAGAGAGAGAGATGTCTTCCTTCTGGAGACTGAGGCCAGACTGAAGCTAGCTTACAAACGGGGCCAGGTATGGGCGGAGCCCTACACACAGCACATTCCAGTACACAATACAATGAGGTCTGGGGGAAGGGAAATGACACTGAAACCGATCTCAGTCACAGGCAGTGGTGAATGGAATATTTCATCACAATGTGCACAATTTTGCCCTGTTCGTCTTCAAAAGTAACAATGGCTACAATTCAAAAGTAAACTATTGGTTGCAAAATGCTTTGTAGGATAGCCTAGGGATGTAACAACATGCTATATAAATGCAAGTTTGTTCTCTGCCTGTTTATAACTTGATCTATCCTTCCATGTCAGCTAATGTGCAGGAATCTGTATCCTGTCCTGCATGGTGAGGAGTATGGAACCAGGATGGCATTAACAATATGGATACAAAATAGGGATGAATGACTACAAAAGAAATAAGTACGGGCCATATAAAGGCTCACGGGGATAAAGTGGGAGCCTCCAGTTGAGCTGCTAGCAATCGTTAAAAAAATTAAACAGATATTTAAAAATTATAATTCAGATCAGATTGTGACTGTGGGTTAACACATTCTTATATAGAAGAGGTAATTGGGGAGTACAGGAAACTCTTTGGTATCCGGCACCGACAGGACTGGCGTGTTGCTGGTTGATTAAAAATTCCGGATGATGGAGAGGGTTATCTACCGAGGCTAATTTTAACAAACAGAAATTAAAAAATCAAGAAATGTGCAGTATACAGTAATTGGGTACTCACCTACAGAATGTTGTGTTAAATGGATGGTGGAAGATGCTTGATTAAGTACAGTACTGCCAGTTGAGGGTAAGGTAATGCAATGCAATGACTACCAGCAGCATGGGAGACACACAGTGCCCCTGTAAAATGGCGGATCAGAAGAGACTACCGGCAGCGCAGGAGAGCCAGACTCTTGTTACAGGGGTATTGAGGTGTTCCGACTTCCGACAGCGCCAAGAAGCCGAGTAGTGGCAGTTTGGAGACCTACCCCCACTGACTAACTCGGCCACCGTGGAAGACTTGGATTCGGCAACATTGCCGGTTATTGAGGTGTTGTTTTCGAAGTGAGAATTTTGCCGGTTAATAGAGAATTTTAGGTGCCGTTTAAACAAGAGATTCCTGTACTTTCTTTCCAATGGACTTCCTGTATTGTCAGAATTCCATTTATTGGTTCAACCAGTATTGACATTCTGGGACATGTCAAATCCAGTTAGATTCAAAATGTGCACCTCACATTCCATACTTAAAATAATTATTGACAAGGCATAATATCCATCTTCTGAGAATTACGTAACATAGAAGATAGGACCAGGAGTAGGCCATTCGGCCCTTCGAGCCTGCTCCACCATTCAATGTGATCATGGCTGATCATCCAAATTCAGTACCCTGTCCCTGCCTTTTCCCCATATCCCTTGATCCTCAAGAAATATATCCAACTCTTTCTTGAATATATTTAATGAACTGGCCTCCACCGCCCTCTGTGGCAGAGAATTCCACAGGTTCACCACTCTCTGGGTGAAGAAATTCCTCCTCATTTCAGTCCTAAATGGCTTACCCCTTATCCTTAGATTATGACCCCTGGTTCTGGACTCCCCGGCCATCAGAAACATTCTTCCTGCATCTAGTCTGTCCAGACCTGACAGAATTTTAGAGGTTTCGATGAGATCCCCTCTCAATCTTCTAAACTCCAGTGAGTATAAGCCCAATCGACACAATCTCTCCTCATACGTCATTCCTGCCAACCCAGGTATCAGCCTGGTGAATCTTCGCTGCACTCCTTCCATGGCAAGAACGTCCTTCCTCAGGTAAGGCGACCAAAACTGCACACAATACTCAAGGTGCGGTCTCACCAAGGCCCTGCACAACTGTAGCAAGACATCCTTGTTCCTGTACTCGAACCCTCTTGCTACGAAGGCCAACATACCATTTGCCTTCTTAACCGCCTGCTGCACCTGCATGCTTACCTTCAGCGACTGGTGCACAAGGACACCCAGGTCTCTTTGCACTTCCCCTTCTCCCAATCTATTGCCATTCAAATAATAATCTGCCTTCCTGTTTTTGCCACCAAAGTGGATAACCTCACATTTATCCACATTATAGTGCATTTGCCATGTTCCTGCCCAATCACCCAACCTGTCCAAATCGTACTGGAGTTTCCCGACATCCTCCTCACAGCATACCCTCCCACCCAGCTTTGTGTCATCTGCAAATTTGGAGATATTACATCCAATTCCCTCATCCAGATCATTAATATATATTGTGAATAGCTGGGGTCCTCGGACCGATCCTTGCGGTACCCCACTAGTCACTGCCTGCCACTCGGAAAACGACCCGTTTATTGCAACTTGTCTGTCACATATGAAGCACTCTGCGAAGTGTCCGAGACACATAATAGGGCACCATACAATTACAAGTCTTTCTTTACTAAGAGAAAAATATAGAATCATAGCATGGGTACAGCACAGAAGAGAGCCATTCGGCCCGTCGAGCCTGTGCAGGCTCTCTGCAAGAGCACTTCAGCTAGCCCCACTTCCCCAGCCCTTTCCCCGTAGCCCCGCAATTTTTTTTCCTTCAGGTACTTATCCAAGTTCCTTTTGAAAGCCACGATTGAGTCTGCCTCCACCACCCTCCCAGGCAGTGCATTCCAGATTTCAACCACTCGCTGCGAAAAAAGTTTTCCCTCATGTCACCTTTGGATCTTCTACCTTAAGTCTGTGTCCTCTGGTTCTCGACCCTTCCGCCAATGGGAACAGTTTCTCTCTATCTACTCTGTCTAGACCCCTCATGATTTTGAACACCTCTATAAAATCTCCTCTCGACCTTCTCTGCTCTAAGGGGAACAACCCCAGCTTCTCCAGCCTAAGCACTTGCAGCTCAGGAACAGCATAGCTAGATGCCCCAATAACATCCCATAACTCCCCAACCTGAGAAGAGTATCCCCACCACACCAGTGAGAATTTGTGCACTATGTAAACCACCCAACGTTACGGCTTCACTGAGTCAGATTATTAACTTGGCCAGTTTTATGCTATGGGCCCACGCCAGTTAGGAACTGGATTCAAACGCCTAAACTTTTTTTTGCTGGAAGCAAGGCACAGCACATACACTTGGATGTTTCCAGGTCGCTGCTGGACGGCAGCAGCAGGCTCAACCATGCTCGAGTGTTGGTGGCAGGGAGCTACTGGTGGGGTTTCCAAGAAGGGAGCGGGCAAAGGGCAGCGGAAACCTGGAACTCTCTCCCACCAAAATGTTGTAGATGCTGGGTCAATTGAAACTTTCAAGATTGAGATCGATAGATTTTTGTTAAGTAAGGATATCGAGGAATATGGAGCAAAAGCCCCAGGTAAATGGCATTGAGGTACAGATCAGCCATTATGTAATTTAACAGCAAAACGGAATGGGCCACTCCTGTTTCTATGTCCCTATGTCCTATTAAATGATAACTTCTCATCAGTGCACGGGAGTCTTTTTTCCAAATTCCCATCCGCCCCCACTGCTCCTTCTGCCTAAGGCATTCCTGACCCATTCCTCTGGAACTCCCAACCGGTTATTCTTCCTGTGTGAGCCCAGACATACAATCGACTGCAGGAGGGCGAAATAACGGGCATGCCCAATCCTGTCCTCGACTGATGTCCTCTTTTCAGTGGAGGTCACTAGGTAGCGATCTAGAATAGGAAACCTGGCTGATTTTCCCCTTCCGTGATCTAGTGAGATTGACGCAAATGTTAGTGCTGCAGTGCTACCGTTAGATATCAGCAAACTCAGCAAAGACCTTGGGCTGGATCTTGTCAGCCCCGAGGAGGCGGGTAGGGAGGCGGGACTGCCGGTAAAGTTGCAGAAAGTAGGGGAGTCTGGCAAACCCGCCCCCATCCTGCCTCCGTGCCCTCGTGCCAGGAGGCGGGAAGCCGTCCTGCCCCGGGTCCCGTCTCCTCGAGGCGGGAAAGGGATTAAATCCTTTTAACTGCCTGTTAACAGGTAGTTAGTTAACAGGCAGAAAAAAGGATTAGTTCCATTTTACCTTTTCAGGTGAAGGCTTCCCAACCTCGGAGAACCCTGTCGGGTTGGAGGAGTCGAGTAGGAGGTCGGAGGGGCCTGAATAAAAAGATGTAGAGGTGAGTGATGGGTGCAAGTGTGGAGTGGTACATATGTGAGGTGGAGAGTTAAGTGTTAAAAATGTTCACTTACCTTTGCTTCTGCCTACAGCCTTCAGTTGCGGTGGTTCCGGAGTCCCGACATCTTCGTTGTAGATTTCACAGACTGGCTGTTGGATCCTCTGAACCAAGTCATCTGATTTCTACAAAGTTGAAAGGTTTGATGAGTCCTGAACACAAGGTCTCATCAAACTGCACAGAATGTCAGTGTTTGACAGCTTCACAGAGCTATCAAACGCTGATATTTCTTCTTTCAAGAAGTCTTGACAGCTGGCACGTCAGACGTTGACATGCTCCGTCAGTGACTTCCCCCTAATTGTTCTGCTGAGCCTGCAGGGTCAATCAGGGGGAAATCCTGCTGGTTGGCCAGAACATGATGGAGGCAGGATTGAGACCAGACAAGCAGCAGTCCTGCCTCCAGCACATCTCCATTCACAAAATCCAGCCCCATGAATCTTCTGATCTGTGTGTTTCAGTACTGTACCTCATGGGGCATCAATAAAGTAAATGTATTAGAGGAGACCCAAGCAGAATTTCTAAAACCTCAAAAAGCAAAATTTACTGTGAAAGCAATGAATAACTTGCACCTTCATATAGGGTATAGGAACAGGAGTAGGCCATTCAGTCACTTGAGTCTGTTCCACCATTCAGCTAATTCATGGTTGATCTGTACCTCACCTCCTTTTATCTGCTATTGTCCTCTATGCTTATATCAATCTCAGTCTTGAAAATTTCAATTGACCCAGCATCCACAACCTTTTGGGGGAGCAAGTTCCAGGTTTCACCCAACCTGTGTGTGAAAAAGTGCTTCCTGATTCGACTCTGAAATTGCCAATCTAATTTTAAGTTTTTGCCCCTTCATTCTGGATTCCTCCACCAGAGGAAATGGTTTCTCGGCACCTACCACATCAAACCCCTTTATCATTTTAAATACATCAATTAGATTCCCCCTCCAGGTATAGTAGTGTAATGGTTATGACACTGAACTAGCATCCCTGAGGTTACATGTGCTAAAGCGCACCATGGCAAGTTGTGAAACTGAATTCAATAAATTGGTGGTAATTTGTGGGCTAGCACTAGAAAATGACCATGAAAGCTGCTGGATTGTTCCAAAAGCTGATGTCCTTCAGGGAAAGAAAACTGCCACCTACCAAATCTGGAACACACATGACTCTAGTTCACACCAGCTAGTTGCCTTTGAATACCCTCTGAAGTGGCCCAGCAAACGACTCAATCGTAAAATACAATTACTAAGGCGGTCCACACCTTCTCAGGATGGACAATAAAATGTGGCCTCGCCAACGATTTACATTGAGAACGAAAGACATATTGTGAATGTGTGTGTGGCTTTTGCACAGGGAGCAGATGACAATTCCTGCCCAATAGACCACTTTAAGCATTGCTAAGGGCACAGCTTTTCTTGGCAATTCGCTGGCAGCCTGAATCCATGCCAGCATGAACTGCTGAGAAAACCATGGCCCGTCAACAAGACAGATATTTGTATTCATTTCCTGGCTATGATTTTCATTTTGAGCTTTAGAGGTACCTCTGCCACTAATGGAAAATTCATATCTATACAATAACAAGAGACAGGGGAAACATCTGCAGGGAGAGGCTTAAAAAAATTCTTGTTAAATTAAACTTTTCTTTTGTTTTAATGCTCATCAACATGGGGGTTCTGATCAGATAGGAGATAAAATATTTTCCACCAATGTTAGCATCAAACATGCTGGAATGGCTAGACTTAAAGTCAAATTTCCACTATTCAACCTCAACAATGTGCCTTAAGCTTATCATTAGCATGAATCTTTCCATTTTGCCACACCGACCGTCTTATTGACCTCAGAGAAATTGCCAATTGGCACCAATTGTTGGCAGTTTTGTCCATGTCTGCCCCCACCCAGTAAAAATTGGGTTAAGGTTCTTCAAACCCATTTCACTTAGGTATTACTGCTTTCAAATACAGGAGACCTGCATCTCAGCAGTCTGGGCTGGATACAAGCCCGGATTCCTGAGGTGAAAGACATGTGGTCTAAACCTTGGCCCGCACAATCCCCCACTTTCCTCAAAGTTAAATCTAAAACCAACCACACTTCATGCACTCCCATTGCACTGCAATCACTGCACAAATGTGTCAGTACCATCTCTAGATCTATGATAAAAAATGATGAGATTTAAATTTATTCTAAAGAGCAACATGAATAGTTAAACCACTTCAACGAGAGAGCACTGATGTACTTTATAAAATATTGTGTTATTCATTCCCACATTTAAAATACAGTGGCTAGATTTCCTGCCTGGCCTCTGCCAATGTGTTGGTGTAATTAAAACAGGTAGTTGCTCCAGGATGCACTCTGCCATATCCCTGGCTATTTTTTTCATGTCTCCAAAGCAGGGCCCAGCAGTGCACAATATGTACGTCCAGGTATAGGTGCCCATACATGTGTAGGTGTATTGTAAACTGATGCCAATGGGGGGAAATCCATCCACCAATCCAGCCCATTATTTGTGCTTCAGTAACACTGGATGCCAGGGACACCCATTGCTATGGCGATTGAGGGGGTCTTTTTCAAATCTGTCATCGAGCAATTAACCTGTGTATGTGGTTTTACGTGGCATTGGATACATTGCTCAGGTTTAATATTTAATGAACACCTCTTCAATGTATTTTATAAAACGAATGTCGGCTATCTGAATTCAAAATTATAAACGAGCATTTTCACTAGCCATGATTTATACAATTGGGTCCTTTTCGTTTGAAGTTGCTCAGATTGAATTATCTGTAAATTTGAATTGAAATGTGTTTTTTTTTTAATTAAAACTGCTTAATTTGAGCTATTGGATCATCCAATTTTTTTCAAGCAAAAAAACGAATGACTTTGAATTAAATACAGGCCTGGATTTTCCCATGGTAAGTTAACATCCCTCTAATTTAAATGTGATCATTAATGCCATATCTGGCCTCATATTTCGGGCATCTGTGTTTGTGTCGATAACCACCTGAGTTATTAACATAAAACACTAGATAATGTGTAAAGGGCTACATCTCCCGATTACTTTTTCTTCCCTTTCAACTGCGTGTTTTCATTGCAGCAAATCATTTCCTATTCATTTGTGATAAAAGCATTCAGTCACACAGTACACCCCCATCGTGCATCACTCCCGTTTGATCCACCTACTACATTTTTACAAGTCATTTTTCACCAGACAAATAAAAAATGAGGTTCCCAAAACATCTGTGTGCTTAGCATCACACGCAAGTCCTTTGGCTATAGTTCAAAATGTTATGTTATCACTTTGCTCATATTGTAGATCATGAAATGCTGCCATGCTTTCAATACCAGCAGTACAATCTATTTTACCATTGTCAAAGGTCTTAATCTGATCCAGTCAATCCCACTTAAGTGAACTATGAGCAAAGACTGGAGATACTCGGGTTTTTCAGTGTGGTAAGGAGGCCAGTGTGAGAGATGACCTTAGAGGTACGCAAGATAGCTGAGAGAATGCAAAAGGTAAATGCAGAATATTACTTCAAATTATACTGAGAGAGGTTAGACAAGGGCACACAGGTTCAGACTAGTAAAAGGTCATTTTAGGAATGCTATCAGGTAATTATTCTTCACACACAGAATGATCAACACTTGGAACGGATTCCCGGAGCAAGTAGTGGAGGTCAAAATCATTTAAGCAACAATTAGACGCTGCAGTGGGAGAATGGTGAAGTCTTTCTAGATGGGTGAAGCAAGATGGGCCAAAAGGTCTCCTTCATAATTGTCATGTGACCTTGTGAACATTAACGTTAGGTGAATTGAAACAGATAACCCAAAGCACCAATTGCTACACATTTATATTCATTCCTGTAAGACAGTGAATAGGGCAACATTTCTCCTGTTAATTTTAGCAAAACAAAAATCGATGAGAGTACTTTTGTAAGCAAAATTATTGACAGGAGCCCAATAAGTATTTTGCCTCATTGACACATTTTACCTCAAATGACACAGTCACCTCTGTGTAACATTTCCCCTCTCCCTCTAGCTGGCAGAGACTCATTCTAGGGTACCATTCCCTGCCTCTCAGTTACCTAATGGAGTGTGGGCAGGCTGTTGTAATGGGGGCAGTTGTGAATCACAGCAGATTCTGATCCTCTCCTCACCAGAGACCCACACAGAAGGAATCGCTGGCTGGGTTTCCCCCACACCCTCACCACCCCCCCCCCTCCCGCCCCTAGCCCATGGACAAAAGCCCAGTTGCAGTGCTCCTGGTCCTGCCCTGGCTGAGATCTGCTAACTCAGCATGAACCTGCTCCCAAATCTCAAGCTTACCTGGTCTGTAGGATTGAGTTTCACACAGGACAGTGCATTTACCAACTGTACCATCAAGGGGGAGGGGTGTGATTTGTGATATTTTGACAAACGATGGCAAGCGTAAAGGATACAAACTCAAGAAATTAAAACAAAATACAAGGAGACTGTTTGCAGACTTATTAAAAGATGTCATTTGTGTACGAATGTGTAAAGCCATTTAGCCTGACAACGAATGTCCAGACTCACCAATTTCACCCCTCTATCAGTTGTTTATCGACCTGCTGTTTCTTAAGGATCTGACCACTGAATTATATTTCAGAACATGCTGCGAGTCTTCAAAGAGATCCTTAATCATTTTAAATGTAAAGCTTGTGGTATTTTTTTTTCCCCCCTTTCAAAATGCTCTGAATAGCCACCGACTCAATAAATTTCATTTTTCCACCCCCCCCCGCCACCTCCTTCTTCACGCATAATTACCCGCTGTGTCAGACGGCCTGAGCTCCTTTGACCCAGACCATTTAGTTTCTTCAGACACTATTCTTTTCTTTTTGTCTCATTTCCTTCAGACTGTTCAGGTCCCTTGCCACCGGCCAAGGCAGCACGCAGTCGGCCTTGCGCTGTGCCCAGCCACGGGGAAGTGTGCAGCAGCATCTTGCGTTTGGGCACCGAATGCGGAAGCAGCTCGTCACGTCTCGGAGCTAGAACCGCTAGACCCAGCCATTTAACCTGGCACTTAAGTGTCCGCAGACATTTGTACTGGTAGGGGAGAGGAATCGGTGAACTCGTGGACAGCTGGTTACAATGCTAAGTGCATGGATACATTAGCATGCAAATTAAAGACTTTAAATGACTACAAGTCTCTGCTGGGCTCCTTATATTTTTGGGGAAAACACAGCAGAAACCACAGAACTCATCTCGTGTGAAATTATAGGGACAAACCAACAGCCCCTTCCCCCTTGCATTTCCCCTGCCGCACCATGCACAAGCACACTCTCACAAAGTGTTTTGAGACTTTTTGAAAATTAAATAATAAAGATTATGACCCACAACTAAACCATTAAGTGACATTGATCTGTCAACCAAACAAAACAAAAAAATATTTAAAACATCTTGTACTGAGTAGACTGGGCCTATATTCTCTGGAGTTTAGAAGAATTGAGAGGTGATCTCATTGAAATATACAAAATTCTTACAGGGCTTGACAGTGTAGATGCAGGGAGGATGTTTCCCCTGGCTGGGGAGTCTAGAACCAGGGGTCACAATCTCAGAATAAGGGGTCGGCCATTTAGGACTGAGATGAGGAGAAATTTCTTCACTCAGAGGGTGGTGAATCTTTGGAATTCTCTACCCCAGGGGGCTCTGGAGGCTCAGTCGTTGAGTATATTCAAGACAGAGAATGATAGATTTTTAGATATTAAGGGAATCAAGGGATATGGGGATAGTGCAGGAAAGTGGAGTTGAGCTAGAAGATCAGCCATGATCTTATTGAATGGTGGAGCAGGCTCGAGGGGCCGAATGGCCGACTCCTGCTCCTATTTCTTATGACCATTGTTTATTTTTCTTTACTGTATCTGGTGCCTTTACCTCAGGCCTATAAAATAATAACACTTCTGATCAGCTTTAAAAGGCATATTGATTCAAAGATATCTACGGCTTGTCCACTTCCATTTTAAACAGCCTGCAACTGCCTCTGTACTTATACATGCATGGCATTTTTTCTTACAAACTGCAAATGCTGATGATAATGGCCCTTCAACCTAGTAATCGCTATCCCTAAAATATTCATCGGCAAATAGAGTGGGTCAGGGTTCACCTAATGTGCGATTGCTAAGGTCTAAGCAAAGATAAAGCCCGCTTATGCCCAAATAAAAAGATCTGATGAGATAACTTTAAGCCAAGAATATTTCCACTCCTCAGGATTATTGATTTCATCTCCATTCTTGATGTTAAGAAAAAAAACTCCATTATTAAGAGAGTTGTATTAAAAATATATTGGTAGATTAGATCCCCAGGGTCAAAATGTGATCTACAAAATCGACTGTTATTTTCCATACTTACTCCACTTTTTATTAACCATTATAATATTTTACAGTTAAGCTACTGAAAAAAAAGTATCCATCGTGAAGGACACAAGGCACAGATCCACAAGACACATCACTGTCCAATCTAGTTAAATATACTCAAAAAAACATTCTTGTAACTGCAACCCTGTGTTGAATTGGAAATGTATGAAAGACGTGGGGTGATTTTTCTTTCATTGTGTTTGACATAAAGGATTACCTGGATGCAGAGGAATACAGGAAAATCAGCTCAGGAGGACTGGACACCCATAAGGGAGCCTGCCCAATTTTCCATCCAGTTAAATGAATGGATGGATGGATAATCAGGTGCGCTGTTACCACGCTTGCGATCCTCCCTGCCTGATTTGCCCCTCTGCACTGTGCCCAGGTGACCCATTGCTCCAAGTGCAAGAACAGGGGAGTCTACCCAATGTAATTATTTGAGTATTCAACATCCCCTTAATAATAAAATAAAGCCGTTTAAAATTTAAAACAGGCATCATTCTATTCCCTGCTATTATTATATTAAATAAACTCTGCAAATAAACACCATTTGGAAAGAGAAAAAAATGTTTAACATTTCAGGTGTAAACTTTTCATCAGGAGCAGATATTAAAGTAAGTTTTGTTGCAAATGATATGCTAAAAAAATCAGCTGTCATGCGTGTTGATGGGTCTGTATTAGAAGCTAACATAGAGCTGCATTGTACTTTTTAACAGAATGGATTGATACAGGTTATGAAAATTTTGTGCATTAATGTTTAAGTTCCTGATTGTTTGAGACATCCCAGTCACAGCCTGCGGTATACTGCCACCTGCTGGCAAAAAGTGACAGCATCTGCAGTATTTTGCTATTGTGACAGCAGCTGTAATGGGTTCCTCCCTTATCAGACATACAAAAGCAAAATACTGCGGATGCTGGAAATCCTAGCAGGCTCATTTTATTTTCTGACACATTATGATTTCTTTATGTAGGTTTGCAGCCAAGTGAATATTCCTGCAGAACTTGATATAAATGGATACAATACTTCTCTTAAGATTTGGAAAAGCTATATTCATTACTTTGTCATCACCTTTTAAAGAGAAATAGATTTAGCTCAATTACTACTGAATTAAACACAGTTGAAACCAGCAGAAACAACCATCAATACAGCAAATCCTTCCACATAGCTTTAAAGCAAAGCATCGGCTTTCTGAACATCAATTGATATGCAAGGGCTACCGATCCATCTCTTTAAAGAAATGATCTACTGTGTGACAGGCACACACACATACATTTTAAATGAACACAGTAATTATACATTTTAGTTCAGTAGAAACATATTATGAATTGCACAAAATAACTTTTATGCTGAATACTCATTTCCCCCCCCCAAGATTATAAAGATCTTAATGCAGAGTTCAGATTCTGATATATTCTGCTGTTCGTGACATATATAGGGCGAGTTTATACTCCCAAGCTTAGCTGTAAAGCGATTTCTATAGAGAGGTGTTGTCAGACTCAGGGTAATCTTGCTTGGGTTTGACACGCCATGAAGTATATGACTTATATGTTATGTCAACCCAGATTTTTTTTTATAAAGTGTTCAGGTGCTAATTAGACCTCTCAAGCCACTTTTCTAACCTACCTGAGGTTAATTTATATGATTAGATGATGTAGACTGCTGCCTGCACTTTTTAAATGCTAATTTAATGCAAATTACTTAACACTGAGGAGATTGCCTTTTTAAACTGTTTTTCTTTTCTCCCCATCTCCCTTTGTGTTGCTCCCATCCCTTTGCCAATGCCATTCTGAAACTATCTGCTGAAAAGTAAGCAGTAACTGCTCACGAGACTCTCCGTCTGACTTTCCCTTCTTCTGGGTACGTACCTTACTGAGCCCACACGGCTGAGATTGGGAACTCAACAGGTCATGTGGAGGCGCCACGTCTCATTCAAGTCATTGGCACACTGCACTGTACCCTTATGGTGTATGTCCTTCTTTCTTCTCAAAAATGATACATAGGAATGGTTTTACACAAACCTCAAATGACACCAGTCGCATGACTCGCCATTGCCATAGCATGATCATTTGGCATAAAACCCGTCTTATATAAGAGATATGATTTAACGCTTTTAGCTTCCTTGGAAGTGGCTTTTATTAGCATGTGTAGATGGATTCTCTGCAATGAGGCACAGTGTGATGTCCTGTGATCCACTCCTGCAGTCGCTGTATCCTCAATTTGAAGCTGAAACTTGTATGCAACGGAAAAAGATAAAGTTTCATTAAAAAATTTGCCAGTAATGACTTCATCAGTCATTTTGTGAGAGGTCATGAATCTAAAGCTAAAATGCATCCAAAAAATTTAATTATGACTTCAAGGTAAAGAACAATTGCCCTTGCATCTCTCTAATGTAATGGGATCAGCAGAAAAATTCAACCAGTACATCACCAATCATCATTATAAGCAGATAGTGTATAAGTATGCATGTTATGGTAATTAAGGGGGATTAATGTCCTATTACTACTAGTTCCACTTCTCATTTTTTCTCAAGCTAGGTGGGGAGGAAAACATGATTGGAAGCTGATTGCAGAATATATTTTCCAACCGATAGTCAAACAAGTTAATGCCAGTGTTAAAATAAGCTTGCACGGATGATTTTAGCAAATGCTGTAAACGATCATATGGCAACAGCGGCAATTGGAAAATGTACCCCTGCAACACTGCCTGAAAAATTGACTGGTGGGCAGGTAGTCACCGCTTCAGCCAGCTGACCGACCTCACAGCTTAAAAGGTGTGCTGAGCCCCCTCCTCTACTCCCTCTTCACCCACGACTGTGTGGCTGTTCATGGTTCCAACACCATCATCAAGTTTGCGGATGATACCACGGTAGTAGGCCAGATCACCAACAACGATGAGTCAGCCTACAGGGAGGAGGTCCAGCATCTCATGAAGTGGTGCGCCGATAACAACCTGGCCCTCAACATCAAGAAAACCAAAGAAATCATTGTGGACTTCAGGAAGTCTAAAGGCGGAAGTCACACCCCCATCCACATCCATGGGGCTGTGGTGGAAAGGGTGGACAGCTTTAAGTTCCTCGGAGTCCACATCACGGAAGACCTCTCCTGGTCCCTCAATACCTCCTCTCTGGTGAAGAAGGCCCAGCAGTGCCTATATTTCCTAAGGAGGCTGAAGGGATGTAACCTGTCACCCCGATCCTCTCTAACTTTTACCGCTGCAGAATAGAGAGCATCCTGACGAACTGTATCACAGTATGGTATGGCAGCTGTAGCTACTATGACCGGAAAGCCCTGCAGCGGGTAGTCAAAACTGCCCAACGCATTACCGGCACCCGGCTACCGACCATAGAGCACATATACCAGAAACGCTGTTTACGGAGATCACGGACCATCATCAAAGACCCTACCCACCCCAGCCACAGTCTGTTCGCCCTCCTACCATCTGGGAGACGCTACAGATGCATTCGCACCCGAACGACCAGATTTAGGAACAGCTTCTTTCCCAGGGCTGTCATCCTACTGAACTCCACAAATAAACTCTAAAGCCTGCACATCTGCCAATGCACTTTATTATGTTTATGTTAATGTATTACAAGCCAAATGAATGTTGAATGTTTAAATGTCTTAATCTAAATGTACACTCTCAGGAGCCGCAAGCCTACATTTCGTTGTACTGCACTTGTGCACTAACAATGACAATAAAGTTGATTATTATTATTATTATTATTATTATAACAGGGTAGCAGGAAGTGCTAAATAACAACAGAAAATGCTGGAAAAATGCAGCAGGCCAGGCAACATCCGGAGAGAGAAATAGGGGGTGATTTTCATTCAGAAGTCGGGAAGGAGGCGGGACTACAACTTTCGAGGTTGTAGTCCCGCCTCCATCGAGATGTGGCTAATCCACGCGATTTTAACTTGATTGACCTTGTTGAGCCCGCCCAGTGGGCTCAGCAGGCCAATTAAGGGCCACCCGGCAACAGGTGACGTCACAGACTGAAATTTCATCTGTCAAAATATCTATGTTTCACAGCTGTTTGAAGCTGTCAAACACTGACAGTCTTACTTCTAACCTGAGTCCTTCTCCACAGACTCAGTTAGAAATCTCACTGGCACAGAAAGCTGCAGGCTGTCACTTTTGACAGTTCGCAGCCGTTCTGCTTTCTTTGCCGGTTAGATGATGGAATCCCGAAACCTAGAGGAAGGAAGGCTAAAAAGGTAAGTACAGGTAATTTAAACTTCTTTACACACTTTAGACACACCAAACACACTTACCATTGCACTCATGCACCCATTACTCACCTGACCACCGACATCTCGACCCCTCCAAGTCCTTCAACCCGACAGCTCGACTCCTCTAACTTGGCGTGGTTTGGAGCCTTCGGGAATCCCACACTTCAAGCTTTAAAATAGGGATTAGGCTAAAAACTGCCCGTTAACTACCTGTTAACAGGCAGTTAACTGGCACTAAACCCTTCCTGCCTCGGGTAGGCGGGTCCCAGTGCGGGGCGGGTACACGCCACCTTTGAAACTTGCATGGAGGCGGGTTGGGGGCGGGACCCCCGAATTCGGGACTTTAACCCCCACCCCCCCCGCACGCCTCCAATCCCGACTCCATGGTTCAATGAAAATCGACCCCATAGTCAAGGTTTCGGGTCGAAACCCTTCTACAGAACGGAGAGAAAAGGCGGGAAATGAAACAAAAGGCAGTTTGGGGGCTGGGAAATGGGGGAGGGGATGAAAGAAGAAACATTAAGAGATATTCAAGGTGAGACGAGATAGTAATAGGACAGGTAAAGAAACAGACAATGGCTCAATGGTTTTGACCCGAAACGTTGACTCTATTTCACTCTCCACGGATGTTGCCTGGCCTGCTGAGTTTTCCAGCATTTTCTGTTGTTATTTCGGATTTCCAGCATCTGCAGTATTTTGCTATCGTAGCAGGAAGTGCTGCTTTGTTTGAAATGAAGGGGGGAAAAATATCCATTCATAGTTGGCAGATCATTGCTAGCACAATCACATTGTTACCAACAATGCAAAATTAAAGCAAAGTTCTTACTTATGCACAGTCAGTAATCAAAGGGATGCAAGAGGCTAACCCTACTCAATTTGACCTTTAAAAAACATTATTTTGCACAGCAGCAGCTACAGCAATAATTAAACAGTGATAAAGGCAACATACCTAAGGCAGCCTGGTCTTTCACGAAAAAGCAAACCTGCTTGAGAAGGGAGAAAAGCCGAAAGAACCAATCATCTTCATCACAAATGCTGTTTATTCCCTGCCATCCCTCCTGAAGGTACCGACTCCTTGCTGGGGTACAACTACCAGGGACCAGGTGCCAGACACCCTCCAGTACCTCAACCAAGCAGCAATCTCGAGAGCCTGGACATCAAGTTTCAGCCGGCTAGTCGAACGTGGAAAGTATCACAGCTGAGCCCGACCCTGCCTCCACCAGACAATTCCAGCACGCACTTGCAGCAGGACTCGCGTCATAGCATTCAGGAGCCTGAACTATGAAACAATTTTTCCCTTATTGACCTAGGGGACAGAGGTCAGTTTTAGTCTTCCTACTGCAGCTCCGGCTGAAATGAGTTAACTCCACACAGACAGGAAATCAAGCCTGGATGCTTCCTGTTATGTATGGCTTGGCTACTTACTGACTTACCATCCTTGTGATTAAAGTTTAAAAAAAAAAAAAAAATCACAATTATATCACACGCTAGTAACGCAATGACGTGCTTCGATGAGATTTACGTCGTGTTGTATGCATGCAAACACATTTTCCCGACGTCAGTGCCCCTTTATGACTTTTGACAATTTATATAAAAATTGTTTTTCTTAATTGCCCAACACCCATTCAAATTGAATTCCATTTGCTGTTGGCTTTTAATGGGGCCACCACCGCCTCAGAGCTCTGACTCATCTCAGTAATTATTGGAATGAAAGATGCCGAGTCATTGCCTTCACGCTCAATGGCTCTATCCATCATTGCAGCACCTCGGCAGATTGAAGCTTCTATATTAGTCATGCACTTTGTAACACTACATATGGAGGTGGACAGATGAAGATTTTTGAAGGCCAGCACAAATATTGTCTATTGTAAAATTACAGTGGGACTCATCAGTACTGCTAGGTTCCTTAGTCAAAAATCTAAGACATACTGTTCTGTTTATGTGACATATATTTTTGTGGTAATTTTTTTTTTGAACATGTGCTACACTTTGCACCATGCCCTTCTAGCAAAGGGGCCAGGGCAGTTAGCTGATCACACTCCCCTGCCAATGGTCTGTCACCAGCTTCCAGTCGACACACACAAGCTGTGCAGGGCGTCTCACCATCCAACTGTCTCTGACGTCTTGTGGAGGGGACCCCGTCTCCTCGCCCCGTCCCACCACCACTCCCTTCTACTTGACAGAGTAGCTGGGAACCGAGATCAGTCACTCGCTGCCCGGGGAACTAAAAACAGAATATGGAAATGCACAGCAGGTAAATCAGCATCTGAAAGAGAAAGCTAGGCTAACAATTCAGGTTTGACCGGTTAACAATTCAGGTTTGACTGGTCTTCAGTTCAGTTCCGATGAAGGGTCACATCCGATGTATGCATCGTTTCTCTTCCTGACCGAACTTACCCGACGTGCATTTTCAGCCTTTGTCATTTATATTTCAGTTGCAGTGACCTTTTTCTCTCAAACCATTCAGTGTATGGAGTTCACGTCAGGCGCTACATGTAACGGGCAGCATATCCGATACCGCCCTCTTTGCTTCACTGCCCGAGGCCTATAATGTTTACTTTTGCTTCAGTTTTTAAATATAAATTTGGCAAAGAGCCAGGGGGAGAAAAAAAAAGTATTCTGCTGCTTCAGAGTTTGACAGAAAAGCAAAAGGACATAAAAGTCTGTTACGAACACGCAGAACCAAAAGAGTGACAAGTTTTAGCATGGGGGTCATTTAATCTGAAGATTCTCACCACACTCGCCTCAGAGTCATCTTCATGCTGAGGGCTTGTCCTGACATCCCCTGAAAAGGCAGCCTGTTCACCTACTTGTGGGTGGTGATGTTGACTGCAAAGACAGACGGAAAGAGATCCTTGTTCAAGAGATTCCAGCCTTGAAAATCAAGATGCAGCTTTAATTACTGCTGAAAGATCAGCTGGACCTGAACAACAAGGACACTTCAACTCCTGAGATCTACCCTCAGATCAAGCGAATATTCCTTTCCAAAACTGTCAAAGGGCAAATAATCCAGCAATGCGTGCCACAAAATCCCATCAGTTTCATATCAGTGAATCTATTGTTTTGGTTTTTTTTTTCTGGTTTTGATTCCAGTAAAAAGGTTTATTACAAAAAGCTCGACTGTGTCATCAGGCAACCCCATTAAAATATCTGCGGAGCTGTCAGTGAGACGGTGCCCACTGCTTTTACCTGCATGGCACTGACAACAAAACCAGATGCTGAACATTCTTTCAAATCAACAAAGTTTATCCCCTTCAGATATAACTATGCTGATACAATTTTAAAGTCGCAGTGTCCCTTTGCCTTCCACCCAGATGAAGGCCAACATTTCGAATTCAATAACTTAGCTTCCTTATAAATTTCAATTATCGATTTGAAAACATGGCTGGAAGTGGGGCACTGCTCCTTTTGCATTATAATTGCTCCTTTTTGTATCTGGAACTTGCTCCCTTAAAAAGTGGTTGAGGTTAGGTCAACTGAACATTTCAAAACATACATCGATATGTTCTTATGTCCTAACAAGAATCTAAAAAATATGAGGAGTAGGCCATACGGCCCCTCGGGCCTGCTCCGCCATTCAATAGCATCATGGCTGAAATTCTAGATCAACTCCACTTTCCCACCCTATCCCCATATCCCTTGGTGCCCAAAAATCTATCGATCTCAGTCTTGAATATTCTCATCGACTGAGCATCCACAGCCCCCTGGGGTAGAGAATTCCAAAGATTCACAACCCTCCGAGTGTGGTAAGTGATTATGCAAGGGTATTAAGGGTTACGGAACCGAGGCAGGTAGATAGAGTTAAGATACAGATCAGCCATGATATAATTGAATGGCGGAACAGGCTTGAGGGGCTGAATGGCCTACTCCTGTTCCTATTATGCAAGGTGAACTAAACTTAATGTTACTAAGAAATTTACTTTTCAATTTAGCATTTTTAATTGCTCCTCTGACTAGTAAGGCGTCGGCCATGGCTCAGTGGTGGCACTCTTGCCTCGGAGTCAGAAGGTTGTAAGTTCAAGTACCACTCAAGAGACTTAAGCACAAAAATCTAGTTTGACACTCCTGTGCAGTACTGAGGGGGTGCTGCACTATCAAAGCTGCCGTCTTTCACTGAGATGTTAAACCGAGGGCCCATCTTCCCTCTTAGGCGGACGTAGAAGATCCCATGGCACTATTCGAAGAAGAGCAGAAGAGTTCTCTCCAGTGTCCTGGCTAATATTTTTCCCTCAACCAACACCACTAAAACAGATTATCTGGTCATTATCACATTGCTGTTTGTGGGACCTTGCTGTGCACAAATTGGCTGCTGCATTTCCTACATTAACAGTGACTACACTTCAAACGTACTTCATTAGCTGTAAAGTGCTTTGAGATGCCCTAAGGGCATGAATGCTAGTCTTTCTTACTTTTTCTTTTTTTAAATAGCATTATGCCTTCACCAAAACTTTGCAGTAGAATTAAGTATGGCCATTATGTGGGAATCGATGGATTCTTTGCTGGAGTACAGGAATAGAAAGTAATTTTTTTGAGTGGTCCCTTTAAGAATACAGGCAGTATTGTTTTAAATTAGGTTCAAGGAACAGAGAAGTCTACTAGGAGTTCGAGGCTAGCACCAGGTATTACAACATATAGCACTGTGGAAATGAAGAATGTGTAAACGGGTAAAATGAATAAGACACATATTGAGAAAAAGAGAAAATGATTGGCTTGTCGTTGCATGGATACCATTCAATATCCAAACAATTTGATCATTCAAATGCTCAGTCTGCATATTTGGAGAACATTGTCTGTAGTGCCAAATGTTAACCGAACTGAATCTCTTCATTTAAATCTACTGAATATCAAACTACCTGTGACTCATGCAGCCAGTGTAATAAGTCGCATTACATTTACCAGCATTTTCATTGGAAAGTCGCACCGCCTCAGGTAGTTCTGAGAGTATACTACCCTGGAAATATTAAAAAGCTAACAAAATCCATTTTTTGGTATATATTTTTGTAAAGGTGTCCTTTTTGGGAGCTTATCATTAATTGTACTTTCCACATTCACTTTTACTCCATTTAGTAGGTTGAGGGAAGTAACACTAAGCTTCTAAGCTGACTACTTTTAACTTAACTAAATTTCATAGAATGATACCACGCAGAAAGTAAAAGCCCATGGGATCCAAAATTGGCTCAGAGGCAGGAAACAAAGGGTAACGGTCGAAGGGTGTTTTTGTGACTGGAAGGCTGTTCCCAGTGGGGTTCTGCAGGGCTTAGTACTGGGTCCTCTGCTTTTTGTGGTATATAACAATGATTTGGACTTGAATGTAGGAAGTATGATTAAGAAGTTTGCAGATGATGCAAAATTGGCTGTGTGGTTGATAATGAAGAAGGCTGCAGACTGCAGGAAGATATCAATGGACTAGTCAGGTGGGCAGAACAATGGCAAATAGAATTCAAGCTGGAGAAGTGTGAGGTAATGCATTTGGGAAGGGCTGACAAGGGAATACACTATAAATGGTAGGACACTGTGAAGTGCAAAAGATCAGAAGGACCTTGGAGTGCATGTCCACAGATCCCTGAAGGTAGCAGGACAGGTAGATTAGGTGCTTAAGAAGGCATACAGGATACTTGCCTTTAATAGTCGAGGCACAGAATATAAGAGAAGGGAGGTTATGCTTGAACTGTATAAAACACTAGTTAGGCCGCAGCTAGAACACTGCGTGCAGTTCTGGTCACCACATTACAGGAAGGATGTGATTGCACTAAGAGGGGGGGCAGAGGAGATTTACGAGGATGTTGCCTGGGTTGGGGAAATTTAGCTATGAGGAAAGATTAGATAGGCAGGGGTTGTTTTCTTTGGAACAGAGGAGGCTGAAGGAAGACCTAATTGAGGTGCATAAAATTATGAGGGGCCTAGATAGGGTGGATAGGAAGGACCTATTTCCCTTAGCAGAGGACTCAATAACCAGGGGGCATAGATTTAAAATAATTGTTCGGAGGTTTAGAGGGGAGTTGAAGAGAAATGTTTTCACCCAGAGGGTGTTGGAGGTCTGAAACTCACTGCCTGAAAGGGTGGTAGAGGCAGAAACCCTCATCATATTTAAAAAGTACTTGGATATGCACTTGAGGTGCCATAACCTACAAGGTTACGGACCAAGTGCTGGAACGTGGGATTAGGGTGGATAGCTCTTTATAGGCCGGATAGCTCTTTATAGGCCAGCGCGGACACGATGGGCCGAATGGCCTCCTTCTGTGCTGTAAATTTCTATGATTCTATGAGAAGGAGACCATTCAGGCTATCATGGCGGTGCCAGCTCTTTGAAAGAGCTATTCAATTAGTCCCACTCCCCCACCCTTTCCCCATAGCCCTGCAATTTTCTCCCCTTCGAGTATTTGCCAGAGTTTCAATGATTGCAAGATTTGGGTGATGCGTGCTTGGTGCGAGAATGAGCAGGGGCCCTGGGCTTGGGGTGGGGGTGGAAATCAGTCAGTATCTTCAACCTACAAAGTACACATGGATGTTGGGTTAGGGCGGAATTGGGGTTAACAACAAAATTCTCAATAGGATTTTGTTAATGGCTTTGAGGAAGGGTGTTGCACACAAAACATTAACCAGTCTCTTCACAGATGCTGACTGACCTGCTGTGAATTTTTGTTTCCGTTAATGGTTGCCACTTAGTAACTTTGAGTACTCGGTCCAGTTCTGGTTGCAAGAAACAAGGAATCATTCAAGCTTTGGAGGCAGGGCAGGGAAGAAGCGCTAGGCTGATCCCTAGTGTTAAAGAGGACCAAGTTGAGGAAAGACTAGAGACATTTGGCTTTTCACCTGGAAAGGGAGGTGTGCGAGAGGTGATCTCAGAGGTATACAAGATAGTAAATGGTACTGAAAAGGTTGATCTGGAATACAAGTTAAACTGTGGGAATAGGACAAGGGGACACGGGTTCAAACTAGTAATAGGTAACTTTAGGACTGATATCAGGAGATTCTTCTTCAAGGAACGAGTGACCAATTAAGAAATAATTAGATGGAGCAAAGAGGAGAATGTAGGGTCTTTCATCAAGATGGGCCAAATGGCCGCCTTCATCCATAGGTACCTTGGGATCTTCTGCATTCTTGAAGTACTGGCACACAGGACAGTTTATTTCATTTTGGTAGTGTTGCGGTCGAGGAACACTGGTGTACAACATGCAAAAATCAATATTGCTGTATCGCAATTAATTTCTTTATTCAGATTTGCAAATTATGAAACAGCTATTTTTTTTTAAACATAATCACTACCCTTTTATTTAAAATATAGCCTATGGGTTGTGAACAATGCTACATAAAATCAAACGAAAGGACTTAAGTGACTAAAAATGGCATTGTTGGTGATATAAGGGCATGAAAGAGGCAGTGTGTCTGCCTCAATAGACCGGTGAAAGAAACAAAAGCAGAGACAGGAGTCCTGACACCATCTCGTGAACTGCGATGTTCTATGCCAATCATCTCACTGCCTGTTCTTCTCAGTTTTCCCCTCTTACGGTAATGCTTCTTTATGCCCACACCTATTAACTTTCCCTCTGACTATCTCTGCCATTGTAATTGTTTATTCCCTCCCCCCTCCACACAAGTTTTTTTCCTTTGGCTCTAAAGCTACATTGCCCCCACCCCGCAAATTTATACCTAACAGGGTTTCCCATTCTCCGTGCCAATGAAACTTATGCGATCCTGATGCTTCATCTGCAAAGTGCAGTGCCAACATGATTTTTGCAGTGAGGCAAGTGGGGAAAGAGGATCTCACAGTGTACTTTTTCTTTCTGTGGTGCGGCCACTGTAATGCCAGGGTTTTAAAAACTAGCAAATTAAAAAGTAGGCTTTGCATGCAAGCGGAGGGTGCCCCGCCCCCACCTGACCATCCACCCAAGCAACCGTTTCCAAACAAAAGCTTTTTGCAGAAAAGTAATATCCAACCTTGGTCTGTAATTACTGGCGTGAGGGTAGCTGGAGTGGGAGATAGATGTGTCCTGTGATGCCCGATTACCTTGGTAGCCCTGCATTCTCCCCCCACCCCCTCTCCCCACTTACTTCTAAGTAACAAAGAGTGAAATCCCTGCTGCATACATCGGTATAAAAGCAAAACAGTGCGGATACTGGAAATCTGAAATAAAAACAAAAAACGCTAAAAACACTCAGCAGGTCAGGCAGCTTCTGTGGAGAGAGAAACAGAGTCAACGTTTCAGGTGGATGAAGGTCACCGACCTGAAATGTTAACAGTTTCTCTCTCCACAGATGCTGCCTGACCTGCCGAGTATTTCCAGCATTTTCTGTTTTTATTGCGTACATCAGTGCTCTTCTATCGAATGTCTCAGACTAAACCAAAAGAAGGCCAAAAGCATACGGCAGAACACTGACTCTTAACAGCAAGGTTTTGATGAAAAGTAAACAAAATACTTAGCTAAATAATTATTGGGAAGCAAACTTAGGGATTTAAATATCCTGTGACGTTTCTCCTTAAGCACACCTCCACCTGGCGATGCTGAGCTCCTCTTGTAGACTGGTGTTCTCAGCAATGGGCAGCCCACAGGTGCAAACAGGAAATCCGATGGGTGATCTCACTGTAGTACTGAAGTACAATTTACATATGGCCACCAGTATTTGGGCAGTCAGTCACTTTCAGCCGCTGACTTTACATCTAGCGGGCAAATCATTTAAAAGAGATGAGGAAGAATTTCTTCACTCAAAGAGTGGTGAGCCTGTGGAATTCCCTGCCACAGAGGGCTGTGAAGGCTAATTCAATAAATATTTTCAAGAGAGAATTGGATATATTTCTGAAGGCTAAGGGGATTAAGGGTTACGGAGAAAAGGCGGGGACGGGGTACTGAACTGGTAAGATCAGCTATGATCTCAGACGAGGATCAGCCATGATCTCATTGAATGGCGGAGCAGGCTCGAAGGGCCGAATGGCCTACTCCTGTTCCTATCTCTATGTTACTATGTTACTATTGGAAAATCTTTACATCCTCACCCCTAACAATGCCAGTAATGTTAAGTCACCTTCCTTTTCCCCTTTTTGGCCACCTCAAGGCTATCAGACATCTGAAAAAATTTCTGTAGGTACAAACTGCCACTTGGTACTCTGACTGGCAAGCCTTTACAGCTGGCAATCCTACATATCTCTAGGTCAGTGTCCTCTACTGGGCAGGCTGCAGAAGTGCAATCTTGAGAGTCTATTGCATTTCCCTGGTGTACGAGAGACATCAGATGAACAGTAACCTTAGCACCATCTGTTGGATCAATTTTAGACTGCAGCATAATGAGACTCTCATTAGACACAGGAGTGCTTTCATCAGTGATACAATCAGTGCCATCTGTCGAACCAGATAGGATCAGTGTCATGTGAACTAAAGTACTGTGTGGCTGGTAACAGGTTTAGAATTGGGGCAATTACTAAAGTAGGTCAACCAAGAAGTGACAATGGTTCCACTCCTACTGCAGAAGGATCGGCAGCAATATCAAAAGGATGCTCTCATTTACTATACACCTACAATGTGATCCTGCAAAGTCTGTTGCTCTCGGATCATCGGGGTTGAAATTCACACAAAGCCTATGACCACCAAAAGAAAAGTCAGGCTATTGCATTTCAAAATGTTGTGACACCCAAATACCCACCCATTTTCACCATCACAATGAGGGTCTGTGCAAAGTGAATATTCGGTCCAATCTCTGCGCGGAAACATATTTTTACTGTTTTTAATTACAATAAAAGGAAAACAGAACAAATTTATTGCATTAAACTCTTTGGAGGCCTAACAAATATAGGCCTAGAAATTTGATGCTTTAACGGCGGCTGTTCAGGCCGGTCTTGTAGGGGGGAAGAAATGGCGACCGCCTCGCTTCCGCACACCTCCGGCAAGGAACGCAGCTGCCACCATATGGGGCAGGTCGGCAGCGCTGCCATTGCCTGCGCTCGCCGCAAGTATTTTAATTACCAGGAGTGGGACGTCAATCGGTGTGCAATGCTGCATGATATACACCAGTAAACTCATGACCAAGAGATTCATGTTTCCCTTTTTAAAATTTTTTATTGCAATTGATTTCTTATGCATCTATGCCACAGTCTTTATGTGGTGTTTCCAGTCACAGTCCCTCCAGATCGGAGCCTGTGCTTTAAGAGCCACTCACCAGGGAGTGAATCCCTTATGCGATATGCAGGCTAGTGCACTGTCACTGCTAGTTGCAAGATGGTGCATCCCCGTCCCCATCCCCCTCTAGCACTATGGTGGAGCACAATCCTCCACACAGAAAACATCAGGGTGAAAGATAGTGAAGGTGGTCTGGTACCCATTGGTGGACCTCACACACAACCCAGACGAACGTCCGAGAAAGAGGGGAGCCGTGGACAAATATATGCTTCCCAATGTGCCACAATGGACAATGCTCCAACCCTACAAGGGCCATCAGTGGACTCGATACCTCCTGGCCCAGCAAAACCCAGGAGCTGTCACAAAATGATCCCCAACAGCACATTGCCCAAGAATGTCGCACTGATCCTTCAGACGCGAGCTCCGGCCTCCTGTTGAGGTTACCGCCGGAAAGAGTGTGTTACACAAGAGTTGAGGATGTAACGAGCAGGGTGGATAAAGGGGAACCAGTAGATGTCGTGTATTTGGATTTCCAGAAGGCATTCGATAAGGTGCCACATAGAAGGTTACTGCACAAGAGCTCACGGGGTTGGGGATATATATTACCACGGATAGAGGATTGACTAACAGGAAACAGAGAGTCAGGATAAATGGGTCATTTTCCGGTTGGCAAACTGTAACTAGTGGGGTGGCACAGGGATCAGTGCTGGGGCCTCAACTATTTACAATCTATATTAATGACTTGGATGAAGGGAACCATGTGTACTGTAGCCAAATTTGCTGACGATACAAAGATAGGTGGGAAGGCAAGTTGTGAGGAGGACGCAAAAGTCTGCAAAGGGATATAGATAGGTTAAGTGAGTGGGCAAAAAATGTGGCAGATGGAGTATAATGTGGTATATGTGAGGTTATCCACTTTGGTAGGAAAAATAAAAAAGCATATTATCTAAATGGAGGGGGACTACAAAATGCTGGGTACAGAGGGACCTGGGGGTCCTTATACATGAAACACAAAAAGTTAGCATGCAAGCACAACAAGTAATTAGGAAGGCAAATGAAATGTTGGCCTTTATTGCAAGGGGGATGGAGTATAAAAGTAGGTTAGTCTTGCTACAACTGTACAGGGTGAGACCACCCCTGGAGTACTGCGTACAGTTTTGGTCTCCTTATTTAAAGGAAGGATATACTTGCATTGGAGGCAGTTCAGAGAAGGTTCACGAGGTTAATTCCTGAGATGAAGGGGTTGTCTTATGAAGAAAGGTTGAGCAGGTTGGGCCTATACACATTGGAGTTTAGAAGAATGAGAGGTGATCTTATTGAAACATAAGATTCTGAGGGGGCTTGACAGGAGGATGTTTCCCCTCGTGGGGGAATCTAGAACTAGGGGGGCACAGTTTCAGGACAAGAGGTCGCCCATTTAAAACAGAGAGGAGGAGAAATTTCTTCTCTGAGGGTCGTGAATCTTTGGAGTTCTCTACCCCAGAGAGCTGTGGAGGCTGGGTCATTGAATATATTCAAGGCGGAGATAGACAGATACTTGAGCTACAGGGGAGTCAAGGGTTATGGGGAGCGGGCGGGAAAGTGGAGTTGAGGCCAAGATCAGATCAGCCATGATCTTACTGAACGCCGGGGCAGGCTCGAGGGACCAAATGGCCGACTCCTGCTCCTATTTCTTATGCTCTTACAGTACACCACCACATGCAATGCAGCTAATTTCTGAGATCAGTTACCTTGTCAAACAGCAGTTCCAGACCGGCATGGTTTAAATTGTAACCTGTTGGTATATACAAGTTACAATTTAAACTTACACACATTGATCCTAAAATAAACAGAAGCATTTCTTTAAGTGGGTTTGCAATCTGCCGCTCCTTTTGACCGCAAATGCCACTCTAACATGGTCGTGTGGCGTGGTGGTCACGTAGCCCCCTGTATGTTGAGGAATGGGGGGGGGGGGGGGGTGGGGGAAGCCTTTTCTGGTCTGAATAAACTAAAACCAGGCGTTACCTTTTTAATCAATTCCTGCACATTATTATTTCATCCTCCCTCCAAAAAAAAACCATGTTCATGCAGAAATGCAGATACGCATCTTGTTTCCCCACCAGAGATATTAAAGGTCACAAAAAGGTTAAACTATTTACAACCTCGGGTTACTTATATTTAGGATTAAGACCTACAAAAAGAGTATATAAAACGAAAGGCAGCAGCTTACAGCTGAAGCAAGTTCTTTTTTTGTGCAACATACACCAACCTTTGTCACTTGGCTCTTTTCCAGCTCAACCAGCGAGATGAAAGTGTTCCCTGCTCCGATGGCCAGTGCAATTAAAATCTGACAAAACTGCAGAAAGTGACTGGTTTTTCTCTTTCAGTACTGGATGTCCCTTTCATAATACACCTGTTCTTGGACAGATAACATTTGTAAAAATTATCGCCACATCACCAGAAATGCATGTATAAAAAGACTGGAAGAATTATACAGTGCCATAAAACAGTCTGAAGAAATAAATCAATAGTTCCTTTTAAAAAAGAAATTATATGAATGTACTCAAATATACTTATATACTTCACTTTGAACTTTTTATTTGAGGAAAACGCAAGAGTGAAACTATTTTGGACACTTCTTAAATCCATCAACGTGAAGGACAAAAAAAAAGAGATGTGCATTGTAAAAATATCTATCCATGTGAAGACCAGAAGTTTTGTTTCTGGAGGCATATAGTCAGCAACCAACCTGTACCAGTTGCACTCCACTGATACAATGGTCACAAGTACAAGCCACCATTAAACTGCAGTAGTCTGATTTAGAGTTAACTTCCGGTTTTATAGTGACCATCAAAAGGTGCCACTACTTGCCAAGGCTTCTTCAACAGCACCTCCAAAACCCTCTACCACTTGGAAGGACAAGTGATGCAGGCGTATGGGAACACCACCACCTCCAAGTTCCCCTCCAAGTCACACACCATCCTGATTTGGAAATATATCGTCATTCCTGCATCGCCGCTGGGTCCAAATCCTGGCACTCCCTACCTAACAGCACTATGGGAGTAGCTTCACCCCACGGACTGCAGCAGTTCAAGGCGGCGGCTCACCGCCACCTAACATTTTATAAAACCCAAATTGGCTCAAAATGTCATTATCATACCCAAATTAGTTTTGTAACATTGCTGTATTAAATATTAATGCTAGAGCCTTGCTTGTTCCCCCATTCATTACTTTTGCAGGACAGGTGCCTTGGATACATTTAATCCACCCAGTTTCTTCGTAGTGCATGCCTTGCTGATTTTCACCATATAGTACATGCCAAAGCTAAATTGACAGGAGTCTTCATCTGTGAAGAATATTATAAAGAATTTATTTCAGCACCTCTGCCTTCTGATGCTTTAATATTGCTGCCTCGAGTTTATCTGGTCTTAACATTATTTTACATAACTTTATTAAAAAATTGACAATTTTGTTGCTATCTATAATCTTTTGTAGGAATATGACTCCGAACTTTCATAAGACACACAGATGCTGGTAGGAACCCGCTTAAATTACTCTCAACAGTTCATTTTAGAAATATATGCAAAGCTAGGTACCAGCTCAAGTGGGATTGATTTTCTGGACTAAGATTTTGTTATTTCTTTTAGTGTACAACCATTGGCTGAGATTTTTCTGTACGAGCACTTTTCATCACCTTGCTGGAGAGAAGGTCAAGAATAAACTGCTCCACTTACACAACTTAATGGTGCAGCTGTGCTACAAAACGAACTGGAGAATTTTTGAGCTAATTTGGGCTTTATAAAGGAGTGTGTGAATTCAAGCTAATATTGATGAATTTCTTAAAGTTTTAAAGGTAGTCTTTTTTTAAAGGTAGTTTTTTTTAAATGTCTGAAGAAAATGTAAAACTATCGGGTGTAGTTACAGATGAATTAAGTAAGGGAATGTGAAGATTAGAACATTTTAGTAACCACCAGCCTTGAGCTTTCTGGAATTACAGAAGTCTCTAGAACACGATCATTATTAATGATTTTTGGATAAAGCCTCCCAATGCTATGCTTCCCACCTTATTGGCTCTGGTAAATTGGTCCAATTGTTCACCTGTACTACACAACAGGCACTGCATTTGAAAAGTAATTCACTGAGTAAAGCACCAAGGTGTTTCAACTTGATAAAGGTGCATTATTATTGAATTCAAAATCACAGGACAACCTATAATCATAAAAATGCCAAAACCCATAAATGATTGTTTGCAAATGATGTACTTCACTTTTGCACAAGGTGGCGCTGTTGCATTGGAGTGACAGCATGCAGTAAACCAGAGAACGAGCCATCTCCTCAGGATTTTTCCAAATGCTTAGAAACAGATTTAATAAACTGTTTTGGGAAGTTTGCCTTAAAAAAAAAAGCAATCTTACAATCCCTCAAACCCTATGAGGGATTTAGTTTTGTTGATTCGTGCAGAGAGACAAAGGAGATAAATTAGCAAAAGAAAAACGACTAAGGTCCCAAGTTTCCTGGTCTGTTAAATTTACCATGAGTGGCCTTGGTCTCAAGTATCGCTCAGGTGGCAGGGGTAGGGTGCAATGGGAGCAGCCCTTTTAATCCTCCCCAGAGACCACTGCTGGAACTGCACATGAGAATGGTGGGTCTAAGAACAGAATTTAAAATGGCCCAATAGTCGAACAGCCGGTCAACATGCCTTGGTAGACGTGGGGGGTGAGAAACACTTTCCTGCTATTCACTGTGGCATTGTACACGTCACACTAGCACTTCCACTGCAGCAGTCATGCTGGAACAAAACATGCATTTATACAAAAATAATTTCCCATAAATATTTAAATTTTTAACCATTTTATTAATTGAAACTGCTATATTTATAATACATTTACAAGTATTGCAGTTACCTTCTCCACATTAGGAGCATCATGCCATGGACTTGCTCCCAGTTTGGTGATTGTTTCCATACACCAGTAATCCCGATTACGATCCTATAGTGTCCCTACACAATATTTACATATACAGTAAAAACGCTGGCAAGTCAGTTCATCAGGTTACGGAAGTGCAGAGTTACTGGTCTCTTTGTTTTCTACTAAGGATTTGTTGCAATTAAACTGCATTTCTATGTGCATGGAACAGAATGCAATGCAGTGCATCTCAGTAGGAAACCCTTCATGATTTAACAGGAAAATTAAAAAGAAAAGAAGCAAGATTGTGGAGATGATTGAAAAGGAAAGCTTTGATGTCAGCATAACATAGGAATGAGTGATCTGGGTTTCCATTTATTTTATTGTGTCTCATTTCAAATATTGCAATTGCTGAAGAACAGCTCTCAGATAGTTACACAGGTTTGTTCAGTTAAACAATACAATCTTGCAAACTGATTCATCCGATTGGATATTACGGTCTTTGCAGATCAGGGTTGCAATTCCAATTATTCAAACTATGAAAGATGGAAAAATAATTTACCGAGGTGGGAAAATGAACACACTCACATTAAATACTACTCAAGATAGTCATCTATCAGACGGGCCTGGTTCTTTTGGGGGTGGGAGTAATTAGGTCATTACATAAATACAGATGGTTGATGATTTACTGTAAAGTCTTAGGACTGAATGGAAAAAAAAACCCATTGTTTTGAGAGAATTTATCTCCACTTCCATGTTACGCCGTACTTTTTAAATTATGCCCATCTTTTTGTGGAAAGCACATACTGGAACAGTGCCAGGCTGCATGGCCTCTAACTGGGCCTTAATCTAAACGTATATGCACCCCAATGAGAGGTCAGTACCCAATGTCAAAATGGCCGTGTGTTTCTTTACATGAATTGCACAACTTCAGTCTTCTGAATCTCAACAGTAATCACCCGTAAGGTTCAGCGTTAAGCACAGAGGTTATCCTACTTCAGTTAACATGAAGGTGCTGCTGCTCGAGGACCAGTGTGAAATTTAGGGACGAGGAACAAGAAAAAAGGGAAAGACAACAGGAAAAAAAAAGGCAGGTTTGTAAATGAACATAGCAGATGTCAATTAGCCCCGATGCTTCACTGAACATTAGACATAGTAAAAGAGAAGGCAATCCTTTCATTTTAAGAAAAAAAACACAAGGTGGTAAGCAAGTCTTTATTTTTTTAATTATACTGTACCTAAAACAGCCAATCTACTACCATTGTGCAATGCATCTTCAAAATGACCTCAAAACCATGGCCAGTAGCCGAAGGGAAAAAGTTATTTTTAAATCAACTAAATAGTTCAAACAAAAAAAAGGTGCTGAATGCAGAATATAAATTTTAAAATATATTCCCCCCCCCCCCCCGAACAAAAAAAACTTATTGGTGTCAAAACATTTTTTCAGATACCTGGCAATATTCAGGGCACCAAAGCTATTTTGTACATACTTTAGTCTGGAGCAGAAATCCATGCATTGATATACTTGTCAGTGGGTAATACAACAGTTGCGAGACAACACAAAATTCAGAAATCAAATTTGATGGTGACTTTCCCATTTTTGTGTGACTGCTATCATCTCTGAGTGAAAGTTGGCAGAATCTACTTCTAACTGTTTCTTGGGGGGGGGGGGGGGGGAGGGGGTACATGTTAAATCAGTGCCAGCCACGGAATACTTGCAATGGTTACCAAGAACCAAATCCTCACATGTACTGAAAGCAGATTTATCTCCATCTCCAAATCACCACCACAGTCAACATCGTAGTAGTGAAAAAATTTTTGCCTCAGGGATTGTTTTAAAATTCAGACATGGAATCAAGTTCTTGCATACACCATAACCCAATAATATGCAGGTATATTCATATACACATTTGTTAATGCATATATTGCACTTCTTTTAAGATTGTCCGGGGGCACATTATGAAGTTTGTATTCTAGGTAAAGTACTGCGCCATCTAATCAAATCTAAGAAAAAAAACCTCTTCTCCAGTAATCGATTTAAAACTTCATGCAATTTCTCCAGCTTTACTGAGTCTCATCACTTCAGGTCCCAGATGTGTTTACTCAGCTGATCGTATAGCTTTCAGATTCAAATGCTTCCCGACAGACATCTGCAACTGAAGAGCACACACATCTGTGCGGGCCAGCTGAAGCTCATTCACTAACAAGCCATTGCTGATGTGAACCAAGTGATTTTGTTGTAAGTTTCAAGACCGGGATTCCAGATCTCCAGGGAGCATAGCAAAAAATCAAAGGAAATCTCTCAGTATCGATTTTAATAAAGCAAGCTTAAGACAAGTGTAAGAGACAGACATGGAATTGCAAACTACAAACATATTTTCCCCCTTACCCGCTCCTTACTTTACACTGACGGTACACCCTTACCTTCTCCGTTAAAAGCACAAATACACTTCAAATCACTTTAATCAGCCTCATTAACTATACACTAAAAGACATTTCTCTTAACCTGCAAGTTATGTATCGCTGAAGTATAGATATACAGGTTTATTTTTTAAAAAGTCAGTGGAAAAAAATGTAAGTTTCTTAAGGAAGAAAAGCTTCCGTCATTATAATTATCAAAGTTGGAAATAATGTTTCACATCATTGATCATTTAGGTTTGCCCCTTTACTAGAAGAAATGCTGTTCATATGCAAAGTCAAGGAGGACAACACTTTAAAAAATAAAAAAATGATTATTCACTGACTTGTATACAACTGATGGCGACACTGTATTAAACAGACTCAGTAAATGCCACAAGTTTACTAGTTATTTGCTTGCATCACATTTCTATGCACTGCATGTTACCTACTGACAAGCATACCTTTGGGCACATCTTCAGATTTCATGTCTCGCCAGGAAACCCAGTTTTACAAAATGCTTTGCAGTGAGCCAATCCGGCTTTTTTTAAACAGGAAGTGACTGGTGACTGACAGCTCAGCTGCGGATAAAGAAATGCTGCTGGACTGCATCCTAAACCGCTCCAATTAGGTCAGTAGAGGCATTGCACATCTTCCATGATTCAAATATTTTCAGATTCAACACAAGGAATGGTTGTTTAAAAAAAAAGATTTTTTTTAAAGCAGGCATGTAATCAATTACCACTTCAATGCTTTAAGATAAATTTTCAAATATATTTTTTTAGCCCCCACCTCCCACCCCCAGTCCTTTGATTTGAAGCAAACAGCCCCCCACTTTCTATTAAACAAAAATGGGAGGATGTTGGCTGTCATTAAGCTTTCCACAGTATCTATAAAATGGCCAATCGGAGGGGGGGGAAAAAAAGCAAGAAAAAAAGATATAATCCCTTTCAGTAGGAGAAAAACAAAATTCAGGACTGTAAAACTGAATGAAAATACCCAGAGTTCAACAGCTGCATTAATCTTAAAACACATTACAATGGTTAAAGATTTAAATATATTTGTGAAGAAAGGAACAGCAGACATCCTCCACTGCTTAAGATAATTCACAGCAGTGCGATTACAGCAATGTGCACACGGGGCTTTTCCACCCCCAGTGAGATGAAATAAAATGAACATAGCAGCTCGTCGATAAGAAAAAAAGTTTTAAATCGGTCCCAGAAGTTAAATCTATAAAACAAATCTTGCAGTCTGGAAAAAAAAAAAAAAAATGTGGGTATTCATGTTCGAGTTGAGATTTTAGAAAAGAGTTCTTTGTTAAGAAACTCGATTTACTCTGGCTTTCTTTGAGCCATGCATAATACAATAATTTAAATTATAAAATGTTTCACGGTAGTCATCAAACACTGTTGCGT
Organism: Somniosus microcephalus; assembly: GCF_052327205.1. NCBI lineage: Eukaryota > Metazoa > Chordata > Chondrichthyes > Squaliformes > Somniosidae > Somniosus > Somniosus microcephalus. The sequence continues at coordinate 19,644,774 of NC_140999.1, forward strand.
ATGAAAACAGTAACCCTAGATGTTTCTTCTCTAAATTCAGGAATTGTTTGTTGAGTTCTCATTACTTGGTGAACTTGAGGCAGAGGAGGAGGAGGATGATGAAGAAAAGTTCATCCTCGATAAATCAGGAGGATTTGTTGCTGTGTTTTGCCCACTTAAGCTTTTTCGACACACTGGGCAGGTGTCATGCTAGGAGTGAAGAGAGAGAAATGTTTTATAAAACGTGCTGTGGCAGTAGAAAATACCCACTCTGAAGAAGGGCACGCACCCAAAATGTCATAATGGTCTTTTCTCTTTACAGGTGCTGACTGACTTGCTGTGCATTTCTAGCATTTTCGAATTTTATTTCAGATTTCCAGCATTTGCAATTTTTTTCCTTTTTGATTGACACGTTCTGCTTCATTTGACCATTAAAAAAAAAATCAATTTTATTACAATCATTCTGGGAACAAAGTTCAACAGCGTGCATTTATATTGTGCTTCTCACTTGCAAAATCCATCTCAAGGGTGCTCTTTACAATGATGACAGAGGGAATATAATGGATAGCATGGGGAAAAAGAAATGAAATGGAGAAGCTAGGGTAGGGGAACAAAGGCACCAAAGAATAGAATTTTGAGCAAGTTTTTGAAAGCAGGGAGTGAGGTGGCCCGGCAGAGGACATTAGGTAGAGAATTCCAGCCATTATACTTCTGCCCTCAATTGCATCAATCAATTGTGGAATGGAAGGAACAGGAGTGAGAAGAAGTCTGGAGTGGATGATGCATGCAGGGACATAACAATCTAACATCTGTGTTCAGCCCCCGGTTACTCTCTCAAAGTTGCCCCCCCAGTGCTATCAAGTGCCACTTACTCACCAATAACCTGCTCACTGATGCTCAGTTTGGGTTCCACCAGGACCACTCGGCTCCAGACCTCATTACAGCCTTGGTCCAAACATGGACGAAAGAACTGAATTCCAGAGGTGAGGTGAGGGTGACTGCCTGCCCTTGACATCAAGGCAGCATTTGACAGAGTGTGGCATCAAGGAGCCCTAGTAAAATTGAAGTCAATGGGAATCAGGGGGGAAAACTCTCCACTGGCTGGAGTCATATCTAGCACAAAGGAAGATGGTTGTGGTCATTGGAGGCCAATCATCACAGCCCCAGGACATCACTACAGGAGTTCCTCAGGGCAGTATCCTAGGCCCAACCATCTTCAGCTGCTTCATCAATGACCTTCCCTCCATCACATGGGGATGTTCACTGATGATTGCACAGTGTTCAGTTCCATTTGCAACTCCTCAGATAATGAAGCAGTCCATGATCATATGTAGCAAGACCTTCACAACATTCAGGCTTGGGCTGGTAAGTGGCAAGCAACATTCGCATCACACAAGTGCCAGGCAATGACTATCTCCAACAAGCGAGAGTCTAACCAGCACCCCTTGACATTCAATGGCATTACCATCGCCGAATGCCCCACCAACAACATCCTGGGGGTCACCATTGACCAGAAACTTAACTGCACCAGCCACATAAATACCATGGCTACAAGAGTGAGTTAGAGGCTGGGTATTCTGCAGCAAGTGTCTCACCTGTTGACTCCCCAAAGCCTTTCCACCATCTACAAGGCACAAGTAAGGAGTGTGATGGAATACTCTCCACTTGCCTGGAGGAGTGCAGCTCCAACAACACTCAAAAAGCTCAACACCATCCAGGTCAAAGCATCCCGCTTGATTGGCACCCCATCTATCACCTTAAACATTCACTCCCTCCTGTGGCTGCAGTGTGTACCATCTGCAAGATGCACTGCAGCAACTCGCCAAGGATTCTTTGACAGCACCTTCCAAAACCGCGACCTCTACCACCTAGAAGGAAAAGGGCAGCAGGCGCATGGTAACACCATCACCTCCAAGTTCCCCTCCAAGTCACACCATCCTGGCTTGGAAATAGATTGCCGTTCCTTCATCGTCACTGGTTCAAAATCCTGGAACTCTTTCCCTAATAGCAATATGGGAGCACCTTCACCACAGGGATTGCAGCGGTTCAAGGCGGCGGCTCACCACCACCTTCAAGGGCAATTAGGGATGGGCAATAAATGCTGGCCTCGCCAGTGATGCCCACATCCCAGGAATGAATAAAAATCTACCTTCGTAAGCTGCAGCCCACTCACACCTTCGCTCCTCTGACACTGCTATCCTCATACTTCCCAATCCTCAGCATTCCGCTGGTGGTTCATCAATAATCATGCCTCTGTAATTCCCTCTGCCTTCCCGCTTTCCATAGCCTACTAAAGGCTTTTCTCCAACTACTCTGAGTGCTGTCACTAACTGCATTCTTTCTCTCCCGGTTCAACATTAACAGTCAGCGTGATCAGGACCGATCCTCTTTCCAGTCAGTACAAAAGATTACCAACCAACATTAAAGCTACAGTCGGAGCCAGGCTACAGATATGTGAAGAATATTAACATGCAGAATCCAGTTTATTTATAATATTTAATAGTATAATTTGTGGGAGCGGAAGTCTTTTCTTTCCACCCACTGCAATATAGAAATTATATTTGGCAGAGAACAGATTTAATATGTTAAATACATAACTAATTTGTTTATTTTTAGTTGCCAAATCTGCATCACTTTTAATGTTTTTAAATTCAAGTGAAGGTCAATTAGCAGTATATCACAATAATACCCTCATTTTGGCCTACTTGGTAAGAAACAAACATAACTGTTTTTACCAACAGATTCAGTATTGTAGTGTGCACAACTGAATTTCCAGTTAGTTGTGCACAATAAGTGAACACACATGCACACACACGCGCACGGTCTTAACGGCAGGAGCTCCACGTCCCCATCGCGCCACCCGCTACCAGGCTCGCGTGCACCATTCCCGCCCCCCTGAAAAAGAGAGAGGCCAACATGCATGCGAGCCCCAGAAGTAAATAATGAGACACCACACATACATTCATAGAATCATAGAATGATACAGCACTGAAGGAGGCCATTCAGCCCATCGTGCCTGTGCCAGCTCTTTGGTAGAGCCATCCAATTAGATCCATTCCCCGGTCCTTTCCCCATTGCCCTGTAAATTGCCTCCCTTCAATTATTTATCTAATTCCCTTTTGAAAGTTATTACTGAATCTGCTGCCACCACCCTTTCAGGCAGTGAATTCCAGATCATAACAACTCGCTGTGTAAAAAAAATTCTCCTCATCTCGCCCCTGGTTCTTTTGCCAATTACTTTAAATTTGTGTCCTCTGGTTACCGACCCTTCTACTACTGGAAACAGTTTCTCCTTATTTACTCTATCAAAACCCTTCATGATTTTGAACACCTCTATTAAATCTCCCTTTAACCTTCTCTGCTCCAAGGAGAACAACCTCAGTCGCTCTAGTCTCTCCACATAGCTGAAGTCCCTCATTCCAGACACCAAATAAACTAAATATTATGACAGCAGTTGGCTCTTCTAATTTTTGCACCGGTCATCTTGGTTTGTTACCCAGTGGTGATTAATACATGGGTCTGACAACCTTTCTTTAGGTCTTGATCACTAAGTGAGATCACCAAGTTCACTAAACAAGGCATTTCACTCAAGTGAAGGAAGGATGGACAGTTTGCTCCCTAGTGAAATGCTCGAGCAAAGAAAAGCTAACTGCTGTGAGTATTATAATAGAAAGTACAGCTCTAGCGGAAGCAGAACACATGCTTTGCATTGCCCATTTACCTGGAGAACATCCTCTATAGTGAGTGGGGGGGGGGGGCGAGGGGAAAGCAAGAAGAAAAAAAATGTAAGGGCTTCAGTTCCTGATCGCTATCCAACAACCCCTGTTGGAAGAGGCAGTTTGAACATTAGGCAAGGACAGAATCAATGTTCACTGCAATGCTCTCGCAATCTAAGTCAAGAAACATAGGAACAGGAGTAGGCTATTCAGCCCCTTGAGCCTATTCTGCCTTTCAATTACAGTAGATCATGGCTGATCTGTACCTCAGCTCCATTTAACCACCTTTGCTCCAGAACCCTTGATACCCATACCTAACGAAAATCAAATCGATCTTAATCTTGGAAAATTTTAATTGACCCAGTAGCCACAGCCTTTTGTGGGGGAGGCAGCTTTCCAATTGCGACCATCTTGTGTGAAAAAGTGTTTCCTGATTTTACTCCTCAATGGCCTAGATCTAATTCTAAGATAAAAAGACTTGCATTTCTATAGCGCCTTTCACGACCACAAGATGTCGCAAAGCACTTTACAGCCAATGAAGTACTTTTGAAGTGCAGTCACTGTTGCAATGTAGGAAACGCGGCAGCCAATTGTGCACAGCAAGCTCCTACAAACAGCAATGTGATAATGACCAGATAATCTGTATTAGTGATGTTGATTGAATGGTAAATATTGGCCAGGACACTGGGCATAACTCCCCTACTCTTCTTCAAAATAGTGCCATGGGATCTTTTATGTCCACCTGAGGGCAGACGTGGCCTCAGTTTAACGTCTCATCCGAAAGACGGCACCTCCGACAATGCAGCACGCCCTCAGTACTACACTGGAGTATCAGCCTAGATTTTTGTGCTGAAGTCCCTGGAGTGGGACGTGAACCCACAACCTTCTGACTCAGAGGCAAGAGTGCTACTAACTGAGCCACAGCTGACGCTGTCCCCTTCTTCTAGATTCCCCCACCAGGGAAAGTTTTTTTGTATCTACCCTATCGAATCATTATAATTTAAAACACCTCAATTAGATCACGCCTCAACCTTCTAAACTCAAAGAAATACAAACCAAGTTTATGTAATCTGTCCTCATAACTTAACCCTCTGAGCTCCAGTATCATTCTTAGGCAGAGCCAACATGTTTTAGGAAAGGGAAATCTATTCGAGTTATTTGAGGATGTAACTAGCAGGGAAACCAGTGAATGTAATATAAGTGGAATTCCAAAAGGCGCCACATAAAAGGTTGCTACGCAAGATAAAGGCTCATGGGGTTGGGGGTAATATATTAGCATGGATAGAGGATTGATCAACGGATAGAAAACAGAGAGTAGAGATAAACAGATCATTTTCCGTTTGGCAGGTTGTAACTAGTGGGGTGCCACAAGGATCAGTGCTTGGGCCTCAGCTAGTTACAATCTATATTAATGGCCCGTATTTTCCGATGTCTATGGGTGTGTACAGGCTGTGTACACACCCATAGGGTCATCGGAAATGTCAGTTTCAGGCATGCGAAGCACATGCGCTGAAATCCGGCATTTCCGATCTGTCAAGCATGCTCTTGACAGATCGGACGCCTGCCCTGGAGAAGGGCCTCTGCGGGTGGAGAGTTCCGCTTTCTGCAGAACCTCCGCCCGCTGAAAACCCGTAGAAATCTTACACCTGGTAAAAGCAGGAGTAAGGCCTGCTTTTACCAGCATAAGAGTTTAAAAAAGTTTAAGAAATAAAAAATTTTCCCACTCATTTATAATTTAAAAATACTTTTAAAAAAAAGGCAAGTTTATTTTTAGCCCTGTAAAAAACTTAAATTATTTTTTTCAAAAAATTACATTTTTGTTTAATATTTAATTTAATGTAATTTTAAAAACGTGATTTTTTTTTAATGTTTTGTGTTTTTGGGGTGATCTCCATTCATACTTTTGACAGATAGACCCGTCAAAAGTATGAAGGGAGATTCCCTTCTCCTTTTGGCTGGCCTGGCCCATGTGATCCCAGGGAGGCTTGCGAACCACCTGCGCCCCTGGGATACGAGGGCCCTGCGCATTTCGATTGTGGAGAGGCCCAGGATCGGAAGTGTCCGGACCTCGGGAGCCCTCAGGTAAGTTCGTAGATTTTTTTCCCCCGATAGGAGGCCTCCGCACGCGGGAAGCCTCCTATCGGAAATTACGGGCCAATGACTTAGATGAAGGGACCGTGTGCAATGTATCCAAGTTTGCTGACGATACAAAGCAAGCTGTGAGGAGGACACAAAGAGCCTGCAAAGGGATATAGACAGGTTAAGTGAGTGGGCAATAAGGTGGCAGGTGGAGTATAATGTGAGGAAATGTGAGGTTATTCACTTTGGTAGAAAGAATAGAAAAATACAACATTTTTTAAATGGTGGGAAACTATTCAAATTTGCCGTTGAGAGATTTAGGTACCCTTGTACAGGAAACAGAGTTAGTATGCAGGGACAGCAAGCAATTCAGAAGGCAAATGGCATGTTGGCCTTTATTGCAAGGGGATTGGAGTACAAGAGTAAGGAAGTCTTACTACAATTGTATAGGCTTTGGTGAGACCACACCTGGAATACTGTGCACAGTTTTGTTCTCCTTATCTGAGAAAGGACATACTTGCCTTAGAGGCGGTGCATCAAAGGTTCACTAGATTGATCCTTAGGATGAGAAGGTGGTCCTATGAGGAGAGATTGGAACAGATTGGGCCTATACTCTCTCGAGTTTAGAAAAATGAGCGGTGATCTCATTGAAACACATAAGATTCTAAGGGAGATTGACAGGGTAGATGCTGAGAGGTTGTTTCCCCTGGCTGGAGAGTCTAGAACCAGGGGGCATAGTCTCAGGATAAGGGGGTCGGACATTTAAGACCGAGATGAGGAGGAATTTCTTCACTCGGAGGGTTGTGAATTTTAGGAATTCTCTACCTTAGAATTCTCTAAGTAGAGTTGAGGTCGAAGATCAGCCATGATATTATTGAATGGTGGAGCAGGCTCGAAGGGCCGTATGGCCTACTCCTGCTCCTAATTCTTATGCTCGAATTCTGGTGAATCTACACTGTACCTCCTCCAAGATAAATATATCATTCCTGAGGTTTAGTGCCTAAAACTGAATGCAGTACCTCCACTTAGGGTGTGAAAAAACACTGTCACTGAACCATCCATCACTTCATCACTTTTGCTAGCTTTTAGTGATTTGTGCACAGACATTCAAATCGCTTTGCTCCTCCCTAGTCTCTCACCATTAAGAAAATATTGCGATTCATCTTTCTCGGATCCAAAGTGGATGACCTCACACTTCCCCACATTGAACTCGATTGGCCATAGTTTTACACACTCACTTAGTCTGTTTCTGTCCTATTGTAACTCTCTGCTCCCAGATACACAACTTACTGTGACTCCGAACTAAGTGTCATCTGTAAACTTGGATATACAACTCTCTGGCCTAGAAATTCAGTTTGGGCCCGCCAGCTCGCTTGCGCCCAGAAGTTACCGCTGCGCGCGGAGCCACTTGCGCCCGCCGGAAATTCAGTTTCAGCGCCCCACGTCGAAGCCGGCCGCTATTCAAGGGTTTCGGCGTCCCCGCTTGGGGCGCTGAAACTGAATATCGGCGCGCTAGGTGCCGCAGCGCCACCCGCTGCGGAGCAGCAGGCTGCGGTACTGCAGGCCTTCCTCCCTCTCTTAAGGGGGAGGTGCCTGCAACAGCGAGATCGCCGCTTGCTAGTGCCGGCAAATGAGCCCGGCACCACGGAGAAGTGTCGGGCTCCCGGAAAACAGCTGGCAATGCCGCGGGGGGGGGGGGGGGGGGTGGGAGGAGGCCGGGGAAGGAGGTGCGGGCAGGCGGCCGCCGAAAAAGCAGCCGGCCGCATATCCGCCTTAACTCGCCCCACTAACGCTACAGTACGGCCCCGTTTTCTGATCGCTGTTTGCGGCCGCTGCGGAAGAGGCGGCCGCAACTCAATATGGTGGTCGGGCCGGTAGCGGGGCACTGCGCACACCGATGACGTCATCGGTGGCGGCGCAGCGCTACTGGCTAACGCCGCCATTACCGCAGCGCTGAATATCGGCGAAAGCTCAGCAAGTGGTGCAAAAGCCCTCTTTGGGTGAAAACTGGGCGCAAAGCCCACTGAATTTCTAGGCCTCTATTCCTGCATCCACGTCATTAATATACATGATGAAAAGCTGAAGCCCCAGTGCAGAACCCTGGGGAATGCAATTTCTCACATCCCGCCAATCAGAGAATGTTCCCTTAAACCTTACTCTGTCTCCTAACTCCCAATAAGTTACCAACCTGTGTCACAAGGTTACTTCAAATTCCGTGCGCTCTCAAATTTTGCTAATAATTTCTAGGCTCACACATGAAGGAAAGCTACTTGGACAAGGTACTGAATAATGCCTGCCTCTTGTGGATCCCCAGCAAAGGGGCTAAAGACATCAAGAAAAAAAGGGAAAGGGAGCAAACCAGTGGACAAACCAGGGGAAAAAACCCTGTAAAAATACAATGCTGTAGTTGAGATGAGTGTATAATAAGCACAATACAAATAAAAATTACTGATCAGCTCTTTGAATTCCCTTATTTAAAAATACGCTTACAGGAAACTTTGTGCTATCCGGCACCGACGGGACCTAGCTGTTGCTGTTCCCTCAAAACTGCCGGACAAACCAGCGTTAATGTTGAAGCATACGGAGAGCTCTGTATCTGGCAACAAACACTGTTGCTTAGCAACAGCTTCTAAACAGTTGGCCGTACCTTGGAAGCGTCTGTCGCTTAGCAACAGCTTCAGAGAGACTTTGCAGAGCCTGACTGTTGGAAAAAAAAGCCACGAGAAGAAAAAAAAAACCTAACAAAACGGCTCCTGATTTTTGCCGGTGGCTCGAGCTTGCCGGACATTTAGCCTCCGGATAACACAAAGTTTCCTGTATATGGGTTACAATTTCTACAGACCCTGAAGGATTAATCCCGCAGCCTCATAGTAAATGAAAATTTATAGGATCAGCTGACCCAGCGAGACAAAAAAAAAGTTTCCTTGGATTTGTAGCCTATAAATAGACAGGTACATCATTTTTGATGCCAACAGGAAAACTGCACTGATCCTCTGCAAGTCTGAGTATATAAATCTGTTCACTGGAACACGTGAGCTGAAAGTAGTATTGTTACTTACCATTTCTAGCCACGGTATTATACAATCATTGTGGAATAAATGGTTGCACGGAAGTTGCCTCACAGTTTCTCCAACACTGTAATCTTCTTTACACACAGGGCATTCTACACCAGAACCTGTCGAGAAAGAAAAGTTATACATTCAATTTGCCAAATCTGTTCCATGAAATATTGCACTGGAAACAAACACAACCCAGCTGGTTGTCCGACTGAATTAGTTTTCACAAATTCTTTGTTACAGACCTTAAGTCCCATCTCAAAGGTTGTTTATGGGCAGGGGTGGAGGGGGAGGCAGCAATTTAGCAGCAGGCTGCAGATTTTAATGTGATTACCTCAAAAGTATTTTTGTCAACTAATTACAATCAGTACATTTTCATTTTAATTTAATAAGAGGAGCTCTCGATTCCTCACCAACCTAGGCACTCGTAGAAAGAATTCTAATGGAGGCCTGACCCAGAACTAAATTCACTACAAGCTATGCAGATCAATTCAAAACAGGCAGCACTTGGGCTTTCACCCACGGCCTCCAGATCCATGAAGAAGTGCTGCCTGCAACACCTAGGCTGCAGGTAATTGCAATTTAGATGAACAACCATCACGTCTTGCAGAGGTAAAGGAGGCAAAAAATTGGCAATGCACCATTGTCAAGTGTTCTGCAATAACATCCAGGGTATTACCAAAACAGTCAGCCGATGTCTAGCTTGCCAATGTGATATCAAATGCATCTCTGGGCTCATCTATGAGTAGAACCGCAGAGAGCTGAAAGTGTTCAGGGATGGAATCACATATGGTGTACTCTCCAATTCCAGGGACATACTATGAACTCAGTGGTTGCAGAATTCCACAACACCTGTTAAATATTAAGTGTATTATGTGATGTTATATGTGAGCATCTCAATTTTATGCACTTATAATTCGTCAAACATTTAGAAGACATACAATGGCAGTTTGTGATAGTGGGTCAAGTACTACTGCATTTTGCATCCAATTACAAATATCATTTCACCTCAGGTCCTATGTATCATTGCTGGATCACCAGAAATTCACATTTCAGAAATTTCTGCCTTGAAACAGAAATTCTATTTTGTCACCCTTAACCTACCAGATTGTCTCATCTTACCACTAGTACCGAAACATACAGACTTGAAATGCAATGCACAAGAACTTGATGTTTCTATTTTAAACTGTTGGGTGCAAATGACAAAAACGGGAGCAGTTTTGTTCACACCGAATTACTGCCTGGGATACAGAGTGGTGCAGTAGTTTAGCCAGTCACCATTCACCTTTTCAACCTGGGTACAAATCCAGCGAAGACTGATGGAATGAAAGTCTCCAGTAAGGGCCCTATGTGAAAATGAGTTTGGACAGTCTCAGTACAGTTCCTTTTGAGCACGAGTCTACAGCACAAAACTATCCCCAACTCAGAACTAACTGACACACAATGGTTGGCATGGGAAATGGAAAAATGCCACATTGCTGCAATAGGGGGTGCTGTGGTTGTTTGATGCACAATACTGGGGCAGAGCTTTCTTCTGCATCTGGCTGTGCTATAGCTGACCTTTGAGTGCTTGATGCTGATACAGTCCTCACAACTTATATTGCTCACGGTTATTGTGGGCAACCGTCTAGAATAGGCAATTAACACTAGCCATTTGTCATTCCCAGAGATGTCAGGCATTCAATCAGCAGTTTGCTAAGGCGCAATTACCGTGGCTACATTACGATAATACAATGGATCGGATTTTGCGGTCAGCGGCAAAGTGACGAAAGCTGCCCGCAAACTTTTAGCAGGCTCTGTGGCGTCGATTTCACCTTTTCAGACATTCATTTCATTCTGGCGCCATCTATAGGGGATCTTTGGCATCCAGTAACAGTGATGTCATCAAGCAGGCCAAGCAGCCAATCACATTAAAGAACTCTCACAGCCAGCAAACCAGAAAGTAATGAGCAGGTTTTATCATTCACTTTTTATAATTTTACAGAAAGCGAAATAAAGACTGGGACATACACATGGGATTAAAGTAGAAGCTAAATTATCAAAAACTTAAAAAAAAATAAAAAATAATTTTATTTCAAAAATCTATGGAAGTTTACCATGGAATGGAGGAAATGAGACTCTACAATATAAAATTAGTTTTTCAGGGCCAGAGGTTGTTCAGCAGCATTATGACTTAGTATGCCATTACAAATTCAGTTACACCTCATTCAACAAGGTTTAACTATTTCCAAGGTTTTTAATCGGGAGAACAGTGCGCAAAAAGTGGAAGTTCACGGCAATCTAGTGATTTCTAATTGATTCCATCTGCCATGACTGCAACACCGCCCCCTGTGGAGGAGCAGGGTATCACTGACAGCAACTTCAGGATTTTCGCTTTTAAATGCGCAAGTGCAGACTCCAGAAATTGCTGTCAGTTTTAGAGTAATGAAGGCAAACGCGGACAGTCTCGCCGTCATTACAACCGCAAATTCCAAGCCATTATTTCACATGGAACCTTCAGAGCCATGGGGGAAAGAGAGACTCATTAGGCGGAACTTTCCACTTCCACGGGAGATCTGCCACCTGTTATATAACTCGCTCAATTTTACTCTCCATTGGTTTAAGAGGCTTCAGAGGTAAAAGGACAATCGGCTAACCCACTGGATCACTCGGTTCCAATTTCAAGGAGTTAAAATGGTAATGGTTCTCTGAATGAGAACAAAATTGTATGATCTATTTGCATATCATTACTTGCATTGTAGGAGTGACAACACCACACCTTATGCTCGACACTTAAGACTCAATAATCCAGGAAACTCTTTTTTTATCCGGCACCGACGTGGTGCCGGTTTATCAAAAAGTCCGGATTACAGCGAGGTATAGTAAAAGGTTCGAGAGCCCCGTACACGGCCACAGATCCAGGCGTCCCTGTTGCATAGCGACAGGTGCAGGAACCCCGGCCACAGATCCAGGAATGGCCACTAATATGAAGTAAAACTTACCTGAACCTACTCCTGAATTTTGCCGGTTAACAGAGATTTCCGGTTATTTAGGTGCCGGTAAATAGAGAGTTTCCTGTACTTGCACTCCAATGAGCATCCATTACGGAAGACCCAACAATGAACATCTGTTAACATAAATCTGCCCAGCGAGGTAGAAAAATCTCAAACTTCTTTGGCAGTATGAAAGCCCATCTCTCTACCATCCTTCTTAGATTTTCAGGTTGAAAAATTGGCTCAATGTGTTGTTGACATTGTTATGTGAACTGAAAATCTGAAAGCAGAAATCAAGGTGCATAAACTAGTTGGATTTCATCACTACTGAGGAAGTTTAGAAGCTTGTCCCCTTGCTGGGCAGAATCTGTGAATCTGCGGATGCTAGCCGAATAGTTTTTTTTTTTTTAATTACATTTAGTGACAGACAATATTCCCTGTAATTTTTCTTGGCGCTGTGCGGCCCCTTCAAAATACCGCGCATGCGCGTTTTTTGCATTGAAAAGCCAGCCGCGCGGGATCCCTGGAGCACTGCGCAACCGCGCAGCTTAAGGGGAACGTTGGTGACAGACCTTCCTACATTAGTTTTTACAGTAACTAAAATAGCAGATGAAAAATCTACTTTCTGCCCTCTTTTACTTAATGAATACTGTACATGCAGTGTGTGTGCATTAATGGGTAGTTCAGCTATTTTTAAAATGTTGTATTCTGCTCGACTCGCCCCTGAACAACACAACTTACAACACCACAACTATTTTCGCACCACTGGGAGCAGGCAACAAGAAAAGCAAATACTCTTTAATGCGCTATCCCAAGCATGTCCCCATGGCACTTCTAATGTTTTTTTCCTCTACACTTCAGCTCCTCCAAGCCATACACTGTTCCTTGGAGATTGGGTTATGGTGACTTGGGCTCAAGATTGCCTTCCTTTTTCTTCCCCCCTGGGAAGTATTCAACCAAATAATTACAAAGAGTGGAAGCTTACTAAACTGGAGATCTAAAGTGCAAATCTAAACTCCTCCACTCTACAATATGCTGGAGCATCAACATTCATGTGCTCGGGACAGTTTTCCATACGCAGTGCTTGGTTCCTCAACTGGAGCCCACTGTCAGAAGATTGAAAAATTGCTATTAAGTGGAGAGTGCTGGGGAAGCAACACGCTTACACACATCTCAGGCTATTTTTGCATACATCCTCAACACCATATTAAAGGCGGCCATAAGCAGAGCGCAGAAACAATGTGCAAAAACTTTAAAATTGGATCGAGCAGAAAAATCAGTTACATCTGAAACCAATTTCTACCACAATACAAATATTTTACAGGTAGTTCAGCTATTTTATCCTTCTCAACCACCAGACAACTTAATGTAAAATAAAAGATTTCTGTATGAAGCCAGAAAGATCAAAATCATCCCATAATTAGAACATGACCAAGTTGTATAATTTTAAAATCATAAAAGGTACATAAAAAAATGAAATTTCAGCAGCTGATTTAGTGGCGTATTCCTGACAAAGTTACAACTGGAGAAGGAAAAATAACTAGGCATTTGGTCACTGGTCTGAAGTATACCCACCTACATGTTCATCTGTTATTTGTACTGTGGGAAGAGTCTTGATTTTCTCTTTGTCTGCAGGAGGTGGGCCAGTATTTTCAAACTGGTTCAGAAGCTGGAGGAAGGAAATAATTAATTTTATTTTCAAGCATTTCAAATTGAACATAATTCAACCCCTTCCATCACTTGCGTACCATGGCTGCAGTGTGTACTATCTACAGGGTACACTGCAGCAATTTGCTACGGGTTCTTCGGCAGCACCTCACAAACCCGCGACCTCCACCATCTAGAAGGACAAGGGCAGCAGGTGCAAGGGAACGTGATTGCCTCCAAGCTCCCATCCAAGTCACATGCCACCCTGACTTGAACGTTCCCTCATCGTTGCTGGGTCAAAATCCTGAAACTTCCTACCGAATACCAACATGGGAGCACCTTCAGCACCCGGACTACAGCGGTTCAAGGCGGCGGCCCACTACTACCATCTTCTCCAGGGCAACTGGGGATTGGCAATAAAAGTCAGCCTTGCTAGCGACACCTATATCCCAAACATAAATAAGAAAAAAAAAATTGCCAAACCACTTTAAAAAAAAAATTTAAAAAAAATTCCTGTAACAATCCAGGTTTCCACAAGGTTACGCTTGAACTATAATGATCTGGTCAAAATGACTGACCTAAAAAAATTAAAAAAAAAAAATCCCTTTTCTAAGTGATAAACATGTTGGATTACTGCCAATAGAACCATAATATCTGCAATTCTACCACCCCCAACAGCAACAGGATGAATGCAGCTGAACGGTATACTTGACCCAATAACACATGAGCAAGGTCTTTTTAACTGAAAGAAATGAGTAAAGTGCTTATTGACTTATTTGTTGTCCCCAAATTTTTTAAAATAACAGTACAGAATACTGTTGTGCTACATCAAGCTGCCCCAAATCCAAAACAGTAACCTTGGCATTGTTACAGAGAAAACAAGTCAATACAATCTTTAAACAACCTTTTGTAACGGATGGCTGACAAACAAGATCTGGTTCTTTCATAAGACAGGACTTCTAAATCACATAACAGCAGAAACAGGAATCTCTTGCCAGGTCATAATATTAAAGGTGCAGTTACTCTCCATAGCTCAGAAATACATATCGTAAAATTTGCAAACAGCCATTCTCGCTATTATAAGGCTACTGTGGCAATTTAGAAGTCACGCTTTGTTACTATTGGTGGGGGCTACAGTACTAATAGGCGATCCAGAAAGTATAAAATTGCTCCTCTGATGGTTCACCTGCTTTATATGAGGAAAATTCCAGGTTCAATCTCTGGTGTGCGTTGTGTTAACTAACCTCAGCCAGAGCAGCAGCAGTAATAGGGTCACTAGAATTGTCCTCGGTGTTGCTGGTTGGAGAGTAGGGAGGGGGATAAATCACAGTGAGAGTTGATGCTCCTAAATAGTTACCCAGAAACCTCTATTGAACTATTGTGCATGGATGTCATGCACAAACAGGATTGGTGGGGCTACGACACCCTCCCTTCCTGCTGCCACATTCTATTTCATCTTGGCTCACATGTAAAAATTGGATATTTGGGTGAGCTACTGGGGGCCAACTGACATCTGTGGAGCTGTAGCCCAATAAACAAACAAACAGTCAGCGCCTTCCACGAGAAAATGAGCAGAAACGAAATTGCATGAGATGATCAGGGTGGTTGGGGGGGGGGGGGGGGGCGCGTGAGGAGAGAAATCCAATAGAAAAAAAAAACTTTTACAGACATGTAAAACATGCTTTTGCTTTCTGCTGTGACAAAACCTCAACTTATTCAACATAATGAAACTTTCATTCACAAAGTTGTAGTACCTTCACTTCTTTATCAGAAACTAGGACCAAATTGCATTTTTCTTGAGCCCATCTTACCATAATTCCAACATGAACAGTGTTGCATTAACCGGATTAATTACCTGTGTAATGATTGTGTCCAAGCCATTGGCTCCCCATGCATAGTCCATTGGATTAGAGTGCAAGACACCCCTATGAAGTACCGAAAACTTTACATTAAAAATCAGTATACAAAATGGATAATGATATTTTAATTATACTGAACATATTTCTGGTTAGCCTGTGCTTAACTAGCAAAATATATAGGCCCGTATTTTCCGATCCCTACGGGTGTGTACGAGCTGTGTACACACCCGTAGGGGCCTCGCAAGTGCTGGTTTCAAGCATGCGAAGCACATGCGCTGAAAACCGGCACTTCCAATCTGTCAAGTATCCTCTCGACAGATTGGACACCTGCCCTGGAGAAGGGCCTCTGCGGGTGGAGAGTTCCGCTTTCTGCAGAACCTCCGCCTGCTGAAAACCTTTAAAAATCTTACGCCTGGTAAAAGCAGGCATAAGGCCTGCTTATACCAGCATAGAGTTTAAAAAAGTAAAAAAATATTTTTCCCCCCCACTCATTTAGAATTTAAAAATACTTTTTAAAAAAAGGCAAGTTTATTTTTAACCTCGTAAAAGACAAATTTTTTCAAAAAATTAAATATTTGTTTAAAATATTTAATTTAATGTAATTTTAACTAATTTTAAAAACGTGATTAAAAAAAATTATTTAATGTTTTAGTATGTTTTTTTGAGTGACCTGTCAAAAGTGTGAAGGGGGATTCCCTTCTTTTATTGGTTCCCCATGGCCCACGTGATCCCAGGGACACTTGCGAACCGTCTGCGCCCCGGGATACCTGGGCTCTGCGCATTTCGTAGAGCAGAGGCCCAGGAATGGAAATGTCAGGATCTCCGGAGCCCACAGGTAAGGGCGCAGATTTTTTCCAGATCGGAGGCCTCCACACGCAGGAAGCCCCCGATCAGAAAATACGGGTCATTGTTAATTGAATTCTAAACATTAAGCTCTAAAACAATTAAAATTGCAATAAAAAATACACCTTCAATTTAAAATAAAAAATAATTTCCTTCCGCCTCCTTTGCCCGTCTCTCTTGATGCTGGGTTACAGGTTTCATTGCTAATAGCCCTTTGTACCTCAGCCAAGTGACCATTTCCGGTGAGCCTGATCAGAGAGCATTGCTGTTTGAACAGGACATTAGAGGATGAGTCTGTCCTCTCATAAAATTCATATATACCCAATGCCAGCAACGGATCACTGGATAGCAATTCCCACCCTAGCCTATACATGTGGAGGCCAATTCAGATCCACCAGCTCAACACTGTGATTGAATCGGAGACCTTTCGGATTTGTATAGCTCAATATCACGTCTCAGCAGATTTACCTACCAAAGCATTGGAGGGTTCTCTTTATAAATTTTTTTTTTAAAATAGGTTTTGTTTTAAGTATTTTTAAAGGGTATTTTTATGAACTTATCTCAAAAGGCCGATTATTTAGATCAAAGCAACAGTAAATGGGCTTAGTAAGCGAATGCACATGAGTTTACACTGAACCACCCAGCCAGGAAGGTCCCATAACTGTGCCAAACTAGCTGACGCAGAGGACAGGGGGAGTGGTGCAGTGTAGAGCGTAGGACAGGCCTACATGGGGTGGAGGCCAGAAGCAGAAAACCAGTACTGGGGAGCAGCAGGTTCAGGTGACTGCAGACATTGACCAAGATGACAGCCAACATATACCCAACTCATATCCAATTGGTACTTGATAAAGGTGTGACTGAAAATACATTGACCCAGATTTTCTTGGGAGGAGATCACAACATACACTGTAAATTTCGAGCTCAAGCGTGCCGGCTTCGCAGAAGATAACTCCCATTGTATTTTCTTGCATCTCTCGTTACAATACGCCGCAGCAAGCATGGCGGCAAATCGGAAGCAGCACAGCCAATGGCCAATATTTGCTACAATTCAGTAACGGTACTAAATCGCCTTTGTAGTTTTTATTCAGAACGGTGACCCCAGTTCTCCCTTCTGCTTTCCAAAGTAGATTAGTGTTAAATGGGACAATTTGAAATCACCGTATGCAAATTTGATGAAGCAATATACTGGAAAATAAAATAGAAACTGGCAAAAGTTATCGTCAGTTGGATTATACTGCATGATGATTGTGCTCGCTAAATAATCTCAGCTTGAAGTTGTCTGCCCTGTCATGTTTCAGATCCGGTAATCTCAAAAGTGATAACTCATCTAGTTAATGGTCAGTTATAATCGTGGCTATTTATTAGGCCAACGTGACTGAGGTGTCTGCAGCTTTATGTGCTACAATTAGTTCAGTCACCTCAAAACAACACGTTTATTTCCTCAACTAAAATATTGAAAACACATTGGTGCAGAAATTCCGATCCCTACGGGTGCGTACGCGCTGTGTGCTCACCCATAGGGACATCGGAAATGCCGGTTTCAGGCATGCACTGCGCATGCGCTGGAAACCGGCATTTCCGATCTGTCAAGAAAGCTCTTGACAGATCTTCCACCTGCCTGGGAGAAGGGCCTCTGCGGGTGGAGAGTTCTGTTTTTTGGAGACCCTCCGCCCGCAGAAAACACTTACAATTCTTGTGCCTGGTAAAAGCAGGCGCAAGGTCTGCTTTTACCAGGATAAGAGTTGAAAAAAAGTTTTTGAAACATGTCCACTGATTTATCATTTAAAAATACTTTAAAGAAAGGTACGTTTATTTTTAGCCCCATTAAAAACTTTAATTATTTGTTTCAAAAAATAAAATTTTTGTTTAAAATACTTAATTTATTGTAATTTAAAGTCATTTTAAAAATGTGATTTAAAAAAAAATTTATTTAAAGTTTTACCCTATTTTGGGGGTGATCTCTATTCATATATTTGACAGGTCTTCCTGTCAAATGTATGAAGGGAGATTCCCTTCTCTGATTGGCTCCCCATGGCCCACATGATCCCAGGGACGCTGCGAACCGCCTGCGCCTCTGGGATACGTGGGCCCTGCACACCAGCAGTTTGGAGAGGCCCAGCAACGGAACTCTGCGCCTCCCGGGAGCCCTCGGGTCTTGGCGCAGATTTTTCCAGATTGCAGCCCTCCCTCCGCCTGCGGGAGGCCTGCGATCGGAATTTCTGGGCCATTAGAATGTTGCTTTTGCCGATATTGTTTCCTTACGCATGCATTGTTCGGGTTAATGTCCAGTTCAATCGAATTCTGGTTATTTCTGGGATCTTACATGTAGAATTTCCTAAACAATCTGCATTCCAATAATGGCATACACCGTTACTATTTTCAGGAAAGTCTTAGCAATTGTCGTGAGGTTAGTTCACGAAAAAAACTGAATAAAAATTTGCCCGCTCATTTTAGACAAATAGGTCTCAAAACAGATGGTCACAATTTTCAATAACTAGGCATTCAAACTTCAATACAGGAAACTTTCTGATATTCGGCATTGACGGGACCGAGCTGGTGCCGTACCATCAAGTGTGCCGGACATACCAGCGTTAATGTTGAGAGATACGGAACTGAAAAGCTCTGTGTGAATCAACAAACCCTGTTGCTTAGCAACAGCTGCAAGCGTCTCTAGCTGAAGCTGTTGCTATAGCTACAGACCTTGCAGTGTCTGACTGGGGAAAAAAAAGCAACGAGAACTAAAAAAAACTTATAGAAAACGGCTCCTGATTTTTGCCGTTAGATCGAGTATTCCGGACATATAACCTCCGGATAAACCAAAGTCTCCTGTATAAATCTTTTCAGTAGCTTTGGAATACAGCTTACCATGGACCCAGTCCCAAGTTTGGCACGGCTGTAGGTGCAATGATTCCATTAACCAATTGCTGAATAATTCTGTAATAAACCAAAGAAAAGTTTGAGTGGAGATTTATCATTTCAAACTACACTAGTTGCAGGCACACTAGTGTAGGCTTCAATCATGCATAATTCAACATATACCATCATAGTTTCTATTATGCCACATGCATCAAAATGCACCTCCATTTAAACCAGTATCTCAATCTAAAATGCTGTCAGAGTGCTCGGAGTGCACATTCTTTTAGTTCATTGTTGTGAATCCCTCACTCCAACTCATATTTACATTACATAACTTTCATATAGATGCCACCAATAATCTTCCTGGAGCTAGACGCTGCAGTCAAATAGACACCAAATAGCAGCTTTAATATAAATAAGCTACGGCTGAAGACAGGTATCAAAGTCAACATTTCACAATACAAGCGAGTTTCTTTCCTCTGTTGGATTCTGAAATTCCGGGAGGTACACCTACCCTTCTAGAGTTGGCACTCCTTCATTTCGTGTTGTAGGACGCCGTGATGGGAAGCGGGGTGCTCTGGGTTGCCTGGAACTATACCGTGGCCGGGACTGGTGTTCCCGCTCCCTCCTATTATCAGAGTCTCTGTTTTCTTCTGAGGGCTGGTTGGCCCCAAAGGAAAAGGGATCATCCAAAATGCCAAATGTAAACTGTCCATAGCTTCCTTGCGGTAAGGAAAGCAAGTGTTGGTCTAAACCCTGGAGTAAACAGAATTTTTAAAAGGAAGATTAGGAATAAACATTTTCTGGTTGTCATTAAAAAAAACATTTTTGCAATTTTTCCTTTGGTCCCCCCCCCTAAGCCATTTCCCAAAAGTAGTTCGGTAATGTTCTCCTAGGCCTCTAGAGGTTTAGATTTTCAATTTTCTCTTCCTGCAGGGGGAAGTACCTGGTTTCTGTGCAATACCTCCCCAAAAAATAAACTATTCTGAGGGGGGAGAAAGAGGAGCAGAAATAGGGGAAGCAAAATCACAAGACAAAATGTTTTACAGCATTTAAACCAGTATCTCAATCTAAAATGTGGTCACAAGTGTTCAGAGTGCACATTCTTTTAATTCCATTACTTCAAAAAAATGTAAGATGTTATGAGAGTTTTTTGTATTTTATTTCAGTTTTGAAATAGCTAGAGTTAAAATCGTTTTCCCTTACCTAACTTTAAAATGAAGATCAGGAGACTAGCTGTCTATGGAACAAGGCCAAGGTGGTTGATCTAGAAATAAGTCAGGATATAGGGGAGTTTGTTCGAGGTGCTCATTAAATTGTAAATGGTCAAGGCATCAATAGGTACTCAAAAACCAGACAAGGGCATACCTGGTTTATATTACATTGATCACCCATCATTCAGATTATCATGGATGATGTGCAGTCCAAAAGGTGTCAAAGTACTAGAGCATTCTCCTATATTCCATAGTTCTGATGGGAAATCTGAACTCCACAGATGAAGGTGTCGCTCACATTGTCCATATAGAATATCACATCTGGCAAATCTGACAGCTTTATCCAAAAATCTTGTGTTTACCAGACACTGCAAGAAATACATTCTAAAAGTGGCATTTTAACTGCTTATGGACTAATTCCAATTTTGTTAAAGTACTGTGTTGATTCAGTACCTTGCAATATTGTTTGTTCCTGGGTTAATTATCCCATGAATAATCTGACCAAGTAGTTCTAGCCTACACACATTGGTCCATCATAGATGCGTTTTTCATCTTTCAAAGACATGAGAATATTTGGGCATCCCATGCGTCCT
This sequence comes from Somniosus microcephalus, assembly GCF_052327205.1. Classification (NCBI taxonomy): domain Eukaryota; kingdom Metazoa; phylum Chordata; class Chondrichthyes; order Squaliformes; family Somniosidae; genus Somniosus; species Somniosus microcephalus. The sequence goes on from NC_140999.1 coordinate 19,665,588, forward strand.
TCAGTGAATTATGCACCAGGGTTAGGGCTTATTTGTTAACCCTGAGCACACTAACCCATACAAGACACATAAATTGGGTGCAGATTTTAGATCAAAGGAAACGGACTCTGGATCCATGTTTGTCCCATGAGTAGAGGACAACCAAGTGCTGGGTAAAAGCCAAACCATAACAGAAAGTATTACAAACATACAATACCATGCAAAATGGATTTAGCGGTGAAGCACTAAATTTCATTGCAAGAGTAATTAACAGAAGGAACAAACACTTAGCCGTAAACATCAGACTGTGTATTCTTACTCCTAATACTGTCCTTTGGAGTAGGAAGGAAGCATGGAACTATTCCTTTTCCATCTATATTTCTAAAAATTCTAAAAAAATTATCTGAAAGCATTGGAGCAAAACATTTTCCTTTTTGTATTTGGTGGCAGCATAAAGCTTTCTTCTGGGTTAAACTTGGTGAGGTTTAGCACAGTAGCAATCTTCAGCAGTTATGCTATTCTGAGGTAAATTTTCACCAGTTTTCAACAACATTCTAGAGGTGTATATACAATGCAAACTTTCTCTTCTTTGCCAACCTTTACCGCTCCTAAAGAGGTTACTTCTGTGCTGGGACATAGTTCCAGAGACTCTGGTCCCCCTTTTCTATCTCATCTAAGTGGCTATAATTCATGTGTGAATCTTAACAATGAGTGTCAGCAAGCTTTTCAATAGGAAGGGTCTGCGTAGGTGAACACAATCTTGTTCTTACCAGATGGTCACACAAGTGCGCTTTGAGCAGAGGTCACTAAATAGCAATCAAGAGCAAACACCTGAGGCTAACTCAAGTACTCTTGCCGCAACCCTGGTTCAAATTAACTTACTCAACACAGACCAGGGATCAAACTTGGAACATTCTGTTTTGACGCACTATACGTTTACCGCAATGCAGAGATGATTGAACTTTGAAATGCACATGTATTCAGTCTGATTCATACACTCAAAATCAGCAGCAATGAAAGAACAACCCACCTCAGGCTAGTTGTATTCTGTCACTGATTCAGATGGATGCTGCTTTATTCTGACAGAATAACTAATTGCGTTCACCAAACTCCATTTATCACATCCTTTACAGTATTGTATGCCACAAATGCCCTTCAACTATTGCCTTTGTGATTGTGTGAAGCTCCCCCCCCCACTGACAACAGTCTGGCTGCAGCAGCTCCATTAATATAGCCATGTAGATTCACATATTTAGCTTGTATCTCAGTATAACCACTGGGACAAGAATAAAACGGCATATGTAACTCGCCAATGTTACTGGAAAGATGGAACGAGGAAGGAAGTAAACAACATGTAAAGACTTTGTTAATTTCTATAACATCACAGAACTAAACCACCACAGCTGTAGTTCTTGAGGGTTTAAAAGTCGCTAACTTTCTAAACATATAGGGGCACAATTAAGTTTTCTTACAGCTAACTTTTGGGTTAAATATGTATGCTCTTGTAGTGTTTTGGAGTAAACATATGATCACTTTTACAGGAACTGAAATTATTTTTAGGTCATTCATACCAGCTTGTCCATCCTTAATTTGATAGCCATTCATCTGCTTCTGCCTCTTCCCTTCAGTAAGTAAAGAATTTTGATAAATATCACTGTACTCAACAGTAGTCTAAGGCACAGCAAAATAAACTTTTCCCCCAGATTACTGGCTCGCTAAGTGGCAGCATTTTCACGTGCACAGTGAACGGTGGTGCCTGGCTTCCCTGATAGTTTTAACCTTGTCTGTGGCAACATCTGAACAGGCAACTGTACAAGTTCTCATCATTATCTTTGCACCAAAAGAAAATGAGTGAAAAGATACAAACAGCCAGATGCACTGGTGAAGGCAAAAGGATTAGTATTGCTTCTTTGAAATTACCACCCCCTCCCTCCCCCCACCAAAAACAATTAAAAAAGCCATCAGAGCTTGGAATTTTTACAAACAAATACTATACTGTAGATATGGGCGAGACTGAGTGGTCAGAGATCACTGTACATGGTAAATATCAGTCTGAGGAAAGTACTCCAAATGGGTTGTGAAAAATAAAAAACTACAGATGCTGGAGATAACAGGAGGAAGCATAGCACTGACTTACCACCACGAGGGAGATTTCCTCAGTTCCCTATTAGTAATGAAATTCTAAGTGTTTGCAAAGAGAACGAGTATCCAATTTTGCAAAAAGTAGCACACAGAAGACACTGTCTCCTTCAAGTGGTAAAAGGCAGCTTGTTATGTTAAGCTGCACTCTCTAGCAGGGAGATTAAATATTTTATACTGATGGAACAAACACACTATGACTAATTATTTTAAGGTGGATCTAATTAACTTTAGCTACACTGCAATTCCTGAATAATGCGTGTCTTATTCTACTGCAGTTATAAATCATATACTCAACTTGGCCTTAATCTACACTGGAGACTAAAGTCAGCACAATGAAAGTCTTTTTAAATATCATTCCAAACATGTCAATTAAAATAAGCATGTGCACCATGTTGATACGTTTTGGAGGCATCATGCGCTAATACTATTAAGTTACACATAAATTACAACACAGAACCAGTCCATGCCGGCCCAACCAGTCTATGATGATGATGACATGGACATACAGCACAGAAACAGGTCATTCAGCCCAACCAGACCATGCCGGCGTTATGCTCCACTCGAGCCTCCTCCAGTCTTTCCTCATCTCACTCTAGCGGCATAACCCTCTATTCCCTTCTCCCTCATATGCTTATCTAGCCTCCCCCTAAATGCAACTATACTATTTGCTTCAACCTGTGGTAGCAAGTTCCACATTCTCACCACTCTCTGGGTAAAGAAGTTTCTTCTGAATTCCCTATTTGATTTGTTGGTGACTAACTTATATTGATGCTCTCTAGTTTTGCTCTTCCCCACAAGTGGAAACACGCAACACTGAGCCTTTGCATTACATTAAGTTAGTGTGGAATTCTGAGTGCATATTTTAAGACATGGAAAAATGCAACAGTTACATGAAGGAAATAGCTGGCTCAAGTCAAGACACCCTCTACGTGATACACAGAGAGCAAGTCCCCAAAGGCCAACAGCGCATGTGTGACTAAGCATTCTATAAACTGTTACAGCTGCACCTTAGAATGTGAACAAACACACAAAGAGCTCCATTCTACCCATGAACTAGGTGTGATTAACTGGAATGCAAGGAGAAAAAGGCTCTAAAACAATAAGTAAAAAAGTCTTCAACAATAGAGAATTACTGGTAAAATATCAACTTTTTTTGTAAAGCCAAGTGTAATCTTTTTCATTATAACCCAAGGTAATAACTATAAATGAAGATAACTCGGGTAAATTAGGGCATCTATCAAATGGAAGTTCTGCTTTTGTTTCAACATATGTGGTATATTGGCATGATTGCTGCACTCAAATTATGGTTTAATTTGAAGATTTACAAAGTACCAGTTGCCAAGCTTTGAGAGGACCCAAATTCAAAACATCCTCCACTGGGTTGAACAAGTTCAGAAACCAACATAAGCCATGGAACTGGATGCTAACCCAGAACTTCTGTGGAAAGGTCTTCACAGACATCCTGAAAACAGCATTCTGGGCAATTTGGGAGACAATTGCTGGAGACAAGTGTGGTGCACAGATTGACTCTCCAGTGTGCATCTGGGCCTCAACAAACAAATGGCCTGATTAGACAGATGCATATCCTCCTCCAGGGAGTTTTGAGGTAGTGTTGGGCTTCCTGAAGGGTCAGCATCCGTCACATGTGGCTTTAGTGGATTGTTGTAGGCCTTCTTGTTTTATGTATGATCTAACACCAGGTGAAGGGTCCTCCCACCAACAGACAGCACCAACGTTCCCTATAAGCCGCGCAGTGCTCCAAGGATCTCGCGCAGCCGGCTTTTCAATACAAAAACCGCATGTGCACGGTATTTTGAATGGCCTGCCAGCCCCTTAAAAGGGCCAGAAAAAATTAGAGGGAACATTGGATAGCACATCACAAATCTGTGCCTGTGTACTGCAGCTATGATTTAGTCTTCGCTCAAGGATTTGGCACTATCAACCTCCATCTTTTGCACCATAGAATTTTAGAAACTATGTTTATTTTCTTAGTCCATGGGTATGCTCATCATTCTGTGACTTGTAGAGTCAATATCATTCCAAAAATAAGGTATATTTCAATTTAAATTAGCTGTTTGGACTAAAATAACAGTTCTGCTCTTTCCTCAGTAAAACCGGGACAACTTTTGCTTAGTCTTCATCTCCATGTTACATCTTTTACTGCCACCAACACACAATCTGCCATTCAATAGGCTAGATTAGCTATGTAACATGCCTCATTCATGCTCATTAAGGTGGTAGATTTCAATTATGACCAGCTAACTTCTGACTGTCTTAGGTCACTGCCATAGAAACATAGAAGATAGGAGCAGGAGTAGGCCATTCGGCCCTTCGAGCCTGCTCCGCCATTCAATGAGATCATGGCTGATCATCCAAATTCAGTACCCTGTCCCTGCCTTCTCCCCATATCCCTTGATCCCTCTAGCCTTAAGAAATATATCCAACTCTTTCTTGAATATATTTAATGAACTGGCCTCCATCGCCCTCTGTGGCAGAGAATTCCACAGGTTCACCACTCTCAGTAAGATGAGATACAGGTAGACTACCTTTTATCCGAACTTCCGAAAACCGAAACCCTCTAAAAACCGAAGGTTTTTTCGTTAAGCGTAAGTCGTGCGCACGACATGACCAGAGTGGCGCACGACCCCGACCCCCGCCGGCGACCCCGACTCCCGCTGACCCCCCCGCTGACCCCCACCCCTGACCCCCGCCGACCCCGACTCCCGTGGACCCCCCCGCCGACCCCGACCCCCCCGTGGACCCCCGCCGACAAATTTCCCAGTCTTATAAAATACCTTCCGAAATCCGAAATTTTCCGAAAACCGAAACACGGCTGGTCCCGAGGTTTTCGGATAAAGGATAGTCTACCTGTACTGCACATTTAGTATTTGAGTCTCGTTCCCCAGAATAGTAAATGAAATGACCAGCAAGCCAGGGCATTTATCTTTGGTTGGTGGCAAGATTGTTGGCTGCTACGTAACCTCGTGGAATCTCATCTATTGCTGCTGCATAGTGGTAGCTAGTGAATGTTCACGAAGATAAATATCTGGCCATTAAGTCTGTTTGGCTTAATAACTTGAATTTATATAGTGCGTTTAACGCAGAAAAAATACTCCAATGCACGTCACAGAAGCGTAATCAGACAAAAAACGACAACAAACCAAAGGAGGTATTAGGAGGGATAACTAAAGGCTTGGTCAGAGGTGGGTTTTAAAGAGGATCTTTAAAAGGAGCAGAGGAAGGTTTAGGGAGGTAATTTTAATAAACTGAGGGCCTAGATGGCTGAAATCATGCTGCCAATGGCAAGGCAATTTCAGGTGCACAAGAGACCAGAGTTGCAGGAACACAGAGTTCTTGGAGGGTTGTATGGCTGGAGATGGTTACAGAGATAACGAGGGGCAAGAACATGGAGAGTTGAACACGAGAATGAGCATTTTAAATGTGAGCCGTTGGAACCGGGAGCCAATGCAATGGAATCGGTGGAGATTGTGGCAATGGCTGAAGATGGCGGCTTCGGTCTTCCCAACAAAGTTGGATGTCAAACAAACAGCATAACAACAGAGGCAGCAGAGGGGTCGAGAGAAGTGGTGGTGAGGTAGAGTTGAGAGTCATTAGTATACATGTGGAACATGACCACATGGCTTCAGATGAGGTCACCAAGGAGCAGCATGTAGATAGAAACATAGAAGATAGGAGCAGGAGTAGGCCATTCGGCCTCTCGAGCCTGCTCCGCCATTCAATGCGATCATGGCTGATCATCCAAATTCAGTGCCCGGTCCCTGCTTTCTCCCCATACCCCTTGATCCCTTTAGCCTTAAGATGAGGAAGAGGAAGGGTTAAGGAGAAATCCTTGGGGAGCTCCAGAGGTAACGGTGCCCGGGCAGAATGAGAAGCCATTGCAGGAGATGATCTGACTACAGCTGGATAGTAAGTATCGAACCAAGCAAGGGCAGTCCCATTGCGCTGGGCAGTGGAGAAGAGGCGTTGGAAGGAGGATGGTATATGTTTGACCGTGTCAAAGGCTGCAGAAAGTTTGATGAGGATAAGGAGGGATAGTGCACCATGGTCACAGTCACAAGGGCTGTCGCTCGCAACTTTGCTTCAAGCCCTTTCAGTGCTGTGGTAGGAGTGGAAACCTTTAAAGTATTGGGTCCTAGATGGCTCAATATAAATAACTACAGTACTGTTTAATAACCAGTCAAAGCTATTAGCTGCATCCTTTATTGAGTGGTTGGTGGTGTACAAATGAAGTAAAGAGCTATGCAAGAGTGGCATCCTACCACATGCTTAGTTTATTAGTGAATTGTGCCACCGATCCTTTCAAAATAAGATATTTATGATCTAAACCATCATGTTCTAAAAGTGATTTTTTTTACACACATTTTAATGAATACTTCTGTATTTACTAGGACTAAAACAAGGTGAACTGATACCATTGAGTTTTTAAAGGATTAATAAAGTTATAATAAACAAAGTATTCATTGAAAATGTAGTTCCATCAAAAAACAAATTAGGAATGGAGACAACACATTCATAAGAACATAATTATGCACTGCAGAGTAATTAAATATACTTGAAACCCTGGTAAAATCATGCTACCAACCTCAAATAACTGTCGAGTCTGGTCACTTGTGGAAGGTGTTGAACTTGAGCCATTTTCAGTATTTCTACAAGAATTCCAAATATTGCATAATTAACAATGTCATAATGTATAGATTCTATAAGGATTTGCAACTAGCTATTACAGATTAATGCACAATAAGGCAGGCTGCTTTGTCTGTACCAACTGCTGGATTACATTCAGAGTCCATGTGAAAGGTAAACATAGTAACACCAGCTTCAGTTAGGAGCTATTTTGCTCAATTTTGTTTCGAAATCCTAAAAGTTCCCAAGAAGAACTGAACATAATGTGCATCAAATGTCATCAGATCCATGGACAACTCGAGATTCTCCTTTCACATTCAGTTGCAAATATCCTTTGCAAGGTTGCAGTCTGCTGCTTTCATGACCGTTCAATGTGGCCAGCCATTCATTAAAAAAAATGTTTTATGGCTCATTTTAATTTAAATAGCAACATAATCAGCAGGTTCTGTAAAAAGGAACTGACTAAGAACTAGCCTATCCTTAGTTATTATTTAAAAGAAAAGGAAAGCATAGGGAGGACCTTCAATCAACACAAAGTACTTCCTTCCCCCTCCAGCATAGGCAAGATGATTTTTTTTTTTTTCAGTACTTTTAGCACAGTTGCTTACCCCACGTTCCCCTTAGAGACCTGCCATTTTTGGCTCCTCCTCTCATTAGGAAGCTGATTCGTGGACAACAATTCCAAAGCGTAAGCAGTTCCATTGGAAATGCTGCAGATCAGCATCATATCCAGCACTTGACACTGACTCGGAGGAGTCGGAGCAGAGGGGGGTGGGAAACCAGTAATGCCCAAACAATCAGCAATAATAACATAAAAAAATCTCATCAGCTTGGAAGATAATGAGGAGAATCACTTCAGGTAGTCATGTGTTCTAGTCCTACTGACAACTAACACTCAGGTTGAACACACAAAAAGAACATAATGGAAAGTGCATTAATGACAAACCTTTGAGCCATACAAGATCTTAAGCCAGACAACTTGAATAAAATATATAAACACAGACAGACAGGTTTTTTCCCTGACCGTTACATCAATTCCACGAGAAAGTAGTTCCTCTTCCTACCCACCAACTGCCCCCTCGGCCAAGCCAATTTTCATCTCTCCACTCCTGAAGGTAGAAACTCATGTTTGCATTACAATTGGATGTGCAGTAGCAGCTTTACAGTAATTTTTTTTGACATGTACTCTGGAAGAACTTTTATCTTTGGAGTGAAGAATAGAAACATAGAAGATAGGAGCAGGAGTAGGCCATTCGGCCCCTCGAGCCTCCGCCATTCAATGAATCATGGCTGATCATCCAAATTCAGTACCCTGTTCCCGCCTTCTCCCCATATCCCTTGATCCCTTTAGCCTTAAGAAATATATCCAACTCCTTCTTGAATACATTTAATGAATTGGCCTCAACTGCCTTCTGTGGTAGAGAATTCCACAGGTTCACCACTCTCTGGGTGAAGAAATTCCTCCTCATCTCCATCCTAAATGGCTTACCCCTTATATCCTTAGACTGTGACCCCTAGTTCTGGACTCCCCGACCATCGGGAACATCCTTCCAGCATCTAGTCTGTCTAGTCCTGTTAGAATTTTATAAGTTTCAATGAGATCCCCTCTCATTCTTCTAAACTCCAGCGAGTACAAGCCCAATTGACCCAATCTCTCCTCATACGTCATTCCTGCCAATCCAGGTATCAGCCTGGTGAATCTTCGCTGCACTCCTTCCATGGCAAGAACATAGGGGAGACGAGCGGAAAAATCAAGTAGGGTATGAAAGCTTTGCAGCTGTGTTCAACACACAGACCCTTCCCAACTACGAACTTACTTTCTCCATCAGCTCTTAGCACAACTGCATCTAGTCCGCAAGGAAAAGGATACCACAAAAGGTTATTAAAATAGACTTCATTGCACCCCCAAAATTAAACACTTTTATTAAATACTCAGTTCAAACAGAGGTCAAATACTTTCCAAGCTGGTGGAACTTAAGTGAACTTCACGTTTTCATGGTGGCATAAACAGAACAGAAATTTCTGCCACCATAAAATGCACTGGCCAACTATTGATAATGCATAGAGGAGTCAGCATGATCAGCAACTTGCGCCGTACCTTCTTGTGGAGAATTTTTGCATCAGAGTATTCCATGTTATTCAAAAACATAGCAAGTTTGAAAGCAGTAACATTAGCATTAGCATTCTGTGCAGAATACAGAAGAGCTCTCAAAAAAAAACTAGGCCATTCATTATTCTTCTTGCTTCACAATCTCATAATAAATAAATTCAGCACAATATAAATAACTCTCTTTTACATCGTCTTTCAGGTGTCAAGCATTATTTGCAGTGTACATTAGATCAAGATACAGGAAACTTTGTGCTATCCGGCACTGACGGGACCGAACTGTTGCCGTCCCATCAAAACTGCCGGACAAACCAGCGCTAATGTTGAAACATACGGAGATTTGGAGCTCCGTATCTGGCAACAAACCCTGTTGCTTAGCAACAGCTTCTAAACAGTCGGCCGTACCTTGCAAGCATCTCTGTAGCTTAGCAACAGCTTCAGCGAGACCTTGCAGAGTCTGACTGGTAAAAAAAAGCAACGAAAAGAAAAAAACCTAACGAAACGGCTCCTGATTTTTGCCGGTGGCTCGAGCATTCCGGACAGTTAACCTCCGGATAAACCAAAGTTTCCTGTAGTACTCAATTAAAATACGGTAAAAAGACCTCAAATTGCTCCATCAGAAAATGGAGATGGGCATTAAGTACAGCCTACAAATGTAATAGTGTGAATCAGTGTTCCATCAAGCATCTAGCAGATATATTCAGGTTACAGAGACAAATGTTTTTCTATACTAGCAATCTCCCATGTTCACAGTAAGTTAGACAATGGTGGCAGCAAAATAATACATTGTGGGTTATATGGTACAATATTCTTAAGCTGGAACTGTATTTATCCAGCCTGTCTTTCTAAGACTTTCCAAAGTCTTGTAAATAAGCACAAGCCTGGGGTCAATTAACAGTTTAATTGTTGTTGGGAGGGGGAACGTTTGCAGATTAACAAATGCCTTTAAATTTCCAGGCCAATCTGCCAATTTCCCTCATTAACAGCAAATATCCTGCAACTGAACACTGTGAAATGATTGCCATATTTTTGTTTATTGTACACTGTACTTTGACCATATACACGGTATGCTTATAATCTCCCAAACCGTTGATCAGAGAATCAGAGGATATATTAAACTGTGAAGCTAAAGTGCAACAAGAAGAAAGTGTGTTTACAGGAACTATACTCTATATACAAGATTTTTATATGTTACTTGCTGGTGTTCCATAATGTTGCTCACATTGTGTCAGAGGTTTTACCAGAACAGGGATGTTACACCAAGTAGGATTATCGGAGACACTGCTGTTCGTGGGCTGCCATGAAGATCTAAGAGCACGGAGGAGGAGGCCTGGAGTCTGGTAGTGCTTGGTTGGGGTATTATGGACTCGCAATATTTTTTTGGGGGGGGGGGGGTGGGTGAGAGGGAAGTTCGCGGATCTGGAAGCACTGTGGAGAGTCTGGGATAACCAGCTAACTTTTTTGAGGAAGTAAAACCACGAGAGTACTGTGGTAAAGTTCTATGTGTGTTGAAGTTCTATACAAAAGGCTACTAGTTACGCTCAAAGCTGTGGGGTTTCAGGATAAAAATTGGGAATGGATGAGAAATTGGCAGAAGGGTAGAAAACAAATGGGAGAGGAGCCATGACTTGGATTCAGAAACTCTAAGCAAATTGATCGAATTTACATGGTACCAAACTGAGTGCGGGGAATTGAAGGAGGCAGCTCAAAAGCGAGTTATTCTGTAACTGCTTAACATTATTGTGGTGTGCTAAGTCAAAAGGACACTAGAAATCTCTGCATATACAGGGCTAGTACCACGATAAAGTTCAGCACTTCTAATATTCTTACAAACACAACAGACAGCTTACTCTCTTTTTTTGGTGGGAACAGGGAAATGGAAAATCACAAAATACAGTCATACCAAAAGTACTCTGCAAATTCAATTCTGATACTCATACTAGGAAACCACTACACGATTACAGTTCTACACTTAGATTGGCTGAAAAATTATAATCTATTGGTTATCTCTCTCGTCCAAAACATATTTTGGGGGGCGTTATTTTGATGTCACAGAAGTTTCTTGCAGGATCTATAATTTTTTTTTAAATTAAAAAGCTAGTTATGACATTGCTGTACAATGATGCTGTTTTACCTTGGTGCTTGATCAAGTAATTCTTCTATAAAACCAGAATCACATCTTGGACATGTATATTCCTGGGGATAGAATAAAATAACATCATGAGGAAACGAAAACAGAGTAACATTTGAAACTCTGTTAAAGAACGCCAAAAAAATCTTTTAAGTTTTTATTTTAAATATAATGTGCATATTAGTCCCGGGTAACAATATTCAGAAGTACAACTACAGCTACAGGCTAGAGTAGAAATACAGTCTGATAGCAAATACAGTCAATCTGTATCTTTTCTTCCGCCAAATGTTTGACATTTATATCTTTCAGACTCATCATTTCCCCTGTTAAAATGGTTGGCAGACAACCCTCTACTGATGCTGCTATAAAACCATCTGCTACAAGGTAGGTAGATGATTGGCACAAGATGGCTGACTTGCCAATTCTCCTTGTGCTCATCTTGCGAAGGATCTTGTCGATGTGTCAAATATTTTTAATGGTGGTCTTAAGAAGAAGGGAACCATACAAGCAAAGAAACTGCTGCAAAAAAAGTCCACATAGCCTACTCAGTGGACTTAAAATTTAAGTACCCTTCTTTATTACTTTTTTTTTTAAGTTAATAGAGAAGAATAGGAAATGCAGGCTCAACACCTCAGCAGATTGGGCCAAAGTATGAGTAGATTGGACCTTTACTCTCTGGAGTTTAGAAGAATGAGCGGTGATCTCATTGAAACACAAGGGGAAAAATTCAGTATCGCCCCTTTTGGGGCGCGATTATCAGCTGGGCGCAAAGTTTAGTGCCTGGCGCTAATTAACGCCTCCGATGGCAAACTTGGCTTTGATCGCCCCTGGAGGTGATTGGAGCGCTACATCAGGTGCTTCACACCTGTCTTAAGGTGCAAAGGCCGAGGAGCGGAGCGCTACCTCAGAGCGCTGGCGAAGCAAGGAAGGGCAAATCAAAATAAACCTGCAAAGTGCCGCTCAATACCCAAAACTCCTTCACACAGCGTTGAATCTCTCCAGAAGTCTCTCTCTCTCTCTCTCTCTCTCTCTCTCTCTGATGCGTGGTGCAAAAATGTCACCAACAAAAAAAGGCAGGAAGTGGTCGCCTTTAAATAGCGCTCCCCCAGTCCCTTTCTGACTGAAAAACGCTCCCCTCAACCTGTCGTTGCTAGCGGCAGGCGGTAAGGCAGGGGGCACCACTCAATATCCAGTCCGGGGCACTGCGCACTCGATTGAAATCACGATCTGCCGGCGCAGGAGATCGTGGCGGTAGTGTTTAGCACCGCTGCAAAATGTTTAGTTAATTTTGCGAGCAGCGCAAACATTGCCGCGCCCGGGCACTAGTTGCTTTGCGCCCCATTAGCGCCCTCTTAAGGCGCTAACGGGAGGCGCAAACAACTGAATTTTCCCCCCATAAGATTCTGAGGAGGATTGACAGGGTAGATGCCGAGAGGTTCTTTCCCCTGGCTGGAGAGTCTAGAACTAGGGGGCATAGTCTCAGGATAAGGGGTAGGCCATTTAAGACTGAGATGAGGAGGAATTTCTTCACTCAGAGGGTTGTGAATCTTAAAATTCTCTACCCCAAAGGGCTGTGGATGCTGAATCGTTGTGCATTCAAGGCGGAGATAGACAGATTTTGGGACTCTAGGGGAAATCAAGATCGGGCAGGAAAAGTAGAGTTGAGTCGAAGATCAGCCATGATTTTATTGAATTATGGCCTACTCCTGCTCCTAATTCTTATGTTCTTATCCAATTGCAGTAAAGTAAAAGCTTTAAGCCATCTTCCAAATTATGTTTTCAGCTAATTGATGATTATTGTTTTGTCAAGATTCTTTTTGTTTTTCAATTAGTTGATGCACATTTTATAAATCAGACAATATTTCAAAGTATTCCCCTAGTTTTTTTTTAAACAAGTGATGGTTAGTTCTTCGTTGGAACATCCAGGCAATGATGCTGTCTGGGAGAGAGTTCACAGACCGAATGAGCTTTGTTGCTGGTATTCCATTCAGACTTTTGGATTAAAATAGAATGTCGAGTTACAGCTGCAGCTTGAATATCCCCAACATTAGCATGAGGTTCTGGCGCGAGCACCAGCAGCTTTTGTGGCTCTGGTCCAGTCACGACCTTGACAGTCCAGCAATATCCCAAGTGCAGTAGCTAGCGTGATATTAGCTGCACAAAGTAATTTTAGTTTTATAGGTCTTAGTGAGACAGACAGACCCAGACCGGCATTTTCATTTTGAAATAATTTCTAGTTAAAAGATTATCAATTTATTTATTGGTATAGCCAATAGAAACTGGTAGCGGTCAGACTTTGACCTGGAGTAAGCCATCTTCATTCAGCCCACTGACCCTATCTTTTATTTGCCAATGTCACTACAAAGAAAAATTCACACTCATTCACTACAGCCGGTGATTATTCAGTCAGCTGATGGGCAATTGCATGCTGATAATAGGCTGAATGAATTCCAGTAACTCCATAGCTCAGTAACACATTGGGCCAGTAATTCCGGTCCCAACGCGCGAGTACGGACGGGGTACTCACGCGTGGGCCCGTTGGAAGTGCCGGATTTCAGCATGCACAGCGCATGCGCGGGAAACCGGCATTTCCTCTCCATCGAACCAAGGGGTTAAGAGGTACAACGCGTGCGCGCAGGACTCTGCGCGCACACGTTGAACTTCCTTCTTTTTGACAGGTTTGCGCGTGTGCAAGCGACTGAACTTTTTAGAAATGAAAAAAGGAGGCGTAAGGAGTGGATTCTTGCAGGTAAGTGGTCTATTATTTAAAATTATTACATTTTTTCCACAGATTCATTGTTTTTAAGGACTTTACAGTAAGGTAAGTTTATTTTTAGACCCGATTTCGTAAAAAAATATTTTTTTCAAAAATTTTATTAATTGTTTTAAATAGTTTTTTTTAGTTATTTATAGTTTATTTAATTTTTGGGATGTTTTTTAAAATTTTACTTAAAGTTAAACTAGTCTTTTGGGCGCCCGTACTTTTCATGAGTTTGACAGTCTTTACTATCAAACTCATGAATGAGTTTCCCCTCCCCTGATTGGCTGCAGAGTGCTCACCTGATCCCAGCCGGCACATCGCACTAACTACGCCGCTGGATCAGGTAAGCACATTGCGCCGACATCTGAACCGGGCCTGTGACAGGAAATGCAAGCAGGCCTGGGCTTCAGATGTCGGCGCGCAGGGTGAGTGCAGATCGGGGGCTCGTATGCGCGGCAAGCACCCGATCCTAATTTCTGGCCCAATAATTACTTATATACAATTACAGTTCAGCAACGGGAATAACCAGCACGTGTAGTATGCAATTAGGCAACATATGGGCCCGTATTTTCCGATGCCTGCGGGTGTGTACACACCCGTAGGGACATCGGAAATGTCGGTTTCAGACATGCGAAGCGCATGCACCGAAAACCGGCATTTCCGATCTGTCAAGAATGCTCTTGACAGATCGGACGCCTGCCCTGGAGAAGGGCCTCTGTGGGGGGGGGGGGGGGGGGGGGGGGGGGGAAGGGAGGAGTTCCGCTTTCTGCAGAACCTCCGCCTGCAGAAAACCCTTAGAAATCTTACGCCAGGTAAAAGCAGGCGTAAGGCCTGCTTTTACCAGCATAAGAGTTGAAAAAAAGTTTTAAAAAAAATTTCCCCACTCATTTATAATTTAAAAAATACCTTTAAAAAAAGTTTATTTTTAGCCCCATAAAAAACTCTTTTTTTCAAAAAATTTAATTTGTTTAAAATATTTAATTTAATGTAATTTTAACTCATTTTACAAACATGATGGTTTTTTAAAAAATTATTTAATGCTTTGATGTGTTTTTGGGGCGATCTCCATTCATACTTTTGACGGGTCTATCTGTCAAATGTATGAAGGGAGATTCCCTTCTATTGGCTGGCCTGGCCCACGTGATCCCGGGGAGGCTTGCGAACCGCCTGCGCCCCTGGGATACGTGGGCCCTGCGCATTTAGACTGTGGAGAGGCCCAGGAGCGGAAGTGTCCGGACCTCGGGAGCCCTCCGGTAAGAGCGTAAATTTTTTCCCAATAGGAGGCCTCTGCACGCGGGAAGCCTCCTGGTGGAAATTAGGGGCCATTGTTTAACCACACAAGCAATCTTTTTCTGATAAAAAGCAAAGCTGAGAAATGACCACACAAAAGCACGGTAAAATTCCCCTGTCTTTATATTCAGTCAATAGATTCCATACATTTAACTAATGTGAAAGTAAACCAAAAACAATCAGTTACATTTTACTAAGTTAGAATTTACTTATTTCAAATGACATTTAAAAATGGTCAGCTTTAAAATAGAGATGTGCAGAAGACAAAACAAAATTCTAAAATCATGGAGTGGCCATAATTTGGTTTTACACTGTTGTGGCAGCCAATCACAGCAACAATTACACTGCCTGCCTTAAAACATAGTGAAAATGCCCATAATCCCTTTTATCAGCATATAGTCGCATAGCTGATTTAATAGTTAGCAAATCTTCAATCGCTTCCTTAATCAATCAAGCTATGGTAAATGCAATTTATATAATACATCAGTCATGGGACAAAGTACATAATTGTGCCCAATTCCATGAAATAGACATGACAAATTCATGGAAAATTTCATGTATATTCAGTACTGTGTACAAGACAAATTCTTCCCCGTACAAGTCACACTTTATTCTCAAGGTAACATTTGAGCAAAGTTCTTCTCCACAGAAATGGAGAGGAAATTGGAGGATAAGTTACATACTTACCCAACAAATGGCTACATGCATCAAAAAAACATACATTTGCAGCTTTGACATGGTTTTCCCAACAAGCCCTTGATCACTTTCCTGTCTGCTTTCTATATACACCCACAAGGTAGAATCGGCAAGAAATTAAATTGCAACGATACTTTGTTAAATGATTAAAAAATACAATTTGTTCTAAACATTTAATCAGTGTAGAAGGTTGCAATTATAATCGTACACATACCATTTTAAATTCTGGCAACAAGAAGGAAACATTTAAAAATTGGCTGACTTAGACAGAAAACATGTCCTTCCCATGTCTAACTCTGATACACTCCTCGCCTATTACATATGGCAGAACAAAACCACCGTACCCTTCCCATGCACATGCAAAACAGTCACTGCACTGCTCCCCTGTATTCAGCGCCACAGCTAGTCACTACACTCCTGCCCTGTACTTACAGCATCACAAATCCAGTTATTTCCATCTATTTAAAATGTGAAATATTTTAGAACCAAATAATCTTTGGATTATTTTGAGGTAGGCACACAATGCAATTCTATTCCTGCACTAAGTACCTGTCTTGCATATTTTACATCTGTGGAAAGTGAAATATGTTTGCATTTTATTGCAATCCAAAAGATATGGTGAGCATTAAATAGTACCATTGGTCTGGTCCAAAGGATAAAGAGGCAGTGTACTAATCCAACACTGTGTGAATCTTTTCAATCTGTATTTTTAATCTCAAGTATGAACAATAAATTTGTTTGCCGTCTTCTCCCATTCACTCATTTAAAAAGGTCTCTGTTTCTGAAACAGAGCATGCAGAAGGTATGTTTGATTGCATCATAAACTAACCAAGACAAGATTATTTTATGGCTGCTAATGCCACAGCTAAGAATAATTATAAATGAAAATTAAAAATGATAACTACTGCTAGTTACTTAAAGCTACTTAGCTGCACCAGTCAGGTCAGCTGTGGCTCAGTTGGTCGCACTCTCGCCTCAGAGTCAGAAGATTGTGGGCTCAAGTCCCACTCCCGAGACTTCAGCACAAAAATCTAGGTCGACACTCCAGGGCAGTACTGAGGGAGTGCAGCACTGTCGGAGGTGCCGTCTTTCGGATGAGACGTTAAACCAACTTCTGCTCTCTCAGGTGGATGAAAAAAGATTTCAAAGAGCAGGGGGAGTTATCCCCGGTATCCTGGCCAATATTTATCCCTCAATCAACATCGCTAAAAACAGATTATCTGGTCATTATCACATTGCTGTTTGTGGGACCTTGCTGTGTGCAAATTGGTTGCTGCGTGTCCTACATTACAACAGTGACTACACTTCAAAAGTATTTCATTGGCTGTACAGTGTTTTGGGATATCATTAGGTCGTGAAAGGTGCTATATAAATGCAAGTCTCTCTTTTACAAGTTACATAGAATATACAGCACAGAAACAGGCCATTCGGCCCAGCCAGTCTCTGCTGGTGTTTGTACTCCACACCAGTCTCCTCCCATTCTATCCAGCTCATCTCAGCCTTTCAGCATATTTCTATTCCCTTTTCTCTCATGTACTCGTCTCGTTTCCTTTTGAAAGCATCCAAGCTATTTGCCTCAACCACTTCCTGTGGTAGCAAGTTCCGCATTCTAACCACTTTGAGTGAAGAAATGTCTCATTTCCCCAGTGAATTTATTAGTAACTATCTTTTATTTATGGCCCCCTGTTTTGGATTCTCCCACAAGTGGAAACATTCTTTCCAAATCTACCCTGTCCAACCCATTCATAATTAAGACCTCCATCAGGTCACCTCATAGTCTTCTCTTTCCTAAAAGAAAAAAGCTCCAACTTGTTCAATCTTTCCAGATAGCTGTAATCTTTCAGTTCTGGTACCATCCTTGTAAATCTTGTTTTGCACTTTTAGTGCTTCTATGCCCTTTTTATAGTATGGAGACCAGAACTATTCACAGTAGTCCAAGTGCAGCCTGACCAGTATCCTATACAAGTTTAACATAACTTCACTACTTTTGAATTCTATACCCTAGAAATAAATCCCAATGCTTTGCTGACCTGCGATGCTGCTTTTAATGATTATTTCACCTATATCCCTTTGCTCTTCCACCCCATTCAGTTTCTTATTTTCTAAGGTGCAGGTGATGTTTCTATTTTTCCTACCAAAGTGCATCGCCTCCCATTTTTCTATGTTCAAGTTCATTTGCCACTTAACTTCCCAGTTCTTTTATTATGCTGCATTCTTCCTCAGTATTAGTTATACCTCCCTCCCAAAGTTTAGTATCATCTGCAAATTTTGATATCGAGTTACTTGTTCCTAAATCAAAATCTTTAATGTAAATTAGGAATAACAGTGGTCTCAGCATCTTTGTGGAACACCGCTTTCTACCTTCCTCCAATCTGAATAACTACCCTTTACCCATACTCTCTGCTTTCTATTTTTAGACAATTTACTATCCATCCAGCTATTTGTCCCCTGACTCCACACGCCTTAACCTTTGTCATTAGCCTACCGTGTGGTATTTTATCGAAGGCCTTTTGAAAAACCAAGTATATGGCATCTACTACATTACCCTTGTCTACTCTTTCCATTACCTCTTCAAATAATTCTCAGGTTAAGCATGACTTAGCCTTTCAGGATCCGTGCTGACTATTTTTTAGTTCCAAGGTTTTGTTTATCTCCCTTTTTGTATATAGGAACAACATTAGCTGACAAGACACATACATATCTCAGACCTGGGGTTTTATCCTCTTAGTTTTGCCAGTTTGTCAATTATTTTCTCCCTTTCTATCCCTACTGTATTAATTAATGTTCTTTTTAAGCTCATCCTCAAGTGGTGTCTATTTCGTTACCTTCTTTATAAAAACTGGAGGCAAAGTAGTTATTCAATACTTCTGCCATTTCTCTGTCATTACCTGTGAGTTTATCTTGCTCATCCTTTCGTGGCCCTATCCCTATTTTAATTTTCCTTTTGTTATTTGTGTGTCTATAGAACATGTTATTATTTTTTTATATTCCTTGATAATTTGAGTTTGTAATTTCTCTTTGCCTGATTATTTTTTTTTTTTAAACTTCTTCGTATTCCCTTCTGCCCTCCTCTCCTTTAGTATCCAGGTACTTCTTGTATGTCTTTTTCTTTCAATTCAATTTTCCCTTTAGTTCTTTATTCATCCAGGGTGCCCCATTGTAGAAACTCAATTCCCTTTTCTTCTTTCGCTACTTCTTCCTGCCAGTTTATATCTCCCATGATTACTATTCTATGCCTGCTACTCACTTCAGAGATTTGCCTACGTCTTTCTTTCTCCAATTCCCTTCCAATATTTGATCGTCTATAGTATACCCTATTAGGGTGATGGATCCCTTATCTTTTAGCTCAATCCATACGGATTCTGTATCCATCTTACTGTAAGTAACAACCTTTATGCTATTTATTGCTCATCCTAGTTACTAGGCTACTTCAGAGAGCAGTTTAGAGTCAACTACATTGGTATGGGACTGGAGTCACATATAGGCCAGTTAATATTCCCTAAAGAATATTAGTAACCTAGCTGGGTTATTACAACAGCTTCAGGATGACTTTTTACTGATACCAGCTTTTTAATTTTTACTTTAAAAAAAAAATCAAATCAAATCAACTTTTATTGTCATTGTTAGTGCACAAGTGCAGTACAACGAAATGTAGGTTTGCGGCTCCAGAGAGTGTACATTTAGATTAAATTAAACGGAATTAAAATTCTCCAACTGGCATGGTGGGACTTGAACTCGCGTGCTCTGGATTACTAGTCCAGTAACATAAACTACTACACGACCATATTCATTACCTTTGAACAACTGGATCTTACTTTGAGCCTATAATTCCTCATACAGCAAGTTTATCTACTCACATGCACATTATATCCCAAATTGAACCCAGTAACTCAAATGTCAGTGCTCACCATTTGTGCCCAAATATCTTAACTCAACATCATTCACAGAGGTTAGTGTAGTGGTTCTGGTGATAGACTAGCAACCCACAGGTCATAAGCTCATATCCCACCATGACAAGTTGCAAAACTAAATTCAATAAATCTAGTAACAGTGGGCTAGCACCAGGAAAAATATGAAAGCTGTAATCTCATGGTCTGGCATATCCCTCACGCCTCCATTACGATCAAGTTGGATGACCAACCCCAGCTCAATGATGATTGTAGAAGAGCATGCCAGAAGCAGCACCAGGCATACCTGAAAATGACGTACCAACCTGGTGAAGATACAACACGGGACTACATGCATGCTAAACAGCAGAAGCAGCATGCTATAAAACAGAGCTAAGCGATCCCTCAACCAAAGGATTAAGTCAAAGCTCTGCAGTACTATCACATCCAGTTGCGAATGGTGGTGAGCAATTAAGCAACTAACTGGAGGAGGCAGCTGCAGGAATTCCCCATCCTCAATTATGTCGGAGCAAAATGATGCGAGTGCAAAAGGCAAGGCTTGAGCAATCGCAACCATCTTCAGCCAGAAGTGCCAAATGAATTATCCTTCTTGGTTTCTTCCTGAGGTCCCTACCATCACAGGTGCCATTCTTCAACCAATTCGATTCACTCCAGAAAAAAAAAAAATCAGCTGAGTGCACTGGACACAGCCAAGACTATGGGTTCCAACAACATCCTGGCTGAAGGCCTGTGCTCCAGCACTAGCCGCACCGCTAGCCAAGCTGTACGAGTACAAATTACTGTCCATCAGCTTGGTCTCAATCAGAAAAATGGAAGGAGTCATCAACAATGCTATTAAGCAGCACTTAGTCACCAATAACCATTTGGGTTCCACCAGGACCACTTGGCTCTAGACCTCATTATAGCCTTGGTCCAAACATGGACACAAGAGCTGAATTCCAGAGGTGTGTTGAGCAATGTTCCCATTAAGCCGCGTGGCCGCGCAGTGCTCTGGAGCTCACCGGCTTTTAAATGGGAAAAAAAAACGCACATGCGGAATTTTGAAGGGGCCGCGCAGCCCAAAAAAATTGGTGAGGAGTGGCATTAAGGTCGCATTCAACCGAGCGTGGCGAGGAAGCCCAATAAATCTGGTCAATATGGATCAGGGAGAAACTCTCCAGCATCTGGAGTCATTCCTGGCTCAAAGGAAGATGGTTGTGGTCATCATCTCAGCCCCAGGACATCGCTGCTGTAGTTCGTCAGGGCACATCCCTCAGGGCAGCATCCTAGGCCCAACTATCTTCAACTGCTTCATCAGTGACCTTCCTTCCATCATAAGTAGGGCTGTTCTCTGATGATTGCCCAGTGTACAGCTCCATTCATTATCTGATAAATTATGAAGCAGTCTGTACCCGCATGCAGCAAGGCCTGGACAACATCCAGGCTTGGGCTGATGTCTGGCATGTATGTAACTTGCCACCTAAGTGCCAGGAAATGACCATCTCCAAGAGAACCTAGCCACCTGCCTTTGACATTCGATGACAAATACCCCACCATCAACATCCTGAGCGCGAGGTTGGGGAGGTCGCCACTGACCAGAATCTCAACTGGACCAACCACATAAATGTCGCAGTTACTAAAGCAGTCTAAGGTTGGCTATTCTGCACCAAGCGGCTCACCTACAGACTGCACTGCCTTCTGCACGGCCTGCCTCCCCTAATGCGCAGCCCATTCAAACCTCTGCGCTTGCACGGTACCTACAATGTAAAAGCCGGTGAGTGGCCTGCACAGGACCTCTCAGACCACTGCGGGCTGTGCAGCTTAGCGGGAACATTGTCCCAAAGCCTCTCCACCACCTACAAGGCACAAGTCAGGAGTGTGATGGAATACTCTCCATTTCTCTGACTGGGTGCAGCTGCAACACTGGACATCATCCAGTCAAAGCAGTCTGCTTGATCTGCACCCCAACCACCAGCTTAAACATTCACTCCCTCCACCACTGGCATACAGTGGCTACAGTGTGTACTATCTACAGGGTGCACTGCAGCAATTCGCCACGGCTTCTTTGACAGCACTTCCCACACCCACAACCTCCTGCATCTAGAGGACAAAGGCAGCTGATGCTTGAGAACACCATCAGCTCCAAATTCTACTCCAAGTCACGCATCATCCTGACTTGAACATATACCGCAGTTCCTCCATCATTGCTGGGTTAAAATCCTGGAACTCCCTACCTAACAGCATTGTGGGCGTAGCTTCACCACACGGACTGCAGCAGTTCAAGATGCCGGCTCACCACCATTTTCTCAAGGGCAACTAGGGCTGGGGAATAAATGCTGGTCTTGCCAGCAACACTCATATCCCATGAATGAATTTTTTTAAATCCTAAGAAACCAACTGTTCAGGGAAGGGCATATGCCATCCCTGCCTAAGCTAGCCTATGTGACACCAGTGCACATAGAAACAGAAGATAGGAGCAGGAGTAGGCCATTCGGCCCCTCGAGCCTACTCCGCCATTTAATGGAATCATGGCTGATCATCCAAATTCAGTACCCTGTCCCTGCTTTCTCCCCATATCCTTTGATCCCTTTAGCCTTAAGAAATATATCTAACTCCTTCTTGAATATATTTAACTAGCTGGGGAGCCCCGCGTTGCGAGGGCAATTTTGGGGCGCTTGGTCTCCCTGCCCCTGTGTGTCCCCCCCCTCTCCCTGTCATGTCCTCTCCCTGTCCTATCCCTCCCTCCCCTCCCCCACACCCCTCCCCTCTGTCCCTCTCTCCGGCCCCTCCCCCTGCCTAGCGCCTGAGGTCCGGAGCTGAGGTCCCCCGCGTATCGCGCGGCTGATGGACGGCCGCTGTGGGCGGGCGGGCGGCGCATGCGCGGTCAGCGCGAGGCCCCCGCGATTTCCCGAGGCTCGCCCCCCCCCCCGCGATTTCCCGAGGCTCTCCCCCCACCCCCCCCGATTTCCCGAGGCTCTCCCCCCCACCCCCCCGATTTCCCGAGGCTCTCCCCCCCACCCCCCCCGATTTCCCGAGGCTCTCCCCCCCACCCCCCCCGATTTCCCGAGGCTCTCCCCCCCCACCCCCCCCGATTTCCCGAGGCTCTCCCCCCCACCCCCCCCGATTTCCCGAGGCTCTCCCCCCCACCCCCCCCGATTTCCCGAGGCTCTCCCCCCCACCCCCCACGATTTCCCGAGGCTCTCCCCCCCACCCCCCCCGATTTCCCGAGGCTCTCCCCCCCACCCCCCCCGATTTCCCGAGGCTCTCCCCCCCACCCCCCACGATTTCCCGAGGCTCTCCCCCCCACCCCCCCCGCGATTTCCCGAGGCTCTCCCCCCACCCCCCCCGCGATTTCCCGAGGCTCTCCCCCCACGATTTCCCGAGGCTCTCCCCCCAGCCCCCCCGATTTCGGCTCTCCCCCCAGCCCCCCCGATTTCCGAGGCTCTCCCCCCCACCCCCCCCCGCGATTTCCCGAGGCTCTCCCCCCACCCCCCCCGCGATTTCCCGAGGCTCTCCCCCCCACGATTTCCCGAGGCTCTCCCCCCAGCCCCCCCGATTTCCCGAGGCTCTCCGCCCCCACCCCCCCCCGCGATTTCCGAGGCTCTCCCCCCACACCCCGTCCCGCGCGATTTCCCGAGGCTCTCCCCCCACCCCCCCGCGATTTCCCGAGGCTCTCCCCCCACCCCCCCCCCGCGATTTCCCGAGGCTCTCCCCCCCGACCCCCCCCCCGCGATTTCCCGAGGCTCTCCCCCCCACCCCCCCCCGCGATTTCCCGAGGCTCTCCCCCCACCCCCCCCTGCGATTTCCCGAGGCTCTCCCCCACCCCCCCGCGATTTCCCGAGGCTCTCCCCCACGATTTCCGAGGTCCCCCCACCCCGCGATTTCCCGAGGCTCTCCCCCACCCCCCCCGCGATTTCCCGAGGCTCTCCCCCCACCCCCCCCGCGATTTCCCGAGGCTCTCCCCCCACGATTTCCGAGGCTCTTCCCCCACCCCCGCGATTTCCGAGGCTCTCCCCCCACCCCCCCCGCGATTTCCGAGGCTCTCCCCCCACCCCCCCGCGATTTCCCGAGGCTCTCCCCCACCCCCCCGCGATTTCGAGGCTCTCCCCCCACGATTTCCGAGCTCTTCCCCCCACCCCCGCGATTTCCCGAGGCTCTCCCCCCCCCCGCGATTTCCCGAGGCTCTCCCCCCCCCCCGATTTCCCGAGGCTCTCCCCCCCCCCCGCGATTCCCGAGGCTCTCCCCCACGATTTCCCGAGGCTCTCCCCCAGCCCCCCCGATTTCCCGAGGCTCTCCCCCCCACCCCCCCCCGCGATTTCCCGAGGCTCTCCCCCCACCCCCCCCGCGATTTCCCGAGGCTCTCCCCCCACCCCCCCCGCGATTTCCGAGGCTCTCCCCCCACCCCCCCCCGGCGATTTCCCGAGGCTCTCCCCCCCACCCCCCCGCGATTTCCGAGGCTCTCCCCCACCCCCCCCGCGATTTCCCGAGGCTCTCCCCCCACCCCCCCCGCGATTTCCCGAGGCTCTCCCCCACCCCCCCGCGATTTCCCGAGGCTCTCCCCCACCCCCCCGCGATTTCCCGAGGCTCTCCCCCCCCCCCGCGATTTCCGAGGCTCTCCCCCACCCCCCCGCGATTCCCGAGGCTCTCCCCCACGATTCCCGAGGCTCTCCCCCACCCCCGCGATTTCCCGAGGCTCTCCCCCCCCCCCCGCGATTTCCGAGGCTCTCCCCCCCCCGCGATTTCCCGAGGCTCTCCCCCCCCCCGGCGATTTCCCGAGGCTCTCCCCCCCCCGGCGATTTCCCGAGGCTCTCCCCCCCCGCGATTTCCCGAGGCTCTCCCCCCCCCCGCGATTTCCCGAGGCTCTCCCCCTCCCCCCCCGCGATTTCCCGAGGCTCTCCCCCCCCCTCCCCCCCGCGATTTCCCGAGGCTCTCCCCCCTCCCCCCCGCGATTTCCCGAGGCTCTCCCCCTCCCCCCCCGCGATTTCCCGAGGCTCTCCCCCCCCCCCCTATTAAATTGTTATTTAATTCCCTAACACATCATTAAAATATTTACCTTAGTTCCCTAACACACAGAAAGTGTGGGGGAAAAAGTGTGAAAAATCAAGATGGCGGCCACTCACCTCGGTTCAGAAGGATAAGGCCCGCCCACACACGCACCGATTGGTCGACCGGTCAGGTCACCGAAGCGTAGGATTGGTCAATCGTCGAGTCACTCGACACTCAACTGTAGGAAGGAACCCGCCGTCCGATTGGTGGACCTCGACGTCACACGGTCGCTAATGAGATGCTAATGAGCGGAACGCTGAACGTTTTTGGATACCGCGGGCGGGATTTTTGTCCGGCCGAAACGTAAATACGCCTATGACCGGTCCGGAATCGCAAGCTTTCTTTTGAGGCGACGCACGCGTCGGTACGCTCTGTAACTTTCAAACGTATAGAAGACAGACAGACAGACAGACATCGGGACAGACAGAAGAGCCGCTTATATATATAGATGAATGGTTCTGCTGAGGGAGTATGAGCAGCTGGGGACCAATTGAAAAACAGAACCACAAGGGTAATAATCTCTGGTTACTACCTGAGCCACGAGCAAATTTGGCTAGGGTAAATAAAATCAGAGAGTTAAATGCGTGGCTCAAAGACTGTTGTGGGAGAAATGGGTTTTGCTTCTTGGGACACTGGCACCAGTACTGGGACAGGAGAGAGCTGTTCCGTTGGGACGGACTTCACTTGGCCAGTGCTGGGACTAGAATCCTGGTGAATCGAATAACTAGGGCTGTAGAGAGGGCTTTAAACTAATTAGTGGGGGGGGGGGGGGGGGGGGGGAGGTTTCAAGAGAGCGAAAAATAAAAATGTCAGCGGAGAAGGCAATAGAGCAAGGTAGCAGTGGGGGAATTAAAAACCAGAGTGTGTCAGGAAGGGACAGAATGTATAAAGGTAAAGTAGTAAAGGGGGTAAAAGCAGGAATAAATTGTCACAAAACATATTTAAAAGTTCTTTATCTGAATGCACGCAGCATTCTTAACAAAATAGACAAGTTGACGGTACAAATAACTACACATGGGTATGATCTGGTGGCCATTACAGAAACATGGCTGCAAGGTGACCATGACTGAGAACTAACCATCCAGGGGTATTTGACAATTAGGAAGGACAGACAGGAAGGAAAGGGAGGTGGGGTGGCTATGTTAATAAAGGATGGAATCACTGCAATAGTGAGAAATGATATTGGGTCAAAGGATCAGGATAGTGAAACAGTTTGGGTGGAGATAAGGAATAATAAGGGGAAAAAGTCACTAGTGGGCGTAGTCTATAGGCCTCCTAACAGTTGCAACTCTATTGGTCGAAGTATAAATCAGGAAATAGTTGGGGCTTGTAATAAGGGAACAGCTTTAATCATGGGGGATTTTAACTTTCATATTGACTGGACAAATCAAATTGGGCAGGGCAGCCTTGAGGAAGAGTTCATAGAGTGCATTAGGGACGGGTTCCTTGAGCAGTATGTTACTGAACCAACCAGGGGGCAGGCAATCTTGGGTCTGATCCTGTGTAATGAGACAGGATTAATAAAAAATGTCCTAGTAAAGGATCCCCTTGGAATGAGTGACCATAATATGGTTGAATTCCAAATTCAGTTGGAGGGCGAGAGAGTTGGATCTCAAACCAGCGTACTAAGCTTAAATAATGGAGACTATGAAGGTCTGAGAGCAGAGTTGACTAAAGTTGACTGCGAAAATAGATTAAAGTGTAAGACGGTACATGAGCAGTGGTGTACATTCAAGGAGATATTTCACAACTTTCAAGAATATATTCCACTGAGGAAAAAGGGGCGTAAAAGAAAAGACAGCCATCCGTGGCTAAGTAAAGTAATAAAAGATAGTATCCGACTGAAAACAAGGGCATATAAAGTAGCCAAATCTAGTGGGAGGATAAAAGATTGGGAAGCATTTAAAAGCCAGCAAACAATAACTAAAAGATTAATTAAGAAAGGAAAGATAGATTATGAAAGTAAACTAGCAAAAAGTATAAAAACAGATAGCAAGAGTTTCTACAGTTATATAAAAAGAAAAAGGGTGGCTAAAGTGAATGTTGGTCCCTTAGAGGACGAGACCGGGAAATTAGTGGTGGGGAACATGGAGATGGCAAAAACGCTGAACAAATATTTTGTATCAGTCTTTACAGTAGAGGACACTAAAAATATCCCAACACTGGACAAACAGGGGGCTATAGGGGGGTGGGGGGGGGGGGAAGGAGCTAAACACGATTAAAATCACTAAGGAGGTGGTACTCGGTAAGATAATGGGACTAAAGGCGGATAAATCCCCTGGACCTGATGGCTTACATCCTAGGGTCTTGAGAGAAGTAGCGGTAGGGATTGCGGATGCATTGGTGGTAATTTTCCAAAACTCCCTGGATTCAGGGAAGGTCCCAGCAGATTGGAAAACTGCTAATGTAATGCCCTTATTTAAAAAGGGAGGTAGACAAAAGGCTGGAAACTATAGACCAGTTAGCCTAACATCTGTGGTTGGTAAAATGTTGGAGTTCATTATTAAGGAAGCAGTAACAGGACATTTGGATAAGCATAATTTAATCGGACAGAGTCAGCATGGTATTATGAAGGGGAAGTCATGTTTGACAAATTTGCTCGAATTCTTTGAGGACGTAACAGGGTGGATAAAGGGGAACCAGTGGATGTGGTGTATTTGGACTTCCAAAAGGCATTTGACAAGGTGCCACACAAAAGATTACTGCACAAGATAAAAAAAATCACGGGATTGGGGGTAATATACTGGCATGGGTGGAAGATTGGCTATCTAACAGAAAACAGAGAGTTGGGATAAATGGTTCATTCTCGGGTTGGCAATCAGTAACTAGTGGTGTTCCGCAGGGGTCAGTGCTGGGACCCCAACTCTTTACAATCTATATTAACGATTTGGAGGAAGGGACCGAGTGCAACATATCCAAGTTTGCCGACGATACAAAGATGGGAGGGAAAGCAATGAGTGAGGAGGGCATAAAAAACCTGCAAAAGGACATAGACAGGCTAAGTGAGTGGGCAGAAATTTGCCAGATGGAATATAATGTTGGAAAGTGTGAGGTTATGCGCTTTGGCAGAAAAAATCAAAGAGCAAGTTATTATCTAAATGGAGAGAAACTGCAAAGTGCTACAGTACAAAGGGATCTGGGGGTCCTGGTGCATGAAACAGAAGGTTAGTATGCAGGTACAGCAGGTGATCAGGAAGGCCAATGGAATCTTGGCTTTTATTGCAAGGGGGATGGAGTATAAAAGCAGGGAAGTCTTGCTTCAGTTATACAGGGTACTGGTGAGGCCACACCTGGAATACAGCGTGCAGTTTTGGTTTCCATATTTAAGAAAAGATATACTTGCTCTCGAGGCAGTTCAGAGAAGGTTCACTCGGTTGATTCCGGAGATGAGGGGGTTGACTTATGAGGAAAGGTTGAGTAAGTTGGGCCTCTACTCATTGGAATTCAGAAGAATGAGAGGCGATCTTATCGAAACATATAAGATTGTGAGGGGGCTTGATCGGGTGGATGCGGTGAGGATGTTTCCACTGATGGGTGAGACTAGAACTAGGGGGCATAATCTTAGAATAAGGGGCTGCCCTTTCAAAACTGAGATGAGGAGAAACTTCTTCACTTAGAGGGTAGTAAATCTATGGAATTTGCTACCTCAGAGAGCTGTGGAAGCTGCGACATTAAATACATTTAAAACGGAGATAGACAGTTTCCTAGCCAATAAGGGAATTAGGGGTTACGGGGAGTGGGCAGGGAAGTGGACGTAAGTCTAGGTTCTGATCAGCCATGATCCTATTGAATGGTGGAGCAGGCCCGAGGGGCCGTATGGCCTACTCCTGCTCCTACTTCTTATGTTCTTATGTAATTGGCCTCAACTGCCTTCTGTGGTAGAGAATTCCACAGGTTCACCACTCTCTGGGTGAAGAAATTCCTCCACATCTCTGTCCTAAATGGCTTACCCCTTATCTTTAGACTGTGACCCCTGGTTCTGGACTCCCCCGCCATCGGGAACATCCTTCCTGCATCTAGTCTGTCTAGTCCTGCTAGAATTTTATAAGTTTCAATGAGATCCCCTCTCATTCTTCTAAACTCCAGCGAGTATAAGCCCAATTGACCCAATCTCTCCTCATACGTCATTCCTGCCATCGCAGGAATCAGCCTGGTGAATCCTCGCTGCACTCCCTCCAT
The DNA here is from genome assembly GCF_052327205.1 of Somniosus microcephalus. Lineage (NCBI taxonomy): Eukaryota > Metazoa > Chordata > Chondrichthyes > Squaliformes > Somniosidae > Somniosus > Somniosus microcephalus. The sequence goes on from NC_140999.1 coordinate 19,694,450, forward strand.
GGCCAAGAACATCCTTCCTCAGATAAGGCGACCAAAGCTGCACACAATACTCAAGATGTGGTCTCACCAAGGCCCTGTACAACTGCCGCAAGACATCCTTGTTCCTGTACTCGAATCCTCTCGCTACGAAGGCCAACATACCATTTGCCTTCAGTATATGGTTGACTCGCAATGCCACTTGAAACAGCCTAACAAACCGCTACCTTCTTGGGGCAAACTAGAGACGAGCAATAACTGCACCAAATCCACCAATGAACCAGCTAACAGAATGAAATACTTCAAATTTTAAAAAAAACATTAACCATATAATTCAGCTGGACAAATACTGACCAGTGTTAAGTGTTGTCACTAGATTTAACTTTAATCTGTACTACTTTTAATCTCTCAAACTGCTCTCACTAAGAGCACCATCAGTACTTTGTCTTATATTACACAGCTGAAAATACCCTCTACAGACACCTCAAATTTGAAAGAACAAAATCTACGCTTGTGTTTCTAAGTTTTTTTCCCCCCAGTTGAAGTGGATACAAGACAAAAATGTAGATGGTCTCCACTGTGCTTTACTGAAATTCTAATCGCAACGGTTTTTGTTGCCTTTTGATATGGTGCAATGTTTGAATGGTGCCCAGTTACGTCTGATAACTTTGCGAATAGTTTCAATACCTCCTCATAGTTTATCTTTGTATGCTTGCTTATGTGTACGCAAGGACAATTAAGAGTTCAAAAGGAGAAAACGTCTGATTAATTTTTTTAAATTGTAACAAGAATTGCATTCATTCACTATCTTTTTGTTCATATCTGTCAAAAATGAGTTGCTCTGCAGTAGCAGCTGTGTGTCTTTTTTCCCCCCAGGATGTATTTACGTGATTATGAAATTGCCTGCATCAAGGATTCGTAGGTCAGGAACAGCATAGCCAGGTGCAATAATGCCTTATCATCTTGCTAGCACGGGATTTTCCACCCATTAAAATGAATGGGAGGAAACATCACAGGCTGGTGAAAGTGCAGAAGCGGAAAACCTCGGCCATTGCGTTTTAATCTAAGAGTACCCTCCACTGCATCAGTGTGAAATCATCTTCACCTCTCATATCACCCATCAATCGGACGCTACGAGGAGATTGCCAGAGAGGAAACGTTCATCCCATCTGTCAGGCCTCCACTAAATCATTGTGCCATCCAAAATGATGGTCCCTCACATCAGCTTTTAGGTAGAGGGGCACAACCTTGAGGGGTGAAAGGGTGCAGAGGAAGATGTGACAGGTTATTTCAGCTAGCGTCAGGTAGGTCATGAACTGGTGTGTCACTTATATTGTATAAAGAAAATTGTTTGGCTACATTGGCATCATCTTTGGCACAAGTTATAGTCGTCGCCAGCTAATAAACCAAAAATACCAAAATCATGCAATTAGCTCATTGATAATCCAAGCAATTTTCCATTACAGCCCTAAACACCAGATAAAGTAAATGGCTTCAATTTAATCACATCAGTCTAAAAGGATTCATGTAGTAAATACACAAGCCTATTGATACAGGGCCCATTAATTGACTAGTGAAAACTCCTGGAGACAACACTCTTAAATGATTTAGCTTTTCCCTTGACCCAAGCACTTTGGGTTAAATTCCCTACCTAATATCTAAAACGACTAACATCCAGTATTGTAGTCTCAGTCAACACTTTAATTATAGTGAATAACAGAAAATGCACTTGGAAGTATAACACTACTTTAAATATGTTGCTGCAAAAAAATCTACAGTACTCTAGCTTTTTCACAATTATAGTAATTTTTTACTTTTGCCTTTATCAATCCCCTACATAAACTTGTCCTCATCCAAAGCTCTGCTGCCCGTATCTTAACTCGCTCTAAGTCCCGTTCACCCATCATCCTGTCCTTGCTGACCTACACTGGCTCCCAATCTGACAATGCCTCAATTTTAAAATCCTCATTTTTTTTCAAATCCCTCAATGGCCTCGCCCCTCCCTATCTCTGTGACACTCCCCCAGCTCGACAAGCCTTGGAGAGATCTGTGCTCCTCCAATTCTGTCATCTTGCGCATCCCTGATTTTAGTCGCTCCACCATTGGCGGCCGTGTTTTCAGCTGCCTGGGCCTGAAGCTCTGAAATTCCCTCCCTAAACCTCTCCGCCTCTCCCTCCTCCTTTAAGATACTCCTCAAAACCTACCTCTTTGACCAAGTGTTTGGTCATCTGACCTGATATTTCCTTTTTTGATAACGGTCTTGTTAAGCTGCTATGGACGTTTTGCTACGTTAAAAAGGAGCTATATAAATGCAAGTTGTTGTTGTTATGCTCAATGTGAACAATACACTTTTTGGCATACAGTAATCTTAACTTAGATGTTGTACAGGCTGGATAAATGCACAGTAAAGCAACCTCTGTACTGCTGCAGCAATGAACATCGACTCCCATCTCAAAAGAGCAATGTACTGCACTAGTGTCACCCTACCACCATCCTTATTGCTTCTGGTCAGGCTGTACAATGGACTCAGGCTCATTGCGAGCTGGGTTCAGACTGGGAGGAGATGGAGGGGAGACAACTCCTCAATCTGGACTGGATTCAAATCAAGGTTCCACAGGAAAAGGTTCTAATCCACTGCCTCCCTAGCAGTAGAAATAAATTCACACAGCTCAAATTTATAGTTTACCTGAATCAAAATGCAGTGCAAATGTAATCCTAACCAAATTCATATAACTTGCAGCTAGTTACACCTTGTCATTGCTATTATACACATTAATGCTATTTCACACCGTGAATGTTATTCTGCAAGTGAAAACAATGCTCACTGTTCCAATCACAAGCTGCACTGTTAAAAGCACTGTGCAATTATTCACTTCATAAAAGCAGAGTAACCCTTCACAAACAGACATCACTAGAACAAAGGAATACCAATAACAGAATGGATCCTGAAGCCAGACTGCCATGGAAACTAGTGTACTGAATTATGTACAGAAATACTCAACCACATTTTAAAATTTAAAGAAATACTTCTAACCTTTTTTCACTAAACACTAACAAGTATAACATACGAATATGGCAACAGTGTATTATTAGGTTAAATTCACTTGGGGGAAGGATGTTCATTCAGTTGCACCTGCAGCCCTTCCAATTAGAGGTCTTTCACACTCATGGTATCACTACCACTGCAATACTTTCAAAATATTCTGTTTATGCATGGTGTCGAATTAAAAAACTCAAAACATCTTTTAACACAAAATTAAATGGGTTCATGATTCCACAAAATTAAATGGGTTCATGATTCCATGTGTATTTAGTTCTCCCCCGGGGAGAGAAAAGTATGGAAATACTGGCTCTGGGTGAAGTGACAAAAAGTAGTTGCATGCCAAGTTCTGTCTCAGTCTCCAGTCATCCTGGAGTTACATGGAGTTTACAGCACAGAAACAGGCCATTCAGCCCAACTGGTCTGTGCCGGTGTTTATGCTCCACACGAGCCTCCTCCCACTCGACCTGTATATCCTTCGATTCCTTTCTCGCTTCTGTACTTATCTAGCTTCCCCTTAAAGTTATCACTATTAGACTATTACGGCAGAAACAAAAGACAAATGGAAAGGAGCATTCATAGCCTCTGATTTTAATACAAGTGCATTCAAAAGTGTAAGAGGAATGACAGGGAGTAGTCCATATTTGCAAGGGCAAGATGGCACAGAATTAGTGGGCGTGCAATGAAATGTAGTACAATACTACCAGGAACAAAACACACAATTAACTAAAAGTAAAACCGGGTAACTGGTCACATGTCATGAGCTGGCACTTTCTAGAGAATAGCATTTGAGCTTTCCCGAGACTTCCAAAGAACCTTTCACAAGCACTATCTACAATACAAAGAAAGAATGTGTATTTATATAGCGCCTTTCACGACCTCAGGACGTTCCAAGGGACTTTGCAGCCAAATAAGCACTTTTGAAGTATAATGTAGGACACATGGCAGCCAATTGACGTGCAGCAAGGTCCCACACAGTAATGCGGTAATGACCAGGTACTCTGTCTCAGTGATGTTGGTTGGGGGGTAAATGTTGGCCAGCACACCAAGAGAACCCTCAACACACATGCACATCGCCCCCCCACCCACCCCTCTTCGAAAATTGCCAGTTTTACGTCCACCGGAGGGGGCAGATGGGGGCCCGGCAACGCTCCCACTAAGCTGCACGGTGGTCTGGAGGTCCTGCGCAGGCCACTCACCGGCTTCTACAGGGAAGAAACCGCGCATGCAGGAAAATTTGAATGGGCCGCGCAACCAGTTAAAGGGACCGCGTACTAAAAAAAAAAATTAGGGCGAAACATTGGGCCTCGGTTTAACATGTCATTCGATAGACGGCACCTCTGATAGTGCAGGGATGTCAGCCTACATTAGGTCCTCAAGTCTCTAAAGTGAAACTTCAGCCCACTACCTTCTGACTCAGAGGCGAGAGTGCTACCACTGGAGCGAGGCTGACTCGCACCTATTCTTATGTAACTGTTTGAAGTGGGAGTAGTCATCATCACCCCTGTCAATCACCAAGACAGAATGTTCTAGAATACGAAAAACAAAAATGCAACTACAAATCGAAACAGAAAGCTTAACTAACTATGGCAATGACTATTCACGGCCTAGGTCAATGGTCACAATTTTTTTTAATGTCTGCTTCAGCAACAGGAGACAAATCATTCACAGTAAATCTTAGAAAAGATCGGAGCTATATTTCGTGGATTGTACTTTTCATTATTTTTATGCTTAACTACAGACTGCTTTTCAAGATACTTTTAGATGGTGAAAATCTACCCCCCTCCCCGCCTATCCCGCCCCCCCAGCTAATACACAATCATTCCTTAACATTACTAAAGCCCGTATCTTTCACAACGCCTGATGGGCACTATTAGACTTGTCCTCAACACACAAAATACAAAATAGGAAAGGAATGTATTTCTGCAAGTACTAGCGCTGTCACTACTTCCTTGATTTATTTCCAGTGATCACTAGGTGGCGCTCCAAGAAAATCTGTAGAGAGACTTGCCAGATTCTGCTCCGACTAAATACAGTAGTGGCACACGGCGTCACTCATTTCCAAGAAAGGAGAAAGCTGTAGATCTTTCCATATTAGAGAAAGACAGCTCAGTAAATCACGCAACTGGGGATTCCCCTTTGTGAAACAGAAAATGACACTAATTTATCTGTTCATTTCTGCTCTTTTCATATTCCAATTCATTGTAATTATATCAAAAATAAAATACAACAAATTTACAGTGAAATAAATCCAAATGTTAGGATTAAATTATCCAACATTTTAATTCTGCTGGCAAGAGAAAACAGATAAAGCCTGGTTACAAATAGGACGCCAACCTGCATTCAGTTTAAACGGAATAACAATCATAATTAAAAGATAAACACAGAAAATGTTTCAGGTTAGCTCTGTTTCTCTCTCCACAGATGCTGCCTGACCTGCCCGAAATGTTTCCAGCATTTTCGGCTTTTATTTCAGATTTCCAGCATCCACAGTATTTTGCTTTTCACAGAATCACAGAATCACAGAAACCCCACAGTGCAGATAGAGGCCATTTCGGCCCATCAAGCCTGCACCGACACATATCCCACCCGATCCCCGTAACCCCTACACCAACACATATCCCACCCTATCCCTGTAACCCCACGTATTTAATCCCCCTAACACTAAGGGTCAATTTATCATAGCCAATCAACTTAACCCGCACATCTTTGGACTGTGGGAGGAAACCGGAGCACCCGGAGAAAACCCACGCAAACACGGGGAGAATGTGCAAACTCCACACAGACAGTCGCCCGAGGCCGGATTCGAACCCGGGTCCCTGGCGCTGTGAGGCAACAGTGCTAACCACTATGCCACCGTGCTTTTGTTTCTACAATTATAATGAAACATGTTTAACCACATAAAACTTACACAACCTTACAACGGTTGATTAGATACCAACTGTTCAAATACAACTAGTGCTAATGTGTCTGGAGCCTGAACAGCTACTTCAAATTGTGTCAGATGAACTTTAATACTGGTTCATTTAAACGTTAATAATCTAGAAATAGATTTGAGAGGGGGGGAAAAAACCAAGTGAAATGTAAGTAAAGGCTCAATTTAGCACAAAATTAATCTGGTCTCAGTAGGAGCTACCACATAGGTTTAGGTGCCGTCTTTCGGATGAGACGTTAAACCAAGGCCTCGTCTGCCCTCTCAGACGGACATAAAAGGCCCCATGGCACTATTTCGAAGAAGAGCAGCGGAGTTATCCCCGGTGTCCTGGCCAATATTTATCCCTCAATCAACATCACTAAAACAGATTATCTGGTCATTATCACATTGCTGTTTGTGGGAGCTTGCTGTGCGCAAACTGGCTACAGCGTTTCCTACACCTTTTATGTTGAAATTTTGTCCCATCACCAATAAGTAAGCAAGTGCCCTCTTTTAATGGGGCACAACTAATAAACCGCAAATTCAACCAAATTTAAATGAAACTTAACAAATCAAATCAAAATGTTGTTTCTGGGGGGGGGTGAAGCACTCCAGTCCCTCCGCTGCCCACCGATCGCGGAAGGCCTCAAGCATACGAGCGGACACCGCGTGCTCCATCTCCAGGAACACCCGGGCGCAAACATAACCACGGGAGAGAGGCAGGCAGTCGAGCACTTCATTGGCTGTAAAGTGCTTTGGGACTTCCTGAGGTCATGAAAGAAAGACAGACTTGCATTTATATCGCGCCTTTCATGACCACCAGGCATCCCAAAGTGCTTTGCAGCCAATTAAGTACTTTTTATTTTAAAGTATAATCACTGTTGTACTGTAGGAAACGTGGCAGCCAATTTGCATACAGCAAGCTTGCACAAACAGCAATGTGTTAGTGAACTAATAATCTGCTTTAGTGATGTTGGTTGAGGGATAAATATCGGCCAGGACACCGGGGATAACTCCCCAGCGCTCCTTCAAAATAGTGCCATGGGATCTTTTACGTCCACCTGAGCGAGCACACGGGGCCTCGGTTTAACGTCTCATCCAAAAGACAGCACCTCCGACAGTGCGGCACTCCCTCAGCACCGCACTGGAGTGTCAGCCTAGATTTATGTACTCTGGAGCGGGATTTGAACCCACAACCTTCTGACTCAGAGGCGAGGGTGTTGCCCACTAACTGACACACGGGGGAAAGGCGCTATATAAATGCGAGTCTCTAACAAAAGTTTCAGAAAAAAAGTTTCAGAAGAAGGAAGTTTGTGTCTCCAGTGCCGGGCAGAGCCGAGCCACGCCGCCCGCGCCTGCGCACTGCAGCCAGAGCGCTATGTGGCAGAAGGGGGACGCGATTGGGCAGCGACTCGGGCCCGGCTCGTGTTACCCAGGAACCGAGGCGCACCGGCTCGGCGCTCGCTCCCTCTCCCCACCCTAACTCCCGCCCGCCACTAACCAAACCCCCCTCCCCACACACATACACACAACCGATCGACATCCAAAAAAACGCAGCTTGGAGGAGAAAGGTTGACTCACCGGCAGCCTGGGGAGAATCTCGGCCGAACAGCGGTGGCAGAAATAGCGAGACTGTGAGGAAGCCTCCGCCATATTCACGTAAATCCGCCACAGTGACGTACGGTACGGGTGCCCTGGCGTGTCAAAAGCATTACTTCATACGCCGATTGTGACGTGCTTGAATCTGTCAATCACACGAGAGTGTATCTATCTGCTTTTGTGTGTGAGTGGGTTTTGTTACCAATATCATTTAACTCTTTATTTGGGAGAGTGGGTTTTGTTACCATTATCATTTAACTCTTTATGTATTTGGGAGAGTGTGTTTTGTTACCATTATCATTTAACTCTTTATTTGGGAGAGTGTGTTTTGTTACCAATTTCATTTAACTCTTTATTTGGGAGAGTGTGTTTTGTTACCATTGTCACTTAACTCTTTATTAGGCAAAGGCGACATGAGGGAAAACTTTTTTACACAGCGAACGGTTATGATCTGGAATGCACTGCTCGAAAGGGTGGTGGAGGCAGATTCAATCGTGGCTTTCAAAAGGGAATTGGATAATAACCTGTAGGAAAAAAATTTGCAGGGCTACGGGGAGAGGGCGGGGGAGTGGGACTAGCTGAAATGCTCTTGCAGAGAGCCGGCACGGGATCGACGGCTGAATGGCCGCCTTCTGTGCTGTAACCAGTCTATGATTCTAAGTTTTATTGGCAAGTGTCACTCGTTTTCAGTTTTTTTAAATGTGGCGTATTGTATTTCAATTGTATCACAAAATCAACACCGCTCCCTGTAATTAAATGGGTATTCTGAGCTCCTCTTTCATAGTTTGATTATAAATCTTACTTCAGACATTTTCCCAATTTTAATGATACTTTTTATCTTTTAACCTTTTCAGTAACTACAACAAGTTTCATTTATACAGCATCGCTTACTGCAGTAAAACGTTCCAAGGTGCTTCGCAGAGGCCGATTGGACACCCAGCCAAAGAAAGAGATATTCGGAAAGTTGACCAAAAGTTTCTTCAAAGTGGTGGGTTTTAAGGAGGGCCTTTAAAGAAGCAAAGAGAGGCAGAGAGGTTTGGGGATGGGATTCCAGAGCCTGGGGTCTAGGCCGTTGAAGGCACAGATGCGCGCGTCGATGCGAAGGGAGTGAGGGAGGGCTGCACAAGAAGCCAGTCAGAGTAACGGAGAGTTCAGTGGGAGTGGCATTGTACGTCTGGAGGAGGTTACAGAGCTAGGGAGTAGTGGGTGAGGCCCTGAAGAAATTTTAAAATCAGGATGAGATTTTTAAATTTGAGCCATTGGGGACCTGGAGCCAAATGTAAGTCAGCGATGACTGGGGTGATGGGTGAGTGGAACTTGGTGCAGGATAGGTTACGGGCAGCTGAGTTTTAGATGCACTGAGGGTGGGAGGCTGACCAGAAGAGAACTGGAATAGTCAAGACTGAAGGTGACAAAGGCATGGATGGATGAGTGTTTCAGCAGCAGGTGGGCTGAATTAGAGGTGGAGGTGTGCAATGTCGTGGAGGTGGAAGTAGATGGTCTCCGTGATGGAGAGGATAAGGGGTCAGATAATCAGCTCGGGGATGCCGATGTTGTGAACAGTCTGGTTCAACTTGAGACAGTAGCCATGGAGGGAGATGGAATCAGTGAGGGTAAGGAGTTTGTGGCGGCGCCTAAAGACAATGGCTTTGGCCTCAACTACCTCTCCTTGGCCCAGTGGTCAATGATGTAATCTATTTTCCTCTGACAATGTTCTCCCCTTCAAAATTGTTTCCAACAACTCTCTACTTAAAATACCAATACTCAACCCATCCGACATCTCCAACTCCTGCCCCACCTCTAACATTTTCTTTCTCTCTAAGGTACTTGAAGGCATCATCATCACCCAATTTGGCACCCACTTCTCTCTCAGCTCCCTGTTTAAATTTATTCAGTTTTATTTCCATCCATCCACAGCACTGAGACCACCCTAGTCAAAGTCATCAACAATATCGTGTACGCCTGGGAATTTGGCATGTTATCCTTCTAAACCTTCCTATGACCTTTGATAAAGTCAATCACTCCCTCCGTCTCCACTGCCTGTTCTCATAGTCCACCTTCATGGTACCACTCTTATGGTTTAATTTCTAAGTGGCTTAATGATGGCCCGCACATCTCCTGCAATAACTTCTCCAATCATCTCTGTCGTACCCCAGGGTTGCATTCTCGTCCCTCTCACGTTCGCCATCTACATACTGCCTCAAAGCAACATTATCCTTAAGCATGGAGTTAACTTCCATGTCGATAAAGACAACACCCAGCTTTACCTCAGCACCCCCAGTTTTGCTTAACTTCACGACTGTTACTGTGCTGTCCAACTACCTGCCTGGTGTCAAGTCACGAATGAGCTAGAGTTATCTCTAGCTTCACTCTATACAGGCTCCTATTCTTCCAGAACTCTGTTTTCTACATCCCCATCTTATACTAAGTCCCGCTTACCTACCACCCCTCTCCTCACCAACCACTGATGGATCCCTTTCCTCCAGTGCGTCTAATTCAATATCTTCAACTCCCATCTACAAAGCCGTCCATTACTTAGCTTCATCCTGCCTTTGCAACCTGCTCCAACCTGTGTCCCAGCTCACACCCTATACTCTTTAAACTCTGGCTCGCCCCTCTGTCTAGAGCGAAAGTTATTTCTAGCTCACAAGAGCAAGACTGAGCCACTCTGTGCAGCACATGCCTGAAACCTTGTATCTTAGCGTCCGATTCCATCTCCCCAGTTTCACACACAGACTGAACCCAACCATGCAGAGCTTCGATGTTCTGTTCGAACAGGTCAAAACATTAAATCACTTATTTCAACCTCTGAAATATTGCTCGTCTCTGTACCTACCTCACCCCCGCAGGTGCTGAAAGTCTCATTCATACTTTGGTCGCCTCCAACCCAGTTTTGATTTTTACCTTAAAGGTAAATCAAGGAAAACTAATGCATAGCTAATGATGCATTCTACATTCAACACCTTGGGATAGATTTTGAGCTCTCCAGCCTGGTGGAAATGGGGCGGTAAGACCCAGAAAATGTTGAGGAATGATTTGCTGCCCTGTCCCTGCCATCGCAATCTTCCCCCAGGCCTATTACTGGACAGTCGCAAAACTCGCCTGAGTCAAATCGGAGTCCTATCGCACGCTGCTCATACTCCGCCCAGTACCTGCTGGCGGTCCTGCCGAAAGGTTAGTTTGTGTTCATTTTTGTGGGGCCGGGAGCAGCAGGAATTCTCCCCCAGGCTGTACAAAACCAACCTGGGTCGCTGCTGCTCTCAAGAAACCCCCCTGCCACCCACCCCAATCCCGAAATCAGACCCCCCCCACCCCCAACCACAGACCTAACATCTTCTGGCCTGGAGGCCATCCAGGCCGGCCGAGATTTCAGTGGACTGGGGTGCTCCTTTTCTGCCCACAGCCGGCCAGCTAATTGCTGATCAGGCCCAGTTCTCAAAATGGACCTAGCCTCTTGCTGGGATTATCGGGTGACTGACAGGCAGCTCCGCCGACTAGCCGCCCAAAGTAACTTGAGGGCAAAATCTACACCTCCTAAAGCAAGTGTCTTTCTTGATGTGACATTTCCTTAGTCCCAGCAGCTCAGCAACAGGAATCATAATTTTCCATGTAATATTCAATAAACTCTGACTGCAGTTACTTTAATAATCCTGAGTCCTACTTCTAACCAAATAGTTGTCTGTGTCTGTTTTGTCAACCTTTTTGAATATGGGCAGCACATTAGTCTTTTTCCAATCTATTGATACCTCTCCATGTGTCCATTGACTCCCTCCTAAAGATAGTCAGTGCCTCACCGATCTTCCTATTCTTTCTCAGCACTCTGGGATAAATACAATCTATACCTGAGGATTTATTTGTTTTGAGTCCATTTAGCCTGTTTAGGACTCCCAGCTCATTTATAGCGATTATTATACTTGGGGTATCATTGTTTGGAGATGGAATGTTGCTCATGTCTTTGTTTGTGAATACTAGGAGGAAGTATTCATTCAGAATCAACGGATCAGATCAAAGCTCTGCAGTCCTGCCACATCCAGTCGTGAATGGTGATGGACAATTAAACAACTAACTGAGTGCAGCGAGCACAGAGTGAACAACTGGGAGTTTGGTAAGTGTGGGAGTTTTAAGGGTTAATCTCTTTTAAAATCTAGTGTTAATTGCTATTAGCTCTTAAGTAAGAGCAACTGTTTAAGTTAAAATTTAAACTTTACATTTTTAAGTTTCTTCAGGCTTAAGCAGCGACAAACAAACAAGCTCTCCTGCTGGAGAGCTGCTGTAGTTAGTTCATTAGCTAACTGGATTAAACTGGTTCCTGAAACAGTAGCAGAGCAGTGGTGACTCATCTGAGTCACAACCAGTATAAACACAGGGGCCCTGTGAGTGCAGCCAGCACAGAGTGAACAACTGGGAGTTTGGTAAGTGTGGGTGTTCGGTGAAGTGGAGGAAGGAGGTGCTTGTTTTCCTTAACTTCTCCCGCAGAGCGGCGGCAGCGGACCTGAGCGGGAGCAGACCGAGGCCCGAGAGCGGGGATAAAAGCAGCAGCAGACCTGCATCAACAAGAGAAAACGGCAGTGTGACGTCACAGGTAAGGCAGATAAGTGATTGGTAGTAACTGTGGACCAAGTTTTAAGTTAACATATAACATAACTAAATTTTAAAAACTAAACTTAATTTAATTACTTAATAAACTAAACGAGGTAAATAATTTGATTAACACTAAACTAACAAATTAAATAAATAAAATAATGGGAGAACAGGAGATGCGTTGCTGCTGCAATATGTGGGAGCTTGTGGACATTTTTGTCCAGGGTGACTACATCTGCAGTAAGTGTCTGCGGCTCAAGGAACTTCGGCTCCGAGTTGAGGAGCTGGAGTCCGAGCTGCAGACATTGCGAGACATCAGGGAGAGAGAAAGTTACCTGGACCTTTTGCTCCAGAAGGCAATCACACCCCTTAGATTAAATACTTTAGAATTGACACATGGTCAGGGACAGGAGGGTGTGACTGCGAGTGAGGCAGGTATGGGGATCCAGGAGGTAGTATTGCAGGAGCCTCAGTCCCTGCACTTGTCCAATAGATTCGAGGTTCTTGCAACCCTTGTGGACAAGTGCGGGGACTGCGGGGAGGACGAGCAAACTGACCACGGCACCGTGGTTCAGGAAGCCGTTCAAGTGGGGGGAGTAAAAAGGAAGGTGGTTGTAGTAGGTGACAGTATAGTTAGGGGGATAGACACTGTTCTCTACAGCCAGGAGCGTGAGTCCCAAAAGCTATGTTGCCTACCCAGTGCCAGGTAAAGGACATCTCCTCCGGGCTGGAGAAGAACTTGGAGTGGGAGGATCCAGTTGTGGTCCACGTAGGTACCAACGACATAGGTAGGAAAAGAAAGAGGTTCTGCTGAGAGAGTTTGAGCAGCTAGGAACTAAATTAAAAAGCAGAAGCACAAAGGTCATCATTTCTGGATTATTACCGAAGGAAATTGGCAAAGGGTCAATAGGATCAGGGAGATGAATGAGTGGCTCAAAAATTGGTGTGGGAGAAGTGGGTTTCGATTCATGGGGAACTGGCACCAGTACTGGGGAAAGAGAGAGCTGTTCCATTGGGACGAACTACACCTGAACCATGCTGAGACCAGAGTTCTAGCGAATCAAATAACTAGGGAGGTAGATAGGGCTTTAACCTAAATAGGCGGGGGGAGGGTCCCGGTGGAGAGAAATCTAGAATGCTAAAGAGGAAAGACAAGGAAGCAGTGCAGGAAAGTGATTGGGGTAAGGATAACCAGATTGTGTCAGGAAGGGACAGAGCGTACAAACAAAGGAGTGCACGACCAAATAGGGTCCGGGTAAGAAAACGTGGTAAGACAAATAGGGCCATATAACAAAAAAATGTTAAGATGTCTCAACATGTTAAAAAGACAAATCTAAAGGCACTGTATCTGAATGCATGAAGCATTCATAATAAGGTAGACGAATTAACAGCACAAATAGATGTAAACGGATACGATATAATTGTGATTACGGAGACATGGCTGCAGGGTGAACAAGGCTGGGAGCTGAATATCCAAAGATATTCGATATTTAGGAAGGACAGGCAAAAAGGAAAAGGAGGTGGGTGGCGTTGTTAGTAAAGGATGAAATCAGCGCAATAGTGAGAAAGGATATTGGCTCAGAAAATCAAGAAATAGAATCAGTCTGGATGGTGTAAAGAAGCACCAAGGGGCAGAAAACATTGGTGGGAGTTGTCTATTGTCCTCCAAACAGCAGTGGTAATGTAGGGGATGGCATCAAACAGGAAATTAGAGATGCATGTAACAAGGGTACTACAGTAATCATGGGTGACTTTAATCTACATCTAGACTGGCCAAACCAAATAAGCAATAATACTGTGGAGGATGAATTCCTGGAGTGTGTACGAATTTTTTTTTTAGATCAGTACGTTGAGGAGCCAACTAGGGAACAGGCTATTCTAGATCGAGTATTGTGCAATGAGAAGTGGTTAATTAATAATCTTGTTGTGCGGGTCCTTTAGGGAAGAGTGACCATAACATAATAGAAAGTGAAGAAGTCCAATCTGAAACTAGGGTCCTAAATCTAAACAAAGGAAACTACGAAGGTATGAGGAGTGAGTTGGCTATGATAGATTGGGAGCTTCATTAAAAGGCATGACGGTGGATAGGCAATGGCTAACATTTTAAGGAATGCATGAATTGCAACAGTTATACTTTCCTTTCTGGCGCAAAAACACAAAAGGAAAAGCGGCCCAACCACGGCTAACAAATAAATTAAGAATAGTATTACATCCAAAGAGGAGTCATATAAAGTTACCAGAAAAAGTAACAAGCCTAAGGATTGGGAGCAGTTTAGAGTTCAGCAAAAAATGACCAAGAGATTGATTAAGAGGAGAAAAATAGAGTATGAGAGTAAACTTGCAAGGAACATAAAAGCTGACTGTAAAAGCTTCTAGAAGTATGTAAAAAGAAAAAGATTAGTGAAGACAAATGTAGGCCCCTTACAGTCAGGAATGGGAGAATTTATAATGGGGAACAAGGAAATGGCAGAGCAATTAAACAAATACTTTGGTTCTGTCTTCGGAAGAGGACAGAAATAATTGTCACAAATAAAGACAAATCAGAAATGCTAGGGAACCAAGGGTCTAGTGAGAAGGAGGAATTAAAGGAAATTAGTATTAGTAAAAAAATAGTGCTGGAAAAATTAATGGGACTGAAAACCGATAAATCCCCAGGGCCTGATAATCTGCATCCCAGAGTACTAAAATAGGTAGCCATGGAAATAGTGCATGCATTGGTTGTCATCTTCCAAAATTCTATAGATTATGAAACAGTTCCTGCAGATTGGAAGGTGGCAAATGTAACCCCACTATTTAAAAAAGGAAGGAGAGAGAAAACAGGAAAATACAGACCGGTTAGCCTAACATCAGTAGTAGGGAAAATGTTAGAGTCTATTATAAAGGATGTGATAACAGGACACTTAGAAAATATCAATGGGATTAGACAAAGTCAACATGGATTTATGAAAGGGAAATCGTGTTTGACAAACCTACTGGAGTTTTTTGAGGATGTAACTGGTAGAATAGATAAGGGAGAACCACTGGATGTAAGAACATAAGAACATAAGAAATAGGAGCAGGAGTAAGCCAATCGGCCCCTCGAGCCTGCTCCGCCATTCAATAAGATCATGGCTGATCTGATCCTAACCGCCAATCTACTATCACAGAACCATCTCCTGAATCTAACAGAATTAGACACACAAAATAGGAGCAGGATCAGGCTACACGGCCCCTGGGCCCGCTCCGCTACCCACAGGGCCATGACCGATCCGAACCTAGACTCATGTCCAAATTCCTGCCCGCTCCCCGTAACCCTTAATTCCCTTTACTTCTAGGAAACTGACTATTTCTGTTTTAAATTTATGTAATGATGTAGCTTCTACAGCTTTTTGGGGCAGCATATTCCATGGACCTACCACCCTCTGAGTGAAGTAGTTCCTCCTCATCTCAGTTTTGAAAGAGCAGCCCCTTATTCTAAGACTATGCCCCCTAGTTCTAGTTTCACCCATCATCGGGAACATACTCCCCGCATCCACCCGATCCAACCCCTTCACAATCTTATATGTTTCAATAAGATCGCCTCTCATTCTTCTGAACTCCAATGAGTAGAGTCCCAATCTACTCAACCTCTCCTCATATGTCCATCCCCTCATCCCCGGGATTAACCGAGTGAACCTTCTTTGTACTGACTCGAGAGCAAGTATGTCCTTTCTTAAGTATGGACACCAAAACTGTACGCAGTATTCCAGGTGCGGTCTCACCAATACCTTGTACAACTGAAGCAATACCTCCCTATTTTTATATTCTATCCCCCTAGCAATGAAAGCCAACATTCCATTGGCCTTCTTAATCACTTGCTGCACCTGCATACTAACCTTTTGAGTTTCGTGCACCAGGACCCCCAGATCCCTTTGTACTTCAGTACTTTCCAGTTTCTTGCCATTAAGATAATAACTTGCTCTACGATTTTTCCTGCCAAAGTGCATAACCTCACATTTTCCAGTATTGTATTCCATCTGCCAAATCTCTGCCCACTTACTTAGCCTGTCTATGTCCCCTTGCAGGTTTTTTATGTCCTCCTCACTCACTACTTTCCCTCCCATCTTAGTATCATCTGCAAACTTTGATATGTTACACTCGGTCCCCTCCTCCAAATCGTTAATATAGATTGTAAAGAGTTGGGGACCCAGCACTGACCCCTGCGGAACACCACTTGTTACTGATTGCCAGTCTGAGAATGAACCATTTATCCCAACTCTCTGCCTTCTGTTAGATAGCCGATCCTCTATCCATGCCAGAATATTACCCCCAATCCCGTGATTTTTTATCTTAAGCAATAATCTTTTGTGTGGCACCTTGTCAAATGCCTTTTGGAAGTCTAAATACACTACGTCCACTGGTTCCCCTTTATCCACCCTATATGTTACTTCCTCAAAGAACTCCAGCAAATTTGTCAAACATGACTTCCCCTTCATAAAACCATGCTGACTTTGTCCTATTAAATTATGATTATCCAAATGTCCAGTTACTGTCTCCTTAATAATGGACTCCAAAATTTTACCTACCACAGATGTTAGGCTAACCGATCTATAGTTTCCAGCCTTCTGTCTACTGCCCTTTTTAAATAAGGGTGTTACATTAGCAGTTTTCCAGTCTGCCGGGACCTTTGCTGAGTCCAGGGAGTTTTGGAAAATTATTACCAATGCATCCACAATCCCTACCGCCACTTCCCTCAAGACCCTAGGATGTAAGCCATCAGGTCCAGGTGATTTATCCGCCTTGAATCCCATTATTTTACCGAGTACCACTTCCTTAGTGATTTTGATCATGTTTAGCTCCTTCCCCCCCTTTAGCCCCCTGTTTGTCCAGTGTTGGGATATTCTTAGTGTCTTCTACTGTAAAGGGAATAACTGGTCTCAGACTGCAGTACCGGCAGTGACCGCCCCTGTATAAAAGGCCCTAGCAGGCTTCTGTAGTTTCAGTTTCCAGGTTGTCTCCATTCAGTAAAGACTTGTTATAATCAACTCCTGCAGTCCGTGTCTCAATTATACACAGACATAATATAAAGACTGATACAAAATATTCATTCAGTGTTTTTGCCATCTCCATATTTCCCACCATTAATTTCCCGGTCTCATCCTCTAAGGGACCAACATTTACTTTAGCCACCCTTTTTCCTTTTATATAACTATAAAACTCTTACTATCTGTTTTTATATTTTTTGCTAATTTACTTTCATAATCTATCTTCCCTTTCTTAATCAATCTTTTTGTTATTTTTTGCTGTCTTTTAAAGTTTTCCCAATCCTCTATCCTCCCACTAGATTTGGCTACCTTATATGCCCTTGTTTTTAGTCGAATACTATCCTTAATTTCTTTACTTAGCCACGGATGGCTGTCTTTTCTTTTACACCCTTTTCTTCTCAGTGGAATATATATTTTTTGGAAGTTGTAAAATAACTCCTTAAATGTACACCACTGATCATGTATCGTCTTACCCTTTAATCTATTTTCCCAATCCACTCTACTCAATTCCGCTCTCATACCTTCATAGTCTCCTTTATTCAAGCTTAACATGCTTGTTTGAGATCCAACCTTCTCACCCTCTAATTGAATATGGAATTCAACCATGTTATGGTCACTCATTCCAAGGGGATCCTTTACTAGGACATTTTTAATTAATCCTGTCTCGTTACACAGGACCAGATCTAAGGTTGCTTGGCCCCTGGTCGGTTCAGTTGCATACTGCTCAAGAAACCCATCCCTAATACACTCAATGAACTCATCCTCAATTTGATTTGTCCAATTAATATGATAGTTAAAATCCCCCATAATTATAGATGTTCCCTTTTTACAAGCCTCAACTATTTGCTGATTGATACTCCGTCCAACAGAGTTGCAACTGTTCGGAGGCCTATAGACTACGCCCACTAGTGTTTTTTTCCCCTTATTATTCCTTATCTCCACCCAAACTCTTTCATTATCCTGATCTTTTGACCCAATATCATTTCTCTGTATTACAGTGATTCCTTCCTTTATTAACATAGCCACCCCACCTCCCCTTCCTTCCTGCCCGTCCTTCCTGATCGTTAAATAACCTGGTATGTTTAATTCCCAGGCATTGTCACCCTGCAGCCATGTTTCTGTAATGGCCACAAGATCATACCCATATGTAGTTATTTGTGCCATTAACTCGTCTATTTTGTTACGAATGCTACGTGCATTCAGATAGAGAACTTTCAAATATGTTTTGTGACACTTAGTTCCTGCTTTTGCCCTTTTTATTACTTTACCTTTTACTCCATACCTTCTGCCCCTTCCTGACATGCTCTGGTTTTTAATTTCCCCACTGCTACCTAAGTCTATGACCTTCTCTGTTGTCATTTTTATTATTTGCTCTCCAGGAACCTCCCCCCCACTAGTTAGTTTACAGCCCTAGTTATATGATCCGCCAGGACTCTAGTCCCAGCACTGGCCAAGTGAAGCCCGTCCCAATGGAACAGCTCCCTCCTGCCCCAGTACTGGTGCCAGTGTCCCAGGAAGCAAAACCCATTTCTCCCACACCAGTCTTTGAGCCACGCATTTAACTCACTAATTTTATGTGTCCTAGCCAAATTCGCTCGTGGCTCAGGTAATAATCCAGAGATTATTACCCTTGTGGTTCTGCTTTTTAATTTGGCCCATAGCTGCTCAAACTCCCTCAGCAGAACCTCCTTCCTTGTCCTATCTATGTCGTTGGTACCAACATGGACCACGACAACTGGATCCTCCCCCTCCCACTCCAAGTTTCTCTCCAGTCCAGAGGAGATGTCCTTAACCCTGGCACCGGGCAGGCAACACAGCCTTCGGGACTCTCGCTCTCGGCTGCAAAGAACTCTATCTATCCCCCTAACGATACTATCCCCTACCACTACAACATTTCTTTTAACTCCCCCCACTTGAATGGCCCCCCGCTCCACGGTGCTGTGGCCAGGTTGCTCATCCTCCCCGCAGTCCCTGTTCCCATCCTCACAGGGAGTAAGAGCCTCGAACCTGTTGGACAAGTGCAAGGGCTGCGGCTCCTCCAACACTACCTCCTGGATCCCCGTACCTGCCTCACTTCTAGTCACACCATCCTGACCCTGGCCACGGACTACATCTGAATTAATTAATCTAATTGGTGTGACTACCTCGTGATACACAGAGTCCAGGTAACTCTCCCCTTCCCTGATGTGTCTCAGTGTTTGAAGCTCGGACTCCAGCTCTTCAACACGGAGCCGGAATTCCTCGAGCAGCCAACACTTACTGCAAATGTGATCACCGTGAGCATCAATGGTGTCCACCAGCTCCCACATATTGCAGCAGCAACACATCACCTGATCTCCCATTCTATGTAATTAATTAAATTTGATATTTTTAAATACCCTCTGTCCCGATTATAGATGATGAATATCACACCTTAGAAACTATAAACCAAAGAGATTTAAGCTTAAAAAGGGAGAAATACTTACCAACCAATCACTTACCTGCTTTCTGGTGACGTCACACTTGGATTACTTTTTACCTCTCTCCTTCCCTCAGAGTTCCCAGACTGGAGACTGGTACGCCTTACCTGGTCTCTGGGACTTTTATAGCCCCGCTGCTGCCGCTGAAACACCCGCCGACGCACTGAGGCCTTACCTGGTCTCTGGGACTTTTATAGCCCCGCTGCTGCCGCTGAAACACCCGCCGACGCACTGAGGCCTTACCTGGTCTCTGGGACTTTTACAGCCCCGCTGCTGCCGCTGAAACACCCGCCGACGCACTGAGGCCTTACCTGGTCTCTGGGGCCTTTTATAGCCCCGCTGCTGCCGCTGAAACACCCGCCGACGCACTTGGATTTTCAGAAGGCCTTTGATAAAGTCCCACATAAGAGGTTATTGTGCAAAATTAAAGCACATGGGATTGGGGGTAATATACTGGCATGGATTGAAAATTGGTTAACAGACAGGAAACAGAGTAGGAATAAATGGGTCGTTTTCGGGGTGGCAGGTAGTGACTAGTGGGGTACCGCAGGGATCAGTGCTTGGGCCCCAGCTATTCACAATATATATCAATGATTTGGATGAGGGAACCAAATGTAATATTTCCAAGTTTGCTGACAACACAAAACTAGGTGGGATTGTGAGTTGTGAGGAGGATGCAAAAAGGCTTCAAGGCAATTTAGACAAGTTGACTGAGTGGGCAAATACATGGCAGATGCAGTATAACATGGATAAATGTGAAGTTATCCACTTCGATAGGAAAAACAGAAAGGCGATAGATTGGGAAATGCTAATGTACAAAGGGACCTGGGTGTCCTTGTACACCAGTCACTGAAAGCAAGCATGCAGGTGCAGCAAGCAGTTAGGAAGGCAAATGGTATGTTGGCCTTCATTGCAAGAGGATTTGAGTACAGGAGCAAGGATGTCTTACTACAGTTATACAGGGCCTTGGTGAGACCACACCTGGAGTACTGTGTGCAGTTTTGGTCTCCTTACCTAAGAAAGGATATACTTGCCATAGAGGGAGTGCAGCGAAGGTTCACCCGACTGATTCCTGGGATGGCAGGACTGTCGTATGAGGAGAGATTGGGTCGACTAGGCCTGTATTCACTAAAGTTTAGAAGAATGAGAGGGGATCTCATTGAAACGTATAAAATTCTGACAGGGCTAGACAGACTGGATGCAGGGAGGATATTTCCCCTGACTGGGGGGGTCTAGAACGAGGGGTCACAGTCTCAGGATACGGGGTAGGATATTTAGGACTGAGATGAGGAGAAATTTCTTCACTCAGAGGGTAGTGAGCCTGTGGAATTCTCTACTACAGAAGGCTGTGGAGGCCAAGTCACCGAATATATTTAAGAAGGAGATAGATAGATTTCTAGACACAAAAGGCATCAAGGGGTATGGGGAGAGAGCGGGAATATGGTATTGAGATAGAGGATCAGCCATGATCATATTGAATGGCGGAGCAGGCTCGAAGGGCCGAATGGCCTACTCCTGCTCCTATTTTTCTATGTTTCTAGGAGGAGACTCCATGAATATCACCTTCCTGAATGATGGCGGAGCCCAGCACGTGAGTGCAAAAGACAAGGCTTAAGCATTTGAAAGCATCTTCAGCCAGAAGTGCTGAGTGGATGATCGATATCGGCCTACTCCTGAGGTCCCCACCATCACAGAAGCGAGTCTTCAGCCAATTCGATTCACTCCACGTGATAGCAAGAAACAGCTCAGCGCACTGGATACAGCAAAGGCTGTTATGCTGAAGACTTGTGCTCCAGAGCTAGCCGCGCCCCTAGCCAAGCTGTTCCAGTACAGCTACAACACTGGCATCTACCTGACAATGTGGAAAACTGCCCAGGTATGTCCTGTCCACAAAAAGCAGGACAAATCCAATCCAGTCAATTACCACCCCATCAGTCTGCTCTCAATCATCAGCAAAGTGATGGAAGGTGCTGTCGACAGTGCTATCAAGCAGCACTTAGTCACCAATAACCTGCTCACCGATGCCCAGTTTGGGTTCCGCCAGAACCACTCGGCTCCAGACCCCATTACAGCCTTGGTCCAAACATGGACAAAAGAGCTGAATTCCAGAGGTGAGGTGAGAGTGACTGCTCTTGACATAAAGGCAGCATTTGACCAAGTGTGGCATCAAGGAACCCTAGTAAAACCAAGTCAATTGGAATCGGGGAAAAACTCTCCATTGGCTGGAGTCATACCTAGCATAAAGGAAGATGGTTGTGTGGTTGTTGGAGGTCAGCCAATCAGCCCCAGGACATTGCTGCAGGAGTTTCTCAAGGCAGTGTCCTAGGCTCAAACATCTTCAGCTGCTTCATCAATGAACTTACCTTCATCATAAGGTCAGAAGTGGGAATGTTCGCTGATGATTGCACTGTCCTCAGTTCCATTCATAACTCCTCAAATAGTGAAGCAGTCCTTGCCCGCATGCAGTAAGACCTGGACGACATTCAGCCTTAGGCTGATAAGTGGTCAAGTAACATTCTCGCCACACAAGTGCCAGGCAATGACTTTCTCCAACAAGCGAAAGGCTAACCACTGCCCCTTGACATTCAACGGCATTACCATTGCCGAATCCCTCACCCGTCAACAACCTGGGGGTCACCATTGACCAGAAACATGACTGGACCATCCACGTTAATACTGTGGCAACAAGAGCAGGTCAGAGGCTGGGTAGTCTGCGGCGAGTGTCTCACCTCCTAACTCCCCAAAGCCTTTCCATCATCTACAAGGCACAAGTAAGGAGTGTGATGGAATAAACCCCACTTACCTGGATGAGTGCAGCTCCAACAACACTCAAGAAGCTCGACACCATCCAGAACAAAGCAGCCCGCTTGATTGCACCCCATCCACCACCTTAAACATTCACTCCCTCCACCACCGGCGCACCGTGGCTGCAGTGTGTACCATCTACAAGATGCACTGCAGCAACTCGCCAAGGCTTCTTCGACAGCACTTCCCAAACCCGTGACCTCTACCACCTAGAAGGACAAAGGCAGCAGGCGCATGGGAACGCCACCACCTCCAAGATCCCCTCCAAGTCACACACCATCCTGACTTGGAAATAGATCGTCATTCCTTCATCGTCGCGGAGTCAAAATCCTGGAACTCCCTAACAGCACTGTGGGAGTACCTTCACCACACGGACTGCAGCGGTTCACCACCACCTTCTCAAGGGCAACTAGGAATGGGCAATAAATGCTGGCCTTGCCAGTGACACCCCACTCCCAGGAACGAATAAAAAAAATTACTATTTTATATTCGTCAGCAGTTTCAAGCCTATTCGTGTCTTTTACATAGAAACATAGAAGATAGGAGCAGGAGTAGGTCATTCGGCCCCTCGAGCCTGCTCCACCATTCAATGAGATCATGGCTGATCATCCAAATTCAGTACCCTGTCCCTGTGATCTCCCCATATCCCTTGATCCCTTTAGCCTTAAGAAATATATCTAACTCCTCCTTGAGTATATTTAATGAATTGGCCTCAACTGCCTTCTGTGGTAGAGAATTCCACAGGTTCACCACTCTCTGGGTGAAGAAATTCCTCCTCATCTATGTCCTAAATGCCTTACCCCTTATCCTTAGACTGTGACCCCTGGTTCTGGACTCCCCGGCCATCGGGAACATCCTTCCTGCATTTAGTCTGTCTAGTCCTGTTAGAATTTTATAAGTTTCAATGAGATCCCCTCTCATTCTTCTAAACTCCAGCGAGTATAAGCCCAATCGACTCAATCTTTCCTCATACGTCATTCCTGCCATCCCAGGTATCAGTCTGGTGAATCTTCGCTGCACTCCCTCCATGGCAAGAACATCCTTCCTCAGATAAGGCGACCAAAACTGCACACAATACTCAAGATGTGGTCTCACCAAGGCCCTGTACAACTGCAGCAAGACATCCTTGTTCCTGTACTCGAACCCTCTCGCTACGAAGGCCAACATACCATTTGCCTACTTAACCGCCTGCTGCACCTGCATGCTTACCTTCAGCGACTGGTGCACAAGGACACCCAGGTCTCGTTGCACTTCCCCTTCTCCTAATCTATTGCCGTTCAGATAATAATCTGCCTTCCTGTTTTTGCCACCAAAGTGGATAACCTCGCATTTATCCACATTATACTGCATCTGCCCAATCACCCAACCTGGAGTTTCTCGGCATCCTCCTCACAGCACACACGCCCACCTAGCTTTGTGTCGTCTGCAAACTTGGAGATATTACATCTAATTCCCTCGTCTAGATCATTAATATATATTGTGTGAATAAGCTGGGGTCCTAGGACCGATCCCTGCGGTACCCCACTAGTCACTGCCTGCCACTCGGAAAAAGACCCATTTATTCCAACTCTTTGTTTCCTGTCTGCCAACCAGTTCTCTTGCAAGTCAGTACCTTGCCCCCAATCCCATGTGCCTTAACTTTACATGCTAATCTCTTATGCGGGACTTTATCGAAAGCTTTCTGAAAGTCCAAATACACCACATCCACTGGTTCTTCCTTATCTATTTTACCAGTTACATCCTCCAAAAATTCCAGTAGATTAGTCAAGCACGATTTACCTTTTGTAAATCCATGTTGACTTTGTCTGATCCTGTCACTGTTTTCCAAGTGCTCTGCTATTACATCTTTTATAATGGACTCTAACATTTTCCCCACTACCGATGTCAGGCTTACCGGTCTATAATTCCCCGTTTTCTCTCTACCACCTTTTTTGAACAGTGGGGTAACATTAGCTACCCTCCAATCCATGGGAACTGTTCCAGAGTCCATAGAATTTTAGAAAATGACCAGCAATGCATCTACTATTTCTAGGGCCACTTCCTTAAGTACCCTAGGATGTAGATTATCAGGCCCTGGGGATTTATCGGCCTTCAATCCCATCAATTTCCCTATCGCCATTTCCCTACAAATACTGATTTCTTTCAGTTCCTCCCTCTCATTAGACCCTATGTTCCCCAACATCTCTGGGAGGTTATTTGTGTCCTCTGTGAAGACAGAACCAAAGTATGTATTTAATTGGTCTGCCATTTCTTTGTTCCCCATTATAAATTCCCCTGATTCTGACTGCAGGGACCTACGCTTGACTTCAGCAATCTTTTTCTCTTTACCTATCTATAGAAACTTTTACAGTCAGTTTTTATGTTTCTTGCAAGCTTACTCTCATATTCTATTTTCCCCCTCTTAATTAATCCCTTTGTCCTCCTTTGTTGAACCCTAAACTGCTCCCAATCCTCAGGTTTACTGCTTTTTCTGGCCAATTTATATGTCCTCTCCTTGGATCTTATGCTATCCCTAATTTCCCTTGTTAGCCACGGTTGATTCTCCTTTTTTGTTTTATTTTTATGCCAAACAGGGACGAACAAATTCTGTAGTTCATCCATGCGATCTTTAAATGTTTGCCATTCCCTATCCACCGTCAACCTTTTGAGTAACATTCCCTAATCAATCCTACCCAACTCGTGCCTTATACCATCGGAGTTTTCTTTATTTAAATTCAGAACCCTAGTCTCTGAGTCAAATACTTCACCCTCCATCTTAATGAAGAATTCGATCATATCATGATCGCTCCGCCCCAAGGGGCCTCGCACAACAAGATTGCTAATTAAACCTTTCTCATTACATAATACCCAGTCTAAGATGGCCTGATCTCTAGTTGGTTCCTCGACATATTGGTCCAGGAAACCACCCTGTATACACTCCAGGAATTCCTCCTCCACAGTATTGTTACTAATTTGGTTAGCCCAATCTATATGTAGATTAAAGTCACCCATGATACAACTCTCATCTGTTCTCTGATTGCCCTCCTGTTATGGTACTGAAAGAATGTTTTTAGTTATGCTTAGCTTCAGCTGCTGTGCCTTTTCCCAGGTCTCTCTTTGCTCCTCTGAATAGGCTTTTAACATGTTTCTGCATTTTCTTATATTTTTCCCAATGAGCTGCTTCTCCTTTCTCCTTGTAGGATTGTTACAGCCCATTTTTCCTCTTTATCTCACTTTTAATTTGTTTGTTAATCCATTTAGCTTTGTCTGAATTTGTTGGATTTAGGAATTTATTTTTTCTGCATGCTCAATATTATCGCCCTGAATTTCCATGGGGTCCTACTGATCGGCTGCCACGACTTCAGCGTAAAAGTCTGGGAAAATGTCTTTTTAGGCAGTTATCTGTCCATGGCCTCACCCCCCTCCCTATCTCTGTAATCTCCTCCAGCCCCATAACCCTTCGAGATATCTGCGCTCCTCCAATTGTGGCCTCTTGAGCATCCCTGATTTTAATCACTCCACCATTGGTGGCCGTCCCTTCTGTTGCCAAGGCCCTAAGCTCTGGAATTCCCTCCCTAAACCTCTCCGCCTTGCTACCTCTCTTTCCTCCTTTAAGATGCTCCTTAAAACCTACCTCTTTGACCAAGCTTTTGATCACTTGCCCCAATATCTCCTTATGTGGCTCGGTGTCAAATTTTGTTTTATAACGCTCCTGTGAAGCGCCTTGGGATGTTTCACTAGGTTAAAGGTGCTATATAAATGCAAGTAGTTGCTGTTGTTTCCACTGGTCTTCCGTCAAAGTTATGGTGGGGCCAGGAGAACCTCCCACAGATATTCCAAGCGTGTATCTTTAAAGGTGTTCCACTCGTCTTCTGCTAAGTTGAACGACCTCCCCCACTTTATTTGCTTTGGTTGCTCCCTCATTTCATCAAATTTAATTAATCATTTTAATGTTATGTACCTGGCTCCTAGTCTTAGGTATTTTTGTCTCTCAGATCAACCTTATCACTCTTTGGTCATTGTCCCCCCGCCACCTTCCACCCCTCCACCACAGTCCGTTAAAGTCTTTGCATCTATATGCACCTTTTAGACCTGTGCAGTTTTTTTAACAGAAATAATGGGCCAGAATTTGCGGCGGATAATAACGGCAAACTAACTGCCGCAACTGATCGCAACTTCAGGATCTAGCACATGCGCATCTAAACGCGGAAATCCTGAAGTTGCGGTCAGTCATTCACAGCTCCGACACAGGCTGCGCTGTGGACACCTTCCGCCTCCCCCCGCCATAGTGTAATCAGTGAAACTGACAAAAACTTGGGCTTTTCTGCGGTAATATCGCTGTGAAATACCCCATCAAATGTTACGCCTTTTTGGATTAGGTGTAACTAGGGTTTTAACAGCGTATTGACTGCTAAACAAACATTATGACCCTGAAAAAACAACTTTCATTTTGTGGAGTGTCAAATATCTCCATTATGATAAAAATTACAATTTTTAAGAACCTTTCAAAAAATTTTTTTTTTAAATTTATTCATATTTCAGATTCTACCTTATTCCCATGTGAGAGCCCCAATCATCGTTTTGCTCTCTGTAACATTTTTAAAAAGTTGGGATAAAAGCAGGTTCTCATTTCCTGGTTCCCTGTGTGTGACAATTTTGCAATGTGATTGGCTGCTTCCACTAAACTGCGCTGAAATCACTTGCAGGTCGAGAAAGGCAAACTTCGCGCCTCACAGATCGTGAGAGCTCTGTAGGCAGCTTTCTTCGGGGCCAGCGGTGAACGCTTTTGCTTCGCCACTGACAGCATATTTGGAACAAATAACTAGCTACAGTAATGTTTTGTAGCACCCTCAGTGGTATAGAATGTTCTGTCTAGCTAGATGGTAAATAGTGCATTGATGTATTTTTATTAACCTTGAGCAAGTTCAAAAAACATACCTTTATGGCATTTACTATATGACATTAAACATGTTTTCAATTCAGCCAGTTGTGTTTGCCATTATGCAAGGTTGGCATTTAAACATGCATAAAGTTTTTTAAAAAATGATCACTTTCAAATCTCTTTAAACTGTACAAGGGATGGAATTTCCCCTCCAGTTTTCCAAAAGTTTTTCCTGGCCTTTGTAGAATGTCGTCGTTAAGGTATGCAAGAAGCTATCTTTAGTGGGATTCTGGAACAGGGGTAAATAGTTAGCCCAAGATTAGGAATGCTGGACCTAAGAAGGTGATCCATACAGGAAGAATTATGTTTGGTAGAGGAGAGGGAGTTGTTTAGAATTGGGCCTCTAGTGAAGATTAGCAAGGGCAGGAGGATTGCCGGTAGAGGTATGATGTGCCGAATGGCGGCCTCCTGTGCTGTAAGATTCTATGAATAAGTGTGTCGGCACGATGTTACATCTCTTGTGGGGATAAGAGTGCATTCAATTAATATTACAAAATAGGCATTTGAAAGAAATTAAATATGAGGTATGCCACTACTTGAACGTGTAATTGTCAGTTCTCAGGCAGAATTGTGGTCCTATATGTTGGAATGTGTTTCATTCCTCCGTGCCATTGAGTTCCCAAACTCAAATCATATTCCTTCTGAGCCGAGGAATGGCACCTCCCCCTGGAATGGAAGGAGGGAGGAAACTCCAAGTGGCAAGGCAGTCTTCTTGAGGGATGCCCTCTGGCAATACCTATGGCTACAAATTCCTTCAGGCATTACATTTATCCCACAGGCAAAGTCATAGTGGGTACCTGACTTTGCACGTGGGATAAACACAATGCTAGGGAGAATTTTTAGCTCCGACATGGGTTGGAGTGACATTTGTGGTGACCAGGGGCTAGAACCTCATTCGCAGCTTTTCTCTTGGTCATAGTTGGTGCATGGCTTTGAAAGACCAGAAAAAATGAGTGGGAACTGAAGGGAGTTTACACTAATTTGACAAAGAAAGTGTATTTGCCAGGTGCAGATATAGTGCAACACCTGCTATAATGAAATTGTTTTGTGGCAAGCATAAGTTTATTATAAGATATTGGCCTAGAAATTCAGTCTGGACACTTTTGGGGCGCTAAAGTCGGGCGCTCGCTAAAGTTAGCGGCCGCCGGAAAGTAGGCCACATCGCCGAAATTCAGTAGAGTTGGTCCTAAGTTTGGCCGAGCGCTGAAACTGGCGTTGAAATGCTGTGTTCCGGCGCTAAGCCGGCGATGCGGCCTAATAACGCCGAAGCCGGGCGCAGCGCAGGTGCGGTCATGTTTTGATTGACAGCAGACACTCTGACGCCGGCCAGCTCTTAAAGGGGGAAGGGTCAACTTTGACTGCTGCCACGCCCTGCATACTGGAGCCCTGCAGCTAGGCCTCAGCATTACTGGTGTGCCAAAATAGCGCCTGGAGCAATGGAGAGGGCCCGTGAGCGAGCGCAGCGCTTCTCAGAGCATGCTCTGAGTGTGCTCATTCATGGTGTGGAGAAGAGAAGAGAGATCCTGTGCCCGGACAGTGGCAGGAAGGCTCCCAGGAGCCAGTACAGGAGAGCCTGGGGCAAAATCGCCCGCAGGGTGTCATCCACCTGTGATGTCCCCAGGAGTGCGGACCAATGCCGCAAGAAGTTCAACGACCTCACTCGGATGGTGAAGGTGAGTACCCTTTCCAGTGTCATAGAATCACAGAATCACAGAAACCCCACAGTGCAGATAGAGGCCATTTCAGCCCATCGAGCCTGCACCGACACATATCCCACCCGATCCCCGTAACCCCTACACCAACACATATCCCACTCTATCCCCGTAACCCCACGTATTTAATCCCCCTAACACTAAGGGTCAATTTATCATAGCCAATCAACCTAACCCGCACATCTTTGGACTGTGGGAGGAAACCGGAGCACCCGGAGAAAACCCACACAAACACGGGGAGGAATGTGCAAACTCCACACAGACAGTCACCCGAGGCCAGATTCGAACCCGGGTCCCTGGCGCTGTGAGGCAACAGTGCTAACCACTATGCCTCCTCATCCTTGCATGTGCACCTCACATTATGGGCAAAGGGACCTCAAAGGCCTAATGGGCAGCCCTCCTCCCGCAGCAATGGCACTTGCATGTTCATCAATAGCACTTTCTGCACTTAACACACTGGCCAAGCTATTCCACCATGGGAGGCAGTGCACACAGCAACAGGGCACCACACTGGCCAAGCTATTCCACCATGGGAGGCAGTGCACCCAGCAACAGGGCACCACACTGGCCAAGCTATTCCACCATGGGAGGCAGTGCACACAGCGACAGGGCACCACACTGTACTTAGAGGCCGTCCTTTCTCTTGCAGGCCAAGCTGGCGAGCAATGTAAGGAGCCAGGCTGTCACTGGTGGAGGCCGTCCCGAGTACCAGGCGCTCACTGATCTGGAGGAGAGCGTGGCACGACTCATGCGTGGCCGGGTGACTGGCCCTGTCGCGATCAGCGAGGCGGACCCTGTACTGGTACCCACTGGTAAGGACATGACCGGTTGCACCTCTCTCGTTGCCCTCGCGCTTCAGATCTACATCCTTTCCCACTGACCGACAAATGCACATAATGCACCACTCAGGCCTCCCTCGCTGACGGCCTGTCCTCACTCTAAAGCTACTCTTGTGCCTTCCTGCTTTCAGCTGGTGAGGAGGAGGTGGTCCCTGAAGCGCAGAGAGCCAGGCCCTTGGAGGAGGAGGACGTCGAGGACCAGGAGGAAGGCGGCACATCGGGGGAACCCTCCTCCGCGCCAGGGGATGGCAATGGAGGGGAGAAGTCTGGCCTGCAGGAGAGCCAGGGGGAGGTGTTGGAGGGGAGGGCCGAAGCTGGTCCCAGTAGGGTGGACGCACGCGGGAAGGGTCCGGCAGCACGCCAGCCTTCTCCCCAGAGGGGGGAGGTGTTGGAGGGGAGGGCACAACCTGGCCCAAGTGGGGTCGACGCACGCGGGAAGGGTCGGCCAGCTCAGCGGCCTTCTCCCCGGAGGGAGAGTCCACCCTCCAGTCCGGACACGGTCCTCGCCCAGGAGGTGCGCGTCCTTGATGAGATGTCGGCGGCGTCTGAGCGGCGCCACCAAGAGTTCATGGGGGTGGTCGAACAGATGCCTCACGCCATTGAGTCCCTGGCTCAGAGTGTGGTGGCTTTCGGGGTATCACAGGCCAGGGGGTTCGAACAACTCACGGCAGCGCATGACAGGGGTGTCCAGCAACTGGCCGCAGCGCATGACGGGTGTGCAGCAACTCGCGGCAGCGCAGGACGCGGGTGTGCAGCAACTGGCGGCAGCGCAGGACGCGACTCGCGAGATGAGTGGTGCCGTCCACACACTGGCAGAGCTGATGCGGGCACATACCAGGGCAGTTCGGGCACTCACTTCTGCCACACTCGCTGTGGCACGGAGGCATCGCCATGGCACCCGCCGCCCTGCTGCAGCACAGCGGTCTGGCCTCCCCCAGATTGCTGCGCTTGCTACACTGCCAGCCCGGCCGAGTGCCAGTGTCTCTGGCGAGCAGCGCGCACCTGCCATCAGCCAGCTTGCCCCCAATGGTGCTGCCGACACTGCCACTCCCCCAGCCAAGGTGCGACGAGCTGCTGCTAAGACTGATGCTGCCCAGCCACAGCTGCAGCAGTCAGCAGCCGGCCCCTCCCGGGCCAGGCCTCGTCTAGGCCGACCCCCAAGGGCATCTGCCGACACGCTTTGTGGCCCTCATGAGCCTTCCCCCAGCCTCGCCACACCTGCAGGGCCCAGGTTGAGGCGGAGCAGCAGGTCGGCCAGGGGCCGGAGAAGCCTGTCTAAGGACTCGCCCTCTCGGCACACCCATTAGAGTGTGGCGAGAGCGGTTTCTTTTATATTGGGGGGCTTGTGTTGTGGGGGGCATTATTTTGTTAAGGCCGAGGATCAAGGCATTTTTTGTTTTCATGGGGGTGTCTCTGTTGTGGGGGGGGGGGCTTATTTTTGTAAGGCCGCTGTTGAAGGCCTTTTGGATGGGCAAGTTTTGTTAGTCCTCCCCAGGTTTTGGGAGTGACAGATGTTTTTGACTGTTTTTTGGGGGTCTTGTCTGTTTTTCTGTTTCATGTGGGAAGGGCCCTGAGTTTGTGAAATAAAGCTTTTGATTTATTCAGCATGTCCAGGTGTCATATTTGAAGTTGTTGTTGCGTTAACCGGCTGAGGGCTTGCGGAGCGGCTGCCTCAGGTGCGTTCATTGCCACAGGCCATTCCCTGACAGGGGGCCTAGAAGTGTCGATCAATAAGCCCCCGGCGGACGGCCCTTGGCCCTTGTCGCTCCCTCCTGGGCTGGTCCTCCTCCTCCTGCTCGTCCTCCTGAGGTGGTGGTGCAATGCCAGGTGGCAGTGCCTGAGTCCTGCGGATAGCCAGGTTGTGCAGCATGCAGCACACGACGACGAACTGGGAGACTCTATCCGGCGAATACTGAAGAGATCCTCCGGAACGATCCAGGCAGCGGAACCGTTGCTTGAGGACGCCTATCGTTTGCTCGATGATGTTCCTTGTGGCTTGATGGCTTTCGTTGTATGCCTCCTCCGCTGGGGTCCTGGGCGCGCGGAGCGGGGTCATGAGCCATGTACACAAAGGGTAGCCCTTGTCCCCGATAAGCCATCCCCTTGGTGGAGGCTGTGCCTCGAACATGTCAGCCACAGTAGTCTGGCGCAGGATAAATGCATCATGGCTGCTTCCTGGGAAGCGGGCATTGACAGCTAGGTTGCGCTGCCTGTGGTCACACACCAGCTGTACATTTAGGGAATGGTAGCCCTTCCAGTTGCGGTAATCCTCGGCATTGTGGATAGGTGCCCGCATAGCCACATGCGTGCAGTCAATGGCGCCCTGCACCATGGGGAAGCCCGCGATCCTGCCAAATCCGACTGCACGCTGCTCCTGCCTCTGTCGGGTCATGGGGAAGGAGATGAATTGGTGTCTCTTCGCGTAAAGTGCATCGGTGACCTGCCGGATGCAGCGATGCGCGGCGAACTGGGAGATGTTCGCTATGTCCGCAGCAGCGGCTTGGAAGGAGCCGCTTGCATAAAAGTTCAGAGCCACCGTGACCTTCACTTCCACCGAGAGAGACGTCCTGCACATCAGCTGTGGACGCAGATCTGTGTGAAGCAGCTGGCAGATCTCTGCAACCACCTCCCTTCTGAAGCGCAGCCTCTTCACACAATGCGCCGCAGTCATGGTGAGATAGGACACCTGCTGCCGGTATTGCCTGAGTGGGTAAGGCCTACGTTGCCAACGCCTGATGGCCCCTCTGCGTCTAGGCATGGCTGGCCCTCTCTCACAGCGTCTGCGAGCCCTTCGCACATAATGCTGCAACTGAGGGTTGGCCCCCCATACAGCCCCCATAATAAAGTTGAGAACAGATAAATCACAATGAATCAAATGTCAAAGCACTGGCCAGAAGCCAAAAATACCTCTCCTAAGTTGTCCCAAATCTGTAACCTCTGTCCCTTGGTCTCTGTCCAGAAATCCAAAGCAGTAAAGTCATTGCAGCAAAATGGCTGGGCTTTATAGGTCAGTGTAAGTGCCCTTTAATTTGCGCTCCCCGAGGCCCACAGGGCCTCTTTTGCGTTCCACCTCTCAGTTCTTAGCAGCGCCACACCCACACTGGGCGGGCGCCACTGAATTTCCGGTTTGGGGCGCACAAACAGCGTTGCGCGACGATATGACGTCATAAGCTGCGGGCGCAAACACTTTGCGCCGGCGCTAAATGTCAACTGAATTTGGGCGTCGGCGCAGATCGGACTGCGTTCAGGCGCTAAGTGTCTAGCGCCGGAAATATAGCCCTTTTATGGCGTTAGCGGCTGGCGCAACCCACTGAATTTCTAGGCCATTATCTCTCAACATGTTTTAAAATGAAACTCTGGTGTGTAACATTATGGATCCACCTTCTTAAACCTAATTGATTTAAGTGAGAAAGCTTACTAAATTCCCCATGAAAGTGTTTAAAATGGAAGATTCATCAACCTATGCTAGTTTATCTGGAAATAAACCAGAATTTTTGAAACCAAAATAAACACTACAGCCCTGAAATTCTCTTGCTTTAATGGGTAATGCCGCCCCTTGTAGAGATTCGCATATCTCTGGTAAATAGGACCAAATGCAAACCAATATGGTGGGATTATGGGGGGAGAAATTCGACATCGCCCCATTTGGGGCGCAATTATCGGCCAGGCGCAAAGTTTAGCGCCTGGTGCTAATTATTGCCTTCGACTGCAAACTTGGCTTTTATCGCCCCTGGAGATGATTGGAGCGCTAAATCAGGCGCTACACACCTGTCTTAAGGCGCAAAGGCCGAGGAGCGAGGCGCTAACTCAGAGCGCGGGCGAAGCTCGGTTGATGTCAGTGAGCAATGGAACACAGACACGCTGGCGCCGGCCAGTTCTTAAAGGGGAGGGTCAATCTTGCTCTCCAGTCACACCCAGCTCATTGCAGGCTTGAATCTCGTCGTGGACAGACCTGTGCCTAAATTTTCCAGCCAAGGACTTTGGAGAGAGTCAGGAAACGAGCTCAGCGCTTCAGCGACTGGGTCTTGGAGGCTCTGGCTGGTGCAGTGAAGCGCCAAAGAGCTATACTGTACCCTGAGAGTGGCAGGAGGCCATTGCCGCACGACTACAGGAGAGTGTGGAGGGAGGTGGCTCAGCACGTCTCCTCCAGGAGCGTGGTACCCAGGACCCATACGCAATGTCGCAAAATGTTCAACGATCTCGCTCGGGTTGCCAGGGTGAGTGGCTGCTTTTCAATACCTCTCCATCTAACCATCTCAACCTCACTCTATGGCCAGAGGGTCTTAAAACCCCAATACCCAACACTCATCCAAGACTTATGGCCATCTCATAAAACACACACACACATTCCACACCTTGCATACAATAAGGGCGATTCAACTGGGAGGTGTTAGATCCGTGTATCTTAATGTTGTGTCCTTCAATAATCAGACAAAAGACTGCAGGGAACGATCAACAGGTGTTTACTGAATGAGGGTTACTCTAGAACTAACTATACAGATCACTACTCAGGGTTTATATACAGGTGTGGTCACTGCCGGTACTACAGTATACAGGAGCTGTAAAAAGTAGTTCTCCCCTTAAAGGTACATACATTACAATTCCTCCCCTTTTAGATTAACAGTACCATAACACTCATTTAACAATTAAATATCAAACTAATTACAATTAACACTTTTAATATGCAACATTAGCTGAAAATAGTCTATTTATAAATTCAGTCTTTCGGGAGGCTTCCTGGTCCTTTCTGGATAGCGCCTTTCCCCGAGTGTCTTGCTCTTGGTGCGGAGGTGATTCTGGCCTCCTGTCGTCGGTTGGTTCATCAGCTTCCAATGCTACTGTTTCTGAGGTAGATGCGACCTGTACGTCGGGTTCCTCACCAGGTACGTATGGCCGAGACATGGGGTTGACTCGTTCCTGTGACTCTAGGATCTGGTCAGCATGGCATCTCACAATGTTCTCCCCAACATCTACTGTGTACATTAGTGGCCCCTGCCGTGTGCGTATCGTTCCTGGTTGCCAATTCTCTGTTCGGTAGTCGCGGGCCAAGACTGGTTGCCCTACATTGAAGCTCCTTGTCGGCTTCTCATTGATGTGCTGGAATTGCTTACTCTCAACATCTCTTCGTACATTTGGTCTGAGCAAATCCAGGCGAGATCTCAACCTTCGGTTAAAGAACATCATGGCCGGGGCCTGGTTGGCGAGTGCATGTGTCACATTTCTGTAGACTAACAGGAAATTGTCCACCTTATGCTGCAGTGGAATGTCGTCATTGCACATGGCCTTTACTGCTTTTTTAAAGGTTTGTACGAACCTCTCAGCCAATCCATTTGTGGCTGGATGATACGGAGCGGATGTGTAATGCCTTACCCCATTCCTTTTCATAAATCTTCGAAACTCTTCGGACACAAACTGGTCCGTTATCAGAGAAAATCTGCTCTGGCAAGCCGTTCCTGGCAAAAATGGTCCGTAGGACTACAATAGTTTTCTCAGTGGTGGTGGAGGACATTTTGATCACCTCAGGCCATTTCGAGTGCGCATCCACGGCTATTAAAAACATTGAGTCCATGAATGGACCAGCAAAATCAATATGCACCCGTTGCCATGGAGATGAGGGCCACTCCCATGGGTGTAGAGGGGCATGTGGTGGTGCATTTTGGACCTTCTGGCATCCTGAGCAGCTCTTTGTCAGGTCCTCGATTTGCTGATCGAGACCCGGCCACCACACATAAGCCCTAGCAAGGCTTTTCATTTTCACCCCTCCCAGATGACCTTCGTGAAGCTCATTGAGCACTCTCTCCCTTAACTTGGGTGGAATTACCACTCGGGATCCACACATCAAGGTCCCCTGGCATACTGACAGCTGTTCTCTTCTGGATGAGAATGCTGGCAACAGTGAGTCGCCATGTGCTGGCCATCCCTTCACCGTCAAATCCTATACCCGAGACAGCGTCGGGTCATTTCGGGTCTCCTTCTCTATACCAGCGTTAGTTACTGGCAAGCATTCAATTATAGTCGAATGAAATATTTCGACAGGATCCACTGCTGGTGCTTCCTCCGCAGTAGGCAGTGGCAGGCATGCTAGCCCATCAGCGTTTCCATGCTGTTTCGTGCCCTTATACTCGATTTCATATTGGTGCGCCCCTAGAAAAAGGGACCATCTTTGTAGCCATTGCGCAGTCATCACCGGAACGCCCTTCTTTGGAGTAAAGATGGAGACAAGTGGTTGGTGGTCAGTCAGCAAGGTGAACTTCTGCCCGTGCAGATAGTGATTGAACTTTTTCACTCCCCACACTAGGCTGAGGGCCTCCCTGTCAATCTGGGCGTAGTTACGCTCGGCTGAGGTTAGTGACCGAGACGCAAAGGCTACTGGCCTCTCCGAGCCGTCTGGGAATTTGTGCGACAGCACCGCTCCAATGCCATAGGGTGATGCATCACACGCCAACTGAATTGGTAGTGCTAGGTTGAAATGAGCCAACACCTCTTTTGATGTGATCAATGCTTTGCTCTTCTGGAAAGCTCGTTTACATTCGTCACTCCACTTCCATGGTACCCCCGTTTGCAGTAGGGTGTTCAGTGGGTGTAGTACGGTAGACAAATTCGGCAAGAACTTATGGTAGTAGTTCACCAGCCCGAGGAACGACCTCAGTTGTGACACATTTTCCGGTGCTGGAGCCTTGACTACTGCCTCAATCTTCTCGGGGGACTTATGTAACCCCTCTTTATCAATAACGTGGCCACAATATGAGATCTGCTTCTGGAAAAACTCGCATTCGTGGCGATTAGCTCGGAGCCCATATTCCTTCAATCTAGTGAGCACCTGCTCCAGGTTGGCGAGGTGATCACTGTCATTTTCGCCCGTGACCAGGATGTCGTCCAAATAACACTGGGTCCCTGGAATCCCTTGCAGGACTTGTTCCATTGCCCTTTGCCAAATAGCCGGAGCTGATTCTACCCCGAACACCAGCCGGTTGTATTGGTAGAGACCTTTAGGAGTGTTGATCGTGAGGTACTGTTTCGAGGCTTCTTCTACCTCCATTTGCAGGTACGCCTGAACCAGATCAATCTTAGTGAAGCGTTTCCCTCCAGATAGCGAGGCGAAAATATCTTCAATCTGCGGAAGCGGATATTGTATAGTGTGAAGGACTGGGTTCACTGTCACCTTAAAGTCCCCACAGATGCGAACCTTCTTTGGTTCCCCAGGCATATTACTCAACGACCTCTTCATTACAGGAACGATGGGTGTAGCCCACTCGCTCCAGTCCACTTTGGACAGTACTCCTGAATGTTCCAAACCTTCCAGCTCTGCTTCGACGGCTGGGCGGATCGCATAAGGTACCGGTCTGGCCTTAAAAAACTTTGGGCTTGCATTTTCCTCTATTTTGATCGTTGCTGTTATGCCTTTTAGTGTTCCAAGTCCCTGCTGGAACACTTGTGCGTCAGTTAGCATTTTTGACAGTCATCCAGGTGTGACGTCGTCATCCTTTTTGGCATCTACAGTCAGTGCTTGTATGGAATGCCAATCTAGCTGTATCTTCCGGATCCATTCACGTCCTAGTGGTGGTGGTCCTCCATCTGGCAATACATATAGGTCCATTTTTGGTGTTTCCTTGCCATTATATATAACGTTCACCCTTATTTTTCCTTTGGGGTAGACTTTTTGCCCCGTGTACGTCTTCAAGACAATCTTTGTATCTCTCAAGGGTATATGTGAGAATAGCTGCTTGTAGTCCCTTCGGTTTATGACTGTTAGGGCTGATCCTGTGTCCATTCCATTTTCACTTGGACTCCTGCTATCTTGAGCGTGACCCAGATAGTTTGGTAATCCTCCGTTTTGATCACATTATGTAGTTTCAGACAACCCAGCTCCTTGCTTCCGGAGTCTGTATCACTTTTCTGTTCATCTGAACTACTCTCCGTCACCTTATGTACCTTCTTGTACTTCTCCTGTGGAGATTTCTTGCTGCTGGTTTTCTTTCCCGACCTGCAGACTCTTGCTATGTGTCCTACTTTTCCACACTGTCTGCACACTTTGTCCTTGGACCAGCAATCATTATGGTCATGTGTTGTTCTGCCGCAGCGATAGCACTTCACTGTTCCGTATGACTTTTCATTTGTGCCATATTCTTGCGGTCTCCGTTGTATCTCTGCAGCGCCCCGTGCGGCTGCTTCGTGTGATACTGCAATGCTGAAAGCCTTGTCCAGCATAAGATCCTTTTCTGATAGAAGCCATTTCTGGGTTCCTTCACTTTGAAGCCCACACACAAACTTGTCCCTTCAAGTATCTGCTAGTCCCGTTCCAAACTGGCAGTGTTTCGATAGCTTGTGCAGTTCCGTTAAATACTCAGCATTGCTTTCATCTTTATGCTGGTTCCTTTTGTGAAACTTAAATCTTTGTGCTATCAGCAGCGGTGTGGGGTTTAAGTGGTCCTGTAGGATTGACACTATGTTTTCAAAATCCTTTTCTACTGGCTTCTCTGGGGTTACTAGGTTTCATAGTAAGCCATACGTTTTTGCACCCATTGAATTCAACAATACCAGTGCTTTCTTGTCATCTGGCACTTCATTCGCCTTGCAGTATACTTCTATGCGTTCGACATATGTCGTCCAATCTTCGAATTCATTGTCGAATGCTGTGATACTGCCACTCTTCGGCATTTTTGGGTGTGGTTAGACTGGCTTAAAATGGTGTCTCCCACGCTTTCCTTTCTTCCCCGCTGCGGCTTAAAATGGCGTCTCCCGCGCTGCTGCCAACGCCGCTCTCGGCGGTCCTCGTGGCAAATGGCGACGCCCTGTGGGTTTCGTGCGCTGCTGCCAATGCCGCTCTCTGCGGTCCTCGTGGCAATGGCAGTGCCTCGCGTTTTCCTGGCCGCCTCCCTCCCCCGTTGACGCTGCTCGGCCCTTGAACACCGGCTGCGCTCTGCTCTCTCTCGCCTCTCTCCCCCGTTGACGCTGCTCGGCTCTTGAACACCGGCTGCGCTCTGCTCTCTCTCGTCTCTCCCCGTTGACACCGCTCGGTCCTGAACACCGGCTGCGCCCTGTGCGCTCTGCCCTCTCTCTCTCCCCCGTCGACGCTGCTCAGCCTTTTTCTGTGCCGCTCGGTCGGCTCTAGCCGCCGCTGTCCGGGAAGGGTCTGCGCAGTACCTGTTACCAGCCCGTTTCGCTGGACCACCGTGACTGGAAAGCCAAGCCTGGCTCTCGACAGCCTCCCCTGCGATGCTCAAATCTCCGCTGGATGCCCGTGGTCGACGCCCGTGCTTCTGGACTCGACCTCCTTCCACTGTTCTCCAGGAGCGAATCCCTGGGAGGTGATGCAGAGTTGCAGGTAGGTTCGAATCTGCGTCGTCGCCAATGTTAGATCCGTGTATCTTAATGTGTCCTTCAATAATCAGACAAAAGACTGCAGGGAACGATCAACAGGTGTTTACTGAATGAGGGTTACTCTAGAACTAACTGCACAGATCACTACTCAGGGTTTATATACAGGTGTGGTCACTGCCGGTACTACAGTATACAGGAGCTGTAAAAAGTAGTTCTCCCCTTAAAGGTACATACATTACAGGAGGCACATCAGGCAAGACCATGGCTGCATACATTAAGGGCTATTCAACTATGGGAGGCACATCAGACAAGACCATGGCTGCATATTTACTCAGATGCCATCCTTTTTCTTGCAGGCCAAGCTATCTCATAACAGGAGACAGCAGCAACGGATGGGTGGAGGGTGGCCTCAGCTGCAACCCTTCAGCGATCTTGAGGCGAGCATCCACAGGATTGTGGCAAGCCAGGTGATCGGTCCCATCACCCCTGGAGAGGCCGACCCTGTTTGGGACAGCAATGGTAAGGTCATCAGCTTTCTCTCCTCTCTCATTCCATGTCCCTCACAACACCAGCCTTTTATACTTTCAATCCAACTTACTAAATCGCTCCACTCCTTCCTCCCTTACTGCCCCCCTGTCCTCACGCTAAAGCCCTGCTTTCAGATGGTGACTCACCAGGTGAGGAGATGGGCTCTCAAGCTGCCAGTGGGAACGAAGCCGCAGGCGAGGAGGAAGAGGAAGCTGGAGCCTCAGCGCCACCCTCTCCTGAGGAAGCCCATTCCCACACTGGGAACACGCCTTCCCTGGAGAGGAGCAGGGGGGAAGGGTCTGATGAGGGTGAAGCTCCAGAACCCAGTGGGCTGCAGCAACGTGATGAGGGTAGGGAAGCTCGGGGGCCTTCTCCCCGGAGGGAGAGTCGGCCAGCGAGTCCTGCTCCACTGGACGCAGAGGAGGAGCGGCTCATTGCTGAAATGAGCACCCAGGCGGTGGACATGCACACTCAGCTCATGGGTAGGAAGGGTGCCCGAATGCATTGATGCACTGGCAAGGAGTGTGGAGAACTACGCTGCAGCACAGGCGGACACCACGTAAATGCTTAGTGCTGCAATTCAGTCACTGGCTGCCGTGATCCAATCTCAGACTGCTCTCATGCAGTTTCAGATTGAGGCCACACAAGCACTGATTGCTGCCATTGTTGCTGGTTCGGACATATTGCCTCGGGGCTCTCACCGCGCCGCAGCAGGCCAGCAATCTGTGCTCCAGCAGATTGCTCCGGATGGTGAGGTGCTGCCCTGTGGGAGTGCCAGTGTGT
Source organism: Somniosus microcephalus (assembly GCF_052327205.1). Taxonomy (NCBI): domain Eukaryota; kingdom Metazoa; phylum Chordata; class Chondrichthyes; order Squaliformes; family Somniosidae; genus Somniosus; species Somniosus microcephalus. The sequence goes on from NC_140999.1 coordinate 19,734,931, forward strand.
CAGTCAAGCAGGGAGGTGTTGTCCTCTCTCAAGATGACAGCATTCCTGCTGCCACCACTGTCACTTCCTCGTTGCACTTGCCACTGCCTGTAGCCCAGACTGCCGCCGCCCATGCAGAATTGGTGCAGTCTGCAGCCGGGCCCTGCAGGCCCAGAGCTGGTCGAGGGCGACCTTCAAGGGCAACTGTAGTCTCAAGATCTGATATTCAGCAGTCTTCCACCAGCCTTGCTGCAGCCACTGGGGCCCCGTTACGGAGGAGCAGTAGGGTGGGAAGGGGGCAAGTGGTCAAAGGAAGGAGGTCAACCTTGAAGGGCAAAAAGTAGGAGGTCTGATGAAATGTTGGGAATGTTTTTATTAAAGGCCGAGGTTCGTCTGATAACTTTTGTTTAGTGTTTTGGCCATTATCTCCAGGTTGTGAGAACCAGTTATGTTAATTATTGATTTTTTGTGTTTGTTTCTATTAGTTTGTCATGAATAAATGACACACACAGCGTTTGTAAAATAAAAAAGTTGTTGTGTTTATGTGAAGGAATGAGCCATACCTATTCAGAAAAATACACCATTCTATGAAAAATTCTAGCCTTACTAAACATGACAAACTGGGTTTAAAAATCTAAAAGCCTCAACGACACAAAGCTGTAAACAGCATACAAGCTTTTGAGATAAGAATCAGTTGTTGACACTGAAACAATAGCCCTGTTGACGCAGAGGGTTGGAGCTTCCAGAAAGTCTGAGCTTTGGAGGGAACACAATGGAATGCCCAGTTAAAGGTGTCATAAACCAACACTTTGAAATAAAACACATAAAATTAACGAAACATGTGCCTTTGTAAAAGTAACATCAAATGAAACATGGAGACACGATTATGTGGTACAACCAGCTGAGGTAGCTAAGAAGACAATACATGGTTGAAGTGTTTTTAATTTACATGTTGTAAAAAGATACCATCAGAAGACTTTCATAAATATGACATCAATAGATACACCAAGCAATCACATTGGGCTCGATTTTCATTGAGCCGTGCAGTCGGGCTTGGAGGCGTGTGGGGGGTTAACATCGCAAAAACTGATGGGCGGGACCCCCCCCCCCCTGCCTGGTTCCCAACTCCGAGCAATTTTAACTCAGGCATGTCTGATGGTCCCGACTCCGTCCCGCATCCAACAGGTGGGACTGGTCTTTAAGGCCCTTAACAACCACTAAATGGCCTCTATAATCCTACTTTGAAAGGCCCTTGCGAATTTAACCCTTTTCCCACACGACACACGCCTGGTGGGAAACACGAATGTGAAACCTGGTGGGAGCACTATTGGATTGCTGACTATCAACTGCAGATCAACCATTAAAGAGATTTGATCAGCCATGATTTGGAGTTGGCAGGATTTAGTGGTCTCAGGTCTGGAGCAACTTTTAGAAGGCTTAACCACACCTGTGGAAAATTGGAGCCTCACACCCATCTCCAGTGTGACCTCCTGGGAAACCCCTCTCGCCACCTTCACTCAGCGCTTCCTCAATGGAGGCATATACCAGAAGCATGGGAGCCATTTATTTCCTTCCCATCTGGGCATTAGAGGAGCTTAACCACCAGCCGCGGCAGCAGCAGAACCAGGAACAACAGCAGCAGGAGCGTCAAGCTGCTAGTCACCCAACTGAAGATGCACAGGCCAGAAGGCGCCAGCGCGTGACAACATTGCTGCCCGGGATGCAAGGGATGCACCCATCCTGGCCAGATTTGCTTAGCCTAGTCAATTAAACATTTTTGCCTCGCAGCTTCTTACCAGAGCATTGACAATGGCCAAGAACAAGAGGATTCCTAGCACACTGACCACCATACTGACAGTTGCAAGTATGCCTAAGCCCTCAATGTGGAAGTCCCACTAGCGAAATGACAGATGATACAACTGCACCATTTGCCATCAGAAATTTTATGTACATTACCGAAGTGATGGCATTTTTGCAGTAAACACAAAATTGCACCCAAGTAACTACCCTTGTGACTATTTGTGCAGAAGTTTCCTCTTACGCGTGCTCCTATGTGGTGCATCCCCTGTGGCTTCAGCAGATGTGGAGGCCCCTTGCTCACTTTGCTGCTGCTCCTGTCTCGACACCTTTGGCGGGTGTCCTCTGGGGTGGCGAGCCTGTGAGGGCTCGTCAACAGTCTGCTGCTCCTGCGGCTGTGCAGGGGTTGAGACGCCTATCTCACTTGGGTGTGGACTCCGGTGGGGCTCTGACCGAGGGCTCTGCAGTGGCATGGAAGTGTGAGCCCTTGCAGAGGAACCCCCACTTCCTTGAGGTCTGCCACCAACCTCCCTCTCATGGGTCAGGTCCCCCTCAGCGCCTGCAAGTGGCTGGAGAGCACCTTGCTGCACATCAGGGGGGCCATGGGGACCCGTATCTGCAATGGCAGTCCTACTCAGAAGGACTTCCATGAAGGTCTGGTTTCTCTGTTCAATAGATGCCCATCGCTCCTCAAGAGATGTCATTCTATTCTGAACAATGACCATGTTTTCCATACCCTGGTGACTAAGCTCCTCTATGGCCGTTGCCATCCTCTCCTCTACGGTTGCCATCCTCTCCTCTACGGTAGCCATCCTCTCCTCTACAGTAGCCATCCTTTTCACGGAGGTTGCCATCCTTTCCGTGGTGATGCGTTCATGCGCCAATGACTCCACAAAGGCTCTGGTCATGGTCGCTATGGACTCCTTCATTCGCTCCACACTCGCAGCGACCCTAGAGACAAAACCTGCCAGAGACTCCTGCATCTGTTCTTGGAGTTCCATCACCACTGATCTCATGGGTGGACCCAGAGGCAGAGGGTCGACATGCTGCTGAGCCGAGCTGGCAGGGTCCTGCGCCCTCCAACTAGGACTCTCCACTGCTGTCCGTGTCTCCACAATCTGCTGATGCTCACTTGTGAGCTGTGATACACCAGGTGACAACACTACCCTATGTCCTGAAGGTCCCACCGAGGTGGGGGTGTCTGCGCTGGTGCTGGGTGCGCAGATTTCTGGTGACGCTGCACCCTCAGAGGTTGCAACTTCCTCTGAGGAGTCTGGCTGCTCAGCCTCTTCTTCCTGGCTAGGGGGGACGGATGCTTGTGAGGGAGTAAAGGAAAGAATCAGAGATGTGATGCAAAGGCTACAAGCACATAGCTTTTTGCAGATGCTCATAAGTCCATCTGTTACAGCTTCACAATCATTATCAGTGACTCATGCAATGTCAAAGAGAGAGATGGGAAACTTTTCTGTCACCAGCCTGCTGTGTTGCACCCATCAGTCCGTCCACCATGCGCGAATCATCCTCAATGCCCATAATTTCCAGGACAGCTTCCTCCCAGGGGGCCAGGTGGGCTATTGAGGATGTCCCTCCTCCTGTCCTGGCTCGCTTTCTTTTGTTGTGAGCTCTCTTTTCCTGCAATGAGGGAGACAAGTGGAGGTTGAGTGAGAATGAAGGAGTGAGTGTAGAGTTTGCAAAGCATAGATACTTAGAAGGAGACAAAGATGGAGTGAGGTTGCAAGACCAAGGGCCCTCCCTGTGTGTTGTCAGTTGTGTTCAAAGCATCAGAGTGATAGGGAGTGTGAGGGCTGCATGGTGGAATAGTTATGTGAATGTGAGCATAGAGAGAGAGATGGAATGGGTAAGGGCGCATGGATGTCAGTGTCAAGTGGGATGTGAAGGAAGAGTGCTGGTGAGGAAGGACAATGGGGATCAGATTGAGGGTGATGGGAAATTCATACTCACTTTTCCAGTGCGCTGAAGGTCATGAAATCTTTTCCTGCACTGTATCCAGGTTCTGCGGGTGACTCCCAAGGAGTTGACCTCCTCAGCCATCTGCATCCACACTGCCTTGGTCTGAGTGGGAGGCCTCTTCCTCCCTGATGAAGGGAAGAGCACCTCCCTGTTGGCCCTAGCCCCATCGACTAATGCCTGCAGTGCCACCTCGTCAAAGCAAGGAGCTGATCTTGCCTTCCCGCTTGTCATTTTTGCTGCAGCTCCCTCACACTGCAAAGTCAAGAAGCTTGGCAGTCTGCAGAAGAAGCAAGGCTTGCTGTGGACCTTAAATTCAGCAGCAATGATCATCGGAGGGGATTTTCAGTCATGAAAGACCCATTTGCAAAGGCTTCCCACATGCTGGAAATCAATTGGCCACTTAAGTTAAAATTGCATCAATCTCCCACATCCATTTAGATTCGTGTGGGAAACACGAAATTCGGATAACACGACACCATCCCGCACCTGAGTTAAAATCCCCCCCATTGTATTTGTGTTGAACTTGGAACAACTAGGAGACACGAAGTCTGCGTACAACCAGCTGAGGTGACTTAAGAATTGAATAGAAGCCCTTCATAAGAATGGCATCAAATAGATACATCTGTTATAATCATTTTTTATGATAAGTTTTGAACACCTAAAGGTAAAGACACAAGTCTGCATGCAGCAGCTGAATTGACTGTAAGAATGGAAAGGGTCAACAGAAATATGATGAGATAATTAGCTTACATCAGCAGAAAACTTCAAAGGATATACCACTGAGAAAGAATGTAAATATAGAACTTTCAAATAGGAAGACAGAATTTGCTGGAAGGGGCAAAGTGATTCTCAGCTTCAGAGACAGGCTCAGAAAGCCTACAAATCTTTGAGTCTCGGGTAATCAAAGGTATTTGATTTTGGTGGATATCCTGGAATAAGAATAAGTAGAAATGTAAAAATGTAATGACGTTAAGATTTGAGAATAAGAATTGTAAGCTATTTGTTTTTAGAACCATTAAAGTTGCGATTGAATCACCAGCTGTTAACTGCATGTCAGTTCTTTAATAAATCTAAATATTTTTAGAATTGTCTCACATAGTACTTCTGTATCAAACTCGCGAACTCAATCTCTGTACACTCTTTGGTGAGGAGTTGCAGAATTCTGGGGGAGTTTTCCGAAAACCTCTGCATTCTCCTGCAGTGCCCGCAATGCCACATGCGTGCAGTCAATGGCGCCCTGCACCATGGGGAAGCCCGCTATCCTCGCAAAGCCCAATGCGCGTTCATGCTGTTTGGCCTGGGTCATTGAGAAAGAGATGTACTGGGTCATCGGGAAAGAGATGTACTGGCGTCTCCTTTTATAGAGGGCATTTGTGTCCTTCCGGATAAAGCAATGGACCGCGAACTGGGAGATATTGGCGATGTCCACAGTAGCTGCTTGAAAGGAGCCGGTGGCATAAAAATTCAGAGCCACTGTGACCTTCACAGCCACCAACAGAGATGTCTAGGTCCTCGGTTGAGTCTGCAGATCTGACTGCAGCAGGTGGCAGAGCTCAGTGACCACCTCCTTGCTGAAGCGCAGCCTGCACAAACACTGCTCCTCAGACAAATGAATGTAGGAGAATTGCTCCCGGAATACCCTGGGAGGGTAAGGTCTCCTGTGCAGAGGCCTGTTGGCCCTCCTCCCTCTGGCCATGATTGCCACTCTCTGCGTCTCTGATGTCTCCGATTTTGCAGGTGCAGGATGATGCCCCGAATCAGTGCAGCCCCCATAGTCTCTTGACAATCAAAGTAATGAAGGTCAAATCCAAAAGAACCTGAAAAGTGCTGCTCAGTAGCCAAAACTACTTCACACAACATTGACTCTCTGCAGAATTCTCTCCTCTCTCTCTCAGAATCTCTGTCAGAATGAGTGGTGCAAAAAAGTCTCCCACAAAAAAAGGCAGGAAGAGGGCACCTTTAAATAGCACTCCCCCAGCCCCGCACCGACTGGAAAACGTTCCAGTGTCCCTGTCGTTGATTATGGCAGGCGGAAAAGAAGGGGGGCGCCACTCAATATCCGGTCCGGGGCATTGCACACTCGACTGACGTCATGATCTGTGGGTGCAGGAAATCAGGGTGGTAGAGTTTAGCGCTACCGCAAAATTTTGCAAGCGGCGCAAACACCGCCACGCCCAGTCGCTAGTTACCTCTTGGTCGCCTCTTAGGGCACTAACAGGAGGCGCTAAGCAACCAAAATTTTCCCCCATTGTGTTTAATCGGAGTTTAGGATGGAATATAACACACTAGTAATACAGCAAAAACACATGACCGTGACAAGCAGCTGGTACCAGACCCGATCGGACAGACGGCTGGGGTGCGTGAACAGCTCTCTGGCTTACGGCCTTTTGTCTAGAACCTCCGAGATGGTGAGCATGGGATCACTCTTGAAAGAGCGCTCAACCAGCCCAACTTTTGTTTAGCTCTTCCCTCCACCGTCTGAGTGGACAAGCCCTTGGGGTGTTGCTTTTATTCTCTTTTTAGGGGTGGGCTTGAGGCCAAATTATTGATGAACATTTAACCTATAGAGGTTCCCCTAAAACCTCAGTACCCAATTGGGCATCAAGTTCTTTGTCTCAATTCTTGAATGAAAGCCCTCCCCTAAAGGGACAAGTTCAGAAACAAAAGATGACTAGATGAGGTGTGAATGGCGATGGCAGAATCATCAACAGCTGCCATGTGAGAAGACAAGGGGAAAAAAATTTAAAAATATAGGGGCCGAGGTTATAGTCTGAAATTGTTGAACTCGATGTTAAGTTCAGAAGGCTGTAAAGTGCCTAATCGAAAGATAAGGTGCTGTTCCTCGAGCTTATGTTGAGCTTCGTTAGAGGCCGAGTGTCGTGTATTGATTGCGAGTTTTACACCAGTCAATACGGTAATGTAATGTGCGAGTTTAACACCAGTTAATACGGTAATGTAATGTGCATTGCATTATGGGAATTACCCGGGAAAGCTGCAGTCAGCCATTTTACCAATAAAGTAAAGATCACAGTTAGAAGCCCGTCTGCCTGACTCTGATTTAATTCGACGTATCTACATGCTTGATTGGAGCATTAAAGCATAGATACAACATTGGCGACGAGGATAACGGAGAGAATCTTTTTAAAAAGGTGTTTGCCCAAGTTTTAGTTAGCTAGGATGGAGAAGACCGGCATTCAAAATTTTGCATGCTTCACCGAGCCAGCTACGTTGGGTCCAAGATGGACGAGGTGGTTAATGTCTTTTGAGCTTTATGCCGACGGCAAAGGACTCATTATCGACGATACCTCTACAGCTGCCACAAAGCAGAGGAGGAGAGCTCTACTTCTACACCTAGCAGGACCAGATGTCCAGGTTATCTTTTCGACTCTACCAGACACAGGAGAGCCAGCAGACTACATGGCGGCAGTTAGTGCTTTGAATCACTACTTCGTGCCCCAGGTTAATGCAGCATTTGCTAGACAGACTTTTCATAAGTTGTCCCAGAAGGCAGGTGAGACTGTGCAACAATTTGCTACTCGCTTGCGGCAGGCTGCTAAAGACTGTGCTTTTGGGGGGCGGGGGGGGGGCGGATAATCAAATAAGAGATGCTATCCTGAGTAGGTGCACATCAGCCTGTGTGCGGAGGAAATTGCTAGAGGAAGGGCATGGTCTAATGCTCGCCCGCACATTACAAGTGGCCTCACAATGTGAAAACGTCGAGGAGCAGATGTCAGCCATGTCATGTACAGAGAAGGCGGAGACAGATACTGTTCGTCGTGTTACACAGAAAGGAGGGTATTATGCGAAAAGCTCGACAGAGAAACCAAAGGGAAATGGTGATAGGAACGAAAGGAAATGTTACAGACGTGGACACACAGACCACATGGGCAGAGATCCGAAATGCCCAGCACGCAGACAAACGTGTCATAAGTGCAAGGGAAAGGATCATTTCTCCAAAGTATGCCGCACAAAGGGTACCAAGAAACACAGTGTGAACAATGTAGAGGAACAAAATAACTTTGCATTTGCTGTTACCGGAAATAACGGGACAGAGAGACTTACCTTTTGTGTGGGGGGAGTAAACCTGAGAATGTTAATTGATTCGGGTGCAACTAATAATGTGATAGATGAGAATACATGGGAAGGATTAAAGTCAGAACACATTAAGTGACAGTCACATGTCCCTAAGACAGAAAGAAAGTTATTCTCTTATGCTTCTAGCCGACCACTGTCAGTTAAAGGTGTATTCACATGTGGGATTACAATAGGTAAGAGAACTGAGCAGGCGGAGTTCATTGTGGTTAAAGGCCATGGAGAGCCGTTGCTAGGAAGGGAGACAGCCATGAAACAGGGAGTTTTAAAAATAGGCGCAGATGTCTCAGCTGTGGCAGATGTAAGACAGCTACTAGAACAGCGGTATCCAAAGGTGTTCCAGGGAGTAGGCAGGCTGAACACAAAACAGATCAGTTTGTATATCAACCCATGAGTGAAGCCTGTGGCCCAGCCACTCAGGCGTATATCATTCAACTTAAGGGGGGCAGTAGAGGCCAAAATAAAACAATTGAGGGACATGGACATTATTGAACCTGTAACTGGTCCCACCCCATGGGTAAATCCTGTGGCTATTGTACCAAAAGCGGGTAAGGATGTAAGGTTATGCCTAGACATGAGGCGAGCAAACCAGGCAATAGTGAGGGAACGATATACAATCCCCACCGTTGATGAGATACTCCAAGGTATGAATGGCTCTGTTGTGTCGGTACCTTTCTACCTAGACACAATTTAGGACTCAGAACTCAGAGATTCAAACATGAAGTGCTTTATTGGAAGGAAAGGAAGTTCTGGAAAGTTCCGAACAAAGAGAACTAAACTTAACAGAGAACACCCAACCATTTATCTCCTGTGACAGCGCCACCAGAGGTGGGAGGAGAACACACAATAGAACACACAATACATAACAAGCTCGATGGTGTTTAGTAAGCTAGACCTGAAATGGGGTTATCACCAGCTAGAACTGACCCCTGAGTCACGAGAAATCACAACGTTTGCAGTACATAACGGAGTATACAGGTACAAGAGGCTGATATTCGGTGTATCTTCAGCTAGTGAGCAATATCAGCATGAGATAGCTAATGCCTTAGCTGGAATAGAGGGTGTTGAAAACATCTCAGACAACATTATCGTGCATGCACACGACCAGGAAACGCACGACAGACCAGACTAATGGAAAGTGGACTGACACTAAACTCAGAGAAGTGCCAATTCAACATGGACCGATTGATTTTCATGGGAATCCTGTTGTCTGAAAAGGGCATCGGACCAACAGCAGAGAGAGTGCGAGCGGTGGCAGAAGCTCGGGAACCAGAGAATGCTACAGAGGTGAGGAGTTTCTTGGGACTCGTTGGGTACAGTAGCAGATTAATCCCGCAGTTTGCAACTCTATCAGAGCCACTGCGACGCCTGACGAGAAAAGACACACCATTTCAATTTGGATCACAACAGAGACAGTCATTCAGTGCACTCAAGGAAGAGTTGGCCAGAGCCGGCACTTTAGCATATTTTGATAAGGACGCACCAACCAAGGTGATAGCAGATGCCAGTCCTGTAGGTTTAGGTGCAGTACTAGTTCAGGACCAACAGGGACAAGAGGTGCCAATATGCTATGTAAGTCGTAGTTTAACAGACTGTGAGAGGAAATACTCTCAAACAGAGAGAGAGGCCTTAGCTCTTGTATGGGCTTGTGAGAGGCTGCATCCATATGTGTATGGCCGAAAATTTAACTTGGTAACTGACCATAAGCCATTACAAGTGATATATGGCCCACACTCTAAACCCTGTGCCCGTATAGAGAGATGGGTACTTAGATTACAGCCGTACGATTTTAAGGTGATACACATTCCAGGCAAGCAAAACATTGCAGACCCACTGTCACGATTGCTGGGGGAGACAGCAAAACAGGAGAGACATTCTCATGGCTCAGATGAATACGTGAGATTTGTAGCTGTGAGTGCGACACCAAAAGCACTCACTACTAGAGAGGTGGAGGAAGCCTCTGCTACCGACCCAGAGCTGATTGAGGTACGGAAGGCAATCACAAATGGACATTTTGAGAACTGTAAAGCTTATGCAGCAATTGCAAACGAGCTGTGCGTAGTGGGGTACCTAGTTCTTCGGGGAACACGCATCGTGCTACCCACAGTGTTACACGCACGAGCCCTGGTGTTAGCACATGAAGGACACTTGGGAATAGTTGGAACAAAGCAACATCTCAGAACCAAGGTTTGGTGGCCTGGCATGGACAAGGCAGCTGAAAAACACTGTAAAGCGTGCCACGGCTGTCAGATAGTAGCCAGACCCGACCCACCTGAACCATTGAGACCAACACCATTACCGGAGGGCCCCTGGCAGGATATAGCTATAGACTTACTGGGACCCTTGCCATCCAACCACTCCATTCTTGTGGTAGTTGATTATTATAGTCGCTACTATGAATACGACATCATGACCTCCACAACAACAGAGAAGGTTATTGATAGTTTAGAGTCAATCTTCAGCCGTCATGGTTTGCCAATCACCTGCAAATCTGATAATGGTCCCCAATTCAGATCTGAATTATTCAAAGAATACTGTGAAAACAATGGGATCAAACACCTGAAAATGACAGCAAAATGGGCTCAGGCTAACGGAGAAGTCGAGCGCCAGAATGCATCGCTGATGAAGAGAATCAGAATTGCTCAGTCAGAAGGACTAGATTGGAAACGTGAACTTAGAAAATATGTGACTGTGTACAGGAGCATTGACCATGCCACGACAGGAAAGAGCCCGGCAGAGCTGCTCTTTAAACGGAAAATGAGAGGAAAGCTGCCAGACATCACAGAGTCGCGCGCAGACATGGAAGTACGTGACCGGGATGCAGAACAAAAAGGCAAGTCCAAACTGTACGCAGATGAACAGCGGAGAACACAATACTCAGAGGTGAAAGTTGGCGACATGGTGCTGGTACGGCAGGACAAAGTGGACAAGTTCACCACTCCTTTTAATGCCACACCGCACAAAGTTTTGAGTAAAACAGGGAGTCAAGTAGTAGTGGAATCTCCAGAAGGAGCACGCTACTCGAGAAACACTACGTTTGTGAAGAAATACAGAACCAATGGACCAAAGGAGACACTCCATGAGCAGGAGGAAACACAAGGGACTGAGGACAGTATAGTAGACCCTGACACACATACCACTGTGACACAGGCAATACCCACTGCCACCAACATGTCAGACATACCCAGTACAGCCAGACCTCAAAGGGTTAAAAGAAAACCCCAAAGACTGCCTGATTATGTCACAACATAAACTGTGCGAGAACTGTATGGGTGATGTTAAATGTTTAAACCTGGGAATTATTTAGTTGTGTGGTAAGACACAAGTTTGTAAAAAGTTTATAAATCAAATAAGTTATGCAGTGTTATTGTAAGCAACTGTTTGTAAACTGCAAGTTTGTTTCCAAGGAAAAGGGGGATGTCGTGTATTGATTGCGAGTTTTACACCAGTCAATACGGTAATGTAATGTGCGAGTTTAACACCAGTTAATACGGTAATGTAATGTGCATTGCATTATGGGAATTACCCGGGCCAGCTGCAGTCAGCCATTTTACCAATAAAGTAAAGATCACAGTTAGAAGCCTGTCTGCCTGACTCTGATTTAATTTGACGTATCTACATGCTTGATTGGACGCATTAAAGCATAGATACAACACCAAGGACGGAGAGATTAGAGTGGGAGTGGAGCAGAGAATTAAAGTGAAAGGCGACCGGAAGCTCGGGGTCACATTTGCGGACTGAATGGAGGTGTTCCGCTAAGCGGTCACCCAATCTGCGTTTGGTCTCCCCAATGTAGAGGAGACCGCATTGTGAGCAGCGAATACAATATACTAAATTGTAAGAAGTACAAGTAAATCGCTGATTCACCTGGATGGAGTGTTTGGGGCCCTGGACAGTGGAAAGAGAGCAGGTAAAAGGGCAGGTGTTGCATCTCCTGCGCTTACACGGGAAGGTGCCGGGCGAAGGGGAAGTGGTGTGGGGGGTGATAGAGGAGTGGGCCAGGGTGTCGCGGAGCGAGTGGTCCCTTCAGAATGCTGAAAGGGGTGGGGAGGGGAAGATGTGTTTGGTGGTGAGATCATGCTGGAGGTGGTGGAAATGGTGCAGGATGGTCCGTTGAATGTGGCGGCTGGTGGGGTGAAAGGTGAGGACAAGGGGAACCCTAGCGTGGTTCCAGGAGGGAGGGGAAGGGGTGAGAGCAGAAGTGCAGGAAATAGAATGGACACGGTTGAGGGCCGTGTCAACCATGGTAGAGGGGAATCCTCGGTTGAGGAAAAAGGAAGACATACCGGAAGCACTAGTATGGAAGGTGGCATCGTCAGAACAGATGCGGCGGAGATGGGGAAACTGGGAGAATGGAATAGAGTCCTTACAGGAAGTGGGGTGGGAGGAAGTGTAGTCCAGGTAGCTGTGGGAGTCAGTGAGCTTATAGTGGATGTTGGTCGATAGCCTATCCCCAGAAATGGAGACAGAGAAGTCGAGTAAGGGAAGGGAAGAGTCAGAGATGGATCATGTGAAGGTGAGGGAAGGGTGGAAATTGGAAGCAAAGTGAATGAAATTTTCTAGTTCAGGACGAGAGCAGGAAATGGCACCAATACAGTCATCAATGTACCGGAAAAAGAGGTGAGGGAGGGGACCTGAGTAGGACTGGAACAAAGAATGTTCCACATATCCCACGAAAAGGCAAGCATAGCTAGGGCCCATGCGGGTTCCCATAGCAACATGTTTTATTTTGAGGAAGTGAGTGGAGTCAAAGGAGAAGTTGTTCAATGTGAGAACAAGTTCAGCCAGGCGGAGGAGGGTGGTGGTGGATGGGGACTGGTTGGGCCTCTGTTCAAGGAAGAAGCGGAGCGCCCTCAGGCCGTCCTGGTGGGGGATGGAGGTGTAGAGGGATTGTACATCCATAGTGAAAACGAGATGGTTGGGGGCCAGGAAACTGGAAACCGTTAAAGTGACGGAGGGCGTCGAAAGAGTCGCGAATGTAGGTGGGAAGAGACTGGACAAGGGGAGAAAAAATAGAGTCGAGATAGAAAGAAATAAATTCTGTGGGGCAAGAACAGGCTGAAACAATGGGATCACACGCCTGTCACAGAACACACCAGACTTTCCTTCCACTAACCTAAATGGAAAGAAAGTCGGATAGGTTCTGTTTGCAGCATACAGTTCTCCCACCAACTCTAATATCCGACCATGTAATTTCAGGACCTAGCTCTATTTTTATGGAAAAATTGTTTTTTCTTTGGGGGAGGGGAGAACAGAAACAAAACAAACCACAGCAAAGTCCAAAAAACAATCTACAAAATGTTAGCCTTAATTATAATATAGTGCCTGTGTGACCAATTAAGTCCCATGTTTTAACTAGTGTATTATTACGAATATCTCTCAACACCGTAATAAAATAATTCCTGTACCTCTCAATGGAGATTGTTTTATCGCTGTTAGCCTTGTGATTAACGCGGATGTCATTTTCCATTTAAACAACTTTTTTTTTACTTTGGACACTTATTGTTAGATTTTGTCACTAGCTGAATATTTACAATATCGTGTGCATCAAAAGAAATTATGAGCAATGAAAATTTGTACAAGGTAACTAGGTAAAAGATAAACTATCCCCATAAATACAGCAGTAAAATCATTGCTAGAATGTATATGTTGTAGACATTTTTATTTGGTGAAATAAAAAGATTCTGTAATTGCATTTATCAACCTGCCTGCAGAGGGCACTTTAAGCATGTAGAATAACATCTCTGTGATTTGAGTATCAATGGAATCAAAAATATTTCCACGAGCTTGATATCACAATGGCAAAGTGACCGCACAAAGTATTTGCAATGACTAAAAACTACAAATATGCTCATTCAAATTAATATTTCATTCAAAAATATACATATTTTAAATGTGACATGTCATAACGAGTAGTGTGATCCGATAAATATCTCTATTAATGAGGTTGAACATAATACACTCCTGACTTTTTTATTCTCATGAATTTATACAGCCAGCTTCACCTGGGGAGAGATTTATCATGTCAATGCTGCCCACGACATAGTCTACTGAGGAAACGTAAAAGATATCAGTTTCATCACGTCAGAATTTTTCACTGTTCTGTTTTGTGCCTAGTACAGGAAACTCTCTTTTTACCAGCACCTAAATATCCGGAAATCTCTCTTAACCGGCAAAATTCAGGAGTAGGTTCTGGTAAGTTTTACTATATATTAGTGGCCGTGTAACCGGGGTTCCTGGATCTGCGGCCATGTAACTGGGGTTCCTGCACCTGTGGCCGTGCAGCAGGGACTCCTGGATCTGTGGCCGTGTAACCGGGACTCCTGCACAAGTGCCATGTAACCGGGGCTCCTGCACAAGTGCCGTGTAACCAGGGCTCCTGCACCTGTGGCCGTGTACGGGGCTCTCGTACCTTGGTAAGTATACCTCTCTGTAATCCGGACTTTTTGATCAACCAGCACCACGCCGGTCCCGTCGGTGCCGGATAAAAAAGAGTTTCCTGTACTGTGAAACCCACAGGCTTGCACTCAGTTCAAGACAATTCTTCACAATAAACGTGAACTTTCCCATTTTATTATTATGCTTACGATGAATGATTCCATGTGCTGTCTTGTAATACTGAACTGAGAGCTGGTACCCACCGTGGTGCACAGAAGACTAGTTATCTCGTTTGGCATGCTATCAGGCACTGCAGATAAGAAAGATCAAAAATCAAGTCAATGTTTAACCTCTTTATGTCTACGATGTAACCATATCCATCTTCACACATCTCCGCTTCATTTGGCTGCAGAAAAATTGCATTTGAAAACCGTTTTCACCCAATCAGATATCATGGGGGAAAAATTCAGTTGGTAGCGCCACCCGTTAGCGCCTTAAGAGGGCGCTAAGTGGGACACAAACCAACTAGCGCCCGGGCGCAGCGATATCTGCGTCTCTCACGAAATTGACCGGACATTTTGCGGCGGCGCTAAACAATACTCGATCTCCTGCGCCGGCAGATCGTGACTTCAGTCAAGTGCGCAACGCCCCGTTAGCGCCCCGGACCGGAAATTGAGTGGCGCCCCCTGCCTTACCGCCTGCCGCTAGCAATGACAGGTTGAGGGGAGCGTTATGCTGTCAGAAAGGGACTAGGGGAGCGCTACTTAAAGGCGACCACTTCCTGCCTTTTTTTGTCGGTGACATTTTTGCACCACGCATTCTGAGAGAGAGAGAGAGACTTCTGGAGAGATTCAACGCTGTGTGAAGGAGTTTTGGGTACTGAGCAGCAATTTGCAGGTTGGTTTTGATTTGCCCTTGTATCGATTTAGAAGAGACTATGGGGTCTGCACTCTGAGCTCTTCCTCTGGTTCTCCATTTTTCTTTCCAGCAGATTTGATGTACAGGTCTCTCCAGGCCGAGATTCAGGCCAAGATTCAAGGCTGCAATGAGCAGGATGTGGATGGAGAGCAAGATCAACCCTCCCCTTTAAGATAAAAACAAATGCAGGAGAAACTCAGCAGGTCAAGCAGCATCTGTGAAGAGAGAAACAGATTTAACGTTTCAGGTCGATGACCATTCGTCAGAACTCCCCTTTAAGAATTGGATGGTGCCAGTGTGTCTGTGTTCCATTGCTGACTGACATCACATGAGCTTTGCCAGCGCTGTGAGGTAGCGCCCCGCTCCTCGGCCTTAGCGCCTTAAGAGAGGACCTGATTTAGCGCTCCAATCACCTCCAGGGGCGATAAAAGCCAAGTTTGCTGTCGGAGGTGATAATTAGCGCCAGGCGCTAAACTTTGCGCACCGCCAATAATAGCGCCCCAAATGGGGCGATACTGAATTTCCCCCCCCCCCCATATTTTTCATTGTTGGGTTCCATCTGGGACCTGGGAAATTCAAATTGAAATTCATATGCAGTTTAGAAAATATAGCTTGGCACTTATTTTAACTAATTGAAAAGGAAGGTCTATGGGAGTACCTTTTGTTCAAATTGCTCCCTGTATTATATATAGATAATAAATAAATAATATAATTTCCAAAAATTTGTTCGATCATTTTTTTAAAAACATCAATTTTCTGAAATAAAACTAGAAAATACTGGAAACACTCAGCAGGTCAGGGGAGAGAAATGTAGGGTTAATGTTTCAAGCCAAAAATATTGTTTCCCTCAAGAGATTAAATAAATTAGGGAGAGCTTATGGCAATCCAAGTTGTGTGTGGTCAAACAGTATTCCTACACTTTCATATTGATCAAACTATACAGCGTATTTAAGATGCTCCTGCCGATGATGGATGTTGGAATGGAATAGGAATACTTCTGAAAATTTTACAACAAACTAAGGAGAAACAAAACTTAGTAGGGTGATGAAAGGTCGAGGTCATCAAGAAAGAATCATAACGGATTGATTTACTTTTATTTTGTTTTTTTCTGAGTGATGATTGCAATTCAAACGGGTTAATACAGATTTTGCTACTCACGATGCGGTCTCCTCTACATTGTGGAGACCAAACGCAGATTGAGTGACCACTTTGTGGAATACCTCCATTCAGTCCACAAGCGTGACCCTGAGCTTGTCATTTTAGTTCCTGGCCACACTCCCACTCTGACCTCTCTGTCCTCGGCCTCCTGCACTGTTCTAATGAAGCTCAATGGAAGCTCGAGGAACAGCACCCTGTTTCTTTCGATTAGGCACTTTACAGCCTTCTGGACTCAACATTGAGTTCAACAATTTCAAGATCATAAACATTACTTCCATTTTTTCAGACAGCAGTTGTCGGTCATGATTCTGCTATTCCCATTTACACCTCCGCTAGACCCATCTTTTGTTTCTTTACTTGTCCCATTTCCACCCCCTTTTGCCTTGAACCATCATCCCTTTTGTCATTTAATCTCTCCTGCCTTCCACCCTATCACAGACCTTCCCTTTTGTTCTTTCCTCCCTCCCCCCCCCCTTTCCCTGCCTCTGTACTTGCTTAAAGCCTGTTACATCTCTAACTTTTTCCAGTTCTGATGAAATGTCATCGACCTGAAACGTTAACTCTGTTTTTCTCTCCGCAGATGCTGCCTGGCCTGCTTTTCTGTTTTTAGTTCCGATTTCCACCATCCACAGTATTTTGCTTTTGGGATGCAGATTTTGTTGAAGTATTTGGAGATTTGATTAAGTTTTTGAATCAGGTAAGTTTTGCAGAATTGCATTTTTAACATCACCATAGTACCATAGTAATTTAAAAACAGAAGGAGGCCATTCGGCCCATTATGTCCGTGCCGGCCGAAAAAGAGCGATCCAGCCTAATCCCACTTTCCAGCTCTTGGTCCGTAGCCTTGTAGGTTACAGCACTTCAAGTACTTTTTAAATGCGATGAGGGTTTCCGCCTCTACCACCCTTTCAGGCAGTGAGTTCCAGACCCCCACCACCCTCTGGGTGAAAAAAGTTCTCCTCAACTCCCCTCTAATCCTTCTACCAATTACTTTAAATCAATGTCCCCTGGTTATTGACCTCTCTGCTAAGGGAAATAGGTCCTTCCTATCCACTCTATCTAGGCCTCACATAATTTTATACACCTCAATCAAGTCTCCCCTCAGCCTCCTCTGTTCCAAAGAAAACAAACCATATCAAACTTTGAGCCTGATTTTCCATATTTTTTTCGGTGTTCATCAATGTCAATGCTGGCAAATGATGCACTTTCCCAGTGTTAGCATTGAGTGCTCCAAGGTGGTTTTGGTAGCTTATGAATAGTGATTTCTGTATTGCAAGATAAATATTGGCCCATATTTTCCGATTGAAGGCTTCCTGCGTGCAGAGGCCTCCGATCTGTAAAAACTCTACGGACTTACCTAAGGGCTCCCGAGGTGCGTATACTTCCGCTCCTGGGCCTCTCCAAACTCAAAATGCGCAGGGCCCACGTATCCCAGAGGCGCATGTGGTTCGCAAGCGTCCCTGGGGGTCATGTGGGCCATAGGGAGCCAAGAGGAAAAGGGAATCTCCCTTCATACACTTGACAGATAGACCCGTCAAATATATGAATGGAGATCACCCCAAAAACGCAGTAAAACATTAAATCATTTTTTTTTAAAACATCACGTTTTTAAAATGAGTTCAAATTACAATAAATTAAATATTTTAAACAAAAATTAAATTTTTTGAAAAAAAATTAAAGTTTTTTACGGGGCTAAAAATAAACTTACCTTTTTAAAAAGTATTTATAAATTATAAATGAGTGAAAACATTTTATTAAACTTTTATGCTGGTAAAAGCAGGCCTTGCGCGTGCTTTTACCAGGCGTAAGATTTCTAAGGGTTTTCTGCGGGCGGCGGTTCTCCAGAAAGCGGAACTCTCCGCCCGCAGAGGCCCTTCTCCAGGGCAGGTGTCCGATCTGTCAAGAGGATTCTTGACAGATCAGAAATACCGGTTTTCCATGCATGTGCTTCGCATGCCTGAAACCGGCATTTCTGATGTCCCTACAGGTGTGTACACAGCTCGTACACACCCGTAGGCATCGAAAAATACGGCCCATGAAAACGCCCTGTGCTGCCAGGATCTTGGCTTAGACCCTGAAAGAAAAAGGTAATTAAAAAAAAAAATTAATCTGCACTCCCTTAGAAAGGGGGCATAAATATAACAGCGGTTAACAGATCAAATAAAGTGACTAGGAGGAATTTCTTTACACGGAGTGTGGTGAGAATGTGGAACCCACTGCCAGATGGAGTAAAGAAAGACTTGCATTTATATAGCGCCTTTCACGACCACTGGATGTTTCAAAGTGCTTTACAGCCAATGAAGTACTTTTGAAGTGCAGTCACTGCTGTAATGTAGGAAACGCGGCAGCCAATTTGCACACAGCAAGCTCCCACAAACAGCAATGTGATAATGACCAGATAATCTGTTTTAGTGATGTTGATTGAGGGATAAATATTGGCCCAGGACACCGGGGATAACTCCCCCACTCTTCTTCGAAATAGTGCCGTGGGATCTTTTACATCCACTTGAGAGGGCAGGCGTGAAATGGTAAATGAATGCAGGAAAGGGTAAAAAGTAACATTGTACAGCACAGTTACAACTTTTTAACAGTAATTATTGCCCCGAGGCGTGAGGGGCGAGCGTGGGGCCGATGCCCCTAGAAAGGCACCAATTTTGCAGTTTAAGCATTTTAATTTCCCCTTCAGGCTTTCAGGGACTTACTTTTTTTTCCTCTAGTACAAGTGAAGAAATGTTAGCCATGATTTCCTTCTGCCCAATTTGTGGTGTTGGAGTGACAGAGCGGGCTTTGTACCTGCTCAACTGACCAGGCTGCTGCTAACCCTGCCAAAGTTTCCAGGGTCAGCGTTATTTAAATTTTTTAAGCAGGCTCCTTGGCCTTGTTTCCACCTGCACTTAGTAACTCATTGCTCTGGGGAACTATATTCAATCTATATTCATCTGAAAGATGGCACCTCCGACAGGGCAGCACTTCCTCAGTACTGCACTGGGTGTGTCAGCCTAGCTTCATGTGTTCCAGTCTCTGGAGTGGGACTTGAAACCACAACCTTCTGACTCAGAGTAGTTGAATTATTGACAGATTTAAGGGGAGACTTTGTGCGTACATGGGCAGGGTGGGAAGAGGTAATTAGTATGGGAGGAGGCTTGTGTGGAACTGCTGAGCCAAAAGGCCTGTTTGTGTCCTGTAGATTCCATGTAATGCTAGGAAATGTGGGGATTTCATTTGAGGCGAAAGGAAATAGTGAGACCTAGAAAGTTAATAGAAGAAGAGGGTTAAGGATAGAATCATCGAAGCTAAGAGCTGATATATTCTGGTTAGACAGATGAAGCTGTGGTTTTGAGGAATTGGAAGAAACAAAATCTTCGTTGTCCCGGAGCAGGGAGGAGATCAAGGTACACAGTGGTTCACTCATCGCACGGCGAGAAGATTGGAGATTGGGCGCACTGGAGATGTGCAATCTGAAGGAAGTTGATTGCACTGTTCGCAAGTCGTTTTTGTTTTTCCTTCCAGCCTTTTTAAAAGTAACATTTTCTTTTTAAAGCTTGGCTGAACTTTAGAATTTTAGTAATGAGATCCTTTTATTATGTGTCATTTTTTAAACAATTTGAAACAGACATTAAACTATCAAAATGGCCCAACATTTAATAGCTTTCTGTACATATGTTTTTGTGCTAAGAGGTAAAATATGTGAAAACTCTCTGTTATTTACTTCACAAGAGTGTACTCTTAATGCAAAGTTGCTTAATTCAAATGATCTGACATTTCAATTTTTTGAAACACTAAATTCCTATGGTTATGTGTCATTTACATTGCTTAATTTGAATTACTGGATCATTTTTAAATGGCTGAATTATCAAGAGTAGGCTGTAGTTTTATGATTTTCACTTTTTTTAAAGAGTTGATTCATGTGAAGTATTTACTATTTATACATCTATTTACTTTAAAGTAATCTTCATTGCTTATAAGTCTACAAAAAGACATTCATTGTCTATTACGTAACATTTTCCTGGCTTTATCTGTTTCTTTCTACGAGAGTAAATATAAATATCTGGTGTAGGAGTGTTGCATAAAATGATGCATAATGTAAGTGGGTGGTCCAGTGGATTAAAATACTTTAAACTTTGTATACATCCAGCACTTTTCACCTCTTTTCAGCTATTTTTAAGATCTATTTAATTGACTTAAAAGCTATTAAACCCAAGACATGTAGATTTCTCTTTGTAAACGTAGTTAGTATATCTGTATCCAGTTATTGTGGCCTTTTTAGAATTTGTACAGAACTTTGTTTGATCACATTTGGGGGTCCCAGGGTTTTTTTTTCCTAAATTGGTCTAAGGTTTTTCTCTCTTTATTTTTGCCTCTCCCTGGAGATTGCATGGTTGGGGAGGGGGGTCAAATGGGGGTGATGGTGCACAGAATTTACACGATGCCTGTATAGGACAGTCTTAATGGACCAGCTGGTCTTTACCTGTCCTTCTCTTGCATACGTTCTGTACTATGTGACCTGCACCACACCCCCGCCACACACACACACACACACACATCTCCCCAGCATACTCTTTGCTCTAGTCAGCACTGTAAAGCCATTTTATATTGTTCTTCAGCCATTGGCTCCTATCGTATGGATCTCCTGCAGCTGGCATCCATATCAAGGTAAATCTGTTGGAACCTGTTCAATTGGAGTTTCCTTGCTGCGGTCAGTCTTAATGGGGGTAGTAAACATAGTGCTGCACCGTGATGATAATATCACACGGAGCTGTGTTTATCATCTGCTTGCTGATATCATGACACATGCGTGTTCTGGCCAAAGTGCTACGGCCAGCCAATGCAAGCACTCCCAGCTTTGCTGCTGGCTCACAGGGCGATCAGCGGCATGATTTCGAATTCAGGAGAGGCGCGCTGTTAGGCTGCTCTCCCAAGGTCCGGCCTACAATGTAAAAGGCCCTTAAAGGAGCAGTTCTGACAAATGATCTTCACTCCCACCCATTTCCTGTTTTGTTTCAGATCTCCAGCTTTCACAATTTGCTATACTTTCACCTCTGGAATTTGTGTTTGAATACAGCCCAGAATGACAGAATGGAAGTCTCCCCTCTCTAATTTCCCTGATGGCTATAATGCTGTTAAATTTATTAGTTGGGGTTATCTTTGCAGAATTGGTAATGGTAAACATGTCTTGACACTAAAAGAGTGTTTTGTTCATGCAACGTGAAGAATCTACAAACACAATGCAGCTTCCTCTGAGCTGCCCTCTGACACTTGCTATTCATGAAATCTAGCAAAGCAAGCATTGTTCAACCATGAATATTATGGTTCAACAGCTTCACAAGCAGTTAATGAGTTTCTTGACCCACATCGTGTGTTAACCACCAACTTCATGGTTTTGGCCTACAAATCAAAGTAGGGCCATTCAGCCTATCTTAGCTCATCCATCCAGAAGAACTCTACAGACCCCTTTTACTGCATCTAATTGTTTATATAATGAGTTCAGGTTTTTTCCTCCATTCGTCTATCTGGAAGTCTATTCCATATGTGAAGATCTTCCTAATATCAGTCCTAAATTTTCCTTTCACTAACTTGAATCTGTGTCCCCTTGCCGTACTCTTACAATTTAGTTTAAAGTAATATTCTGTATTTACCTTTTCAATACCATTTACAGTCTTGTATATGTCTTTAAGAGCACCTATTAGATGCTTTCTTTCCAGGGTGAATAGTCCAATTGCTCCAGTCTTCATAACTCCTTGACACTAAGGATCAGCACCATGGCTCTTCTCTGTACTGCTTCCAGGACCGGAATGGCCCCCTTATTTTTTGGCAACCAGAACTGGATTCAGTATTCAAGATGTGGTCTGATCAGCGCACTGTACATTTTGATTACAACTTCCTCTGACTTCTGTTTTACTGTTTTAGCTGTGAGATTCAACACCCTATTGGCTTTGTTGGACATATTGAGCGTTGAGTCTACTAAGGTTCGTCAATCTCTTTCAACTTCACCTGTAGCTATTTCAGCGCCATTTATGGAGTGCATATGTCACCCTTTGTTTCCTTCTATATGCAATACTTTACACTTATTTCACCTGCCGTTGTTCTTCCAACATTGGCCATATTTTGTCCAACTCCTTCTGTAATTGTCCTCCAATTCCACTACCCTTCCTAGTTTGGTATCATTGGTAAATTTGAGCAATTTGCTTTGAGCTTCTGAATCCATGATGTAACTTAACAATAGAAACAATAATGGTTCCAACAATGAGTACTGGGGCAGCCCAATCAGTACATTCCCCCATTCCGACATGGCTACTCTAAGAAGTACCTGCTATTTTCTACCCTTTGGCCAATTTCTTATCCATTCCCAGATTTAACCTGAATCCCCACAACTTTGAGTTTAACTAATAGCCTTTCATGTGGAACATTATCCAAAGCCCTTGGAAGTCCAGATATACCATGTCATAGGGCTTTTACAGTCCAGTTAGATTGTCAGTTCTTCAAGAAATTGAGGAGATTAGTCAGGGAGCATCTTCCCTTTCTGAATTCATCTTGACTGTTTACTCCAAACTCACTGCCCCATCTAATTTGGTATCATCTGTAAATTTATTAGGTCATTATTGTAGAGGTAATCCTAAAGTTTACTCTTGATAATCAATTCCATTATCTTACATCACCCAGTTAATTTACACTTTCAAATGTGGTAAGTACAAACTGTGACTGACCCACTAGATGCAAGACTTTTATTCTATGTATATGTAGTTTGCAGGCTTACCTGAATTTATGACAACAGCAGCCAAACTATAATGTCTGGCTGCTCATCTTTTTCCAGACACTGGGGGCGATTTCGACAATGGGGGCGCGTTGGAGGCGGGACTGCTGCTTGTCGGGTCGATGTCCCGCCTCCATCGACTTGTGGCCAACCCATGCTATTTTCCCTTGATTGACCTTGTTAAGCCCGCCCAGCGGGCTTAGCAGGCCAATTAAGGGAAAGCCGGTTGCAGAGCATGTCAACGTCAAGCTGCCAAGCTGTCAAACAGTGACATTCTCTGTAGTTTGATGAGTTCTTGAATTCAAGACTCATCAAACCTCTTTCTTAAGCAGAAATTAGAGATGGTTGTTGCATTGGAGAATGTAACAGCCATCTATCATCTCTGCCGCGGAGATGCGAGACTCTCCGCATACCCAACTCTTTTTCTAACACTTTCCACAATTGCACCCATCACTTACCTTCACAATGCACTTTTGCACCCTTCTGACCCCCGCAGACCCACTGCTCGCCTCGGTGACCCTGGCGGGGTTCGCAGCCTTCGGGAAGCCCGCACCTGTGTGGGTAAATCTCCCTCCCGCCTCCAAGGAGACGGTACCCGGCGCGGGTCAGGTACCCGCCTCCTGGCAAGATGGCACGGGGGCAGGTGGGCACCCGCCCCCAGATTCTGCCATTTTCCCGGCAGTCCTGCCTCCATACCCACCTCCCCTGGGCTGGCAAAATTGCGCCCATAGTCTCCATAAAGTTTGCTTCGTAATACTTTTGTTCCTTCTCCTTAGATTCCTCCAAGCAGTACTCAAGTTCCCAGCTGAAGGAGCTGGTCCTTTACTGGCACAGCACTTTAACCAGCTGTGAACCACAACAACAACAATTTGTATTTATATAGTGCCTTTAACATAGTAAAAATTCCAAGGTGCTTCACAGAAGAGTCATAAAACAAAATTTGACACCGAGCCACACAAGGAGAAATTAGGGCAGATGACCAAAAGCTTGGTCAAAGAGGTAGCTTTAAAGGAGGAAAGAGAGGTGGAGAGGTTTAGGGAGGGAATTCCAGAGCTTAGTGCCTAGGGACAACCACCAATGGTTGAGTGATTATAATCAGGGATACTCAAGAGGGCAGAATTAGAGGAGCGCAGATATCTCGGGGGGGTTGTGGGGCTGGAGGAGATTACAGAGATAGGGAGGGGCGAGGCCATGGAGGGATTTGAAAACAAGGATGAGAAGACGTACATGAGAGTGTCCCAAGGTGAGAAAGTGTTTTGCTTCTTTTCTATGCCTCCCCTCATCAACATAATCAAGATAGAGAACTCATGTCATAGTGAGTCACACCCTATGATGCAGTGTAGATTCACCAATGGGCTGCATCACTTTATATATGCATTAATTTTTTATGGTGACATATCAGGGTAAATGAACCTTGTGTAACAATTGCTGAACGTTTTTTGCCGATGCCAGCTTTTAATAGGATGGCGGTGGAGGTGTAGACACTGTTTGAATCACCAGCATTACTGAGGGCAATTAAGAATGTTCGTAATCCCACAATGTGGTCAGCATAATATATTGCAATGCATTTTGTGGGAGAGGAGAAACCAGACAGTAAAAAAAGAACATAAATTATCAAACGTTTTCCCACAATCAAAAGCTGTGTTTAATATGGCACAGGCGTCTGTGGAGAGTGAGCAGTTCTTCAAATGATCCCTGTATTTTGCTGTCATATTGTTTCATTTGGTTGATTCTGTTTGGATAGAAAGTTGGTCAAACTCAATAAAAATTAATTTCACTGTTTTGGAAACATGGAACTGTTGTGTATGTACCTTTAAGAGAATAACTGGTCTCAGACTGCAGTACCGGCAGTGACCACCCCTGTATAAAAGGCGCTAGTGAGCCTCTGTTGTTTTCAGTTTCACTATTGACTTCCATCAGTAAAGACTTGTTTTGTTCAACTCCTGCTGTCCGTGTCTCAATCATTCACAGACGTAATAGGAACATTAGAATATCTTCAGTCAGGGAGGGAGGTAGGGCATTTTTCAGTAAGTTGTAACACTAATCTTTGAAGAATTTTCAGAACTGAGAACATTGAAGAGATTCATAAGATTAGAATATTGCTCCTGAACAGACTCTTCTAACATCTGTTCTACTCCTGCAAGAAAAAGCTTGTAATCTAATAGGCAATCCTGCTCTGACCTTTCACCTGCAACCTCTTTCTCTCTCTCTATTGCAACCTTTCTTGTCTCTTTATTAATAAGTTTTCTTCTGGAATGTCCTCTCCTAAACTGGAAATGCGCCATCCTACATGCTTTCTCCCCTCTCATTGTGTTCAACTCCGGACTCATCGCTCAATGTCTTCATGTAACTCATTTTCTCCCAGAACCTCAAGGCCTGAATCTGACACTTGAGTTTACCTCACAGAGTCTAAACAGGGTCGAGGAACAAAGAGATCTAGGGGTACAGATTCACAAATCATTAAAAGTAGCAATGCAGGTTACAAATGCATTAAAAATACAAACAAAGCACTGGGGTTAATTTCTAGAGGAATAGAATTGAAAAGCAGAGAAATTATGTTAAACTTGTATAGAATCCTGGTTAGATCACACTTGGAGCACTGTGCACAATTCTGGTCTCCATATTACAAAAAGTATATAGAGGCACTGGAGAAGATGCAAAAAAGATTTACAAGGATGACCCCAGAACTGAAAGGTTATAAATTACAGGAAAGACCGAACAGATTGGGGCTCTTTTCTCTAGAAAGTGAAGGCTGAGGGGTGACCTAATAGAGGTCTTTAAAAGTTATGAGGGGGTTTGATAGGGTAGATGTGGAGAAAATGTTTCCACTTGTTGGGAATCCAAAACTAGGGGCCATAACTATAAGATAGTCACTAATAAATCCAATAGGGAAGTCAGGAGAAACTTCTTTACCCAGAGAGTGGTAAGAATGTGGAACTCGCTACCACAAGGAGCAGTTGAGGTGAATAGCAGAGATGCAGTTAAGGGGAAGCTGGATAAGTACAGGAGGGAAAAAGGAATAGAAGGTTATGCTGGTAGGTGTAGATGAAGTAGAGTGGGAGGAGGCTCGTGTGAAGCATAAACAGTAAACACCGGCATAGTCCAGTTGGGCCGAATAGCCTCTTCCTGTGCTGTAAATTCTGTGTAACTGCCCAGCGCAGGGGATGCCTGTTCAGCCTATTCAGCATCATTATAGGCAGAATGAGGGTCATTTAAAATGTATTGCCTGTGCAATCAATCACTGACCAATTGATTGTGTAGTGTTTGGCAATAAATTCAAGAAAAATTAAAAAATATTCATCAATTTTTTACTGACAGGAATATGGCTAACTGGAGACACTCTGAGGCCTTTTGCAGTTAATCTCCAGCCACGATCCAGGCAGACTCCTCAGCGAAGCTTGCCCACACAATGCAAATAACTCCAAGGCCAGGAAATTAGTCAGGGTCAGAGGCACATCTTTGTGGCAGATGGAACTCCCATCACAGCAACGGTGCGACCCGATTCCACTAAAGCAGACTAATGTAGGCTTAGAACTTTACAGTCCTTGCTTCCTGAGGCCTTTTTTTCCCCCTGCAATTTTCAGCTTTTAAAATCTAGTCTTGGGCTTTTTAAATGACTTATTTTTTGTATCAGGTTATGTGTACAGAGTGAGTTGAGAGATCTTTCCCATGTTCAACTCTTGCATTTCCCAGTATTTATTTAATCACTATACAGACTATATTGATTTGCAGCTCTTTTGCCTTAAACCATTTTATGTTCCAGTTGAAATACATGTCTATACATGAACAAAGTGGTGAATCATCCTAAGGCAAGCCTGTGGCCTTTGGAGTCTGTATCCAGTTACCAGATTTCTATACTGCATTTGTTATTGAATAGATGCTCACTTTAATCTTTTAATGTCTCATACATTCTCTCCAATCTGTGTTTTGGTTTGTCAATTTTTCAGGTATTTGTATCAATAATCATTTTAATTCAGAACCCAAAGTGAACAGAATTGGACAATTTGGCTAAATGTGTCAATACCTGAATTTTGCCAAATTTATGTAATTTGAGGATTGACTGTCCCTTCATACGATGGTTCATATTCATGCTTGTCCCAATTTTCCATAATTCAGCGTATATTTCCCCACATTCATGGCAGATAGCTTGCTAGCAATGGCTCTTTCTGACTGTAGCAATAGTGGATGTTAAACAATTATTGTCTGGCAGGCATAGGTGCAACCACTAGAGGAGGGGAAGTGGGAAGGGTGAGGCAGATGTGTTTCCTCCCCGCCCCCCGCCATTTTGAATCCTGGTGGGGGGGGGATTTTTTGGTGAGTCAGCGGGCGCTTTGGTGGTGGGTTGGGTGGGAAAATGTTTTTTTTTGACAGCGGGTCAGGAATCCGCTGTCAACCCGCCTTTCCCAGATGTCAGATCTGTCAGCGCTGAGCAGACCTGACACGCAACGGTGGGGGAGGCAATTTGGGTCATTATGACATTGTTAACAGCCCATTAAGAAGTATTTTGAGCACACCTTTACATTTTACGAGGTCGCCCATGGGGTCCACACTGCTTAGGGATCACATCAGGTAAGCAGGTCAGAAGTTGAATGGCCATGGAATCATCTCATTACTTGACAGCTGCAAATGTGCTATAAAAGCTCCCATCTCACAGCTGTTTACTTTCCAAGCTCAGAAGCTGTTGCTTACTGCATTTGGAAGTCAGATCGAGCTTTATGCAGGTTTCAAGTGTTTGGAGTAAACTCTCTATCCAGTGTCACCTCATTGGAACAACCTCTCTCACCATTGACAGATCGCTTCTGTCATCTCAACTTCACCTGTATTCTATTACATCAGCGTCAGTGCCCTTGAAACTATCTCACCTTGGTCCTCAGAATCCCACCACAATCAGCCCCAACACTAGCAGCGCCAGGCATACCAGCAACACCAACAACAACACCAACCTTCTCCGCAATCAACTGATGCTGCACAGGATACAGGGCATCAGCACCCGACCACTTTGCTACCCAGGACGCCAGGGATGGCTTCACCATGGCCAGATTTCCTTCACTTGACGATGTACACCCTGGCTGCCACATGAAGTGCCAGGTTGGCACCACCCACACCAACAACATAAAGCATCTCTACAATGCCCAAGCCATTCCTTTCACACTCATGACCATTGTGGGGGGGGGTACCGTTATGTCTCACCATTCACTAAGCCACTTCCAAAGGTGCTTACAAATCTGTCCAAGACCGCAAAGTGTTGAAAATAAAGATTTCAATGTTTGACACCATATTAACAGAAACGTCACATGAACATTGGCTAAAACACACAAGTGCCTAGCCTTGTGTATCGTTAGTTGGTAGGATTGGACTAGGATGAGGGTGAGTGTGAGGGGTGGCTAGTGAGATAGGGAAAGTGATAATGTGGATAGAGAGGGATGGGTGAAGGTGCAAGGTAAGTTGGTGTGAGTAAGCATGTGCAGGAGTAGGGTAGGGAAGGCAGAGTGATGCAGATGTGATGAGTGACACAGCAGGAAGAGGTTGAGTGTGGCTTTGCAGTAACATTTCATGATCTACTGAGATCATTGAAAGGTTTGCGCCACTGCAGCCTGGTCCTCCTTACAACAACCCTGCTTGTGTCCTCCTGTGCAATGTGCAACCAGGCTGTGTTGATCTCCTGGGGAGGTCTCTTCTGCCCATTGGAAGGGAAGAGGACCTCCCTGCATGCTGTGACTCCCTCCATAAGCCTCTGTGCAGTGCTTGTCAGTGTTTGCGGCACCTCAATGCTGTAGAACACTGACAGTACAAATGTCAAAGTAAATTTGTGCATGGTCCCTTTAAGGAAACCGGCTGATGACGCATCATCAAATGACATCACCTGACCCACTTCCTTCAGTTGGCCAGGAAACTCGCTGGGCGGGTTTAACAAACCCAATCAGGGTAACATCATTTTGGACAGCGGGCTGGAGCCAGCAGCGGGGTTGGGACCTGACACCGACGTTGCCCGCCATGGACCCGCCAAGGTTGGTAAAATCCAGCCGCTGGTATTGTCCTTGATGCCCCCCCAACTCTTTATAAATGGTTGTGACTCTGCCGACAGGCTGAGTATAGGTATCCATTATTCCTGGCAGTCTAGTGAGGAGGGATGTGATTTGCAGCAGTCTAATGTTAATACGTTTTGTAAGGAAATAACACAAGATCATAAATAATATCAGCTTATTCATTCCATTGAAGGCCATCCCTCTAGTGCATTAACTCTCCCAGCATGGCATTTATCCTGGCGGTTGTCTAATGAAGAGTACTGTACATGTTGGTTTTGCTTGTGGTCCAGTGCATCTAATAACTGGTGGTCTTGTGGTGACAGTCTAGTAGTATGTATTAGATATTCCTGAGCAGTCAGTCAGAGCAGTATGTGGTAAATGTGTGACAACATACAGGCGATTGTAAAACATACATAGAGACTACAGCAGAGAAAGGGAAAAAAAGAAAACAAATCTTGCATTTGTATAGTGTCTCACTATGTCTATCGGCAATCTCAAAATGCCTCACGTAGCATGAATGACTTTGAAATGCAGTAACAGTTGTTATATAAACAACAGCAGCCCATTTTTCATACAAGATCCCACAAAGAGTACTGAGAGAGGGGACCAGTTAATCTTTTGGTGGTGTTGGTTAAGGAAGGAATGTTAGCCAATGGTTTATGCTAAGTGCCGTATGAGTTTTGTACACTGCTGCTGGAGCTATAGGGAAGATTTTCTATGTTGGGAAAATGTGTAGTGCCAGACTGTGATTTTCTAGCTATTAAAAATAATGACAGAAGGAGTGGAAAGTCCTCCCTTTAGTTTTCTACTTTACATGCCTCAATATCTCTTACTAAACCTTTCACAGTCTTACCAACTCCTTTTGTTTTCTTGATTTGTTCCTCCTGCTTTTTCTTCCAATCCACTGTTGTCCCTTCTAATTTTATTTGGCATCATTCCCTGATGCGAGCAGACCTGTAGCCACATTGACTTCAAACTGCAGCATTAATAGTGTTAACCCACCAACCAACCTGCTTCTGTGCGACAAGAATTTTTGAAAGGACCACTAAAAGCAACAAGCGTTTCTTCTTAAGGCAGAAAGATATATTAAATAAACAAGATGCCTGCATCACTCAAGAGCTATGCAACCCACATCGCTTAGATTGTCTTCCCAGTCCTCTAACACCACAGATTTAAAATGATCATCCTTATGTTTAAATTCCTCCATCTTCTTCTTTCGTATGGTAGTAGCAAAGCAAATCAAATATCAATGTCTAAGTTGGATAGCCAGGCCAAAGCTTCCGGTGTAACAGCATGGCTATCTTATAGGCTGCCTGCGAATTTCCTCTGAGGGCAGTGCCCAATGATGTGCTCCAGGGTCTGATTAGAAGCTCCACAGTCGCATGATGGGGATGCTTTAATCTTCCATCTATGGAGAAAGTGGCAGCATCTACCATGACCAGTTCTGAGGCGGTCGATGGTTGTCCACTGTTTGCTAGGAAGGTTTGATCCTTCAGGTTGTACTGTGGGGTCCTCTATAAGGGATCCATTTTGTATGTCACAATTCTTCCAAGCATTTCGCCATCGGTCATCAAGGCTGAGGGGAGATCGCAGGAGGGCTTCAATGACAGTCCAAAATGGCCTTCTAGATTTGAGACGGGTTGGTGGTAGGTTGTTCAAGTCGGCCTGGATCGGCATGTCTTTGCTGATGTAGTGGTTGTGTTCTCTGGAGACTGCATATTCGCGGCATAGGTGTGGTGGTGCGATGTTTGCAAGTCAAGACCTTGGTGTCGATAAAAGCGTACCAATGATAATTCTCATAGTAGAATTCAGCTGGACATCAACGGATTTGACATACAGAATTGATAGCCATGCCGGAGAGCAGTACTCCGCTGTAGAGTACACCAAGGCGAGCGCTGCCATACAGAGGGTTTGAGCATCTGCTCCCCATGTGGATCTGGTGAGTTTCTGGATCAAGTTGACCCTACTCTTTAGTTCCTTCCCAAGGTTCTGGAGATGCTGTCTATACGAAAGGGTGCGATTGAACGTGACTCCTAAATAGGAGGGGTTTTTGCATAGTTTACCTCTGTGCCGCAAAAGGAGACTTTCAAAGCTTGGTTTGCTTGATGGATGTTGAGGTGCTACGGCGGTCTTGAGCTGGTGCTGGAAGCCTGCTTTGGTGGGCGTTGTTAAAGCTACCACTTGGTCGCAGCAGTTACGGCCGCTCCAGAAGCCCGCTTGCTCCTTAGGGATGGTTGGCTCGATGAAGTGGGGCTAGTCTGTGGAGTAGTAGCCTCTCCAACACTATATAACAAGTGCAAAGTAAAGACCTTATCCCTCACTGTCTCTGTCCTTCAGCCCTCTGTAGTGTATGTACCTTTAAGGGGAGAACTACTTTTTACAGCTCCTGTATACTGTAGTACTGGCAGTGACCACACCTGTATATAAACCCTGAGTAGGGATCTGTATGTTTAGTTTTAGAGTAACCCTCATCCAGTAAATATCTGACCCTTCCCAGACAGCGGCGGCTAGAGCCGACCGACGGCACAGAAAAGGCCGAGCAGCGTCGACGGGGGAAGAGAGAGGGCAGAGCACACAGGGCGCAGCCGGTGTTCAGGACCGAGCAGCGTCGACGGGAGAAGAGGGAGGGTAGAGCGCACAGGGCACAGCTGGTGTTCAGGATCAAACGGCATCGACGGGAGAAGAGAGAGAGGCGCGAAGGAAAATGCGCAGAGCGCAGCCGGTGTTCAAGGGACGAGCAGCATCAGCGGGGAAGAAAGGGAAATGTGCAGAGCGCAGCCAGTGTTCAAGGGCCGAGCAGCCGCAGCGGAGAAGAAGTGGGAGAGCGCGGGAAACGCCATTTTGAGCCACAGCAGAAAAGAAGGGAGAGCGCGGGAAAACGCCATTTTGAGCCAGTCTAACCACACCCAGGGATGCCGAAGAGTGGCAATATCACAGCGTTCGACAATGAAGTCGAAGATTGGACGACATATGTCGAACGCATAGAAGTATACTGCAAGGCGAATGAAGTGCCAGATGACAAGAAAGCACTGGTATTGTTGAATTCAATGGGTGCAAAAACGTATGGCTTACTGCGAAACCTATTAACCCCAGAGAAGCCAGTGGAAAAGGATTTTGGAAACATAGTGTCAATCCTACAGAACCACTTAAATCCCACGCCGCTGCTGATAGCAGAAAGATTTAAGTTTCACAAAAGGAACCAGCATAAAGATGAAAGTAATGCTGAGTATTTAACGGAACTGCGCAAGCTACCGAAACACTGCCAGTTTGGAACGGGACTAGCAGATACTTTAAGGGACAAGTTTGTGTGTGGGCTTCAAAGTGAAGGAACCCAGAAACAGCTTCTATCAGAAAAGGATCTTACGCTGGACAAGGCTTTCAGCATTGCAGTATCACACGAAGCAGCCGCACGGGGCGCTGCAGAGATACAACGGAGACCGCAAGAATATGGCACAAATGAAATGTCATACGGAACAGTGAAGTGCTATCGCTGCGGCAGAACAACACACAACCATAATGATTGCTGGTTCAAGGACAAAGTGTGCAGACAGTGCGGAAAAATAGGACACATAGCAAGAGTCTGCAGGTCGGGAAAGAAAACCAGCAGCAAGAAATCTCCACAGGAGAAGTACAAGAAGGTACATAAGGTGACGGAGAGTAGTTCAGACGAACAGAAAAGTGATACAGACTCCGGAAGCAAGGAGCTGGGTTGTCTGAAACTACATAAGGTGATCAAAACGGAGGATCACCAAACTATCTGGGTCATGCTCAAGATAGCTGGAGTGCAAGAGAAAATGGAATTGGACACAGGATCAGCCCTAACAGTCATAAACCAAAGGGACTACAAGCGGCTATTCTCACATATACCCTTGAGAGATACAGAGATTGTCTTGAAGACGTACACGGGGCAAAAAGTCTACCCCAAAGGAAAAATAAGGGTGAACGTTATATATAACGGTAAGGAAACACCAAAAATGGACCTATATGTATTGCCAGATGGAGGACCACCACTACTAGGACGTGAATGGATCCGGAAGATACAGCTAGATTGGCATTCCATACAAGCACTGACTGTAGATGCCAAAAAGGATGACGACGTCACACCTGGACGACTGTCAAAAATGCTAACTGACACACAAGAAGTGTTCCAGGAGGGACTTGGAACACTAAAAGGCATAACAGCGATGATCAAAATAGAGGAAAATGCAAGCCCAAAGTTTTTTAAGGCCAGACCGGTGCCTTATGCGATCCGCCCAGCCGTCGAAGCAGAGCTGGAAGGTTTGGAACGTTCAGGAGCACTGTCCAAAGTGGACTGGAGCGAGTGGGCTACACCCATCGTTCCTGTAATGAAGAGGTCATTGAGTAATACGCCTGGGGAACCAAAGAAGGTTCGCATCTGTGGGGACTTTAAGGTGACAGTGAACCCAGCCCTTCACACGGTACAATATCCGCTTCCGCGGATTGAAGATATTTTCGCCTCGCTATCTGGAGGGAAACGCTTCACTAAGATTGATCTGGCCCAGGCGTACCTGCAAATAGAGGTAGAAGAAGCCTCGAAACAGCACCTCATGATCAACACTCATAAAGGTCTCTACCAATACAACCGGCTGGTGTTCGGGGTAGCATCAGCTCCAGCTATTTGGCAAAGGGCAATGGATCAAGTCCTGCAAGGGATTCCAGGGACCCAGTGTTATTTGGACGACATCCTGGTCATGGGCGAAAATGACAGTGATCACCTTGCCAACCTGGAGCAGTTGCTCACTAGATTGAAGGAATATGGGCTCCGAGCAAATCGCCACAAATGCGAGTTTTTCCAGAAGCAGATCTCGTATTGTGGCCACGTTATTGATGAAGAGGGGTTACATAAGTCCCCTGAAAAGATTGCAGCAGTAGTCAAGGCTCCAGCACCGGAAAATGTGTCACAACTGAGGTCGTTCCTCGGGCTGGTGAACTACTACCATAAGTTCTTGCCGAATTTGTCTACAGTACTACACCCACTGAACACCCTACTGCAAACGGGGGTACCATGGAAGTAGAATGACGAATGTAAACGAGCTTTCCAGAAGTGCAAAGAATTGATCACATCAAAAGAGGTGTTGGCTCATTTCAACCCAGCACTACCAATTCGGTTGGCATGTGATGAATCACCCTATGGCATTGGAGCGGTGCTGTCGCACAAGTTCCCGGATGGCTCGGAGAGGCCGGTAACCATTGCGTCTCGGTCACTAACCTCAGCCGAGCGTCACTACGCCCAGATTGACAGGGAGGCCCTCAGCCTAGTATGGGGAGTGAAAAAGTTCAACCACTATCTGCACGGGCAGAAGCTCACCTTGCTGACTGACCACCAACCACTTGTCTCCATCTTTAATCCAAAGAAGGGCGTTTCGGTGATGACTGCACAACGGCTACAAAGATGGTCCCTTTTTCTAGGGGCGAACCAATATGATATCGAGCATAAGGGCATGAAACAGCATGGAAACGCTGATGGGCAATCACGCCTGCCACTGCCTACTGCGGAGGAAGCACCAGCAGTGGACCCTGTCAAAATATTTTATTCGACTATAATTGAATGCTTGCCAGTAACTAACGCTGATATAGAGAAGGAGACCCGAAATGACCCGACACTGTCTCGGGTATATGACTTAACGGTGAAGGGATGGCCAACACATGGCGACTCACTGTTGCCAGCATTGTCATCCAGAAGAGAACAGCTGTCAGTATGCCAGGGGACCTTGATGCGTGGATCCCGAGTGGTAATTCCACCCAAGTTAAGGGAGAGAGTGCTAAATGAGCTTCACGAAGGCCATCTGGGAGGGGTGAAAATGAAAAGCCTTGCTAGGGCTTATGTGTGGTGGCCGGGGATCGATCAGCAAATTGAGGACCTGACAAAGAGCTACTCAGGATGCCAGAAGGTCCAAAATGCACCACCACATGCCCCTCTACACCCATGGGAGTGGCCCTCATCTCCATGACAACGGGTGCATATTGATTTTGCTGGTCCATTCATGGACTCAATGTTTCTAATAGCCGTGGATGCGCACTCGAAATGGCCTGAGGTGATCAAAATGTCGTCCACCACCACGGAGAACACTATTGCAGTCCTACGGACCATATTTGCCAGGAACGGCTTGCCAGAGCAGATTTGCTCTGATAACGGACCACAGTTTGTGTCCGAAGAGTTTCGAAGATTCATGAGAAGGAATGGGGTAAGGCATTACACATCCGCCCCGTATCATCCAGCCACAAATGGATTGGCTGAGAGGTTCATACAAACCTTTAAGAAAGCAGTAAGGGCCATGTGCGATGACGACATTCCACTGCAGCATAAGGTGGACAATTTCCTGTTAGCCTACAGAAATGCGACACATGCAGTCACCAACCAGACCCCGGCCATGATGTTCTTTAACCGAAGGTTGAGATCTCGCCTGGATTTGCTCAGACCAAATGTACGAAGAGATGTTGAGAGTAAGCAATTCCAGCACATCAATGAGAAGCCGACAAGGAGCTTCAATGTAGGGCAACCAGTCTTGGCCCGCGACTACCGAACAGAGAAATGGCAACCGGGAACGATATGCACACGGCAGGGGCCACTAATGTACACAGTGGATGTTGGGGAGAACATTGTGAGACGCCATGTCGACCAGATCCTAGAGTCACAGGAACGAGTCAACCCCATGTCTCGCGCACCTGGTGATGAACCCGACATACAGGTAGCATCTACCCCAGAAACAGTAGCATCGGAAGCTGATGAACCAACTGATGACAGGGGGCCTCCGCACCAAGAGCAAGACACTCAGGAAAGGCACTATCCAAAAAGGATCAGGAAGCCGCCCCAAAGACTGAATTTATAAATGGACTATTTTCAGTTAATATGCATGTTAAAAGTGTTAATTGTTAAATGAATGTTATGGTACTGTTAATCTAAAAGGGGAGGAATTGTAGTGTATGTACCTTTAAGGGGAGAACTACTTTTTAAAGCTCCTGTATACTGTAGTACCGGCAGTGACCACACCTGTATATAAACCCTGAGTAGGGATCTGTACGTTTAGTTTTAGAGTAACCCTCATCCAGTAAATACCTGTTGATTGTTCCCTGCAGTCTCATGTCTAGTTATTGAAGGACACACAACATCAAAATACACGGATCTAACACCCTCCAACCACCATCCCCACGACCGAACTCTGGTCCTCTGACTCTGATCTCTTGTGTATTCCGTCTTCATTTGCCCTATCATTGGCAGCTGTGCTATCAGCCGCCTAGGTCCTATACTGTGGAATTCCCTTCCTAAACCGCTCTCCCTCTCCATTTCCCTCCCCTTCTTTAAAGTCCCCCTTAAAACACCCATGCTTGCCAAACTTTTGGTCCCCTCTTGTAATCACTCTTTCTGTTTTTTCCTGAAGGCTATGTAAAAAGTAGCTTATGACATTTTTCTACCTTAAAAGCAATATACAAATGCAAATTATTTTTGTTGTTGCAGCGATACAATAGGATTTGTGAATCCTTTTAATTTTCTTGTCTAAGGAGACTTGGGCACTGATTGGGCCAACAGGATTGGATCTTCAGTTTGAGATTCTCACATGTGTGATCTTTAGGGTCCTCCAAAATCAAAGAGGAATCACCAAAGAAACTTAAACTCTCACATCAATGTCTCTCCATCATACGAGTGTCTGCTCCATGGTTCCCCTCTTGTCAAAATTTATCATGGTAGGGAATCATAGGTTTGTTACTGCTGGAGGGAAATTTATTCTCAGCTGTTCCTTTTGAAATAATGTCATTTAATTTGTAGTTTTATCTGTTTCTATTTGATTTATTTTGTTTAGTTTCCCTTCCGTTTTAATAAGCTTTTTTTGACTTCATGCGATCTAGTCTTTGTAGAAAACACTAATAGGCAATTTTCTTCAAATGTCTATTGATATTTTGGAACATTGATTGCACTATTGGTTCAGTCTTGGTTCAGTTCTTATAACACGTATAAGGAATTCTAAACAGCATTTTGTCTAGTCCTTTTGCCAATACTGTTCGTTTCTCTTTTGTCTAAATAATGACTGTTTTCCTATCATCTCATAGTAGTCTTATGTTTTATGTTTCAGTTGTTCTTTTTGGCTGCAGCTCTGTTGTTTATTTACAGGCAAAAGTTCTATCTTTCATCTCCGTCGTTAACTTGAGTCTTACAGCTGTTTCTGCTTCACTTTGCCGATTATTTCTGTAGTCGGCTCTGATAATATGTTTTATTTCTTTGTTTTTTTTCCCCCTGTGCTTTTTGTCTTTTGTGTTTGTCTGCAGTAGATCGTCTGCCTATGGTACTCCATTTTCTATCGTTTTCATCAGCCTGGAATTTGCGTTCAGCGGTGAAGCAAAGGCGTTGGCCGCTGGCCCCAAACAAAGCTGCCCACAGAGATCTCGCAATCTCTGTGGCGAGATGTTTGCCTTTTTCAACGTGCAAGTGATTTCAGTGCTCTATAATGGAGATTCCCTGGTGCGATCTGCTGAGACGTCAACAAGCTGTCTAAGCAACCAATCACTTTGCAGAATTCTCACAGACAGGGAACCAGGAAATGAGAAGCTGCTTTTATCCAGACTTTTTAAAAAAGTTACAGAGAGCAAAACAAAGATTGGAGCTCTCACATGAGGATAAGGTAGATCCTGAAATGTCATGAACAAACTTATTTTTTAAATTAATTTTTTTTTTAAATTTCGTAAAAATTGTAATTTTTATCATAATGGAGATATTTGACACTCCACAAAATTAAAATTAGTTTTTCAGGGTCATTACATTTGATTAGCAGTCAATACGCTGTTAAAACCCCAGTTACACCTAATCTGACATGGCCTAATATTTAACGGGGTGTTTAACAGCGATATTACCACAGAAAAAACCAAGGCCCCGATTTTCGGGCAGCTGTCGGGTGGCTTTTCATGCGGCCGTGGTCCGAAAATCGCGGAAAAAGCGGGTCGGGACCCCCCCCGCCTGATTCCCCGCCCCGTTCGACTTTCGGATTGCCGTTTTCACGCGCCCCGCTTCAGTCCCGCCCGCCGCTGGCGGGACTGCTCGTCGGAGCACTAACAAGCAATTATCTGCTTGTTGAAGTGGATTTTCCGGGGCCGTTGTGACTTTGGGGCTTTCCCCACCTGAAACCCGCCTGCGGGGAACCCCGCCGATGAGAGCTGTCGTGAAAACAGCTGGCTTGCTTGCTTGCAGCAGCAGGTCGCTGAGGGCTGAAGATATTTAAAGAGGCAGCATTTGCAGGCTGCAGGACCTTGTTGATCAAGGCTTGGGGGAACTATTTGAAGCCTTAGGAGCAGCTGCAGAAAGTTGGAGCCTCACACACTTCTTCAGTGTGAGCTCCTGGGAAGCCCCTCTCAGCACCCTAACTCAGGACCTCCTCAACCAGGCATCTGCTAGAAGCATGGGAGGCCTTTGGCACCTTCCCTTCCTGGCATTAGAGGATCTCCAACAGCAGAGGTGGCAGCAGCAGAACCAGGAACAGCAGGATGATTACCAGGAGCACCAGGCTGCTGCTCACTCACCTGAAGCTGCACAAGCCAAAAGGGGCCAGCGCTTGGAAATGGCTTGAGAGCACCTTGCTGCGCTTTAGGGGGCCAGTGGGACCCGTTTCTGCACTGGCAGTCCTACTCAGAAGGACTTCCATGAAGATCTGGTTTCTCTGTTCAACAGATGGCCAACGCTCCTCAAGAGATGTCATTCTCTTATGAGCACTCACCATGTTTTCCGTATGCTGGCGAGTTATCTCCTCCATGGAGGTTGCCAACCTTTCCATGGTGCTGCGTTCATGCGCCAATGACTCCACAAAGGCTCTGCTCATGGTCGCTATGGACTCCTCCATTCGCTCCACACTCGCAGCGACCCTGGAGACAAAACCTGCCAGAGACTCCTGCATCTGTGCATGGAGATCCATCACCTCTTCTCTTGCGGATGGACCCAGAGGCAGAGGGTCGAGATGCAGCGCAGCTGAGCTGAGCTGGCAGAGCCCTGCGCCCTCCGACGAGGACTCTCCATTGCTGTCCCTGTCTCCAGAATCTGCTGAGGCTCACTTGTCAGCTGTGAAACACCAGGTGACAACACTACTCTATGTCCCAAAGGTCCCCCCGAGGTGTGATTGTCTGCACTGGTGCTGGGTGCGCTTACTTCTGCTGACGCTGCACCCTCAGAGGTTGGAGCTTCCTCTGAGGAGTCTGGCTGCACGGCCTCTTCCTCCTCCACAGTGAGGATGGGGGCTCTGGATGGTACTGTGGGGGAGTAAAGGAAGGAGTTAGAGATATAATGCCAAGGTTCCTCTGGTGACTCCCAGCGAGTTGGCATCTGCTGACACCTGCATCCATGCAGCATTGGTCTCAGTGGGAGGCCTCTTCCTCCCTGGCCTAGGGAAGAGGACCTCCCTGTGGGCCCTAACCCCATCCAATAATGCCTGCAGTGAAGCCTCGTCGAATTTGAAGGCAGCTCGGGGTCTGGCACTGCCCACAGCTGCTGCAGGCTCCTTATGCCATCCTGTATGGTTCATTTGGAAGCCTTCAGAGGATGCAGTGCTTGCCATGGACCTTGAAAGCACCACGAATGATGACATCATACTGTGGGGATTTCTGACTCGATTTAGACAATTAGCAAGGCTTCCCACATGCTGGGAATTAATTGGCCAATTGAGGGAAAATTGCGTGGAGCTGGCTGACACTTTTTTATGTGTGTTAGAAACCCCACATTCGGGGAAATCCGACCATTTCCCACACAAGCCGAAAATCGGGGCCTAAGCTTTCGTCAGTTTCACTGATTTCTGGCTATAGACGGGGCGGTGGGGTAGTGGTGGAGGGGGGGTGGTGAGCACAGCACAGCCAGTGTCAGAGCAGTGAATGACTGACTGCAACTTCATGATTTCTGTGTTTAGATGCGCATGTGCTACATCCAGAAGTTGCAGTCAGTTTCAAAGGGGTAATAACGGCGAATGCCGTTAGTTCGCCGCTTTTACCCACCGCAAATTCCAGCCCATTGTAATTTCTGCTGCAGTATTTTGAGGCATGATTTTCTCCATTTGATAGAAAATGTTTTCCATTTTTAAAATACCTTATAAGGCTAATCAATGTCAATTCAATCATTCACAATAAGGTCATGGATGGCAAGAGCATTGTTCACAATTGAACAGACATTCTGGAGGAAGATGAGGAGAGGGGTGGTGATAGTTGACCCACTGGCAGTGTCCACAGCGTCAACGATGGGAGAAGTGAATGGAACGGGAACGAGGTTGGCACGTTTAGCCCCCAGTGGGCGTGCTAGATGGGAAGTTTGGCGAGAGATTAGGATGGGGCAGTTGGGGTTTGCTGCTCATAAGAATAGCCTTTCTCATCTATAATCATCTTGTTAACAGAGGGAAATAGTCACAACTTTATATCTGTTATATTGGAAAAATGGCAGCAACCAAAAGCTATTGCATGGTTGATTTGCGACACAATGCCAAATTTTAAATGGTTATGTGGCATCACAATTTCTTTTAAAATCATCCAACTACCTACATGATGCCCTAGAAAGTACCTTTGTCACCATGGGACTACAATCAACAACAACTTATATTCATATAGCGTCATTAGCATACTGAAAACGTCCCAAGGTGCTTCACAGGAGTGTTATCAAAAAGAAATTGACACCAAGCTATGTATAAGGAGATATTAGGGCAGGTGACCAAAAGCTTGGTCGAAGAGGTAGGTGTTAAGGAGCGTCTTAAAGAAGGAAAGAGAAGTGGAGAGCCAGAGAGATTTAGGGAGCTTAGAGCCTAGGCAGCTGAAGGAACGGCCGCCTTGGTGAAGCATTTAAAATCAGGGATGTTCAAAAGGCCAGAATAGGTGGACGCAGAGGTCTAGGGGGTTTCTAGGACTGGAGGAGATTACAGAGATAAGGAGGGGCGAGGCCATGGAGGGATTTGAAAACAAGGAGGAGAATTTTAAAATTGAGGCATTGCTTAACTGGGGGAGGGAAATCAAGTAGAGAGTGGCGTAAGAAAACTACTAGGCACTTGGCCTGAGTATTAAACAAGGCTTTAATCAACTGTTTCTCAAC
This sequence comes from Somniosus microcephalus, assembly GCF_052327205.1. Taxonomy (NCBI): domain Eukaryota; kingdom Metazoa; phylum Chordata; class Chondrichthyes; order Squaliformes; family Somniosidae; genus Somniosus; species Somniosus microcephalus. Next base: position 19,776,062 of record NC_140999.1, read on the forward strand.
ATGGAGATCTAGTTGTGTCCTTCACTAGTTCCTGTTAAAGAATGTCCTGAGCAAGCTGGGCCCATGCCCGAGTATTTATACTCTCCCTGGACAGCGCCACCAGCAGGCCACCCAGTATTATTTCATAAGTCATTCCACATGAATGACAAGATTCATGTCAGAGAGAATGGTAACACGCTGGAACAGAAATAAATAACTGAGAATTGACAACAAAAAGCAAAACACTCTTTTACATTGCAATTCAGGAGAAGAATCTGTAGGCACGACTTGAAAATAACCAGACTCATAAATATTTCTGCTCTGGCAAGCATAAAAACACAAGCAGATCCCAAACGCCAAAAAAACTTTTTTTTAAATGCATGATCATTTAAAATTGGCTTTCAGTCAATATCTGCAGAACACAATACTTTCAAGGTTGAGTGCTTGCAGACTTTTATGGCTTAACCTTTTTTTAATGATCAAGTGAAAAACAAGGAAAAAGATTAAGTTGAATTAGGGCAGCATGAATCAAGCATAATCCAATATAGGCAGGCAGTTAAGAGGCTTATCCCCATTTTACCCTTGCAAGTGTGGGCTTCCCGACTGCTGTGAACCTTGCCAGGGTCAGCGAGGCGAGCAGTAGGTCTGCGGGGGTGAGAGGGATCGAAAAGTGCGCTGTGGAGGTGAGTAATGGGTGCAAGTATGGAGAGGTAAGTATGAGAGGTGAGTGTAACGTGTTAGAAAAAGTTTACTTCTGTTTCTTCCTGCAGGCTTCCACCCTTGGGGATCCAGAGGTGCCTCATCTCAACGGCAGAGAAGACAGAATGAGGATGCAGCAGATTTCTGCTGAGGAAAGAGGTTTGGTGAGTCTTCAGTACAAGGGCTCACCTTAGATCAGAGATTGTCAGTGTTTGACAGCTTCTCAAAGCTGTCAAATGCTGACAATTCATCTGTCAAAAACGCTGACGTCCTCTGTCACCGGCTCTCCCTTAATTGGTCGGCTAAGCTCGCAGGGCGGGCTTAACAAGGTCAATCAAGGGAAAATAGCGTGGGTTGGCCGGATGTCGTTGGGGGCGGGACTAAAACCCGAAAACCAGCAGTCCCTCCCCCAACGCACCCCCATTGACAAAATCCAACCCATCAACTGGGTACAGCTATCTCAGTGACATGCATCTTAAAGGCTTGGTGACAACTTGTATTAGTTTCTCGTGCATTTTTTGATCCGCTCAACCACACAACAACTAGAAACATTAAGGGGAAGTAAACCGCTTTTTAAAAAATATGGCTAGCGATATCATGACAGATGTGTTTAATTAAATCTTCACATCACTCTCATAAGTGAAGGTTGTGGACAAATTCCAGGTACAGATTAACTAGTTCAAGAATCCATAATATATCTACAGGTCAAAAATGCATGTGTTATGAAAAACATTTCAAGCTTTTTTTTAAAAATGGGAGAAATACCTTTTTTAAATCATAATCTATGACTCACTCACAAAATTGTAACTGTAGCCCCCTCCTATTCCTCATTTACATGTTGCCCCTCGGTGACATCATCCGGCAACACAACGTGAGTTTTCACATGCACGCTGATGATGCCCAGCTCTACCTCTCCTCCACCTCTCGAACCCTCCACCATCTCTATACCATCAGATTGCTTGTCTGACATCCAGCACTGGATGAGTAGAAATTTCCTCCAATTAAATATCGGGAAGACCGAAGCCATTGTCTTCGGTTCATGCCACAAACTCCATTCCCTTTCCACTGATTTGATCTCTCTCCTCGACAACTGTCTAAGGCTGACCAAGTCTGTTCGCAACCTTGGTGTCATATTTTATCACGAATTGAACTTCCTATCTCATATCCGACTAAGACTGCCCATTTCCACCTTCGTTACATCGCCCGTCTCCGCCATTACCTCAACTTATCTGCTGCAGAAACCTCATCCATGCCTTTATCACCTCTAGACATGACTATGCCAATGCACTCCTGGCTAGCCTCCCTAGTTCTACCTCTCCGTAAACTTGAGGTCATCCAAAACTCTGCTGCCCATGTGCTAACTCGCACCAAGTCCCGCTCACCCATCTCCCCTGTGCTTGCTGACCTACATTGGTGCCCTATTAAGCAATGTTTCGATTTTAAAATTCTCATTCTTGTTTTCAAATCTCTCCATGGCCTCGCCTTATCTTTGTAATCTCCTCCAGCCCTATATTTCCCCCTAGACCTCTGCGCTCCACCCATTCTGGCCTTCTGACCATCCCTGATTTTAAATGCTCCACCATTGGCAGTCATGCCTTCAGCTGTCTAGGTCCTAAACTCTGGAATTCCCTCCCTAAATCACTCTGCCTCTCCACTTCTTGTTCCTCCTTTAAGAAGCTCCTCAAAACCCACATCTTCGACCAAGCTTTTCGTCATCTGCCCTAACATCTCCTTATATGGCTCAGTGTCAAAGAAAATTTATAACACTCCTGTGAAGCACCTTGAGATGTTTTATTACATTATAGGCGCTATATAAATATAATAGAAACATAGAAACATAGAAGATAGGAGCAGGAGTAGGCCATTTGGCCCCTCGAGCCTGCTCCGCCATTCAATGCGATCATGGCTGATCATCCAAATTCAGTACCCGGTCCCTGCTTTCTCCCCATATCCCTTGATCCCTTTAGCCTTAAGAAATATATCCAACTCCTTCTTGAATATATTTAATGAATTGGCCTCTACTGCCTTCTGTGGTAGAGAATTCCACAGGTTCACCACTCTCTGGGTGAAGAAATTCCTCCTCATTTCTGTCCTAAATAGCTTACCCCTTATCCTTAGACTGTGACCCTTGGTTCTGGACTCCCCGACCATTGGGAACATCCTTCCTGCATCTAGTCTGTCCAGTCCTGTCAGAATTTCATAAGTTTCAATGAGATCCCCTCTCATTCTTCTAAACTCCAGCGAGTATAAGCCCAATCGACCCAATCTCTCCTCATACGTCATTCCTGCCACCCCAGGTATCAGCCTGGTGAATCGTCGCTGAACTCCCTCCATGGCAAGAACATAAGTTGTTGTTGTTGTTGTAAAGGGTAAATAAGTTTAGGTGTAAAAGTGCAATCCTACAGTACTAAAGCTCGATCTGATGACACAATGATGATATACAATAATATTTATTTACATAGCACCTTTTATATCAAAATAGCCAGGATTAGCCAACTGGAGTCACCCCCACCAGGGCAGGACTTCTGCCCCCAAACTTCTGACTAACGCGTAATTCATGTAATTAGGGTGGGCTCCCTGGCTTTAATCTGCTACTCCTACATGGTACTCCTTGAGTGACATAAGGTTAAGCAATGGGTGGCTGGGAAGAATCCCCAGAAGCTTTAGAGACCTGAGGTGACTTGTCTCAGAGTAGCTGCTTCCCAAGAGGGACCAGCTTCCAGCACCCCTATGCAAGGGTGCCAGGTCCATGTCTGGAGCTCCATGTGAAGTGGGGGCTGTAAGGAAGCAGATTCATTGTCACTCTCCAGAGACTCTATGGGCTGGATTTTGTCAAAGGGGACGTGATGGAGGCGGGACTCCCACTTTTTGGGTTGTAGTCCCGCCTCCATCAATTTGTGGCCAACCCACGTGATTTTCCCTTGATTGACCTTGTTGAGTCCACCCAGCGGGCTCAGCAGGCCAATTAAGGGACACCCGGCTACAGGTGACGTCAGGGATTGACATTTCATCTGTCAAGAGCTTTTGACAGATGAAATATCAGCATTTGACAGCTCTGTGAAGCTGTCAAACACTGACAATCTGACTTCTAACTTGAGTCCTTCTCCACAGACTCAGTTAGAAATCTCTCCAGAACAGAAAGCAGAATGCTGCAACTTTTGACAGCTCGCGGCCATTCTGCTTTCTGTGCCGGTGAGATGAGGGACTCCCGAGACCTGAAGGAAGGAAACTTGCATTAGTAAGTAAAGGTAAGTAAAACTTATTTAAGCACTTTAAACACATCAAACACACTTACCTCTGCACTCATGCACCCATCACTCACCTGAACACCGGGCATCTCGAACCCTCCAAGCCCTTCAGCCCAACGGTCTGCCTCGCTAACTTGGTGTGGTTTGGAGCCGTCGGGAATCCCACACTTCATGGCTAAAAATAGGGATTAGGCCAAAAACTGCCTGTTAACTACCTGTTAACAGGCAGTTAATTGGCACTAATCCCCTTCCCGCCTCGGGGAGGTGGCTCCCAGCACAGGTCGGGTACCCGCCTCCTGGGAAACGGGCATGGAGACGGGTTGGGGGCGGGAAGGGTTCATGACCCCGATTCTGCAATTTTAACACCCCACACGCCTCCATTCCCACCTCCACGGCCCTGGGAAATTCGAGCCCTATGATGTGAGAGGCAGAAGAGCTTGTTTAGATAGTTACATTTGCCCTTGAAGAAATACCAACACAGTATAAGGGCACTGCATTACTATGAGAAAGCATATGAAGCTGAAACTACATATGATGAGCCTAGCCCTGCTTTTACCAATCTTCTCTTGCCAGCTCGCCTCCAACTTGGTCCTCTCTTACAGGCTCTCCTGTACATCAGCTATTGAGTCTAATGCCTCATCCTCCTGTGAATTTGGGTTTTTTTAGTAATGGTTGTTCTTCTATGATGCTAGTTTTTCCTTTAGAAGGAGAGAAGGCTAGACTTGCCCCTATGTAAGGTTATGCACGCCATGGTGATGAGAAGTGAGATGCCTTGTCCTTTAAGTTGTATCTCTGAAGGGTCGCAGAAGCCCTTGTGGCAGGTAATGGGAGTTCGGCGTGTGGTTTTGAGTGAAAAAGGTGCTTGAATGTTTGAAGGGGTTGTCCTTTGCAGAAGTGAGCTTCTCTGACACCCAGGTGCTGAGAGAAAGAGTATATGATAGATAAGGAGGCGAGTAAAACTGTATGAGTGTTGGAAGACATGTATTAGCAGCAGTGCCTTGGCCACAGCCACAATTGTGAGGTTATTGAACCTTTTTCTGCATTGTGTGGCAGTTCTTGGGGTGATGGAGGTTGTACTGCCACCTCCCTCCAAACAGCCTGCACCACTATTTTATTGGGCTTCCTGTCAGTCGGCCCCTCCTGGCCATTACTTCTGCTAGCAGGACCTCCGCAGACGCGTTGTAAAATCTGGAGGGCCTTCCAGCTGCTGACGACCTCAATACTGTTATTATCTTCTGCCCACTTGCTGAAAAGCGAAGTTGCCCTTTAACTGGCTGCAACCTTTTAAAGGTGGCACCACTTTGTCTTTCGCTTCCTTCCAGATGTGGTAAGCCAATGAAAGGTGGATTATTGACCTCTAAACCACTTGCATGAAGGGTCTAGGGGGAAATTTCAGCAGGTTAGCAGTAGTCTCACAATGTCGGATGTTGGGATCACCCTGTTGCAAACCCATCAATGGAAGGAGAATCCAGGCCAAAGTGAAAGAAATAACGTAACAGATAGTGTAAAATGACACAAAAATATGAGTAAAAACTACACAAAAAATATACTGGAAGTACATGTGGATGAAAGACTTAATATATAATAGATAATATGAATCAGAATTTGTGATATATGCAGTCAATATGGTATCATACTTTATGGTACTTCACTTCTGTGACTAATCTATACCAGATATATTATGTTATAGAGCAAATGGGTTGGAATGAGTAAACTTTTCCTCTTTTTCTGTCATGGTTCTCATATTCCATTAGCTTTTTACATTTCAACAGGTGTTTACTATATGGTTAACCGTAGCCATTTAAAAAAACTTGCTCTCATGAGTCTTGCTCTTAAATGGAATATATATAATGTGCAAAATCATCGATCCTGTGCTCCCACTGGCTCAAAGCGAACACGGGTCACAGAATCAGCATGCCAGTGTTGTCGCCCTGTCTCTGACTCGCTCTTCCTTCGGCCAAGGCTTCTGCCGGTATAGCTTGAGTGCTAAATTTACCCTATATAGCCAAACTAAATTAGAAGCAAATCTAAAGCAATATGAGTAAAAATCCAGATATGATAAAATAGTGTCAGATCCTAATATGTTCTTGAATCAGGCTTCCTATTGCCTAACATTTGGTAGTTTTCAGTTGTTTCAGCAAGCACTGGCCATGAAACTGTAACTGAAGATTCTATACTACCACCATTTTGTTGAAACAAAGCACTGAAGAACATGGCATTAACATCCAAATGATGCTTTCCAAATATTTTCTATTATGAGGGCCACTTCCTTTGCTGAAATTGGCACATTTATTTGCTTTTGCCAAGTGTTGGAAAAAGAAACTCAGACTGTGCAAGGAGCTTATTAATCTTTTAATCTCTTTATACACGTCCCTGTTGATATTTGATAACATTGAAAATTACAATGCTGTATGTTGCACAAAGTATTAACATCATTGAGGGGGAAAGTACTGTTAGAAAATAGGAAATGTAAATTTCTGAGATCACCAGTCACCAGGAACAGCTTTTTGGCGGTAACTGATTTTCCAAAGAAGATTGTGTAAAGTTTGGCAGTAGATCTTCCCGAATATCCAAATAAAGATGTGATGATTTGAAGTAACATATAAAAGAAACAATGAACAGTCATGTCAAAATTGGAGAAAGACTATTTATGCCAGGAAGAGTTCAGAGGACAAACAGTTGTGACTCTCAAACATAAATTGGAATTGAAATTGAAATAAGAACAGAAAATCCTGGAAATGCATAGCACGTCCTTGGGCATCTATCTGTCAGAAACATTTCAAAACACCAATTAATATTTTTGAAGTATATAGTAACTTATGGGAATGGTAGCATAGTGGTAATGTTGCTGGACTAGTAATCGCGAGGCATGGAGTAATAATTCGGATAGAGGAGTTCAAATCTCAACACAGTACAGTACCTGGGAAATTTAAATTCAGTTAATTAAATCTATATATATAAAACGGTATGTCGCTCTGTCTGTCTTTCTGTCTCTCTGTCCAGCTATACAATCAAAAGTTATAGAGCGTACCTACACGTGTGTTACATCAAAAGAAAGCTTACGATTCCAGAACGGTCGTAAGCATATTTACGTTTCGGTGAGACAAAAATTGTGCCCGCGGTATCCAAAAAATGTTCAAAATTCCGCTCATTATCTGCTCATTAGCATTGAGTGACGTCGAGGTCGACCAATCGTACGGTCAAGCGACCCGACGGTCGACCAATCGCTGCGTGGCGGGGGCGGGTTCCTGGCGCGTGCGGGCGGGCCCTCCTAGAGTCGAGTGACGGGACGATTGACCAATCCTACGCTTCGGTGACCTGACGGTCGACCAATCGGTGCGTGTGTGGGCGGGCCTTATCGTTCTGAACCGAGGTGAGTCGCCGCCATCTTGATTCCAAACTTTTCATTTCTTTTTCCCCGCTTTCTGCGTCTTTAAAAAAATAGTTGCTTTTAAAACACATATTGTTTTTAAAAATGTTAATTACTTTCTAAATCTTTTATCTAATCTCATTAATTTTCCTACCTTTCCCCGTTTTTGCAGGTAGGCCTCGAAGCCTGGGCGTCTGTTGCCAGCCATGCTGGACCCTAGGCAATTGTTTTGTGGCAAGCTCCTCCCACCCCTCACCCCCACCTCCCCACCCCGCTGGGCCCGATTCCGAACCAGCGGCCAGCCATCTTGGTAAAGGCTGGCTGGGCTCACTGCAAGCTCCTCACAGAGTGCGGCCAGAGGGAAGCGAGCAGGTTAGCGGGGCTCGGGAGGGGAGGGGGAGCGGAGAGGGTTACCCCGGCAACCGGGCTCGCCAGCTGCAATCGGCCATCTCAAGCCGCTCAGGCCCGGTCCCGGAGATCGGGAGGCGGAGAGGGGAGGAGGGTTACCAAGGCAATCGGGCTCGGCCAGCCGCAATCGGCCATCTCAAGCCACCTCAGGCCCGGCCACGGAAGGGCGGGGCTCGGGCTGACCGGGGTGCTGCGCCCGGCATGTCAGTGCATGGGGCGGCACGGAGCTCAGCGGAGCCATCGCCAGCAGAGGGGAGAGGGTCTGCTGGCTCCCCCCTCCCTTTCTCCCCCCCACCTCTCCCCCACTCTCCCCCTCCCCTCCTCTACCCTTCCCCTCCCCTCCCCTCCTCTCCCCTCCCCTCCCCTCCCCCTCTCCCCCTCCCTTCCCCTCACCCCTCTCCCCTCCCCTCCTCCTCCCCCCACCCCCTCCTCCCCCCTTTCCCCTCCCTCCCCTCCCCTTCCTACCCCCCCCCTCCCCTTCCCCTCCCCTTTCCCCCTCCCCTTTCCCCTTCCCACTCCCCTCCCCTTTCCCCCCTACCCCCTCCCCTTTCCCCCATCCCCTCTCCCCCTTCCCCCTTCCCCCCTCCCCCCTTCCCCCCTCCCCTTTCCCCCCTTCCCTCTGCCCCCCTTCCCCCCTCCCCTCCCCTTTCCCCCCTCCACCCCCTTTCCCCCCTCCCCTTCCCCCCCTTCCCCCCTCCCCTCCCCCTTCCCCCCCTCCCCTCCCCTTCCCCCTCCCCTTTACCCCCTTCCCCCTCCCCCTTCCCCCTCCCCCCTCCCCTCCCCTCCCCTTCCCCCCTCCCCTCCCCTTCCCCCCTCCCCTTCCCTCCCCTCCCTCCCCTCCCCCTCCCCTTTCCCCCCTCCCCTCCCCCTCCCCTTTCCCCCCTCCCCTCCCCCTCCCCTTTCCCCCTCCCCTCCCCCTCCCCTTCCCCCGTCCCCTTTCCCCCTCCCCTTTCCCCCTCCCCTTTCCCCCCTCCCCTCCCCCTCCCCTTTCCCCCTTCCCCCCTCCCCTTTCCCGCCCCCTTCCCCCCCACCTTCCCCCCTTCCCCCCAGTCACGCTCTCTCTTCCCCCCAGTCACTCTCTCTCTTCCCCCCAGTCGCGCTCTCTCTTCCCCCAGTCGCGCTCTCTCTTCCCCCCAGTCACGCTCTCTCTTCCCCCCAGTCGCTCTCTCTCTCTCTCTCTTCCAACAACAACATGCCCTCAAAAATCCCTCGGCACCGCCGGGCACTTCAGCTAGTAATTAAATAAATCTGGAATAAAAAGCGAGTATCAGTAATGGTGACCATGAAACTACTGGATTGTTGTAAAAACCCATCAGGTTCATTAATGTCCTTTAGGGAAGGAAATCTGCCATCCTTACTTGGTCTGGTCTATATATGACTTCAGACCCACAGCAATGTGGTTGACTCTTAACTGCCACCAAGGACGATTTGGGATGGGCAATTAATGCTGGGTTTCCCAGCGGTGCCCACATCCAGTGAATGAATAAAAAAAACTTGTGTCTCTGAGAAACTTCTCAAAGCACTGCATACAAATTATGGTAATCAAAAATAATAGGACTTAAGATAGAAAAAGACCTGATGGTTTCCTCCCAGAGTATTAAAAGAAATAGGTGAGGAAATTGCAGATGCGTTAGGCATAATTTTCTAAAGCTCTCAAAGGAATTTCCAAAGCTTTTCCAAAGTAATTGTGCGATTGGACTGGAAAATTGCAAATTTCACTCCATTATTTAAGAAGGGAGAACTAGGTAACTACAGACTTTCCAGTTTAACAATTGGGGGTGGTTACTGGAATCTGTCGGCAGAGACGGGGGGGGGGGATTTTTCGGGGGGTCAGCGGGCACGTTCATGGCGAGTCATGTAAGAAAAAAAAAATTTTGACAGCGGATCGGGACCCCGCTGTCAACCCGCCACCACATGCCTTTTTCAGATGTCAGGTCTGTCAGCGCTGAATAGACCCGTCACGCAGCAGCAGGGGAGGCAACTCAGGTCATTATGAGCTTGTTAACAGCCCATTAAGAAGTATTTTGAGCTCACCTTTACATTTTACGAGGTCGCCCATGGGGTCCACACTGCTCGGGATCACGCCAGGTAAGCAGGTCGGGAGTTGAATGACCATGGAATCATCTTATTACTTGACAGCTGCAAATGTGCTATAAAAGCTCCCATCTCATAGTTGTTCACTTTCCAAGCTCAGAAGCTGTTGCTTACTGCATTTGGAAGACAGATTGAACATTTATGCAGGTTGCAAGTGTTTGGAGTAAACTCTCTATCCAGTGTCACCTCATTGGAACAACCTTTCTCACCATTGACAGATCGCTTCTGTCATCTCAAGTTCACCTGCCATCTATTACATCAGCATCATGCCCTTGAAACTATCACACCTTGGTCCTCAGAATCCCACCACAATCAGCCCCAACACCAGCAGCAGCAGGTACACCAGCAGCATCAACAACAATACCAACCTTCTCTGCAATCAACTGATGCTGCACAGGACAGAGGGCATCAGCACCCGACCAATTTGCTGCCCAGGATGCCAGGAGTGGCTTCACCATGGCCAGATTTCCTTCACTTGATGATGTACACCCTGGCTGCCACATGATGTGCCAGGTTGGCACCACCCCACACCAACAACATAAAGCATCCCTACAATGCCCAAGCCATTCCTTTCACACTCATGGCCATTGCGGGGGGTACCATTATGTTTCACCAGTCACTGCCACTCACTAAGCCACTTCCAAAGGTTCACATAAATCTGTCTAAGAATGCAAAGTGTTGAAAATAAAGATTTCAATGTTTGACACCACATTAACAGAAACTTCACATGAACATTGGTTAAAACACACAAGCGCCTACCCTTGTGTGTTGATAGTTGGTATGATTGGACTAGGATGAGGGTGAGTGTGAGGGGTGGCTAGTGAGATGGGGAAGTGATAATGTAGATAGAGAGGGATGGGTGGAGGTGCAAGGTAAGGTGGTGTGAGTAAGGACGTGCAGGAGTAGGGTAGGGAAGGCAGAGTGATGGGGATGTAATGAGCGGCACAGCAGGATGAAGTTGAGTGTGGCTTTGCAGTAACATTTCGTGATCTACTGAGAGGTTTGTGCCACCGCTGCCAGGTCATCCTGACAACATCCCTGCTTGTGCCCGCCTGCGCAATGTGTAATCAGGCTGCATGGGTGTCCTGGGGAGGTCCCTTCTGCCCATTGGAAGGGAAGAGAACCTCCCTGTGTGCTGTGACTCCCTCCATAAGCATGGAGAGCCTGGGTGCAGCCCTGCACCTCTGTGCTGTGCTTGTCAGTGTTTGTGGTACCTCAATGCTGTAGAACACTGACAGCACAACTGTCAAAATAAATTTGCGCATGGTCCCTTTAAGGAAACCGGCTGATGACACGTCATCGAATTACATCATCAGACCCGCTTCCTTCAATTGGCTGACAAACACGCTGTGCGGGCTTAACAAACCCAATCAGGGGGAAATCATTTTGGGCAGCGGGCTGGAGCCGGCAGCGGGGTCGGGATCCGCCACTGACATCGCCCACCACAGAGCCGCCGAGGTTGGTTAAATCCAGCCCATAGTGAGTGAGCACTTGGACAAGTATCAGCTGATCAAAGAGAGTCAGCATGGCTTTGTGAAGGGTAAGAGTCTGACTAATCTAGTTGAATTTTTTGAGGAGGTCACTAGCCTGGTGTATAAGGGATTGTCTATGCATGTTTTCTGTATGGACTTCCAGAAGGCATTTGATAAGGTTCCGCACATGAGCTTGTTAGCAAAAATTAGAGCGCAGAGAATTGGAGATAACCTTGTGACGTGGGTCGATAATTAGTTGGGAGATAGAAGACACAGAGTATGGATAAATGGTTCATTCTTTGATTGGTGGGATGTGACAAGTCAAGTGGTATTCCCCAAGGATCCGTACTGGAGCCTCAGCTTTTCACCATAAATAATAATGACTTGGGTGAAAGTGTAGAGAGTCGCATATCCAAGTTTGCAGTTGATACTAAGTTACAAGGCACAGCAAGGTGTTTGGATGGGAGCAAGAAATTTCAAAGGGACATAGACAGGCTAAATAAGTGGACAAAACTATGGCAGTTGGAGTTCTATATGGAGAAGTGTGAGGTCATTCACTAGATCTGAGAAAAATAAATCAGAATATTTTCTTAATGGTGAGAGACTAGGAACTGTGGAGAAGCAAAGAGGTTTAGGTGCTCATATACTCACATCACTAAAAGCTGGTGCACAGGTACAGAAAGTAATCAAAAAGGCTAATAGAATGCTGGCCTTTACCTCACGTGGGTTGGAATTCGAAAGTGAGGACGTGATGCTTCAGTTGTACAGAACCTTGGTCAGACTGTATTCAGTTTTAGGCACCGAACCTCAGGAAAGGTATATGGCCTTGGAAGGGGTACAGCGCAAATTCAACAGAATGATATTGGAGCTAAAAGGGTTAAAATCTAATGACAGTTTTCATAAACTTGCTTTGTATTCCTTTGAGTTTAGAAGGTTAAGATATTATCTAATTGAGGTCTCTAAAATGATAAAGTGATTTGATAGAGTAGATACAGAGAAACGATTCCCTCAAGCGGGAGAATCCAGAACAAGAGGGTATATTCTTAAACTTAGTGTCACTAACAATGTTCCCTTTAAGGCCGCGCAGCTCTCTGGTCCTCCCGCGCAGCTGGCTCACCGGCTTTTCAATGCAAAAAAAAGGGGCTGTGCACCCAAAACAAATTAACGGGAACATTGGCTACTTATCATTTGTATTATTAGCTTTGCTGTACCTAGGTTTGTTTCTGTACATGGTTCAATCCAAGTGTCAGCTTTGCTCAGTTGTAGCAGCCTTGCCTCTGAATCAGAAGGTTGTCGATTCAAATCTAGTACTTAAGCTTATAGAGAGTGCTGAATTGTCAGAGTTGATGTCCTTTGGGTGAGACATTAAACCAAGGCTCTGCCTGTTCAGGTGGAGATTACTATTTGAAGTAAGAGGGGAGAGTTGTCCTAGGCAACATTCCTCCCACAATCAACACCACCAAAACAGATTAACTGGTCATTCATCTCCTTGCTGTTTCTGGTAACTTGTGTGAAAATTGGCTGCTGCATGTACCTATACATCAACAGTGAAGTACTTTGAGCTGTTTCACAGAGACTTGAAGAGGTACTCTATAAATGCAAGTCTTTATTTTTTATGGTTGGCACAAGGGTGTTATGAGTCACGGATACAAAGGGTAGCCTTCATCTCTCAGGAACATCCTTCCACTCTTCCTTTCTCTTCAAATAAGGCACACATGATTGCCTTAAAATGAAGACATTCACCGGCATACGTCCAAGTCAGGATGATATGCGATTGAGATGAACATGGAGGTAATGGTGTTCCCATGACATTTCTGCTCCTGTCCTTCTTAGTAGCAGAGGTCATGAGGCTAGGGGGTGCTGTTGAAGTAAACATATGAGTTGCTGCAGTGCATCTTGTCGACACTACATACTGCAGCCATAGTGTGCTGGTGGTGGAGCAGGTGGATATTGATCCAGTGCGCCATGTCACCTTTCCAATCCTGTTCCTGCCAAATTAAAAGGAAACATGCATTTCCTTTAAATCATTTTTGGGTTCTCAATATAGAATCCCCAAAATATGAATTATTAAATGGCCCCTTAGTTGACATCACTTAATATGGGTTGTGGAGATTGAATCATCATATTTATTTAAATTCTCAATGCAGAACCCATTTCCAAATCTATCTAAATCCGTGGCATGTTTGCTTTTATATTTTGTGAACTTGTTGGTAAAATTATGGAGAGACAATTCAGTGAAATAGAATCAGACATATTGGCAGTGAAGGGAAACTTTAGTGAAGATAACCAGGCTTCAAGAGCACAAACCACAACAGAACCTCACAAAAGTAAGTACCTAACAGACTGTTTAGAAAATAGGATAAATGTGAAACTTTCACCAAGTGCAGCAAGATGGAAAAAATGGAAGAAAAGTAGGAAAATATCAGCAATAAGAACATTCATAACATAAGAACATAAGAAATAAGAGCAGGAGTAGACCACTTGGCCCCTCGAGCCTGCTCCGCCATTCAATAAGATCATGGCTGATCTTCTACCTCATCTCCACTTTCCTGCACTATCCCATATCCCTTGATTCCCTTAATATTCAAAAATCTATCGATCTCTGTCTTGAATATACTCAATGACTGAGCCTCCACAGCCCTCTGGGGTAGAGAATTCCAAAGATTCACCACCCTCTGAGTGAAGAAATGTCTCCTCATCTCAGTCCTAAATGGCCGACCCCTTATTCTGAGACTCTGACCCCTGGTTCTAGACTCCCCAGCCAGGGGAAATATCCTCTCTGCCTCTACCCTGTCAAGCCCTGTAAGAATTTTGTATCTTTCAATGAGATCACCTCTCATTCTTCTAAACTCTAGAGAATATAGGCCTAGTCTACTCAACCTCTCCTCGTAGGACAATCCCCCCCATCCCAGGAACCAGTTTGGTGAACCTTCGTTGCACTCCCTCTATGGCAAGTATATCCTTCCTTAGGTAAGGAGACCAAAACTGTACACAGTACTCCAGGTGCGGCCCCACCAGGGCCCTATAGATATACTGTAGAAAGATTAGGTGAAATTTCAAATTTAGCAATTATTACACAGTTAGAAATGTATATCATTAGCTTGCTTTGTTACAAATTTATTTTCATTAGATATTTTCAAGTGGTGCTGCAAATACAGATCTTAGCACCATCTTTCTACAATGAGTTGGCTGATCCACAACACCTGTTTTATGCCCAGCAACAAGTTGAATCTCTGAAGCTCCGCTGTCTTTTGGATAAGACATTAAACCAAGGCCCTGTCTGCCTGTTCAGGTGGATGTAAAAGATCTCACGGCACTACTCGAAGAAGAGCAGGGGGTTCTCCTAGTGTCTTGACAAATATTCATCCTTCAAACAACATCCTTCAAAACAAATTCACTGGTCATTTATTGATTGTGCGACCTTGCTGTGCACAAGTTGGCAGTTGTTTTTGCCCACATAACAACAGAACTACACTTCAAAAGTAATCCACTAGCTTTGAAGTGCTTTGGGACATCCTGAGGAAATGAAAATAATTATATAAAAGATTTTTTTTTATAATTGGGAGATTTTAAGTCCATCTAGGATTCTACCCTTTCACTTCAGCTTTTTAAAACATTTTTCACCTTTTTCAAGATTGGGATTCATCTTGTGAATTGCGAACAGCATTTTGCAGGAGTTATTTTTTCTCCTTTTATCAATTCATACTTTCTTTATTTCAAAAGACTCCTTGTGAGTGAATCCAGCATGATTGAAAACAGCATCATACTGGAGAGGTGGGACCGGTAAAGGTTTGTGCGACTATAGTCCTTTTTCTATTTTGTTTTATCCCACCCAGTGCTTCTCACCATAACTTTGCAGACATCCTAAAGATGGTCTTAATTAAGAAGGGCCAGATTTAGAAATGTAGGCCCCAGACTGAGTCGGTGGTAGTCCTTTAGAAGTTTGGTATTAAAAACATAACACTACCATTGGAAACAGAACACTTGCCAATTCACTTTCCTCCTGCTGTAATTGCTTTCATATGTGGTAATTTGTTTTAGAACGAACTGCATAAACCTGACCTTAACATATAATAACAGGTTGAATAGCAGACCATCTCTGGTGCATACAGTTACTTACAATGTAAAGATGTGAATGATTCTGGGAGAATTCTGTGCCTCACTGACCAATCTAAGAATGAACTTGTTTTGTTCAATTTTCTTTCACAAACAGCATCTGTTGCAACAAATTTGCTTAACATCTTTATTGACACAAGTTACATAATGAGAAAAAAATGACTGAGTGCCAACATACACTGCCAGTTACACAATAAACATGCCCGTTTGCTGACCCCACAATGTTATAGCAATTGTGCATTTATTACATAAATAGAATAAACAGAGGAAACCAAATGGTTTACGACACAGAAATCTTAATGGAAGGGTTCAGATGAAGTTGTGAACTGTTGAAGTTCAAGCAGTTAGTGATCTGAATGCCGATATTGAATTATTGTTTCTGATTCATCCCCAATGTTTTCTTTTTATAAGAACATAAGAATTAGGAGCAGGAGTCGGCCATACGGCCCCTCGAGCCTGCTCCGCCATTCAATAAGAGCATGGCTGATCATCGACCTCAACTCCACTTTCCCGCCCGATCTCCATATCCCTTGATTCAACTAGAGTCCAAAAATCTATCTGTCTCAGCCTTGAATATACTCAAAGACTCAGCATGCGCAGCCCTCTGGGGCAGAGAATTCCAAAGATTCCCAACCCGCTGAGTGAAGAAATGTATTATTACATTAATATTTTTACAACTTCTGGGACGGCTTCTTTTCTGACATTGGTACTGCTCCGTGAAAAAACAATACAAGAACCCACAAAATGGGGAGGGGCACTCACAGAAAATCCAATGTTATGGAAGGGGCTCAAAGAATTCAATTCAGTGAGGGCAGTTTACAGAATATCAAAAGAAAAATACTGCGGATGCTGGAAATCTGAAATAAAAACAGAAAATGCTGGAAATACTCAGCAGGTCAGGCAGCATCTGTGGAGAGAGAATCAGAGTTAACGGAGGGTGATTTTGCCAGCCCTGGGGAGGTGAGTTTGGAGGCGGGACTGCTGGGAAAATGGCAGAATCTAGGGGGCGGGTACCGATCCCGCCCCCAACCCATCTCTATGCCATCTTCCCAGGAGGCGGGTAGCCGACCCGCGCCGGGTCCCAGCTCCTGGAGGCGGGAAGAGGATTACAGCCACTTAACTGCCTGTTAACAGGTAGTTAACAGGCAGTTCAGAGGATTATCCCCATTTTTCCCGATGTCAGGAAACCCCGCCAGGGTCACCGAGGTGAGCAGTGGGTCTGCGGGGGTCGGAGAGGTCCAAAAGTGCACTGTGGAGGTGAGTGATGGGTGCAAGTGTGGAGAGGTAAGTATGTGAGGTGAGTGAAAAGTGATAGAAAATGTTTCCTTACCTTTGTTTCTTCTTGCAGGCTTCAATCGTTGGGGATGCGGAGACTCTCGCATTTCACCGGCAGAGATGACAGAATGGTTGCTGCATTCTCTGATGCAACAGCCATCTGCTTTCTGCTCACAAAATAGGTTTGGTGAGTCTTGAGTACAAGAACTCACCAAACAACAGAGAATGTCAGTGTTTGGCAGCTTCTCAAAGCTGTCAAACAATGACAATTCATCTGTCAAAAATTTTTGACAGATGAAACGTCATACACTGGTGTGCTCTCTAACCGGCTTCCCCATAATTGGCCTGCTAAGCCCACTGGGGCTTAACAAGGTCAATCACGGGAAAATAGCGTGGGTTGGCCACAAGTCGATGGAGGCGGGTCTAAAACCCGACAAGCAGCAGACCCGCCTCCAAAAGCTCCCCATTGGCAAAATCACTCCCAACGTTTCAGGTCCCATTACCATCCCCTTTTGCCTCGCACCATCATCCCTTTTGTCATTTAATCTCTCCTGCCTTCCATCCTATCACACACCTTCCCTTTTGTTCTTTCCTCCACGCCGCCCCCCCCCCACCTTTTCCTGCCCCTGCACTTGCTTAAATCCTTGTTATATCTCTAACCTTTTTCCAGTACTGACAAAAGATCATCGACCTGAAGTTAACTCTGTTTCTCTCTCCAAACTGCCTGAAATGCTGAGGATTTCCAGCATTTTCTGTTTTTACTGCAGAATATCGTCCACAATATCAGGTTGATGAGGGAGGCTCGCCGAATATCATGGGAGTGAGTGGGAGTTTCATAGAGTAACAATTTGGTAAGGAGATGCTCAGAAGGTATCAGGTTGTGAAGGGAGACTCACTTGGCTCTGGGATGATGAATTACGACAAATTCACTGCCCCCATATAAAACAACACCACGAAAGGCAGTAATAACAGGAATGATAGAGAAATATACTGATGCTTTTTTTGTATTGGGATTGATTAGAACTGCCCCCAACTTCAAACACTTGAAGTGCCATCAATTTTCGGAAGAGCTAGTAATACGTATGTATTTATGAGTATTGTTTTTAAATAAATCTTTGCAGAGCCGTGTTCTTCTTAGACTATTTTACGATTAATCATAGTACTTTAATAATTTGTGCATTTGTAAACACTATTAGAAATGCCAATATACCGGCTGGACTGTTCCGTGACGGTACCTGAGGGCGCTCAATTTTTGGTGATTTATGGGGAAACCTATTTTTAAACTTTATACTGTATAAATTCGTACATTTCAGATTTATACTCCAAGCTGATTAAAAGTGCGTTTAACCCGACTGCAATATTCATTTCTGAAGTCTGATCAGATACAGTAACTAACTGCAACTAGTAGATTCAGTGCAGTTTGCTATTATAATAATTTCCCCTGTAATCAATACAATACGGCTGATTCATGTATTTCGATTGAGACCTCTGGTTTTCAATATATTTGCGTAGTTCCAGGAAATAGCTAGCATGTAATCGTTCCAACTTTAAAACAAAATCATTTGTTTAGAAGCTGGAAAAGTTTTTTTTTAACATGATCTTAGAGGAATGTGGAACAACACAAAATATCAAATTTAAAAAATGTTATCGTTGCGTCCAATGGACTATTCAGCGTGTATAGTCAGAAGCGATCTTGTGCAGAGCTAGATTACTGCAGAATAACAGAGTACAGTACTTTATTTTAGTGCAGTTAGTACCAGGGCCAACTGCTGAGAATCTCATCCATTTATTTTGTTGGAATCGCATCTGAAAACGGCAGGCAAGGGGGAAAAGCGTGGGAAGCACCTTAGACCAGTTCTGCTGAGATTGAATCCCTGTTACAATCAACTTAAAGTCGAAAGAGAAACAGTAAGAGTTAGCAGTCTGCTCGTAAACTCTGCAACTTACTATCGGGGCTCCTAACCGCGTCCGCTGTTTGAAATGTCAATATAGGCATTTTAAATACAGCTTCTCCGGAGATCACTCCAGATACAGACGAAGAGCGAAATCTGCTTTCATAAATCCCTCAGCGGCAGCTGGAGAGGAAATCGGGAAGTCATTCGTAAGCATTGGAAAATAACAGACGTAAACATGACTGAATAATAACTCAGCGTTTGTCCGGAGGAGTTGTGTTTGAAAGGTAATAACAACGAATGGTCAGAGCGTAGTAAAAGTGACCTGGACGCTGGCGGGAGACTTTGCTTATTTAGATTGGAACCCAAGGCGGGATCAGTCGGTGGGCGAGGTTTGACACAAGATCAAAGTCAGACTTTTGCAACAAGAAGAAACAAATATTGCTTCCCCTCTCCCCGCACTGGCTGCTGTCAACCCGCCCACCGAAGACGTGTCTGGTCCACACGCCCACCCGCTCCAGTTACTTAAGGACCAGTTGGGAAATCGCAGCCCACATTCATTGTGAAAAGTGAGGTCCAACCCTGTGCAAGAAAGTTCGGGGCTTTGAGATTTGATTTCTCTCTCTCTCACCATGAGGTTGTCAGGCAAGAACCTGTTCGCGACCCCCTTCTTTTTTGCAGTCCTGTGTCATTTCATCGGTGACAATCCCTCGCATGGTAAGAAGCTAAGGCTGTTACTTTAATCGCTCGTTTGTTCAGAGCACCTTCAACTGCGGGTTGATCAGAAACACGTGTTTTCGTATAGAAGCGCTCGCTGAAATTAACTTGTAACTTTCTGGTGTGTCAGAGATTGTTGGAAACGGCATTTACTGTGTTGGTGCCGCGCTGAATCGGTAGGAATATGTTAGATGCAACAAAAATCGCAACAAAAAAATTGATATATTCATTAACAAAAGTTCTATAATGTTGATTTTTTTTTTAAACTTGCACTTAATGTATTTCAGGACGTTGGACTAGTTAAATATGTAGTCACCCGCAGCCCCATTTACTGCAAGTGGGGTAAAAGTGTGAAAACATTTTTTGAATGAAATGAATAATAAATTGTTACAGAAAACCAGCAAATGCACAGCACGATGGCGAGCATCTAATGGGATTATTTTGCTGGGTTCCCTCCATTCTCATTCAGGGCCCCGCCCCAAGGCTTCTTGTCTCCTATGCTCAGATGCTGACTGACTTGCTGTGTGTTTGCAGAATGATCTGAATTTTTTTTTAAAGTTATATTTGCAATCTTGTTTTTGCTTTTTATCCCCAATAATCAGTCACACGCTAACGTCATTTAAAAGGGGGGTGGGGGGGGGGGGGGAAAGGCACCTCTCAGTGCATCACCCAACCCGCGGATGGAAGTGCAGGTTGGTGGGTGGTTGAGGATAGCCCCGAACTGTTGTGTTGTGTGTTGTAGCCCTCAGCCCAGACTATTGAATAATATTTAGTTTATAAAGGGATGGTATAATGGAGCCAGATGAGCTAGTTTTCTTTTAATGAGATTGATGAAAGTGCAGAGTGTAAAATTGAAAAGGACCCATGGAAGAACTGAGGGAGATTTTTCGCAGGGAGAGGGGAAATAGTTAATAAAATAAGTACCTCCGGACTAAATAACGTGTAAGGGCTTGTGTTGCTGAAGATAGTGACAGCAGAGGGTTAGATGGTAAAAGTGAAGGGGGTTTTCTTACAAAAGTGTGACAAACATGCAGTTCTATAACAGCTCACCCACATCCCTTCACATAACAAATGGCATGAAAGGGACATAAAGGACTGGAGAAGGTGAAGAGTCTTGGACTCGAAGAGATGGTAAGAGGCTTGTGCCTGTGAGGTGTGGGGTTGCTGACAGTCTCTGGAGGAGCTGACAGCCCCCGGGCACCATCATCCAAGCTCCGACACAAGGTGAAGATGATCTGAAAGCTGCTGATCAGACAGGGCGGGGCGCTGCAGGCGTGCGGCTCCGGCTCCGGGCTCTCTCTCACTCTCGTCGCCTCCGCTCACCAGACTCCGAGGTGAGGTGTGTCGCGGGCCAAGAAGGTTTTTCAACTGTAGCAATTCCAAACTCTGGTCTTCCGCTCCCAGAAAGGAGAAAGTAGCTGAAGTTTCACAGTAATTTTAAAGGATACACGTTAGAATTAAAACAAAACATAATTGAGTGGAAAGTATATAAAAAAAGTTGACTACAACGCGTTCTCCATATACAGGGCATATAGAGATATATCATATGTAAGAAGTCACACAACACCACAGATATAACATAAACTGCGAATGAGAGGCTTTTGGAACACGTTTGGACTTGCTGTTTGATTCACAAAGTTTCCGACAGCCTCAATCCCGTTGGTTTGATTTCAGCAGAGATGCAGAGGGGGTTTGGGGGGGATTCCTGCTTGGGGTAGAGTCAAGTTTCTTTTTGTGAATGAGGGGCACGGACGTTGCTCGGAGGTGGGAAGCAAGTCAGCGCCACCTTCTTGTGCTGCGGGCTGGGGGCGAGCTCCACCCTCGCAACATGACTCTCTCCTGCAATTATTTCCAGCACTGATACATTCCTTGAAATGCAAGTTGGCATCAGCAAATGCAATGTGAGCATTTCCCGCAAACACATCAGTCCTTTTACAAAAGCATTCTTTGCTCTGCCACTACCTCCGATACAAAACATTCTGTGGATCATTCTCCCACAGACCGAACATATAAACATAATTAAATCTTTTGTGCTATAGAATTCCATTGGTATGTGGTTGTGCATTCAGAGGCACCAACTCCGAATGCTAATGCTCTGGGTGATTTCAATAACAGGAAGGATTAAAAAAAACCATAACTGCACTAAAAAAAAATTACCATCTTATAAGTGCACGTGTTTCTTTTGGCACTGGCTTTCTGGTGTAGTTGAAATAAATAGCCTTAAAAGTGGGAGGGGGGAACTAAATATAGTTGTGGCACTGATGGCTTGGTCAAAAAAGTTAGGACTGCTCTCCTTGGAACAGAAAAGGTTAAGAACATAAGAAATAGGAGCAGGAATAGGCCACTTGGCCCCTCGAGCCTGCTCCGCCGTTCAATAAGATCAGGGCTGATCTTGGGCTCAAAGCCACTTCCCTGCCCTCTCCCCATAACCCTTCACTCCCTTATCTTGCAAAAATCTGTCTATCTCCACCTTAAATGTATTTAATGACCCACAGCTCTCTGGGGCAGAGAATTCCACAGATTTACGACCCTCTGAGAGAAGAAATTCCTCCTCATCTCAGTTCTAAAAGGGCGACCCTTTATTCTGAAACTATGCCCCCGAGTTCTAGATTTCCCCACGAGGGGAAACATCCTCTCTGCATCTACCTTGTCGAGCCCCCTCAGTATCTTATATGTTTCAATAAGATCACCTCTCATTCTTCTAAATTCCAATGAGTATAGGCCCAACCTGCTCAACCTTTCTTCATAGGTCAACCCCCTCATCTCAGGAATCAACCGAGTGAATCGTCTGAAGAGGCGACCTAATAGAGGTTTTCAAGATGATGTGAGGTTTTGTTAGAGTAAATAGGGCAAAATCTATTCCCTCTGGCGTGTGGGTCAATAATTAGAGGTCATAGATTCAGAATCATTGGGAAAAGATCTAGAGGGGAGATGAGAATTTTTTTCTCACTCAGAGAGTTGTGGGGATCGGGAACGCTCGACCTGAAAAGGTGGTGGAAGCTGATTCCATCAATAATTTTAAAACAGAGTCGGACAGGAACTTGAGGATGAGCAACATCCAGACTCACGGACAAAAAGCGGGGGTGCGGGACTAAGCACGACTGCTCTTTCAAAAACCCAGCGCAGGCACGACAGGCCGAATGGCCTCCTTCTGTGCTGTAAGTTTCTATGAATCTATGAAAAAATGTCACCAGTCAATGAGCAGAGTTTTGTGCATATTTAACACAGAACTCTGCTTCCCTGACCAGAGAGTAATGTTATTGGGGCCGTATAACTGGATGCTGGCACTTTACACTGTTCTAAAAATAGGTATGAGTATCCACCAATTGAGGTATGAGTATCCACCAATTGAGGTATGAGTATCCACCAATTGAGATATGAGTATCCACCAATTGAGCACAAGTTCTATTTTCAACCTGTTCAAGTTGAAAACTGCATAATCTTAGAAGTTGTAAACAGTTGTTTGCGAATAACTAATGGCACCACTGAAAGGCGAAGAGAATTTTTTTTCTAACTACGTTTGTCACACTGACATCTGGTGATGTTGAGCATCCCCAAATTTAATTCAGATGTATTCACTTTGAAGGGAAAGTTCTGAAGTTCAACTTGATCCAGTATCAGCTGAAAGTAATACCAACTAGGCTGCAGAGAGATGCTCCTACCCTCAGCAATGCACGGAAGCATTTAACCAAAACTGGATGAGTAGTTTCCTGAAATTAGTTTATGGGGTACAGTTATTGGTATTGCAATGATGTTGAAGTTAGCACATGTCACTTTTCTCAGTCTTTTATAGAAAAATGAAATGAAAAAACAAAATAAAGTAAAATCTCCTGTGTGATTTTCACAATTTTTTTTCTTCTTCTTGAATCAGCTATAATAAAACTCTACATTTTAAATGTTTGGTATCTTTCAACAGTCACTAAAAGAGCCATATTAAAACATTTATGTACAAATTCAAAGAAATGCAAGTAATTTGAAGCCAAACCTGGCAGTAACAGTTGGGGAACAATACAGCACTTAATTACAGTACAATGCCATCAGTGCAATTTGCTAAAGTGTTCTTTCAGAGAAGAATCTCCACTGTATCGCATTGCCCTTTATTATTCATTCAGTGCCACGTCACTGCCTACAAGAATAGATCCTTCTTTTGGTTGAGGACCAGGCTTGGGATCAGAACTCTGTCTTTTATCCTCCCAAGGTGGATGAAATGGCTACCAGGTCTTAGAATGTTGGGAGAAAATAGGAGACTGCGAGGGATTTGCAGAGCTTAGAGTAACTCCCAGCTGTTCAATAAAAAGAGATTAGTGCAGCACCCAATAAACATTCCATGTCGGTGTAAGGCCATTCTTTGCAGGTGATCTCGCCCTCTATCTCATGTCATAGACTTCCTAGTTCATTTTGAAGTCAAGACATTATAGTCATTGTAAATCATTATCAAAGGTTACTAAATTATCAGTTCCACTGTAGAATTCAGAGTTTGGGTTGAAGGGCAAGTATGACTTCCCTTACTCCATGGAAGTCTTTGCTTAAACTGAATGTTTTCAGCAATGCAGTTATAGAATTATCTAGACTTGTCTACTTCACTGATGTTCATGCATATCCAGCTGATGAAGGAAATTTCACAGTTAGGTCTTTCTCCCAACATTTTCTGTCCGTGGTCAAGGTTGGATGGCAGTTTTCATGAGCAGACCAAGTCTCTTGGGCACCAACATCTGCACTCATCACTGTGTATGGGCTGACATGCCCAGGTTTAACAAAAAAAACTCCTAATCATTGTAGATCACTGGGATGTCCACCACATCCTCCCATCCCTTTCCAAAGGTGAAAAATAACCTATTTCCAGACAAGTGCCTATAGACTAAAACTACTTAGGGAAATGCATTTAAAGTTGTAATCATTACATAGAAACAGGAAGGCACAGTAAGATATAATAAGCAAACTTACACAATATATAGTACGATAGCAAAATACTGCAGATGCTGGAAATCTGAAATAACAACAGAAAATGCTGGAAAAACTCAGCAGGCCAGGCAACATCCGTGGAGAGAGAAATAGAGTCAACGTTTCAGGTCAAAACCCTTTGTCAAGACTCAGGTCTTGAGGGTTTTGACCTGAAACATTGACTCTATTTCTCTCTCCACGGATGTTGCCTGGCCTGCTGAGCTTTTCCAGCATTTGCTGTTGTTATTACACAGTATAGAAACCTGTTTCAAAATAAAAAGAAAAAGTCTGAAATTCTTGTTGTTATTTCCAGTAATTTTTGAGTAACAGCCTCTGATAGTGGGTTATGTAGGAGGTGAATCCTCATGGCATCCCTGTTAGCCCTTTCATTTGTCGCGGTATGGCAAAGTAGGAAATTGATGACTCAGAGAATGCCTGTGGGTTTGAATACATTTCTTCCTTTAGTGAAAAAGTCCTATTACAGCAAAGCATTTGTTAATGACCCAAGAAATTATTATCTCTGGGGCACTCAAGCCTTCCCAGTATAATAGACAGATTTTTGAATGGTAAGGGAGTGAAGGGTTATGGGGAGTGGGCAGGGAAGTGGAGTTGAGGCCAAGATCAGATCAGCCATGATCTTATTGAATGGCGGAGCAGGCTCAAGGGGCCAAATGACCTACTCCTGCTCCTACGTCTTATGTTCTTATGTTATAATGGTCCAGGAACCAAGTGCCATCTCAGTGATGTTCACACCTTCCCAGTACTGTATAATGGTTTAATATTATTGGGAGAATAGAGTCATCTATGTCTCTATCTGTCAATCTACATGTGTTAATTGCTTCTGATATGGTATCCCAGCCATTAAAGCTATTTTGACTTAATTGATTTCGGAACACAGACATTTGCCACGCTCCATAGCCACACCTTTCCTGATCTTCCATTTTCAATCTTGTTGAGGGAACACACTTCCTCCATTTTAACTCTAGATATCTTTTTTTTAAACTATCTGAAATAAAGGTACAGGAGCTTAACAGTATTTTTGTTTTGGAAAATGCACCCTGTTCAGTCGTAGAATTTTATTTAGGAGTGATGGATAAAAGAGTAGACTGGTGGCATATATAGTAGGAATATTCTCAGATAGAGCGATAATTATCCTATATAGTTTTGGAGAAAGATTACATTTATAGATAAATGTGCTACATATACGTTAAAATCATCACAATTGGTGTTAAAATCAGCATATCACACTGCAATGTTTTCTCTGTATCAATCACCTTTATTTTTATTATAATGAAATCAAGATGAGAACTTTTATCAAAAGCTCTCTTACTACATGGCAATGTAAAATCCGCATCTGTCTTCAGAAGATTGTGGTGTATTCAGGACTTGGGCTATCAATGGTTTCATTGTCTCAGAAAATCACAAATTAGGAAGATTAGCTGTGCTTTGTAGCTCATTTGTTGTAATTTTTACACAGTAAAAGTTGGGTTAGACTTCAGCAGCAGGATTTCAAAAAATGTGAAGATTCCATAAGCTGAATTTTTCTGTCATGATTTATGACATATTCAGCTTACAACCTAGTAACACGCTACCCAACTTGAAACACTGCAGACGGAGAAAGGACTAGTAGTATGTTTTATCATTAAAATAATTCTTTACAGGGACTGGTGCAATGGTGGAGGCAAGATGCAATTTTACAAATTGTAAGCATTGTAATTATATGTATTTTTAAAAAAATTCAGTGAAGGCAGATGTTTCCGACGTTGCTCACCCGTTTTCTGCATTGTGGTTCCTTCAGCTGGGGTATGTTGGCTACAGCAAGGAAGAAGTGGAAAATGCCAGGCTTTGTCCATGACCCGGATTGATCGAGAGGAGTGTTGCAGTAGTGGAAGTGCTCAAACTGCGTGGACAAGTCAGGATATACCAGAAAGTGACATTTTAAAACTTATAATTCTTGGTGGAATCAATTGCTATCCATGCCACAGTAAGTATAGTAACTGTGACTGATCAGGGACAGCTGTAAAAGCACGTTGCTGTTCAAAATTTAGAAATCGATTGATATGAAAATCCAATATAAATGTGTACCAAGTCATAATGGCCTCATCCCCCTTTCCAAGTTCATTGGGATGTAGCTGTCTGCCATAGCCATTTGCCATGGAGATACACCCCTAACCCTGGCCAACCTTCCTACCTTGAGGGTCATTTATATGGAGGACCCCTGCCTGGGGTGGTCCCACCTAAATGGGGAGTGGAGCTTAGCTGTGGCAGGCCTTGGAAATCTGCCACAGCGTGGGGTTGCAGGCAGCCTCTGCCTGGAAAAAATGTCTTTTTGTTTAAATGTTATCTTCTTCTCAGCCTGTGCAAGGCCATGCTCTGTGAGCACTTGTACGGGCTTCAGTTTCCAGCAAAAAATTCAGGGTCCTGCTGCCCTTAAGAGACGGCTGGGCATCTGAGCCGAATGGGCATCCAGGTTTCAAAGGTTGCAAAAGGTGGAAAATACATTGGAGGACGTATTTTCTCATTTAACATCACATTTTCATGCTCTGGCTGAAATAAGGGCAGATGTGTACCCTCCGTCGGCCACCAATAAATGGGAGGAGCTGCGAGGATCCATGAAAAAAAAGTGGTCAGGAGCAGGTAGAATGTCTAGGCCAGTTTGCGTTTATCTCGAGAGCCAAACGTGCTGATAATTCTGATTTTACAATCATAAAATTATACTAATAGCTAACTTGATTTTGAAAATGGTTTCCCTTTAATTGACAGCAATTATAGAAAATTGTCTCCAAATGCCATGCAGTAGGAAGAAAAGCGTACACAGGCATACATTCCTTCAGTTAGTAGCACGGGATTCAGGAGATGCTTCTGAGAAAAGCCCTACCATAAGAGATGTTTACGATGTTTTCAACATTCTATAAATTAGAAAGTTATTTTTCACCTCCAGTGTATATTTTAAGTAGAAATGGGTGTACTAACATGAGATAAAACACAGCAGTACATCATGTGACAGTAAATCATCTCCTTCATCTAGCCTTCATTTCTGTCTTCCGATGTAGTACTGGTCTGTTTTGTCATTTTGGCATCACTTTTGAGTGGAATATTAGTCATAAAATGCTGCCCTTGGAGCTGTTCCACAGATTTCATGGATGAAATTGCTTCATCTTTGTATTGTGCTGAAGGGGCCAGAACCCTCTGAAATCTTGATTGGTCCATCATTTCTACAATTTTCTCTGTGTAAACTTTATTCTCCTAGAAATCTGGCTTAGAGTTCTGAGGCTTTATTCCATCCTTTACAAAATTCTTTGCAAACAACTTCATCAGCGCATTGCTTATCTTGGCACATCGCTAAACATTTACCATTTTTATCACTTCAAGAACTGCCTGCTGATAAAATGAGCCTACAGTTTGTTTTTACAGTGAGGTGTGCAAATGGCTTATTTGCCTCAATGGGTTTATCGTCAGGAGTGCTGTTACAATATTTTTACTTTAGTGAAGTTGTTTTTCTTAAAACGCAGTGAAGTTGAATAAATATTAGGACCAAGTACTGCTTGATCAGAACTACACGGCAAGTTGTTTGATCTAAGCCCGGCTTGGGGGCCTGCATCTGCAGCGAGTTAAGTTCTGTGCACGCTGCTATTGTCATATGGTTCTTATAAAATATAGTAATAGAGATTTTATTGAGAAGATTTCATCCCTGTCGGAGAAGTAAACCCAAGTAGTACTAGTACCCACACCAAACCACTAGACCACCAGAGAACCTGCCCATATATTTTTCACAAAGGCAAAGTTTGCTAAACTTTCAATGGGCCTAAATAACACTTACCTGAAGAAGTAGTCACGTACACTATATCATAACATGAATTATATTGTAGTAACATGAAAGACCCCCACCCACCCCCAGTGAGTGCCATACCAGTGATCTGACCGCTGAATACTGGCCTGACATCCAGCAGGGTACTTGTGTCAGTTGGGAGTGGCGTGGTGACTTCTCTCATCGGATTCAGCCAATCCCAACTGGTCAGGCTAACGACCTGGCCATATAAAAAGGGGTCATTGTCACATGAACAACCCAGAGCAGGATCTGCTGGCTGTAAAAAGAAGTGGAAGAAATGGGTTGCCTTTGGCACAGAAAAGAAGGATAGAATATGAAAGAAATAACAACAGAAAATGCTGGAAAAACTCAGCAGGCCAGGCAACATCCGTGGAGAGAGAAATAGAGTCAACGTTTCAGGTCGAAACCCTTCGTCAGGACTGAAAAAACACAGGAAATGAAACAGACTAAAAGGCCAGTTTGGGGGCTGGGAAATGGGGATGAAAGAACAAAAGAGAAGTGAAGAGACATTAAGAGGTATTCAAAACCAGACGAGATGGTGATAGGACTAGTGGAGAGACAAAAGACGGCTCTAGATTAGGTGTGAAATGCGCTGGCAGAATGAGAGACAGCTGCCATGTGGGAGAGAAAAAAAGGGGGAAGGGCCAAAACAAAGGTGTGGATAAAAAATATATGTAAAAATGTAATAGGGGCCAAGAATATGAAAGACGTCAGATGCTTCCACAATTTACTGTAGGTTCAAGTAGTGAGAACCGCTGCCTTAATGCAAGACATTGCAACATGGTTTATACAATTACAACCTAAGGCCTTTTGAAGAAGTTATAATGCTGTATGTTCTCATTCACTGCAGAAATCTTGACATAAGTGGCTTTCCTACACTTGAAATTTTTCATGAATAAGTATTGGTTACTGTGCTGTATATCAAAAGATGAGATATGAGACCCTTTGTACTATTATACCACTGGAAACAGAAGAGAATCTGTTACTCCTCAGAGAAATTCCAAATGTGCATAACAAATTAAGAAACACAGAAGAAGAAAAGATTATTTGACCCCCCTCAAGCCCTTTCCTTACACAGTCCATGTACAATTTTCCTTGTCATGGAGTTTGCCAAACTTATTTGCTCTCCGAAGGGAAGGTTCTCCCAAGCTTCTGTCTTCCCCCCAGAGGTACTTGTACAAAATTCCAGAGAAGTTCTAGACCTTACAACCTGCATTCCTCATCTTCGACCAATTGTTTTCCATCATATCATACTTCTGCAGTCCCAGCTGCTTGGGAACCATTTGGCTTCATAAAGCATTTAGCGATCTCTGCTTGTATTTTCTGATATAAGCTTCAGTCTTGTCCTTCAACAGATATATATCTGGCTTTTTTAAAAGGGATCTGATCAAGACAACATTAGCTCCTTATTCTAGATATTGTTTCACACATCTGCTAACATTCAGTATAAAGGGAACTGGAACACAACCATTGTGGTTTTAATAGTGGTGTCTTACTAATGTTTTAGCCTGATTATAATGACAGTAAATTCCTGATGTACATTGCTACCTTGGACCATCACTGGCAGCAAGTGCAGGTCAGTGAATCAGAGTTATAGTCCTCGGTCCCACCTCTGCTCAAGTCTAGTGAGGCTTTGTGCCGTGAAACCGTGCAGTTTCATCTGTAGGCTGCCCAAAATGTGGACAGTGCTTGCTCTAACAAGGTTAAAATAACATGCATTCATTTATAGTTTAATGCCCTTGAGCTACACATCAGCATGATTAATTACCCTTATTAATAATAGCTTCACATTGACTAGATACTTTCAGTGAATCAGTAATCGGTACACATACATCAGATCCTTGTGAAACTTTACCAGTTACTGCCCCACATACAGATTTTTGTCTATTCATCACCACCTGTTTTCTATTGCCAAATCAGCTTTCAGTTCAGCTAATTAATTTGCCACTAATTCTATAAATGTTAATTTTCTTTAAAGGCTTCACATTTGGTTGCTTATAAGATGTCTTCTGAAAATCCAAGTAAATTACATCCAATGGACATGTCCCATTTTATAATATAGTTACTTGCTCAGTAAATTCATGAAGCATAACCTATTGTTTCTCAATCCATATTGATTATTGATGAATTCTTCAGGTGCACATTAATACCAATCCATAACATCCTTTTGAGGTATGCTTGTTAGGATAACCATTTATAATTCTCAGCTCTATGTAGAATGGCCACCCATCTGGTTTTGAACAGTCCAGTTCAGGAGGTGGGTGCCTGGGAATTCTCATAACCTGACAGCAAAAGGTTTGTTTTCAGTTGCTGCATTTTAAAAATGCTCTGCTTGCTCGTGAGCTGTTCCATGCATGCCTCTATCACTGCATAGCTGGAGCCAGGTATAGCCCCACCCTCTCTCCAGTCTTGGACTGAGCAAAAGGTGGCAGCCTTCGATTAATTTCTTACTCCTTCTCTGAATAACAGGATAACATTCAGTATAAAGGAAACTGGAACACAATCACTGTGGTTTTAATAGTAGCATCTTACTAATGTTTTAGCCTGATTATAATGACAGTAAATTCCTGATGTACATTTTTACAAAGACTTGGATTAATATGGTGATTTATTATTGATTATGAGATTAATTGAGGTCAACAGATGGGTCATACTGAGAATTTTTGTGCGGTGCACCCATCTTTGTTGAATAATGCCTCCCACGTCTCTCTGCTCATTGATGAGTACAGTGGCACTCATTGCTATCAAATTGCATATTAGCTTTGGTTGTGCATTACATATAGACAACAACAACTTGCATTTATATAGTGCCTTTAGTATAGTAAAAACAACATCCCAAGGCTCTTCACAGGACCGTTATCAGGCAAAATTTGACACTGAGCCGCATAAAGAGATATTAGGACAGGTGACCAAAAGCTTGGTCAAAAAGATAGGTTTTAAGGAACGACTTAAAAGAGGAGAGGTTTAAGGAGGGAATTCCAGAGTGTAGGACCTAGGCAGCTGAAGGCACGGCCACCAATGGTGGAGCGATTAAAATCAGCGATGCGCAAGAGTCCAGAATTGGAGGAGCACAAAGATCTCGGGAGCGGTTGTAGGGCTGGAGGAGGTTACAGCGATAGGGAGGGGCGAGGCCATGGATGGAGTTGAACACAAGGATGAGAATTTTAAAATCGAGGCATTGCCACACCGGGAGCCAGTGTAGGTCAGCGAGCACAGGGGTGATGGGTGAACGGGACTTGGTGCGAGTTTGGATACGGGCAGCCGAGTTTTGGATGAGCTCAAGTATGTGGAAGGTGGAAGTGGGATGCCAGACAGGAGCGCACTAGAATACACAAATCCTATTAGCTAGTACTATATTACAGTACAGAAAATGAATGACACTTGTAGTGCTCTCAATTGCCAGAACAAACTGTACAGGAAAATGAGCGACACTGGGAACAAAACTATGTCACTCTGCTCAGGCTGCCAGTATTGGCCGCACCTTCAAGGTAATATTTTGTTTCAGAATTCACAGCTTCAAAGTTCAGTTGTAGCATAAGCACTTTTATTTCAATTTCATTAATGATTGCTTCCAAAAGTGCTGCCAATGTCAGCACAAGTAACTCTGAATAACTATTTGCATTTGTGATGAAGCTATAGCTGCTTCCTTATAAAGGAAGGTACATGTTGAACTATATTATTTTTTCAAGACAACAATTTGTGGGCATATGTGAGCAATTGTGTGATTTTTTGTGGTATTGGGATTAAACGGCATCATGTGGATTGGGGTAGTGGTCATCTTTTGCTAAGTATATATATATATCAATAAATACATAATTACATAATAAAGTTCATTCTTCGTTCATGGTGCCCTTTTTGTTTTGCCTTTGTCCGAAATTTGAATAGAAAACAGTAACAGCAGCAGTGTGATGTGTCCTATGAGACATCTTGTTGAAAACAGTCCTGTGAGAAGGTCGGTTGTATCATACTGATTGTACCATACATGGCCCCCAAACCCACAGCTATTGTCCAAGTGTACAGGTAATCAGCCCCCGATGTGCACTTACCCGGCGCGCTGACATTTTAATCCTGGCCCGCATTGCATTTCCTCTGACTGGCCCGCTTGACGTCCTGCCGTGCTGTGCGTGCATGACCCAGCGGCGTACTTAGTGCGATGAGCTGGCTGGGATCACGTGAGCACAGGGCAACCAATGGGAGGTTGCAAAAGTTCATTCATGAGTTTGACAGTAAGAGCTGTCAAACTCATGAAAACTCCTGGCCCCAAAACACTACTTAAACCTGAAAGAAAATTTAAAAAAACATTGCACTGCTTAAATGAACCATAAAGAACTCTGAAAAACGATTTTAAACAATAATTCTAAAAATTTGAAAAAAAAAATTATGTAAAAAATCGGGGCTAAAACTAAACTTACCTTACTGTAAATCCTTTAAAAATAACAAACCTGTGGAAAAAAAATTCTCAATTGTATTAATAGACCACTTACCCGTAAAACTAAGTACTTACGTGTGGTTTTTCAATGCGTAAATACCGGAGGCCTTTGCACACGTGCAACTCTCTAAAAATAGAGGAAATCCAAGTCGCACGCGTTCAGCCTCTTAACCCCTTGGGTCAGAGGACAGGAAATGCCGGTTTTCAGCGCATGCGCTGTGCATGCTGAAAACCGGCAATTCCTCCGGGCACACGTGTGAGTACGCCGTCCTTACTCACACGTTGGGCCCGGAATTACTGGGCCATTATGCGTGCAGACCTGTGGATGCATCGGAATCCTGAGAATAATATCACGATTGGCCAGCTTTATGCAACAACAAAAAAGAATTGATATTATCCACATTTATCAAATCTGGATCTCTGAAGGAAGAAACACCTGTGGGCTTTTTTTTTTCATGAACTTACAGATAGTTTAAAATGGGCACAGTGTTGCTGTTCGTTTTTGTAGTTTTCTGGTGAAATTCTACACCATTGTCAAGTTGACACACCAGTATTACTACTTCATTATGGGGTTTTTTTCTGTTACTTTAGAAACTTGTGAGGGTGTGGACTGTGGACCTGGGAAGATTTGCAAAATGAACAAGCATAACAAGCCAACATGCATCTGTGCGCCTGACTGTTCAAATGTCACAAAGAAGGTACCTGTGTGTGGAACTGACGGTAAAGTCTACAAGGATGAATGTGGGCTCCTTTTGGCAAAGTGCAGAGGACTGCCAGAATTGGAAGTGCAGTATCAAGGAGAATGCAAAAGTATGTTTTTATTTCATTTTCCCTACAAATTATAGGTGTTTTCTGCCACCATTTTAGGTCTCCCACCATTTTAGGTCACTCCCCCCTCTCCCGTCAAGGAGACCTGTTTCTGTTGGTGCTCCCTAATCACGAGGATGGCATGGTGTGATGAGGGGAGTGCACGATCATCATTTGTGCTTCCTCCGCATGGGTTGACTAAGAATTATTGGGCTCAAATCTGTGTATATATTTGTCTTGAAATGAATTATCTACAGTACACTTGTTCATTCACTCCCCACCGACGTACCGTGGCTGCAGTGTGTACCAGCTACAAGATGCACTGCAGCAACTCACCAAGGCTTCTTCAGCAACACCTCCCAAACCCGCGACCTCTACAACCTAGAAGGACAAGAGCAGCAGGCACATGGGAACAGCGCTGGGTCGCTGGAACTCCCTCCCTAACAGCACTGTGGGAGTACCTTCACCACATGGACTGCAGCGGTTCAAGAAGGTAGCTCACCACCACCTTCTCAAGGGCAATTAGGGATGGGCAATAAATGCTGGCCTTGCCAGCGACGCCCACACCCCATAAACGAATACAAAAAAATATATGAATATGTAGAGATCGCATTCAGGGTTTTGTAGTTTTATTGTATTTTGTGCACTGTCTCTAATCCATGTATAATTTGTGAGAAGGTTACCACTTGTCGAGCAACACAGCAGATCAGACACATTTATCGTTGTTAATCATTAATATTATGGGTATACATCTACAAATAAAAACACCCATTCTAAATTTTGGTCCTCTGTTCTTTTACTGAACTGTTAACTTTAGGCCCTGGGTTTAGATATTGTTTATTAACGGCATTAAAATAATTATAGTTTTATTAATTTGAATAAACCACACCATTTACAGTGGTGAAATCCAATGGCCTATCAGAGATAGACATTTAAATGGCAATGTGGTACAAATGTGATATAAATATAAACTTTAGTGTACAGATCATTGTAGATGACTCAGCTCAAGGACAGTGTGCTTATGTACACAAGTTTCTGACATAATAGTTGACCAAAGTAATACCGTTGGGAGCATTAGATTTGCTGTCAAGGTGCAACATGTCATCTAATGTGATTTTTCTTTCACCTTAGGGCGCGATCTCGCCAGCCCTGGGGAGGCAGGTATGGAGGCGAGACTGCCTGGAAAATGGCAGAATTTGGGGGCGGGTGCCCAACCCGCCTCCAACCCACCTCCGTGCCATCTGGCCAGGGGGCAGGTTGCCGTCCCACGCCGGGCCTGTCTCCTTGGAGGCGGGAAGGGATTAAAGCCAATTAACTGTCTGTTAACAGGCAGAAAATAGGCTTATCACCATTTTGCCCACACAAGTGCGGGCTTCCCGAAGGCTCCGAATCCCGCCAGGTCACCGAGGCGAGTAGTGGGTCGGCGGGGGTCTGCGGGGGGGGCAAAAGTGTTCTGTGGAGGTGAGTGATGGGTGCAAGTGTGGAGAGGTGAGTATCTGAGGTAAGTGGAAAGTGTTAGAAAAAGTTTACTTACCTTTGTTTCTTCCTGCAGGCTTCAGTCGGTGGGTATGCGGAGAGTCTCGCACCTCCGCGGTAGAGATGCCAGATGGCTGTTGCATTCTCCAATGCAACAACCATCTAATTTCTGCAAAAGAAAGAGGTTTGATGAGGTCTTGAATTTAAGACCTCATCAAATTACAGAGAATGTCACTGTTTGACAGCTTCACAGAGCGGGTTTAACAAGGTCAGTCAAGGGAAAATAGCATGGATTGGCCAGAAGTTGATGGAGGCGGGACTGAAACCTGAGAAGTGGGAGTCCCGCCTCCAAAAGCTCCCCATTGGCAAAATCACCCCCTTTGTCTTCATTACCACCATGCCGTCACTTTTTGCAAATAAGTGATGGAATTATATTTGGTAAAAATAGAATATTAGTACAGTCAGCTCTTAATTGAAAGTCACTTCATTCAGATCATTTATTGCACTAATTTCCAACTTTCCTGTGTTATTTAATTTACTTAATTCACGCGACTGGATAATTCTATTTCTCTAGTGAAAAAAAAACTTTGAATTATCAAGCGTAGACTGTATTGTCTAGTTTATGATATAGATTTGTGGTGAAACAGGAGACTAGCCAATCAATAATAGAAAACAGCAATCTTGTACTGTAAATCCTGAATGAATATAAACGTCCTTTGAATACGAAGCATTTGGAAACGCTGAGCAATTCATTGACTGAGCACTTTATTGAAGCGATACACACCAGGATTGGTTTATCTACAGCAGTGTAATGGAAAGCATGTTTTTGGTCGTTTGGATTTGATAAAACTGTATTAAAAAATGAATGAAATCCAAAATTGTTCATCAAATGATAATAGTAACATCATTTTAACATCGCTCCCCCAGCTGCTGATGCAATGAAAAGCTGTTGCCATAAAATGTCCTAATCAATGGTACAAATTAATAGAAGCAAAACCCATCTGTTCAATGTAGAATGAATACTGATGTGATACAAATGATTTTTTATTAATACTGTAATACATCCATTTTATAAAGGAAAGGAAAGACTTGCATTTATATAGCGCCTTTCACGACCTCCGGATGTCTCAAAGCGCTTTACAGCCAATTAAGTACTTTTGAAGTGTAGTCACTGTTGTAATGTAGGAAACGCAGCAGCCAATTTGTGCACAGCAAGGTCCCACAAACAGCAATGTGATAATGACCAGATAATCTGTTTTTGTTATGTTGATTGAGGGATAAATATTGGGCAGGACACCAGGGGATAACTCCCCTGCTCTTCTTCGAAATAGTGCCGTGGGGTCTTTTACGTCCACCTGAGAGAGCAGACGGGGCCTCGGTTTAACATCTCATCCGAAAGACATACTACTGTTAACATAATTCAAAAACTACTTTAAAACATTTGGCCCGGATTTTGGGCTCAGCTGGCCGTTCAGTAGCGCCCCCTGTGGAGGAGCAGTGAATGACTGACAGCAACTTCTGGATTTCCACGTTTAACTGCGCACGTGCGCACTCCAGAAGATGCTGTCAGATTCACAGTTGTAATGACGACGAAAGCTGACAGTTTCGCCGTCATTACAACCGCAAATTTCGGACCAATATCAGCCTTTCTTGGTAACACTGATATTTAGTGGGCAATGTAAATTATAATTTACTAAGATACACCTTTTTCTGAGCTGCATCCATTATAATTTATTGAAGTGGAATGTAACATGTTTTTTTAGTCTTCTGTTTGTGTTACTTACCGTTGTATATTACAAATGTCTTCCAGAGTCTTGCACGCATGTTTTATGCCCTGGCACCTCCATGTGTGTGATAGACCAAACTCACAGCGCGCACTGCGTGATGTGCAGAGTGATGCCATGTCCGGAACCATTGTCGTCCGAGCAAGCGCTTTGTGGGAACAACGGTGTTACCTATCATAGTGTGTGCCACTTGAGACGCGCTACTTGCTTACTGGGAAAATCCATTGGCGTTGCCCACTATGGTAGATGCAACTGTAAGTTAAACATGTTTATCAGCTGTCTCAGAGCTTAAATGCATAAGTTAGAAAATGGCTCTGCAGTTTTTGTAAATTAAAAATAAAATATAAAATTGACTTTTTATATGTATTTGGAGATACCATGGGGTAGCAATTGGTGTGCGTTGCGCCCGCTTGATGGGTATAAAATGGTTGCAAAGCTTACCAATTTAGCAGTAGGATGGCCTGTACCCAATTTGCACAGGCGTTGCACCCACTACCAAATTCGTGGGGCCCATTTTTAGGCATCCCGAACCCCTTGGAGAAATTGGTCACCTCATGAGAAGGGCAGGCATCGGGCAAAAACGAGTCCAGATAATTTTTAACCCCATGGAATTCTTCAATTGTTTCTTAGCTGCGTATGTCTCCAATGCTCCTTTATCATGTACATTAGGAAGATTTAGAAAATTGTTTTTGCAGGTACCGATGCAAAACAAGAAACTTTAGCATAAATATTCCAAATCCATATTTGACATTTCAAGATATTACCGTGCAGTAATCACTCGTGGAAAGGATTTGCTCTGGTTACTATAAATGGTAATATTGAAAATGCAAATGATATGCAATGATTAGCCTCCAGTGCTACATCTCTCCCGACTG
Organism: Somniosus microcephalus; assembly: GCF_052327205.1. Lineage (NCBI taxonomy): Eukaryota > Metazoa > Chordata > Chondrichthyes > Squaliformes > Somniosidae > Somniosus > Somniosus microcephalus. Next base: position 19,813,473 of record NC_140999.1, read on the forward strand.
TATTGAAGTCATTGGAAATGAAAATCGGGAGAGTTGTATAAGGGCGGCTGATCTGATATTGCCCGTTTTACACTATTGTGCCAAGTCAAAATGATCCCCCTGGGTTTACTTCAGCCTGAACATCGACACTGAACTGCAGCCCATAATAACCCACAGCTGTAATCTTCCGTGCTATGTGGTATGGAGTTTAGGAAACTTTGGCATCTCTTTGTGTTCGAATATGTTTCCCTGTGCAACTCAGCACTGTATTAATTGCATGCTTCTGTTTGCAGCTTCGGAAGAAGGGATCAAGCAAAAAGGAGACAATCATGATAATATGGTGTTTTCGAAACTTCTCCTCGGATGGTAGTTTATAATGAATAAAGAAGTTATAAGCAGAGAAGAAAAAGACATTGGGGCAAAAATTCCTCTGGGCATTAGAGTAGTGCCTTTGCTACATGAATGCTGAAATATAGTCATTTGATGCTTTAGCACTAACAAAACATCCATTCACTTCTTTACCCCACCCCTGTAAACTGCTCGTGTCTGATTCGTTGTCGCATGTATTAATGCGCAGATCTGGGGCTCACAACTTTTTCCTTCCAAGGGTCCCATTAATGAGTAATTAAAGGGGCTTGTGCTAAATTATTCAGGCTAGATGTCATGTGCACATCCCTTTAATTACACCCAGTACAAACTGCCGCTAAAACCGGCAGAGTTTCAGCAGTGTACAGAGCAAATTTATTGCTGGAGTTTAAAGAATCAAACATAATGGGACAAACAGGAGCTTGGTTGTCGCCTCCAGTTTGTGCATTGCCCAGATCCTCAATGGTCTTCCAGTGTGTGATCCTCATGGTGGCTTCCCTGAAATGGGGTTTTAGTTGTTCAGCATAACCAGTCCGCAGACTCTCGTACCTAATGAAGGCTACTTTCCTTTGCAAGGGGAACCACAGTTTGCATTGAATGCAGTTGGAAGGTGCACTCGAGCACAGCCTGTATAATATCATGCCTAGCATTGTACAGGCTGAGTTACCTAGATGGCTGAACTGCAAACACATAGCTGACTGTATTTGTACTGTCAGTTCTTGGTGTGCATAATGATAGTTAGCTATTCATCATTCTCACCTGTGGGTAGCAGTCTCGTCTCTGAGTCAGAAGGTTGTGGGTTCATAGTCCCACTCCAGAAAATTGGGCACATAATCTAGGCTGACACTCTAGTCCAGTTAGATTAAACCAAGGCTCCGTCTGCCCTCGCAAGTGGACATAAAAGATCCAATGGCACTTTTCAAAGAAAAGCAGGGGAGTTCTCCCCAGTGTCCTGCCCAATTTCTATCCCTCAACCAACATCTCTAAAAACAGATTATTTGGTTATCATCTTTTTTCACCTGCAACTTCATACATTACCTACATCTTGCCTGTTCGAATACTAGTCTTTGTTAGTTTTCTTTGCGCTCTACTTTCACTGCAATATTTGATAAATGGTGTGCATTACTCTTTGTAAAGCTGATTTACCGAACAGCTGCAAAGTCCTTTCATATCCATATATGGCAGATTTGAATAATTCAGAGGTCTCCTCATTGCATAACTTTGCACATTCTTTAGGTCAGGTACCCTGCGTACATCCTTCCATGTGCGATGGGTGGCAGGCACCACAGACACTGTCTGTGTGATCGCCTTCCACGCCTCCTGTACTCCGTTTATTTGTAAGTCACTGTTCTTCCCGGAAGAGGGCACTTTGCCGGGCCCTCTAACAATCTGCAATAATCTCCAGGGCATCTTCTGTGATCTTCTGGAACTTCAAGATCTTCATCTTCCCTGCACGAGCGCTGCAAATTTGCAAACTGCACCGTTCAATTGTCCCACTGTGCGCTATTTATGCCCGTTAAGTGCCTAGTTAGATCATTCACAAGTGCCTCAGCACCTTTGTTGCAAGTTTCCTCCGACAGCCTTTTGCATTGTGCATTAAGAGTCGTCCATTTTTCCATAACGCTCATTGACTAAAATTGAGGAGTTAACTCTCAATTAACACATTCTCCGTGCACTAAGAGGAATTTCAACCCTGTTATGTTTATATTGTACATACTCATACCATATATTTATTGTAAGAAAAACAATGAAGAAAGTACTCCATTTTATTTATACCTTATTATTGTTTGTCATATCCATCTGATGTAATTATAATTATTTTTCACAAAGTTTGCTACTTTTCGAACACATTTCCAACTGTAAAAATGGATGTATTTCGTATTATATCACAAGCTGTTTCAATCCTACAACTAGCTACATTTGGAATATATTATCAGTCATGTTAGGTGAAGGATGTATATACTAATAAACCCTTTGGGGTTGAAATTGCATTGTGTGGTGTTAGAATTTTTTTTTTAATAAACGCCTTCATTAAATTAGTGAGCAGAAGGAGTTCACATGAATGGCTTTGTTAAACCACAGCACACAGTGCATTATCAATCCACTTTATAGTAGCCATCTCCAACTCAACTTAAATGTTTACAGTCACAATGAATTTTATATTTTAGCATGCTTATGTTACCCTTGTTTTGTAGAAGAACATGCTTTGGTTTGTGAAAATTACTGCTTGAAATTTATTTCTACATGTCAAACATTATTGGAATGAAATCATGCTGTGCGCTATCGAGCACTCACATGACATTCCTTTGGCCATTAACTTAACTGTTTAAAATAACGGGCTAATGCTTCCACTAAAATACCGGAGAGAGATCTTCATGCAAAAATGTAAATGTACTAATATTGTAACGGGAGAGTTTGTCCCATCTATGATTAATGAAGGTTCAAGTACAGAAATAATTTTGTGGGAAAGTATTAACATAAATGATGCATTTTTTTTTTACACAAAGGTTCTCACATAAGTCTATTAGAATGTAAAGTTTGTCACAAAGAAGAGTATAATTTAGATTTTCAACTGTACCTTTTTACCCCTTTGTTGGACTTTTCATTCTGAACAATGAAGATTTATCCTTAAAAAATATTTTTTCAAAAAAATGAATAATGATGGATATTGTAGGTCATAATGAATGCAAACTATTATCATATGGAATAGATCTCTGTTTATGAAACTATCTGAGGAGAATGGATATTTTTTACCTTGTATTATTTTTGGACATCATAAATAAATGCTATCTGTACTGCAGTTGTCATTGTGAAACTCTCTACACCCCTCGGTCTTTCCTGTCCCCTGTAAGATACAGACTTCTAAAAGGCTTTCCAATTGCATTTCCCCAGCATTAAGCCTCGCCCACTGGGAGCATACAATCACAAAATGTACCTTTATAATGGCCAGTGTCACGTAGGAGGAAGGTTCCCACCAGTGTCCAGCCAATTCGGCACACTCCACATGAAATTACTGTGCACCGGACACAGCAAAGGCTTTGAGCCCTGACAACATCCCCGGTGGTGGTGCTGAAGGCATATGCACCAGAGCTAGCTGCTATCCTAACCAGGTAATTCCAGTATACCTATGATACTGGCATCATCCCTACAATGTGGAAGATTTCCCAGGTATGCCCCATCCACAAAAAAAAAAGGATAAATCTAAATCTGGCCAATTGCCACCCTATCAGCTGTCTCCCAATCACCAGTAAAGTGATGGAAGGAGTCATTAATAGTGCCATCAACTGATACCTACTCACTAATAATGTGCTCACTGATGCTCAATTTGAGTTCCGCCAGAAACACTAGGCTCCAGTCTGTATCACAGCCTTGATCCAGACATGGATGCAAGAGCTGAATATCAGACGAGAGGTCAGAGCAGATGTCCTCATCATGAAGACAGCATTTTACAGTATGACACCAAGGCATCCTAGCAAAACTGAGGTCAAAGGGAAACCCTTCGGTGGCTGGCACAAACTAAGATGGTTCTGGTTGTCGGAGGCCAGTCTTCACAGCCCCAGAACATCACTGCAGAAGTACCTCAGAGAAGCGAACTCAGCCCAGCCATCTTCATCAATGACTTTCCCTCTATCATAAGGTCAAGAGTGAGACTGTTCACTGAAGATCTCAGTGTACATCTCCATTCATAATTTGTCCGATAATGGAACAATCCATGCCAGCCTACAGCAGGACCTGGACAATATCCAGGCTTGGGCTGACAAGTAGCAGGTAACATTCACGCCAGGCAATGGCCACCTCAAACAAGAGAAATCCCAGCCATCTCCCTACGACCCTCAATGGCACCACCATCGCCAAGTCTCTCATTATCAACATCTTGGGGTTACTATTGACCGAAAGCATCACCGGACAAGACATATAAAGACCATGGTTAGAATCGCAGGGCAGAGGCTGGGTACTCGGCGACGGATGGCTTGCCTCTTGACCCCGAAAACCTAACCATCATCTACAAACCTCAAGTCAGGAATGTAACGGAACACTCTTCACTTACCTGGCAGCATCTAGCTCAGAGTTGTTCATTTGATCAGTGCCCCTGCGACTGCACTCAGTACCCACATCTTCAAGACTGGCAGCAACTCACCAAGGTTATTTCGACAGCATCTCCATATCCTGCAAACCACATCATGATCTGTCTCTTTTCAACCTTGCTGGTATCTTGGACTATGGATCTTCACCTGGCACCTTGGTTTCTCAATTTTAAAAGAATAGTTATTAAACTTTTAGCCAAGTACTTATTCAAATTTGGTTTCAAAGCTCAGGAATGGGATGAACAGAGGATGTACAGCAAGGATCCATTAAATGGAATATTTACCCAACAAGCCAAACGAACCTTTGTTTGATGTTAGCTCAACACATTGCATGAATGTAGTAAGTAGCATGACCTAATATGATTTCCATCTACTTCGCAGATTTTCTAAGTTACATATAAAATTATTTCAAAGGTGTTTAAATTGTTTTGTTGGGACTATGTGCAGAGGTGGACTGTGCCAGGGCATTAAAATCAGTTGCGTAGCAACACGACTAAACGCCATAATAAAATAGTGCCAGCAAATAATTTGGATCTAGAAATTGGATCGTGCTTCAATTGGGGCGCTGCGCACGCTTGCAAGTGCCTAAAGAGGCCAGCAGCAAGGCCACGGCAAATTTGTCCGTGAGCCTCATTTGTTTATTACCGTACAACCGCTGGTTAGGTCGCATGTAGGTCTGGTAATCCTAAACGCAACAGGCCCGACACCTACTGCGTTCAGTGTAAAGCAATTTCCAGTTTAGGTCCAAAATTAGGCCCCTTATTAGCATATTCAAGGCGTAACACCTGTTCTCGGCAGCCACCAAGGACGCTTCGACCCAACCCAACATGTGGTCAGACGTGTCTCCAATGCTATTCAGACACAGGAGGTTGGCCCCTAAATTGGACCTATTTGCACCCATTTTCGCCCGGAACACGGACACAGAACGATCTAATTTAGAGACCCTGATGTCCTACTTCCTACCACTGGACACTCCTACATGACCATGGGAGAAAGGCAAAAAGTAGCTTTTGTGTGGCTGTCAGGGAAATGGTAGTTGTGATCGGCAATAGTGTCGTATTGGAAAACATTCAAATGTGGAGCAGTGTTTCAAGAGTACTACCTTAAATTTTAATCCTAAATAAAGGGTTGAAATCTTTTAGGCTTGTAGCATTAAAAATGGTACCTGCTATTATTGGGGGAGAGAGAATACTATTTTTGTATTCACATGCATGTATGTCATGTATGCATGTACGTAAAATATATAACCACAAATGCTTCTTAGTTGGGACTTAAGTAATTTTGCATGTCGCTACTGTTACGGTACTTGCATCAAGTGTTTTGCTTAACACAGTGCTTGGTAAAAATTCTGTCTTACGTGGACTTTGTAAGACACCGGGGAGAAATTCGGTATCAGCAACTTTTAAAAGTTGAAAAAATTCGCGCCAGGCGCTAATGTTTTTCAACTCTTAGGCCTAGAAATTCAGTTGGGCGTGCCAGCCGTTAGCGCCTTAGGAGGAGTAGATCTCGAGCGCTAGGCGCTTATCGCCCGGGCGCAGCGCGATCTGCGCCTCTCCCCAACTTCAGGACACATTTAGCGCCGGCGCAAAGTCTTAGCGCGCGCCCTGCTGCGCGCGCAGATCATGACGTCATTTAATAGTGCAACGCCCTTTGTGCGCCCCAAACCGGAACTTCACTCGCGCCGGCCCATTGTGCGCCGGGCGGCCCTAACGACTGTGAAGTGGAACGGTACACAGCCGAGCCGGGCCGCGGGGAGCGCTAATTAAAGGGCACTTACCCTGCACTATAAAGGCCAGCCATTTTGCAGCATTCACTCTTGTGCCACGGTTTTTTGGACAGAGACCAAGGAGGAGAGCTTACTGGTTTGGACCAAAACTAGGACAGGTATTTTTGGCTCAGGCCAGAGCTTAGCAATTATCTTTGCCTTCATTGAGAGCTCAGTGTTTGCCAGCATATAATGGGGGCTGCATTGGGTGCCAACGCTGACTTTCAGCCTTATGCCAGAAGGGCTTACAGACGCCGTGAGAGAGTGGCAGCCCTGGCTAGACGCAGAGGGGGCAACAGGCGTTGCCAACTGAGGCCTTACCCACCCAGGGTATACCGCCAGCAGTCCTCCTATCTGACCATGTCTGCCGCGATGTGTGTTAGGAGGCTGCGATTCAGAAGGGAGGTCGTTGCAGACATCTGCCAGCTGCTTCACAGAGATCTGCAGCCACGGCTGATGCGCAGGACGTCTCTGTCGGTGGCAGTGAAGGTGACGGTGGCTCTCAACTTCTATGCCACCGGCTCCTTCCAATCCGCTGCTGGGGACATCGCTAACATCACCCAGTTTGCCGTGCATTGCTGCATCCGCCAGGTGACAGAAGCCCTTTTCACAAGGAGACATCAATTCATCTCCTTCCCCATGACCCTGGACAAGCAGCAGCAGCGTGCAGTGGGGTTTGCAAGAATAGCGGGCTTCCCCATGGTGCAGGGCGCCATTGATTGCACGCATGTGGCTTTGCGGGCACCTCTTGAGCATGCCGAGGATTACCGCAACCGGAAGGGCTACCATTCCCTCAATGTACAGCTGGTGTGTGACCACAGGCAGCGCATCCTAGCTGTCAATGCCCGCTTTCCAGGCAGCAGCCACGATGCCTTTATCCTGCGACAGACAACTGTGGCTGACATGTTCCAGGCACAGCCTCCCCCAAGAGGATGGCTTATCGGGGACAAAGGCTATCCTTTGTGTACCTGGCTCATGACCCCGCTCCGCGCGCCCACGACCCCTGCTGAAGAGGCATACAACGAGAGCCATCAAGCGACTAGGAACATCATAGAACAAACAATCGGCGTCCTCAAGCAACGGTTCCGGGGGAGCCCTCCAGTATTCGCAGGATCGAGTCTCCCAATTCGTCGTCGTTTGCTGCATGCTGCACAACCTGGCTATCCGCAGGACTCAGGCACTGCCACCTCACGTTGGACCACCACCTCAGGAGGAGGAGCAGGAGGAACATGAGGAGGAGGAGGACGAGGAGTACCAGCCCAGGAGGGAGGCACAAGGTCCAAGGGCCGCCCGTCGGCGGCTTATTGAACATCACTTCTAGGCCCCCTGTCAGGGAATGGCATGTGCCAATGAAAGAACATGATTGCAGCCGCTCCGCAAGCCCTCAGCCGGTTAAGGCAACAAACACTTCAAAGATCAAACATGGACAATGTTAATAAATAAAATGCTTTATTGTTCAAACTCAGCTCCCTTCCCACATGAAAACCAAAAACAGACGAAACCCCCAAAAAACACTCAAACAAATTACTCGCTCCCACAACCTGGAGAGGATTAACAAAATAGTGCAACTAAAATGGCCGTCATTCTCGGCCTTCGTAAAAAACAAACATCACATCATCGGCCTTCAAAAAACAAACATGCAAATCTCGGCCTCAAAAAACAAACACAACTGGCCACACATTCAACTATTTGGCCCGCTAGGGCGATGCCTTGGCCATCTTTGTGTGGCCCGTGCCTGCCCTGCTGCTCCTCCTCAAAGTAAGGCCATTGGCTGCTGCAAGGCTGGGGGCAGGCGCCTGAGGGGCACATGTCGTGACGGCAGATGCCCTTGGGGGTCGGCCTAGTCGAGGTCTGGCCGTCGAGCGGTCGGCTGTTGAATGCTGCAGCTGTGGCTGGCCAGCATCAGTCGCTGCAGTAGCTCCTGCCAGCTCCACTGGGGGAGTGGCAGTGGCGGCTGGAGGAATGCGGGCAAGCTGGCGGATGGCAGGCGCTCGCTGGTCGCCTGAGACACTGGCACTCGCCCGGGCCAGCACTGCAGCATGCGCACCAATCTGCCGAGGGACAGACCGCTGTGCTGCTGCAGCGCACCGGGTGCCCTGGCGATGCCTAGCTGACACAGCGAGTGTGGCAGCAGTGAGTGCCCGTGTTGACCTGTTCACTGACCGCATCAGAGCAGCCATTGACTGGACGGCACCACTGATCACCTGGCCAGTCGCTGCCAGAGCTGCCCCGAATTCCGCCCGACTCGCTGCCTGATCTGCCCCGAATTCCGCCCGACTCGCTGCCTGATCTGCCCGGAATTCCGCCCGACTGATGGCCTCTGAGGGCCCGAACTCGGTCACACTCCGAGAGAGGGACTCAATGGCCTCAGGCAACTGTGCCACTGCCGCCATGAGCTCCGTGTGCCGGCGCTCCGAGTCCGCGGACAAGTCCTCGAGGCGTTCCATCTCCCCGGCGAAGACCATCTCCGGACTGGGGGCCGGACTCTCCCTCTGGGGAGAAGGCCGCCGAGCTGGCCGACCCTTCCTGCGTTGCTGTTCGCCGCTGGGCCCAGCAATTGGACTCCCCTCCGACGCATCCCCCCTCTGGGGAGAAGGCCGCCGAGCTTCCACCCCCCTCCCGCGTTTCTGCAGGCCGCAGGTCCCATGAACTCCCCTCCCCTTCTAAACTTCCGCCACGCTCCCCTCCAGGGAAGACGTGTCCCCTACATTGGCCTGGGTGGCCGCGGCTGAGGGTTCCCCTGATGGGCCGCCTTCCTCTTGCTCCTCCTCCTGCTCCTCTTCTGAGGGGCTGTCACTGGCAAGTTCAGGGACCTCCTCCTCACCACCTGAAAGCAGGAAGGCACAAGAGTAGCTTTAGACTGAGGAGAGGGCGTCAGCAAGGGATGCATGAGTGGTGGCATTCAGCGCATTGGTCGGACAGTGGCAAAGGATGTAGATCTGATGCGCAAGTGGGACGAGAGAGGTCCAAACGTGGATGTCCTTACCATTGGTGGCCAGAACTGGGTCGGCATCTCCACATGCAAGAGGGCCAATCACCCGGGCACCCATGATGTGCTCCACGCGATGTTGAAGCTCGGTGAGCGGCTGGATCTGGGGTCGGCCTCCCCCGGTCGCAGTCCGGCTCTTCCGATTATTTGCCAGCTTGGCCTGCAAGAGAAAGGACGGCCTCTAAGTACAGTGTGTCGCCCTGATCTTGTGTGCACTGCCTCCCATGGTGGAATAGCCTGGCCAGTGTGTCGCCCTGATCTTGTGTGCACTGCCTCCCATGGTGGAATAGCTTGGCCAGTGTGTTCAGTGCAGAATGTGCAATTGATGTTCATGCCTGTCCCATCGCTGCTGGATGAGGGCTGGCCATTAGGGCTTTCAGGTCCCTTTGCCCATAATGTGAGGTGCACATGCAAGGATGAGGAGGTCACTAGAAAGGGTACTCACCCTGACAATCCGCGTGAGGTCATTAAACTTTTTGCGGCATTGGACACCGCTCCTGGGGACCTCGCTGTTGGCTGACAGCTTGCTGGCGACATGCCTCCAGGCTCTCCTGTAGACGCGGAACGGCGCCCTCTTGCCATTGTGCGGGTACAAAACATGGCGCCTCTTCTCCACAGCACCAACCAGCACACTCAGATCACACTCTGAGAAGCGCTGCGCACGTTCACGGGCCTTCTCCATGGCTTCAGGCGCTATTTGGGTCCAGCAGCAGTGTTCAGGCCTAGCTGCAGGGCTCCACTATCCAGGGCGTGGCAGCAGACACAGTCGACCCTTCCCCCTTAAGAGCTGGCTGGCGCCAGGGTGTCTGCTGTCAATCACGAGATGGCCGCACCTGCGCTGCGCCCGGCCTCGGCGCTATCGATCAGCACCTCCGGCTTAGCGCCCAAACAGAGGCGTCCAACACCAGTTTTAGCGCTCGAGCGAACTCTTAGGGCGAAGCTAATGAATATCGGAGAAGTGGCCTCGATTTGGCGGCGGGCGCAAACTTTAGCGGCCGCCCCACTTTACCGCCCCAAAAGTGGCTGCAATGAATTTCTAGGCCTTATAAAACTCAGTTTTGCGTTCCAGGAAGGAAGTGGAGCGCTAAATCAAGCGCTCTGCTTCCTTCCTGGAGCACAACAGGCAGCAGGCAGGACGATGGGTGTGCAGCGCTGTACACTGGGCCGTGCAGTGCTGCCGCGTTGGAAGGCTCCTTCCCTCCCTTAAAGGGAAGGGCCATCGCTGCAGGCTCTGCAAGGAAAAAACTTACCTGGTCCCCAACGGCAGCTGCAATCCGGCCAGATCAGCCTGATGCACTGCAGCAGAGTGCCGGGCTAATCGATCGCTGGCGAAAAAAAATGAAAAAAACCACAAAGACCATTTGAGAATTTTTTCCACTTACCTTGGCCACCTCACCTTTAAGTATCGCCCCCGAAGCGCCCGGCCTCCCGATGAACGCCTCCTGCACCTGCCAGTGTTTTCGCCCAGCGATGCTGCAGGGGGCGGAGCCGAGTTCGGGTCCGGGGCGCTACCGGGGCGATGTGCACGGCGATGATGTCACGATCTCCGGGCAAAGGAGACCGGGACACAACGCCAGACCGCCGCTGCAAACCTCCCGCCGAATATAGCGGGAGTCGATTTTCTTGCCGCGCCTGGTTGGTAAGTGATTAGCGCCCCGTTATCGCCCCACCGGAGGCGATAACGGAAGGCACTAAGGTGCCCAATTTCTAGCCCCTAATCTGGACCTGCATTCTGTAGGATTCAATTCACTCGCAAGGACTTTTGACTGCTGGCTGAAATCCTACCTTGTTTCTCTTACAAAAGCAAAATACTGCGGAAGCTGGAAATCTGAAATAAAAATAGGAAATGCTGGAAATATTCAGCAGGTCAGGCAGCATCTGTGGAGAGAGAAACAGAGTCAATGGCCTAGAAATTCGGTTTTGGCGCAGCGAGGGCTTTAGCGCCGGAAGTTAGTGCCGGCGCTAAGTCCCCCTGCGCGCGCCAAAAATTCAGTAGCGCCGCGCCCAAACGGCGGCCGGCGCTACTGAGGGGTCTCAGCGCCTCAAAACTGGCGCCACGCGCTGCATTGCGGCGCTATTCCGGCGCTGCGGCGCCCGCTGCGGTGCGGCAGGCTCGGGAAGTGCAGGCCTCCTCCTTCCGTTAAGGAGGAGCTGCCTGCACCCGGCCGCGGCCCGCGATAATCTTTTTAAAAATGAGCCCGGCACCTCGGACAAGTGCCGGGCTTGCTTCTGTTCTGGGGGGGGGGGGGGGGAAGTCCGGGGAGGGAGCTGCGGCCAGGCGGCCGGCGGGAAAGCGGCCGGCCGCCGCGGGGCCTTTAATGCGCCGGCGCAAAGTTCTGTAAGGCACCTCTGCCAGAACGTTGCTTGCGGCTGCCACGGGCGAGGCGGCCGCAACTCAATTTCCGAGTTCGGGCGGGTTACCATGGCAACCGGGACGCTGCGCACACCGATGACGTCATCGGTGCCGGCGCAGCGCTACCGGCCTAACGCCGATTTAGGGCCCCTGTCAATTTCTAAACTGGCCATAACTTCGGCGCTAGGCCCTCTAGCGCCTCAAAAGCGGCGCTAAGGCCAGTGAATTTCTAGGCCAAAGTTTCAGGTCGATGACCCTTCGTCAGAACTGGAAAAAGTTGGAGATGGAACAGGTTTTTAAGCAAGTGCAGAGACGGGGAAAGGGGGGAGGGGAGGAAAGAACAAAAGGGCAGGTCTGTGATAGGGTGGAAGGCAGGAGTGATTAAACGACAAATGGTATGATAGTACCTTGTTTCTCTTAGTTCTGTAATAATTATCTGAACACCCACTAAAGTAACAATTTTGTGAAGGTGTGGCAGAGACCACATAGGGACAATAACACAATGTATAGCCAATGCTGTTATATGTACCTAAACATAATTCACCTTGTATAGCAATGTTGTGATATGTACATGCTGGGTTGGGTTATTGGTGCAGGGTCCCTTTAAGAGCGTCGGGAACGTGATGATGTCATGACGTCGGTTGCATGATGACGTCATAGCCCCTGCACGGGGCTGAGCCTTCAGACCTCGTGGAGATTGAGTAAAGTAAGACACGTTTTGTTTTTGCTTAAATAAAAGTCTCAGCCTGTTGTTTTCTACCGATCCCAACATTGGTGACCTCGCTGCCCTTTTGGACGATTCCAAAGACCTCATCTGAAATGGCGGTGAATGCCGTTGCCGTTAAATTACCCGAGTTTTGGGAACAACAGGCTGCCGCTTGGTTCGCCCAGGCCGAGGCTCAGTTTGCAATCCGGGACATCACCGCGGATGACACGAGGTGCTACTACGTCGTCTCTGCTCTCGGTAGCTCCACCGCAGCCAGAATCGTGAACCTGCTCGAAAACCCCCCGGAGCTCAACAAATACGAAACGCTGAAGGCGCACCTCTTATGAACTTTCGGACTCACTGAAGCCGAACACGCACGTCGGCTTCTCTCTCTACCCGGGCTTGGCGACTCCAAGCCCTCGGAGCTGATGGACCACATGCTGGCCCTCCTGGGCACACACACGCCGTGTTTCCTCTTCAAGGAACTGTTCCTCCAACAGCTGCCATGTCCGGTATGGTCGGCGTTAGCCAACTCTTCCACTACCGATTTCCGCGACCTGGCCAAGGAGGCCGACAAATTTTTCTCCGCCGGGCAACAATACTGCGCGGCCACGCGGAGCCCTGCCCCCACTGATACAGCTCAACGGCGGCAACCCTCAAGCCTCTGCTTTTACCATGCGCAGTTCAGCCCCAAAGCCAGGAAGTGCCGGCCCCCGTGCAGTTTTCCCGCGTCGAAGCAAAATAAAGACCACTTGTCGGCTGCTATGGCTGTCGGCTGTTCAGGCAGTTTGTTGTTTATTACAGACACCGACTCCGGACGTCATTTCCTTTGCGACACGGGCGCCCAGGCGAGCGTTCTGCCCGCGTCCACCATAGACATTCAACGGGGGAACCACGGCCCCGTCCTCGAAGCCGCCAACGGCAGTTCCATCCACACCTTCGGGAAACGGAACGTGGCGCTTTGTTTTGGCGGGCATCGGTTCACCTGGGACTTTGTCACAGCAAAAGTGTCCACCCCCCTTCTCGGCGCTGACTTCCTCTGCGCCAATGGCCTTTTGGTGGACGTCAAGAACCGACGTCTCATCAACGCGGAAACCTTCAGCTCGCTCCCGTGTTCCCTCAGCGGGACCAGCACGACACAGTTGTCCAGTGCACTCTCGGCCTCCAACGAGTTTTCCCGCCTCCTCGCCCAGTTCCCGGACCTTACGAAACCCACGTTCTCGTCCGTTGCCACTAAGCACGGGGTAGAACACCACATTTCGACCACCGGTCCGCCCGTCTACGCCCGCGCTCGGCGCCTCGACCCGGGGAAGCTCGCTATCGCCAAAGCCGAGTTCGACACCATGGAGCGCCTCGGCATCATCCGCCGGTCGAACGGTCCGTGGGCTTCGCCCCTCCACATTGCCCCGAAACCAGGCGGTGGGTGGCGCCCGTGTGGAGACTACCGGCGCCTCAACGACACAACGACCCCCGGCCGCTATCCGATTCCACACATCCAGGACTTTTCCGCCCGCCTGGCCGGAAAAGTGGTATTCTCAAAAGTGGACCTCGTCCGGGGTTATCACCAGGTCCCCGTCCGGCTGCAGGATGTCCCGAAAACCGCGGTGATCATCCCGTTCAGGCTATTCGAATTTCTCCGCATGCCATTCGGCCTCAAAAATGCCGCACAGGCTTTTCAATGCCTGACGGACACCGTGTTACGGGACCTGATGTTCCTGTTCGTATACCTGGACGACATCCTCATCGCCTTCAGGATGGAACATGTGTCCCACCTCCGGACTCTTTTCGAACGACTCAGCCAATACGGCCTAATTGTCAACCCGGCCAGTGCCAGTTCGGGCTGTCCTCAATCGACTTTCTCGGGCACCGCATCACGAAGGACGGGGCAGTGCCACTCCCATCGAAAGTGGAGGCCGTGATGGACTTCCCGCGACCCCTCACCGTGAAGGCCCTGCAGGAGTTTTTGGGCATGGTGAACTTTTACCATCGTTTCGTCCCCCGAGCAGCCCAGCTTATGCGGCCCCTTTACAAGGCCCTCAAAGGCAAGCCCAACAAACTCGTCGTCAACTGGTCTGATGAGATGGCCAATTCTTTCACAGACACGAAAAGGGCCCTGGCTAACGCGACCATGCTGGCGCATCCATTGCCTGATGCGCCGATCGCTCTCACCACCGACGCCTCGGACTATGCGGTCGGCGCCGTCCATGAACAGTGGGTCAACGGCGCCTGGCAGCCGCTCGCCTTCTTCAGCCGGCAGCTCCGCCCCAACGAGCAGAAGTACAGCACCTTTGATCGCGAGCTTCTCGGCCTCTACCTCGCCGTCCGACACTTCCGTTTCCTGCTGGAGGCCCGCCCGTTCACGGCGTTCGTGGACCACAAGCCGTTGACCTTCGCCATGGCCAAAGCCTCCGAGCCGTGGTTGGCCCGTCAGCACCGGAGAGAGGGCTGGGCCCGGTTGCCGGGGTAACACTTCCCGCCCTCCCGAGCCCCGGCACCCCACCCTCCCGCGCACTGGAGAGAGAGAGAGAGAGATTGGGGGGTGTTTCGTTGGGCGGCAGACGAACGCCTTTCGCTGCGGTGGGGAGGGAGAGAAAGACGCCGCCGCTCACCTGCTCGTTTCCCTCTTCCCCCGGGCTTTCAACTCAAGGCCCAGGCTTCTCGTGCTGCTAGGCCGCACCCGGCGCCGGCACAGCCGCTCAAAATGGCCGTCAAAGTAGGCGAGCCTCCTAAATACTATTTAAAACATCAAAGTAGGCGAGCCTCCTAAATACTATTTAAAACTGAATTAATTTGTTCTTTTCCTTAGTTCCCTAACACACAGAAAGTGGGAAAAATAAAAAAATAGTTAGAATCAAGATGGCGGCCACGCACCTCAGCTCAGAAGGATTAGGCCCGCCCACACACGCACCGATTGGTCAACCGTCAGGTCACTGAACTGTAGGATTGGTCAATCGTCACGTCACTCAACTGTAGGATGGCCCGCCCGCACACGCAATGAACCCGCCCCTGTGGCGCAGCGATTGGTCAACCATCAGGTCACTCAACTGTACGATTGGTCAACCTTCACATCACTCAATGCTAATGAGCGGATAATGAGCGGAATTTTGAACGTTTTTTGGATACCGTCGGCACAACTTTTGTCTGACCAAAAAGTAAATACGCTTATGACCATTCCGGAATCATAAGCTTTCTTTTGATATAACACATGTGTAGGTACGCTCTATAACTTTTGAGTGTATAGCGTACATACAGACAGACAAGACAGACAGACAGACAGACAGATGGAAGGACAGAAGAGCAATTTTATATATATAGATAAGATAATAATATAGAACCATAAATGCTTCTTATTTGTGACTTAAGTGATTATGCAATGTAAGGCACTGTGCAAATATCATTGTACGACAGAATCAAAAATAAAAATGTAAACATTGTTTGCCTTACAGAGCCTGCAATCTGATTGTGTGAATTTCATGATGCATTCTTCGATATATCACTTTGTAATGGGCAAGTCACATTATTGCATTGATCCACTACAGATACTATACTGTGGATTGTTCAAAGAGATGCTGCACCTCTTGTGCGTTAAGTCTTTAAGTAGCCTGTCTCCTATATAGAGGACACATGATAAGACTTGGTGGTTTCAATCAAGTTTATCCACTACTAGCTAATGTCTGGCATAACGAATGTGCTTGAAGTGTGACTCACTGGTGGGTTATTTTGTCATAAACAACCAAGTCCCATCTTGTATTTTGTATATACCACATTTTGACTTGTTTTACAGGTTTGTTTAATTTATCATATTATTTTTATTTGTGAGGATTTACCACGTTAGAAAGATTTTGCAACAATAAGGGATCTTTAAATTCAGTTCTTACCTATTTTCACCATTAAATTCCATGGGGGAAAAATTCAGTTGGTAGCGCCACCCGTTAGCGTCTTAAGAGGGCGCTAAGTGGGGCGCAAACCAACTAGCGCCCGGGCATGGCGATATCTGTGCCTCTCGCGAAATTGACCAGACATTTTGTGGCGGCGCTAAACAATACCACCTGATCTCCTGCGCACGCAGATCTTGACGTCATTCAAGAGTGCAACGCCCTTGGGGCGCCCCGGACCGGAAATTCAGTGGTGCCCCCCTCCTTTCCGCCTGGCGCTACCAACGACAGGTTGACTGGAACGCTTCCCAGTCGGTGTGGGGCTGGGGGGGTGCTATTTAAAGGGGGCCTCTTCCTGGCTTTTGTGTGGTAGCCATTTTTGCACCACTCGTTCTGAGAGAGAGAGAGAGATTTTGAGAGAGACAAAGAGAGAAAGAGAGACTTCTGCATTGAGTCAACGCTGTCTAAGGTAGTTTTGGCTTCTGACTATAACTTTGCAGGTACTTTGCTTTCTGACCTTCATAACTTTGATTGCCCAGATACTATGAGGGCTGCAATGGATGGGAACGTCATCCTTTTCCATCACATTCGGAGGGCACAGAGATGCAGAGAGAGAGTGGCAATCATGGCCAGACGGAGGAGGGCCAACAGGCCTCGGTACAGGAGACCTTACCCTCCCAGGGTTTTTCGCCAACAGTTCTCCTACATTAATATGTCTGAGGAGCAGCGCCATCGGTGGCGGCGCAGTGCTACAGGCTAACGCCGCCATTAATGCCCCGCTAAATTTCGCGGGAGGTGTGGCCAGTGGCGCTAAAGCCACTGAGTGCCCTCTCTAGGCGCTAACTGGTGGCGCAGCCCACCAAATTTCTAGGCCTGTGTGTCTCATTTCCGCATGACAAAGTAATAGAAAGAAACACAAAAAAAAGCAGTCATTCACATAACTGGCTCTCACAACCCGGAGACAATGTCCAAAACAGTAACAAAAATTTGACCATGAACCTCAGCCTTCAATAAAACAATGAAAAACATTTTGCCACACCTCCTACTTTTTGCCCTGATCTGCTTCCCTTGCGAAATTCCCCCCTTCCCACCCTGCAGCTCCTCTGTAATGGGACCCCAGTGGCTGGAGCAAGGCTGGGGGAAGGCTGCTGAGTGTCAGAAACTGAGACTGCAGATGCCCTTGAGGGACGGCCTGGACCAGCTCTGGGCCTGGAGGGCCCGGCTGCTGACTACACCAACTCTGCATGGGCGGCGGCAGTCTGTCCTACAGGTAGTGGCAACTGCAGTGGAGAAGTGCCAGTGGTGGCAGCAGGAATGCTGTCATCGTGAGAGAGGACAGCAACTCCCTGCTCGACCGACACACTGGCACTCCCATGGGGCAGCACTTCAGCATCCGGAGCAATCTGATGGAGCACAGATTGCTGGCCTGCTGCGGCACGGTGAGAGCCCCGGGGAAACCTGCCCGATCCAGCAAGGGTGGCAGCAGTCAGTGCTTGTGTGGCCTCAATCTGCGTCTGCATGAGACCAGCCACTGACTGCATTGCAGCACTTAGCATTTGCGTGGCAGCCGCCTGTGCTACAGCAAAGTGCTCCACACTCCTTGCCAGTGATTCAATGGATTCGGGTAACCTTGCCACTGCAGCCTTGAGCTCAGTGTGCCTTTGCTCCGCCTGGGTGCTCATTTCAGCGAGGACCCGCTCCTCGTCTGCGTCCAGTGCAGCAGGACTCGAGGCCATACTCTCCCTCCGGGGAGAAGGCACCCGAGCTTCCCTACCGCCCTCGCGTTGCTGCAGCCCGCTGGGTCCTGGAGCTTCACCCTCATCAGACCATTCCCCCCCGCTCCCCTCCAGGGAAGGCGTGTCCCCAGTATGGGCATGTGCTGCCTCGGTAGAGGGTGGCGCTGATGGTCCGGCTTCTTCTTCCTCCTCGCCTTCAGCTTCACTCTCACTGGCAGCTTGAGGGCCCATCTCCTCACCTGGTGAATCACCATCTGAAAGCAGGGAGGTACAAGAGTGGCTTTAGCGTGAGGACAGGGTGGCAGCAAGGGAGGAATGAGTGCAGCGATTTAATGATTTGGATTGAAAGTGTCAAAGGCTGCTGTTGTGAGGAACAAGTGGAAGGAGAGAGAACAAAAAGGTGATGACCTTACCATTGCTGTCCAGAACGGGGTCGGCGTCTCCAGTGGCGACGGGACCAATCACCCGGCTTGCCACAATCCTGTGGACGCGCTCCTCAAGATCGCTGAGGGGTTGAAGCTGAGGCCTCCCTCCGCCGGTCCGTTGGTGCTGTCTCCTATTATGAGACAGCTTGGCCTGCAAGAAAAAGGACGGCGTCTGAGTAAATATGCAGCCATGATCTTGCCTGAAATGCCTCCCATGGTTGAATAGCCCTTACTGTATGCAGCCATGATCTTGCCTGAAATGTCTCCCATGGTTGAATAGCCCTTACTGTATGCAAAGTGTGGAATGTGCGTGTGTGTTTGATGAAAGGACCATAGGTGTTGGATGAGTGTTGGGCATTGGGGCTTTCAAGACCCTCTGGTCATAAAGCGAGGTTGAGATGGAGGGATGAAGAGGTTTTGAAAAAAAGGCACTCACCCTGATGACCCGAGTGAGGTCGTTGAACTTTTTCCTACATTGCACATGGGTCCTAGGCACCATGCTGCTTGAGGACACTCTCTGAGCCATCCCCCTCCACACTCTTCTGTACTCGCGTGGCAAAGGCCTCCTGCCATTCTCTGGGTACAGAATGGATCTTCTGCGCTCCACCCCGCGAACCAGAGCCTCCAAAGCCCGCTCGCAGAAGCGCTGTGCTCGCTCCCTGGCCCTTTCCATAGTGTCTGGCTGCTAGATTTAGCCACAGGTCTGCCCAGGCTGAGATTCAAGGCTCCAGTGAGCAGGGTGTGGCTGCAGAACAAGATCGACCCTCCCCTTTAAGAACTGACCAGCGCCAGTGTGTCTGTGTTCAATCGCTAACTGACAGCACCTGTGCTGCGCCCGCCCTCTGAGGTAGCGCCTCGCTCCTTGGCCTTAGCGCCTTACGAGTGTTGTGTGGCGCCTGATTTAGCGCTCCAATCACCTCTAGGGCGATAAAAACCAAGTTTGCTGTCGGAGGCGATAATTAGCGCCAGGCGCTAAACTTTGCGCACCGCCAGTAATGGCGCCCCATATGGGGCGATACTGAATTTTTCCCCCCTGGACTTTTCCTCCAGAATGAGAAAAGAAATTTATATCCCCCACTATTTTCTTTCCCAAAAATCAGGTCTGGAAATGCACACAAATTACATCCACGAGGTAAGTAGCCCGTTGCACGCTGTACATGCAGTGCTAAGATCCCCAATGTGATCCGCATGCACCCCATGGCCTGATTCTTGGCAGGAAAAGAAATGAAGGCTGTACAATCTGGATTATTTTTAAGAGGACCTGGATTGATTTTCCTCATTGCTGTGAGGACTATATTCTTTACCCTACAGTATATATCGGTCTTTCACTCCTAGTTAGGTATGGAGCAAGGACTGCTGTGAACTAGCACAGTTAACACACTGATAGCCCCTGTGCATTATCCCTCCTCATCCTTCTTGGCCTATCTGCAGCCTTTGGCACGGTTGGCCACACTATCGTCCTCCAACACAACTCTTCCATTGTCCAGACCTCGCCTGGTTCCATTCCTATCTGTCCAGTCATAGCCAGAGAATCTCCTGCAGAGAATCTCCGAGACATTTAAGCTTCTCCAATTCTGGCCTCTTGCGCCTCCCCGATTTCCACCACCCCGCCATTGGCAGCCATGCTTCCAGCTGCTTAGGCCCTAAGTTCTGGAACCTCTCTGCCTCTCTACTTCTCTCTCCTTTAAGACGCTCCTTCAAACCTACCTTGACCAAGCTTTTTGATCACTTGTCGAAATTTTGTTGGATAACTCATTGAAACTTATAAAATTCTAACAGGACTAGACAGACTAGATGCAGGAAGGATGTTTCTGATGGCTGGGGAGTCCAGAACCAGGGGTCACAGTCTAAAGATAAGGGGTAAGCCATTTAGGACAGAGATGAGGAGGAATTTCTTCACCCAGAGAGTGGTGAACCTGTGGAATTCTCTACCACAGAAGACAGTTGAGGCCAATTCATTCAATATATTCAAGAAGGAGTTGGATATATGTCTTGAGGCTAAAGAGATCAAGGGATATGGGGAGAAAGCAGGGACAGGGTACTGAATTTGGATGACCCCTGGTTCTGGACTCCCCGGCCATCGGGAACATCCTTCCTGCATCGAGTCTGTCCAGTCCTGTCAGAATTTTATAAGTTTCAATTAGATCAACTCTCATTCTTCTAAACTCCAGTGAGTATAAGCCCAGTCGACCCAATCTCTCCTCATACGTCATTCCTGCCATCCCAGCATCCCAGGTATCAGCCTGGTGAATCTTCGCTGCACTCCCTCCATGGCAAGAGCATCCTTCCTCAGATAAGGCGACCAAAACTGCACACAATACTCAAGATATATATTGCATCTGCCATGCTTCTGCCCAATCACCCAAGCTGTCCAAATCATCCTGGAGTTTCTCGGCATTCTCCTCACAGCACACACGCCCACCCAGCTTTGTGTCGTCTGCAAATTTGGAGATATTACATCTAGTTCCCTTGTCTAGATCATTAGTATATATTGTGAACAGCTGGGGTCCAAGGACAAATCCCTGTGGTACCCCACTAGTCACTGCCTGCCGCTCGGAAAAAGACCCGTTTATTCCAACACTTTGCTTTCTGTCTGCCAACCAGTTCTCTATCCAAGTCAATACCTTGCCCCCAATCCCATGTGCCTTAACTTTACACACTAATCTCTTATGCAGGACATTATCGAAAGCCTTTTGAAAGTCCAAATACACCACATCCACTGGTTCTCCCTTATCTATTTTACCAGTTACATCCTCAAAAAATTCCAGTAGATTAGTCAAGCACGATTTACCTTTTGTAAATCCATGTTGACATTGTCTGATCCTGTCACTGTTTTCCAAGTGCTCTGCTATTACATCTTTTATAATAGACTCTAGCATTTTCCCCACTACTGATGTCAGGCTTACCGGTCTATAATTCCCCGCTTTCTCTCTACCACCTTTTTTGAATAGTGGGGTAACATTAGCTACCCTCCAATCCATGGGTACTGTTCCAGATTCCATCGAATGTTAGAAGATGATCAGCAATGCATCTACTATTTCTAGGGCCACTTCCTTAAGTACCCTAGGATGTAGATTATCAGGCCCTGGGGATTTATCGGCCTTCAATCCCATCAATTTCCCTAACACCATTTCCCTACAAATACTGATTTCTTTCAGTTCCTCCCTTTCATCAGACCCTATGTTCCCCGACATCTCTGGGAGGTTATTTGTGTCCTCCTTTGTGAAGACAGAACCAAAATATGTATTTAATTGGTCTGCCATTTCTTTGTTCCCCATTATAAATTCCCCTGATTCTGACTGCAGGGGACCTACGCTTGACTTCACCAATCTTTTTCTCTTCACAATATCTATAAAAGCTTTTACAGTCAGTTTTTATGTTCCCTGAAAGCTTACTCTCATATTCTATTTTCCCCTTCTTAATTAATCCCTTTGTCTTCCTTTGTTGAATCCTAAACTGCTCCCAATCCTCAGGTTTACTGCTTTTTCTGGCCAATTTATATGTCCTCTCCTTGGATCTTATGCTATCCCTAATTTCCCTTGTTAGCCATGGTTGAGTCACCTTTTTTGTTTTATTTTTATGCCAAACTGGGATGAACAAATTCTGTAGTTCATCCATGCGGTCTTTGAATGTTTGCCATTGCCTATCCACCGTCAACCCTTTGAGTGACATTCCCCAATCAATCCTACCCAACTCGCACCTCACACCATTGTAGTTTCCTTTATTTAAATTCAGGACCCTAGTCTCTGAGTCAACTACTTCACTTTCCATCTTAATGAAGAATTCTATCATATTATGATTGCTCCGACCCAAGGGGCCTCGTACAACAAGATTGCTAATTAATCCTTTCTCATTACATAATACCCAGTCTAAGATGGCCTGATGTCTAGTTGGTTCCTCGACATATTGGTCCAGGAAACCATCCCGTAAACACTCCAGGAATTCCTCCTCCACAGTATTGTTACTAATTTGGTTAGCCCAATCTATATGTAGATTAAAGTCACCCATGATGACTGCAGTGCCCTTATTGCACGCTTCTCTAATTTCCATTTTAATGCCATCCCCAACCTCCGCATTACTGTTTGGAGGTCTATATACCACTCCCACTAACGTTTTCTGCCCCATGGTATTTCTCAGTTCTACCCATACAGATTCCACATCATCAGAGCTAATATCCTTCCTTACAATTGTGTTAATCCCCTCTTTAACCAGCAATGCTACCCCACCTCCCTTTCCTTTTTGCCTATCTTTCCTGAATATTGAATACCCCTGGATGTTGAGTTCCCAGCCTTGGCCACCCTGGAACCATGTTTCCGTAATCCCAATCAAATCACATTTGTTTACCTCTATTTGCGCAGCTAATTCATCCACCTTATTATGAATGCTCCTCGCATTAAGACACAAAGGCCTAGAAATTCGGTATAGCCGCATTTGGGGCGCTAGTCCTGGCGATGTGCAAAGTTTAGTGCCAGGCACAATTTAGTGACACCTAGCGCGATATTGGGTTGCAGCACCCCTAAAGGTGATTGCGGCGCTAAATCAGGCGCTGCATGCTACTCTTAAGGCGCTAACCCGGCGGCGCAACCCAATTTCGCGGCGGCGGGGCGCAGCGACGGTGCTGTCAATAATCACTTTACCTGAGACACACTGGCGCCGGCAAGCTCTTAAAGGGGCAGGTCAATTGGCATCATCAGAAACACTCACTGCCTTGTAGGCCTTCAAAGCGGTGGGAGCCTACCTGTGGCGCACCAGCCTAGCAAGACATGGAAAGGGTGAGGCAGAGGGCGGAACACCTCACTGATGGGGCATTGGATGCTTTGGTTGGCGCAGTGGAATCAAGGCCAAGGAAGATGGTCGGAATGTAATTTATGTTTTGGACAGTCTCCCGGGTGTGAGAGTCAGTTATATGTCAGTGTATTAGTTTTGCTTTCTGTTGCCATAGCTTTCTCATGTTTGAAGGAACCACATTTTGTGTAATGAAACACTTTCTTCATTTACATTGGCCATGCCTGCTATTTACACGCATCTTGCCCTTCACAGGCTTGGGGGTATCAGACCGGTTCCATTCCTGTTCTTGGAATGGCAGCAAGCATTCCGTGAGAGGGGCCTAGAAGCTACTTCTGATCAGCCTCTGACGCGCAGCCTGAGAAGAGCTGCTTGCGTAGAAGTTCAGGCCAGCAGGCATCTTCTCAGCCACCGACAGAGATGTCCTGCACCTTATCTGAGGCTGCAGATCTGGCTGAAGCAGCTGGCACAGCTCAGTCACCACCTCCTTTCTAAATCGCAGCCTTCTGACACACTGCTCCTCCGGCATGTTCATGTAGGAAAACTGCTGTCGGGAAACCCTGCCAGCGTAAGGTCTGCTGTGGAGACGTCTGTTGGCCCTCCTCCATCTGGCCATGCCCGCCCCCCTCTCCCAGCGTCTCAGTGCCCTTTCCAGATGATTCAATAGCAGGACGTTCCCCTCCAATGCAGCCCCCATAATAAGTGCCCACAGAAAGGTTCCCCATTGTCAAGGCTCACCAACAGCAAGGTGATGGTCAGAAGGCTGAAGATCGTCTGCCTGCACTGGCTCAGTGGTCAAATGGCTCTCAGTGTGCAGCTCAGCAACTCTTTGTAGCTCTCGAGGAAGTTGTGCTCCAAAAATGGCTGCCACTTTTAAACCACACCAGTCCCCTTTAAATAACGCTCCTCCAGCCCGAGAGCGACTTGGTAAGGTTCCAGGTAAGCTGTCACTATTAGCGCCAGGCGCTATGGAGGGGGGCGCCACTGAATTTCCGGTCCAGGGCGCCCAAAAGGTGTTGCACACTCAAATGACGTCATAATCAGCCTGCGCCCATGAGCGGGCGCTTAGCGCCGGCACTAAATGCATGCTCAATATGGGACGAGGGGCTAGGCGCCCTGCGCCCGCCCGGAAATTGGCTAACGCCCCACTTGTCGGCCTCTTTAGGCGTTAATCGGTGGTGCAACCAACCGAATTTCTCCCCCTTAGACTTATTAGAATTATTATTTACTGTGGCCATGTTTGATTTAAACCATTGATTTCTCTGACTGCCACTTTTGTTTTTCTCCCTCTGATCTTTTGCTTTTATCATTGTTTCCCTTTCCTCTGTCTCCCTGCTCAGGTTCCCAACCCCCTGCCATTTTAGTTTAAACCCTCCCCCAGAGCACTAGCAAACACTCCCTGTAGGACATCGGTCCCGGCCCTGCCCAGGTGCAAACCGTCCAGTTTGAACTGGTCCCACCTCCCCCAGAACTGGTTCCAATGTCCCAGGAATTTGAATCCCTCCCCCTTGCACCATTCCTCTAGCCACGTATTCATCTGAAATATCCTTCTATTCCTACTCTGACTAACTCCCTATATTCAGCTTTTAGGACCTCATCCTGTTTTTTACCTATATCATTTTTACCTATATGCACGACGACAACTGGCTGTTCACCCTCCCCTTCCAAAATGTTCTGCAGCTGCTCTGAGACATCCTTGACCCTTGCACCAGGGAGGCAACACACCATTCTGGAGTCTCGTTTGCAGCCGCAGAAACACCTATCTATTCCCCTTACAATAGAATCCCCTATTACTATAGCTCTACCCCTCTTTTTCCTCCCGTCCTGTGCAGCAGAACCACCCCTGGTGCCAGGAAGTTGGCTGCTGCTGCCTTCCTCTGATAAGCCATCCCCCTCAACAGTATTCAAAGTGGTATATCTGTTTGAGAGGGGGATGTCCACAGGGGACTCCTGCACTACCTGCCTGTGCCTACTACTCTGCCTGTTGGTCACCCATTCCCTTTCTGCCTGTGCAACCTTTGCCTGCGGCGTGACCAACTGCTTAAACGTGATATCCACGATGTCCTCAGCATCGCGAATGGCCCAGTATGTATCCACTCGCAGCTCCAGCGCCGCAATGTGGTCTGCCAGCAGCTGCAGCTGGATGCACTTCCTGCACACATGGTCGTCAGGGACACAGGAAGTGTCCCTGAGTTCCCACATAGCACAGGAGGAGCATACCATGGGGCCGAGCTCTCCTGCCATGGCTTACCCTTTAATTAATTCAAATTAAATTAAATCAAATCAATCCCACCAATTACACTACAGTTAAATGATATAGTTAAGGGCCCTGGTTTACCAACAGTCCCCGCTACACTACAGAGAGCTTAGAGACTATAAACCACAGAGTTTAAGTTTAAAAAAGAGAGAAATACTCACCAACTAATCACTTACCTGCTTGCTGGTGATGTCACACTTAGATTACTTTTTACTTCTCTCCCTCCCTCTGAGCTTGGTAAGCCTACCTGGTCCTCGCCGCTGCTTTTAAGCCTTGCTGCCGCCTGGTTCCTTGCAGTTCCACATCGCCGCTCTGAGGCCTACCTGGTCCTCACCGCCGCTTTTAAGCCTTGCCGCCGCCTGGTTCCTTCCAGGTCCGCCTACTCCTGCTCCTATCTTCTATGTTTCTATGTTTCTATGTTCGTGTGAAGTGCCTTGGGACATTTTAGTACATTAAAGGCGCTATATAAATGCAAATTTTTATTGTTGATGACTGAGGGCATCAATCAAAGTCTGATTTAGATCATCCATGTGAGGGGCGTGCTATCTTCTCCACCTGACTTTTCTGTCTATGCTCTGTCCAGGCAATACCTAACACGTAAGCAGTAAAGGCAAAACTCTACCCT
This sequence comes from Somniosus microcephalus, assembly GCF_052327205.1. Taxonomy (NCBI): domain Eukaryota; kingdom Metazoa; phylum Chordata; class Chondrichthyes; order Squaliformes; family Somniosidae; genus Somniosus; species Somniosus microcephalus. The sequence continues at coordinate 19,839,419 of NC_140999.1, forward strand.
TACAAGTCATCTGTACTTTTATCAATTGAAGAAATACTTTAAACGTACCATTTTTCTGATGGAAAAAACATTGTGCTGACATAGCATTCTTTGTTGATGATAACAACCTTTACAGAACAGTTAACACATCGAAGGGTAGAGTTCAAGAAATTGTACTCCCAACGTGTATAAACAGAAAATGTTGAAAACACTCAATTCAGGCAGCATTTGTGGAGGGAGGAAGGAAGGGTTAATGGTTCAGGTCGATGACCTTACATCAGAACCCATTCTCTCCACAGATGCTGCCCGGCATGCTGAGTGTTCATATTGCCAGCATCTGCAGTATGTTGCTTTTTGTCAACATCTGTGTGCTGGGAATGCTTACTGAGAATTTGGGCAAAGAAGTTAGTGGTCCTTGCCGAACATTTTATCCATTAAAAATCCAAACTCCTTGTTCTGGCTGGCAAATTTGTAAATTCTACAATGGGACAAGCAAAGGTTAAAGATGACCAGCAAATACTGGCAGCAGATTAATTGAATATAAAACCCCCATTTCACAGACTGTAGTGAAAACCCATGGCTTGCTCCTGGACTAAAACGATACAATCTAGTGAACTTAATCAGGTTAGCCTGCTCCATCCGTAGGTCACCTACAACATCGATAGATGTGTCTAGTGTTGATCCTGGATAGTACGACTGTTGCACATATCACAACAATTATTAGAACTATGTTTTGCAATATTTTGTGAGAAAAATCTTATTTTTTCCCTTCAGGCCATTAGATTACCCAATATACAGAAATAGAATCAGGGTATTTGACAATTCAGAAGGATAGACAAAAAGGAAAGGGAGGTGGGGTGGCTTTGTTGGTAAAGGATGGGATCAGTGCAGTGGTGAGAAATGATATTGGCTCAGAAGATCAAGATGTAGAATCGGTTTGGGTGGAGATAAAAAATAATAAAGGGAAAAAGTCTCTGGTGGGCATTGTCTACAGGCCCCCGAACAGTAGCAATACTGTTGGGCAGAGTATAAATCAACAAATAATGGAGGCCTGTAAAAAAGGTACTGTAATAATCATGGGTGATTTTAATCTCCATATTGATTGGACAAATCAAATTGGCCATGGTAGCCTTGAGGAGGAGTTCATAGAGTGCATCCGGGATGGTTTCCTAGAACAGTATGTAATGGAACCAACCAGGGAGCAGGCTATCTTGGATCTGGTGCGGTGCAATGAGACAGAATTAATAAATGATCTCATAGTAAAGGATCCTCTAGGAAAGAGTGATCATAGCATGGTTGAATTTCAAATTCAGTTGGAGGGTGAGAAAGTTGTATCTCAAACCAGTGTCCTGATCTTAAACAAAGGCAATTGCAATGGCATGAGGGCAGAACTGGCTAAAGTGGACTGGAAAAATAAATTAAAGGGTAAAACAGTTGAAATGCAGTGGAGGACATTTAAGGAGATATTTCATAACTATCAACAAAAATATATTCCAATGAGAAAGAAAGATTTTAAGAGAAGGGAGCACCATCTATGGCTAACTAAGGAAGTAAAGGATGGTATCAAATTGAAAACGAAGGCATACAATGTTGCCAAGATTGGTGGGAGACCAGAGGATTGGGAAATTTTTAAAAACCAGCAAAGGATGACTAAAAAAAATAAAGAGAGAGATCAATTATGAGAGTAAACTGGCAAGAAACATTAAAACAGATAGTAAGAGCTTCTACAGGTATATAAAAAGGAAGAGGGTAGCTAAAGTAAATGATGGTCCCTTAGAGGATGAGACTGGGGAATTAATAATGGGGAACGGGGAAATGGCAGAGACTCTGAACAAATATTTTGTATCTGTCTTCACGGTAGAAGACATTAACAACATCCCAATAATGGATAATCAAGGGGCCACAGGGAAGGGGGAACTAAAGACAATCACTGTCACTAAGGAAATAGTACTTGGTAAAATAATAGGACTAAAAGATGACAAGTCCCCTGGATCAGATGGCCTGCATCCCAGGGTCTTAAAAGAAGTGGCTGCAGAGATAGCGGATGCATTGGTTGCAATATACCAAAATTCCCTGTACTCTGGAGAGGTCCCAGCGGATTGGAAAACCACAAATGTAACACCCCTATTTAAGAAGGGAGGGAGACAGAAAGCAGGAAACTATAGACCAGTTAGCCTAACATCTGTCGCTGGGAAAATGCTGGAGTCCTTCATTAAGGAGCAATAGCAGGGCATTTGGAAAATCATAATGCAGTCAAGCAGAGTCAGCATGGTTTTATGAAAGGGAAATCATGTTTAACAAATTTGCTGGAGTTCTTTGAGGAGGTAATGAGTAGGGTGGACAAAGGTGAACCAGTGGATGTGGTGTATTTGGATTTCCAGAAGGCAGTCGATAAGGTGCCACATAAAAGGTTACTGCATAAGATAAGAGCTCACGGAACTGGGGGTAATATATTAGCATGGATAGAGAATTGGCTAACTAATAGAAAGCAGAGAGTCGGGATAAATGGGTCATTTTCCGGTTGGCAAAAGGTAACCAGTGGGGTGCCACAGGGATCGGTGCTGGGGCCTCAACTATTTACAATCTACATTAATGACTTGGATGAAGGGACTGAGTGTAATGTAGCCAAGTTTGCAGATGATACAAAGATGGGTGGGAAAGCAAGTTGTGCAGAGGACACAAAGAACCTGCAAAGGGATAGAGACAGGCTAAGTGAGTGGGCAAACATTTGGCAGATGGAGTATAATGTGGGAAAGTGCAAGGTTATACACTTTGGCAGGAAAAATAAAAAAGTACATTATTATTTAAATGGAGAGAGATTACAAAATGCTACAATTCAGAGGGACCTGGGGGTCCTTGTGCATGACATACAAAAAGTTAGCATGCAGGTACAGCAAGTAATCAAAAAGGCAAATGGAATGTTGGCCTTTATTTCAAAGGGGTTGGAGTATAAAAGCAGGGATGTCCTGCTACAACTGCACAGGGTATTGGTGAGACCATATCTTGATTACTGCGTACAGTTTTGGTCTCATAGAAACATAGAAACATAGAAGAAAGGAGCAGGAGTAGGCCATTTGGCCCCTCGAGCCTGCTCTGCCATTCAATGAGATCATGGTTCATCATCCAAACTCAGTACCCAGTCCCTGCCTTCTCCCCATATCCCTCGATCCCTTTAGCCTTAAGAAATATATCTAACCCCCTCTTGAATATATTTAATGAATTGACCTCAACTGCCTTCTGTGGTAGAGAATTCCATAGGTTCACCACTCTCTGGGTGAAGAAAGTCCTCTTCACCTCTGTCCTAAATGGCTTACCCCTTATCTTTAGACTGTGATCCCTGGTTCTGGACTCCCCTGCCATCGGGAACATCCTTCCTGCATCTAGTCTGTCTAGTCCTGTCAGAATTTTATAAGTTTCAATGAGACCCCCTCTCATTCTTCTAAACTCCAGCGAGTATAAGCCCAATCGACCCAATCTCTCCTCATACGTCATTCCTGCCATCCCAGGTATCAGTCTGGTGAATCTTCGCTGCACTCCCTCCATGGCAAGAACATCCTTCCTCAGATAAGGCGATCAAAACTGCACACAATGCTCAAGGTGTGGTCTCACCAAGGCCCTGTACAACTGCAGCAAGACATCCTTGTTCCTGTACTCAAACCCTCTCGCTATGAAGGTCAACATACCATTTGCCTTCTTAACTGCCTGCTGCACCTGCTTGCTTACCTTCAGTGACTGGTGCACAAGGATACCCAGATCTCGTTGCACTTCCCCTTCTCCCAATCTATTGCCATTCAGATAATAATCTGCCTCCCTGTTTTTGCCACCAAAGTGGATAACCTCGCATTTATCCACATTACACTGCATCTGCCATGCATCTGCCCAATCACCCAACCTGTCCAAATCATCCTGGAGTTTCTCGGCATCCTCCTCACAGCACACACGCCCACCCAGCTTTGTGTCGTCTGCAAACTTGGAGATATTACATCTAGTTCCCTCGTCTAGATCATTAATAGATATTGTGAATAGCTGGGGTCCGAGGACCGATCCCTGCAGTACCACACTAGTCACTGCCTGCCACTCGGAAAAAGACCCGTTTATTCCAACTCTTTGCTTCCTGTCTGCCAACCAGTTCTCTATCCAAGTCAGTACCTTGCCCCCAATCCCATGTGCCTTAACTTTACACACTAATCTCTTATGCGGGACCTTATCGAAAGTCTTCTGAAAGTCCAAATACACCACATCCACTGGTTCTCCCTTATCCTACCAGTTACATCCTCAAAAAATTCCAGTAGATTAGTCAAGCACGATTTAACTTTTGTAAATCCATGTTGACTTTGTCCGATTCTGTCACTGTTTTCCAAGTGCTCTGCTATTACATCTTTTATAATGGACTCTAGAATTTTCCCCACTATCGATGTCAGGCTAACGGTCTATAATTCCCCGTTTTCTCTCTACCACCTTTTTTGAATAGTGGGGTAACATTAGCTATCCTCCAATCCATGGGAACTGTACCAGAGTCTATCGAATTTTGGAAGATGACCAGCAATGCATCTACTATTTCTAGGGCCACTTCCTTAAGTACCCTAGGGTGTAGATTATCAGGCCCTGGGGATTTATCGGCCTTCAATCCCATCAATTTCCCTAACATTATTTCCCTACAAATACTGATTTAATTCAGTTCTTCTCTCTCATTAGACCCTATGTTCCCCGACATCTCTGGAATGTTATTTGTGTCCTCCTTTGTGAAGACAGAACCAAAGTATGTATTGGTCCGCCATTTCTTTGTTCCCCATTATAAATTCCCCTGATTCTGACTGCAAGGGACCTACGCTTGACTTCACCAATCTTTTTCTCTTCACATATCTATAAAAGCTTTAACAGTCAGTTTTTATATTCCCTGCAAGCTTACTCTAATATTCTATTTTCCCCCTCTCAATTAATCCCTTTGTCCTCCTTTGCTGAATCCTAAACTGCTCCCAATCCTCAGGTTTACTGCTTTTTCTGGCCAATTTAATTATCTTCTCCTTGGATCTTATGCTATCCCTAATTTCCCTTGTTAGCCATGGTTGAGTCACCTTTTTTGTTTTATTTTTATGCCAAACTGGGATGAACAAATTCTGTAGTTCATCCATGCGATCTTTGAATGTTTGCCATTGCCTATCCACCGTCAACCCTTTGAGTAACATTCCCCAATCAATCCTACCCAACTCATGCCTCATACCATCGTAGTTTCCTTTATTTAAATTCAGGACCCTAGTCTCTGAGTCAACTACTTCACTCTCCATCTTAATGAAGAATTCTATCATATTTTGATCGCTCCGCCCCAAGGGGCCTCATACAACATGATTGCTAATTAATCCTTTCTCATTACATAATACCCAGTCTAAGATGGCCTGGTCTCTAGGTGGTTCCTCGACATATTGGTCCAGGAAACCATCTCGTATACACTCCAGGAATTCCTCCTCCACAGTATTGTTACTAATTTGGTTAGCCCAATCTATATGTAGATTAAAGTCACCCATGATAACTGCTGTGCCCTTATTGCACGCATCTCTAATACCCCATTTAATACCATCCCCAACCTCCGAATTACTGTTTGGGGGTCTGTATACCACTCCCACTAAGTTTTCTGCCCCTTGGTATTTCTCAGTTCTACCCATACAGATTCCACATCACCAGAGCTAATATCCTTCCTTACAATTGTGTTAATCCACTCTTTAACCAGCAATGCTATCCACCTCCTTTTCCTTTTTGCCTGTCTTTCCTGAATATTGAATACCACTGGATGTTGAGTTCCCAGCCTTGGTCACCCTGGAGCCATGTTTCCGTAATCCCAATCATCTCATATCCGTTTACCTCTATTTGCGCAGCTAATTCATCCACCTTATTATGAATGCTCCTCGCATTAAGACACAAAGCATTCAGGCTTGTTTTTTTAACACTCTTAGACCTTTTAGAATTATTATTTACTGTGGCCATGTTTGATTTAAACCCTTGATTTCTCTGACTGCCACCTTTGCTTTTCTCCTTCCTGTCATTTGCTTCTATCCTTGTTTCCCTTTCCTATGTCTCCCTGCTCAGGTTCCTAGCCCCCTGCCATTTTAGTTTAAACCCTCCCCCAGAGCACTAGCAAACACTCCCCCTAGGACATCGGTCCTGGTCCTGCCCAGTTGCAAACCGTCCAGTTTGTACTGGTCCCACCTCCCCCAGAACCGGTTCTCCTTATTTAAGGAAGGATATACTTGCTTTGAAGGCAGTTCAGAGATGATTCACTAGGTTAATTCCAGAGATGAGGGGGTTGACTTATGAGGAAAGGTTGAACAGGTTGGGCTTATACTCATTGGAATTAAGAAGAATGAGAGGCGATCTTATTGAAACATATAAGATACTGAGGGGTCACGACAAGGTAGATGCCGAGAGGATGTTTCCTCTTGTGGGGAAGTCTAGAATGCTGGAGCACAGTTTTAGAATAAAGGGTCGCCCTTTTAGAACTGAGATGAGGAAGAATTTCTTCTCTCAGAGGGTCGCAAATCTGTGGAATTCTCTGCCCCAGAGAGCTGTGGGTCATTAAATACATTTAAGGTGGAGATAGACAGATTTTTACAAGGTAAGGGAGTGAAAGGTTATGGGGAGCGGGCGGGGAAGTGGCTTTGAGCCCAAGATCAGCCATGATCTTATTGAATGGCGGAGCAGGCTCGAGGGGCCAAGTGGCCTACTCCTGCTCCTATTTCTTAGGTTCTTATGTTCTAGAATAACAGCTCCAAGATCATAGTGCCAACATGATTGTCACTTATAACTGGAGGCAGATGTCTATTTTATACTGGGATGCTTCATAAATCAAAAGGAAATATTAATGCCACAAACGTTTATAGGCCAACAAGCAGTATTTAGAAATTAGTTAAAAATTCTTGGAAATATCAAAGAAAACAAAGAAGATCTAAGAACTCGGAAAGCATGCAAACCACAACAAAACTGAAACACATTTTCACTCAATAGCACACACATAATTATTTTTCAAAAGAAGATTATTTTTCTTTTAAATCATTTCTTATAGTCATTGCACCAAGCTCAAGGTTTGAAAACCTATTTTGACTATTTTTCTCATACTTTATTTATGGAAAACGCATGCTTGGAAGCTTTAATCCTAGAACTGACCACAATTTTAGTCAAGAAGTGTTGAATGCATTTGTATGACATTCCTTTGTCCTCTTTTTTCTTGTATATTCATCAAGATGAGGGAGGTTAGTGCTGGGGGATGGAATTCTTCACAACTCAGGCATCTGGTGTCAGCATCAAGTACTCCTAGGTCAGGTGTAGCACAGCTATATGTAGAGTTGTCTACTCTGCCCGAACAACAGTGGCCTCAGCCCCAACTTAGCACCCACTATTGCACTGGGGTGAATTTTTTTTCCACTTCTCACACTCGTCATCCTGCGTCCTCTCTGAGTTACATTGCCAATTGGGGCTGAATTAGGACCAGTTTTGTGTTGTAGGTTCAGGCCCAATAGGCACTACATTGAGACGGCCCAAAATCATTTCTCATAGGAACCTCACAGCTAGCAGACAAAAGAGAATATAATCTATCGGCATCCTGTCTGGAAGGTGTTGATTGAGTACAGTACACCAGCTGGTGGTGATACACCAGCCAAGTGATACAACAACCACGTGACCTACCTTCAATGTGTGAGCCCAGGCAATAAGTTATTTGATTGCTGGGAGGCAACACCATTGAGCCTGATCCTGTCCTTATCCGACAACAACAACTTGTATTTATATAGCGCCTTTAACGTAGTAAAATGTCCCAAGGCGCTTCACAGGAGTGTTAAAAGACACAAAATTTGACACCAAGCCACATAAGCAGAAATTAGGGCAGGTGACCAAAAGCTTGGTCAAAGAGGTAGGTTTTAAGGAGCGTCTTAAAGGAAGAAAGAGAGGTAGCGAGACGGAGAGGTTTAGGCAGGGAATTCCAGAGCTTAGGACCTAGGCAACAGAAGGCACGGCCACCAATGGTTGAGCAATTATAATCAGGGATGCTCAAGAGGCCAGAATTAGAGGAGCGCAGATATCTCGGGGGGTTGTGGGGCATCCACACACATGCTGGCTCTTTTATAAAATTAGAAACTTAAAGGCTTATTGAAGTCTAACTTTAAAGTTTCAGTAGTTGGCTTTGCATTGATTCTGGTATAACTACGACTGGTACAAAGGGAATAGACTTTCCTCCTCTCAGTGATCCCATACTGAGTGCTGAACTACTGACAGCTTGGCTGCAGTTACACTGCTAATTTTGAATCATTGCAACACAGAAACCAATTCATAGCAACACAAGAAGCGTGTTATAAATCCCTAAGGGGCCATCTGGGTAATTACTTGAAGAAGAATGTGAAAAAATATGGGTAGAAAGCAGGAAAATTGTGTTAAGTTATCCCTGTTGTGTATGTACCTTTAAGGGAATAACTGGTCTCAGACTGCAGTACTGGCAGTGACCACCCCTGTATAAAAGGCCCTAGCAGGCTTCTGTAGTTTCAGTTTCCAGGTTGTCTCCATTCAGTAAAGACTTGTTATAATCAACTCCTGCAGTCCGTGTCTCAATTATACACGGACATAATACTGGCGACGAGCAGATACGAACTTACCTACAATCTGCACCACCTCATGGGGATCCATCCCTGAAGCAAAGTTATCAGAGGTCGAGGCCAGAAGGAAGAAAGAAACAGTAGAAACAGGCGTCAACCGTGGGCATCCGCCTCTGAGTCAGCGGAGTTGAAGATTTGCAGGAGAGGCTGTCGAGAGCGGGGCTTGGTTATCCTGTCGATGGTGCTTAGCTAATCGGGCTGGTGGCAGGTAGTACACTGATTCTTCCTGGGCTGCGGCGGTCTAGAGTTCGAGCGGGTGGCTTGCAACGGGGCCGAGCAGCGTTGTCGGGAAGAGGAGAGAGAGAGAGGGTGGAGCACACTGGGCGCGGCCGGTGCTACAAAGCCGGGCAGCGTACAGACCCGAGAAGAGGGAGGCAAGAGTCCCGCAGGGTTGTTCCGACGACGGGGAAATAAAAAAATTAAACGCGCAGAAAGCCGCGAGGAGCTGCAGTTTGCCACGGAAACCGCGGAGAGCGGCGTTAGCAGCAGTGCGGGGGGAAGTGCGCGAAGACCAAAGGGCGTCGCCATCAAGGCATAAAACGCCAACAACAGCGCTAGCAACAGCGGAGAAGACAGAAGCGCGGGAGGCGCCATCTTAATCCAGCGGGGAAGAAGGCAAAGCGCAGGAGGCGCCATTTTGTTAAATCGGGGAAGAAGGCAAAGCGCGGGAGGCGCCATCTTAGATTTTCAAGATGCCAAAGACTGGCTATATCACTGCCTTCGATAATGCAATAGAAGACTGGACCACGTATGTGGAAAGAGTCGAGGTATATTGCGAGGCAAACGAAATAGCCGATGAGAAAAAGGCATCGGTATTGCTAAATTTAATGGGCGCAAGAGCGTACGGCCTATTGCGGGGCCTGATTACTCCAGCCAAACCGAAGGCGAAGAGTTTTAACGAAATTGTTGCTATCCTACAGGAACACCTAAATCCTACACCGCTGCTTATTATGTCCATGTATAATTGAGACACGGACAGCAGGAGTTGATTTAAACAAGTCTTTACTGAATGGAGTCAATCGGGAAACTGAAACTACAGAGGCTTGCTAGCGCCTTTTATACAGGGGTGGTCACTGCCGGTATTCCAGTCTGAGACCAGTTATTCTCTTAAAGGTACATACACAACAATTCCCCCCCTTTTAGATAAACAGTACATAACATTCATTTAACAACTAAATGATAACTAATTACAATCACAATTACGGTTGCTAGATACATTGGTTGAGTTTAAGCAATTATAAGTTCAGTCTTTGAGGAGGCTTCCTGATTCTGTCTGGATAACGCCTCTTTGGGGTATCAGGTTCTTCTGGCAAGGTTGAGTTGGGATCAATGTCGTTGTTTGTTTCATCTGCTTCCAATATCACCGATTCTGAGGTAGCTGCAATTGGTACGTCGATTTCATTGCCAGGTGTATCAGATTGTGGTGTGGAGTTGACGTTTTCCAGTGACTCTAGAATCTTGTCAGCATGGCGTCTTACAATGCTCTCTCCAACGTCCACGGGATACATGAGAGGTCTTTGCTGTGTACAAATCGTTCCTGGCTGCCATTTCTCAGTGCGGTAGTCCCGGGCCAAAACTGGTTGACCTATCTTAAAACTCCTGGTCTGCCTTTCATTCATATTCTGAAACTGCCTGTTCTCCACATCTCTTCGGATGTTTGGCTTAACCAAATCCAAGCGGCATCGTAGTCTTCGATTGAAGAACATCATGGCTGGAGTTTGGTTGGTAACCGCATGTGTTGCATTCCGGTAGGCAAACAAGAAGTTGTCCACCTTGTGTTGTAGGGGTATATCTTCATTACACATTGCCTTGATAGCCTTCTTGAATGTTTGAACAAACCTCTCGGCCAATCCATTAGTGGCTGGATGATATGGGGCAGATGTGTAGTGCTTAACACCATTGTTCTTTAAGAACCTCCGGAACTCTTCAGACACAAACTGTGGTCCATTGTCAGAGCAAATCTGTTCAGGCAGCCCATTCCTGGCGAATATGGTTCGTAAAACTGTGATAGTTTTTTCTGTGGTGGTGAGGACATTTATATTACCTCTGGCCACTTTGAATGTGCATCCACCGCAATTAAAAACATCGAGTCCATGAAGGGACCAGCAAAATCAATGTGCACCCTTTGCCATGGAGATGAGGGCCACTCCCATGGATGTAGAGGAGCTTGTGGTGGGGTGTTTTGGACCTACTGGCATCCTGCACAGCTCTTGGTCATCTCTTCGATTTCTCTATCGATTCCCGGCCACCACACAAACGCTCTGGCTAAGTTCTTCATTTTTACCCCACCCAGATGACCCTCATGAAGCTCATTGAGCACTCTATCCATCAACTTAGGTGGAATTACTACTCTGGATCCACACATCAAGGTTCCTCTGCACACTGACAGCTGTTCTCTTCTCGGCGAGAATGCTGGCAGCAGTGGTTCGCCATGTGCTGGCCATCCCTTCACCGTTAAATCTTAGACCCGGGATAGTGTCGGGTCATTTCGTGTTTCCTTTTCTATGTTTGCATTCGTCACAGGGAGACATTCGACTATGGTCGAGTGGAATATCTCCATTGGATCCACTGCAAGGGCTTCTTCCACTGTCGGCAACGGTAGGCGCGACAATCCATCAGCATTCCCATGCTGTTTAGTTCCTTTGTACTCGATGTCATATTGGTGTGCCCCTAGGGAAAGGGACCACCTCTGCAGCCGTTGCACTGTCATTATCGGTACGCCCTTCTGAGGGTTGAAAATGGAGACAAGAGGTTGATGATCGGTTAGTAGAGTAAATTTTTGACCGTGCAGGTAGTGATTGAACTTCTTTACCCCCCACACTAGGCTGAGGGCCTCTCTGTCAATCTGGGCGTAGTTACGCTCGGCAGAAGTTAACGAGCGTGACGCAAAAGCTATCGGCCTCTCTAAACCATCAAGGAATTTATGTGACGGTACTGCCCCAATGCCGTAGGGAGACGCATCACACGCCAGTCTGATCGGCAGTGCTGGGTTGTAGTGAGCCAATACTTCTCTTGAAGTGATTAAGTTCTTACTCTTCTGAAAGGCCCGCTTACAGTCATTGCTCCATTTCCATGCTACTCCCGTTCGTAGTAGGGCGTTCAGTGGGTGCAGGATTGTGGACAAATTCGGCAAAAACTTATGGTAGTAATTCACCAATCCGAGGAATGACCTCAGTTGCGACACATTTTCAGGCGCTGGGGCCTTAACAACCGCTTCAATTTTGTCAGGGGGACTTATGTAACCCCTCTTCATCAATCACGTGGCCACAATACGATATCTGTTTCTTAAAAAACTCGCACTTGGGGCGGTTGGCTCGTAGCCCATGTTCCCGTAGTCTAGTGAGCACCTGTTCTAGGTTGTTAAGGTGTTCACTGTCATCTTCACCTGTCACAAGGATGTCGTCCAAGTAACACTGAGTCCCCGGAATCCCTTGCAGGACTTGTTCCATCACTCTTTGCCATATCGCCGGAGCCGATGCTACTCCGAATACCAATCAATGATACTGGTAAAGACCTTTGTGAGTGTTGATCGTGAGATACTTCCTAGAGGATTCTTCAACCTCCATTTGCAAATATGCTTGTGCTAGGTCAATTTTTGTAAAACGCTTCCCTCCAGACAGTGAGGCGAAGATGTCTTCTATCCTTGGAAGAGGATATTGTACTGTGTAAAGGACTGGGTTCACCGTCACCTTGAAGTCCCCACAAATGCGAACCTTCCTTGGCTCCTCAGACTTATGCTTAACGTTTTCTTCATGACAGGAACGATGGGTGTCACCCACTCGCTCCAGTCGACCTTAGACAACACGCCTGCCTTCTCCAGATTCTCCAGCTCTGCCTCGACGGCTGGGCGAATTGCATATGGTACCGGTCTTGCTTTCAAAAACTTGGGAATTGCATTCTCTTCTATTTTTATCGAGGCGGTTACACCTTTAAGAGTTCCCAGTTCTTGTTGAAATACCTCTTTGGCATTAGCTAAGATTGTTGACAATCGTCCAGGAGTGACGTCTTCATCTTTTTTACCATCCACCGACATTGCATGAATGGAGTGCCAATCCAGGCTTATCTTCCTGATCCATTCACGTCCCAATAACGGTGGTCCACCATTTTGCAGTATGTTGAGATACAATTTCCGTATTTTCTTGCCGTTGTATTCAACAGGCACCCTTATTTTTCCTCTGGGGTATACTTTTTGCCCTGTATACGTCGTCAAGACGATGGATGTCTCTCTCAAGGGTATGTGTGAGAATAGCTGCTCGTAGTCTCGTCGATTCATGACGGTTAGAGCTGATCCTGTATCCAATTCCATTTTAACTTGGGACCCTGCTATCGTGAGGGTGACCCAAATGGTTCGGTGATCCTCTTTTGCGATTACATTGTGAAGTTTGAGACAGCTTAGTCTCTTGTTCCCTGATTCACTATCTCTCATCTGGTCTTCGGAACTACTGTCCGTCATCTTTTGTACTTTCTTGTACGGTTCCTTAGTAGCCTTTTTGTTGTCGCTGGTCTTCTTCCCAGACCTGCAAACTCGTGCAATGTGTCCCATCTTTCCGCATTGCCTGCATATTTTGTCCTTGGACCAGCAGTCCTTCTGGTCATGGTTAGTTCTGCCGCAGCGATAACATTTTGCACATCCCCGTGTCATTTCGTGGGTGCCGTATTCCTGTGGCTTTTGTTGTATTTCCGCAGCTCCCCTGGCTGCTGCTTCGTACGATACTGCCACACTGAAAGCCTTATCTAGCGTCAGCTCTTTCTCTGAGAGTAACTTCTTCTGTGTTCCTTCACTCAGGAGTCCACAGACAAATTTGTCCCGTAGGGTATCTGCCAGTCCTGCTCTGAACTGGCAGTGCTTTGATAGCTTGCGTAGTTCCGTAAGGTACTCAGCATTGCTCTCATCTTTATGCTGAGTTCTCCTGTGGAATTTAAATCTTTCGGCTATCAGCAGCGGTGCAGGGTTTAGGTGTTCCTGCAGGACAGCAACAATTTCGTTAAAACTCTTCGCCTTCGATTTGGCAGGAGTAATCAGGTCCCGCAATAGGCCGTACATTCTAGCGCCCATTAAGTTTAGCAATACCGATGCCTTTTTCTCATCGGCTATTTCGTTTGCCTCGCAATATACCTCGACTCTTTCCACATACGTGGTCCAGTCCTCTATTGTATTATCAAAGGCAGTGATACAGCCAGTCTTCGGCATCTTGAAAATCTAAAATGGCGCCTCCCGCGCTTTGCCTTCTTCCCCGATTTAACATAATGGCGCCTCCCGCGCTTTGCCTTCTTCCCCGCTGTTGCTAGCGCTGCTTTCCGCGGTTTCTGTTGCAACCTGCAGCTCCTCGCGGTTTCCTGCGCGTTTAATATTTCTTTTTTTATTATTTTCCCGTCGTGGAACAACCCTGTGGGACTCTTGCCTCCCTCTTCTCGGGTCTGTACGCAGCCCGGCTTCGTAGCACCGGCCGCGCCCTGTGTGCTCCACCCTCTCTCTCTCCTCTTCCCGACAACGCTGCTCGGCCCCGTTGCAAGCCACCCGCTCGAGTTCGCGACCGCCGCAGCCCAGGAAGGATCAGTGTACTACCTGCCACCAGCCCGATTAGCTGAAGCACCGTCGACAGGAACCAGGCCCCGCTTTCGACAGCTTCTCCAGCAATCTTCAACTCCGCTAACTCAGGGGCGGATGCCCACGGTCGACGCCCGTTTCTACTGCTCCTTTCTTCCTTCTGGCCTCGACCTCTGCTCACTTCGCTTCAGGAATGGATCCCAGGAGGTGGTGCAGACTGTAGGTAAGTTCGTATCTGCTCGTCGCCAGTATTATGTCCATGTATAATTGAGACACGGACAGCAGGAGTTGATTTAAACAATTCTTTACTGAGTGGAGTCAATCGGGAAACTGAAACTACAGAGGCTTGCTAGTGCCTTTTATACAGGGGTGGTCACTGCCGGTACTGCAGTCTGAGACCAGTTATTCTCTTAAAGGTACATACACAACACTGCTGATAGCAGAAAGATTTAAATGAATGTAAGCGGGCCTTTCAGAAGAGTAAGGACCTAATCACTTCAAGAGAAGTATTGGCCCACTACAACCCATCACTACCGATAAGACTGGCGTGTGATGCATCTCCCTACGGCATTGGGGCGGTACTGTCACATAAATTCCTTGATGGTTCAGAGAGGCCGATAGCTTTTGCGTCACGCTCGTTAACTTCAGCCGAGCGTAACTACGCCCAGATTGACAGAGAGGTCCTCAGCCTGGTGTGCGGGGTGAAGAAGTTCAATCACTACCTGCACGGTCAGAAATTTACTCTACTAACTGATCATCAACCTCTTGTCTCCATTTTCAACCCTCAGAAGGGCGTACCGATAATGACAGCACAACGGCTACAGAGGTGGTCCCTTTTCCTAGGGGCACACCAATATGACATCGAGTACAACGGAACTAAACAGCATGGGAATGCTGATGGATTGTCGCGCCTACCGTTGCCGACGGTGGAAGAAGAACTTGCAGTGGATCCAGTGGAGATATTCCACTCGACCATAGTCGAATGTCTCCCTGTGATGAATGCAAACATAGAAAAGGAAACACGAAATGACCCGACACTCTCCTGGGTCTATGATTTAACGGTGAAGGGATGGCCAGCACATGGCGAACCACTGCTGCCAGCATTCTCGCCGAGAAGAGAACAGCTGTCAGTGTGCAGAGGAACCTTGATGTGTGGATCCAGAGTAGTAATTCCACCCAAATTGAAGGATAGAGTGCTCAATGAGCTTCATGAGGGTCATCTGGGAGGGGTAAAAGTGAAGAACTTAGCCAGAGCGTTTGTGTGGTGGCCGGGAATCGATAGAGAAATCGAAGAGATGACCAAGAGCTGTACAGGATGCCAGAAGGTCCAAAATGCCCCACCACAAGCCCCTCTACATCCATGGGAGTGGCCCTCATCTCCATGGCAAAGGGTGCACATTGATTTTGCTGGTCCCTTTATGGACTCGATGTTTTTAATTGCGGTGGATGCACATTCAAAGTGGCCAGAGGTAATAAAAATGTCCTCAACCACCACAGAAAAAACTATCACAGTCTTACGAACCATATTCGCCAGGAATGGGCTGCCTGAACAGATTTGCTCTGACAATGGACCACAGTTTGTGTCTGAAGAGTTCCGGAGGTTCTTAAAGAACAATGGTGTTAAGCACTACATATCTGCCCCATATCATCCAGCCACTAATGGATTGGCCGAGAGGTTTGTTCAAACATTCAAGAAGGCTATCAAGGCAATGTGTAATGAAGATATACCCCTACAACACAAGGTGGATAACTTCTTGTTTGCCTACCGAATGCGACACATGCGGTTACCAACCAAACTGCAGCCCTGATGTTCTTCAATCGAAGACTACGATGCCGCTTGGATTTGGTTAAGCCAAACATCAGAAGAGATGTGGAGAACAGGCAGTTTCAGAATATGAATGAAAGGCCGGCCAGGAGTTTTAAGATAGGTCAAGCAGTTTTGGCCCGGGACTACCGCACAGAGAAATGGCAGCCAGGAACGATCTGTACACGGCAAGGACCTCTCATGTATACCGTGGACGTTGGAGAGAGCATTGTAAGACGCCATGCTGACCAGATTCTAGAGTCACTGGAAAACGTCAACTCCACACCACGATCTGATACACCTGGCGATGAAACCGAAGTACCAATTGCATCTACCGCAGAATCGGTGATATTGGAAGCAGACGAACCAAACAACGACATTGATCCCGACTCAACCTTGCCAGAAGAACCTGATACCCCAAAGAGGCGTTATCCAGACAGAATCAGGAAGCCTCCTCAAAGACTGAACTTATAATTGCTTAACTTCAACCAATGTATCTAGCAACCGTAATTGTAATTGTAATTAGTTATTATTTAGTTGTTAAATGAATGTTATGTACTGTTTATCTAAAAGGGGAGGAATTGTTGTGTATGTACCTTTAAGGGAATAACTGGTCTCAGACTGCAGTACCGGCAGTGACCACCCCTGTATAAAAGGCCCTAGCAGGCTTCTGTAGTTTAAGTTTCCAGGTTGTCTCCATTCAGTAAAGACTTGTTATAATCAACTCCTGCAGTCCGTGTCTCAATTATACACGGACATAATAATCCCCTGAGTGGGGCCTAAATTCAGCCTCAGCCTGAGATAAAATTTCAGTTTCTCTCTGAAGGAACAAACTGTTGAATGCAAACTATTGTCAGTCCCAAAGGAAAATAATTAATCGCTTGTCAACAAATATTTGTGCTTTGTCAGCACAAGAAGAGAAACATCCCATAAATCCAGGTGTGTCTGGAGTTTGGTGTTGGGCAAATCTCTGTCTGCACTGCTGGTTCTGCCCCATGGAAATGTGGGTGTGTAACAAAAAGCAAAAACTATGAGAAAGAACAGCAACAAAAACACGTACAAGATCTTGAGGTGCTTGACGTGAAATTGCTGAAGCTTGCTGGCGACCTTACTGATCAGACAGGCAGGGAAGATTGTGAAATACAATGGGTAGATTTTATAAGGAGGGCAAAGAGGGAAATATCCTTTTTTAAAACAAATGCAAAGGAAGCCCACGGTGGAAAATTGCAATTGTGAGACAAAGATGTGACTTGGGAAATGGTGGAAGGTGAAGAGGAGAAAGCAGTTTTGAAGGCGATAACAGAGCAGCACGAGTCGCTGATCAAATCAAGGGTCAAAGCTCAAAAATGTAGAGGAAGAGGGAGAGGTGGTCAAGGAGGTTGGGGACAACAAAAGTTGCAGTTCCAAGGCAAGGAAGCAACATTTAAGAGTGAAGCTGATGATGGTGATGAGGGAACAGAGGAAACTGAAGAAAATACTGCTACAAGTCCAAAGAAATGAACCTTTGAAGAAACTGGATCTGTAGATGAGCCTGCAGTGAAACAGAAGGACAATCTGGTGATCAGTGAGATTCAACTTGTGGCCTGCAAACAGAACAAATGTTGAGCAGGATCAACATCAGGGAAGGAGTTATCTAAAAGCTGTAACGTTTTACCACGTGTGAACTTTGATAAGACTGTGGATAATCGTTTCCAGTTCAGACCCCCAAACACCTTGATCTGTGTGAATGTAAGAAGTACGAGTATTCCTTTCTCTATAATATTGCTACAACTATTCTTGTTTATAATTGAAGCACCATATGACCTAATTTGAGTACTGCACATCCAAAAATGTTCTGTGCCAAATGATGAGCAATTCTTTATCGCTGATCAGTCAGCCCATGCATAACAGATTGCATTTATTTATTATTTGGCAAAATATCATGTTCCATCATTTAATTGTTTATGTATTTTCTATCATTTTCTTGGTGAATTTTAGCTCATAATGTGTAGGAGAAAACATACGGAAAAACAATCAAGGAATTACAGGAAATAAAGGTCATGTACAGGAACGGTCTGATCATTAGATGGTAGCACTGCATTTACATAGCATAAGAACATAAGAAATAGGAGCAGGAGTAGGCCATTCAGTCCATCAAGCCTGCTCCGCCATTCAATAAGATCATGGCTGATCTTCTACCTCATCTCCACTTTCCTGCACTATCCCCATATCTCTTGATTCCCTTAATATCTAAAAATATATCAATCTCTGTCTTGAATATACTCAACGACTGAGCCTCTACAGCCCTCTGTGGTAGAGAATTCCAAAGATTCACCACCCTCCTCATCTCAGTCCTAAATGGCCGACCCCTTATTCTGAGACTGTGACCCCTGGTTCTAGACTCCCCAGCCAGGGGAAACATCCTCCCTGCATCTACCCTGTCAAGCCCTGTAAGAACTTTGTATGTTTCAATGCGATCACCTCTCATTCTTCTAAACTCCAGAGAATATAGGCCTCGTCTACTCAATCTCTCCTCATAGGACAATCCCCCCATCCCAGGAATCAGTCTGGTGAACCTTCGTTGCACTCCCTCTATGGCAAGTATATCCTTTACTGAATCATGGGAGTGGTTTTGGGTCAGATATTGGGAAAATAAAAAGAGATGTATTGAGAATATACAGACTAAGTGGAATTATCATTCTTTAAACAACGCATCTCAGTTTCATGATGGTACAATGATACAGTATTAAAAATTAATCGTTTACCAACTTCTAATTGTTCCAAAATATGTAGCACAGTCACTGAAAGACACATTTCTTGAACTACTTCTTGCTTGGTGACAAAACTCCAACCTTGCAGGTTTTGGCTGTTGATAAAAGTTTCCTTTTTGAGAAGTTTAACCTACTTTCAAGGAAAGCAAGATTCTTAATATAGTGTTGCCAAATGTCTGTTTTTTTCAGGATTGAAAAGGATGTAAAGCACCTTAACAGTCATGGGATTGAAATGAAAAAGATCAGCAGAGGTTTTCACAACTTTTATAGCTCTTTGTGTTTTTCACACTGCAATCTGTGCCTATTAAAACATGCCAAATATTAAATGGAAACACTCTCAAAAAGATTTTCTTTTCATCACCAGGCAGCAGTTGAAATATGTTTTTTCCTTGTAACAAAGCCAATCTTTTAATACTGCATGTCTTTCTACTTCATATCCAAAGTAATTGCCAACATAGCACATTCAACACATTCCTTGATGAAAGTCAGTTTTATGGAGACTCTCAATTTTAGCTTGCTATGATTTTTAGTTCGGTGTGCATAAAATTAGTGGGAGAAGAAGCCAACACAATACTGCAAATGTCTGCGTTTTTTATAACAAACCTTAACAGGTTGTTTGTTGAAAGACTCCATTTTAAAGCACTTCTGATTTAACCTGTAGTATATCTGCAACAATTTAACTTTGTATTGTTGCCGACAGATGCCTCCATTCTAATGTATTTTTTAAATCAAAAAGCAAGGGGGAAGGGCCAAAATTCATAGCGCACAACACTGCCCAGGTTAAATTAGTGAAAGGCGGTGCCAGGCTTGAGTTTTCCAAGTCGGAAATTGCAGGAGGAAACTTTAGTGGTTTCATGTCAATTCCAGTCTCCTATTCTGTGCAACCAGATCCCCAAGACTATGTTAGTAATGCTGGTATGCTATCTCCAGCATCTAGAAGAGAGTGCACAAAGGGCCACACATGCACGCTCAGCACCTTGTCTCACATGCATACAAGCGCACGCACAAACACATGCACACACATGCACGCAAACTTAAGTTTTTGAAGGGCAAATTTGTGAAGTCGCACATTGGAAATTCCGGCAAAAAAGTCAGTGTGCCCTGAAGGACATTCCGTCCAATGAGCTTAATGACAGAAAATCCCATGGGACGTACTGACCAAATTCCCAATGCACAAATTCACAAAATTGTCCCATCAGAAAGACAGTAGTGCTTCAACAGATCGCCCCAAGCTCTTAATTAACCTAACCGTATATTTAAAAAAGCTGACTTTGCACTCTCTCACCAGGCCACAGGGTGGGTTGCTCAAGACACGCCAGAGTTGTCAGGGCTGTGATGTCAAGGGGCCAGCAGCCAATGAAGAGCTATTGGCTGCCCGTTGTCTACCAGGTGATTTGCTGCCATGAGAGGAATGCACTATCCACTTTTTTTTAAATTCGTTCATGGGATGTGGGTGTCGCTGGCAAAGCCAGCATTTTATTGCCCATTCCTAGTTGCCCTTGAGAAGGTGGTGGTGAGCTGCCTTCTTGAACCGCTGCAGTCTGTGTGCTGAAGGTACTCCCACAGTGCGGTTATGGAGGGAGTTCCAGGATTTTGACCCAGCGACGATGAAGGATCGGCGATATGCTTCCAAGTCAGGATGGTGTGTGACTTGGAGGGGAACTTGGAGGTGGTGGTGTTCCCATGCGCCTGCTGCCCTTGTCCTTCTAGGTCTTTAGGGCTAGATTTTCAGTATAGGCAGTTTTGGGGCGCTAACCTTAGCGCCCGCCCGAAGTTAGCGCCCGCCCCAAAGTAGCGCCCCGTTGCCGGGAATTCAGTGGCTTCGCCCTAAGAGGTTGGTGGAGCGCTAAAAGAGGCGTTCCACTACTATCTTTAGGCGCTAAGCCGGCGGTCCAGAGGGATAGCGCCCAGGCGGGGCGCAGCGCGGGTGCGGTCATTTTTGGACTGACAGCAGACCCCGTGGCGCCGACCAGCTCTTAAAGGGGGAAGGGACGAATTGGTCTGCTGCCATGCCCTGCACACTGCAGCCTTGCAAAGAGGCCTCAACACTGCTGCTCAGCCCCAGGGAGTCATGGCAACGCCAGAGAAGGCCCGTCAGCGTGCCCTGCGCTTCTCAGAGGGTGATCTGGACATAATGGTCACAGCTCTGGAGGTGAGGCGCAAGATCTTGTTCCCAGAGAGTGGGAGGAATCCAACCCACCACGACTACACCAAAGCCTGGAAGCAGATCGCCCAGAGGGTGACGTTCACCGGCGATGCCCCCAGGACCCACAAACAATGTCGTAAAAAATACAACGACCTGACCAGGATTGTCAAGGTGAGTAGCCTTTCCAGTCTCCTCCTCATTCTTGCATGTACACCTGACATGATGGGCAAAGGGAGCTGAAAGTCCTATTGGCCAGCCCTCAGCCAGCAGCATTGGGACAGTCATGAGCATCAAATGGCCATTCGGCACTCTACACTTTGGCCAAGCTATTCCACCATGGGAGGCTGTGCACACTACATCAGGGCTTCACTCTGGCCAAGCTATTCCACCATGGGAGGCTGTGCACACTACATCAGGGCTTCACTCTGGCCAAGCTATTCCACCATGGGAGGCAGTGCACACTACATCAGGGCTTCACTCTGGCCAAGCTATTCCACCATGGGAGGCTGTGCACACTACATCAGGGCTTCACTCTGGCCAAGCTATTCCACCATGGGAGGCAGTGCACACTACATCAGGGCTTCACTCTGGCCAAGCTATTCCACCATGGGAGGCTGTGCACATTACATCAGGGCTTCACTCTGGCCAAGCTATTCCACCATGGGAGGCAGTGCACACTACATCAGGGCTTCACTCTGGCCAAGCTATTCCACCATGGGAGGCTGTGCACACTACATCAGGGCTTCACTGCGCACTTACAGCCCGTCCTTTCTCTTGCAGGCTAAAGTAGCCTTTAATCGCCAGGCCCGTGCCAGGGGTGGCCGCGCCAAGCTGCAGAAGCTCACTCGGCTGGAGGAGCGCGTGTGTGTGCTCATGGGAGCCCGTGTGATCGTCCCCACAGCGTGCGGAGTATCCGACCCTCCACTGCCCGGCAATGGTAAGGACCTCGCCTTTTGGCCCTCTCGCGTCGCACTGGCCCATCCGAGCTACCTCCTTTGCCACTGTCCCACCAATGCGCTGAATGCCACCAGTCCTAACTCCCTCGCTGACGCCGTCTCCTCACTCTGAAGCTACTCTTGTGCATTCCTGCTTTCAGCTGGTGACGACCAGGACCCTGAAGCTGCCAGTGACAGCACCTCCGAGCAGGAGGAGGAGGAGGAGCAAGCCGGACCATCGGGGGAACAGTCACGTCCCGCAGGAGAGGAGGAAATGCTTGACACCTCCTCACTGGACGAGTGCCTGGAGGAACTGTCGCAGGGCAATGCAGCTTCTGGGACCAGTGGCGTCCAGCCACCCAGGAGCCGTGCGCGTGGCCCGCGGCCTTCCCCCCAAAGGGGGGAAGGATCAGAGGGGAGTGCTGCTGATCGGCACACTCGCCGCCACCAACGTGGCAAGGGTCCCTTAGTTCGGCCCCCTCCTCCCCAGCGGGAGAGTCGCGACTCCAGTCCGGACACCTTCACCTCGGAGGAGGTGCGGAAGCTGGATAAGATGGCCGAGGATTCGGACCGGCGCCACACGAAGCTCATGAGCGTGGTGGGGCGCATGCCTGAGGCCATCGAGTCGTTGGCGACCAGTGTGCGCGAGTTCGGGGCAGCAACTGCCGCGAGTGGCCGCATGCTGACTGATGCCGTCAAGACCCTGGCGGATGTGATGCGCGCGCACACCAGGACAACAGGGGCACTCACTGCTGCCACACGCGCTGTCTCAGGCAGGCATCGCCAGGGCAGCCGCCGCGCTGGACCATCCCAGCAAGCCGCCTCTCGGCTGATTGTTGCGGATCCTGCAGTGCGGGCCCGGCCGAGTGCCACCGTGCCACAGCACCAGCCAGCGCATCCCAGACGCCAGCTGGCCCACATTGCGCCATCCGTCGCCGCCATTCCCCCACTGGGGCGTCAAGGGCAAGCGGCTGCAGCTGATGGTGGCCAGGCTCAGGTGCGCCACTCAGCAGACGGCCCCTCGAGGCCCAAACGCCGTGTAGGCCGCCCCCCAGCGGCATCTGGCGGAAGGGCATCTGAGCCTCAGGCACCTTCCCCCAGCCTCGCAGCAGCCACTGGGCAGAGCTTGCGAAGGAGCAGCAGGCCGGGCAGGGGAGGCAAAAGGCTGGGCAAGGTCTCGCCCTCGCGGGCCACTCAGTAGAGGGTGTGGCCAGCTTTCCTTTTATATGGCGGTGGCCATCTTTATTTTGCCCATGGTTGTGTTGTTGGAGGGCTTATTTTTTGCGTTAGGCCGACGTTGAGGCCCGGTTTGAAGAAAGGTGGAGTGACTCCTCCCCAGTTTGTGGGAGTGAGTCGTTTGTTGGGCTTTTTGTGGGGCCCGTTTATTGTTTTTGGGGATTCATGTGGGAAGGGCTTTTCATTTTTGTGTAATAAAAAATTATCTTTATTTATGCAGTCTCCATGGTTGTTCTTCTTAGTGTTTGTTGGCTTCGCCGGCTGAGGGCTTGCGGAGCGGCTGCATTCATCTTCCCTCATGGCCCCTGGCCATTCCCTGACAGGGGGCTTAGAAGTACCGTGTAATAAGGTGGCGTCGTGCGGCCCTTGGCCCTGGTCGCTCCCTCCTGGGAACGTACTCCTGCTCCTCCTCCTCCTCCTCCTCATGCTCCTCCTGCTCCTCCTCCTGAGGTGCTGGTCCAACGTCAGGTGGCAGTGCCTGAGTCCTGCGGATAGCCAGGTTGTGTAGCATGCAGCAAACCACCACAAATTGGGAGACCCGGTCCGGCGAATACTGGAGAGCTCCTCCGGAGCGATCAAGGCAGCGGAACCGCTGCTTGAGGACCCCAATAGTTAGCTCGATGATGTTGCGGGTGGTTTGATGGCTCTCGTTGTAGGCCTCTTCAGCAGCGGTCCTGGGCGCGCGGAGCGGGGTCATGAGCCAGGTGCACAAAGGATAGCCTTTGTCCCCGAGTAGCCATCCTCTTGGGGGAGGCTGTGCCTGGAACATGTCATGCACAGTACTCTGCCGCAGGATAAAGGCATCGTGGCTGCTGCCTGGGAAGCTGGCATTGACTGCCATGATGCGCTGCTTGTGGTCACAGACCAGCTGCACATTCAGAGAATGGTAGCCCTTCCTGTTGTGATACTGCTCGCCATGCTCCAGAGGGGCCCGCAAAGCCACATGCGTACAGTCAATGGCGCCCTGCACCAAGGGGAATTCCCCAAGTCTGGAAAATCCCAATGCGCGCTGATGCTGGCTCTCCAGGGCCATGGGGAAGGAGATGAATTGGCTTCTCCTTCTGAACAGTGCTTCGGTCACCTGGCGGATGCAGCGATGCGCGCCATACTGGGAGATGTTTGCTATGTCCCCAGCAGCGTATTGGAAGGAGCCGGTGGCATAGAAGTTCAATGCCACCGTCACCTTCACTTCCACCGACAGAGACGTCCTGCACCTGAGCTTTGGCCGCAGATCTCGGCGAAGCAGGTGGCAGATCTCTGCAATCACCTCCTTTCGGAATCGGAGCCTTTTAACACATCGCGCGGCACTCATGTTTAGGTAGGAGCGCTGCTGGCGGTATAGCCTGACTGGGTAAGGCCTACGTGGCTGACGCCTGTAGCCCCCTCTGCCTCTAGCCAGGGCTGCCCCTCTCACAATGCGTCTGCGAGCCCTACGGACATGGAGCTGCAGCTCCGCGTTGGCACCCCATGCAACCCCCATCAAATCCTGGCAAACACTCAAATTTCCAAAAGGCCACTTGCAGCGCTCTGGCCTGAGTCCAAAAATACCTGAGCTCTTGCTGCTTGAAACCAGTTAGCTATCCTCCTTGTTGTGTCTCCAGAAATGCGTTGCACAAGAGTGTTTTCTGAAAAAAGGCTGGCCTTTATACTGGAGAGCACGTCCCCTTTAATTTGCGCCCCCCGGGGCCCGCGCTGGTTGTGCTGCGTTCCTTTTTCCAAACGCTCCGGCCGCCAGCCGCACAATGGGGCGGTCCGACTGAAGTTTGGAATCGGGGCGCACAAAGGGCGTTGCACGAGGATGTGACGTCATTTTCTGCGCGCGCATCCGGGCGGGCGCTAAACTTTGCGCCGGCGCTAACGGGCAACTTAATTTGGGGCGGGGCGCAAACTGCGCTGCGCACGGGCGCTACACGCATGGCGCCCGAAAATCACTTCTCTTAAGGCGCTAACTGCTGGCGCTATCAACTGAAAATCTAGCCCTTAATCCCATTCCCCTGCCCTCTCTCCATACTTTTACAAATAAAAGCTACTTCAAATATTTATCTGGTTCCTTTTTAAAATACTTTATTGTCATTTGATTCTTTTTATCTCTGGAGTTTGCTGTGCATCAGTACCTAAAAAGAGACATTTCTGAATAATTATCTTTAAGACACATTGGCCTAGAAATTCAGTTGTTTGCGCCAGCCGCTAGCACCTTAGGAGGAGGAGATGTTGGGCGCTAGGCGGCTAGCGGCCGGGCGCAGTGCGATCTGCGCCTCTCCCCAACTTCAGTAAATATTTAGCGGCGGCGCAAAGCCTTTGCGCGCGCTCAGCTGCGCGCGCAGATCCTGAGGTCATTTCATCGTGCAACGCCCTTTGTTCGCCCCAAACCGGAAATTCAGTGGCGCCACCCTATTGTGCGCCTGGCGCCCCTAGCGACTGGTAGAGGGGAACGGTTCTCAGTCGATGCGGGGTGCGGGGGGCGCAAATTAAAGGACACTCCTCCTGCAGGAGAAAAGGCAGCCATTTTGCAACACTCCTTCTTTGTGAGAGACGGATCTTTGCAGAGAGACAAAGGTAGAGAGCTTTCTGGTTTGGCTCAACACTCGCACAGGTACTTGTGGCTTCAGGCCACAGCTTTGCACTTGTCTTTAACTTCAGAGCCATAGCATTGATTGGAAACATATAATGGGGGCTGCAATGGGTGCAAACGTTGGCCTTCTCCATAGTCCTGGGCGTTGTACAGATGAAGCAGCAGTGCTCAGGCCTTGCTTCAGGGCTGCAGTGTGCAGGGCGTGGCAGGCAAACAAATCCACCCTCCCCCTTTAAGAGCTCACCGGCGCCAGAGTGTCTGCCGTCAATCAGCAACTCGCCGCACCTGCGCTGCGCCCGCCCTCGGGGGTATCGCCCCGGGCCGCCGGCTTAGCGCCTAATGATAGTCGTGCATCGCCTGTTTTAGCGCAGCAGCAACCTCTTGGGGTGATGCGACTGAATATCGGCGAAGGTGGCGCGAACTTGCGCCGGGCGCAAACTTTAGCGGCCGCCCGACTGTAGCGCCCCAAACGTGGCTATACTGAATTTCTAGGCCATTATCGCTATACGCCAGTTTGGGGCCCTGTTACTTCTGATATAACAGGTGTTTTTTACGACGCATTCGTGATAGAAGATTCATGTAAAACATTCCTGCTACTGCCCAAAACAGCATTGGGGAAAGTTTATTGCAGAGTACTTTGGTTATATTTCACTCAGAGTGCGGTTTCTTTTATCCAAATACTTTAATAGTTTTAGTTGACTGACAGGGACCTTATATCTGCATTTTCATTCTCTTATTATCTACTTTTCTTGTGTTATTTGTCAGAAAACCAGAGGAGCCCCTGGTCTTAACCTGGCACATAAACCTTTGATTAAAGAAAATTAAGAACCAAAGAAAGCATTGGAATTAGAAAATGCTATTAAACCTGCACCTTTTACAGACATTTACTTTTTCTTTTCATGGACTCTATTCCAACCATCTGCTGAGGGAAAGTTCTGCATGAATACTCTGACCCCTCCAAAGGTCATCCAAGTAAAACTTCAAAATATTCATCCAGCCTCATGTCTCCACTAGTCAAGTCTGGTTTGGTGACAGACATCATTCTAAACACCCTCCCTCCCACAATCACCTTCCACCTTCCCCACCTCCATCTCCGTATGTAGGGATGGAATTACCTCTCATGCCTGTTCCGACAAACCCAATCCCATTCCCAACCTGATAGATATCCAACTGCTTTTTGACGGTGACACACAATAATTGTTTCTGCTGGAATACTGTTCTGCATCCCATTCTGTGGGAAAGAAAAGTTTATTATAATTTCTAGCCTCAAATTATAATCCCCTACCCTTTAATTATGTGCTCATTAACTCATCCAATGGCAACCACAGAACATGGCTGCCACTTCAAAAACAAGCCAGAGTGGATTTGTGTTGCCTTCAGGGATGGTGCAGTGGCACTGCTGCCACCTCATTTTGCTGTGCTGCCGACTTCAGTTGTACCTTTGGCAATAAGGTCACAAAGTAACTGCTGTTTCAGAATCCCACCAAGGGTAACTGGTGTGGGAAGTGGAAAACTTCACACTGGTGCAGTATAGGGGGGTGATTTTGCCAGCCCTGGGGAGGCGGATATGGAGGCGGGACTGCTGGGAAAATGGCAGAATTTGGGGGCGGGTGCCCAAACCACCTCCATGCCATCTTCCTAGGAGGCGGGTAGCCGGCCCGTGCCGGATCCCGTCTCCTTGGAGGCGGGAAGGGATTAAAGCCCATGAACTGCCTATTGACAGGTAGTTAACAGGCAGAAAATAGGATTATCCCCTTTTTGCCCTCACAAGTGCGGGCTTCCCAAAGGCTCCAAAACCCACCAGGTCAGCAAGGTGAGTACTGGGTCTGCAGGGGTCGGGGGGGTGGGGTGCAAAAGTGTGCTGTGAAGGTAAATGATGGGTGCAAGAGTGGAGAGGTGAGTATCTGAGGTAAGTGCAAAGTGTTAGTAAAAGTGTACTTACCTTTGTTTCTTCCTGCAGGCTTCAGTCGGTGTGTATGCGGAGAGTCTCAGACCTCAGTGTTGCAGATGAGAGATGGCCGATGCATTCTCAGATGCAACAACCATCTCATTTCTGTAAAGGAAAGAAGTTTGATGAGGTCTTGAATTCATGGCAATTCATCTGTCAAAAATTTTTGACAGATGAAACATCATACGTTGATGTGCTCTGCAACTGGTTTCCCCTTAATTGGCCTGCTAAGCCCGCTGGGTGGGCGTAACAAGGTCAATCAAGGGAAATAGCGTGGGTTGGCCACAAATCGATGGAGGCGGGACATCGACCCGCCAAGCAGCAGTCCCGCCTCCAATGCGCCCCCATTCACAAAATTGCCCCCATGGCGCTCTTGGGTTTGTGATGGAGTAGCTACAGCTTTGGTCTCTGTCTAATGATTGCTGTGTCTGGGCTGGGAGTGATTGGCACTGACACTCGGTCACATGTGTCCAAAAGTTTCCATATTGACACATCATCAGTTTGAAGAACAAAAAGAATATTAATCGAGAAAAATAGTCTATTACATGTTAGTAATACAGTAAAAAAACATGTATAGAACAGTAATTGTGATTTACCATTTTTTTTCTATTTAACTGCAGAGGAGAGCTGAAAATGAACATTACTTTTTTTTAAACATTAGTTGTGTTTTCATTTCCCCACAAAACCCTGTAAAAATGCTGCAGTGCAGAGCTATTCATTAGTATGATTCTGCATCTGTTCTTCTGTTTTTGAATAATATATCTAATAAGCATCTGGTTTGAACTGGGTTATGTTTTTACGGTGAGCCAAGTACCTTTTTGAGTGTAGATTTCTGCTGCACTTGAAAAGAAAAATTAAATATGTTCTGAATAGATCTTTCAAAATGTATTTAGAGATTTGGAATGAGATTTTATTAATTAATGCAAAACATAAATGCTTTGAATACTGAATCCACTGTTATGTTGTGCCACACATGGATGTGGCACAAGAATCATAGTGCGGAGATGCCAAGTCTTACTTTGCTTCATCTTCACCACTTTCACTGAGATCAAGATAGTCATCTTGCAGTGAATCGCATTGTGTTGGCTCCAGGCTAAGAGCCACAACCCATAGAATACCCCCTAAAACCAGTGCAGTCCACGATGTCACATCATGTTGTACATTAGAGTTTGTCATAGTCATAGAGTCATAGGGCTCGATTTTGCCATTGGGGGCGGGCTGGGGCGTGTCAGGTGATTTTTGTGTTGGGACCCCGACTCCGATGTAAAGTGGGAAAAAAGTGCAATTTTGCCCTAATTGGGCACTTGATTTCCAGCGTGTGGGAACCCCTGGCCCAATGAGTCTTTTCATATAGAAGGTCGCCTCCGATGATGTCATCAATGCTGCTGGATTTAAGGCCTGCAAGCAGCCTTGCTTCTTCAGGAGACTTTAAACTTTATGCCCATTGTTGTAATCGCTTCATTCAGCAACTAGGCCAAAGTGTGCTCCAAGGTTCGATGAGGCCTCCCTCCAAGCTCTGGTAGAGGGAGCAAGATCAAATAAGGAGGTGCTCTTCCCTTCCTCAGGGAGGAAAAAGCCTCCCCAGCAGTCTAAAGCTGTGTAGATGCAAATGGCCCAGAAGGTCAACTCAATCTCTATGTGCCGCAGAACGTGGCTGCAGTGCAGGAAGAGGTTTCATGACCTTCTCCGCACAGGAAAAGTGAGTATGACTTTCCCATCACCCTCAATCTGATCCCCATTGCCTCTCCTCACCAGCACTCTGCTTTGCCAACCTCTTCCTCCACATCCCACTTGACACTTACATCCCTGCACCATTACCCATTCCCTCTCTCTCTATGGTCACATTCACTTAACTATTCTACCATGCAGCCCTCACACGCCCTATCACTGTGATGCAATGACAACAACTTACAACACACAGGGAAGGCCCTTTATCTCCTGCTAAGCATCAATGCTATGGATTCTCTACACTCACTCCTTCATTCTCACTCAAACTCCACTTGTGTCCCTCATTGCAGGAAAAGACAGCCCACAATAAGAGGGAAAGATCGAGGACAGGAGGAGGGCCACCCTCAGTAGCCCAGCTCACCACCTCGGAGAAGGCGGCCCTGGAAATCGCCGGTGTCGAGGAAGATTCACAAGTGGGGGATGGACAGATGGGCTCATCACAGCAAGCTGGTGACAGAATAGTTTGGCATCTCTCATTGACATTGCATGAGTGACTGATAATGATTCTGATGCTCTAACAGATTGACTTATGGTCATCTGTATAGTAATCTGGGATGTTATGATTAAGGTTATCCACCAGGTGATGCTGTAGCCAATGCTGCTGCTAAGGTCAGAGGTTTGCTTCCTGTCAAGGTCAGCAAAGGTGCAATGCCTGGATGCAAGCCTGCCTGGTTGTTTCGCAGTCGTTTAATAAAGTACTCTTATTAATCCTAATACCTCACCTCTTCGAGTCCTTGTCTTACTACATGGATTTGTCACATTTGGTGACAAGGCAACTAAAGGACCCTGCATAAAGAAGAAAAGTCTGCCAGGATGTTTAAACAACAAAATTACGAGCTACGGTTAGCTACCAGCTGGAAGAGAGCATGGCTGCCACAGTAGGAACGGTTTCCGCTTTTGATAGTCAAGCACAAACCTGGGAGGAATACTGTGAAGTGTTGGGTTATTTTTTCAAAGCAAATGAAATAAATTATGCCGGAAAAAGGAAAGCCATTCTGCTTAGTTCAGTGGGAAGCCAAACCTACAGTTTGATGAAGAATCTGCTCAGTCCTGAAAAGCCTGGAGACAAATCATTTGTTGAATTAGTGGCCTTGCTAAAAGAACATTTCAACCCTAAGCCTAGTGAGATTGTACAGCGGTTCAAGCTTAATTCAAGGAACAGGAAAGAGGAAGAGAGTGTAATGGACTATGTAGCGGTGTTGCGTAAATTAGCACAAGATTGCAATAATGGGAACAACCTGAAGGAAATGCTGAGAGATAGGCTAGTTTGCGGAATAATGGATGACCGAATGCAACGCAGATTATTATCCGAGACTGGGCTTACTTATGAAGAAGCATTGGAACTTGCTCAAGCCATAGAGACAGTGAACTGAGATGTAAAAGAAATACAGGGTTCAAACAGGGCTAATGCTACGCAAGTTGCAGGTCAGGTTGTTGTGCACAAGTTGAACATGCGTCAGAAACCACAACGTGAGCATGTGAAGGCATGTTATAGATGCAAGGGCGATCACCTGGCGAGTGAATGCCGGTTTCTGGAGGAAAAGTGCTACAAGTGTGGGAAACAAGGACACATAAAATGAGCTTGCAGAGCAAAATCACCTGTGGAGGAATCCAAACCAAAAGGGGGAGGACAGCAAAACCAAGGGAGAGAAGTGAAAAAACATGGAGCACACCACATCAGTGGGGAAGCTGAGGAAGAAGAGGATATGTTCATAATGTATAGCATGTTAGAGAACATTCCAAAAGTGGCTCCTATCACATTGCAACTGACAGTAAATGACTCTAAGGTGAACTTTGAAGTGGATACAGGGTGCGGCGTGACCATAATGAACAAGGCAGAGTACTCAAAATTGTGGAACCATGCAAAAGTTCCAGAGTTAAAGCCTTGCTCCCTGCATCTTAAAACATATATAGGTGAACGAGTAGTGACATTAGGTACAGCTAATGTAACTGTGCAACACAGGGACACAGTGGAACAGCTACCTGTAGTTATAGTATCGGGTACCGGACCAAACCTGTTAGGTCGGGGCTGGATAAAAGAACTTAAATTAGACTGGGGAGCACTACATCAAATAGATGCGGGCAAACAGTTGACTTTGCAAGAAGGGTTGAGTGAACATGAGAATGTGTTCAAGGAGGAACTTGGCACATTTAATGGCCCCCCAGCTAAGATTTATGTAGACAAGGAGGCACCGCCAATGTTTTTTAAACAACGACCTGTGCCTTATGCCATGAAGCCAAAGGTAGAGGCTGAGCTTGACCATCTATTGAGAGAGAACATACTGGAGTCAGTGAAATGTTCGGAATGGGCAGCTCCCATAGTACCTGTTTTAAAAC
This sequence comes from Somniosus microcephalus, assembly GCF_052327205.1. Lineage (NCBI taxonomy): Eukaryota > Metazoa > Chordata > Chondrichthyes > Squaliformes > Somniosidae > Somniosus > Somniosus microcephalus. Next base: position 19,871,035 of record NC_140999.1, read on the forward strand.
CGGACAATTCGGTAAGACTCTGTGGAGACTACAAATTGACAGTCAATCGGGTGTCCAAACTAGAGCAGTATCCGATTCCCAAAACAGAGGATCTCTTTGCAAACCTGGCTGGAGGAAAGAAATTCACAAAGTTGGATATGAGTCATGCCTACTTGCAGATTACACTGGATGACGAATCAAAGAAGTATGTCACCATAAATACACACAAGGGCTTGTTTACATATAACCGCTTACCGTTTGGTGTCTCATCTAGTCCAGCTATCTTACAGAGGACAATCGAAGGGGTACTGCAAGGGATTCCACATGTTTCCATCTATCTGGATGACATTCTGGTGACGGGAAGAACCGACCAGGAGCATCTGAGCACTCTGAGAGAGGTACTACAGAGATTGGAGAGGGCAGGGTTCCGGCTCAAGAGGAGTAAGTGCACTTTCCTGGGGAATGAGGCAGTGTTCCTGGGACACAGAGTGGATGCCACTGGGCTCCATCCACTCAAGGAGAAGGTACAAGCACTGCAGGATGCCCCTGCTCCTACAAATGTGGCTGAGTTACAAGCTTACCTGGGACTGCTGAACTATTATAACAGGTTTTTACCAAACTTGTCAACTGTGTTAGCACCTCTTCACAAACTACTGCGCAAGGAGACACAGTGGCAGTGGGGAGAGGAGCAGGGGGTTTCATTTGAATAGTCCAAGAAACTGATGCTGTCGTCGGATGTGCTGGTTCACTACAATGCAGAGAAAGGCATCATTCTCTCTTGTGACGCTTCACCTTATGGGTGGGGGCAATTCTTTCACACTGCATGGAAGATGGAACTGAAAGACCAATAGGGTTTATGTCCTGAACTCTAACACCAGTGGAAAAAAACTATTCCCAGTTAAACAAAGAGGGGTTAGCAGTAATGTTTGGGTTACAGAGGTTCCACAAGTACATATATGGCAGGAAGTTCACCATATGCACCGATCATAAACCTCTTCTCTCTCTTTTCAATGAAATGAAAGCAGTTCCACAGGTGGTGTCACCCTGGATCCAGAGGTGGGCAGTGATGTTGAGAGCATATGAGTATGTCATCGTCTACAAGGCGGGCAAGTACCATGTGAATGCAGATGCCTTGAGCCGTCTTCCACTGCCAGGCACACCTATCCGTGCAGCTCCAGAGGACAGAGTTTTGATGTTGGAGGACACTGACACGGCACTTGTGGCTGCAGAACAAGTAAGAACATGGACAGGTAAAGATCCAGTACTGTCTAGAGTTTGAGAATATGTGGTAAGGGGATGGCCACAGCATCCGGAAGGGGCTGACTTCACACCCTACAGTGTCAGGAAAACAGAGCTGAGTGTGCAGGATGGTTGTGTGTTGTGGGGAGCACGAGTGATTATTCCACAGCCAGCAAGACAGTCTATCCTAGAGCAACTACATCAGTGTCATCCTGGGGTCTCGCGTATGAAAGCCTTGGCTAGGAGTTACTTGTGGTGGCCAAAGCTAGATGAGGAGATAGAAAATCTAGTCAAGACATGCAGCACTTGTCAGGAACACCGGAAGGCACCAGCAGCGGCTCCTCTCCACCCCTGGGAGTGGCCGGATAAACCATGGAGAAGATTGCACTTAGATTATGCGGGTCCATTCATGGGGAAGATGTTCCTCATAATCATTGATGCACATTCCAAACGGATGGATGTTTATCCTGTAATTTCTGCTTCCGCCACTACTACTATAGACTACCTGCGTCGGAGCTTCAGTAATCAAGGGCTACCGGAGATCGTGGTGAGTGACAACGCCACTTGTTTTGTGAGTACAGAGACAAAAGTGTTCTTGAAAAAAAATGGCATAGTGCAGGTGACCTCGGCTCCATATCATCCGTCCTCGAATGGACTTGCAGAGAGAGCCATACAAACACTTAAGGAGATGATGAAAAAAAGTGCAGAAGGGAGTTTAGCAGCCAAAGTGTCACGGGTTCTGTTCAGCTACAGACTAACACCTCAATCCACCACAGGACTCTCTCCTGCTGAGATGTTATTAGGTCGTAGACTACGCTCCACTCTTGACCTTGTCCACCCAGACCTAAAAAGGAAAATGGAAAACAGACAAAACAAACAAAAAGAGAACCATGACAAAAGAACAAAGAGCCGATGTTTTGGAGAAGGAGATGCAGTCCTTACCAGGAATTTCAGTTATGGACCAAAGTGGATTCCTGGCTTCATCGACTCAATGACAGGTCCAGTATCATGCAAGGTCATGTTGGGTGATGGTAGGGTAGTACGCAGACATGTAGATCAGATACTTCCCAGACAAGGGGAAATTGAAATGAAGGTTCCAGATGCAATGACCAAAGACAGGGTTGCCCCCAGTTATCCACGTGCATCTGTGGTGCCACCACCAGGGACGGAGACAATTCCACAGGAACCTATTCGTCAAGAGGAAACCATCGTTGCAGAGTCAGATACTCTGAGCACTGCTCAGTAGCAGCTGGTGGCTTCACCACAAACAATCAGGGACTTTACTGTTAGACGTTCACAAAGGACTCGCAAGCCACCAGAGAGATTGATACTGAACTGTTAGATTCGTCAAGTATGGAACATGTTGAATGGAGACTCCTTATGTGACTCTCAGGAATGGTTGTTTGTTAAGAAATTCATACTGAAATCTTAAGGGGGGAGGGATATAGTAATCTGGGATGTTATGATTAAGGTTATCCACCAGGTGGTGCTGTAGCCAATGCTGCTGCTAAGGTCAGAGGTTTGCTTCCTGTTAAGGTCAGAGGTTTGCTTCCTGTCAAGGTCAGCAAAGGTGCAATGCCTGGATGCAAGCCTGCCTGGTTGTTTCGCAGTCGTTTAATAAAGTACTCTTATTAATCCTCATACCTCGCCTCTTCGAGTCCTTGTCTCACTACATGGATTTATCACAATCTGCACAATTCAATGTGCATGCAGCCTTTACCTCACATCTCCAACTCTTTCCTTTACTCCCCTACAGGACCATCAACAGCCCCCATCCCCACTGTCCAGGAGGAACAACCTGAGCCTCAAGACTCCTCAGAGGAAGCTGCAACCTCTGAGGGCACAGCATCAGCAGAATTCAGCGCATCCAGCACCAGCGCAGACACTCGCACTTCGGTGGGACCTTTGCGAGATAGAGTAGTGTTGTCACCTGGTGTATCACAGCTCAGAAGTGAGCATCAGCAGATGGTGGAGTAGGACTTCCAGTGCAGAAATGGGTCCTCATGGCCCCCCTGAAGTGCAGCAAGGTGTTGTCAAGCCACTTGCTAACTCTGAAGTGGGGCTGACCCATGAGAGGGATATTGGTGACATGACAACAAGGAGGTGGGGGCTTCTCTCCAAGCGCTCACACGACCATGTCACTGCAAAGCCCTCGGTCAGAGCCCCACCAGAGCCCTCACCCAACTGAGATGGGCGTCTCAGCCCCTGCACAGCCGCAGGAGCAGCAGACTGTTGCCGAGCCCTCACAGGCTCGCAACCCCAGAGGACGCCCGCCAAAGGTGTTGAGACAGGAGCAGCAAGTAAGTGAGCAAAGGGCCTCCACATCTGCTGAAGTCACAGGGGAAGCACCACATAGGAGCACGTGTAAGAGGAAGATAAAGCACAAGTAGTCACAAGGGTAGTCACTTGGGTGTTCTGTTGTATTGTTTTTTGACAAGCCATCCTTGTAATGTGATGATAAACAGATTTGATGGCAAACTGTTGAAGTTGTGGCCTGTGTCATCTCGCATATGGGACTTCCACATTGAGGGCTTAGGGCGACTTGCAATTGTCAGTATGGTGGTCAGAGTGATAGGAATCCGCAGGTTCTTGTCCATTGTCGATGCTCTGGTAAGAAGGTGCGAGGCAAAAGCGTTTGATTGTGCAGGCGAAGCAAATCTGGCCAACATGAGTGCGTCCCTTGCATCCTGGGTAGCAATGTGGTCGTGCGCTGGCGCCTTCTGGCCTGTGCAGCTTCAGGTGGGTTAACAGCAGCTTGGCGCTTCTGTTGTTGCTGCTGCTGTTGGTGCTGCTGTTGTTCATGGTTCTGCTGCTGCCGTGGCTGGTCTTCATCCGAATCTGTTGTCCAGGAGGAAAGGAAATAAATGGATCCCATGCTTCTGGTATGTGCCTCAGTTGAGGAAGCGCTCAGTCAAGGTGGGTAGAGAGGTTTCTCAGGAGGTCACACTGGAGATGGGTGTCAGGCTCCAAACTTCCACTACAATGGGTATGCCTGCTAAAAGTTCCTCCAGACCTGAGACAACAAAGTTCAGCCACCTGCAAATGATCATGGATGAAAACTCCTTTTTAATGGTGGAGCTGCAGCTGTTAGTAAGCAATCCACTTGTGAGGCCGCCAGGATTCACTGGCGTGTTCCAGAGGAGATGTGCAGGACGGGGGAAATGTGTTAAAATCAGAAAGGCCTCTCAATATGGGATTATAGAGGCAATTAACTGATTGTTAAGGGCCTTAAGGGCCTATCCCACCTCTTGGAGGCGGGATGGAAACGGGGTCTGAAACCCCGATTCTGGGAAAATTGCTCGGAGGCGGGCTGGAGGCGGGATCGGAGCCGCCCAACATTTTTTGCGAATTTAACACCTCACACGCCTTCAATCACGCCTCCTTGGGCCTGGCAAAATCAAGCCCATAGAATCATAACGGCACAGAAGAAGGCCATTCGGCCCATCGAGCCCGCACCGGCTCTCTGTAGAGCAATCCAGTCAGTCCCTTTCCCCCTAGCCTTGCAAGTTTATTTCCCTCAAGTGCCTTTCCAGTCTCCCCTTGAAAATGTTGAGGGCTCGATTTTCATTGAGCCGTGGAGTCGGGTTTGGAGGCGTGCGGGGGGTTAAAATTGCAAAAACTGGCGGGCGGGACCCCCACCTGGTTCCCGACTCTGAGCAATTTTAACTCAGGCGTGTCTGATGGTCCCGACTCTGTCCAGCATCCAACAGGTGGGACTGGTCTTTAAGGCCCTTAATTACCACTAAATGGCCTCTTTAATGCTATTTTAACAGGCTCTTGCAACTTTAACCCTTTTCCCACGTGAAACACGCCTGGTGGGAATCACGAACGTGAAAGCTGGCGGGAGCACTATTGGCTTGCTGACTATCAACAGCAGGTCAACCGTTAAAGAGGAGATTTGATCAGCCATCATTTGCAGGTGGCAGGACTTTGTGGTCTCAGGTCTGGGGCAACTTTTACAAGGCTTAACCACACCTGCGGGAGGTTGGAGCCTCACACCCATCTCCAGTGTGGCCTCCTGGGAAACCCCTCTTGCCAACTTCACTCAGCGCTTCCTCAACGGAGGCATATTCCAGAAGCATGGGAGCCATTTATTTCCTTCCCATCTGGGCATTAGAGGAGTTCGAGCACCAGCCGCGGCACCACAGAACCAGGAACAACAGCAGCACCAGCAACAGCAGCAGCAGCAGGAACACCAGCCTGCTGCTCACCCACCTGAGGCTGCACAGGCCAGAAGGGGCCAGCACCTGGAAGCCCGTCGGCGCAGGAGATACCCACCAAACAGGGTCTACAGACGCAGGGTCAGCTATCTCAACATGTCTGAGCAGCAGTGCCAAAGGCGGCTCCGACTTTCGCGAGGGGTAGTGACTGACATCTGCACAATGCTACAGCAAGACCTGCTGCCCAGAGGACCAGGTGGACAAGCATTACCAGTGGCCGTCAAAGTCACCACCGCACTCAACTTTTTTGCCTCAGGCTCATTCCAGGGATCAGCAGCAGACATCAGCGGCATCTCCCAGGCAGCCGCACACACTTGCATCATGCAGGTAACCGATGCCCTCTTTGCCCTCGCGCACAATCACATCTATTTCACCAAGGATTGAGCAAGTGTCACGGCGTGAGCGGTTGGATTAGCTCATCTGGCAGGCTTTCCAAGGGTGCAGGGCATCATTGCCTGCACACATGTGGCCCTTAGGGCACCCCATCGCAATCCAGGTATTTTTGTCAACCGCAAGGGCTTCCACTCCCTCAACGTTCAGCTGGTGTGTGACCACAAGAAGGAGATTTTGCATGTTTGTGCCATGTACCCTGGCAGTTGCCATGACTCCTTCATACTGTGCCAGTCTAGTGTGCCTCCGCTATTCAGTCTGCCAGACCAACTTAACGGATGGCTACTTGGAGACAAGGGCTATCCCCTGAGGACGTGGCTGTTGACGCCATTGAGGAGGCCAGCCAACGAAGCTGAGGAGCGCTACAACTCCAACCACATTTCCACAGATCCATTATCGAACAAACCATCGGTTTGCTGAAGATGCGCTTCAGATGCCTGGATAGATCAGGTGGAGCCCTGCAGTACTCAGCAGCCAGGGTCTCTAGAATCATCGTGGTTTGCTGTACACTTCACAACATGGCACAGCGTCGTGGCTTGCAGAGTCCTGAGGCCCAAGTGGCTCGTCACATATCCTCCTCAGATGAGGAGGAGGAGGAGTGCGAAAACGAACATCTTGCAGAGGCCCATCAACCAGCGGCAGCATTACGCGAGAACATTGCTGCCCGTGATGCAAGGAACGCACTCATCCTGGCAGATTTGCTTAGCCTAGTCAATCAAACACTTTTGCCTCGCAGCTTCTTACCTGAGCATCGACAATGGCCAAGACCCTGCGGATTCCTAGCTATGTGACCAGCATACTGACAATTGCAAGTAATCCTAAGCCCTCAATGTGAAAGTCCAATTCGTGAAATGACACACGCCACAACTACAGCAGTAGCCATCAGATTTTTTATTAACATTATTAACCTGATGGCTTTTTCTAACAATACATCAAATTTCACCCAAGTGACTACCCTTGTGACTATTTGTGCTTTATTTTCTTCTTACGCATGCTCCTACATAATGGTTCCCCTGTGGCTTCAGCAGATGTGGAGGCCCCCTGCTCACTTTGCTGCTGCTCCTGTCTCGACACCTTTGGCGAGCGTCCTCTGGGGTTGCGAGCCTGTGAGGGTTCGTCAACAGTCTGCTGCTCCTACGGCTGTGCAGGGGTTGAGACATCTATCTCACTTGGGTGTGGACTCCAGTGGGGCTCTGACCGAGGGGCCTGCACTGGCATGGCAGTGTGAGCGCTTGGAGAGGAACCCCACTTTCTTGAGGTCTGCCACCAACCTCCCTCTCATAGGTCAGGTCCCCCTCAGCGCCTGCAAGTGGCTGGAGAGCACCTTGCTGCACATCAGGGGGGCCATGGGGACCCGTATCTGCAATGGCAGTCCTACTCAGAAGGACTTCCATGAAGGTCTGGTTTCTCTGTTCAATAGATGCCCATCGCTCCTCAAGAGATGTCATTCTATTCTGAACAATGACCATGTTTTCCATACCCTGGCGACTAAGCTCCTCCATGGCCATAGCCCTCCTCTCCTCTACTGTAGCCATCCTCTCCTGTACGGTAGCCAGCCTTACCACGGAGATAGCAATCGTTTCCACAGAGGTAGCCGTCCTTTCAGTGTTGATGCGTTCATGTGCCAATGACTCCACAAAGGCTCTGCTCATGTTCGCTATGGACTCCTCCATTCGCTCCACACTTGCAGCGACCCTAGAGACAAAACTGCCAGAGACTCCTGCATTTGTGCCTGGAGTTCCATCACCTCTGATCTTATGGATGGACCCAGAGGCAGAGGGTCGACAAGCTGCTGAGCCGAGCTGGCAGAGTCCTGCGCCCTCCGACTAGGACTCTCCACTGCTGTCCCTATCTCCACAATCTGCTGATGCTCACTTGTGAGCTGTGATACACCAGGTGACAACACTGCACTATCTCGCGAAGATACCACCGAAGTGTGAGTGTCTGCACTGGTGCTGGGTGCGTTGAATTCTGCTGACGCTGCGTCCTCAGAGGTTGCAGCTTCCTCTGGGGAGTCTGGCTGCTCAGCCTCTTCTTCCTGGCTAGGGGGGACGGATGCTTGTGATGGTCCTGTGGGGGAGTAAAGGAAAGAGTCAGAGATGTGATGCAAAGGCTACATGCACATAGATTTTTGCAGATGCTCATAAATGCATCTGTTACAGCTTCACAATCATTATCAGCGACACATGCAATGTCAAAGAGAGAGATGGGAAACTTTTCAGTCACCAGCTTGCTGTGTTGCATCCGTCTGTCCGTCCCCCACGCGCGAATCATCCTCAATGCCGATGATTTCCAGGGCGGCCTCCTCTCAGGGGGTCAGGTGGGCTATTGAGGGTGGCCCTCCTCCTGTCCTCTCTCGCTCTCTCTTGTTGTGAGCTCTCTTTTCCTGCAATGAGGGAGACAAGTGGAGGTTGAGTGAGAATGAAGGAGTGAGTGTAGAGATTGCATAGCATAGATACTTAGAAGGAGACAAAGATGGAGTGAGGTTGCAAGACCAAGGGCTCTCCCTCCCTGTGTGTTGTCAGTTGTGTTCAAAGCATCAGAGTGATGGGGAGTGTGAGAGCTGCATGATCGAATAGTTCTGTGAATGTGAGCATAGAGAGAGAGGGAATGGGTAAGGGTGCATGGATGTCAGTGTCAAGTAGGATGTGGAGGAAGAGATTGCTAAAGCTGAGTGCTGGTGAGGAAAGGCAATGGGGATCAGGTGCAAATGAGTTCACTCGGGACTTGGCAGGTGGAGCACGGGAAGAGCCAAGAAAGCACAAGGGAATGTGGTAGAATTCATTTTGGAATGGGAAATCGCCACATTTTGCTGCCAAAAAAGCATCACTGGCCTCAATCACTCACTTTTCCAGTGCGCTGAAGGTCATGAAATCTTTTCGTGCACTGTATCCAGGTTCTGCGGGTGACTCCCAAGGAGTTGACCTCCTCAGCCACCTGCATCCACACAGCCTTGGTCTGAGTGGGAGACCTCTTCCTCCCTGATGAAGGGAACAGGACCTCCCTGTTGGCCCTAGCCCCATCCACCAATGCCTGCAGTGCCGCCTTGTCAAAGCGAGGAGCTGCTCTTGCCCTCCCACTTGTCATCTTTCCTGCAGGTCCCTCTGACACCAAATGGAGAAAGTTTGGAAGGCTGCAGAAGAAGCAAGGCTTGCTGTGGACCTTAAATGCAGCAGCAATGATGACGTCATCGGAGGGGACTTTCAGCCATGAAAAACCCATTTGCAAAGGCTTCCCACACGTTGGAAATCAATTGGCCACTTAAGTTAAAATTGCATCAATCTCCCACATCTATTTAGGTTCGTGTGGGAAACACAAAATTCGGAAAACACGACACCATCCCGCATCTGAGTTAAAATCTCCCCGAGTGTCTCCGCTTCCACCACTTCAGTCGGCAGCGAATTCCAGGTCCACACCACTCGCTGTGTAAAAATGTTTTTCCTCACGTCCCCCCTGTATCTCTTGCCCAAAACCTTAAATCTGTGTCCACTAGTCCTTGTACCATCAATTAGTGGGAACAGCCTTTCCCCGTCTAGCCTATCCAAACCCGTCATAATCTTGTACACCTCTATCAAATCACCCCTCAACCTCCTTTGCTCTAATGAAAACAAATCCAGCTTCTCCAACCTGTCCTTGTAGCTAAGATCCCCCATCCCCGGAACCATTCTGGTAAAGCTCCTCTGCAGCCTCTCAAGGGCCTTCACATCCTTCCTAAAGTGTGATGGCCAGAACTGGACGCAATACTCCAGTTGTGGCCTAACCAGCGCTTTATAAAGGTTCAGCATAACTTCTCTACTTTTGTACTCAATACCTTTATTTATGAAGCCTAAGATCCCATATGCTTTGTTAACCACTCTCTCAATATGTCCTACCACCTTCAGGGGCCTATGCACATTAACTCCCAGGTCCCCGCTGTCCCAGCACACTCTAAAACCGTGCCATTAAGTGTATATTGCCTCTCCCTGTTCCTTCTGCCAAAATGCATCATCTCACACTTCTCTGTATTAAATTCCATCTGTCACTTGTCTGCCCATTCTGCTAGCCTTTCTATGTCCTGTTGCAGTCGATTGATATCAGCATCATTGTTTGCCACACCCCCGAATTTGGTGTCATCGGCAAATTTAGAAATTCTACTCTGTATTCCAATATCCAGGTCTTTTATATATATCAAAAAAAGCTGTGGCCCCAGCATTGACCCTATATCCTATGTATATCTTGTGAGGAGAATTGGGTCCCTCTGGGGGGTGGTGAGGGGTACGGGTGGAGTAGTTGATGGGCTGGCTGACCCCTGTAATAATGGTTGCCTAGGTTAATGAGCTGCACACATTTGGCAATCCTGCTTCTTCAAAAGCTTGGAACATCATTGTGCATGGATAAGCAATCATGCGATGTAAGGCACAGTGCATACATACATACTCCATGCATATGCAATGATTGCTCGGAGTGTCAGAGTACTCAATAATTGGACCAGCAACCCCAGGCCATTGTCGGTGTTATTTCAGTATATGATTGAGGCCAGTGATGCTTTTTTGGCAGCAAAATGTGGCGATTTCCCATTCCAAAATGAATTCTACCACATTCCCTTGTGCTTTCTTGGCTCTTCCCATGCTCCACCTGCCAAGTCCCGAGTGAACTCATTTGCACCTTATCACGATGAGGGCCAGTGGCGCTACAGCTCCAAGATTCCTGCTGTTACACTCACAATACACTCAGGGTAAGTTAGAATGAGAATTATACGGCACAGCTGTTGCTCGAATCAGCTGGCACAGGCGAAAGTGAGGAGTACATGAGCCTAAAGAGTGTGCTGTTTCAATCGCCATTTCTCCAGCTGGGAATATCTATTGTCACCAATCTGGAGTTGCTTCGATTAGGCACTTTACAGCCTTCACAGAATCACAGAAATCCCACAGTGCAGATAGAGGCCATTTCAGCCCATCGAGCCTGCACCGACACATATCCCACCCGATCCCCGTAACCCCTACACCAACACATATCCCACCCTATCCCCATAACCCCACGTATTTAATCCCCCTAACACTAAGGGTCAATTTATCATAGCCAGTCATCCTAACCCGCACATCTTTGGACTGTGGGAGGAAACCGGAGCACCCGGAGGAAACCCACGCAAACACGGGGAGAATGTGCAAACTTCACACAGACAGTCACCCGAGGCCGGATTCAAACCCGGGTCCCTGGCGCTGTGAGGCAACAGTGCTAACCACTATGCCACCGTGCTGCCTTCCGGAGTTCAACAATTTCAGACCATAACCTCGGCCCCTATTTTTTTTTATCTCTCCTGCCTTCCATCCTATCACAAACCTTCCCTTTTGTTCTTTCCTCTCCTCCCCCCTCTCCCTGCCCCTACACTTGCTTAAAAACCTTTTACATCTCCAACATTTTCCAGTTCTGATGAAGGGTCACTGAATCAGCTGTTGAGTTGACAGCTTCAAATGTCAAGTAAAAGCTCCCACCTTACAGAGATATCTTCCCTCAGCCACAAGCTCTTCCTCACTGCATTTCCACAACAGATTTACCATGCTGCAAGTCTTTACACAAGTCTCCATCCAGTCTGACCTCATTACCTCTCTCACCATTGACAGATCGCTTCTGTCATCTCTACTTCACCTGCCATCTATTCCATCAACATGGGTGCCCTTTATACTCTTTCACCTTGGTCCTCAGAATCCCACCACGATCAGCCCCAACACCAGCAGCACCAACAACATCAACCTTCTCAGCAATCAACTGATGTTGCACAGGACACAGGGCATCAGCACCCGACCACATTGCTGCGGAGAGGCCAGGGATGGCCTCAGCATGGCCAGATTTACTTCACTTGACACTTTACGCACTGGCTGCCACATGATGCGCCAGTTTGGCACCACCCCACACCAACACCATAAAGTATCCCTACAATGCTCAAGCCATTCCTTTCACACTCACCATTGCGGGGGGTACCGATATATCTCACCATTCACTGCAACTCACTAAACTACTTCCAAAAGGTGCCCACAAATCTGTCCAAGAATGCAAAGAGTTGAAAATAAAGGTTAACAGAAACTTTACATGGACATTGCATAAAACACCCAAGTGCCTACCCTTGTGTGTTGTTAGTTGGTATGATTGCACTAGGATGAGGGTGAGTGTAAGGATGGCTAGTGAGATGGGGGTGTGATAACAATATAGATAAAGAGAGAGGGATGGGTGGAGGTCCAAGGTAAGTTGGTGTGAGTAAAGATGTGCAGGAGGAGGGTAGGGAAGGCAGAGTGATGGGGATGTGATGAGAGGCACAGCAGGATGAGGCTGAGTGTGGCTTTGTACTAACATTTCGTGATCTACTGAGGTCATTGAAACGTTTGCGGCACTGCACCCAGATCCTCCTGACAACATCCCTGCTTGTGCCCTCCTCTGCAATGTGCAAACAGGCTGTGTTGATCTCCTGGGGAGGTCTCTACCACCCATTGGAAGGGAAGAGAACCTCCCTGCATGCTGTGACTCTCTCCATTAGCATATGGAGGGAGTCATGGGAGAGCCTGGGTGCAGCCCTGTGCCTTACAAATGATCACAGCCTAGCCCTGGGATGATTTTCTACATTAAAGGCACTACACAAATGTGTGTTGTTGTTGTATTCTATACACTGTATACTATGAAATTGATGCGTTGCAATCAAAACACGGTTTGTATAATTAGAACTTCTTTAAAAAAGAAAGCCGCAGTGTTTGCAGCACCTCAATGCTGTAGGACACTGACAGCACAAATGTCAAAATAAATTTGGACATGGTCCCTTTAAGGAAACCGGCAGATGACGCGTCATCAAATGACGTCACCAGACCTCTAGTTGGCTGGGAAACGCGCTGGGTGGGCTTAACAAGCCCCATCAAGGGAAAATCATTTCAGAGGCTGGGATTGAGCCAGCAGCGGGCTCGTGAGCCAGCAGCGGGCTCGGGACCCATCACCGACGTCGCCTGCCATGGAGGTTAGGAAAATCACAGACATAGAAGCATATGGCACGATAGACCGAATGGCCTCCTTCTGAGCTGTATGATCCGATAATTCTATTCTATGATTCTTAAGGATTGTGAACGGCATAAATTGCACATCCAGCACGAGCAACGCGCTCCACTAAACCCGAAGTGGGGTAACTGTCAAAGCACTGGCGGTACAATCAGCTCCCATCTGAGACTGACACAATCGTACACAATCTGCCAGCTGCTGGCTACGTCCCCAGGTCCGAACACACCCCTAGCGACTGAATGAACCTTACAAATGATCACAGCCTAGCCCTGGGATGATTTTCTACATTAAAGGCACTACACAAATGTGTGTTGCTGTTGTATTCTATACGCTGTATACTATGAAATTGATGCGTTGCAATCAAAACACGGTTTGTATAATTAGAACTTCTTTAAAAAAGAAAGCCGCATTTAATAACCACCAGAATTCTGCCTGGGAATTAAGGAAATATGTTATTTTCTGTTCTATCCTTGTTTGATTCAGGAACAACTATTACTCAATAGAAGTACATAATACTTAATTGTTACTCAATAGTAGAATGCAGTGAATGAACTGGTAATTTATAAATCAGTTACTTCTAAAAGGCAGTGGTCAGAATTTGGCATCAATAGGATAAAAGGATGACACAAAGGTTATAAGCCAAATGTCTGCTTGTTAAACATTGACGTTTTATGTTATTAGGCAACTGGTGACGATGAATGAAATGACTGTTTACTATGCGTTATCGGATGTTATGAACAAAATAACTTGTTTTTGCAATTTAGGGTAGACGATTCACAGATGTTTTGAAAAATTGAGTGTACTAATGTAAGAAATATCAGCTTCCAAAATCAGCTTCAAGAATATAGTTACAGAATTGGCATCAAATTCCTATGTTTGTGCTCCATTTGCGTCTGTTCTAATTATTCCCATAACACCATGAGCCACAAGGGAGAATTTTAATTCCCAGGCGGGAAGTCAGTGGGATGCGTGGGCCACCTCATTATTGTCCCACCGAAAACAGATGTCCAGAAGAAGCTCGCAGGCTTTGTGCATATGACGACTGTCCCTGAGGTTAAACGGCATATCATAGGATTACAGCAGGATATACGGCACAGAAACAGGCCATTCGGCCCAACCAGTCCATGCCGGCCCTTATGCTCCACTCAAGCCTCCTCCCGTCTTTCCTCATCTAAATCTATCAGTGTAACCCTCTATTCCCTTCTCCCTCATATGCTTGTCCAACCTCCCCTTAAATGCATCCATACTATTTGCCTCAACCACTCCCTGTGGTAGCGAGTTCCACGTTCTCACCACTCTCTGGGTAAAGAAGTTTCTTCTGAATTTCCTATTGGATTTCTTGGGGACTATCTTATATTGATGGCCTCTAGTTATGCTCTTCCCCACAAGTGGAAACATTCTCTCTGTATCCACTCTATCAAAACCTTTCATCATTTTAAAGACCTCTATTAGGTCACCCCTCAGCCTTCTCTTTTCAAGAGAAAAGAGACCCAGCCTGTTCACCCTTCCCTGATACTTATACCCTCGCATTTCTGGTATCATCTTGTAAATCTTCTCTGCACCCTCTCCAGTACCTCTATATCCTTTTTATAATATGGCGACCAGAATCACACACAGTACTCTAAGTGTGGTCTAACCAAGGTTCGATACAGGTTTAGCATAATTTCCCTACTTTTCAATTCTATCCCTCTAGAAATAAACCCTAGTGCTTGGTTTGCTTTTTTTATGGCCTTGCTAACCTGTGGCGCAACTTTTAGTGATTTGTGTATTTGTACTCCGAGATCCCTTTGTTCCTCTACCCCATCAAGACTCTCACCCTCCAAGTAATAAGTGACCTCCCTATTCTTCCTACCAAAATGTAATACTTCACATTTATCTGTGTTGAACTTAATTTGGCAATTATTTGCCCATTCTGCAAGTTTATTAATGTCCTCCTGTAATTTGTTGCAGTCCTCCTCAGTATTGACTACCTCTCCAATTTGGTATCATCCGCATATTTAGAAATTGTGTTTTTGATTCCAAAGTCTAAATCGTTAATGTAAATTGTGAACAGAGGTGGTCCCAGCACTGATCCTTGTGGAACACCTTCTGCCACTGTGAATAGCTACCCTTTACTCCCACTCTGCTTTCTGTCTTGAAGCCAGCTAGCAACCCATTCTGTTACTTGTCCCCTGACTCCGCATTCTCTGACCTTATTTATTAGTCTATTATGTGGTACCTTATTGAAGGCCTTTTGAAAATCTAGATAAATTACATCTACTGCATTACCCTTGTCTACTCTCTCTGTTACCTCTTCAAAAAATTCAATAAGGTTAGTCAAGCAGGATTTTCCCTTTTGAAATCCATGCTGACTATTCATTATTATACTTTTCATTTCTAGATGTTCTTCTATTCTCTCCTTTAGTAGGGATTCCATTATTTTTCCTACCACCGATGTTAAGCTGACTGGTCTATAATTCCCTGAACATGTTCTATCCCCCTTCTTAAATATAGGTATTATGTTAGCTATCCGCCAGTCCTCTGGCACTACACCTATTTCTAACGAATCATTAAATATGTGTAGCAATGCCTCTGCTATCTCTTCCCTAGATTCTTTTAAAGTGCATGGATGTAATCCATCCGGACTAGGGGTTTTATCCTCTTTGAGTTTGATTAGTTTATTTAGTATATTCCCTTTTTTTTATTTTAAATGCACTGATCTCATTACTCATCTCATCATCCAATGACATGTCCACCTGTAAATACTGAAGCGAAATAACGATTTAATATTTCTGCCACCTCCCGATCGTTACCTGTGGTATTGTCCTGTCTATTCCTTAATGGCCCTATTCCCATCCCAACCTTCCTTTTTTTATTGGTGTGCCTGTAAAATATTTTATGATTTTGTTTTATGTTCCTTGATAATTTAATTTCATAGTTCCTCTTTGCCTTCCTAATTGTTTTTTTGACTTCTCTCCTAATCCCTTCATATTCTCTTTTATTATGCACTCCTCTGCTGTCTATGTACTTAATGTATGCCTCTTTCCTTACCCTCAATTGTTCCCTTATGTCTTTATTCATCCATGGAGACTCATTAGTGTTTAGTTTGTTCTTTCCTTTTAGCAGAATATATTATACCTGCACTCTGTTGAACACCATTTTAAATGTTTCCCATTGTCGTTCTACATCATTGTTTGCCAATATTGTTGCCCATTTTATCTTCCCAAGTTCTATTCTCAGCCCCTCAAAATCAGCTTTTTTCCAATCTATTAACCTGACTTTTGTCATAATTATGTCCTTCTCTATTATTATCATCTTAAAGCATATTATATTATGGTCACTATTGCCTATCTGTTCTCCTACTTTTACTTCTCTTATCTACTCTGGCTCATTCCCCATAACTAGATCCAATAGCAAATCCTCCCTTGTTGGGTTTTTTACATATTGGGTTAGAAAGGTGTCCTGTATACATTGTAGGAACTCCATTCCCTTATCCCCTTTACCTACCTCTTCTGTCCAATTCATATCGGGGTAGTTGAAACCCCCATGATTATTATTCTATGTTTTTTTACTAATTTCGCTAATTTGTATGCATATTTCTTCCTCCACCTCCCTTCCACTATTAGGTGGTCTGTAGACTACACCTATTAGTGTGATTGATCCTTTATTATCTTTTATCTCTATCCATATGGATTCTATTTTTGTCTTGCTGACAGCTGCGTCCTTTTTTTCAACTGGCATTATGTTATCCCTAATAAGCACAGCTACTCCACCTCCCCTTTTTCCCCCTCTATCTTTTCTAAATATGTTGTACCACCATACTAAGATGAGGCATACCAGTGCAGGGTGCACGTGGAATAACAACAAAAAACGCTGTAAAAACTCAGCAGGCTAGGCAACATCCGTGGAGAGAGAAACAGAGTTAATGTTTCAGGTCGAAACCCTTCTTCAGAACTGAGAAAAAAGCAGGAAATGAAACAGATTAAAAGGCAAGTTTGGGGGCTGGGAAATGGGGGAGGGGATGAAAGAACAAAAGGGAAGGTCTGGGAGGTGAAGAGATTAAGAGATATTCAAGGTGAGACGAGATGGTAATAGGACAGGTAAAGAGACAAAGGATGGCTCTAGATGAAGTGTGAAATGCACTGGCAGAATGAGAGACAGCTGCCATGTGGGAGAGAGGAAAAGGAAAAGGCACAAACCAAAAGTGTGGATAAAAAATATATAAAAATATAATAGGGGCCGAGGTTATGATCTGAAATTGTTGAACTTGATATTGAGTGCGGAAGGCTTAAGTGGATCCCACCAGAGGATTGTCCAGGCCATGGAAATGGTCTGGACCCCCCAAAGGTGAGGGAAAATATTTTTTGAAACAGAAGTTGTATTGGCCCCCTTGGTTAGGGGATTAAATGGAACAAAGAAGATGTTCTACCAAACGGGGGCATGGGCAACAGCTTGATATCAACTGGGAACCTACGTTTCCAGTAGCATAGAGCGAGCAGGTGCCTGAGATGCACCCATAGTGGTACAGCTGCTTCGCAGCCCCAAACAAATTAGGCCACCCCAGTGACCCCACGTAATCTGCAGGGGTCAGCACTGGAGGGCACTGGCAGGCATACCTACTGGGATAGAGACCCATGAATTTTTGAGGCTTCCATGTTAGTTTTTGTGTGAAATTTTTACCTGAAATAGTTTTTTTTTGACTTGTTCAGCCAAGTAGTTTTCAAATCATTGGAAAAAAAACAAGTGGGTAAATATTGCTATAGGCTGAGAAAGGCCTGGTTACAATTGGGTTGGGAGAATCAGACTGATACATTCTTGGACATTCTCTACACTGCACACGATCAAGCTGCGGCATTCTGAGATCTGGAGGCACAAGGTTAGTTGACTTACAAACAATGTTTCCCCCTAAGCAGTAATGGGAAAGGTCCCATGCAGGCCGCTCACCGACTTCTCCATTGTAAATACCGCACGTGTGTGGAAATTTAAAGAACCACGCACTAAAAGAAACAGGCCATGCAGAACAAAGCGCTGCTTACAGGGAACATTGCTTACATAGTGATGGGAAGAATATCAACCAGAACTTCAAGCTTTCAACAGAGGCTTTGGCCTCAAAACGAAAGAGCTGATGAAGGTTTTCAAAGACGCAAAGGATAATTCTATAGGTAGGTTTAATCATGTTTTGTGAAAATTGTAATTTTCTAATTTTTCTAATTTTTGACATTGGAATTCAAATTACTAAAAAAAAATGCTGGCTACTTTGTTTTATTGGTAGATTTTGGTTGCAGGTCGTACTCAAAAAAGTTTGCACTCATGTGCTGGGCTCCACCATCATTGAGGATGGGGATGTTCATGGAGCCTCCTCCTCCCGTTGTTTAATCATCCACCACCACCATTTACAACTGGGTGTGTCAGGGCTGCAGAGCTTTGATCTGATCCATTGATTGTGGGATCACTTAGCTCTGTCTATAGCATGCTGCTTCCACTTTTTAGCATGTATGTAGTCCTGTGTTGCAGCTTCCCCGGGTTGGCACTGCATTTTTAGGTACGCCTGGTGCTGCTCAAGGCATGCTCTTCTACACTTCTTATTGAACCAGGGTTGGCCCCCTGGCTTGATGGTAATGTAGAGTGAGGGATATGCCGGGCCATGAGGCTAGAGATTGTGGTGGAATACAATTGTGCTGCTGGTGATGGCCCACAGCGCCTCATGGATGCCCAGTTTTGAGCTGCTAGATCTGTTCTGGATCTATCCCATTTAGCACAGTGGTAGTGCCACACAACATGATGGAGGATGTCCTCAGATGAAGACGGGACTTCGTCTCCACAATGACTGTGTGGTGATCACTGATACCAATGCTGTCATGGACAGATGCATCTGCAATAGGTAGATTGGTGAGGTCAAGGTCAAATAGGTTTTTCCCTCATGTTGGTTCTCTCACAACCTGCCGCAGGCTCAGACTGGCAGCTATGTCTTTCAGAACTCAGCCAGTAGTGGTTCTACCGAGCCACTCTTGGTGATGGACATTGAAATCCCCCACCAAGAGTACATTCTGTGCCCTTGCTACTCTCAGTGCTTCTTCCAAGTGGTGTTCAACATGGAGGAGTATTGATTCATCAGCTGAGGGAGGGCGGTAGGTGGTAATCAGCAGGAGGTTTCCTTGCCTATGCTTGACCTGAAGCCATGAGACTTCATGGGATCTGGCGTCAATGTTGGGACAGGACATACCCAGGGATGGTGATGGAGGAGTTTGGCACATTGGCTGAAAGGTATGATTCTGTGAGTATGACTATGTCAGGCTGTTGCTTGACTATTCTGTGGGACATCTCTCCCAATTTTGGCACAAGTCCCCAGATGTTGGTGAGGAGGACATTGATGGGTCGACTGGGCTGGGTGAGCCATCATCGAGGTCGATTTTGGGCAGTCCATCTGGTTTTATTCTTATTATTTTTCACAACTGAGTGGCTTGCTAGGCCATTTCAGAGGGCAGTTAAGAGTCAACCACATTGCGGTGGGTCTGGGGTCACATATAGGCCAGACCGGGTAAGGATGACAGATTTCCGTCCCTAAAGGACATCAGTGAACCAGGTGGGTTTTCACAACAATTCGGTAGTTTCATGGTCCTCATTACTGATACTAGCTTTTTATTCCAGATTTATTTAATTAACAGAATTTAAATTCCCCAGCTGCCATGGTGGGATTTGAACTCACGTCTCTGGATCATTAGTAACATAACCACTATGCTACCATTCCCATCCCACAGCTGAAGCGTTTGCAACCATCTTCAGCCAGAAGTGCAGAGTGGGTGATCCTTATCGGCCTCCTGCTAAAGTCCCCACCACCACAGAAGCCAGTCTTCAGCCAATTCAACTCACTCCACATGATATCAAGAAACAGCTGAGCGCCCTGGATACAGCAAAGGCTATGGGCCCCGACAGCATCCCAGCTATCGTGTTAAAGGCTTGTGCTCCAGAACTAGCCGCGCCTCTAGCCAAGCTGTTCCAGTATAGCTACAACACTGGCATCTGTCCAACAATGTGGAAAACTGCCCAGGTATGTCCTGTCCACAAAAAGCAGGCCAATTACCGCCCCATCAGTTTACTCTCAATTATCAGCAGAGTGATGGAAGGTGTCGCCAACAGTGCTATCAAGCGGCACTTACTCACTAATAACCTGCTCACAGATGCCCATTTGGGTTCTGCCAAGACCACTCAGCTCCCGACTTCATTAGAGCCTTGGTCCAAACATGGACAAAGGAGCTGAATTCCAGATGTGAGGTGAGAGTGACTGCCCTTGACATCAAGGCAGCATTTGACCGAGTGGGGCATCAAGGAGCCCTAGTAAAACTGAAGTCAATGGCAATCGGGGGGGAAACGCTCCACTGGCTGGAGTCATACCTAGCACATAGGAAGATGGTTGTGGTGGTTGAAGGTCAATCATCACAGCCCCAGGACATTGCTGCAGGTGTTCCTAGGCCCAACCATCTTCAGCTGCTTCATCAATGACCTTCCCTCCAACATAAGGTCAGAAATGGGGATGTTCGCTGATAACTGCACAGTGTTCAAAGCCATTCACAACTCTTCAGATAAGGAAGCAGTCCATTCCTGCATGCAACAAGAACTGGATGACGTTCATGTGGTGTATGTAACCTGTTCCACCTTAAGAGAACTTAAGCCTGTTCCACCTTAAGAGATGTACTACTTTCTCTGGCTGCTGTATACGTAATACCGGTGGCGACCACACCGGTATATAAGCACTGTGTAGTAATATTGTATTCAGTATAGTCCCTAACTCCAACCAGTAAAGATCTGTTGAATTTACTCTTGTAGTCTGTGTAGTAATTATCACTATAACACACAGACTTAACAGTGGCGACGAGTCCGATTCTTACCCTGCGGCAGTTATTTCCACGGCGGCTTCGTCCACAGACAGGACGTCGAAGAGAGGTTTCCACCCTCATCACCCTACTGGAAGACACGTCGAGCGGCAGGCATCGAGAAACCGGAGTGCAGAAGACATCCTGACCTCGAAGCCTCCATCAGCGACTGTCAGCTTCTTCTTTCTACCTCGGTGGTGGGTAAGCCGGGCAGCGACGCGACAGAAAGTCAACCGCGTTGGCTGTACAGACGGGGCTGGGAAGACGGAGGAATAAGGGTGGTGAGATCGATCGCGACCGGAGATAAGGGCCGGGCCGCTTTCGAGCGAGAGGCGCAGCGCGGGGACATCGATCGCGACCGGAGATAAGGGCCGCATTCAGGCTAAAAGGCGCAGCGTCTGGGGAAACTGAAGGCGCGAGAGCCGCGGTGAAGCGGAGACAGCGTCAGGGGACGGTTGAAGACCGCCAAGCGCGGGAAAACCGCCATTTTGTGGGCGGAGGACGACGACAAGAGCGGGAAGCCGCCATCTTGGATAACATAAAAATACAATAAATTGCAACGATGCCTAAACATGGGAACATTAATACCTTTGATAGTGACATCGAAGATTGGGCCATGTATGTAGAACGCATACAAAATTATTGTAAGGCAAATAAAATTCCTGATGCAGATAAAGCACTAACATTATTAAATTTAATGGGTGCGAAGACATACGGGCAATTGAAACACCTTGTATCACCAGATGAACCGGCAGATAAGACGTTCAAGGAGATTGTTACTGTCCTGAAAAATCATCTAAACCCCACGCCGCTGATGCTAGCGGAACGATTTAAATTTTACGACAGAAGGCAGCTGCAGAATGAAAGCAATGCTGAATATTTGATGGAATTACGTAAGCTAGCAAAATATTGTCAGTTTGGAACGGGACTGACAGAGGCACTACAAGATAAATTTGTGTGTGGTTTATTTAAACAGGATACACAAAAGCGACTGCTCGAGGAGAATGAGCTGACGCTTGAGAAGGCGGTCACTATGGCAGCAGCACACGAAGCCGCAGCGAGAGGCACGGCAGTAATGCAGCTACGGTCACCGGAACTCGGTACAAACAAATTGGGTTTGAGTTCTGTCAAATGTTATCGTTGTGGAAAGACAACGCACGATCAGAACCAGTGTTGGTTTAAAAACCAAGAATGCAGAACGTGTGGCAGGCTTGGCCACATAGCTAAAGTATGCCAGTCAGGAAAGAAGACCAGCAACAAAAAGTCACCGCAAGGAAAATACGCAAAGGTACACAAGGTGACAAAGAACAGTTTGACCGAACAGAAGTCAGATTCAGACGCTAGCAGTAATGAACTGGATAGCTTAAGAGTACACAACGTTGGTAAGGATGCAGATCTCCAGACAATTTGGGTCACTCTTCAGATAGCAGGAGTCCAAGTAAAAATGGAATTGGACACTGGATCGGCATTGACGGTCATGAATAAGAAAGATTACAGAAGGTTATTCCAACATATTCCCCTACAGGATACGGAGATTATATTGAAAACATACACGGGGCAAAGAGTGTACCCCATCGGAAAAATAGAGGTAGAAGTGGTCCACAAGGGCGAAGAAAGCCAAGTAATGGACTTATATGTGCTACCTGAAGGAGGTCCACCACTACTAGGATGGGAGTGGATTAGGAAAATGAATATGGACTGGCACTCCTTGAAGGCACTAACGGTAGATTCCGGGGAAACAGATGTCAAACCTAAACGATTGTCCAGAATATTGGATGATGCTAAAGAGGTGTTCCAGCAGGGACTGGGAACACTGAGAGGAATTACGGCAAACATCAAGATTGATGAACATGCACAACCAAAATTTTTTAAAGCCAGACCGGTACCCTATGCAATACGACCTACTGTTGAAGCGGAACTGGAAGCACTAGAACGTTCAGGTGTACTGTCTAAGGTAGATTGGAGTGAGTGGGCTACGCCCATTGTTCCCGTTATGAAACGTCCTGCGAGCAACAAGCCAGGAGATCCAGGGAAGGTTCGCATCTGTGGAGATTTCAAAATCACCGTTAATCCGGTGCTTCACACGGTGCAGTATCCGCTTCCACGGATTGAGGATATTTTCGCTTAATTGTCTGGCGGGAAACACCACCAAGATAGACCTGGCGCAGGCGTACTTGCAGATGGAGGTTGAGGAAGAGTCACGCCAATACCTCACGATCAACACGCATCGAGGGTTGTACCGGTACAATAGGCTGGTTTTTGGAGTGGCATCGGCTCCAGCAATTTGGCAGAGGGCCATGGAGCAGGTATTACAGGGAATTCCAGGCACACAATGTTACCTGGACGATATTCTGATCACAGGTGATGGTGATGAACAACATCTCGCAAACTTGGAACTGGTGCTCAACAGACTGAAAGAGTATGGACTTAGAGTAAATCGGCAGAAATGTGAGTTCTTCCAGAAGCGGATCTCGTACTGTGGCCATGTCATTGACCAGGAGGGGCTTCATAAGTCTCCTGACAAGATTGAGGCAGTTGTAAAGGCTCCCGCTCTGGAGAATGTCTCTCAGTTGAGGTCGTTTCTAGGATTAATTAACTATTACCATAAATTTCTGCCAAATCTATCCACGGTACTGCACCCGTTAAACGCTCTTTTACAGAAAGGGGTACCATGGGAATGGGGCGAAAACTGTAAGAAGGCATTTCGCAAAAGCAAAGAATTGATCACCTCAGAGGAAGTGTTGGCTCACTTCAACCCGACACTGCCTATTCGGTTGGCTTGTGATGCTTCTCCATATGGTATTGGGGCAGTACTCTCACACAAGTTGCCAAATGGCACGGAAAGGCCAGTCGCGTTTGCATCCAGATCATTGACCTCCGCTGAGCGCAAATATGCGCAGATCGATAGGGAGGCTCTTAGCCTTGTATGGGGAGTGAAGAAGTTTAATCATTACCTGCAGGGCCAAAAATTCACACTTCTGACAGACCATCAACCGTTGGTATCCATTTTTAACCCTAAGAAGGGTGTTTCGGTGATGACAGCGCAGCGTCTCCAGAGATGGTCTCTTTTCCTAGGGGCACATCAATATCAAATAGAATTCAAAGGTACGAAACAGCATGGCAATGCTGATGGGCTGTCGTGCCTGCCACTACCTGAAGAAGAAGACACGACGAAAGTTGACCCTGTTGAGTTATTTCATTCGACCATCATCGAGTGTTTACCAGTCACCAATGCAAGTATTGAAAGAGAAACCAGGAACGACCCAACACTTTCCAGAGTCTACGAGGTGACAGTGAAAGGATGGCCAACACGGGGTGATCCTCTGTTACCGGCATTTTCGGCAAGGCGAGACCAGCTGTCCGTCTGCCATGGTACCTTGATGTACGGGACAAGAGTGATTATTCCTCCCAAGTTAAGGGAAAGAGTTTTAAACGAACTGCATGAAGGTCATCTGGGGGGAGTTAAAATGAAAAGTCTTGCTAGGGCTTATGTATGGTGGCCGGGTATTGACCAACAGATTGAGGAGTTAACGAAAAGCTGCGCTGGGTGCCAAAAAGTGCAAAATGCACCTCCGATAGCACCGCTACACCCATGGGAATGGCCTTCAGCCCATGGCAACGCGTACACATTGACTTTGCTGGTCCATTCATGGACTCCATGTTCCTAATCGCAGTGGACGCACATTCCAAATGGCCAGAAGTCATCAAGATGAATACCACTACTTCAGAAAAGACAATTACGGTGTTAAGAACAATATTCGCAAGGAACGGATTGCCAGAACAGATCTGTTCGGACAACGGACCACAGTTTGTATCGGAAGAATTCCAACAATTCTTAAAGAAGAATGGAGTAAAACATTATACCTCTGCCCCATATCATCCGGCGACAAACGGGTTGGCTGAAAGATTTGTCCAGACATTCAAAAAGGCAATTAAGGCCATGAACGATGATCAGATTCCGCTGCAACACAAGGTCGACAAGTTCCTGATGTCATATCGAAACGCCGATCATGCAGTGACTAACCAAAGTCCTGCCATGATGTTTTATAACAGGAGGTTGTGGTCCAAGTTGGACTTGTTAAAACCAAATGTGCGGAGGGAAGTGGAAAACAAACAGTTTCGGCATATTAACAACAAGGCCACTCGAACTTTCGACGTAGGACAACCAGTGTTGGCAAGGGGCTATGGAAACGAAAAATGGCAGTCCGGAACAATTCGGGCCAGACAAGGACCTCTGATGTACACAGTAGATATTGGTCATAATGTGATAAGGCGTCATGCAGATCAACTGGTAGAGTCGAGAGCAAGGGTCGAACCCATGGTTGTGACAGAGACAACTGTGGAAGACGTTAATGAACCTGAAGCATCTACCTCGGCAGGGAATGTACTTGATGATGATGACACCCAATACATTGGAAACCAAATAGAGGAGGCACCTCAACAACAAGAATCAGAGACTACTGAGAGGCGTTATCCAAGCCGCATCAGAAAGCCTCCTGAGAGACTGAACCTTTGAACTGTTATACCTGAAGTTATATATGTATATATGTTATTATGTTATGTTAAATGGGGATATGACTGTTAAGCTAAAAAGGGAGGATTGTGGTGTATGTAACCTGTTCCACCTTAAGAGAACTTAAGCCTGTTCCACCTTAAGAGATGTACTACTTTCTCTGGCTGCTGTATACGTAATACCGGTGGTGACCACACCGGTATATAAGCACTGTGTAGTAATATTGTATTCAGTATAGTCCCTACCTCCAACCAGTAAAGACCTGTTGAATTTACTCTTGTAGTCTGTGTAGTAATTATCACTATAACACACAGACTTAACAGTTCAGGCTTGGGCTGATAAGTGGCAGGTAACGTTCGCGCCACAGAAGTGCCAGGCAATGACTATTTCCAACAAGCGAGGGTCTAACCACCTCCCCTTGACATTCAATGGTATTACCATCGCCGAATCCCTCGCCATCAACATCCTGGGGTCACCATTGACCAGAAACTTAACTGGACCAGCCACATAAATATGGTAGCAACAAGAGCAGGTCAGAGGCTAGGTATTCTGCAGCAAGTATCTCACCTACTGACTCCCCAAAGCCTTTCCACCATCTACAAGGCACAACTAAGGAGTGCGATGGAATATTCTCCCCTTGCCTGGATGAGTGCAGCTCAAACAACACTCAAGAAACTTGACACCATCCAGGACAAAGTAGCCCACTTGATTGGCACCCCATCCACCACCTTAAACATTCACTCCCTCCACCACCGGCATACCGTGGCTGCAGTGTGCACCATCTACAAGATGCACTGCAGCAACTCGCCAAGGCTTCTTCGGCAGCACCTCCCAAACCCGCGACCTCTACCACCTAGAAGGATAAGGGCAGCAGGCGTATGGGAACACCACCACCTCCAAGTTCTCCTCCAAGTCACACACCATCCTGACTTGGAAGTATATCGCCGTTCCTTCATCGTCGCTGGGTCAAAATCCTGGAACTCCCTCCCTAACAGCACTGTGGGAGTACCTTCACCACACAGACTGCAGCGGTTCAAGAAGACGGCTCACCACCACCTTCTCAAGGGCAACTAGGGATGGGCAATAAATGCTGGCCTTGCCAGCGACGCCCACATCCCATGAACAAATTAAAAAAATTGCTGGCTTGCTTACTTTTGATATGTTTATTCATTAGCTACTGGGCTCTGATTTGTTGCTGCTTTATGAATATGTAATTTATGTGAACTAAAAATTGTGGTATAGAAGTGTTGCCAATAAAAAAGTGTGAGACCAAAATGTAAATTAACAGAAAACTTGTGAATGTTAAATATATTATTAGCAGATTGCTCATTGTGTTGCTCAATGTGAGTCAGTGGATATGCTGAAGTGTGCTTTCTGAAATCTGATGACTTAAGTATGATGATTAAAGTGTGACAGGAAATAAAAGTGTTGCTATATGCAAGATTTTTAAATATGTTTTATACATAATGGCCCGTATTTTCCGATCGCAGGCCTCCCGCGGGCAGAGGCCTGCGATCTGGAAAAATCTACGCCCTTACCTGAGGGCTCCCGGGACGCACACACTTCCGATCCTGGGCCTCTCCAAACTTGAAGTGCGCAGGGCCCACGTATCCCAGAGGCGCAGGCGGTTCGCAGCATCCCTGGGATCATGTGGGCCATGGGGAGCCAATCACAGAAGGGAATCTCCCTTCATACATTTGACAGGAAGACCTGTCAAATATATGAATGGAGATCACCCCCAAAACATAGTAAAACTTTAAATAATTTTTTTTTAAATCACATTTTTAAAATGACTTGAAATGACGATAAATTAAATATTTTAAACAAAAATAAAAAAATTTGAAATAAATAATTAAAGTTTTTTACGGGGTTAAAAATAAAAACTTTTTAAAAACTTTTTTCAACTCTTATTCTGGTAAAAGCAGGCCTTATGCCTGCTTTTACCAGCTGTAAGAATTGTAAGTGTTTTCTGCGGGTGGAGGGTCTCCAAAAAATGGAACTATCCGCACACAGAATCCCTTCTCCAGGGCAGGTGTCCGATCTGTCAAGACCATTCTTGCCAGATCGGAAATGCCGGTTTTCAGCGCATGTGCTGTGCATACCTGAAACCGGCATTTCCGATGTCCCTACGGGTGGGTACACAGCACGTATCCACCCGTAGGGACCGGAATATCTGGGCCAATATAGATTTATCTCCTTTCACTATACCATGTAACGCACACGTATATTCTGCTGCTAAGGTGGATCCCTGTCCTTTTAAGGCCATAAACCCTAATTGCTGTTAAGTAAACACAGAGTGAGGTCAATTAGAGCTTAACTGCAGATTGGAAGTTGCTTGGGATTTTCAGGCTCAGGATCAAAGGCTGACTTTATTTCTCTTTTCTTCAAAAGAGTGTTTTATATCTGTAACCAAATGTGACATTTGGTATGTGATGGAGTGGGGCAAATTATATATCTTACACAATTTTGATCCCCATTTGATTCTGCTCATAAAGCTTACTTTAAATTTTGCTTCTGAGGCTGATACTAATATTCCTGTTTTCACCGACCTCATATGGCATTAGTAGAAAGTGACAAATGGGTTATATTGGTCACATCGTGCATGGAAGTTTGTTCTCCAGGAATGACTATGTGATTTTATTTTTTATGAAGGAAACATTTCAGGAAATATTGTCATTTAGACCATTCTGTTCACTTTTGAACATTTATTGCAAGATGTACTTCAATTTGAAAAATACGTCTATGTGGGAATTCACTTCTACAGACACTCACCTGTCAAAGCCTGTCGGTAGGTTGCAGGTAACACAGATCAGATTCATATGTGCAGACACACAAATACACATATATTAATTCGTAACAACAACAGCAACTTGCATTTATATAGCGCCTTTAATGTAGTAAAACGTCCCAAGGCGCTTCACAGGAGCGTTACCAAACAAAATTTGACACCAAGCCACATAAGGAAATATTAGGATAGGTGACCAAAAGCTTGGTCAAAGAGGTTGGTTGTAAAGGACAAGAGAGAGGTAGAGAGGCAGAGAGGTTTAGGGGGGGGGAATTCCAGAGCTTAGGACCTAGGCAGCTGAGTAAGTAGGCTATATTGCTTCTGTTGTGTACTTGTTAGACCACTTCGATAGTGTAAGATATCAATATACGAACATACATACATACAAAAACATCGGACAGGATAAGACTAGCCTGTACCATAAGTTATTATGCCTTATGACATGAATCTTGTCATTCATGTGGAAATGACTTATGAAGTAATACTGGGCGGCCTGCTGGTGGCGCTGTCCAGGGAGAGTATAAATACTCGGGCATGGGCCCAGCTTGCTCAGGACATTCTTTAACAGGAACTAGTGAAGGACACACCTAGATCTCCATGTTGAAAACCAGTTGATTAAAGCCTTGTTTAATACTCAGACCAAGTGCCTAGTAGTTTTCTTATGTCATCTTATACATCACATCAAGAGAATCCGTGCCCACTAGGTGCCATGTAGTCTCCTAGGAGAGGTGAAAAATCAGATCAAAAACCCAAGGCCGATTAGGGGGGGGGAAATCTGGAAGGTTCCTCTCCGATAAATACAATTCCAAGGTGTTGACATTACGACAACAACTTTCATTTCTATTGCACCTTTAATGCATAAAATATTCCCAAGTTACTTTACATAGGGAGAGAGCAGAAAAAAATAGATCAAAGAAATAAAGGAGCGGGTACCAACCCACAGCATGAGAGTAAGGAGAGGTAACCAAAATTTTGGTCAATAAGGTGGGTTTTGAGGAGGGGTTTAAAGGTGGGGAGAGAACTGGGCAGGTGCAGGGGTTTGGGAAGAGAGTTCTGGAGAGTAGGGCCAACGGTGGGATGAAGGGAGAAGGAGACACAAAAGGCCAAACGTGGAAAACCGAAGAGTTGGGGAGAGGATGTTAAATTTTTTCTGTTGAAGGAAGAACTTGCATTTATACAGCACTTTTCATGATATCAGGATGTTCCAAAATGTTTTACAGTCAATGAACGACTTTTTTTTTTAAAGTGTAATCACTGTTATTTCGTAGGCAAACCATGGCAGCTAATTTGCATACAGCAAGGTCTTTCAAACAGCAATGAGGCAAATGATTAGTGTTTTGCCTGTGTGGGTTGAGGAATACATGTTGGCCAGAACACCAGCAGAGCTCCCTTGCTTTTTTTTCCAAATAGTACCAAGGGATCTTTTTACGTCCACCTGAACAAGCAAATGGGGCCTCAATGTAACTTCATATCCAAAAGAAGGCACCTCTGACAGTGTGGCACTTCCTTAATACTGCACTGAAGCATCAGACTAGATTACGTGCTCAAGTCCTAGATTGGGGTTTAAAGCCATGGCCTTCTGCCTCAGAAGTTCTCAGACTCCGGGGATGATGTGCTGTATTCCACGGCCATTTTAAATGGGGAAAATGTCATTATTTCCTTTTCTCTGTTCACAGTTGTGAAATGATTACTGTTTGGTGCGTGGCAGTTAGGACAAGGGTTGGGAGAATGAGTATTATGATTTTTATCAGATGATGACCAGTTTCAGAGGAGTATTAGGATTCACGTCAGATGACACTCTAGTGAGCACATTAGGGTGAGGAACTGCTACTGTATGGGCACAAGAATGATTACTTCTGCTATCAGACTGACACTCGCCTGGCAATATGAGATGTGGCTGAGTGTTACCTGCATGAGATGGAGGACTGGTTGCTGCTGGGAAGCATGAAAGACACGCGAGCCTGTATGTAGAGAGAAGAGTGAGGAGCTACAGAAAGGCTGCTAACAATGTCACTTCCTTTCTAACCTGCGTGCAATAAAATCAGACATAACCAGTAGTCTTTCAATTTTCTTTTGATGACAGTATCTTTGAAAGTATTCTGTTGATTATATATTACTCCCTGACATAAAAACTTCAGTGAATATTGAACCCAGCTAGGGTCCAATAAAAGTTAAAGTGGCTATTCGTTGCACTTCTATTTTCTTACAAATACACTACAAGCCATTCCGTTATTCATGAGCCATGAATGAGTTAGAAGTTCCTATGCTAACTATCTATGGCATCAGTGTAAATGCATTTGAGAAGACATTCTTTGTTTGGTTATTGCTAGTAAATCATAAAAAAGTTGTTTCGGAATCAGTTTACAATTTTCCTGGAAACACCAAACAGAGGAGATCTTCGCAATCACAATTCCAATGTTGCTGTACATAGAAACCACATGAGCTCTTTGCCCGAAACCTCACTTTGTGTTACATGACTGTGCTCAAATTTAAAATGACTCTCAGGGCACAAACTTTACAGCGATCGACTTCCTGAATGCACTTGACCGGTGGGAGCCTTGCCTGCTTTAGCGCGCAATTGGAAAACTGGCCCTTACACCTTTAATTCTAGATTGTAGAGACTGACACATCCAGAAAGCCCAAAGTTTCTTTTGCCTTGCCCCTTTAGAAATAAAAGTGCACCTTTGCTGTTGGCAAAGGTTGATCTTTTCCAGATGTTTTAATGCCTTATCGCGGACATTATTTGTAAACAGCTGATGCCAATTTCAGATAGTGGATCAAAATGCTCCAAATTCCTGAATCAATCAACCTTCAACAATGCTGAGAATGGGAAGTGTTTTGAGAGTACTGTAAGTAGAAAAAATTCTTCCGTACCATATTGACACGCATATAGGCTGCACCTGCACATGGGCCACACCAAGGGCCTACCTGGATGTAAAAGGTCACATGGCGCTGGAGGGAGAACAAGGGAGCTTTTCTAGGGTCATGGCCAACACAACTAAAAGCAGATTAACTGGTCATTGCAGTTTGTGGGACCTTGCTGTGTGTAAATTGGCTGCTGTGTTTGTCTACATAACAATAGTGATTACAGCTGAGAAGTAATTCATTGGCTGTGAAACGCTTTGGAATAGAAAGGCGCTAAATAAATGCAAATCATTCTATCTTCTTTACCTCAAACTGCTACTGTATGAATGGTGTGGCTATGATTCCTTCTGCTCTCTGCATTACACTGGTCTGGCAATATGAAAATTGTCTGCCTGTCATCTACATGGGAAAAAGGACTGGGTGATGCTGGGAGATATCAAACTTGAGCCCTCCATACGAGAAAGAAAGACTTGCATTTATATAGCGCCTTTCACGGCCACCGGACATCTCAAAGCGCTTTACAGCCAATGAAGTACTTTTTGAAGTGTAGTCACTGTTGTAATGTAGGAAACACGGCAGCCAATTTGCGCACAGCAAGGTCCCACAAACAGCAATGTGCTAATGACCAGATAATCTGTTTTTGTTATGTTGGCTGAGGGATAAAATATTGGTCAGGGCACCGGGGGTGACTCCCGTGCTCTTTTTCGAAATAGTGCCATGGGATCTTTTACGCCCATCTGTGAGAGCAAATGGGGCCTCGGTTTAATGTCTCATCTGAAAAACAGCACCTCCGACAGTGCAGCACTCCCTCAGCATTGCACTGGAGTGTCAGCCTAGCTTTATGTGCTCAAGTCCCTGGAGTGGAACTTGAACCCACAACCTTCTGACTCAGAGGCGAGTGTGCTACCCACTGAGCCACAGCTGACAAACACCACCCCTCCCCCTCCCCCCAAAGAAAATCATGAAAGAAAGAAAGACTTGCATTTCTATAGCGCCTTTCACGACCACTGGACGTTCCAAAGTGCTTTACACCCAATGAAGTACATTTTGAAATGTAGTCACTGTTGTAATGTAATGTGATTTACATACAGGCTGCACCCTAACTTTTACTTTTAAAAGTGCAGCTGAAAAGTACGTCCATCTGCCTTTCTCCATTTCTGACTGCTTTTTGCAGAGGTTTATTATCCAGTGTTGTTTGGAACTTTGCACATTGGGGCCGTTACCCGCTCAAAGCTTACGATTCATTATTTTCTAAGTTTTTGTCTTCTGAGATTTTTTTTACCTGTGATGCTCCACTCTAACCCTACCACTGTAGATTTGTCAAATTCATGTGACATTCTTATCATTGTACATGCTCTGGTTTTTGCTTTGAATGGGCACATTGTTTAACGAGGCTTTTGTTCTAGAAGTCTGTGAAGTCACTTTGAATGCAACACCCTTATAATGTTAGGCGGAGCTTCAAAGTTGACTTCCTGATAATTCCAACAAGATCTTGTATCATTAGCTTTGTTTTGCTGATATAGATAAGCTTCAGTCTTGCCACGGGATTGTGCACACACTTGCCAACAATTTCCACTTTGGACGCAAATTTATAGAAACTTACAGCACAGAAGGAGGCCATTCGGCCCATTGCACCTGTGCTGGCTCTTTGAGAGAGTAGTCGTGCTTAGTCCCGCGCCCCCACTTTTTGTCCGCAACCTTGTTAAGTTCCTCATCCTCAAATACCTGTCCAACTCCCTATTAAATTGCGCTCAAAAATGCGCTAGTTTTCGGAAGGTTTTTTTTGCTCAAGCTTCCACTCAAACGCCTTTGCATATCGCTGAATGTAAAATCTTCCATGAGCCAGCACAATCCAGGAGAGGTTTCTTAGTTTCCGTTTCCATTTAAAACAGCTTTCAATTTCCACAATTATATGCAAGTAATACCTTGCGTCAGTTACAGTACAGTAAAATGTGAACCGTTTTAGAAAGTAATTTTTTAAAAACATTTTGCATTAAAAAATATTCCTTGATATAGTTCAGAGCGGTAACCTGGTGCAGTTTGATTAATACAGCTGAAAATGGGTTTATTGCAAAAAATTAATTTGCATTTTTCATCAGAGTGTCTAGTCCACCACCGGTGAGTAATCCAATTTTAAATAACTGAAAATGACTTTGAAACTATACAGAACCGTTTACGAGTTACATTGGTGTACAGTAGTCAGTTTCCGAATAAATTTTTTAAAAATAATATTTACAAGCTGTGCCCTGTCCTTGCACCTAAAAAAAAGTTTAATTTTAAGAGCCTCCTCGAAGACCTGCAAACAAGCACAATTAGCGGAAACTCGCAATGGTGAGTAATTTGATCTGGAGGCCTGGCCAGTTTTGTGGGTGGGGCCGGCTTCTAGTGCGATGCTTTTTTAAACTAGCGCAAAAGATCGCAGAAACTCGATTTGCACTGGATGTAATTTGCGCTTAAAATTCCTCGCTCTTTTGTGCTGCTTTGGCCGATTTCGGACAAATTGCACTGAAAACAGCAGCGTAACCTAGCGGAAACTGCAGGCTTCTATTTTCAGAGCGCCAATGATCCAGTCCATGGATTGAACTGATTAAAATGAAATTGATTTTACCAAATTATCTGGTAATGGTGCTTTTCATTTATTGTGTTAAAGTTAAAATGAGATATTTGTCCAAATGATCTTAGCACAGTACAGAGTAGGAAATGAGACCTGTGGTTTATCTTGCTTGGATAGTGGGAGTTCATGACCTTTCGTGACCCATCCAGCATACCCATTGATGCCTGGAGATTTCTGGACTGCTTCTAATTCATATTTTTAAGAGTTCATTGGTTGAACGTAGACACATTGAGCAGTGTTCCCAAACTGTGCTACGATTTTGTATTAAAGATTGAGACTCAAATTGTGATTGGCCATGATAGATTTTGTGTGTTAAGACTTCTCGCTATTCTATACACTGTAATTCTCATGTGACTCTCAGTTTTCCAGACAGCAGCCAATCCGCTTCTATCTTATCACAAGCTTGATCCAAGCCGACTTTATCAGCTAAAACGTCCTGGTGTGAACACTCTCTACCTCATTTATCTCTACTTGTCATGTTAAATGCTGTTGCCACATTTTTGTATTGACACAATGCCCTTGCCTTGAGTTCAGCTTGTGATTACCAAAACTCACTCACCAAGTACAGGTAGACTATCCCTTATCCGAAAACCTTGGGACCAGCTGTGTTTCGGAATTCGGAATTTTTTGGATTTCGGAAGGGTATTACGGGGCAGCACCCCGTAAGCAAACACATTAATATTTCTGCAGCGAACCTTATGAATATTCACACTGAGTGGGATAAATAAAGACTATAAATAGTATTACAGTTTATTTGCACAGTAATAATTTGGTAAATTAAATAGTGGGAGAAATGTAGACCATAAATACTCTAGTGCAGTTTATTTGTAAGGAAAACATTCAGTAAAACTTCAAACATATACAGGTACAAACTAAGCTAAATACCTGTACATATACATGCAGTAAAGGTACATTACATCTGGCTTGAGGATCTTGGAGAAGAGGGTACATCAGCGTTGTCATCGTCGTCATCAGGTTGGAGTCGGACACCTGAAGATGGGCCAGGAACAGGATTCTCAAGTGATGAAGCAGCACTACGACAGACGGCCTTTTTAAAGATTTCTTCCAGTGTCATCTGTCTCATTAACATTGTTTTCTGTCTAAGCAGTCTCTCTTTAATTGAGTAAACTTGCATAATCTCTTGCTCACTGATAAATGCACATTGTTCAAGGCCAGCAATTAACTGATCACACATTGTCACCATATCGTCTATGGGGATTTTTTCACCTGTGTTCACAATGTCATCATCATCATCATCACTACTGTCCTCATGCTTGTCTTTATTTAACACCATTTCAGCAATTTCCCCATCACTCAACAAATGCACAACAGGTGCATCATTGTCAATGTTCAGCACTTCTTCGATGTCAGCTTCCTCTAACTTATTTACACTTTCGGATGATAAACCTTTGGCGTAAGTAAGGAAGTTTGATATCATCATCTTCTCCTGACTGACAGGAAATCCTTCAAAATCTTCATCTGCAGGTCCATCTTCATCAAACATCGTCGTAGGCCATAGTCTGTGCTAAGCATTTATTAATGTTGGTTTATCAACATCGTTCCAAGCATTAGCAACTGCGTAAATGGCATCCTTAACATTGAACTCTTTCAGGAAGCTTTGGATTCCTGTGCCTCTGTTGATTGCATCAAGCATACAGTTCAAAAAAACGTCTTTATACTTGCTTTTCATGGAACGTAAAATTCCTTGGTCACAAAGCTGTATTAAAGATGTCACATTAGGGAGAAAGTTAATGCCGAAAACATAACTTTTCACAAGAAGTTCAGGAGGGGGATGTGCGGAGCAGTTGTCCAGGAACAATAAAATTTTGCAGTTTTCTTCCAGTCCAACTTGCCTGCAATGAGCTCGTGTCGCTGGTATGAAGTGGTTATTGAACCAGTGAGAAAATATTCCTCTGGTTACCCACGCTTTCTTGCTCGCATAATAATGCACAGGTAAATTGCATACACCTTTCAAACATCTCGGATGTTGGCTTTTTCCAATCACTACCAACTTTAACTTGTGTGTGCCTGCAGCATTGGCACACCCAAGAACAGTCAACCTGTCCTTAGCGTCCTTAAAACCTGCTGGTGCACTCTCATCAGCCGTTGTTAATGTTTTTCTAGGAACGTAGCGCCAGAACAGAGCTGTTTCATCAGCTTTGTAAATTTGTTCAGGACCGAGGTTTTCATCAGATATTATTTTGGCAAATTCGTCTATGTAATTTTCAGCTGCTTCATGATCAGCAGAAGCTTTTTCACCACAGATTTTCAGATATTTTATACCATGACGCTTCTTAAATTTATGCAGCCAACCTTCTGCATATTCACACTCAACTTCAATGTTCAGTTCTTCATGATATATTCTAGCTTGTTTCATGACCATCAAACCAGTCAGTGGCACACGTTCACCTCTTCGTTGTCGAATCCACTCAATCAGCACACGGTCAAGATCTTCATTTTTTGCCCTATGTAATGTTTTCCTACT
This sequence comes from Somniosus microcephalus, assembly GCF_052327205.1. Lineage (NCBI taxonomy): Eukaryota > Metazoa > Chordata > Chondrichthyes > Squaliformes > Somniosidae > Somniosus > Somniosus microcephalus. Next base: position 19,906,989 of record NC_140999.1, read on the forward strand.
TTTCATTAGTTTATGGTCATCACTGTCAGTGTAAAACTTCAACAACTTGTCTTTCTGTTTCTTTAAGTCATATACGGTGGTAGTTCCCACACCATATTCTTCAGTAAGACGTCGCACAGACACACCACGATCAAGCTTCTGCAATAACTCCACTTTCTGCGATATCGATAATGAGAGATGCTTCCTTCTCTGCTTCTCACTGTTACCCATAGGGGTATCTGCAGCTCTTTTTAACATTTTCACAAATCGCAAAAAAACAACAAAATTCAAAGAGAGCAGCAGACGCACGTGTGACAGCGCTGAGACACAACTGACGCCTCACACCTGCGTGGATCAAGCATCGGCCATGTCGGGTCATGTTTTGCGCCACTCGGGTCATGTCGTGCGCACGACTTACGCTCCATGAAAAAACTTTCGGTTTTCAGAGGTTTTCGGTTTCGGAAGTGCGGATAAGGGATAGTCTACCTGTAGTAGCAATCGATACTTGGATACAGATATAGTTGATTCTGTTTGATTGCCTATTCCTGACTGTATAGCCTATTAATACTGCGTGATTACCAATATTATAGCTGCTAGCTGCACACACTTGATACAGTTTTGTTTGAGTTTAAATTAACATTTAGTATCTTTACACACCAAGTATGAGAGATAGCCAAATCAAATATCTAAATAAAGAGATAGCAATCTGTGAACTAAGGCATTCCAAAATTAACTGTGGCCTATTAATTTGGTTCCTATTTGTTACTACGGTCTATTCCTCTTAATCCAACATTGCTTCATTAAAATTATCTCATAATTCAATGTTGTGAGCAGTAAACTCCCATTCTGTTATTTACATAGCTTAATTTAAATTATTGGATAATTCCATTTTTAGCACAACAAACAACTTCAAATCATCAGGAGTAGACTATATAAAGGGACTGTTAAAGGAAAAATGTTTTGGTCAGAAGGCAAGTTACAGGAAACTTTCGATTTACCGGCACCTAAATAACCGGAAATCTCGGTTAACCAGCAAAATTGAGGAGTAGGTTCAGGTAAGTTTTATTACTTGCCTTCCTCGATCTGTTGCTGTGCAAGGGTGTGGCTGCAGCTGTTGCTAAGCTACAGAGACACTTGGAGCTTGTGGCCACTGTTCTGAACCTGTTGCTAAGCAACAGGGTTTGTTGCTTTATACGGAGCTCTCAGCTCCGTATCTTTTACTATAGCTTTCGGTTATCCGGAATTGTTGATGAACCGGCACCACGTCGGTCCCGTCGGTGCCGGATAAAAAAAAGTTTCCTGTAACTAGGTGTGGGTTGACCAAACTACAGTTTCAACTCTTCCACAAACCAGATTAAACAAGAATTAAGTTATTCCTCATCGGATCACATGATGGCACAGTATCATGGAGCTCCAACACTCTGCCCTAGAGGACTACAATGCATGGATAGTACCTGGAATTCCTGGTCACGGCTAGGCTCTGCCTGTCTCCTATTTCTTTCTCACTCAATTCCATTTTCACAGGAAGCATTATGAATGTCTCTAGGAATGCATCACGTTGCAAGCTGATTATTGTATCGATAACAGCATTTGATACTTGAATGTTTTCAGGTGCTTTTCAATTCTTTTAATTTTTCTCGGGCACTTCCCCAACGCTGCTACGTGATGGCTGCGAGAAGTGCTAAAGTGTAACCAGGGATATCTAGCTCGAATTTTTCTCTCCCTTTTTTTGAGACACCACCCAGCTCCCACTCAGTAAAATAGCTGTGCTCAGCAACTCTCCATGTGGGGACCCCTAGGTCGTGCCCCTCTATGGTGTAGAATGTTGGAGATCCATGGCACTGTGCTATCATGCCACCCTAAGAAGAATAGCTTAATTCTTACTTAATCTAGTTTCTGGAGATTTAAAAACATGAGAAATAGGAGCAGAAGTAGGCCATACGGCCCCTTGAGCCTGCTCCACCATTCATTAAGATCATGGCTGATCTTCAACCTCAACTCCACTTTCCTGCCCGATCCCCATATCCATTAGAGTCAAAAAATCTATCGATCTCTGTCGTGAATATACTCAACGACTAAGCATTCACAGCCCTCTGGGTAGAGAATTCCAAAGATTCACAATACCCTCTGAGTGAAGAAATTTCTCCTCATCTTAGTCCTAAATGGCCGACCCCTTATCCTGAGACTATGGGCACGATCTTGCCAGCCCTGGGGAGGCGGGTTTGGAGGCAGGACTGCCAGGAAAATGTCAGAATCTGGGGTCGGGTGCCCATCCTGCCCCCAACCCGCCATCTTCCTGGGAGGCGGGTAGCCGACCCGCGCCGGGTCCCGTCTCCTAGAGGTGGGAAGGGGATTACAGCCAGTTAACAGGCAGATAAGGGGATTATTCCCATTTTACCCACACAAGTGCAGGCTTCCTGAAGGCTGCGAATCCCGCCAGGGTCACCGAGGTGAGCAGTGGGTCTGCGGGGTGCAAAAGTGCGCTGTGAAGGTAAGTGATGGGTGCAAGTGTGGAGAGGTGAGTATGTGAGGTGAATGGAAAGTGGTAGAAAATGTTTACTTACCTTTGTTTCTTCCTGCAGGCTTCAAACGTTGGGGATGCAGAGAGTCTCACATCTTACCGGCAGAGATGACAGATGGCTGCTACATTCTCCAATGCAACAACCATCTAATTTCTGCTCACAAAAGAGGTTTGATGAGTCTTGAATACAAGAACTCATCAAACAACAGAGAATGTCAGTGTTTGACAGCTTCACAGAGCTGTCAAACGATGACAATTCATCTGTCAAAAATTTTTGACAGATAAAACGTCATACACTGACGTTCTCTGTAACTGGTTTCCCCTTAATTGGCCTGCTAAGCCCGCTGGGTGGGCTTAACAACCTGTTCCTGGGACTAAGGACAGGGTCACTGGCAAGGCTTGGAAACTAAGCAGAGCCAGGCCTGGTTAGTACCTGGAGAGGGTGACCATCAGGGAAGACCAGGTGCAGAAGGTCACAGAAGGAGCCCCGAGGAGGGGCGGTTGGTGAGAAGGTCACGGAAGGAGCCCCGGGAGGGGCGGCTGGTGAGCAGGCCCGGGCGTTGGGCTGAAGATTGTCGGACAGGAGGAATGGTGGAAATGGAATGGCGGCGCGCACAGATGCAGCGGCTTTGCTTCTCCCAGGACGGTGCTATTTACGTTTAATGTTAATGTTATTTGTACTGGACTCATGGGAGCTTGCAAGATCACATTTTGTTGTTCATGTACTTGTGCATTGTACAATGACAATAAAGTTGAATTATTATTATTATTAATTATTATTAACAAGGGCAATCAAGGGAAAATAGCATGGATTGGCCAGAAGTCGATGTAGGCAGGACTAAAACTGGACCAGTGGGAGTCCCGCCTCCAAAAGCTCCCCATTGGCAAAATCCAGCCCTGTGCCCCCTAGTTCTAGATTCTCCAGCCAGGGGAAACTGCCTCTCAGCATCTACCCTGTAAAGCCCTCTCAGAATCACATGTTTCAATGAGATCACCTCTCATTCTTCTAAACTTCAGAGAGTATAGGCACATTCTACTCAATCTCTCCTCATAGGACAGCCCTCTCATCCCAGTGTTAATATTTAACACTGTATTATGGTAGATCAATACTTTGAGGGGAAGGGGGGGTCTGGTGGGGGCACAGTGTTAAAATTAGAACTACGCCATCTAGGAGTGAAATCATGAAACACTTTTTCACACTAAGGGTAGTGGAAATCTGGAACGTTCACCCCAAAAGGCTGTAGATGTTGGGACAATTGAAATTTTCAGGACTGAGATTGATAGATTTTTGTTAGGTAAGGGTATCAAGGGATATGGAACAAAGGCAGGCAAATTAAGTTAAGATACAGATCAGTTGCCAATTTTATCGCCTTTGACTCACCAGACCTCTAGGTTTAAACATTACAATCCTTGTCCAGAAAGTTGAAGAAGGAGATCAGGACTTCATTCTGAAATCTTATGCTCCTGTATTAGCTTCAGTGTTCTCCTTGGCCAAATGCTCCTTTGACCACTGTTCATAAGTCTTTATAATGTCCTGATCCCTTAATTATCAGAGCCTTTAGGTGTTGTTGATCTGTGCTCCCGTCAGTCCTCCACTGAGAAGTAAGGTTTGGACAGTAATAGGTCTCAAATACATCCTTTCATACATTTAAAATCTCTAAACTCAGTATTAATTTCTAAAATAATGGATACCTACTCAATGAGTATAGTTAATCTACCACATCTGCTTTCCTTGTGCAATTATTTTTGCAGCTTGAGGCATAACGTCAGCTGTGACTCAGTTGACAGCACCCTCACCTCTGAGTCAGAAGGTTGTGGGTTCAAGTCCCACTCCAGGGACTTGAGCAAATGAAGCTAGGTTGACAATCTAGTGCAGTGCTGAGGGAGCGCTGCACTGTCAGAGGTGCTGTCTTTCAGATGAGATGTTAAACCGAGGCCCTGTCTGCTCTTGCAGGTGGATGTGAAAGATTTGATGAAGACTAGGGGGAGTTGTCTCCAGTGTCCTGGGCCAATATTTATCACTCAATCAACATAACAAAAACAGCTTATCTGGTCGTTATCACATTGCTGTTTGTGGGAGCTTGCTGTGCACTTTGAGATGTCCAGTGGTCATGAAAGACGATATATAAATGTAAGTCTTTCTATATCATGATGTTTTTAAAGCTTTATTTATAATTATGCGCCTTTGACATGTCTCAGGCTTTGGCTGTCTTTGAATTTTTGCGTACGAATGCTTACTACTTTTTGACTAGTCTTACATCTAACTTAAACCAGACTTTACCCCTAAATCTGACTCTTGTGACCACGATTCATTTTATTCTCAGTGGTGCTAAAATACGTATGCACCGCAATATGTCCCACAAAAAGTAGCCTGGAGCTGTTGATGGAGAACAAAATCATTGCATGTAGTTTTCCTGTGGCAGCTTCGGGGCTTAGTATCCTGCTGCTTGTGTGTGGATGAAGAATATTGAAAAGGAGGAAATACAATGCTTCATTAATTTAAAAAAAGAAAATGATGTAACAGAGGCTTTTGCCTAAGAGTGTCCATGCTGTTGACTGTATCTTTGGAGTTGTTGTCAAGGAAATTCGGCCTAGGAATTCCATGGCATTGCTCCCATTTATTCGCCTAAGCCCCCTCCTATTTCTCATCTACATGTTGCCCCTTGGCGACATCATCCAAAAACACAGCATCAGTTTCCACATGTACGCTGACGACACCCAGCTCTACCTCACTACTCCTTCTCTCGACCCCTCCACGGTGTCTAAATTGTCAGACTGCTTGTCCGACATACAGTTCTGGATGAGCAACAATTTTCTCCAATTAAATATTGGGAAAACCGAAGCCATTGTTTTCAGTCCCCACCACAAACTCCGTTCCCTAGCCACTGACTCCATCCCTCTCCCTAACATCTGTCTGAGGCTGAACCACACTGTTCGCAACCTATGTGTCATATTTGACCCTGAAATGAACTTTTGACCACATATCCACAGCATAACAAAGGCCGCCTACTTCCACCTCCGTAACATCGCCCGTCTCCGCCCCTGCCTCAGCTCATCCGCTGCTGAAACCCTCATCCTTGCCTTCGTTACCTCAAGACTTGACTATTCCAATGCACTCCTGACTGGCCTCCCACATTCCACCCTACGTAAACTTGAGGTCAACCAAAACTCAGCTGCCCATGTCCTAACTCACACCAAGTTCCATTCGCCCATCTCCCCTGTGCTCGCTGACCTACATTGGCTCCCGGTTAAGCAGCGACTTCGATTTCAAAATTCTCATCCTTGTTTTCAAATACCTCTAAGGCCTCAGCCCTCCCTATCTCTGTAATCTCCTTCAGCCCCACAAACCCCACCGAGATATCTGCGCTCCTCTAATTCTGCCCTCTTGAGGATCCATGATTATAATCGCTCAACCTTTGGTGGCAGTGCCTTCTGTTGCCTAGGCCCTAAGCTCTGGAATTCCCTGCCTAAACCTGTCCGCCTCGCTATCTCTCTTTTCTCCTTTAAGACGCTCCTTAAAACCTACCTCTTTGAACAAGCTTTTAGTCACCTGCCCTAATTTATCCTTATGTGGATCGGTGTCAAATTTTTTGTCTTACAATACTCCTGTGCAGCACCTTGGGATGTTTTACTATGTTAAAGGTGCTATATAAATACAAGATGTTGTTGTAAGCCTCCAAAATGGCAGGGAAGAAGTGTGCACTCATTACGAGCCGGAAGTGCACCGTCCACCATGTTGGTGTAAGGCAAAAAGTAGGCGCCCAGGGCTCGCGCCTGAAACTGACGTTAGGCCCTTCACGTATGTAAATAAGGGGCCTAGCATCTGTTTGGGCCCCCTGTGCAAAACTGGGTTGCCCTATCCTTACCTGAACGTGGAGCCAGTAGAAGTAGGAGGGCTCCTTCCAGCTCCACATTAAAACCACGGACTGCTGCTGGCAATATATATATATACCATGAGGGCTAGCATAGTGTGACTGAAATTTGAGGAAAATAGTCATCTATAGCACACTAAATGTTTTATGTATAATGCTGTTAATGTGACTGTTAGTTCCTGTCACACTTTCACTGACGCACTTCAGATGTCATACTTTTGCGTAGCCTCTGACTCACCGTGAGTATTGCCACTGGAGATCTGCCAATTGACTGGAAATTTTCAGAAGTTCATCAACCAAACGAAAATTAGGACTAAATTTCTTCTGAAGACTAAGTAAAATTGCCTAAAATTCCAGATAAAGAGACAAGACTAAATCTAAAATTATTTCTAGGACTAAATACAATTTGGAAATTATTGCTTGGAAAGACTGGAGGTGAAATCGAGAAAACAAAAACTAAGTTTGTTGACTAAATTTTTTTTCCAAAAGAAGAACTAAAGTACAACTGAAATTCAGGAAGAAAATACTGCAATAAAATTAGGATTACATTTCTTCCAAATAGTATCAATAAAAGGACACTAAAACTCGAGGTCCAGAGATAAGATTAAAACAAAATTTGAATTATTTCTAGGAATGATCCTGGAATCTTTACGGCAACCATTGTATTCTAATGCTGGGCTCTGCAATAGATTGTGGTGAGGCATAAGCAGGATAGCCGCCTACACAGATTAGAACATTAAAATGGTGCCATATATCACTGTATAAAATGGTGCAGTATATCACTGTATAAAATGGTGCAGTATAAAATCACATTGTTGTATTAACATCTTATTATAAAATTCTGCTCTGTATGCTTACTTTGAATAGTAAAAGAGTAAGAACCTGCTGGCATTTCTGGTGTCCTTTTCTGCTCAAAGTTCAATTAGTGGTTTTGTCTTCTTATGTCTAGACGTCTGGTTTTAATTTTCTTGCGTCTACTACAATTTCCTCTTTCCTCATTTCTGTTTGCCTCCCAGTGGCATATTACAAATACTTGGTTATTGCATGTTGAGTTGTCTCCGTCCCTGCTTCAAATTAAGGGTTCTAGTTCGTAAAAGTGCAATGAATGCAGCTCAGCACCAACTGCCCCATTTTGTAATTGGTTAGTGAATTAGTCATCTTATTTGCTTTTGCAACATTTAGAAAGCGCTACCTAAATATTAAAGTATTAATTTTACATCCAACGCACTTCATTACCACCAAAACAACCAGCTTTCATGAACTTGACTGAGAGCAATGACTGCCTAGTGCTCTTCAGGGCTGGAAGGACTTTCACTGTCAGATACTTGGGTGGTGTATCAATGGGGGTCTTTTTCACTTTTATCTTTAGATTTATGGTTTTCATTTTTGAAAACATTTTCGGGAATTTATTTTGAAACCTGTAAAAGTAGATATAAATTGTGGGGGAAAATAAGTGTCAAAAGCTTGGTAGAAATTGGAGGAAAACATTGCGTGCATGCCATCGGGATTCCACAATCCTGCATTCTCAGTAGGGAGCTACACTTGCAGAGAGTGTAGGTTGGAGATATGGCTACAATGTTGTAGCCTCAATTATCCGATCTGCATTCTCCAGAACCTTAGGACTGCAGAATCACTCCTTAAGACTCTTGGGGGGTAATTTTGACTTCGGGTGCGAGTGTAAAGTAAGGGATATGGATTCAACCACCCATTATATATCTCCCCTGATTCTTATTTCCATTGACAAATCAGGAGAGACATTATTGGCCATCCCTAGTTAGCCTGACTGAGTGACGTGCTAGGCCACTTCGGAGGGCAGCTAAGAGTCAACCTCATTGATGTGGGACTGGAGTCACATACAGGCCAGACCGAGTAAGGACGGCAGGTTTCCTTCCCTAAAGGACATTAGCAAACCAATTGGGGTTTTACAGCAATCCAAAAGCTTCATGGTCACTTTTTTACTGATTTTTAAAATTCTTAAACTGAATTCAAATTCTCAAATTGCTATGGGGAGATTTGAACTCACATTCTACAGAATTATTGGTTCAGGTCTCTGGATTATTGAACCAGTAACATAGAAACATAGAAAAATAGGAGCAGGAGTAGGCCATTCGGCCCTTCAAACCTGCTCCGCCATTCAATATGATCATGGCTGATCCTCTATCTCAATACCATATTCCCGCTCTCTCCCCATACCCCTTGATGCCTTTTGTGTCTAGAAATCTATCTATCTCCTTCTTAATTATATTCAGTGACTTGGCCTCCACAGCCTTCTGTGGTAGAGAATTCCACAGGTTCACCACCCTCTGAGTGAAGAAATTTCTCCTCATCTCAGTCCTAAATGTCCTACCCCATATTCTAAGACTGTGACCCCTCGTTCTAGATCCCCCAGCCAGGGGAAACATCCTCCCTGCATCCAGTCTGTCTAGCCCTGTCAGAATTTTATAAGTTTCAACGAGATCCCCTCTTATTCTTCTAAACTCTAGTGAATATAGGTCTAGTCGACCCAATCTCTCCTCATACGACAGTCCTGCCATCCCAGGAATCAGTCTGCTGAACCTTCGTGCACTCCCTCTATGGCAAGTATATCCTTTCTTAGGTAAGGAGACCAAAACTGCACACAGTACTCCAGGTGTGGTCTCACCAAGGCCCTGTATAACTGTAGTAAGACATCCTTGCTCCTGTACTCAAATCCTCTTGCAATGAAGGCCAACATACCATTTGCCTTCCTAACTGCATGCTGCACCTGCATGTTTGCTTTCATAACATAACCAGTACACTACCTTCCTAGTGAGTAAGAAGAGAAAGTCTGGGTTTTTAGAAAGCATGGCTCTTGTTCAAATAAATGGGAAGCCTAGGTTTTTATCGGACATTAACGGAACACCAAAATAAATTGACAAATAAGGTAAAAACTGGAAGAACCTGAAAATGTGTAGCCCTCATTATACCCTTCTTCTTAGGCAATCCCTCGGAACCGAGGATGACTTGCTTCCACATTAAAAATGAGTTTGCAGGTGACTGATGAGTCCAATGCGGGACCTACAGTCTCTGTCACAGGTGGGGCAGACGGTGGTTGAAGGGACGGGTGGGTGGGGTGCTTGGGTTGACGTGCGCTCCTTGCGCTGCCTGCGCTTGGCTTCCGCTTGCTCCCGGCGAAGAGATTCGAGGTGTTCGGCGCCTTTCCAGATGCTTCTCCTCCACTTTGTGCGGTCTTGGGCCAGGGATTCCCAGGTGTCGGTGGGCATGTTACACTTTTTCAAGGAGGGTGTCCTTGAAGTGTTTCCTCTGCCCACCTGGGGCTCTCTTGCCGTGCTGGAGCTCCGAGTACAGCGCTTGTTTTGGGAGTCTCGTATCGGGCATGCGGACAATGTGACCCGTCCATTGGAGCTGATCGAGCGTGGTCACTTCATTTCCATGGTCTTTCCTGGTTTAAAATCCATGCTGACCTGCCAGTAAATACAGAAGTCTAAAATTAAATGTTTTTCTCCTTTCATTTTCAAACTGAAATAAAAGAAACCTGTTTTAAGAGTAGTTTGTTGTAGAAGTAATCTGAAGTAATGTGCTGGATGAGGTAGGAAAAAAATCTGTGTGGCAGACTTGAAAGGGGCAAGCTAAATGGGGTCCCACAGTACTCGTCTTTCTGGAGACCCCCAAAATCCCAGGTTGGGCCCTGTCTGCTGGTTAGTCTTAATCCAGCTCCAAGTTGGGATAAATCCACAGCACAAAGCGGCTCACAATTGGGCACTAAATTGATAGGCAGGAAAGCCGCAAGAATGTTAGAAAGAAAAACCATGCGTATGTTAAATCTGAAATAAAAACAGAAAATGCTGGAAATACACGACAGATTTATTAACCTCAGAAAGAGAAAGAGGTAGGTTAACATTTGGGTGAAATAACAGCAGAAAATGCTGGAAAAACTCAGCAGGCCAAGCAATGGAATACTCTCCACTTGCCTGGATGAGTGCAGCTCCAACAACACTCAAGAAGCTCGACACCATTCAGGATAAAGCAGCCCGCTTGATTGGCACTCCATCCACCACCTTCAACATTCACTCCCTCCACCACCGGCGCACTGTGGCTGCAGTGTGTACCATCTACAAGATGCACTGCAGCAACTCGCCAAAGCTCCTTCAACAGCACCTTCCAAACCCGCGACCTCTACCACTTAGAAGGACAAGGGCAGCAGACGCATGGGAACATCACCACCTACAAGTTCCCCTCCAAGCCACACACCATCCTGACTTGGACCTGTATCGCCGATCCTTCACTGTCGCTGGGCCAAAATCCTGGAACTCCCTCCCTAACAGCATTGTGGGTGTACCTACACCATATGGACGGCAGCGGTTCAAGAAGGCGGCTCACCACCATCTTCTCAAGGGCAATTAGGGATGGGCACTAAATGCAGGCCTAGCCAGCGACGCCCACATCCCATCAATGAATTTGAAAAAAAACATCCGTGGTGAGTTCTATTGAAGGATCCCATCTGAAACCTCAGTCTATCTTTCTCTTTCAGATGCTGACTGAATTGATGTGCACTTCCAGTGTCTTCTTCAGTAAAGAAAAATAATTAAGCCACAGGAATGGTCAGTGAAAGTGTCATATTGGAGCAGTAAGACGTGATCCTCAGAGCTTAGAGTTAAAACATTTTGTTGGGGTAAAGCAAAGGGAGCTTTTACTCTGCTTCTGTCCCATGTGGTGCCTGCCTGAGGAATGTTTGATGCTAACACAGGGTACAAAGTGTGGAAAGATGTCCCATTCTCCATCAGTTTGACAATTGCAAAACTTTTTAAAAATTGAAACAATTTATGAAAAATGTTTACATCCCAGAAACGGACACAAAAAATGTTCCGTACTGGGAAAAAAAATGCTCTCTGTAACCTTTAGCTGTTGCATGGAAACCAAATTGCAAAATTGTGGTGAGACATGGTGAATGAGGGCGTAAGTTTTCTGTAAACTATTGCATAGTTTTTATAATATATTCACTGCATGCAATCTTGCCTCCTTTCATAGTTTCATTTTTCTGTTTTTAATAATTACCCACATGTTTTTAGTGAAGCTTATGTCCATACTAATTATATGTCTCGTTTACTTCTTTGGCTCTCCCACTGCTCCACCATACATGTGACACTGAGAATAGCTTAGTGTTATTCTTTCTTCTCATTACTTTCTATTGTTTAAGGCAGCTCTACAGTAATATGTCCTACTTGCCTTTTATGTCAACTTTCTAGGTATTATGCTAGATATGCCCTTGGGGACAGCAGCATAGACACATAGAAACATAGAAGATAGGAGCAGGAGTAGGCCATTCGGCCCCTCCAGCCTGCTCCGCCATTCAATGAGATCATGGCTGATCATCAAAACTCAGTACCCTGTCCCTGCCTTCTCCCCATATCCCTTGATCCCTTTAGCCTTAAGAAATATATCTAACTCCTTCTTGAATATATTTAATGAATTGGCCTCAACTGCCTTCTGTGGTAGAGAATTCCACAGCTTCACCACTCTCTGGGTGAAGAAATTCCTCTTCATCTCTGTCCTAAATGGCTTACCCCTTATCTTTAGACTGTGACCCCTGGTTCTGGACTCCCCCGCCATCGGGAACATCCTTCCTGCATCTAGTCTGTCTAGTCCTGTTAGAATTTTATAAGTTTCAATGAGATCCCCTCTCATTCTTCTAAACTCCAGCGAGTATAAGCCCAATCGACCCAATCTCTCCTCATACGTCATTCCTGCTGTGGGCACTCCTTACACTCCCATCAAAGCTGAGTATTTCTTTATCTGATCAGTATCTAGGCAAATGTGGCAAAACCCAGTGGCCAAGGAGAGGACCCTTGCCACTGTACTCTGACTTGTTAGAATATATCAGGTGTCACCATATGATCTCCTTAACTTCGGTAGGTAAAAGATTATACAATTCCGCAGACCTTGGCTCAGGCTAAAAATGAACAGATGCATTTATTTAACGTTGAACAGGTAAATAAACAGTATTCAGTACAAACAGTTGTCCAGAGATTCCGCAGGGGCGTTGACGTAAGAAAACTACTAGGCACTTGGTCTAAGTATTGAACAAGGCTTTAATCAACTGTTTTTCAACATGGAGATCTAGTTGTGTCCTTCACTAGTTCCTGTTAAAGAATGTCCCGAGCAAGCTGGGCCCATGCCCGAGTATTTATACTCTCCTTGGACAGCGCCACCAGCAGGCCGCCCAGTATTACTTCATAAGTCATTTCCACATGAATGACAAGATTCATGTCAGGAGTTACTAGTCTACTGCTGTAACTCTGGCTGGAACACCAGGGAAACGCAGCTGAAAATGACTATTTACATCACTTCCCTCAGGGTCCTGTTGGCTCTCCTGCTGGAGTTACATTGAGGGACCTGTACAACTCCTACAGCATTTCAGGGCCAATATATTTGTGTCTATCTCAGTATCACTACTGGCTTCAGACAGCCTGATAATTAAGGTAATGTGCACCACAAATGTATATATTTGCGCTCACCTTTTGCTATTTAAGAACTGTGAGCAACTGTGTTTCAAGAATCAATTTTATGTCAAGGATTATTGCAAGTGAAGCACCTTTGACCCAAATATGTTGGCTTCAGACAGCCTGATAATTGAGGTAACGTGCACCACAAATGTATCATTCGAAATGCTTTGAAGATACGTCAGAATAATGAATAAAAGAACACAACACAAAACCACAAGATGATTGCAGCTCAGGAAAATCAGTCGGCCCATTTTAGCCCATTCTTCCAGAAAGCTCCTAGAATTCCCAATTCACAGCTTAAATTTTCTTAAATGATTCCAAGTATTTTTTTTTGCCTCCACTACCCTATTCAGAAGCATCAATTGCTACTTGTCATTTACCCCTGTGCAATGGGCACAAAACTTGCATCTCTCATAATTACATTAGATCAATAGACATTCACAGAATGTTCATCCACACAAAAGTAGCTGACATTGCCAATAAAATTCCAAGAAAACTCTCAGCCTGACTTTCTGTACCCAAAGTGACCAAATTGAATATAATGGCACCTGAGCACAAAGCTATCAAGAAATACTTCCTAGAAATAATACATTTGAAGCATATATATTTTGTAGCTTGAATGACCCTCTCACAGTACCTACCCTTAACCCTGTGGCCAGCTATAAAGAAGTAATCTATCAAGGACAATACTTTATTTTTGTCACATATGCCTGAAAAAAATCACCTTTAATCTTTTTTGTTGTTCCAGTTAACTTGATGTCTGGTAGTCATTTACCCCCATACATTGGGCACAACAAGCTCCGATTTCTATCCCCCTCCCCCAAGTCTTCATAACCTTGAAAGGAGGTAGCTGAGGTGACCTTAGAGAGAAATATAAAATTCCAAATGGTATGGAAAAGGTAGATTCTGAAAATTATTTCAAACTAATTCACGAGAGTAGGACAAAGGTTCAAACTAGTAAAAGGCAAATGTAGAACTGTTGTCAGAAAGTTCTTCTTCACACAAGCAGCAGTTCAAGAAAGCGACTCATTCACCACCTTCTCAAGGGCAATTAGTGATGGGTAACAAATGCTGGCCCATGACTGAATTAAAACAAGTATATTTTCTATCCTGCCAACTATCCTCGTAACCAAGAAAATGATGGAATCTGAATGGTGATGTTGGTTGGAGTACCACACTGACTGCATATTATTAACATAAAGGCACCTATAGCATGGGTGAAACCATTGTACAGGCCATTCTTGATGATCACAGTGTCTGCACAACTCTCTTGAAGCCCTGGCAATATTATTAAATTACCTTAATATGAGCAAGGACCAACGCTAATAAGGATGAAAATAAGACCTATTAAAGGGCTGAAAAATAAATGGAAGGGTTGACAAATTGAAATTAGATGTTAGTCATGGAAGACAGAATGTAGGAAAGAAAGAAGAGATAGAGCATATGCGTTTGTGTGTGTATGCATGTAGGAGTATACTTTGTTGAGGAAAAGTGATCACACATGCATTTGTTGCCAAGGCTTTTGAACCTGACAATTACAATCTGGAAACCACTTCAGAAAGCATATCTTTGCCTTAGGCAGTCTGGTATGGATGAGGTTATTCTGTTGTCAGCACCAGATGCTGTTTGTGTTTTGATGGAAAGGTAGCTGGAAAGATTGAAAATTGAAGAATTTCCCCTCCAAGTCACAAACCATCCTGACTTGGAAGTACGTATATCGCTGTTCTTTTATCGTCGCTGGGTCAAAATTCTGGAACTCCCTCCCTAACAGCACTGTGAAAGCACCTTCACCACACGGACTGCAGCGGTTCAAGAAGGCGGCTCACCACCACCTTCTCAAGGGCAACTAGGGATGGGCAATAAATGCTGGCCTTGCCAGTGAGGCCCACATCCCACAAATGGAAAAAAAAATTAGATTGAAGATCTCAGTTAATTTAGTGCATATGCACAAAAACTTAATTGCATGAACCTAACAATAAAGGTCAATTATCCAAACGACTTTTCTATTTTCTATTTCAGTAATTTATTTTAATCTGCAAACTAAAAGCTATTTCCACTGTGATAGTGCAATGCAAATCATGTCCTAGACTGTAAGACATTTTGATTGTCTGACAGTTTATAGAGTTCAGACCCGTGGAACAGACAACACAAATCCCAATGAATCTGTGAAACTAATTTACTTAAAAATCAATAAGAGGTTACAAGTAATTACCAAACTGTACTCAATTCATGTACTTATTACAAGCAAGCATCTAAAATCATTTACTTTAAGCTCAGGTGATAATAAGCAAAACCACATACATAATAACACCAGGTGAGAGGTCAATTCAGCCATGAGTAGACGTCTGACTTTAACTGACCAGGTCGCCATCGACTGCAGCCACGAACGTCAGTCCACAATATCACTTATACCCCCAAAACTTGGCAACTCGCCCACTGCATTTGTGTCCCAAACTGTGCGATTAACGTTGTTTTTCTCTCTCACTCTCCTTCTATCTGTTTTGACGCTTAGTTAACCAAGGCCAGACATTCAAGGGTTGGAGAGAGTTGTTGTTTTTACATTTGCAGGTTGTTGACTTGTGGGTCTCACAGAATTTTCAAGATCTTATTTTTTGAAGGAAAAATACCAGCACATCATGTTTTAGCCAATGCAGTCTCTTCCCCTCAAAGCTTGTCGGTACATTTGGTCACTTTTAGATTCAGTCAAGTTTACCATGGACAGTATATTCTTACATAGTCCACCCTCAAGTGTCTGTACCTGAATTTAAGGTCACAGGCACTTATACGCTGACGTCCTCTTCTTTCCGGGTCTTCTGTAACAGCTTGACCAATGCTTGCTGCTTGTGACGTCTGTACTGGCCTCGCTAGACGTGCTCCTATCTAGTTATCCAGCAAGTTAAACACTTATTCAAATAATTCCTCGTGAAGCCGGTTTGCTGTTTTTAAGCTTTACTTGAACAAATTTGTGAAACTGTAAACAAAGACAAAATATGTTTTGTACATAAAACTGAGTACTATACATTAGATATTACATAAGATATAAACATATTTACAACAGTAGAATAGACTAATTGTATAACTAACTAACATTTGGACTAACTTCTGTAACTACCAAATATTAACCTTTTATAAACAAAGTATTGTCAAATACTACACTGACAAAGTTGCTATCATGCTAACAAACAAAGATACTCACAGATATTGCATCTGGCCTAACATATGAGATCAGATTACACTGGATTGCGAATCCCTCATGGAATTCTCCATTACTCTGCCAGGTTCTTTCTGGGAAAACTACTTCCGGGGTCAAACAGGAAGAAAGGTCCATTGACCTCTGCTGTATACAAACACTGCTAACACAATAACCACCACCAGAGGGTGCTATCTGCATGTAAAAAGTCCATAAGTCCAGAACAGCGTCTGTTGACTCGACAAATTATTATCAATAAGTATAACACAATCACCAACTGAACAACGACTAAAACATGGGAGGTAATTCTTATCCAGGAGTGAACCTCGCTATTCATACTGATATCCCACCAAGACAAATCATCCCCAATCTTAGATATTTCTTTGCGCAGGTTCTGTTTTTTCTGGGCCAAGGTATAAAAGCATTTTTGAGACTGACTAACTCATTGCATTAACTTGACCAGGTATTCTGGTAGAGGTGGAATGTCATAGCCGAATCGAGTCACACACTGGTGTCATTGCTCTTTTAATTCATCTTCTACAGAGATATCTACTTGCCTATGCGAATAAATGCTTAATAAAACCCGCGCCCCAAGTCTTACAGGTTGGACTGGGGTAAAGCAATATGTTCCCGCCGCAATGGGACAAGTCAGGTTGTTGCCATCCTGGTATTCCCGGTGTATGGTGGTGACACAATACTCACCTTTCCCTCGGTACGCAGATTGTACGGGGAAAACTTTCCTGCAACTACTTTCATGGTGCAGTTCCATTCTACCCCATCCCAATCAAACCCGCATGCAGGGGCTGCGTGTTCTACCACGTCATAAGGGCAGATGAATGTGTCCCGAGCTTGTGCGCACCTGGTAAAATCTGGAGCCACCCAAGTGGTCCCATCCACCCGGGTCACATACTGCGGGGGTTCGTCATACCTTACTAAGTGGTCACCCTGACTTACTCCTATATTCTCCATGCGGAATGAGGATTTGGGGTTGCCTTTTCGTGCAGGATGGGATAATACAATACCATCCCTCAGAAAGTGATGTCATTCTGGTCCTGCAAATGATATTCGTGTTTTACCGGGTACACCTGTACCAACCCCCTGACTTGGCATATATTCATGGTAAATTGATAAGTGGACATTGCCCTCAGATGTCAATCACCCACAAGGCAAGCTTCCCCTCAGCAATGCTCTGCAGGTTTTCTCGGGCTTGTTCCACTAACTAGGATCCATACATTACACAAACATCATTTCACGCAGCCTCACTAGAGGCATTCAGATTCTCCTTTAAAATTTGGTTTATCCTTTTAGCATGGGATTCTAAATAGTTAACCATGTCCTGCAGATGAATGGTTATAATTTGGTCCTCATTCATTTCAGAATTTCCTTTAGACGATTTCTAACTGCCTTTACGGATTGATCCAAATCAGCCAAATCGAGGCTACTAACAAGGGAGGTCCCGGTATTAAAAACAATGGCTGCATCATTTATCAGGCCCTGTCGCGTTCTGATATGGTCCCCTTTAACCCTGTAACCGACGTTGTTTCCTTCAGTGATCTCAGTATTTTCCCCAAAGTTATTATTAAATCCATGACCATCTCCCGAGCCCTTGCGATATAACGGCTTTAATTCCGATTTCGCCAGTGTTGTGTTGGCTCTTTCTCAAAATCCTTCTATTGATTCCCGTACCATTCTCCCATATAATCACGGTTTCTGGTTTGCACCAGTTTGGCAGTCCCACCTCGGACAGATTTAATATCACAGGTACCACATCGCGATGCAAATCATGGTACGTACAATATTATCCAAGTTGGGATTACCACTAACCCATTTGTTGGCCCCAGAGTGTGTTTTGGACAGACAACCCGGGTTTCCTGTTGTTCTTCCCGCGGTTGTGTTTTATTCGTTGGGGTGGGGGAGTTTAGGAAGGACTTTCAATTCCACCGTGTGTATTATTCCGTTTTTACACTCCTGCACATGATAATGCATGCAACCCTTCGAACCCCTACATGGCCTTCCATCCCTGTCCATGAACCATTGGTAGGGACCTCTGTCATCTATTCCATTCGCTTGGATATTTTTCTCGCCTATACAGTGGACGGGAGCTCCAAAAAGCGGCTCTGCGGATACAAAACTATGGTTTGATAACGTCCCCGAAGGGTTTATGCATCCATAGATTCCCTCATGCTCTTGTCACCACCATGGCCAACATAACAGAGTGTCTCCCACTGCTCGGGATTGGGTCGGGCTTCCTACATTCCCTGAGGGTTCTCCGTCTGATAGTACCTTGAATGGTCACTTGGTTCTGCTTGTAAAAACCACACCTTTGGCCCGGTGGGGCGATCTTTGCATTTTATGCATACCCTCCCTGCCTTCCTGGACCTCATAGGTGGTAACCCATACTGTCCCTGAACAGGGTAGATGCTGAGAGGTTGTTTCCCCTGGCTGGAGTGTCTACAACTAGGGGCCATAGTCTCAGGATAAGGGGTCGGCCATTTAGGACTGAGACGAGGAGGAATTTCTTCACTCAGAGGGTTGTGAATCTTTGGAATTCTCTGCCCCAGAGGGCTGTGAATGCTGAGTCTTTGAGTATATTCAAGGCTGAGATCGATAGTTTTTTGGACTCTAGGGAAATCAAGGGATATGGAGATCGGGCGGGAAAGTGGAGTTGAGGTCAAGAATCAGCCACGATCTTATTGAATGATGGAGCAGGCTCGAGGGGCCGTATGGCCTACTCCTGCTCTTATTTCTTATGTGGTTTCACAATCACCCTCGATGTACTGGAGGGTAATGTTTCGAGTGGTGTCCTGGGGTGGTTTCTCCGAGGCAACTGCAATTGAACTATTATAGGGAAAATAGTGGTGGTCCAGTATGCCGAATAGGCTGATGTGGAATCTTTGTATTAAAGCAGAATCCCGATCATTGGCCAGAATAATTCCTTCATTTTATACAGTTCAGGCTCTCAATACTGATGTATTTTTTAAAACAAAACAAAATGGGGCTTCCTACTTTTCTTTTTCTGTATCGGGCAATTTTTGACTCCTACCACTGACGATACTTCAAGGGTGCCTTTTTATTTCTTTTATTACGCTGCCGTGGGGTAGGAGGGGTCCGTTGGACTCACCTGCGACAGGAGTTGGTTCTGGACCTGGGGGCAAGGAGGTTTCTACAGCTCCCATGTCCTGCCCACCTTTATTTGAATCATACTGTACCTGTGGAGGCACCACTTCAGGCAAGGGCGCCTCATTGGGTGGGGGTGTCCCATTAGGCACCCCTTCTTCATCATCCCACTGGAGCGGATAAATTCGGCTCACCATGCTGATGACCATGGCGTGCTGTCTTTTTGACCAGCTTGTGGGCTGAGAAAGCTTCATCTGGTTAATGTGAAACCATTTGATTTTCTTAGGTAACTGAATACCATGGGACTAGCTTTGTCAATAATGTTATACGGCCGCTTCTAGACGGGTTCAAAAACTCCCACCCTCGCGTAGTTTTGTACCATTACCTGGCTCCCTACTTCCCATTCCTGGGGTTTACTCGGAGCCAAGTGTAGTTGATTGTGATGGTGTGCTTTCCCAATGTTGTGGGCGGTCCTCAACTTCAGTTCCTTTAAAGTTCCCCACAGGTCGCTCAGGAATTTGTCCCGAGTGACTTCTTTAATTTGTTTATCAGACAGAGTGGGGACCAACAGGTGTGTGGGTTCGCATGGTTCTCCCCATTACCAATACCCGTTCCTTTGGATTTGTTACTGCGTAAGGATTAGGGGAAGTACCTCATCTCACTTAGTGTACTGTTCGTATAATTCCTTTCGCAGTGCCAGCTTCAACGTACGGTTCATTCGTTCCACAATTCCCGATGATTGTGGGTTGTGGATCATATGTCATTTCCCTTCAATTCCAAGCAATTTCAGAGTAGCTTGTATTATCTGACCTGTAAAATGACTTCCCTGGTCTGACTGTACCACATCTGGAGAATGCCTCTCTAACTAGGGTCTTGGCCGTCCATGAGGCTGTGGCCGACTTGCACAGGAAGATTTCTACCCACCTGGTAATCTGGCACCATCAACACTCATCTGGCCCCCTGCTTAAAAGAAAAAACAGACAATCCATTGTGGCTTTTCTACGAGCCCAATGGGTTAATTCGTCAATTCCTGATTCCCTTCTGTCAATGTGGGGAAATATTCACTTAAAATTAAGAAACTTAAATTTAATAATATTCAATATCATTAAATCTCATTCAGTTGTTGTGTGGTGAATTTTTAAAAAAAACAGCTGTCAGTGGAAAGGGTTAACTCCTTTGCAGGTTGGTAAAAAGGCGGAGCAAATTGTCAGATGAACGCAATTGCGTCACTTCATGTAAATCTTAAAAAAACTTTTCTGATCAAGAAAGACAGTTTGGTTTTCACCATTTAATAGGTTAGTTGACATTTTTCAAAAGAAGACAATCCCAGATACCATCAATCAATGTCAACTTGTGTCACACAGCTTCTCGCAGCTTTCAGATCAATTTAAAACAAAATCTTTGTGACTTTAAAATTAGTAACACCACTACAAACATTTTGTGAAACAACTCCACACACAACAATAGCATTTCTATTTTATTCCTGGTCACACACACACTTGAAATTGGTCAGAAATTTCAAAAAAAAACAATTGTTGATGTGATTGCCTCACGTCCGGAATGAGAGGCTTTCACACAATTTAAACCAATCAGAATTTCACCGTGGCCACAATAAAAGTCTGATTTAAACAGGTTAATTAACCTCAATAACTCCAATTCAATTCAAACCAATATTCTAAACTAACCAGTACCGCTTGAAAAGAAAGGGAGAAGCCTCCCTCCGCCTATAGCTTCAAAACATTCATACATTTTTTTTCAGACATCACTTCAGACAGAACTTTTCCTTTTCTCCTCACCATAGGCTAGTTGTCAAAAACTTAGAAAGTGGGCGTCTCGGACTTGCAATAACCAAATTAAGGAAACAGTGCTTTGTAAATGTTCAAATTGATTTCAAATAAAATCAAACAATAGCTATTTTTTTGTAATCCAATTAAAACAAAATACTTTTAAAAAGTCCAAATTCTTTTCCACCATACACAGTTAGAAACCATGGCAACTGTAACTTCAAGGCTGGAGCTTGAAAACAAATTGAGTATATCCACAACAGTGTCTTCAACTTAAAAATGCAAATCACAAAGTTCCTCCGACTTCTAGGTACACAGTCTTAAATTGAAATGAACATATTTAACACATCCACACTCGCTTAACACGTCCAACATCCAACAAAGGGTTAAATGGCTTTAGCTCCATGCACAGAAAAGTGGGTGGAGCTAAAACAAACACAACAGACACTTTCTTTCAAAGACAGACTTTCAGACAAAAGGAATACTGTAACTTCTTAACATTCATAGTCAGGAAAACTTCCACACTTTAACACACACTTTCACACAAACTGAAATTCCAGCATCCTTTAAGGTTCCTTTCACTCAGCAAATCTTGGCCTAGAAATTGGCCTGAGGCGCCCAAGCGGCGCAAAGTTCGCCTGGGCGCTGGAATTTGCGCCACGATCGGCGCATTAGCGATCGCCGCAAATTCAGTTGAAGTGCCCCTAGAGGGAGACGGGGCGAGGCTCGAGGCGCTCTGCGTCCCTCTTAGGGCGCTGAAAGTGAATTTTGCAGCGCTACGTGCCGCAGCGTCACACGCTGCGGCATGGCACGTTGTGGTACTGCAGGCCTTCCTCCCACTGTTAAGGGGGAGGGGCCTGCAGCAGCGCGTGCCCCGATCGTGAGTGCCGGCAAAAGAGCCCGGCACCAAGGAGAAGTGCCGGGCTCTCGGGGACCAGGAGGCCGGGGACGGAGGTGCTGGCAGGCGGCCGCCAAAAAAGCGGCTGCCCCGCACCTCCACCTTAACTTGCACCTCTGCCGGTGCAGCAAGGCCCCGTGAACCGGGCGCGGGTAACGAACGGCGCTACAGCGGCGTTCGCTACCAAATATCGCGATCAGGGCGCGAATGGGGCGCTGCGCACACCGATGACATCATCGGTGGCGGCGCAGCGCAAAAGGCTAACGCCACCATTAGCGCCCCTGCTGAATATCGCGGGAGGCGCAGCCAGTGGCGCTACAGCCACTGACTGCCTCTTTAGGTGCTAACAGTTGGCGCTACTCACCCAATTTCTCCCCCCTTGTGTTTTATTTGTCTTGGCACAGACGCTAATAGTTTCCGGGTCAGTAAAACTTTAAAGTTTCTCTTTTTTTCCCTCTTTTAAATCGTCGTCTGTCTCAGCAGCTTTCCCTGGCTCTCCAAACCATTGTTTGTTTCCTTCCTTTGCTGAGTTTTCAGATTGGTTAGCCTGCAACTTAGGTCTTTCTTCCTCTTTATCTCCCACTCCTTAATCTGCTTACTACATTCAGTGTGGTCCCCACGAGCACTCTGTTCCTCTAGAGCCTGTTTCTGGGTGACCCTAAATGCAACCTTCAGGTCCTCATTAATCTTCTCTGCCTGCCCTGCCTGATGTCTCTGTTTGGATAGTTCTTTTGACAAGGCATCGCACTGATTCTGATTATTTATACACTGGCTCTCGAGTTGTTGTTCTTACACCACCTCTCCTCCTGTTCTAACTTTTCCTTGAGCCTGTTTCTATGTTCCCTTTCTTCTTCTATTTCTTTCCTTAACTTGATCTTTACCCTTTCATCAGATTTAACCTGCCCCTGATAGGCCAATAAACAAACGGATTTCCTTAACCTTTGCTGACACGTGGACCTTTGTGTTCAGCCTCCAATACTGGATCATCACTGTCTATAATGACCCGTACCCACCCCTCTTTGAGGGGTAACTTCGCTGTCACATACCTAGAAACGAACTCATCCATTGTCTTTGCCATTATCTGCTCCAAACGGGTTCCTGTTTGGGCGCCAATTATCTGTAAGACATTCTGATTGTCTGGCAGTTTATAGAGTTCAGATCCATGGAACAGACAACACAAATCCCAATGAATCTGAGAAACTTTTTTTACTTAAAAATTAGTAAGAGGTTACAAGTTATTACCAGAATACAAACTGTACTCAATTCATGTACTTATTACAAGCAAGCATCTAAAATCATTTACTTTAAGCTCAGGTGATTATAAGCAAAACCACATTTGAACTAACACCAAGTGAGAGGTCAATTCAGCGATGACTAGATGTCTGACTTTAACTGACCAGGTCGCCATCGACTGCAGCCACGAACGTCAGTCCACAATATCACTTATACCCCCAAAACTTGGCAACTCGCCCACAGCATTCGTGTCCCAAAGTGTGCGATTAACGTTGTTTTTCTCTCTCACTCTCCTTCTATCTGTTTTGACGCTTAGTTAACCAAGGCCAGACATTCAAGGGTTGGAGCAAGTCGTTGTTTTTACATTTGCAGGTTGTTGACTTGTGGGTCTCACAGAATTTCCAAGATCTTTTGAAGGAAAAATACCAGCACATCATGTTTGTGCCAAGCACTCTCTTCCCCTCAAAGCTTGTCGGTACATTTGGTCACTTTTAGATTCAGTCAAGTTTACCGTGGACAGTATTTTCTTACGAGACTGATTTCTTCATTGGCACATTCCATTTAACAGAAAAGTCTCAACATAATGGGCCACATATTCCGACCCTCACGGTTGTGTACGCACCCGTAGGGGCCTCGCAAGTGCCGCTTTCAGGCGTGCGAAGAATTCTCTTGGCAGATCATCCGCCTGCCCGGGAGAAGGGCCTCCACGGGTGGAGAGTTCTGCTTTCTGCACAACCTCCGCCCGCTGAAAACCTTTAAAAATCTTACGCCTGGTAAAAGCACATGTAAGGCCTGCTTTTACCACCATAAGAGTTTTAAAAAATTAAAAAATACATTTTTTTTCACTCATTTATAATTTAAAATACTTTTAAAAAAGGTAAGTTTAGATTTAGCCCCATAAAAAACTTAAATACTGTTTAAAATATTTAATTTAATGTAATTTTAACTAATTTTAAATACGTGATTTAAAAAAAAAATACTTAATGTGTAACTGTTTTTAAATGTGATCCCCATTCATACTTTTGACAGATCTATGCGTAGAGACCTGGCAAAAGTGTGAATGGGGATTCCCTTCTTTGATTGGTTCCCCATGGCCCATGAGATCCCAGGGACATTTGTGAACCGCCTGCGCCCCTGGGATACCCTGGCCTCTGTGCGCATGGACCAGGAGAGACCCAGGAGTGGAAGTGTCGGGACCTACGGAGCCAGCAGGTAGGTGCGTAGGTTTTTCCAGGTCGGAGGCATCCGCCCGCAGGAAGCCACGGATCAGAAAATCCGGCCCAATGTTAAAATCTGGCGAGTGTGAGGCTTCATCTCTACCCTTCTTACTCTAGATATTCTGGCTTCCATGATTTATCAAATCAATCAAATCAAATCAACTTTTATTGTCATTGTTAGTGCACAAGTGCAGTACAACGAAATGTAGGCTTGCGGCTCCCGAGAGTGTACATTTGGATTAAGACATTTAAACATTCAACATACGTTTGGCTTGTAGTATATTAACATAAATATAACCATAATAAAGTGCATTGGCAGATGTGCAGGCTTTAGAGTTTATTTGTGGAGTTCAGTAGGATGACAGCCCTGGGAAAGAAGCTGTTCCTAAATCTGGTCGTACGGGTGCGAATGCATCTGTAGCGTCTCCCAGGTGGCAGGAGGGCGAACAGACTGTGGCTGGGGTGGGTAGGGTCTTCGATGATGGACCGTGACCTCCGTAGACAGTGTTTCTGGTATGTGTGCTCTATGGTCGGTAGCCGAGTGCCGGTAATGCGTTGGGCAGTTTTGACTACCCGCTGCAGGGCTTTCCGGTCATAGTAGCTACAGCTGCCATACCATACTGTGATACAGTTTGTCAGGATGCTCTCTATAGTGCAGCGGTAAAAGTTAGAGAGGATCAGGGGTGACAGGTTACATCCCTTCAGCCTCCTTAGGAAATATAGGCGCTGCTGGGCCTTCTTCACCAGAGAGGAGGTGTTGAGGGACCAGGAGAGGTCTTCCGTGATGTGGACTCCGAGGAACTTAAAGCTGTCCACCCTTTCCACCACAGCCCCATTGATGTGAATGGGGGTGTGACTTCCGCCTTTGGACTTCCTGAAGTCCACAATGATTTCTTTGGTTTTCTTGGTGTTAAGGGCCAGGTTGTTATCGGCGCACCACTTCACGAGATGCTGGACCTCCTCCCTGTAGGCTGACTCATCGTTGTTGGTGATCTGGCCTACTACCGTGGTGTCATCCGCAAACTTGATGATGGTGTTGGAACCATTAACAGCCACACAGTCGTGGGTGAAGAGGGAGTAGAGGAGGGGGCTCAGCACACATCCTTGTGGGGCCCCCGTGTTCAGGGTCGGGGGGGGAGGTGTGGTTACCTAATTTGACAGACTGGGGTCTGTTTGTTAGGAAGTCCAGGGTCCAGTTGCAAAGGGAAGTGTTCAGGCCAAGAGTTTGGAGTTTGGTGGCCAGCTTTTTGGGGACGATAGTGTTGAATGCTGAGCTGTAGTCTATGAACAGCATTCTGATGTAGGTCTCCTTACCATCTAGGTGATTCAGTGCCGAGTGTAGAGCAGTTGTGATTGCATCCTCCGTTGGTCTGTTTGCACGATAGGCAAACTGGTGTTGGTCAAGAGAGGCAGGAACACTGGCTTTGATGTGAGCTAAGACCAGTCTCTCGAAACACTTCATTATGATGGGTGTGAGTGCGACAGGTCGATAGTCGATAGTCGATTTAAATTACTGTTATAGATGAATGTTAGCTTCCTATGGCCTGAAGAGAATCTTCACTGGCTCTGATATTGAGGTAAGTCATGATATTGCACCCAGAATAATGAACAAAGAACCTTTCTTTAGATTTCTTTAGCTACTGGAGCTATCCTGTGCCTTCAGAAGATTCTGCTTGTCTTTAAAAGTGGCAGAGTAACAGCTTTAACTGCCAAAAGAATTTATTGAAAAATACATGAACAAGCGAATAAATAACAGTAATATTATATGTATGTAGCAAATGTTGGACTATGCTAGCTTCTTGAATAAGAAAAAATATTAAATATTAAATTCACATTCTCTATGCCAATCTATAATTTTCTAATTAACTTTTGTGTATAGGTAGTTATTCTTTTCTTATCATTTTACCAACTACAAGAGCTAACTAGTCCATGCTAATTAAATACCCCAGGAAATAGTTGCTGGGGTTAATGGACTTTAATAACTACCAGCTAAATTTAAAAGAAGCCGGCAGTCATATAAATCACTGAATAAATAGCCCCGTATATGTTTTGTTGAATTCTGCAGGTTGGGCCTTTCCTTAAAGTGGTCAGCTCAGAGGAAATGGAGCGAATTTTCCGTCTTCACCACCTGGCTGTAATCTGGTGAAGGTTGCAAATTGACGACCTCCTCTGGCAGATGATTATATTTCATTCAAGGAGCTTAGCATCTCATCCTTGTTTAGCCCAGTTTGTTTTCATGGTGCTGCTATGGATAGGCTGATTTCTGTGTTTTCTTTTGTTATTTTTCTCCTTAAAGGAATATTACATTGTACTGACTCCTGGCACTTTGTTTCAAGAATGTAAGAGAACATGTAATGAGATAAGACCTGATTGCTTTTTCAATCTACAATATTTTAATCTCCACTTTCTGTTGTACTTCTTATTGATGTATTTTTATTCATATAAAATCTCAGCCAAGTGCAGTTATTGTATGATGATGTTCTCATTCAAGAATGATGTTTATGAGTGAAAGCTGCAGTTGATTACTAGGAAAATAACAGTCACTATATATTATACGATCTTTTAAAAATACAAGTACTTTAGTTTATTCATAAACTGGCTACTCTCTGGATATAAATTATAAAATAATTAGTTTACAACATCAAGTCAGTGACACATTATAGAATTAGTTAGTAAGGCCTTGGTGTCATGACTTCAGCTGAGAGTATTAATTCTCTTTATCGAAAAACAGAAAATGCTGGAAATACTCAGCAGGTCTGGCAGCTTCTGTGGAGAGAGAAACAGAGTTAACGTTTCAGGTCATAGAAACGTAGAAGATAGGAGCAGGAGTAGGCCATTCGGCCCCTCGAGCCTGCTCCGCCATTTAATGAGATCATGGCTGATCATCCAAATTCAGTACCCTGTCCCTGCCTTCCCTCCATATCACTTGATCCCTAAGGCCTTAAGAAATATATCTAGCTCCTTCTTGAATATATTTAATAAATTGGCCTCAACTGCCTTCTGTGGTAGAGAATTCCACAGGTTCACCACTCTCTGGTTGAAGAAATTCCTCCTCATCTCTGTCCTAAATGGCTTACCCCTTATCCTTAGACTGTGACCCCTGGTTCTGGACTCCTCTGCCATCGGGAACATCCAACCTGCATCTAGTCTGTCTAGTCCTGTTAGAATTTTATACGTTTCAATGAGATCCCCTCTCATTCTTCTAAACTCTAGCGAGTATAAGCCCAGTTGACCCAATCTCTCCTCATACGTCATTCCTGCCATCCCAGGTATCAGTCTGGTGAATCTTCGCTGCACTCCCTCCATGGCAAGAACATCCTTCCTCAGATAAGGCGACCAAAACTGCACATAGTACTCAAGGGCCTAGAAATTGGGTTGGGGCGCCAAAGTGGCGCAAAAGTCGCCTGAGCGCAGGATTTAGCGCAGCGATCGGAGTGATACCGATCGCCAGAAATTCAGTTTCAGTGCCCCTCGAGGGACACGGGGCGAGGCTCGAGGCGCTCCACGCCCCTCTTAGGGCGCTGAAACTGATTATCGCAGCGCAACGTGCCGCAGCACCACACGCTGCGGCACGGCACGCTGCGGTACTGCAGGCCTTCCTCCCACTGTTAAGGGGGAGGTGCCTGCAGCAGCGCGATCCCCGATCGCGAGTGCCGGCAAATGAGCCCGGCACCAAAGAGAAGTGCCGGGCTCTCGGGAAACAGCCGGCAATGCCGCGGGGGGGGGGGGGGTTAGGAGGCCGGGGACGGAGGTGCTGGCAGGCGGCCGCCGAAAAAGCGGCCGCCCCGCACCTCCACCTTAACCTGCGCCGCTGCCGGCACAGTAAGGCCTCGTGAACCGGGCGCAGGTAGCGAGCGGCGCAACTGCGGCGTTCGCTACCAAATATCGCAAACGGGGCACGAATGGGGCGCTGCGCACACCGATGACGTCATCGGTGGCGGCGCAGCGCAAATGCCTAACGCCACCATTAGCGCCCCTACTGAATATCGCCGGAGACACAGCCAGTGGCGCTACAGCCACTGACTGCCTCTTTAGGCGCTAACAGGTGGCGCTACTCACCCAATTTCTCCCCCAAGGTGTGGTCTCACCAAGGCCCTGTACAACTGCAGCAAGACATCTTTGCTCCTGTACTCGAATCCTCTCGCTATGAAGGTCGATGACCTTTCATCAGATTTTACTTTTATATTAATTCTCTTTGGTGCTTATAGCTGATATCTGCCATCAATCTCAAGACAGTTAATAATAAGAAAGCATGGAACAACAAAAGACTATTTGGCCCATCAAACTTGTTCTCTCCACAGCCTGAGTACAGTTAGACCTAACCAGGACTCTACTCCATCATCCTATCTCTTAAAGAAGGATATCAATCAAAGCAAGCTTCTTAAAGATGAAGCTCTTTGAAATGTTTACAAAAAGAAAATACTGCCGATGCTGGAAATCTGAAATAAAAACAGAAAATGCTGGAGATACTCAGCAGGTCAGGCAGCATCTGTGAAGAGAGAAACAGAGTTATTGGGGTAGATTTTGCCGAACCTGTCGGGAAGAAGGCGGGACTTCCCCTTTCGGGTTTCTGACCCGCCTACTTCGACGTCCGGCCAATCTGCGCGATTTTCCCTTGATTGACCTTGTTGAGCCCACCCAGCGGGCTCAGCAGGCCAATTAAGGGCCACCCGGCAACAGGTGATGTCACAGACTGAAATTTCATCTGTCAAGAGTTCCTGACAGATGAAATATCAGTGTCTCACAGCTGTTTGAAGCTGTGAAACACTGGCACTCTGAGTTCTAAGCTGAGTCATTCTGCACAGACTCAGTTAGAACTGTCACCGGTACTCAAAGCTGAAGGCTGTCACTTTTGACAGATCGCAGCCGTTCAGCTTTAAGTTCCGGCTGAGTGATGCGCTCCCGACGGCTACAGGAAGAAAGGCTGCTAAGGTAAGTACAGGTAAGTAAAAGTTCTTTACACACTTTAGACACACCAAACATACTTACCTTTGCACTCATGCACCCATCACTCGCCTGAGCGCCGACATCACGACCCCTCCAACTCCTTTTACCCGACGGCCCGCCTGCTCTAACCTGGCGTGGTTTGGAGCCGTCGGGAAACCCACACGAAACCCCTCAAAATAGGGATTGGGCTAAAAACTGCCTGTTAACTACCTGTTAACAGGCAGTTAATTGGCACTAATCCCTTCCCGCCTGGTTTCAGCGGGCCCCAGTGCGGGGCGGGTACCCGCCGCCCCTGAAACTTATGTGGGGCGGGGTTTTGGGCGGGATGGTGGCGGGACCCCCAAATTCGGGATATCCCCCCCCCCTCCCCCCCACACGCCTGAAACCCCGCCTGATGGCTCCCCGAAAATCTAGCCCAATGTTTCAGGTCTGACGAAAGGTCATCGACCTGAAATGTTAACTCTGTTTCTCTCTTCACAGTTGCTGCCTGACCTGCTGAGTATCTCCAGCATTTTCTGTTTTTATCTTTGAAATGTTTCCCTGCTTCCGAAAGGTAATCAAGTAAAACTTGTAAATAGTAATCCACCCTTTTCATAGGTAATGCGTTCACTTTCTCAATAGATATGAAATCATCCTGCAGCATTCCATTCTCTATCTTCCCAAAACAAAAATGTAGAAAAATATATGTTTAAATTGATTATTTGCTGCTTTCTCTAAAGGTTACTGGGGGTCATTTTGACTTTGTGTGATAGGATAAAACCAGTGATAGCAAGTCGGCAGCCCGATTTACACTATCGACCAAAGTCAAAATTACCCCCACTGAGTTTAAAAAAGGTGATGATCAAATTTTAAAGAGCATTGACTGAGTAACATTTGATGTGCTTCATTAGGAGTTCATCAATGCCCATGGGTTTTCGTTCATTCTTGTCATGATAAGAAATCAGTAATGACTGTGTCTAATTTATTCGGCTTTAATGTTGTTATCAACACAGTATAATTTCAACAACAACAACTTGCATTTATATAGCATCTTTAATGCAGTCAAGCGTCCCAAGGCGCTTCACAGGAGCGATAGCAAACAGAATCTGACACCGAGCCACATAAGGAGATATTAGGGCAGGTGACCAAAAGCTTGGTCAAAGAGGTAGGCTTTAAGGAGCGTCTTAAAGGGGGAGAGAGAGAGATAGAGAGGCGGAGAGGTTTGGGGAGGGAATCCCAGAGCTTCAGGCCTCGGCAGCTGAAAGCACGGCCACCAAAGGTGGAGTGATTAAAATCGGGGATGCGCAAGTGGCCAGAATTGGAGGAATGCAGAAATCTCGGAGGGATGTAGGACTTCCTACAAAATCCTGCAACTATTGCCCAACTTTTGCCACAGTGAAAATGGTAGAAATAAAAATGAGATTTGTTAACCTCTCTGACATCCTGTCAAACATCCTAGTTAGAAAAACTAATTTTAAATCGCACCACTTTACATTTGTTTTGAAGGATCTACTCACTATAAAAGATTGTGGCGGAACCACCAAAGGACTCAGAGCGGTTGTACATAATTCCTTTAACAGCAATGTAGTTACTATCTGTGCCTGTACCTTTAATTACACTGTTTGCCTGTACAATGCCTAGTTACCTTTACAGCACGGTTTCAACGTGATGACATCATGCCATTGGTCACGTGATGCCCCAGTGGCGGGAAGAACGTGATGACGTCATGAC
Organism: Somniosus microcephalus; assembly: GCF_052327205.1. NCBI lineage: Eukaryota > Metazoa > Chordata > Chondrichthyes > Squaliformes > Somniosidae > Somniosus > Somniosus microcephalus. The sequence continues at coordinate 19,937,939 of NC_140999.1, forward strand.
GTCAGTCTCCTGACCAGAGGATCAGTCCTCGTGGAGCCCTCAAGGAGAGTAGGCCTGTTATTGATGTGTTCTAGCAGTTTCCAGTTTAAACTCATTTGTTTTCATTAAAGATCATTAATTTAATTATCTGAGTCGAACTCAGTCTTTTTGATAGGAACCTCTGTTCCTACAAGATAATCATAGGCTTAATGGGGAACTTCTCTTTTAAAGGACCATCATCAGAGGTTAGTGATTATTTGTGCAAAGTAACCAGGTATTGAAGCTTTAAGAAAGCCAAAATACAATGTGGAAAACAGATGACCTTCCCGGAACTCAGAAAAGTTTATATGTACTGACAATGACCATTACATCCCTGACAGAATGGAATAGCAACACAAAGCTGGAAGAAGGGTTCTCGGTTAGAATGGGTTTAGATCTCTGAAAACAATCAAGAACTGGAGCATGAGATGATGAAATACAGACTGAAAGCAATTTAATAAAAGGTCAGTGAAATTAAGGGAAGCTCATTTCTAACATCCAAGTAATTCTAATAAGCTGCATAACTATTGCATTACGTTTCAGAAACATAAGTGCTACAGATCGAAAATAAGGAGTATATTGAGAAGATTTGACATTAAGGACAAAGTGGCAGGGCTCCCCCGATAGCCCAGGGAGATTAACCAGTCATTGGTGGGGCCATAGAAGACAGGAGGTCCCAGAATTGATCCTCTGGCTGTGCTCAGTTAGCTGATCTTAGCTAGCTGATCTTAGCTGGGGCAGCAGTAGGAACCATTGACCTCAACACCTCTGAGTAATGAAGGAATAAAAACGGTTGGGATTCTTATTCCTCATCACTATCCAGCACCTTATTAAACAAGTGCGCATATGTGAATGTTGAATAAGGAAAAGATCGGGTTTGGCTGCGATTCCTGCCAGTGCGGAGTCGCCTCACCGTCAAGAGATGCCCATGCATACCTACCACTTGGGCAAGCTGCTGGAGGGTGACTGGTGCCTGTGGAACCGTAACCTGCCAAGGAGGGGAGGGAGAACATTAGATAAACAAAAAAAGGACCGAATGACTTCTTTATATTTTAGGTGTCAGCGGCTAGCACTTTCTAGTGGATCCGAAGCATTAGTTGCAGTAAATGAAGGAGTGGGGAGGGAAGGTAAGTCTTCAAATGAATTGTTAGTGCAGGTACGCTGTGAGGAATTATCAGGATAAGGAGAGCAGCAGTGGTGCACATAAATGTGCAGCTAAAGCTGGGCGCTGAGACAGTGAAATATATAGAATTTTGGAACAGGGAATCAGGCCCAGTCTGAAATTTTACAATTATTTTATGTGTCTGCTTAAATATTGATCCAAATAACTGTATTATTGATTAAATTGGTCGCATAAATAGTCTCATTGTGAAATGGAATCAAAAGATTGTAGATTAAGAAATGTCATTCCACCAACAGACATTTGAGCACTGCCTGTCAAATCAATGGGGAGATAGTAATTTCTGACATCAGAATAAATTGAATACGATGACTATGTCACAATTGTTAATTCTTTCGTTTAGATGCACACGCCAATGTCATATCAATATCAATGCAAAATACTTTTTTCAAACTCTCTCCCCTTTACTCCTGGGCACAGTGGCTCATGCTCGGGTATCGTTGTAATTTTTCAGATGATTATGGTTTTTAATTGAACTTTACAGCTGTCAGTCAGCCATGCACGCATGTTTAAAATGGCAGGCTCCAGTCTCCCACATGATTCTCTGTCCATTTTAAATGTAACTAAAACATGGAGAGTGATGGCCTGTTATTTTCAAGCTGTGATAATTGAAGGAAGCACTTTAGAATGTGAAAAGAAAATTCGGAGGTCTGCAGCTGTGGACATTGTGGGGGAAAAATTCAGTATCGCCCCGTTTGGGGCGCCATTATCGGCCGGGCGCAAAGTTTAGCGCCTGGCGCTAATTATCGCCTCCGACGGCAAACTTGGCTTTTATCGCCCCTGGAGGTGATTGGAGCGCTAAATCAGGCGCTTCACACCTGTCTTAAGACGCAAAGGCCGAGGAGCGAGGCGCTACCTCAGAGCGCTGGCGAAGCTCATGTGATGTCAGTCAGCAATGGAACACGGACACACTGGCGCCGGCCAGTTCTTAAAGGGGAGTTCTGACGAAAGGTCATCGACCTGAAACGTTAACTCTGTTTCTCTCTTCACAGGTGCTGCTTGACCTGCTGAGTTTCTCCAGCATTTTCAGTTTTTATCTTAAAGGGGTGGGTTGATTTTGCTCTCCATCCACATCCTGCTCATTGCAGCCTTGAATCTCGGCCTGGAGAGACCTGTACATCAAATCTGCTGGAAAGAACAATGGAGAGACCCAGGGAAAGAGCTCAGAGTGCAGCCCCCACAGTCTCTTTTAAATCAATACAAGGAAGGGCAAATCAAAATGAACCTGCAAAGTGCTGCTCAGTACCCAAAACTCCTTCTCACGGCGTTGAATCTCTCCAGAAGTCTCTCTCTCTCTCTCTCTCTCTCAGAATGCATGGTGCAAAAATGTCACCAACAAAAAAAGGTAGAAAGCGGTCGATTTTAAATAGCGCTCCCCCAGTCCCTTTCTGACTACAAAACGCTCCCCTCAACCTGTCGTTGCTAGCGGCAGGCAGTAAGGCAGGGGGCGCCACTCAATATCCGGTCCGGGGCGCTACCGGGGCGTTGCGCACTCGACTGACGTCACGATCTGCCGGCGCAGGAGATCATGGCGGTAGTGTTTAGCGCTGCTGCAAAATGCCTAGTTAATTTTGCGAGCGGCGTAAACATTGCTATCCCCGGGCGCTAGTTGCTTTGCGCCCCATTAGCGCCCTCTTAAGGCGCTAACGGGAGGCGCAAACAACTGATTTTTTCCCCGTCTACTCAACAACAATGTATCGATGTTTTGAGTAGAATTGAGTAGAATGGGCCTGTACTCTGTGGAGTTTAGAAGGATGAGAGTTGACCTCATTGAAACATATAAGATTCTGAGAGGGCTTGATAGGGTAGATGCTGAGTGGCTGTTTCCCCTGGCTAGAACTAGAGGGCATAGTTACAGGATAAGGGTTAAGCCATTTAGGACTGAGATGAGGAATGTCTTCAGAGGGTTGTAAATCTTTGGAATTCTGTGCTGACATTGATAGATTTTTGGACTCTCGGGGAATCGCGGGATATGGAGATCGGGCGGGAAAGTAGAGTTGAGGTCGAAGATCAGCTATGATCTTATTGAATGGCGGAGCAGGCTCAAGGGGCTGTATGGCCGACTCCTGCTCCTAATTCTTATGTTCTTGTGTTTTAGACAGTGATTAATATATTCCACCTGGTGATACGGGCTTAGATCTATTAACCGTTTACTTTCAATTACTGCTATATATTACTGTTTATGTATTATTGCCATGTATTATTGTTTATATATTATCGCCATATATTTATTAGTCGATCTCCTGTGGCAATGCACACAAGTCTTCAGGTGAAACAGGGTTAGAAAGAGTGGAATAATTGGACGACAGTGCATAAATGTAATTCAGTCCCCCTCTTAGTCATTCATTCAGTCCATATTTTTATATAATATACTTTGCTGTTATATTATTATTTATAGCTTTAGGAAGCCGAGAAAGGGACTTAGTTGGAACATATATACAGTATAGCAGCAGTTCAGGCCGAGGGAGACTCAAAATTGAGGTGTTGCAGCATCACCACTGGTGGGAGGGCGTAATTACAGTGTAACAATTTTCTGTTGGACAGTTTCCATTTTAAATGTGGACATAGAAAGTTATAATGGTTAAAAAGTTGTGACAAAAATGTTACAACAGGAAAAAAAAATACACAGATGTAAGATTTTCAATATAATGTAGCAATATTATTGCCATATATCACTATTTATATATCATTACTCTATTGCTGTTTGAATTTTGTTTTAATTGAGGTCAATTAACTTTCTAAATGACTTGATCTTTCAGACGATCAATATGTCCATAAAAATCAAATTAGTGGTTAAAAAAAATGACAACAATTAAAACTTTGATGTGGTGGTACAAACAGTTCTTGTAATCAAAAAGCATCCTCCCGCTATCCACCTGCCTTGGCTCCATATCCCTTAATATCCTTGGTTAGCAAAAATCTATTGATCTCAGATTGAAAATTATTAATTGAGCTAGCATCTACTGGGGGAAAAATTGGGTGAGTAGCACCACCTGTTAGCGCCTAAAGAGGCAGTCAGTGGCTGTAGCGCCACTGGCTGCGCCTCCCGCGATATTCAGCAGGGGCGCTAATGATGGCGTTAGCCATTTGCGCTGCGCCGCCACCGATGACATCATCGGTGTGCGCAGCGCCCCATTCGCGCCCCGAACGCGATATTTGGTAGCGAACGCCGCTGTAGCGCCGTTTGCTACCAGCGCCCGGCTCGCGGGGCCTTGCTGCGCCGGCAGAGGCGCAAGTTAAGGTGGAGGTGCGGGGCGGCCGCTTTTTCGGCGGCTGCCTGCCAGCACCTCCGTCCCCGGCCTCCTGGTCCCGCCCCCCCGCGGCATTGCCGGCTGTTTCCCGAGAGCCCAGCACTTCTCCTTGGTGCCGGGCTCTTTTGTCGGCACTCGCGATCGGGGTTTGCGCTATTGCAGGCCCCTCCCCCTTAACAGTGGGAGGAAGGCCTGCAGTACCGCAGCGTGCCGTGCCGCAGCGTGTGGCACTGCGGCACGTTGCGCTGCGATATTCAGTTTCAGCGCCCTAAGAGGGACGCGGAGCGCCTCGAGCCTCGCCCCGTCTCCCTCTAGGGGCACTTCAACTGAATTTCTGACGATCGCTACAGCTTCGAACGCTGCGTAAAAACCAGCGCCCAGGCGAACTTGCCGCCAGTTTGGTGCCTCAACCCAATTTCTAGGCCACTGTTTTTTGTGGCTGCGATGTTCTACACTTCTATCACCCTTTGCGTGAAGAAGTGTTTCCTAACTTCGCTCCCGAATGGCCTGGCTCTGATTTTAAGGTTATTGTCCTAGACTCCTGCACCAGCAGAAAAAGCTTCTCCCCATCTACCCCATCAATTCCTTTCAAAATCCTAAAAACCTCAATCAAATCACCCCTTAACCTTCTATATTCCAGGAAATGCAAAAATCACTCCTTAACCTTCTCTATTCCAGTGAATACAAGCCTAGTTTATGTAATCTCGCCTCATAATTTAACCCTTAGAGCCCTGGTAACTTTCTGGTGAATCTGCGGTGTATTCCTTCCAAGACCAATATATCCTTTCTAAGGTGCAGTGCCCAGAACTGTACACAGTGCTCCAGATGTGATTTAACCAAGCTTTGTATAACTTTAGCAAAATTGCCTCCCCTTTATATGCTAGCCCTCTAGTTATAAAGGTTAACATTCAATTGGAATCCAATTGAGGGAATTAATTATAATTGTTAAGAGTTTTAATTTTATTGGACCTTCTTCCTCAAACCACCAATGAGAGGACTCTAGTGAGTTTCCAAAAATGATTCTGATAATTAGAGTTCAGTGCCTTTGCTCATTTCGGATGTGGGCGTAAATGGCAAGGCCGGCAGTTATTAACTATCTCTAGTTGCTTAGTTTTGATACAACTGATTGGCTTGCGAGGCCACTTCAAGGGGCAATTAAGAGTCAACCACATTGGTGTCGGACTGGAGTCACATATAAGCCAAACTGAGTAAGGATGACATGTCTCTCTCGTTAAAGAACATTAGTGAACCAGTTGGGTTTTTAATGTCCAGTCAGAAATGAAAATGACAGCACACAAACCTCAATGATATGATAGCAAAATACTGCAGATGCTGGAAATCCGAAATAACAACAGAAAATGCTGGAAAAACTCAGCAGGCCAGGCAACATCCGTGGAGAGAAATTAGAGTCGACGTTTTGGGTCGAAACCCTTTTTCAAAACTGGAAAGGAAATGAAATAGATTGAAAGGAGGGCTGGGGAGGGAACAAAAGAAGTGAATAGACATTAAGAGGTATTCAAAACAAGACGAGATGGTGATAGGGCGAGTAAAGAGACAAAAGATGGCTCAGATTAGGTGTGAAATGTATTGGCAGAATGAGAGACAGCTGCCATGTAAAAAAAAAGAGGAAGGAGGGGAGGGAAAACCCAAAACAAAGGGGTGGGGAAAAAATATATATATAAGTACAGGAAACTTTTTTCTATCCGGCACGGACGGGACCGACGTGGTGCCGGTTCATCAAAAATTCCGGATAACTGAAAGCTATAGTAAAAGATACGGAGCTGAGAGCTCCGTATAAAGCAACAAACCCTGTTGACAGGTTCAGAATAATGGCCACAAGTTGCAAGCGTCTCTGTAGCTTAGCAACAGCTGCAGCCACACCCTTGCACAGCAACAGATGGAGGAAGGCAAGTAATAAAAGTTACCTGAACCTACTCCTGAATTTTGCCGGTTAACCGAGATTTCTGGTTATTTAGGTACCGGTAAATCGAAAGTTTCCTGTAAAAATAAAATAGGGGCCGAGGTTATGATCTGAAATTGTTGAACTTGATATTGAGTCCAGAAGGCTGCAAAGTGCCTAATCGGAAGATGAGGTGCTGTTCCTCCAATTTCCACCCTTCCCTCACCTTCACATGGTCCATCTCTGACTCTTCCCTTCCCTTCCTCGATTTTTCCGTTTCCATCTCTGGGGATAGGTTATTGACCAATATTCACTACAAGCCCACTGACTCCCACAGCTACCTGGACTACACTTCCTCCCACCCCACCTCCTGTAAGGACTCTATTCCATTCTTCCAGTTTCTCCGTCTCTGCCGCATCTGCTCCGACGATGCCACCTTCCACACCAGTGCTTCCGACATGTCTTCCTTTTTCCTCAACCGAGGATTCCCCTCTACCATGGTTGACACAGCCCTCGACCGGGTCCGTTCTATCTTCCGCACTTCTGCCATCACCCCTGCCCTTCCCTCCCAGAACCACGATAGGGTTCCCCTTGTCCTCACCTTTCACCCCACCAGCCTCCACATTCAATGGATCATCCTCCGCCATTTCCGCTACCTCCAAAGTGATCCCACCACCAAACGCATCTTCCCCTCCCCTCCCCTTTCAGCATTCCAAAGGGACCGCTCCCTCCGAGACACCCTAGTCCACTCCTCTATCACCCCCAGCACCCCTTCCCCTTCGCCTGGCACCTTCCCGTGCAAGCGCAGGAGATGTAACACCTGCCCCTATACCTCCCCCCTTCCCACTGTCCAGGGCCCCAAACACCCCTTCCAGGTGAAACATTGTACTTCTTGCAATCTAGTATACTGTATTCGCTGCTCACGATGCGGTCTCCTCTACATTGGGGAGACCAAACACAGATTGGGTGACCGCTTTGCAGAACACCTCCGTTCAGTCCGTAAGGGTGACCCCGAGCTTCCGGTTGCCTGTCATTTTAATTCACCGCTCCATTCCCACTCGGACCTCACCGTCCTTGGCCTCTTGCATTGTTCCACGGAAGCTCAACGTAAACTCGAGGAACAGCAACTCATCTTCCGATTAGGCACTCTGCAGCCTTCCGGACTCAATATCGAGTTCAACAATTTCAGATCATAACCTCGGCCCCTATTTCATTTTTACTTATATATTTTTTTTCCCCACCCCTTTGTTTTGGGTTTTCCCTCCCCCCTCCCTTTCCTCTTTTTTTTTTACATGGCAGCTGTCTCTCATTCTGCCAGTACATTTCACACCTAATCTGAGCCATCTTTTGTCTCTTTACTAGTCCTATCACCATCTCGTCTCGTTTTGAATACCTCTTAATGTCTATTCACTTCTTTTGTTCCCTCCCCAGCCCTCCTTTCGATCTATTTCATTTCCTTTCCAGTTTTGAAAAAGGGTTTCGACCCGAAACGTCGACTCTAATTTCTCGCCACGGATGTTGCCTGGCCTGCTGAGTTTTTCCAGCATTTTCTGTTGTAACCTCAATTATATGTTGACACTTGGCTTAGCTGCCTACAATTAAACTAAACAGCTACTTGAAATGTAATGCATTGCTCACAATCATGGAATAAATGAAATATCTTGGAGATAACTACTCTATTTAGACTCGCCAAGGCTTCTTCAACAGCACCTTCCAAACCCGCGACCTCCACCACCTAGAAGGACAAGGGCAACAGGTGCTGGGAACACCGCCACCTCCAAGTTCCCCTCCAAGTCACACACCATCCTAACTTGGAAATAGATCGCCGTTTCTTCATCGTTGCTGGGTCAAAATCCTGGAACTCCCTCCCGAACAGCACTGTGGGAGTACCTTCACCGCATGGACTGCAGCGGTTCAAGAAGGTGGCTCACCACCACCTTCTCAAGGGCAATTAGGGATGGGCAATAAAATGCTGGCCTTGCCAGCGATGCCCACATCCCATGAGTGAATTTAAAAAAAAGAGAATTGTGCTTTTAATTCATTTCTGCTGCAATGCCTATTACTTGGGGATTTTTTTCAGTTCTAAAGTACACCAATAACTCACTACCACAGTGAAATGGTGTATATATCACCATGTAATGGTTACAGTACATGTTAAAAACAGAGTTAATTCTTCGCAGACGCTAAATCTCCACTCTGCCAAGAGTGCATCAGTTTTATCAGATTCCAGTCAGACAGCTAGCTGTCATGTTGTACAATAAGGAACTAAGATGAGACTGTCTATCTGACAACATAGATCTGCATTTCCAGCCTGCCTCTAATCTGATGCCTCAAGGGATATTTACACAATGACACCGTGATTATTTATGAAAGATTAAAGAATGATCCTGTCAGTAAAGATTTTTTCCCCCTGTTTAACAAAATGTGTTTTCTATTGGAAAGTTTCAGGGATTCTAAAATGATCCTGTTGGATCGTAATATATTATACAGAGCATTTTCTGCTCTGTTATGCTTCAACTTCAAAAGAGCAACCCTACCTCATCATTGGAAAGACAGTAAATATCCTTATGGCCACTTTAAGTGACTGCCAACTTATTGTCAAATTATGAGCAATTTTACAGTGTGACTTGCATCCACTCGGAGCTAGATTGAGATGGCCCAGAATCGCATCACTTCAGATTCTTACAGCCATCTACTGAGGAAACTATCATTTGAATCCTTATCCCACAATTGAAAATCCCCCACTGTGCCCCCGAATCTCCTACAAATAATCACATCCTTATAAAATACATTTAAGCACATCTTCTATTCATCATCCATAATGAGTTTCAGCCTTATTATGAGAAGGCATCCAACTGGATTTGTTTTGAGATTCGTATCAAATGTAACCTCTCCAGTCCAATATATAGTCTACATTTTTTTGGAAAATTATAGTCTTTTTAACAACATGTATTAAAGGAAAAATATCAAGGGAAAAGCACCAATGTCAATAAGATAAGCTTCCAATAAGCATGAATATACATCTTTTTGAAATAATATATTTTGACTAGAATTTTAAATGCTATATAATTTAAAGTAATTACTATCAACCAACTATAATCCCAGCTAATTCCCTTTGACATATAAATTACTGGATTTAAGAAGAAATAGTCTATTAGCTCTATTCTAATAAACCTGTTATTGTCTGATTTACCTACCACAGGAACCTTCACTGCTAGACATGTGGTAAGCAAATATTTGGCAAGTGTTTAAAATGCTGATCAAAATATATTAAAATATTTCATCTTTTGAAATTTGAGGCAAACCCAAATCTCTGCTGCTGGTGGCAGTTGGTCCCCATTTCATGCAAAGAAATACTATTAAAAATTGTATCCATTAGCTTTTTTCCTTGCATTAAAATGACCATGAAAATTAAACACTATTTCGTAAACTGAATTTCATTTAGCCAATGTGTGCCTCTGATTATTAGCAAAAACATTGCACTATTCGATTGGATTGTAGGATTCCCATAAAAGGGCGACTAACTGTTGACATAACCTTCTTGCGAGTCTCTGTGAAGCATTATAACTTTGGACCATTGATTTCCTGGAATTTACGGTTTTATGTTTGCCCTTGCATAATCATTTCTTCCTCGTGGGCTTGTGTGGCAACAGAAATTCTGTTTGTGAAACATTTGTTTACCATATGCAGCATCTTTGCATGAAATGAAAATTCTAACCAGACATAAAGACAAATTGTATAACCAATTTTATTTTTAAGTGCTGAGGGAACTTTGGCCATTGTTATCTGCTTTCTAATACATTCAACATGTGCACAATTACTATTAACTAGTAAATTGCCAGCGGTGTTGGCTTTGGTCATAAGTTTTTTTTTTGTCTAGAATGGAGTTGGGAGAGAGTTCAGACATTCCCTCCACAGAGACTTAAGCCTGCAAGTATATCACAATACTTACTTACCATAGCCAAATTGAATGAAAAATGTTGATATTGCAATGTAGGAGCAGTAGCATAATGGTTATGTCACTAGATTAGTAATTCAGAGGCCTGGCCTAATGATCCTGTAAATCACTTCCTCCATTGTCCATTTTGATGATGGTACCTTTGTTAATGGAGAAGAATAGCCCTCACCTTCAACATAAACCCAGCATGAAAATTCACAAAGGAATTGACAGCAAACATTTTGCTTTGGTTTTGCCAACAAGACCTGATGAAAACTGTCAAACAGTTGATTTACAGGAAGTAGAAATGAGTTCAAATCCCACCACGGCAGCGGGGGAATTTAAATTCAATTAAATAAATCTACAATAAAATAGCTAGTACCAGTAATGGTGACCATGAAGCTTATCGGATTGTCGTAAAAACCCATCTGGTTCACTAATGTCCTTTAGGTAAGGAAATCTGCCGTCCTTACCTGGCCTGGCCTATATATGACTGCAGTCCCACAGCAATGTGGTTGACTCTTAACTGGCCTAGCAAGCCACTCAGTTGTACTAAAACCATTACAACAAAGTATACTCTCCCTAACAGCACTGTGGGAGTACCTTCACCACACAGACAGCAACGGTTCAAGAAGGCAGCTCACCACCACCTTCGCAAGGGCAATTAGGGATGGGCAATAAATGCTGGCCTTGCCAGCGACGACCACATCCCATGAATGAATAAAAAAAAGTACAATGGTAAATGTTAACACAATAGCATGGACAAAAATTGTGGTAAGAGGATGTAAGGTTTATGGGCAGCCAGTGCATGCCCTACGCAAGGTTTTAATTACATATGGATTAAATAAATATTTCAGTAAAGGGCAAATAATATAAAAGTGTTTTTTTTTACATGACACTAACTGTATGTGACAAGATTTACTTGTGCTGTGTTCACAATGTATTTTGTGATTATATGAATAGGCCAGTCGTACACCAGAGGCCTGCAGCTGTTTTGTGAAGCTAAGAGGAGCCTTTTCTTGAGCGGCCTCCCGTGGTCTCTTTCAGGACCACTGGTTAGGCAGAATTTCAAGACCCTGAAGTACTAGGCGGAGCTTACAATGCGCAAACTTCAATTAGTCTTAATGGAGTTACGAATCTGGGCGCAGGAGCCTCATTTCAATATTCAAATAAGGCCTAAGCTCATTTCCGCCAGGGCTGCCTAAGTAAAGGCCCCGGCTAATCTAGCAGTGGCCTGAACGCCCGTGAAGATCGGGCACGGGCCTCTGCTCTGCTCAGCTGGTATTGTTGCGCCCATTTTACACCTCTAAAATGGGCACAACAATGTTGAACTTAGGCCCCCTAAACTCTTATCCATTACTTCTTAAAAGCTTTCTCTTAGTCTGCGTAAGATCTTGCATCATTTTATTACTGCCCTTCATTTTGCCTCTGCTGTGTCAGCGTCAGTTGTGGCTCAGTGGGTAGCACCCTCTGTTCTGAATCAGTGGAGGTTGTGGGTTCAAGTCCCACTCCATGGAACATGAGTACATAAATCTCGGCTGACATTCCAGGGGAGTGCTGCACTGTTGGAAGTGCTATTCCTTGGATGAGGCATTAAACCAAGGCCCCATCTGCTCTCTCAGCTGAACGTAAAAGATCCCATGGCCCTATTTCATGGGGGAGCTATCTCTGGTGTCCTGACCAATATTTATCCCTCAATCCACAAAACAATTATCTGGTCATTATCACATTGCTGTTTGTGGGAGCTTGCTGTGCGCAAATTGGCTGCTGCGTTTCCCACATTACAACAGTGACTACACTCCAAAGGTACTTCGTTGGCTGTAAAGCACTTTGAGACATCTGATGTCAAGAAAGGCGCTACAGAAATCACAGAAACCCAACAGTGCAGATGGAGGCCATTTCAGCCCATCGAGCCTGCACCGACACATATCCCACCCGATCCCCGTAACCCCTACACCAACACATATCCCACCCTATCCCCGTAACCCCACGTATTTAATCCCCCTAACACTAAGGGTCAATTTATCATAACCAATCATCCTAACCCGCACATCTTTGGACTGTGGGAGGAAACCGGAGCACCCGGAGGAAACCCACGCAAACACGGGGAGAATGTGCAAACTCCACACAGACAGTCACCCGAGGCCGGATTCGAACCCGGAGTCCCTGGCACTGTGAGGCAACAGTGCTAACCACTATGCCACCGTGCTGCCCTTTCTGTGTATGTTTCATGAATGAACACCAAGTGAAACATTTTTAAAGTTAATTTTGAACATGATGCAGCGTCAAAGTCGAATACAATAGACCCATATAAAGAAAGGTTCACCAGAGGTGAAATGAAGGGACAACATTTACTGCATGATCGACAATATATTTTGGACGGCAATGTTTTAAATAATTGAAACCAGGAACCATTAAATGTTATAAACAGGTGTATGGGTTGCACGGCACGTTATTAATATAGAACATCTGCTCTTGCACGGATTTTGCTGGAGGCTTCCCAAAGTTATTCTGTGAGCGGAGTTGTCTCATTTACCTTAAATTCAAACAAGACAAAAAAAGCTATTGTACTTTTTTTCATAATTGTCATAACACGAAGCAGAAATATTCATGACCATAACTGTTAATGAATGGCTTTGCAATATGACCGAAAGTTAGGCAATCACTTTTAAGCAATGTACGCTTGTAAAATTGAAACCAGTTGTTGGGTATTAAATTTATTGTTGCCCTGCACTTTTCTTTTATTGAACCTGTAGGCCTGATTTTAACTGGGGCGGGAACGGGCGGTGATGGGACGTGCCTGGTGATGGGACGTGCGAGTGTCAGGTTCGCCACGGCTCGCTGATGTGAGGCTATTTTAACTACCAGGCCTCATTTAAATATATTTTACTTTTCTGAAAGGAATAATAGGAGATAGGCATTAAGTGCACATACCAAACTGACACAAATCTACAACCTCACATCCCACCCATATTCTAAGGTCAAGAGGTGAGAATTTCTACTACATATGATGTCCAGCTGCAAATCTACAGTCAATGCATTGTGGGTTTATAGTTTTTATTGCAGAACATTGGGGTAGATAATCAACTTCCCTCTCGGGTGCAAAAGTGGCACTGTGGATAGGCCACTCGTTACGGAAACTGCCCGGTTTTCCTTCCAGTTTAATAATCATATTGTTGCCCACCACTTCAAAAGTCTCTGGGGGAAAAGTTTGGTTGCTTTGCACCTCCCGTTAGTGCCCTAAGAGGGAGCTAATGGGGCGCAAAGCAACTAGCGCCCGGGTGTGGCGCCGCCAACGCCTCCTGCGAAATTCAGCGGGAGGTTAGCGGTAACCGTTAGCGCCCCGCGGCGCTGCGCCGCCAGCGATAACGTCATCGCTGTGCGCAGCGTCCTGCTCGCGCCCCGGCCGTGATCTTCGGCAGCGCCCCCTTACTTACCGCCGGTAGGGGCGGCGCTAGTTAAAGGGGAGGTGGCGGGTGGCCATTTCTGTTGCTGGCCGCCTGCCAGCATCTGCCCCCGTTGCCGTCCCCGGCCCCTGTGAAGCCCCCCCTCGGGGTACTGGCTGCTCTCCGTGAGCCCGGCACTCCTGATCCCTGGTAGCCCAGCTGGCCGCCAGGACGTGCTGCGCCAGGCCCCTCCCCTTTAATAAGGGGAGGAAGGCCTGCAGTACCGCGGCACGTCGTGTCGCGATATTGCCTCGCAGTGCCCCAAGAGGGACGTGGGGCACTTCCAGTAGCGCCCTTTTTCCCTCTCGGGGCACTACCTGGGAAAATCAGGCGCGGGGGTGCTAATTTTTTCAGGGCGCTAAAAGTAGCACCCCGGCGAAGTTAGCGCCCACAAGGGGGGCCCGACTCAATTTTTCCCCCTCCATATTAAAGCTAGAAGCACTCAGATTTATACAGATTTATACAGCACCTTTCACATCCTCAGGATGTCACAAACCACTTTACAGACAATGAATTACTTTTTAAATGTAGGCTGTGTTGTTATGACCTGCCAGCCAATGTGCACACAGGCAAGGTCCCTCAAATACCTGTATTAGCTAAATGATCAGCGAATCTGTTTTATGTGGTACAATAGCAAAACACTGCGGATGCTGGAAATCTGAAATAACAACAGAAAATGCTGGAAATACTCAGCAGGCCAGGCAACATCTGTGGAGAGAGAAACAGAGTTAACGTTTCAGTTCTGACGAAGGGTCACAGTTCTGAAACGTTAACTCTGTTTCTCTCTCCACAGATGTTACCTGACCTGCTGAGTTTTTCCAGCATTTTCTGTTGTTATTTCTGTTTTATGTGGTGACAGCTAAGGGAGGAATGTCAGCCAGGACACTGGAAGAACTCCCAACTCTTCAAATCGCGCCTTGTGATCTTTTATCCACCTGAACGGACAGGCAGGGCCTCAGTTTAACATCTCGTCTGTAAAACATAATCTTCAATCATAGAATCATAGAATAGTACAGCACAGAAAGAGGCCATTTGGCCCATCGAGTCTGCGCCGGCTCTTTTGAAGAGCAATCCAGTTAGTCCCACTCCCCCACTCTTTCTCAATATCCCTGTAATTTTTTCTCCTTTAAGTATTTATCCAATTCCCTTTTGAAGGCTACTATTGAATCTGTTTTCACCGCCTTTTCAGGCAGTGCATTCCAAATCCTAACCACTCGTTGCGTAAAAAAGTTTATCCTCATGCCGCCTCTGGTTCTTTTGTCAATCACCTTAAATCTGTGCCCTCTCATTATCGCCCCTTCAGCCATTGGAAACGGTTTCTCTTTAGTTACTCTATCTAAGTCTTTCATGATTTTAAATACCTCTATCAAATCTGCTCTTAGCCTTCTCTGCTCCAAAGAGAACAACAACAATGATGCAGTACTCCCTCAGTGCTGCATTGATGAGTCACCCTAAATGATGTGCTCCAGTTTAAGTGAAGCGCGAACTCCAACTTTCTGACTCAGAAGGCAATGTATTACCAATTGAACAAAAGGAAAATACGGCAGATGCTGGAAATCTGAAATAAAAACAGAAAATGCTGCAGATACTCAGCAGGTCAGGCAGCATCTGTGGAGAGAGAAACGGAGTTAACGTTTCAGGTATCGACCTGAAACGTTAACTCTGTTTCTCTCTTCACAGATGCTGCCTGACCTACTGGGAATCTCCAGCATTTTCTGTATTGCCAATTGAGCCAAGCTGACACTTGTCCCTGAAATTCCACAGGACTACCACAGGTCTCCTGGCAAAATTACGGCAAAGGACTGAATGGTAGCCCCGCAGAATTTCAGAGCCATTATCACTAGTGTCTCCAAATAATACAATCATCTGTCAGTGGGAGCATTATTTTATTTTAAACCTATGACTAAATTTTCTCCACAGGCAGCAGACACTCTCCAGTACCAGTGGCCATTGTTCATGCATGAGCCTAAACTACAAATGACAGCAGACTATTTGCTTGTAGGAGAAACTTGCCCAGTTCTTCCAGCTCATCACCTGACATCTACATAGGCACATTTTCGAGCAACAGTTACTTAAAAGCAATCACAAACGGGAATTCTTAATGATATTCCTCCTCTCTAGCCTAGAGGCAATGGCACCATTTATAGCACTCCCCTGATGCTGCCCAAATTGAAATCAGCTAACTCAGTACAAAGTAGGGAGCCATCCTCAGATCTTCCTGCACTTTATGGCTGAGTTCTACGCCAAGCATTGGATTTACCAACTGACATTAGCCAGCCTCAGGCAACAGGACATCTAACACTACATTACCATTCTTTCTGTCCTTGTATATCAACAGATGAGAACCCAAGGAGAAAGTGAGAAGTTACTTAAATCATACAACAGGAATAGTGTGAGTTATATTACCATATCGTTGCAGCACATAGTTTTAACTTTAGACAAGGGAACGGGATGACTCGAGACTATTCTAAAACTGCAAAGATCAATCCTGTATTTGTACCTTGGACAACGCCAGGTAACTGAAAAATAAATGTAACTTTTTTTGCTTTGGTCAGCTGATGATACGCCTGCCTCTCAGTCAGAGGGCTGTGGGTTCGAACCCACCCCCTTCAGTGTTTGGGCTGACATTTCAGTCCAGTGCTGGGGGAGTGCTGCCTTGTTGGAGGTGCTGTCCATCAGAATGAGACACGAAACTGAGCTTGGTTCAGGTGACACTGTTTGAAGGAGAGCAGGGAAGTGTCCTGGCAAACATTCTTCTGTCAATTAGAAAAATAATTGTTGGTCTTTTATCTTGAGGGAACTTACTGTGTACAAAAACGTCTGTTGTATTTCCCTATATTACAACAATGACTGTAATTTATTGTATGTGAAAGGCCAACATCTATAAGTGCAGGACAGCACCAAGGATGGAAAGATTAGGAAAAATGAAGAAATAACTCAAGAAGTAGTAATTAGGTAACATGAAATTTGGGTTTAAAAGCCGGCACATTGTAAGTGGAGGGAAAGAAAAGAAAGAACTTGCATTTATATAGCTCCTTTCACGACTTCAGGACAGCCAATGAATTATTTTTGAAATGTGGTCACTGTTGTACATAATGTAGGGAAACGCAGCAGCCAATTTTCACGCAGCAATGAGATAAATGGCCAATGAAACTGTTCTAGTGGTGTTGGTTGAGAGATAGGGCACCAGGAGAAGGCCCCTGCTCTTGGTCCACATAGAGCCATATCATATTTTACATCCACCTGAGAGATGGTCAGAGCCTCAGTCTTAATCCAAAGGCAGCACCTCCAACAGTGCAGCAATCCCTCAGTACCTCTCGAGCGACAGCTGAGATTATCTGCTCAAGCCTTTGGGTGGGACTTGAACCCACGATCTTCTGAATCAGATGCAATCAGACCTTTGAGCCAAGTTTAGAAGAGGATGTCATGAATCTTATCATGACTCATGAAGTAACACTGGGCGGCCAGCTGGTGGCGCTGTCCAAGGAGTATAAATACTCGGGCGTGGGCCCAGCTTGCTCAGGATGTTTCTGTAACCAGGAACTAGTGATGTAACTAGAATCCCATGGTTTTGAAACAGTTGATTAAAGCTTTGTTTTATACTCAAACCAAGCACTCGGTAGTCTTTTTACATCAAAGGAGATGGTACACACATACAACATATGAAAAGAAGAATTGGAACAGGCCATTCAGTGTCTCAAGTCTACCCCATCCAAATATTATGCAACCACATATACTGTTGCCCACCCCCACCATACCCTCCCATAACACAATCTTCTGGAAGATGCAAAGATCGGGGGGGTGGGGGGTGGTGAGGGAAGAGAAATCCCAAACTCAATTTAGCAGAAAATCTGGGAAATTTCTCCTTACGTCAAGTGAGCAAGCAAAGATCCGAAGACCATGATGACACTTAAATTCTTCTAATCCCAGATAACCCTTTGTAACTGGAGATATCCTTCTCCCTCAGGAACCTGTCAGCTTTCTTTTGAAAGGTCGTAGAGAATCCTAACACTGAGGATGCAAGGGGAGGAGCAACCTATAAAACAACACATTTAGAGCTTTGGGAGAACAACAAAATAGCATCAATGAAAAACAAGCGTTTCAGGAGCAGAACAGAGGTGCTGGAACCCTTCAGATCGAGGCAATGTTTTCAATTACAGGAAACTTTCGATTAACCGGCCCCTAAATAACTGGAACGCTCTATCCACCGGCAAAATTCAGGAGTCAGTTCAGATAACTTTTATTACTTTTATTACTTTTTTTACTCCATTTGTTGCTGTGCAAGGGTGTAGCTGAAGCTGTTGCTAAGCTACAGACAGGCTTGCAACTTGTGCCGATTGTTTTGAAGCTGGCAACAGGGTTTGTTGCTTTATACGGAGCTCTGAGCTCCGTATCTTTTACTATAGCGTTCGGTTATCCGGAATTGTTGATGAACCGGCACCACGTCGGTCCCGTCCGTGCCGGATACCAGAAAGTTTCCTGTATTAATAAGCTTGGGCTATATAGAGAGAGCTAAGAGATGTTGAAGGGAAAATAAGGTTTTGGCATAACAGAGAAAACCAAACTTCTGTGAGGTAGCATTAGAAATGGGGGAGATGTGGGTGTACTATTTAACAAGATAGGTAACATGAAAGCCATTGGCTCCACCTTAACACATCCAGAATGGAAAAGCTTTCATTTCCCCCATCACATTGTCTAATTATCTCTTGAATGTGTCCTATATTTTTACCTAAACAGCCCTACCCAGCAACTGGTGATAACCATAAATGCCTGGAATTTCCACAGGGGTTCCCTGATCTTCTGCCATAACTTCAGTGGGTGATCAGCAGAAACCTCTGCAGTATGGTGTAAGTGGCTGTTTACGGCATTTCTCCAGGATTTACGATGAAGTTACCGGGGGGAGATAATGAGAAGTCTGTGAAAATTCTACTCAAAAGGAACGGACTTCAAACAAAAAAAGAAGCTAGATTTTTACTGTTCCATCAAAGGGCAGGAGGAAAATCAAGATTTGAGGATTCAATCGCAAGCTAAATGAAGGTTTGGTGCATTAAGGAATGTAGCATAGAACCATCAGCAAAAGAGTTGATAGGGTTTGATAATAAATGAATTAATTAATTAAAATGAAGAAGGAATGAAGTGGGACAGAGAAAATAGTCCTGTGGACACTTGGAGATTGTGGGAAAAGAGTCAAAGATGAACCATCAAATGCAGCACAAAAAGAATGACTTGAAAGTAAACTTGATTGCCAGGCATAACTTTGGCAACTTGCTTAGAAGTGCATAGTTCCAGACCCAGTCAAAGACTTTAACATGTGAAAAGAAAAATGTTGGAAAGTGATAGTTCCAGGTTTGTGATATGGTAAATCAAAAGTCAAAGCCTTTTGAAGGCGTGTCCAATATAAGCCTTTTGTTCATTCCTGTGAAATGCTGTAGTCAATATTTACACAAGCTGTTGGCAAGAAATTGATTTCAGCCATGTAGCTGTCACTTTTCAACCAAATTTACTGCTGCTCCATCAATTGTTATAATGTGGCTGGGCTGTGAAAGATAATATGAGGTCAGTTGCATGGAGGATAATCAGGTGTCAACACAAAAGCCTGCACTGGAATCAATACAATCAACAAAAGGATTCCATGCCAACAACTGCATGTTTTAGTATTTAGTGGCCTATGTTTGCCTTATCCTTGACTGCTGTTTCCCCGTCCATCTTAGCTTTATCAAACTGGGATCCCCATGCTTTACTGGACCCGTGGCTGGGTCCTAAAGTCATCCGATTTCTCTCCATCTGTCATCAGCTTACTCTCTTTTTTTGTATTTGTTGACTTATTAGGACATTATTTTTGTTGCTATATACTGACGAAAAATGTTTTCTGCAATCATTTTCCGTTGGCTAGCTAAGATTCACCTAATAACTCCTATGTATCAGAATGTGAGTATGTAAGTATTGATGAGTTAGAGGGAAATGACACTTTCACTAAAGCACAACATTAATTGTTTGTGCAAAGAGTTAATCATTTTAAAACGCTGCTTGTGGACAGTGGAAAGGCTCCAAATGAGGGATTGAAAGAATCGTTAATCAGAATGCAAATGTAATGACCTCCTCTGCTCTGTTTTCTGATTCATTGTACTGTGGTCTGGTACAGTAATTGATTCCATATTTGTATTTCACAACCTATCCAAAAGTCTTTCTCCCTAGGTGGTTTTGTTTTGTTTCAACCTATATTTAAAGTTGATTGAAAATTAATGAAATAAGAATTTAGATTTCCATCAAATTGTTCCATCAAATGGAGTTGCCAGTCAAAGTACTTGAAACAATATTCCTTTGAAAATTTATCCGTTTTCATTAGTGATAGATCATTGACATGTAGAGAAGTCTTTAATAAATATAATAGGTTAATGAAAGAGTTGAGCAATCAATCACATACTTACCATAATTACCTTTTTCGTTTTCCTATGCCTTCATGGAAATTTGACTATTTTAATTACTTTATTACCTCAATCAGTACATTATATTGTTCCCATTTTAAAACTTTTGTTAACCACATGTTTGGAATCACGCAACAAATATGTTGTTTGTATTATAGCCCAGTGTAACGTCCGCCTCTAGTTCAACAAACCTAAAATTTGGCCAGTAAAATATATAATATATTTGGTGTTCTTGCTGCTCATCAAGGTGAGTGATGTCAGTGCTGAGAAGTAGAACTCTCCTCCCATTTTTGATACCTGCGACAAAAGTAGATAAGTATCTCATTCCGCACACTTGGAGTACTGTGCGCAATTCTGGTCGCCATATTATAAAAAGGATATAGAGGCACTGGAGAGGATGCAGAGAAGATTTACAAGGATGATACCAGAAATGCGAGGTTACACCTATCAGGAAAGGATGAACAGGCTGGGTCTCTTTTCTCTTGAAACGAGAAGGCTGAGGGGTGACCTAATTCTTTAAAATTATGAAAGGTTTTGATAGAGTGGGGAAGAGAATAACTAGAGGACATCAATATAAGATAGCCACCAAGAAATCAAATAGGGAATTCAGAAGAAACTTCTTTACCCAGAGAGTGGTGAGAATGTGGAACTCGTTACCACAGGGAGTGGTTGAAGCGAATAGTATGGATGCATTTAAGGGGCGGTTAGATAAGCATATGAGGGAGAAGGGAATAGAGGGTTATGCTGATAGAGTTAGATGAGGAAAGACGGGAGGAGGCTCGAGTGGAGCATAAAAGCCGGCATGGACTAGTTGGACCGAATGGCCTGTTCCTGTGCTGTATATCCTATGTAATCCTATGTAGAAAAGTATCCCATTCCCTTTGCTCATGTCCCTCACCTTGATGAGCTTAAACATTCACCATAAATATAAAGGAGCTAAAAAGAAATAGAAAAGAATAACAGCATCTTGGATAGGACCTTTGGCTGTGTGGCTAGCTTCCAGTCGCTAGAATGGTATGCATATGACAGCTGGTATAATCGCACCTTGGATATCCAGTACAGATTTCAAAGTCTATGGGAGTGAACTGAGGGCTACCTGACTCCATTATTTAAAAGTGATTTGAGAGCTTGAAGTAACCTGACTAGCTGTGATGATAACAATAAACTGCTGCAGACAATGAGATTGCACTGGTATGTTTATGGGTTTTATATAAGATAATCAACTTGGATTCCAGTGTCACAACCATTCCTGTAAGATGCCTTACTTTCCCTACGGTCTGGCGTGTGCCTTTAGCTTCCTGATGTCTAAGTAAAGAATAGCAAGACCCAAGGGTGAAATAAAGAACTCTTGCTGCTGCTTGCTGAAATGCATCATGTACTGCCATGTGATTCTCCTCATTTTTAGTATGGGTTGATTGAATATACACTCAATCAGACTGAACTTCAGGATATAAACCAACAGACAATTAATTTAAATAAAACAGTTAAATGGGCAGTATTCAGTGCAAAACAGACTTTACTATTCTTGATATATATGTTGAAAAAAACCAACAAAGAAGCTTCTCCTGAGCTATTGTTCAACATACAATGAACCTTGATAAAAGATGCTCAATTCTTAGGTGACAAAACACTACTATTGGGGTCACTGAATTAACTTAGGGGGCGAAATTGGGTGCCTTTGCGCCTCTCATTAATGACCCCGCGTGGCGCTGACATTGACAATATGGCGGGAGTTTTGCGGCAGCGCTACGGCGTTGCGCCCCGATCTCCTTCGCCCGGAGATCGTGACATCATCGCCGTGCGCATCGCACCAGTAGCGCCCCGGATCTGAAATTGACTTCCGCCCCCTGCAGCAGCGTCGGTCAAAAGCACCGACAGCTGCAGGAGGCATACATCGGGCGGGCAGCTGCTTCGGGGGCAATGATTAAAGGCGAAGTGGCCGAGGTAAGTAAAAAAAACTTACCTTTCCTGTTGGTGTGTTTTTTCGCGGGTTCCTGCCCGCGATCGATCACTCTTGCTTGAGCGCCGGGCTGATCGCGCGAGATCGGGGCTGCCTTGGTGCTCCAGGTAGGTAATTTTTCTATTGCAGAGCCTGCAGCGATGGCCCTTCCCTTTAAGGGAGGGAAGGAGCCTTTGAATGCGGCAGCGCTGCACGGCCCAGTGTGCGGCGCTGCTGAAGTCTCCGCCCCGCCTGCTGCCGATTGCGCTCCAAGAAGGAAGTGGAGCTTGATTTAGCGTTCCACTTCCTTCTTGGAGTGCAAAACCAAATTTTTTTAAAGTTTAGAAACATTAGCGCCTGGTGCTATTTTTCTCAACTTTTAGAAGTTAGCGCCTCAAACGGGGCTAGAATGAATTCCTCCCCCTTGGCCTCAGGCCAACTGTTTTTTATTGGCTGTTTCTGCAAGGTACCAGAATGCACATTCTGGTCTAGCAGGCCAAAGCCAATTAATATGCATCCGAAATGTTCATAGTCCCAGATAAGACTATCAAAGGATCACAGCTAATCATTGACCCTGCCTCTTCTAGCAGATCTAAGATCAATCAAAAGCACCGCCATTGGCTTGGTTCTTAGATCTTGTGCCAGATAACTTGAAATATTATTCACGAGCCTGTGAAGACATAGCAGAACAAAGATTATTAACCAACTTAGCTTTAATTATGATGATTAGCAATACTTGAACACAAAAAATACTTGTGGAATAAGCTAGGAGATCCTCTGGGTCAATAGTTTTGAAATGACTAGCTTGGACATTGAAATAATGGCCCGTAATTTCCGATCCCTATGGGTGCGTATGAGCTGTGTACACACCCGTAGGGACCTCGCAAGTGCCGGTTGCAGGCATGCAAATCCTCTTGACAGATCGGACGCCTGCCCTGGAGAAGGGCCTCTGCGGGTAGAGAGTTCCACTTTCTGCAGAACCTCCGCCCTCTGAAAACACTTCAAAATCTTATGCCTGGTAAAAGGCGTAAGACCTGCTTTTACCAGCATAAGAGTTTAAAAAAGTAAAAAAATATTTTTTTTCACTCATTTATAATGTAAAAATACTTTTTAAAAAAGGTAAGTTTATTTTTAGCCCCATAAAAAACTTTAATTATTTTTTCAAAAAATTAAGTTTTTGTTGAAAATATTTAATTTAAAGTCATTTTAACTCATTTTAAAAACGTGATTTAAAAAAAATGTATTTAATGTTGTACAGGAAACTTTGTGTTATCCGGAGGCGATCCGTCCGGCAAGCTTGAGCCACCGGCAAAAATCAGGAGCCGTTTTTTATTCTTTACGTTTCTTTTCTTTGCTTTTTTTGAACAGTCAAGCTCTGCAATGTCTGTAGCTAAGCAACAGCTTCAGCTAGAGACGCTACAGAGACGCTTGCCGACTGTTTAGAGGCTGTTGCTAAGCAACAGTGTTTGTTGATTCATACGGAGATGAAAATCTCCGTATGTTTCAACATTAGCTCTGGAGTGTACGGCAGTTTTGAGGGAACGGCAGCAGCTCGGTCCTGTCGGTGCCGGATAGCACAAAGTTTCCTGTAGTGCCTTTTTTCAGTGATCCCCATTCATACTTTTGACAGGTCTATCTGTCAAAAGTATGAAGGGGGATTCCCTTCTCCCATTGGCTCACCTGGCCCATGTGATCCCAGGGACACTTGCGAACTGCCTGCGCCCCTGGGATACCTGGCCCTCTGCGTGCACGGACCAGGAGAGGCCCAGGAGCAGAAGAGTCCGGACCTCGGCAGCCCTCAGGTAAGGGCGTAGATTTTTTCCCAATCGGAGGCCTCCGCACGCAGGAAGCCTCCGATCAGAAAATACGGGCCAATGAATATGTTAAACTCTTCTTTCTTTGGCAGGAATGAAAATTGGAATGCATATTAACTGACTTCAGACTGCCAAACCAAAATGTGTCTTCTGGTGCCTTGCAGAAACAGCCAGTACTAGAAATTCAGTTCTTAGCGCCAGCCGCTAGCGCCTTAGGAGGAGGAGAAGTGGGGCGCTAAGCGGCTAGCGCCCGGGCGCGGCGCGATCTGCGCCTCTCGCGAACTTCACTCAAGATTTAGCAGCGGCGCAAAACCGCAGCGCCCGCTCAGCTGCGCGCGCAGATCCTGACGTCATTTCATGGTGCAATGTCCTTGGTGTGCCCCGAACCGGAACTTCAGTGGCGCCCCCCTTCTTTCCGCCTGGCGCTCTCAGCGACTGGTTGAGTGGAACGGTTCCCAGTCGCTGTGGGGCTGGGGGGGGGCGCTATTTAAAGGGGGCTCTTCCTGCCTTCTTAGTGGTAGCCATTTTTGGACCACTCCTTCTGTGTGAGAGAGAGAGAGATTTGCAGAGAGACAAAGGGAGAGAGCTTTCTGCATTGACTCAGCACTCGCACAGTTACTTCTGGCTTCAGGGCCAAATCGACCCTCTCCCTTTAAGAGGTGACCGGTGCCAGCGTGTCTACCTGCAATCGCTAACTGGCCGCACCTGCGCTGCGCCCGCCCTCGGTGGTAGCGCCTCGCCTCTCCGGCTTAGCACTTTAGGATAGTCGTGCACCGCCTGCTTTAGCACAGCAGCAACCTCTTGGGGCGATGCAACTCAATTTTGACGAAGGTGGCGCTAAGTTGCGCCGGGCGCTAATTTTAGCGAACGCCCGGCTGTAGCGCCCCAAACGTGGCGATACTGAATTTCTAGGCCAATATAACACAGTATGTGCTATGGCCAACAATAAAGACACCAAACAGCAAGCACTAGTTTCCAATTACAAAACCAATTATGATAAGGGAGCAGAGCTGGGATTGGGGACTCCTTACGCTGACAGTTCCCACTTCCCTGGCTCAGACAGGACTCTGTGTAGTACTGAAGACTGGTATGCTGAGAGAAATGAGGTGTACCAGCCTCTTGGTGAGTACAAGTGGGTTACGGGGATAGGGTGGGATATGTGTTGGTGTAGGGGTTACGGGGATCGGGTGGGATATGTGTCGGTGCAGGCTCGATGGGCCGAAATGGCCTCTATCTGCACTGTGGGGTTTCTGTGATTTCTGTGAAGGGGGTCCAGGTCAGGCCAGAGGTCTGGAGCGCTGAAGAAACATTGAGGGGCTTTTTTTTTTAATGGATCATTTCTCTTAACAGGGAGGCAAAGGAGAGCTGGATGGAATCTTTGGAGGTTGAAGCCTGGGCCATCAATGGATTTCCTGGCCACAGAAAGCAGAGGAATTCTCTGTGGAATTCTCTGCCCCAGAGAGCCATGGAGTCAGGATTGCTACCAGTGCCACGTGCAAGTCAGAGTAGAAATAGAAGGATATTTCAGATGAATACGTGGCTAGAGGAATGGTGCAAGGGGGAGGGATTGAAATTCCTGGGACATTGGAACCGGTTCTGGGGGAGGTGGGACCAGTTCAAACCGGATGGTTTGCACCTGGGCAGGGCCGGACCGATGTCCTAGGGGGAGTGTTTGCTAGTGCTCTGGGGGAGGGTTTAAATTAAACTGGCAGGGGGTTTGGAACCTGAGCAGGGGGACAGAGGAAAGGGAAACAAGGATAAAAGCAAAAGATAGGAAGGAGAAAAACAAAAGTGGCAGTCAGAGAAATCAATGGTTTCAATCAAACATGGCCACAGTAAATAATAATTCTAATAGGTCTAAGAGCGTTAAAAAAACAAGCCTGAAGGCTTTGTGTCTTAATGCGAGGAGCATTCGTAACAAGGTGGATGAATTAGCTGCGCAAATAGAGGTAAACGAATATGATTTGATTGGGATTACGGAAACATGGCTCCAGGGTGGCCAAGGCTGGGAACTCAACATCCAGGGGTATTCAATATTCAGGAAAGATAGGCAAAAAGGAAAGGGAGGTGGGGTAGCATTGCTGGTTAAAGAAGGGATTAACACAATTGTAAGGAAGGATATTAGCTCTGATGATGTGGAATCTGTATGGGTAGAACTGAGAAATACCAAGGGGCAGAAAACGTTAGTGGGAGTGGTATATAGACCTCCAAACAGGAATGCGGAGGTTGGGGATGGCATTAAAAGGGACATTAGAGAAGCGTGCAATAAGGGCACAGCAGTCATCATGGGTGACTTTAATCTACATATAGATTGGGCTAACCAAATTAGTAACAATACTGTGGTGGAGGAATTCCTGGAGTGTTTAAGGGATGTTTTCCTGGACCAATATGTCGAGGAACCAACCAGCGATCAGGTCATCTTAGACTGGGTAATTTGTAACGAGAAAGGGTTAATTTGCAATCTTGTTGTACGAGGCCCCTTGGGTCGGAGTGATCATAATATTATCAAATTCTTCATTAAGATGGAGAATGAAGTAGTCGACTCAGAGACTAGGGCCTAGAAATTCACTTTGGGCCCACCAGCTGGCGTGCGCCCAAAAGTTAGCGCTGAGCGCGGAGCCAGTTGCGCGCGTCAGATATTCAGTTTTTGCGCCCCAAGTCGGAACCGGGCGCTATTCCAGGGTGTGCCCGCCCCCGCTTGGGGCGCTGAAACTGAATTTCAGCGCTCTAGGTGCCGCTGCGCCACCCGCTGCAGAGCGGCAGGCTGCGGTACTGCAGGCCTCCTCCTTCTCTTAAGGGGGAGGTGCCTGCAACGGGGAGATCGCCGCTGGATAGTGCTGGCAAATGAGCCCGGCACCACGGAGAAGTGCCGGGTTCGCAAAAAGCAGCCGGCAATGCCGCGGGGTGGGGGGGTGGAGGAGGCCGGGGAAGGAGGTGCGGGCAGGCGGCCGCCGAAAAAGCGGCCGGCTGCACCTCCACCTTAAAGCGCCCCACTAAGGCTACAGTACGGCCCCGTTTTCTGATCGCTGTTTGCGGCCGCTGCGGAAGAGGCGGCCGCAACTAAATATGGGGGTCGGGCCGGTATCGGGGCGGAACCGGGGCACTGCGCACACCGATGACGTCATCGGTGCCGGCGCAGCGCTAACGGCTACCGCCGCCATTACCGCTGCGCTGAATATCAGCGCAAACCCCTCTATTGGCGCAGAAGCCCTCTTTGGGCGGTAACTGGCCGAAAATGCTAGAGTCCATTATAAAAGATGTAATAGCAGAGCACTTGGAAAACAGTGACAGGATCGGACAAATCAACATGGATATACTAAAGGTAAATCGTGTTTGACTAATCTACTGGAATTTTTTGAGGATGTAACTGGTAAAATAGATAAGGGAGAACCAGTGGATGTGGTGTATTAGGACTTTCAGAAGGCTTTCGATAAGGTCCCACATAAGAGATTAGCGTGTAAAGTTAAGGCACATGGGATTGGGGGCAAGGTATTGACTTGGATAGAGAACTGGTTGGCAGACAGAAAGCAAAGAGTTGGAATAAACGGGTCTTTTTCCGAGTGGCAGGCAGTGACTAGTGGGGTACCACAGGGATCGGTCCTTGGACCCCAGCTATTCACAATATATATTAATGATCTAGACAAGGGAACTAGATGTAATATCTCCAAATTTGCAGATGACACAAAGCTGGGTGGGCGTGTGTGCTGTGAGGAGGATGCCGAGAAACTCCAGGATGATTTGGACAGGTTGGGTGATTGGGCAAAAGCGTGGCAGATGCAATATAACGTGGATAAATGTGAGGTTATCCACTTTGGTGGCAAAAACAGGGAGGCAGATTATTATCTGAATGGCAATAGATTGGGAGAAGGGGAAGTTCAACGAGACCTGGGTGTCCTTGTGCACCAGTCGCTGAAGGTAAGCATGCAGGTGCAGCAGGCGGTTAAGAAGGCAAATAGTATGTTGGCCTTCGTAGCGAGAGGGTTTGAGTACAGGAACAAAGATGTCTTGCTGCAGTTATACAGGGCCTTGGTGAAGCCACATCTTGAGTATTGTGTACAGTTTTGGTCGCCTTATCTGAGGAAGGATGTTCTTGCCATGGAAGGAGTTCAGCGAAGATTCACCAGGCTGATACCTGGGATGGCAGGAATGACGTATGAGGAGAGATTGGGTCGATTGGGCTCGTACTCGCTGGAGTTTAGAAGAATGAGAGGGGATCTCATTGAAACTTATAAAATTCTTACAGGACTGGACAGACTAGATGCAGGAAGGATGTTCCCGATGGTCGGGGAGTCCAGAACCAGGGGTCACAGTCTAAGGATAAGGAGTAGGCCATTTAGGACAGAAATGAGGAGGAATTTCTTCACCCAGAGAGTGGTGAACCTGTGGAATTCTCTACCACAGAAGGCAGTAGAGGCCAATTCATTAAATATATTCAAGAAGGAGTTGGATATATTTCTTAAGGCTAAAGGGATCAAGGGGTATGGGGAGAAAGCAGGGACCGGGTACTGAATTTGGATGATCAGCCATGATCGCATTGAATGGCGGAGCAGGCTCGAGGGGCCGAATGGCCTACTCCTGCTCCTATCTTCTATGTTTCTATGTTTCTATGGGTCATTAAATAGACAGATAGACAGATTTTTACAAGATAAGGGCGTGAAGGGTTATGGGGAGCAGGCAGGGAAGTGGCCTTTGAGCCCAAGATCAGCCATAGAAACATAGACGATAGGAGCAGGAGTAGGCCATTCGGCCCCTCGAGCCTGCTCCGCCATTTAATGAGATCATGGCTGATCATCCAAATTCAGTACCCTGCCCCTGCTTTCTCCCAATATCCCTTGATCCCTTTAGCCTTAAGAAATATATCTAACTCCTTCTTGAATGTACTTAATGAATTGGCCTCAACTGCCTTCTGTGGTAGAGAATTCCACAGGTTCACCACTCTCTGGGTGAAGAAATTCCTCCTCATCTCAGTCCTAAATGGCTTACCCCTTATCCTTAGCCCGTGACCCCTGGTTCTGGATCTTATTGAATGGCAGAGCAGGCTCGAGGGGCCAAGTGGCCTATTCCTGCTCCTATTTCTTATGTTCTTATGTTCTTTTAGATGCAGCCATAGTCTGTAGTGGCAATGGTGCCCACTGGATCTATGCAAATGAAGTGCCCATCTGCTGATCCCACTATATTCAGAGGAATCAGTGCTGAAGGGCGCCAGTGAGCACAATCCCATCATAACCACCAGGATTGCGCCCCGTGAGTTTTCTAGGCCCGTGCTGGAGCAGGTGCAGCACCATTGGAGGTTGCTTCCTGCAGTGGCAGGCTCTGTCCTGCGGGTAAAGTTCTTGCTCGGAGATCACCCAGCATGGCTGATGAACACCGACCCATGAAAATGGCATAGTCACGACAGTGTTGGAGCAGGGGGCGGAAGTCCTGCCCTCTGGCGGGAAGAGGAAAATTCACAATAAATGATTGCATAGTTAATGTAAAAACAAATCATTGAGACTTAAAGGTGCATGCTATCTACCCATTACAAAATCTCTGTGCCACCTGAAATCAGCTTTGTTGACAAATGAATCTATCCAGCAAAGAAATGCCCTGAAATGTCAAAGCTAGAAGTTGGCATACAGTCAAAGATCAATGGCGTCTAGACTGCTGTAGTGCATTTCAATTCATAACCATTGTGTCAATGTTATTCCTTGTATTTCAAGATTACGATATTTTTTTTATGCAGAACGCAAACAAGGAGTCATTTCCCTTGACTGTCTTTGTAAGTAATGCAGCTCGTCTTTCAAAATCTGTCATTTCAAACAAGCACAAATGCAATTCACAGACACAAAACTGAACCTGAAATTCGTGCGCACGAATAGCATTTGTTCTTTGATCAAATAAGGGTGGAAGTTGTTGTATGAATATATTCAATGCGCTCATATCAAATTCCTTGCTCCACTACATTAACCAAGATGTTCACCCGAAATGGGTTGACCTCTCCATTAAACTAGCGGAGGGTGAAATTTGATACAAGCGCCCAAAGAGTTCGCCTAATAGCAATGGCTGGCAGTGTCCTTTTTTCAGGAGTCCGTGTGTAGCGCAAAACTTTCTCCTCTGAGCCTATTTTCTTAGTTTTCCATTTGAAGTAGTTGGGAATCAAACAAATCTGAAATAAAACCTACACACAAAATGATATCAATGAACAACTGTTGTATTCCAGTGTGTTTTCACTTGCTTGATAGTAGAGACATCATGTGGAAAATTGCTTCTCTGAAAGATTTTGCATTCTTTTCCTTTTACCGCAATTCAATATGTGGGTTGTATCAAATGTCTGCATTCATTTACAAAAGTGAGCTGTGCCTCTAATTTACCTACCACAGTTTCATATCCTAAGACTGGGAGGTTAATCCCATTGATATGGGGGAGCTGGCCTGAAACTTACAGATACAAAGCTCCAGTGTCTTTTCTGTTGCACTGAGCAGAGGACACGAGGCACATTTCTGCTTAAGATAGCTCGGAGATCCGACACATGTTTCATCTTCCTCAGCCACGTGCTCTTCCATCAGGAAAAGAGGTTATGTATCTCTCGTACTCGGAGTAAAAATGGAGGGGGTGGTCACGCCTGCTGTCAAAATTATCTGAGACAAGGAATAAAGGAGGAAAAATTCAGTTGTTTGTGCCTCCTGTTAGCGCCTTAAGAGGGCGCTAATGGGGCGCAAAGCAACTCGCGCCCGAGCGCGGCGATTTTTGCGCCGCTCACGAAATTAACTAGACATTTTGTGGCGGCGCTAAACAATACCACCCGATC
The DNA here is from genome assembly GCF_052327205.1 of Somniosus microcephalus. Taxonomy (NCBI): domain Eukaryota; kingdom Metazoa; phylum Chordata; class Chondrichthyes; order Squaliformes; family Somniosidae; genus Somniosus; species Somniosus microcephalus. Next base: position 19,968,636 of record NC_140999.1, read on the forward strand.
TCCTGCGCACGCAGATCTTGACGTTATCCAAGAGTGCAACGCCCTTGTGACGCCCCGGAACGGAAATTGAGTGGCGCCCCCCTCCTTTCCGCCTGGCGCAACCAAGGACAGGTAGACTGGAACGCTTCCCAGTCGCTGTGGGGCTGGGGGGGCGCTATTTAAAGGGGGCCTCTTCCTGGCTTTTGTGCGGTAGCCATTTTTGCACCACTCATTCTGAGAGAGAGAGAGATTTTGAGAGAGACAAAGTGAAAAAGAGAGACTTCTGCATTGAGTCAACGCTGTCTGAGGTAGTTTTGGCTTCTGACCATAACATTGCAGGTACTTTGGTTTTGGCCTTCATAACTTTGATTGCCTAGATACTATGGGGGCTGCAATGGATGGGGGTGTCATCCTGCTCCATCACATTCGGAGAGCACAGAGACACAGAGAGAGAGTGGCAATCATGGCCAGACGGAGGAGAGCCAACAGGCCTCTGTACAGGAGACCTTACCCTCCCAGGGTATTTCGCCAACAGTTCTCCTACATTAATATGTCTGAGGAGCAGTGTTTGTGAAGGCTGCGCTTCAGCAAGAACGTGGTCACTGAGCTCTGCCACCTGCTTCAGCCAGATCTGCAGCCTCAACTGAGGAGCAGGACGTCTCTGTCGGTGGCAGTGAAGATAACAGTGGCTCTCAACTTTTATGCCACCGGCTCATTTCAATCAGCTACTGGGGACATCGCCAATATCGCCCAGTTCGCGGTGCATTGCTGCATCCGTCAGGTCACAAATGTTCTCTTTAAAAGGAGACGAGAGTACATCTCTTTCCTCATGACCCCGGACAAGCAGCAAGAATGCGCAATGGGCTTTGCGATGATAGCGGGCTTCCCCATGGTGCAGGGCGCCATTGACTGCACGCATGTGGCTTTGCGTGCACCGCATGAGAATGCCGAGGATTTCCGCAACCGAAAGGGCTTCCACTCCTTAAACGTCCAGTTGGTCTGTGACCACAGACAGCTGATACTCGCTGTCAATGCCCACTTTCCTGGCAGCAGCCACGATGCCTTCATCCTGCGGCAGACTTCTGTGGCAGAACTTTTCCAGGCACTGCATCACCCAGGTGGTTGGCTTCTCGGGGACAAGGGATATCCTCTGTGCACCTGGCTGATGACACCGCTCCGTACGCCCAACACCCCTGCTGAGCTGTGATACAACGAGAGCCATCAAGCTACCAGGAACATCGTTGAGCACACAATCAGTGTGCTCAAGCAACGGTTCCGCTGTCTGGACCATTCTGGAGGAGCCCTTCAGTACTCGCCTGAGCGAGTCTCCCACTTTGTTATTGTGTGCTGCATGCTGCATAACCTTGCCATCCTCAGGACCCAGCCAATGCCACCAGGCATTGGAGCACCACCAGAGGAGGAGGAGGAAGAGGAGGAGGAAGATGAGGAGGATGATCATCAGCAGCACCAAGGCGGGAGGGAGGCACACAATGTACAAAGTGGAAGGGCTGTCCGTCAAAGGCTCATAGCAAGTCGCTTCTAGGCCCCTTCTGAGGAAATGGCTTCTGCCATTGGGAACAACCTGAATGAAACCAAACCGCAACCCCTAAGCCGGTCAAGGCAACAATGATTGCAAAGACCAAACATGTACATTTTGAATACAAAAACTTACAAACTCTGTGTGTCTCATTTCCGCATGACAAACTATTAGAAAGAAACACAGAAAAAAACAGCCATTAACATAACTGGCTCTCACAACCTGGAGACAATGTCCAAAACAGTAAAAAAAATTTGACCACGAACCTTGGCCTTTAATAAAACAATGAACAACATTTTGTCATACCTCCTATTTTTTTGCCCTTCGAGGGTGATCTCCTTCCCTTGTGCACGTCCCCCCTTCCCACCCTGCAGCTCCTCCATAATGGGGCCCCAGTGGCTGCAGCAAGGCTGGTGGAAGGCTGCTGATTGTCATAACCTGAGACTGCAGATGCCCTTGAAGGACGGCCTCGACCAGCTCTGGGCCTGGAGGGCCCGGCTACAGACTGCACCAACTCTGCATGGGCGGCAGCAGTCTGTCCTGCAAGCGGTGGCAAGTGCAATGGAGAAGTGACAGTGGTGGCAGCAGGAATGCTGTCATCTTGAGAGAGGACAGCAACTCCCTGCTCGACCGACTCACTGGCACTCCCCCGGGACAGCACTTCAGCATCCGGAGCAATCTGCTGGAGCACAGATTTCTGGCTTGCTGCGGCGCGGTGAGAGCCCCGGGGAAATGTGTCTGAACCAGCGAGGATGGCAGCAGTCAGTGCTCGCGTGGCCTCAATCTGAGTCTGCAGGAGAGCAGTCTGAGATGGGCTCATAGCAGCCAGTAAGCTTTTGCGTGGCATCCGCCTGTGCTACAGCGAAGTGCTCCACACTCCTTGCCAGTGATTCAATGCATTCGGGCACCCTTCCCACTGCACCCATGAGCTCAGTGTGCCTGTGCACCGCCTGGGTGCTCATTTCAGTGAGGACCCGCTCCTCCTCTGCGTCCAGTGCAGTAGGACTCGATGACATATTCTCCCTCCGGGGAGAAGGCCCCCGAGCTTCCCCCATCGCGTTGCTGCAGCCCGCTGGGTCCTGGAGCTTCACCCTCATCAGACCATTCCCCCCTGCTCCCCTCCAGGGAAGGCGTGTTCCCAGTGTGGGCATGGGCTTCCTCGGGAGAGGGTGGCGCTGATGCTCTGGCTTCCTCTTCCTCCTTGCCTTCAGCTTCACTCCCACTGGCAGCTTGAGGACCCGTCTCCTCACCTTGTGAATCACCATCTGAAAGCAGGGAGGTACAAGAGTGGCTTTAGCGTGAGGACAGGATGGCAGCAAGGGAGGAATGAGTGCAGCGATTTAGTAAGTTGGATTGAAAGTGTCAAAGGCTGGTGTTGTGAGGAACAAGTGGAAGGAGAGAGGACAAGAAGGTGATGACCTTACCATTGCTGTCCAGAACGGGGTCGGCATCTCCAGTGGCGACGGGACCAATCACCTGGCTTGCCACAATCCTCTAGGCGTGCACCTCAAGATCGCTGAGGGGTTGTAGCTAAGGCCGCCCTCCACCCGTCCATTGCTGCTGTCTCCTATTATGAGATAGCTTGGCCTGCAAGAAAAAGGATGGCGTCTGAGTAAATATACAGTCATGGTCTTGCCTGATGTGCCTCCCATAGTTGAATAGCCCTTACTGTATGCAGCCATGGTCTTGCCTGATGTGCCTCCCATAGTTGAATAGCCCTTATTGTATGCAGCCATGGTGTTGCCTGATGTGCCTCCCATAGTTGAATAGCCCTTACTGTATGCAAAGTGTGGAATGTGCGTGTGTGTTTGATGAAAGGGCCATAGGTGTTGGATGAATGTTGGGCATTGGGGCTTTTATGACCCTCTGGCCTTAGAGTGAGGTTGAGATGGAGAGATGGAGAGGTTTTGAAAAAAAGCCACTCACCCTGACAACCCGAGTGAGGTCGTTGAACTTTTTTCTACATTGGAGATGGGTCCTAGGCACCATGCTGCTTGAGGAGACTCTCTGAGCCACTTCCCTCCACACTCTTCTGTACTCATGTGGCAAAGGCCTCCTGCCACTCTTTGGGTACAGTATAGATCTTCTGCGCTCCACCGCGCCAGCCAGAGCCGCCAAGGCCCGCTCGCTGAAGCGCTGTGCTCGCTCCCTGGCCCTCTCCATAATCCTTGGCCCTCTCCATAATCCTTGGCTGGAAGATTTAGACACAGGTCTGTCCAGGCCGAGATTCAAGGCTCCAATGAGCGGGGTGTGGCTGGAGAGCAAGATTGACCCTCCCCTTTAAGAACTGACCGGCGCCAGTGTGTCTGTGTTCAATCGGTAACTGACAGCACCTGCGCTGCGCCCACGCTCTGAGGGAGCGCCTCACTCCTCGGCCTTAGTGCCTTAAGAGAGGTGTGTAGTGCCTGATTTAGCGCTCCAATCACCTCCAGGGGCGATAAAAGCCAAGTTTGCAGTCGGAGGCGATAATTAGCGCCAGGTGCTAAACTTTGCACACGGCCGATAACGGCGCTCCAAACAGGGCTATACCGAATTTTTCCCCCAAAGTGTTCGTCGTCACTTTATAAAATTTTACTCCAAACCAAATCTACATACGATGTAGTTATAGCAACATGCTGAAATACTTGTATAAACAGTACAAAAGAGAAAAAAAGACTTACATTTATATAGCGCCTTTCATGGCCACCGGACATCCCAAAGCATTTTACAATGAAGCACCTTTTGAAGTGTAGTTACTGTTGTAATGTAGGAAACACAGCAGCCAATTTGTGCACAGCAAGCTCCCACAAACAGCAACCAGATAATCTGTGGGATAAATATTGGCCAGGACACCAAGGATAACTCTCCTGCTCTTCTTTGAAGAATTGCCATGGGATCTTTTACATCCACCCGAGAGAGCAGATAGGGCCTCGGTTTAACATCTCATCCAAAAGACAGCACCTCCGACAGTGCAGTGCTCCCTCAGGACTGCACTGGAGTGTCAGCCTAGATTTTTGGGCTCAAGCCTCTGGAGTGGGACTTGAAACCCACAACCTTCTGACTCAGGCGAGTGTGCTACCAACTGAGTCACAGCTGACACTGGTCAGTGAAATGTTAATGTTTCAATGGTATAGCATTGGTTTTAGATTTACTCAACAGCTCAAATACAGGCCCTCCCATCAAAAAGAGAAAAGAAAGCTTTCAAACATTGGTCAAATGTATCTGTATCCCTGCACTCTATTTACCTAACGCCTTTTTTAAGGTGGGTTTCTGTGCAGTCAAAATGTTTGACTATAATGTCTTACACAACAAGGCATAGAAATGCTACATGATGATTCCGAAGAGCTCAGAAGGTCAATGCAAATAAACAGTGTACTTTGATTCTGTGCCATTTGTGTTGTTGACCATTATTATCCAATCAGTTGCTGTTAAACAAGTTATGTTTATCACAAATCAGGAATTCAGTCAAAAGTCAATTAAAAAATTTCTGCTGCTCAATTTTGAGTACGACACACATTTCCCCATCCAGTTCCTATGTAATCAACAGACCATGTGCAGAAACTTCCAGCAGTAATCCACATTGGAACTAGTTTTACTGTTTTTCTGCTGTGCAACTTCAGTGTCTTGTTTACCCAGAGCTGAGCTTCAAACCTTCACAATACCACCTGCCTCCACCCATCGCCACAATTCCACTGTTGCTGAAACTTTCATTCATACCTTCATCATCTCTGGGTTCAACCCTTCCAACAATCTCTTCACCGGTCTTCTGAGCTCACCCGACATGAAGTACAACTAGATTCAACATGCCACCGCCCACATTGTATTCCTCACTCTGTCCTCCTAATATCCCTGCCCTCGTCAAGTTCTAGTGACACCCCGCCCCCAACAAAAATCTTTATCCTTGTCTACAAGCCCCTCTGTGACCTCAGCCCTCCCTACTTTGGCTACCTCCTGCATCTCTACAGGACAGCATGCAGCCTTCACTCTTCTGAGTCTGGCCTCTTTTGCATCCACCCTTCCACCGCACCACCTTGTGTCGGACAGCCTTCAGCCACCTTGGCCTCACAATCTTGAACACTTCCCCGAACATTTTTCACCTTGTAATCTCTCCTCCAAAAACCTTTTTATAACCCTACCTTTTTTAACATGCCTTCTGTCACCTCCTCTAATTCACCGCCCATAAATAATTGGTGCCTTGCTTTGCCTCTGTAAAGTGCTTTGGGATTAAGAGTGATATATAAATACAAGAAACTCTCGATTTACCGGCACCTAAATAACCGGAAATCTCTGTTAACCGGCAAAATTCAGGAGTAGGTTCAGGTAAGTTTTACTTCATATTAGTGGCCGTTCCTGGATCTGTGGCTGTGTAACCGGGGTTCCTGCACCTGTTGCTAAGCAACAGGGAAGCCTGGATTTGTTGCTGTGTACGGAGCTCTCGTACCTTTTACTATACCTCTCTGTAATCCGGACTTTTTGATAAACCGGCACCACGCCGGTCCCGTCGGTGCAGGATAAAAAAAGCTAGTGTCCTAAATGTTACTTCCTGCAGTTGAGCCTTAGTAAATATATATGTCAGAATAGTTACACCTGAATCGGGGTTGTTACGAAATCGATAGAAAAATTACGGATTTACAATACTTGGTCCAGCTTAGATTAAATCAACATGTGGTGGAAATGGGCACCGGGGGGCAGACAGTCATGTCCTGGACCAGTGCAATATCATATCAGCGCAGCCTAGAATAAGATGGGTTGGGGAGGGGGCTGGGTGATGGGGGGTCATTAGCAGGGTCGGAGGTGATGGTGTAAACCTGCTGCGGCTGCTCCCAGATTATTTTTGGGCAACCCGGAGGAGCACAGGGAGCTATTAGTATTACTTTAAAATATTTATCTAAGATATATATTTATAGATGGCATCGATCGGTAGCCATTTAATTTACTCTGTGCCATAGGCTTTCAAACTGGGGTTAACCAGACGCTACAGGCACCACGTAAAGATCTCAGGGATTCCGCGAGATCATCAGATTTCAGTCTGTCCTCAGATTTCTGAATTTGTGGACTTTAGCACATTGAGGGTAATTTTAAGTTAACCCGCCCAGCACGAAACTGACGGTCGGTCTATTCGATCCCATCAGTTTCCCACCAGGAAGGTTAGGTTCTGTTCTTGTACACTCATAAAACACGCTTTCTGCAATGTCGGAACTGATGTCCTTTGCTTAGCTGACACTGTCGGGGTAACTGGGAGTTTGTCCGTGTTTGAAAGTCCCTGGGAATGTTTAGAAGACTTCCCCGCCACACAAATGTTTGAAAATCACTGCTCTGTACATGCATTGTTGCTGTAAATATCAATTGCTCAGGTTAGGCAGGAACAAAATGTTTAGATAAGGCCCTGCTGAAAGAAGCACTGATGCCACGTTTGTCTTAACCTTGCATTCTTATAGTCCGATTTACCATTTATCTCATATGTTTGGCCCAATGACCACTGGATCACCCAGCTTGCATTCCCCAGACTATATAAAATGCAGACATCAGGCATACCTTGCATTCTCTGTGGCAATCTCTTTAGTTTACGTCTAGTCCTTTCCTAAAGTTCCCGTGCAAAAGCTATTTTTTTCACAATTTGTCTCCTCCCTTCCCCCCCTCTCCTGAAGCCAGTGATTCATGCTGCTGTACAGTTCCATAGATGTCATTAACCCCCTGGTATCAGCCCAGATGGCCATCATATGTTAGCTCAGCATTGACAGGTTATTTGATAACTGGGACACCGTACCCAATCTGATCCTTACACACACATAGGTCACTGGATAGAGATCATGAGAGGCAACCTCACGTGTTTTATTGCCTTCCCTGGCTCCCATCACTACCGCATTTCATTTATTAGCCCATACTTTTTGTAGTGTATGTAACTGTTCTACCTTTAAGAGAACTATTGTATGTAACCGTCCACCTTTAAGAGAACTATTTTAGGTGTGGCACTACTTTATCCTGGCTGCTATATACTGTAATACCGACGGTGACCACACCGGTATATAAGTGCTGTGGCAGAATTTATTGGGCAGATTCGCCCTGACCTTCGAATAGTAAAGTCCTGTTTAAGTTACTCTTGTAGTCTGTGTATTACTTCGCTATACAACCCACAGACTTTACAGTGGCGACGAGTTCGATCTTACCCTGCGGCAACAATACTTCTGAAGAAGTAAACGAGCGTCGAGAAGAGGCACCCGCCCTCGTCGTTTTGCTGAGAGAAAACTCGAGTCTGCAGACCAAGAAAGGAGGAAGATTTCAAACACGAAGTCTTCCATCAGCAACAGGCACGGATTGTCCCTCCTGCCACGGTGGTGAGTGAGCCGATCAACACGAGAAGTAAGTCGGCCACGGTGACTGTGAGTAAAGGGAAAATAGAAACAAATAAACGGAGGATAAGGGCGGTGCACTCGACCACGGTCGAGGGGGAAAGGAGCCGGACAGAAGTCGGGCCCAGAGGCACTGAGACTGGGGCAGCGTGGAGCAGAAGCCGCGGTACAAGCGGGCTGGGGAGCGTCGTGAGACGACTAGACCGCGACGACGAAAAAGGCCGGAGAAATACCGCGACCACGAGGCGCTGCGACCGGGATCGTAAGGCGCGGGAAGATATAAGCATAAATAAGCCACGGAGAACTCAGCCACAGCCGGGGAGGAAAGCACCAGACTGCGAGAAGCTGGGAGGCGCGATTGGGGTGAAAAGGCCAGACAGTGACTGAGGCCACGAAGCGCTGCGACCGGATCGTAAGGCGCGGGAAGAGATAAAAATAAATAAACCGCGGAGAACGCAGCCGCAGCCGGGGAGGAAGCACCGGACTGCGAGAGGCTGGGAGGAGCGATTGGGTGAAAAAGGTCGGACAGTGACCGAGGCCACGAAGCGCTGCGACCGGGATCGTAAGGCGCGGGAAGAGATAAAATAAATCAATCGCGGAGAACTCAGCCGCAGCCGGGGAGGGAAGCACCGGACTGCGAGAGGGCTGGGAGGCGCGATTGAGAGCCGCGCGAGCGGGAGAGACAGAGCCCGAGCAAGAGCCGCGCGAACGGGAGAGACAGAGCCCGAGAGAGAGCGAGTGAGAGCCGCGCGAGCGGGAGAGACAGAGCCCGAGCGAGGGAGACTGAGCGAGATCCAGCCAGCGGCTGAGACCGTTCGCCATCAACGGGTTGTACCCAGAGCCGGTTGCCCGGCCGAGAGAAGGGAATGCGCTGAAGCCGAAGCGCAGGCTGCGAACCCCGAAAGCCAGCGGCCGTCGCCCGAGGGAAAAGCTTATCCCTCCTGCCAGGGGAAGAAAAGCGGGAACCGCCATCTTGAAAGTGGGCGGAGAAAGAAGATAAGCGCGGGAAACCGCGGGAAGCCGCCAGTAGGCGGAGAAAAAGACAGAAGCGGGAACCGCCATTTTGAAAGGGGCGGGGAAAGAAGATAAGCGCAGGGAAACCGCCATCTTGAAAAAAAAAAGAGTTAAAGAAATATTTCGTTGTTGTTTATCAGGGAGGTGAAGATGCCTAAGCGTGGTAACATCAACGATTTCGATTCCGAGGTAGAAGATTGGGCCACGTATGTAGAACGCATTGAGATATATTGTGAGGCCAATAAAATAGAGGATGATGATAAAGCTATAACCTTGCTAAACTCGATGGGGGCGAAGACATACGGGCTATTGAAGCATCTTCTAGCACCAGTTAAACCGACGGATCAAACCTTCGATAATATTGTTGCTGTTCTGAAGGATCACTTGAACCCCACACCGCTGATGTTGGCGGAACGATTCAAATTTTATGCGAGAACGCAACGGAAAGAGGAAAGCAACGCGGAATACTTGGTCGAACTGCGTAGGCTAGCGAAATACTGCCAGTTTGGAGGAAATCTGACAGAGGCATTGCGAGACAAGTTCGTGTGCGGGTTGTCGAAGGAAGGAACGCAAAAGCGACTGCTCGAAGAGAATGACCTTACACTGGATAGGGCTGTCCTTATTGCAGCATCACACGAAGCCGCAGCGAAAGGAACTGCGGAAATGCAGCTGAAGGCAGCGGTCCTCAGTGTGGATCAAATTACTTCGGGTGCAACGAAATGCTATCGTTGTGGGAAGACAACACACGACCAGAACCAATGCTGGTTTAAAAACCAGGACTGTAGGAAATGTGGCAAACTGGGTCACATAGCCAAAGTATGCCGGTCAGGGAAGAAGACCAACAGCCAAAAAAAAAAGCCATCACAGGAAAAGTACAACAAAGTACACAAGGTGGTTGAGAAGAGTTCAGATGAACAGAATTCAGATTCAGACCCAAGCGGCCAGGAACTGGGTAGTCTGAGAATTCATAATGTGAGTAAGGAAGCTGACCTACAAACTATCTGGGTCATGCTAAAAATAGCCGGAGTCCAAGTGAGAATGGAATTGGACACTGGATCAGCCCTATCAGTCATAAATCGAAGGGATTACAACCGGCTATTCTCACATATACCCTTGAGAGATACCAAGTTCGTATTGCAGACATACACGGGGCATAAAGTATACCCCATGGGAAAGATAAGAGTCAAGGTGAGAGACAGGGGCAAAGAACACCCCGGAATGGACTTATACGTACTACCTGAGGGAGGACCACCACTTCTAGGACGGGAGTGGATCAAGAAAATAGACATGGAATGGCACTACCTCAAAGCAATAACGAGTGAGGACTCGGGGCAGACAATCAGCTCAGACTCTGAAACGGATGACGATAAGACCAGCCCAAGCATGAAAGACAAGTCTAAAATGAACTTGCTGACTAAGGTTGGTAGAACGAATGTGGGCATAAAGGCTTATGCTCCAGAGGAGAACAAAGTTTCAGAACAGAATTCCTCTGAACAACAACAACATAGCTTGACAGAGAATTCTGAGTCTGTTCAAGTTACAGACATATATATTACTGAGGAACATCGAGCTCGAACGCAAACTTATTTCAGATTACGACAGCAATTAGAACAATTGAATTGCCGTCTCGAGCAAGAGATGAAAGCAATGAAAAAGTTCTATGATACCGAATGGGAGAATCTGGAAAGACAACAGAAGCAGCTGGGGAAGAAAAGGGAGCAGGAGCACACAAACCGTCTGCACGAGGAGGCCAAACGAATCAAAGCTGATTCGGCTTCTGAAGGGGCGTGCTCCAATCCGGTGGAACAAGATGTGCCGCAACTGAAGGCGCTGGTTAGCAGGTTGCAGGCAGAAAAAGCTGAGTTGGTCGACATGACTTCCGAGCTCCTACTGAAGTTGGGTGCAGCATCACCGGACGATTCATTTGTGGAAATTCGAATGATGGGGGCTGCGGATGATGGCGAAGTAAAAGCAGCAAAGGAGCCCCAGGACAAGGTTCTAAACAGCCCTGCAGCTAATGGAAAAGGGATGAGGACAGAAGAGTTAACAGTCAGCCAACTCCTCCAGGGCAAGGTTATAAACAGCCCTGTAGTTAATGGAAAAGGGATGATGGCAGAAGAGTTAACAGTCAGCCAACTCATTCATATGCTGAGGGATAAAACTCTAAAATGGGAAAAACTTAAATACGAGCCTCAATCTTCAAAGGGAAGGGAGCTCTCAAAAGTCATTGGAAGAGCTGAGGTGGCAACCCAGACTGAGAAGTCTGCAGCAGAACAGCCCTTGGATGCCAAAAGTACGCTGACGCACGGCAATGTAGAACAACAGAATACTGAAACAGCTACTTCAGTAGAGGGATTGGATAGTCCGATCAATCAATCTCCGAATGAAGTTGAAGTATTGAAATCACAAATGAGGTCATTAGTGAAAGACTTGCAGGAAGCCCAGAAAAAGCGGGATGAATCTGAACGCATGATGAAGTCCCTTCAGGACAGATGTCGGGATTTGGAACAAAAGTCGGCGAACGTCCAGCTGGGTAAGGAGGAAATAGAAGACCCTCTCGCTGGCCTAGCTCAGGACGACACCGAATATTACCATGATCTGTTGAGTGACACTGAATATTACGAGGACCTGGTCTGCCCAGCTTGTGCCGAGAACTCCCAAAGTGCCGAAATCAGGGTGAATCACTTAAAGTCTAAGGAACATAGGGAGATGGTGGCGTTACAGCTGGCAGCTGACAATGGAGCCCCGAGAGTCTCCAAGAAGCAAAAAAGGAAAAGACGAAGCAGAAGATGATAACCATCTGAACCATTATTACCTCTACCCGATCACACACGTGGTCCCCCGAACGGAGCCAAATCAGTTGGAAAGTAGGAACATTTCCCAAGGCAATCCAACTGTTTTTTTTGTTTGTTTTAAAAAAAGTCAGCAATGCTGGTTCAGAAGTGATGGAAGTAAAGCTGTTAAGTCTAGGGAAGGACTATGGGATGAGTCCCTCTAGCAAGGTGACCCGACTACACCACGGAGGCGTGGTCCGGACCGAGTCAAGAAGATCAGAGACTGAATCTGTGAACTGTTTCCCGCAGAGACTGAATCTGTGAACTGTTTCCGCAGAGACTACCTCTGTGAACTGTTGTAACATGAAGTTGGATATGTTATGATGTTATGTTAATGGGGAATAAGTATGTTGTAAGCTAAAAAGGGAGGATTGTAGTGTATGTAACTGTTCTACCTTTAAGAGAACTATTGTATGTAACCGTCCACCTTTAAGAGAACTATTTTAGGTGTGGCACTACTTTATCCTGGCTGCTGTATACTGTAATACCGACGGTGACCACACCGGTATATAAGTGCTGTGGCAGAATTTATTGGGCAGATTCGCCCTGACCTTCGAATAGTAAAGTCCTGTTTAAGTTACTCTTGTAGTCTGTGTATTACTTCGCTATACAACCCACAGACTTTACACTTTTCATAGAAACATAGAAGATAGGAGCAGGAGTAGGCCATTCGGCCCCTCGAGCCTGTTCTGCCATTTAATGAGATCATGGCTGATCATCCAAACTCAGTACCCTGTTCCTGCTTTCTCCCCATATCCCTTGGTCCCTATAGGAACATATAAATTCCAATTTCGAAATGCCAATTAATTTTGTCCCAGATTATTATCTCTAAAAGTTTTCTCATCACCGATGTTAGGCTGGCCTATAGTTGTCAGGTTTATCCCACTCCCCTTTTTTAAACAGATGTGTAACATTTATAATCCTCCAGTCCTCTGGCACCACCCCCATATCCAAGAAGGACTGGAAGATTGTGGCCAGAACCTCCACAATTTCCATCCTTACTTCCCTCAGTAACCTAGGATGCATCCCATCCAGACTGGGTGACTTTTCCACTTTGAGGACTGCCAACCTTATAAGTACCTCCTCTTTATCTGTTTTTATCTTATCCAATATCGCTACTGCCTCCTCCTTTACTGCTACATTGGCAGCATCCTCTTCTCTAGTGAAGACAGATGCAAAGTACTCATTTAGTACCTCAGCCATGTCCTCTGCCTCCACAAGAATATCTTCTTTTTGGTCTCTAATCGGCCCCACCCTTCCTTTGATTACCCTTTTACTATTTATTTGTTTATAAAAGACTTTCGGGTTCCATTTTATGTTAGCCGTGAATCTATTCTCATACTCTCTCTTTGCCCCTCTTATTCCCTTCTTAGATCTCTGTACTTTCTATATTCAGCTTGGTTCTCTACTGTATAATGAATCTTACATTTGTCATAAGCCTCATTTTTCTGTTTCAATTTAACCCCTATCATCATCCAGGGAGCTCTAGCTTTGATGGCCTTCCTTTCCCCCCTCAAGGGAATGTGTCTACTCTGTACCTGAACCATCACCTCTTTGAAGGCCTCCCACTGTTCAATGACATTTACCTACCAATTTTTGATTACAATCCCTTTTCAACTCACTGAAGTTAGCCCACCTCCAATTAAGCATTTTTACACTTGATTGTATCTTGTCCTTTTCCATAACTATTCTAAAGCTGATGATATTATGATCACTGTTCCTCAAATGCTCCCCACTGAAACATGCTCCACATGCCCCACTTTATTCCCCAGAACTAGATCCAGCGCTGCTTCCTTCCTTGTTGGGTTGGAAACACACTGATCAGGAAAGTTCTCTTATACATGTTTTAGGAATTACTCCCCCTCTTTGTCGTTTACACTGTAACTGTCCCAGTCTAAATTAGGATAATGAAAGTCCCCCATTATCACTACTCTTCTTGAATCTTTCTGAATTTGCCTGCAAATTTATTCCTCTATTGTCTTCGCACTATTTGATGGCCTATATTTTACACCAAGTAGCATAATAGCTCCTCTATTTTTCCTTAATTCTAAACAAATAGATTCATCCTTTGACCCCTCAACTATATCATCCCTCTCCAGTGCTATAATAGTTTCTTTGATCAATAATGCCACTCCCATACCCCTCCTCTTTTTCCTTCCCTAATTTTTCTGAATACCTTGTAGCCAGGAATATTAAGTTCCCAATCTTCCCTTTCTTTGAGCTAGGTCTCTGTTATTGCCACTATATCATAGTCCCATGTGACGACTTGTGCCTGCAGCTCACCAACCTTATTTACCACGCTACATGTATTTACGCACATGCACGCCAAAACCCATCTTAGACTGCCTCACATTTGCCCCCTTTCTGATCCCTTCTATTTTAAATATTCGTTGCTCTAGTACTATTTTTCTCTCCCAGTCCTCTGTGCACTTTGTTTCTCCTCTCTAATGGCTGCTGATTGAGGTCAAGTCAGCAAAGTGACCCTGTACATTTTCCCATTCAACAGGGACGCAACAGGCCAAAACAATTTTAGGGACAGGGAAGAGCAGATAGAAACAGTCCTTATCTGTGCATTTTGCTGATTTAAAAAAACCCAAAGAGTTAACAAAACAGGCCAGATTCTGTCAAGTAATTTAAATGCTGTTCCTCTCTGCTATATGCTCCCTGTGCCAAGCCCTCCCACTCACGGTTGTAATAATAGGCAGCAAAGCAATGTGAGTGCCCGTACAGATGTTGATATATAATTTACAAGCACAGCACATTAATGGAAAATGTGAATTCAAAGCATAAGCCCCAAATACAATTTACACAAATTTTGCACATTTCCACATCTGCATCTCAGCCCCACATTTAAAAAAAAAATCATTCTTGGAATATGGACGTCACCGGCATTTATTGCCCATCCCTAGTTGCCCGTGGTGGTGAGCCACCTTCTTGAACCGCACCATGTGGTGAAGGGACTCCCACAGTGCTATTAGATAGGGAGTTGCAGGGTATTGACCCAGCAACGATGAAAGGATGGCGATATATGTCCAAGTCAGGATGGTGTGTGACTTAGAGGTGATGGTGTTCCCATACACGTTTGCTGCCCTTGTCACTCATGCCTTCCCCTCTCCCCTGGAAATTGCAGCTTAAGTGCAATGTCACTACATTCTTCTACACTCCAACCTACACGTCAATGGAACAGAAGGGCTAATCCAGCTGATTAGGGTACCAGGTTAAACTAGCTAAATTAGGAGAATTAGGAGCATTTACTGAGCATTGAAGTCATGAACAATTAAGGAAAATACTACAATCTGCTGAAGACTCAGAGTGAGGGGGGCTCTATAGTGACAGGGACAGCAATTGGTATGGTTGGGGAAATGGAAGTCATCACTTTTCCTTTTAGAAATGGTGGATTGGGTGAACTTTGAAAAAGTCTTAAGCCAGATCTACTACAGAGTTTGCATCAATGCTAAGTGATCTTGGCTTCAGATCAATGTTAATTTTCAGTGTAAGCCAAGTCCTTCAAAGTGAACAGGCAAGTGATAAGCTTTACACTTGCTGCAGTATAATCTCCTAGAAACCTTTTAGGCTCCACCTCAGAATTTTTTAATGTTACCAGAAAGCCACCAGTACCAAGCAGAGCTCAGTTGTCCCTGGGTTACAGAATGGCGCGTGAGCTGGCAGTATAACTTGGGTCTTCCAGCCCTATAACATTCAAAATCGATACCAGTCAGAGCTTACTATGTTAATACAGTGATACCTTTTATCACAACCATTGCATCCCACTCGGAGATCTGCGCCTGAATGAATAAATGAAACAAGTGGACTGGGAACTCCATACTTCCATCAGATATGTGTTTACCTGCAGACAGCAGTACCTGAATATTTTGGGTGCATAACTGAGGGTTGCATCACATCTTTTTCTATCTATGGTACTCGAACGGACATTCCATGACATCTAATTTGCAATCTTTGATCACTTAAACTCTTACTTTGAACAAACAGACATGCAGCCTGCTTTCACTGAGTGATATCTGGTACTAATTAGTGTTTAACAGTCTTTTCTTGTTTTTACAATCCAAAACAACGCACGTCAAAGAATGATTTTTTGCATTTATGACTTGACCAGATCGTTCACATATGTTGGATTGCTATCAAGCTGTATGTACAACTCACCATCTTCAGAAGAGTAGAAGAAAAAAAGAAAGCTGGAAACAGATACATGTTCTGGTTCACCATGAAATATCATTAGTATTCCACTCATGAAGGCGCTCATAATTAATTCATGTGATCATTGTGTGTGAATTATCTACTCAGCCTAATTTTTGTGGAACATAAATAATACTTGTAAATCCCCCCTGGTGTTGCCCACAGGACTTGAAGAGCTGGATCTAGGTGAAGATTGGAGCTCTGGATAAAAATGAAGAGGCTACGTTGAAGGACACGAATGTAGATGAGATTAAGAATCAACCACAAAAAGTTCCAAAATGGTTCCAAAAATTGAGAACTCACAAAAAACTTCAAAGAGAAAGACTATAGCAGGACAGAGGAGATTCCTAGATGTTGGTACTAAAAACTAAGCTGCTGGGAGAAAGATAGAGTTGCTGCCACAATGCCACCTAGATGCAGGCCTAAATCATGCCATTATAAATGTGGAGATAATGAGCTATAATTTACTGTGGTAGGGCATCCAACGGCCTCAGCCGTTAGTTAGACTTGCCCTTGCACGTTCAGGTTTCAACATTTTTTTGCTGGGCAAGTTGCTGAAGTTGCGAGCAAATTAGAGAAAAATAAATACCTTCATTTATATAGCATTGTGGCGGAGCCACCAAAGGACTCAGATCGTTTGTATATAATTCCTTTAACAACATGTTAGCTACAGCCTGAGTCTGTATCTTTATTTATGCTGTTTAACTGTACAGAGCGTGGTTACTTTAACAGCGCGGCTAAAGCGTGATGATGTCACGCCGTTCATCACGTGATCCCCGACTGGCGGGAAAACGTGATGACGTCATGACGTCAGCCACGGGACCGCAGGGGCAGTCCTCGTGGAGCCTCTGAAGAGAGAAGACCTACATTCGATGTTATCCTGCAGTTTCTTGTTAAAACCTGTTTGTTTCATTAAAGTTCGTTTTGTTTGATCGCCTGAGTAGAACTCAGTCTTTTAGTTAGGAACCCATGTTCCTACATTGGTGACCCCAACTTTCGCAAACGGTTTTCGCGGAAGATCTTCAGCATGGAAACGAACGCCGTGACTCTGAAACTGCCACAGTTCTGGGAGCAACAACCAGCCATGTGGTTCATCCAGGCTGAAGCCCAGTTTGCCATCAGGAACATCGTCGCGGATCAGACCCGTTATTACTACTTGGTCTCCGCCCTCTATAGCGCCACTGCCTCGCGGATCGTCAGTCTCCTCGGTAGTCCTCCTACTGACCGCAAGTATGATACGTTAAAGGCACGGTTGCTACAAGTCTTCGGGCTCTCGAAGTCAGAACGTGCTCACCGGCTTCTCGCTATGCCCAGCCTTGGGGATTCCAAACCGTCCGAGCTCATGAGCCAAATGCTCACGCTCTTAGGTGCCAAACCGGAATGCTTCCTCTTCCGGGAGCTATTCCTCTGCCAACTGCCGGAGCAGGTGCAGGCTGCCCTAGCCAGGTCCGAGGTCACAGACTGCGCAGAGCTTGCTGCCGAAGCAGATAAGATTTTCACAGTAACCCAGCAGTGCTGCGCTGCCACAAGACGCCCATCCCCCACAGACGCAGCTCCAGCTCCTCTTGCAGCGGGCTGGTGCTCCTACCACACCCGTTTTGGCGCAAAAGCACGACGCTGCCACTCTCCCTGCAGCTTTTCGCCCAAAAGAAAAACAAAGCTCCTGCAGCATTCCTGGCGAAGGAGGACCGGGTCTAACGGGCGCTCCGCGGCTGTGATAGCCATCGGATCTTCGGGGAAACTTCTTTTCATCACCAACTCCCTATCAGTCGACGTTTCCTTTGCGACACCGAGGCGCAGTGTAGCATCCTACCTGCGTTGAATCTCGATATGCAAGCTGGGGACCACGGCTTTTCCCTCGTGGCGGCTAATGGCGCAGCCATTCGAACCTTCCGAAAACGGCGGGTCCAAGTGTGTTTCGGCGGTCAGTGCTTCCATTGGTAATTCGTCACGGCCACAGTCTCGCAGGCCATCCTAGGGGCGGATTTTCTGTGTGCCAACGGCCTCCTCGTCGATGTCCGGCACCGCCGGTTGATCAACGCAGCCACCTTCCACTCCATTCCGTGCCACCACGGTACCGCCGTGTCGCGCTCTATCGCCTGCACATTCCCATCTCCGGATGACTTCACTCGGCTCCTCGGAGAGTTCCCGGAGCTGACCAGGCCCACTTTCTCCTCCTCAGCCACGAAGCATGGTGTTGAACATCATATCACCAGTACTGGCTCCCCGGTTTATGCACGGGCTAGAAGGCTTGAACCCAGCAAGCTCGCGGCTGCGAAAGCGAAGTTCAACATGATGGAGCGGCTGGGGATTATTCGCCGGTCGAATAGTCCCTGGTCTTCGCCTCTCCACATTGTTCCGAAACCGGGCGGCAGCTGGCGGCCATGCGGTGACTACCGACGCCTGAACGACGCCACTACTCCTGATCGGTACCCGATCCCGCATATTCAGGATTTCTCGGCCCATTTGGCGGGAAATTCCATCTTTTCAAAAGTCGACCTCGTCCGGGGGTATCACCAGGTTCCCGTGCACCTGCAAGACATCCCGAAAACCGCAGTCATCACCCCTTTCGGCCTTTTTGAGATCCAGCGGATGCCGTTTGGCTTGAAGAACGCGGCACAGGCTTTCCAGCACTTGGTGGACTCCGTGCTCCGAGACCTAAACTTCACCTTCGTCTACCTCGACGACATTCTCATCGCCAGCGCTAGCAAGGAAGAGCACATCTGCCATTTGCGTACCCTCTTTACACGCCTCAGTCAGCACGGTTTGATCATCAACCCGGCAAAGTGCCAGTTCGGCCTGCAGCGGATCGATTTCTTGGGACACCGCATCACATCAGACGGCGCCGTCCCCTTACTGACGAAAGTGGAGGCTGTTACCTCTTTCCCGCGCCCGCCAACCGTCAAAGCCCTGCAAGAGTTCCTTGGGATGGTCAATTTCTATCACCGCTTCGTCCCTAAGGTGGCTCTGCTTATGCAGCCTTTGTACGAGGCCCTCAAGGGCAAGTTCGGTAAGGATCCAATCAGCTGGACGACCGAGATGGACCAGGCGTTCGTCAACACCAAGAGCGCCTTGGCCAACGCAACCATGCTGGCGCACCCGCTTCCAGGTGCCACCATCGCCCTTACCACCGACGCATCAGACTACACCATCGGCGCAGTGCAGGAGCAGTGGGTGAACGGCACGTGGCAACCGCTGGCATTTTTCAGCTGTCAACTACGGAGAAATGAAAGAAAATACAGCACTTTCGATCGGGAGTTGCTGGCCCTTTTTCTAGCCATCCGCCATTTCTGGTTCTTATTAGAAGGACGGCCCTTCATGGCTTTTGTCGACCACAAGCCTCTAACGTTCGCCATGGCCAAGACCGCCGAACCGTGGTCAGCTCGTCAACAACGTCACCTGATGTTTATTTCTGAATTCACCACGGACATTCAACATGTGTCTGGTAAAGACAACCTGGTAGCGGATTGCCTCTCCCGCGCGACGGTCCATGCGGTTCACCTTGGGATTGACTACGCTCTCATGGCTGCGGATCAGGCCTTGGACCCAGAGGTCCAATCATACAGAACTGTCCCCTCTAGGTTCCAAACGGCCGACGTCAGTTTCCAGGCCGCAGGCACCATGCTCCTTTGCGACGTCTCCATGGGCGTTCCCCGACCTATCGTGCCAGTCGCATGGCGCCGGAAAGTGTTTGACGCCATACACGGGTTGTCGCACCTTGGTATGAAGGCTTCACAACGGCTAATGTCGGCGAAATTCATCTGGAAGGGTATGCACCTGGATGTCCGTGACTGGGCCAACACCTGCGTGGTCTGCCAGAAGGCCAAGGTCCAGCGTCATTTAAAGCTCCAGTGGCTACGTTCGCTGTTCCGGAGCATCGTTTCGACCACATGCATGTGGACCTTGTGGGGCCACTTCCGCCTTCCCATGGTTATACGCATCTCCTCACCATGGTGGACCGCACCACTAGGTGGCCAGAGGCAATTCCTTTGGTTTCCACCACTTCGGCAGACGTCGCGAGAGCTTTCATCTCCTGTTGGGTTGCTCGTTTCGGGGTACCGGTGGATATCTCTTCCGATTGTGGGCCACAATTTTCCTCGGAGCTCTGGAACGCTGTAGCTCAGGGGCTCGGCACCAAACTTCATCGCACCACCGCCTATCATCCACAGGCGAACAGCCTGTGCGAGCGATTCTACAGGTCACTTAAAGCCGCTCTACGGGCTAGTCTTCAAGGTGCGGGATGGGTGGACAGACTCCCATGGGTACTTTTGGGTCTTTGTACGGCGCCCAAAGAAGGCCTGCAATCGTCCTCGGCAGAACTCGTTTATGGCCAGCCGCTCCGAGTACCAGGGGATTTCCTCCCTTCTCCCACAGAGCCATGGTCTGCCTCCCAGCAACTCGTCAGCCACCAGGAAGCAGCCAGATGCTTCGCTCCGGTGCCTACATCAAATCACGGCCTACAGAGCTCCCACGTGCCGGCTGAGCTGAAGAACGCCGAGTACGTATTTATCCATCACGACGTTCACCGGGATCCGCTCAAGCCCCCTTAAACTGGTCCTTTCCGCTTCATCGAATCGGGAGGCAAATCCTTTTCAGTCGACAACGGCGGAAAGCCGGATCACATTTCGGTGGACCGGTTGAAGCCGGCTCACTTGGACCTGGCCCGCCCAGTCGCCATCGCTCAACCGCCGAAACGTGGCCGACCGCCCGTAGCCGCCGCGCCAGATCAACCACAGCCGCCCGCCAGCTCGACCACACCCGCCGCGCCAGCTCAACCACAGCCGCCCGCCAGCTCAACCACCGTCCATCAGCTTCCTCTGCGGGGTTACTGAAGTCGCTCGGACAGACCTGTCAGGCCTCCTCGACGCCTCACTTTTGCTGTTAAAGACAATTCCGGGGGGGCGCATGTGGCGGAGCCACCAAAGGACTCAGATCATTTGTATATAATTCCTTTAACAACATGTTAGCTACAGCCTGAGTCTGTATCTTTATTTATGCTGTTTAACTATACAGAGCGTGGTTACTTTAACAGCGCGGCTAAAACGTGATGATGTCACGCCGTTCATCACGTGATCCCCGACTGGCGGGAAAACGCCATGACGTCATGACGTCAGCCACGGGACCGCAGGGGCAGTCCTCGTGGAGCCTCCGAAGAGAGCAGACCTACATTCGATGTTATCCTGCAGTTTCTTGTTAAAACCTGTTTGTTTCATTAAAGTTCGTTTTGCTTGATCGCCTGAGTAGAACTCAATCTTTTAGTTAGGAACCCACGTTCCTACAGCATCATATATTGTCAAAACATCTCTGAACACGTCACACAATGAGCCACTTTTGGAGTACAGGGCATTTACTCAGATTGAAGGATTAACAGCGCAAGGACTGAGCAGGAAGTGTAAATTAGAGTGAGTGAATTCAATGTCAAATCAGGTACAGAAAGAGAAATAAAAAGAGGGAAAGATAAATTGGATTAAGAGAGAGAAAAGGAGACAGAAAAGAAAAGTAAAAAGGCATTTTTTAAATTTAAAATTTTCACATTTTTTAAATCTCTAACAATTAAAACCTGAAGAAATGAGACTATACTCCTTTAATAGTTAAGTTTCAGTACCAGAGAGGTTGATTGGCAGTAATTAACACTTATCACATCGCTGAAAGGTTACTTAGACTTGAAATGACAGACTTAACTTTCTGTGGCGAGTTTAGTTGGTATCTACTGTGCAAATACAGCAACTTCATGCCATTCAATGCATTTCAATGGTGAGACCTTATCCCAGTCTATTTTTTCATCTTTCCCCATCAGTTTAGACTTGGAAAAACTCTAGCTTTCTGGCTGAGTCACGATGTCAGTTAAGGTGAGATTGCACCATTGCAACTACTAAATTTCTCCACAGGCCACATTTTCAAAGTCATTCTTACTTCCATTTTAGTTTGGATTGCTATTAAATAAATACATTTTGTGCAAGTAGGTTATTGCCCAGCAAGAGTCCGCAGTATAACAATTGAAAACTTCTCTTTTTTTGGCTTAGCGCCCATTTTTACCTCATGCTTTTGTGGAGCCTTGGGACATTTTTCTACATTATAGATGCTATATAAATGCATGTTATTGTTGTTGGTTCTATTTATTTAAGGCAGAGGGAGATGCAAGGCTATGAGAAGAGAACAGGACAGTGGGATTAATACCAAATTACTGTAGCAAAGAGCAGGCATAGATTTGATGACCTTAATGACCTAATTCTGTAAACTTCCATGGTTCTATATATTTGAAACAAAGGAAAATACTGACCTGTCGGGAGTGAGCAGAGCAAGTGGATTAGTTTCAGATGACTCTAGCAAATAGCCAGCACAGACACAATGAGCCAAATACCTCCTTCTGAGTCATAAATATTCTATGGTTCTATGAATTAAAAGTCAAACAAACGAGATGAAAATAGTCTTCCACTGCGCCAACCTTATCCCACTCTTTCTATTTGTTGTCATGCAAAGTATTAATCATAAATAAAATGGAGTTGATTTTAATTGATGTTATTTTTAGTTCTCTAAGTGGTCAATTTTTCTTTCTGGTAGCTTGCATTTGTTTCCCTTTTCAAAGGAGATGAAACAAGTTTCTGACAGAAAGCTGAACTCACTTGGCTGATTTGCTGCCACTCACATATGCGAACCAGGCACAAAATTTGTCATTGTGACAAAGTAATAACCTCCATCCTGGACCATTCCGAGTCTCTAGCCTCAGAAGGTTTGGTTCCCTAATTGCCTGGGAACCAGCCTCATTGCTCGGGAGGTCTGGCATGACTCAATATGGCTTGTCCCAAAATTCCCTGGGTTTTCGGTCTGCTTTTAATGCTTGCAAAATGTGCAGCTGATCTTTATCGTTTGCTTGTGAATACCAACAGCATACGACAGTGCGTTCCCCCGAAGGTAATGGCAGCTACACTGAAGTATTTATTTTAATTGCAATTATCTAGCGCATATAGTATAAATCATCAGTCCCATCTGTAATTTCTTTACATTCTGGAGCTTTATTTTTATTTGATTTTGGCAGCAACAATGGACTGAGGACAAAATACCGTTCCCTCCATATGTAAAATTTTTATTACCATAAACCAAAAACCTAATTAATTAATTATATTTTTTATAACCCATTGAAGAGCATGGCAGAATTATTATTAGTGTTATTACTACTACTAATATTATTAATGATCGTTCCTGGTTTGCTTCAATTTGGTTGGATTTGAAACAATCAAGTCGAAACCAGATCCTAACCACGAAAATCCCTATTAAAGTGAGCAGTGCAGGGGATCATCTAACGCTGCACCGTTTTTCTTGTTTAGTTTATTACTTTTCTTTTATGGGGCACGATTCATGAATTCCTGTAGGATCGACAATGCCATTGCTTGAAGTCAAGATGGTGGCGACCGAGATGGTCCGGCGCTAGCATGCTCTCCCTGCTTTAGGCAGCCCGCTCTCGCCGCTCGCTCCCGCAACCGGAGCGAGGTGTTCGGCGAGTCGAGCGGAGGCAGCGCAGTGCATCGGGACGCAGCAGCAGCCACGTCGACCCGCTAGAGCACATCGGCTGGCTGCTCCTCAGCGGGGAAGTATTCCGACTGGGAGGAGGGGAGCCGAGCATGGCGGCCAGAGGCCGGACCAGAAGCGGGAGAAGCAGGACCGGGCCGTCGGACTGTGGAGCCGGTGACGGTGAGGTGGAGGCCACGGCGACTGGAGGATGTGTTCAACGAGTCGGGCGGAGGCAGCGCAGCGCATCGAGCAGCAGCAGCAGCCACGATGACTCGCAGTCCGACTGGGAGGAGGGGAGCCGGGAATGGTGGCCAAAGGGTGAGCGGGAGAAGCAGGCCATCACACGTGGAGCCGAGCCGGCAACAGTGAGGAGGAGGCCGCGGTGACGAGGAGGACGGAGCAGCTGAGGGACATCGTGCTCCCACTGCCACTGGATGCCAAAGAATTTACTTTCTGAACACGGCGCTGTAAAAATAGCTGACGTGTCCCTACAGGGAGTAAGCATTCCATTGTACTAGTACATATGGCAAATAAAATTGAATTGAATTGAATTTCTAAGAAGTCAAAGCCCACAATAACTCAATGTAAGGCCCAACTGAACCGATCCAACTAAAAAGTTTTACGGAGATTTGTGTCTAGTTTTGTCAGTCCCATGAGCTACAGGTGTTCATGACTGCGTAGTTGTGGATGTTTCAACTTAGTGGGAGGGAGGAAAGGAGGAAAACTGACACACTTTTTCCAACCCACAAGTAAAAATGCACCGCCATTAGCAAAATAAGTTGGAGAAAGACTGTAGCTTGTTCGTCCACCCACCCAGCTGAAGGAAGCTGCGTAGAAGCAAGAATTCACATCGTTGAAAGTGGAAGCTTAAATGAAAAGAAAGAGAGGCACCTATTCCGATACATGTCATTTGCGTTTTGTACTTCGTGGCAGCGTGCTTTCTAATGGCAGAGCTTAAAACAAGATGGGAGAAGTCATCCAAACTGGGCTCCAGCTGCATTCTGCTTGTTTTAAAAGGAAAATGCATGGACCATGTTCTACTTCAGGGCTTGAGTACATAATCAAGTCTGGCACTTTGGTCTAATACTGAGACGGTGCTGAATTGGTAGAGGTGCCATCCTCCAGGTTTGTTGTTAAATCAAGGGCCCTGACTGCCTATCCCACCATTCAGAACAATGCCAATAAAGTCTCATAGCTATTCCAAGAGTAGGAAGTTCTCCCAGTGTCCTGGTCACCTGGATATACATGATGAACTTGAGGAAAGATGGAAGCAAGGTAGAGTTCCCGGTTCCTGCTCAGTTTTCGAACAAAACTTTCTTCTGTGCTAGTGTGGATCCAGATAAATTCCTATCTTTAATTAAAATGCAATTTACTTTGTTTTAAAAATGTAAACAATAGATGGTAAATTTTCCAATGAGCAATGTTTTAGTGCCACTTAAGGTACTTGCACCAATAGATCCCCCTCAGAAAATGTCCCTTTAGTTTTGTTCACACTGTTGTCACATTTCCCCCATTCTTTCTTTTCTATTAATTCTTGTCCTATTTTTACTTAACTTTAATTTTACTTAATGTCTATCCAATCTGTCTTTTTGAACCCGTTTGTAACTTTAAGATAAATTTAAAACTCAGAAACAGGAGGCAGAGAGACAGCTCTTAACTCCATCTACCCGCCTTGGTTCCGTAACCCTTAATACCCCTGCCTAACAAAAATCTATCAATCTCAATTTTTACATTTTCAATTGATCTAGCCTCAACAGCTTTTTGGGGGAGAGAGTTCCTTTGTGTGAAGAAGTGCTTTCTGACATCACCCCTGGATGGCCTAGCTCTCATTTTAAGGTTATGCCCCCTTGTTCTGGGCTCTCCCACCAGAGGAAGTAGTTTCTCTCTACCTACCTTATTAAATCCTTTAATCATCTTAAACACTTCAATTAGATCGCCCCTTAATCTTCTATATTCAAAGGAATACAAGCCTAGTCTATGCAACCTGTCCTCATAATTTAACCCGTTTAGCCCCGGTATCATTGTGGTGAATCTGCACTGCACCCACCCCAAGGCCAATATATCCTTCCTGAGGTGTGCTGCCCAGTTTAAAGAATACATATCTGCTCGGCAATGGGCTGTTATCAAATAAACAATTTGGTTCCTATAATTGTATCTTGCATTTCATTCAAACCTTTGGAAGAAAGTTTATGTTGAACACAAACACAAAACACTTAGGGCTGAATTTTGCGGGCACACAGAGGGCGGGTTTGGAGGCGGGTCCACTGTCAAAATAGTAAAGATTGACAGCAGGTAGGAAACCCGCTGTCAACCCGCCTCCACACGAGTCTCCCAGGTGCCGGGTCTGTCAGCGGAGAACTGACCCGACATCAAGCGGTGGGGGAGACAATTGAGCTCATTAAATGGTTTGTTAATGGCCAATTTAAATGTTTTTTGAGGCTTCCTTCCAATTTTACGTGCTCCCCCACGGGTTACCCACTGCTCGGGGAACACGCCAGCTCACCCTGGCGTGAGTTGAGTCTGCTCTGATGTTTCTGATAAGCTGACAGCTGCAGAAGTGCTGTAAAGGATGCCATGTTGCAGATGGTCAGTTTCAGAGTGCAGACAATGTTGGTTACTGAGATTTCTTTAGCTTGCAAGTGTTTAGAGCCAACTGTATGTCCAGTGCCACCTCATTGGAACAACCTCTCTCACCATTGACAGATCGCTTCTGTCATCTCACCTGCAGCTGCCATCTACAGGAAACTTTGCGATATCCGGCACCGACGGGACCGAGCTGCTGCCGATCTATCAAAACTTCCGGATAGACCAGCGCTAATGTTGAAGAATACGGAGGTTTTCATCTCCGTATCTGACAACAAACACTGTTGCGTAGCAACAGCTTGTAAACACTCGGCTCGTACCTTGGAAGCATCTCTGAAGCTGTTGCTAAGCTACAGAGATGCTTTCCAGAGCCTGACTGTTAAAAAAATGCTAGGAGAAGAAAAAAAACCTAACCAAAACGGCTGCTGATTTCTGCCGTTAGATCGAGGTTTCCGGACATACAACCTCCGGATAAACCAAGGTTTCCTGTATTGCAGAAACATCAGTGCCCTAGAAACTATCTCACCTTGCTCCTCTGATTCCTTCCACGTTCAGCCCCAACACCAACATCACCAGGCACACCAGTAGCACCAACAACACCAACCTTCTCCACCATCACCTGATGCTGCACAGGGCACAGGGCATCAGCCCCTGACAACATTGCTGCCTGGGAGGCCAGCGATGGCATCACCATGGCCAGATTTACTTCACTTGATGCTGTAAACCCTGGCTGCCACATGATGCGCCAGGTTGACACCATCCCACACCAGCACCATGAAGCATCCCTTTAATGTCCAAGCCATTCCATGCACACTCATCACTATAGCGGGGTGGGGGGGGGGTGGGAGTTATGTCTCAACATTCACTGGAGCTCAGTAAGACACTTCTCAAGGTGCGCACAGATCTGCCCAATAAGGGGCAGTGTTGAAAATATAGACTTCACTGTATGACAACACATTACCAGAAACTTCACATGGACATTGGCTAAACCTCTCAAGTGCCTACCCTTGTGTCTTGTTAGTTGGTTTGCTTGCAGTAGGATGAGGTTGAGTGTGAGGGGTAGCTAGTGAGATGGGGAATTGATAATGTAGATAGAGAGGGATGGGTAGAGGTGCTAGGTAAGTTGGTGTGAGTAAGGATGTGCAGGAGTAGGGTAGGGAAGGCAGAGTGATGGGGATGTGATGAGTGGCACAGCAGGGTGAGTTTGAGTGTGGCTTTGCAATAACGTTTTGTGATCCACTGAGATCATTGAAAGGTTGGCGCCACTGCAGCCAGGGACTCCTGACGACATCCCTGCTTTTGCCCTCCTGTGCAATGCGCAACCAGGCTGCATTGGTGTCCTGGGGAGGTCTCTTCCGCCCTTGGAAGGGAAGAGAACCTCCCTGCGTGCTGTGACTCCCTCCATTAGCATATGGAGGGAGTCATTGGAGAGCCTGGGAGCAGCCCTGCACCTTTGTGCAGTGCTTGTCAGTGTTTGCAGCACCTCATTGCTGTCAAACACTGACAGAACAACTGTCAAACTCAATGTGGTCATGGTCCCTTTAAGGAAACCAGCTGATGACGCATCATGTTAATTGGCCGGGAAGCCCAAGGCCAATCAAGGGAAAATCCCGTTGACAGAGCGGCTGCAGCCGGGAGTGGGTCCGGAACCTGGCAAACAGCTATCCTGCTACCAGAGAAAATCCAGCCCTTAATTTAACTCCCAACTACAGGCAAAAATTGTGCAAGGTGAATAAACCTTGGTGCTAAACGTCATTGATTATGTTATATTGGAAAATGGAAGAAAGAGAATAAAGACTTAGGCCGCGATTTTGTCATTGGTGTCAGGTTGGATGCGGGACAGTTGACCAATCCCAGCTGAGTTTACTGGCCAATCCATTGAAAGCAATTGCATGGTCAGAATGTATTTGGATCAGCGGCATTGCACTAAATATATCTTCAGTCTAAGGCCGCAATTTTGCCAGTGCTCAGAGGGCGGGTTTTGAGGCGGGTCAGAGGTTAAATTCATTTTGATTGACGGCGGGTTCCGATCCCGCCATCAACCCGCCTCCAAATAGCTTTCCCAAGTGTCAGATGCCCAATTTGCGAATGGACCCGACACCTAGCGGCGGGAAACAGATTAAAGGCAATTACCTGCCTATTAACAGGTACTTGTCAGTAGTGTTCAGCATGTTTTTGGATTTTCCCACTTCTGGGTCGGGTTTCCCGACATCTGGACACCACGCCAGGTAAATGTGGTGTGTTGTGAGTCTGGTGTAATGTTTGTGGAATGATGACAGCTGCAGAAGTGATGTGAAGGATCCAATGTTGCACATGGTGAGTTTCAGAGCAAAGAAAATGTTGGGTATTGCATTTTTAATACATTTACAGATTTCTTCAGCTTACAAGTTTTTAAATCCATGACATCTCCTCAATCAGCCCACATAATCCTTGGAAAATAAGGCCGAGATTTCCCGGGGGGTCAGCAGGCACGATTTGTGGCGGGTCAGGTGGGAAAGTGTTTTTTTCCCCAGCGGGTCAGGACCCCGCTGTGAACCAGCCATCACGCGCCTTTCCCCAATGTCGGGTCTGTCAGCGCTGAGCAGACCCGACATGCAGTGGCGGTGGACCCAATTCAGGAAATTATGACCTTGTTTAGAGATCATTAAGAATATATTTGAGCTCACCTTTTGATTTTACGTGTTCGCCCACGGGGTCCTCACTGTTCGGGGATCACGGCTGTCAAGCTGAGGTGGGTGTTCAGTGAATCAGCTGATGAGTTGACAGCTTCAAATGTAAAGCAAAAGCTCCCACCTTACGAAGATATCTTCCCTCAGCCACAAGCTCTTCCTCACTGCATTTCCACCACAGATTCACCATGCTGCAAGTCTGTACACAAGGCTCCATCCAGTCTGACCTCATTACCTCTCTCACCATTGACAGATCGCTTCTGTCATCTCTACTTCACCTGCCATTTATTACATCAGCATGGGTGCCCTTTATACTCTCTCACCTTGGTCCTCAGAATCCCACAACGATTAGCCCCAATACCAGCAGCACCAGGCACACCAGCAGCATCAACAACAACACCAACCTTCTCTGCAATCAACTGATGCTGCACAGGACACAGGGCATCAGCACACAGCCACATTGCTGCCCGGGATGCCAGGGATGGCATCACCATGGCCAGATTTACTTCACTTAACACTGTACACCCTGGCTGCCACACACACCAACACCATAAAGCATCCTTACAATGCCCAAGCCATTCCTTTCACACTCATCACCATTGTGGTGGGTACCGTTATGTTTCACCATTCACTGCAACTCACTAAGCCGCTTCCAAAGGTGGACACAAATCTGTCCAAGAACGCAAAGTGTTGAAAATAAAGGTTTCAATGTTTGACAGCACATTAACAGAAACTTTACATGTTCATTGCAAGTGCCTACCCTTGTGTGTTGTTAGTTGGTATGATTGCACTAGGATAAGGGTGAGTGTGAGGGGTGGCTAGTGAGATGGGGATGTGATAATGTAGATAGAGAGATATGGGTGGAGGTGCAAGGTAAGTTGGTGTGAGTAAAGATGTGCAGGAGTAGGGTAGGGAAGGCAGAGTGATGGGGATGTGATGAGTGGCACAGCAGGATGAGGTTGAGTGTGGCTTTGTACTAACATTTTGTGATCTACTGAGATCATTGAAACATTTGCAGCACTGCACCCAGGTCCTCCTGACGACATCCCTGCTTGTGTCCTCCTCTGCAATGTGCAACCAGGCTGTGCTGATCTCCTGGGGAAGTCTCTTCCCCCCATGGGAAGGGAAGAGGGCCTCCCTGCGTGCTCTGACTCCCTCCATAAGCATATGGAGGGAGTCATGGGAGAGCCTAGGTGGAGCCCTGTGCCTTTGTGCAGTGATTGTCAGTGTTTGCAGCACCTCAATGCTGTAGAACACTGACAGCACAAATGTCAAAATAAAGTTGGCCATGGCCCCTTTAAGGAAACCGGCTGATGACGTGTCATCAACTGACGTCACCAGGCCCGCTTCCTGTAATTGGCCGAGTAACACGCTGGGCGGGCTTAACAAGCCCTATCAATGTAAATTCATTTCAGAGGCCGGGATGGAGACGGTAGCGGGGTCGGGACCCGCCACCGAAGTCACCCATCACGGACCCGCTAAGGTCAGCAAAATCGCGGCCTATGGCTTAGAGAAGCAGTGGGATCTGGTCATAAAAAAAAGCAAATAAAGCACTGGAGTTTATTTCTAGAGGGATAGAATTGAAAAGCAGAGAAGTCATGTTAAACTTGTATTGAACCTGGGAGCTCTGCCCACCTCTCAAATTCCCGCAACCTCCATTTTATATATCTATTTCTAGATTTTGATCTTTTAGTCTGGAGTTGCAACGGTGCCCACATTAGCTCAATCGCTGACTCTGGTACGGTGGGATAATCACTGCCTATGGTAACTGAGTTTGCTCCCTTTTTTCCAAATTCCTCGATTTCCTTGAGTACTTTGATCTCCCTGAACCTCAATATGGAATCGGTACTGCTCTCACCACAGAATTCAAAGGAGGCCCTGATTATTTCATCACTAGAATTCTCCATCGATTCGAGTTTCCTAATGATGGCGGATGGTATCTGGACTTCTAACCTAGGCAGGCATAAACCACCGTCCCTCCTGGCTGAATATAACACACCGTCACTTGGTTAGACCACAGTGCTGTTTTGGTCTCCATATGAAAAAAGGATATCGAGGCACTGGAGAAGGTGCAAAAAAGATTTACAAGGATGATACCAGAACTGAGAGGGTATACCTATCAGGAAATATTGAACAGGCTGGGGCTCTTTCTCTTAAAAAGATAAGGCTGAGGGGTGACCTGATAGAGGTCTTTAAGGTTATGATAGGGTTTGACAGGGTAGATGTGGAGAAGATTTTCCTCTTGCAGGTGAGACCAGAACTAGGGGCCATAAATATAAGATAGTCACTAATAAATCCAATAGGAAATTCAGGAGAAACTCCTTTACCCAGAGAGTGGTGAGAATGTGGAACTCACTACCTCAAGGAGTAGTTGAGGCGAAGAGCATAGATTCATTTAAGGGGAAGCTAGAAAAACACATGAGGGAGAAAGGAATAGAAGTATATATTGATGGGGTTAGATGAAGAAGAGTTGGAGGAGGCTCGTGTGGAGCATAAACACTGTTATGGACCTGTTGAACCAAATGGCCTGTTTCTGTGCTGTAAATACTATGTAAGGATAGGGAAATAGGATGCTCCAGCCAACAGATAATTGCGTATGTTTTAAAGGTACCATCTGTAATGTATGTACCTTTAAGGGGGGAACTACTTTGTACAGCTCATGTATACTGTAGTACCGGCAGTGACCACACCTGTATATAACGCTGAGTAGTAATCTGTACAGTTCAGTTGCAGTCTGAGCCACGTTGAGTAAACATCGTTTGTACCGTTCTCCGCAGTCTGTGTCTGATTATACACGGACGTTACATTGGCAACGAGGCAGGTTCGAACCTACCTGCAACTCTGCATCTCCTCCCGGGGATTCGTTCCTGGAGATCAGTGGATTGGAGGTCAAGGCCAGAGACTCGGGTATCGACCACGGGCAACCGCCCAGTCATCCAGCAGAGACTCGAGAATTGCGGGGGAGGCTGTCAAGAGCCAGGCTTGTCTTTCCAGTCGAGGTGGTCCAGCGAAACGGGCTGGCAACAGGTAGTGCGCAGACCCTTCCCGGACAGCGGCGGGCTAGAGCCCGACCGAGCAGCACAGCAAAGGGCCGAGCAGCGTCGACGGGGGAGAGAGAGAGAGGGCAGAGCGCACAGGGTGCAGCCGGTGTTCAGGGGCCGAGCACCATCGGAGAGAGGGAGAGAGAAGCGCGCAAAACCTACAGGGCGCCGCCATTGCCACGAGAGCCGCCAGGAGCGGCGTCGGCAGCAGCGGGGGAGGAAGGAAAGCGCGGGAGACGCCATTTTAAGCCATTGGGAGACGCCATTTTAAACCACACCCAAAATGCCGAAGAGTGGCAGTATCACCGCATTTGACAATGAAGTCGAAGATTGGACTACATATGTCGAACGAATAGAGGTGTACTGCAAGGCAAATGGGATGTCAGATGACAAGAAAGCGTTGGTATTGTTGAATTTAATGGGTGCAAAGACGTATGGTTTATTGCGAAATCTAGTAACGCCAACGAAGCCAATGGAAAAGAGTTTTGAAGACATAGTAACGATACTAAAGGAACATTTAAACTCCACACCGCTGCTGATAGCAGAAAGATTCAAGTTTCACAAACGGAACCAGCATAAGGATGAAAGCAATGCTGATTATTTAACAGAACTGCGCAAACTATCGAAACACTGCCAGTTTGGAGCGGGACTGGCAGATACCTTAAGGGACAAGTTTGTGTGTGGGCTTCAAAGTGAAGGAACCCAGAAACGGCTTTTATCTGAAAAGGACCTTACGCTGGGAAAGGCTTTCAGCATTGCGGTATCATATAAAGCAGCAACACGGGGCGCTGCAGAGATACAACAGAGACTGCAAGAATATGGCACAAACGAAATGTCATATGGAACAGAGAAGTGCTATCGTTGCGGCAGAACAACACACGACCAGAATGATTGCTGGTTCAAAGACAAAGTGTGCAGACAGTGTGGAAAAGTAGGACACATAGCACGAGTCTGCAGGTCGGGAAGGAAAACCAGCAATAAGAAACCTACCAAAGGAAAGTACCAGAAGGTACATAAGATGACGGAGAATAGTTCAGACGAACAAAAGAGTGATAACGACTCCGAAAGCAGGGAACTGAGTTGTCTGAAACTACATAATGTGATCACAACGGAGGATCACCGAACCATTTGGGTCACTCTCAAGATAGCAGGAGTCCAGGTAAAAATGGAATTGGACACAGGATCAGCCCTAACAGTCATAAACCGACGGGCCTACGAGCGGCTATTCTCACACATACCCTTGAGAGACACAAAAATTATTTTGAAGACGTACACGGGGCAAAAAGTCTACCCTAAAGGAAAAATAAGGGTGACCGTTATATATAACGGTAAGGAAACACCAAAACTAGACCTGTATGTATTGCAAGATGGAGGACCACCATTACTGGGACGTGAATGGATCCAGAAAATACAACTGGATTGGCATTCCATACAGGCACTGACTGTGGCTGACAAAAGGATGATGACGTCACACCTGGGCGACTGTCAAAGATCCTAACTGACGCGAAAGAAGTGTTCCAGCAAGGACTCGGAACACTAAAAGGCATGACAGCGATGATTAAAATTGAAGAAAACGCAAGCCCAAAATTTTTTAAGGCCAAACCGGTACCTTATGCGATCCGCCCAGCCGTCGAAGCAGAGCTGGAAAGCCTGGAACGGTTAGGTGTACTGTCCAAGGTAGACTGGAGCGAGTGGGCTACATCCACCGTCCCTGTGATGAAAAAGTCGTTGAGCAGCACGCCTGGGGAACCAAAGAAGGTTCGCATCTGTGGGGACTTTAAGGTAACAGTGAACCCGGTCCTTCACACCGTACAATATCCACTTCCGCGGATTGAAGATATTTTCGCCTCGCTATCTGGAGGGAAACGCTTCACTAAGATTGATCTGGCCCAGGCGTATCTGCAAATGGAGGTAGAAGAAGCATCAAAAAAATACCTCACAATCAACACCCATAAAGGTCTCTACCAATACAACTGGCTGGTATTCGGGGTAGCATCAGCTCTGGCTATTTGGCAGAGGGCAATGGAACAAGTCTTGCAAGGGATCCCAGGGACCCAGTTTTATTTGGACGACATCCTGGTCACGGGCGAAAATGACAGTGATCACCTTGCCAACCTGGAGCAGGTGCTCACTAGATTGCAGGAATATGGGCTCCGAGCTAACCGCCCCAAATGCGAGTTTTTTAGAAAACAAATCTCATATTCTGGCCACGTTATCGATAAAGAGGGGTTACATAAGTCCCCAGAGAAGATTGAGGCAGTAGTCAAGGCTCCAGCACCGGAAAATGTGTCACAACTGAGGTCGTTCCTCGGGCTGGTAAACTACTACCATAAGTTCTTGCCAAATTTATCTACAATACTACACCCACTGAACACCCTACTGCAATCTGGGGTGCCATGGAAGTGGAGTGACGAATGTAGACGAGCTTTCCAGAAGAGCAAAACACTAATCACATCGAAAGAGGTATTGGCCCATTACAACCCAGCATTACCAATTCGGTTGGCATGTGATGCGTCACCCTACGGCATTGGAGCGGTGCTATCGCACAAATTCTCGGACAGCTCAGATAGGCCAATAGCCTTTGCGTCACGATCACTAACCTCAGCCGAGCGTAACTACGCCCAGATTGACAGGGAGGCCCTCAGCCTAGTGTGGGGAGTGAAAAAGTTCAATCACTATCTGCACGGGCAGAAATTCACCTTGCTGACTGATCACCAGCCTCTTGTCTCCATTTTTAATCCGACGAAGGGCATTCCGGTGATGACTGCGCAACGACTACAAAGATGGTCACTTTTTCTAGGGGCGCACCACTATGAGATTGAATATAAGGGCACGAAACAGCATGGAAATGCTGATGGGCTATCACGCCTGCCACTGCCTACTGCGGAGGAAGCACCAGCAGTGGATCCTGTCGAAATATTCCATTCGACTATAGTTGAATACCTACCGGTAACTAACGCTTGTATCGAAAAGGAAACCCGAAATGACCCGACACTGTCTCGGGTATATGATTTGACGGTGAAGGGATGGCCAGCACATGGCGACTCACTGTTGCCAGCATTCTCGACAAGGAGAGAACAGCTGTCAGTGTGCCGGGGGACCTTGATGTGTGGATCCCGAGTGGTAATTCCACCCAAGTTAAGGGATAGAGTGCTCAATGAGCTTCATGAGGGTCATCTGGGAGGGGTAAAAATGAAAAGCCTAGCCAGGGCTTATGTGTGGTGGCCGGGAATCGATAAACAAATCGAGGACCTGACCAAGAGCTGCTCAGGATGCCAGAGAGTCCAAAATGCACCACCACAGGCCCCTCTGCACCCATGGGAGTGGCCCTCATCTCCATGGCAACGGATGCATATTGATTTTGCTGGTCCATTCATGGACTCAATGTTTTTAATAGCCGTGGATGTGCACTCAAAATGGCCTGAGGTCATCAAAATGTCCTCCACCACCACGGAGAAAACTATTGCAGTCCTACGGACCATTTTTGCCAGGAATGGCTTGCCAGAACAGATTTGCTCCAACAACGGACCGCAGTTTGTGTCCGAAGAGTTCCGGAGGTTCTTGAAAAAGAATGGGGTAAGGTATTACACATCCGCCCTGTATCATCCAGCCACAAATGGATTGGCTGAGAGGTTCGTACAAACCTTTAAGAAGGCAATAAAGGCTATGTACAATGACAACATTCCACTGCAGCACAAGGTTGACAATTTCCTGTTCGCCTACCGGAATGCGACACATGCAGTCACCAACCAGGCCCCAGCCATGATGTTCTTTAACCAAAGGTTAAGATCTCACCTGGATTTGCTCAGACCAAACGTACGAAGAGATGTTGAGAGTAAGCAATTCCAGCACATCCATGAGAAGCCAACAAGGAGCTTCAATGTAGGGCAACCAGTCTTGGCCTGCGACTACTGAACAGAAAGATGGCAGCCAGGAACGATATGCACATGGCAGGGCCCACTAATGTACACAGTGGACGTTGGGGAGAGCATCGTGAGACGCCATGCTGACCAGATCCTAGAGTCACAGGAACAAGTAAACCCCATGCCTCGCCATACGTACCTGGTGATGAACCCGACGTACAGGTCGCATCTACCCCAGAAACAGTAGCATCGGAAGCTGATGAACCAACCGACGACAGGGGTCCAGAATCGCCCCCGCACCAAGAGCAAGGCACTCGGGAAAGGCACTATCCAGAAAGGATCAGGAAGCCTCCCCAAAGACTGAATTTATAAATAGACTATTTTCAGCTAATGTTGCATGTTAAAAGTGTTAATTGTAATTAGTTTGTATTTAATTATTAAATGAGTGTTATGGTACTGTTAATCTAAAAGGGGAGGAATTGTAGTGTATGTACCTTTAAGGGGGGAACTACTTTGTACAGCTCATGTATACTGTAGTACCGGCAGTGACCACACCTGTATATAACGCTGAGTAGTAATCTGTACAGTTCAGTTGTAGTCTGAGCCACGTTGAGTAAACATCGTTTGTACCGTTCTCCGCAGTCTGTGTCTGATTATACACGGACGTTACACCATCAAATACCACTCCTGAGTCAACCCGCCTTAAGTAATTTCAAGCTTATGAATTCCCTTCTTGCTCAGGGGTGGCTCTGACAAGATTAGCAAAACTCTTCTCCCCCACCCCCTCCTCCCCCCTCCACCCAAGAGAAGGACTGAGTGGAATTGTCGGTCAAGATTGGGATTCAAGCATAGGCTTCACAGTCAAGAGGAGTCCAATACTCCAGCTACTGGGCCACCCAATGTCTCTTCTAGATTACAGAACATATGTGCACTGCTTGTGGTTCAATTGATTGCTCAAGTTATTTTTAAAACCAGTCAAATCTTTTTATGCCTGTTGGCAGCATGTAAAACCATTTACACCAGTCACCACAAAGCGCTTTGCCTTTGCAGATAAATAACTCACTGTGTTGGGCATATTTAATGGTAATGGATGGAAACTATTTCACATTTCCTCCAAATCAAAAGCTTAAGGAATTGATCTGATATGCAGCACGTTAGCTGCACAGTGGAATTTGTAGCCCTGATTTGCATTGCTAGCTAGCTCTGTGCACTAGCCTAGAAACTCCTGTTGCCGACCTTAGCTTATGAACCCTTAACATGTTCTAATGACATTCCTCTATCCACTTTCTAATGGAGGCTTTAACCAGCTTAAAATAAACAGGTTAACATCACCAACAGTCATTTCGAGGCTATTTCTTACAAATAATCGGTTCTAAAATTCTTGCCCTGAAAATCTTTCAATTATTTTTCATAAATAGCCATATGAATATGATGTAAATGTAAACAAGTACATGGAACAGTCTTTTTAATGTCAGCCTTATTTTTGCTAGTTCTGGTGAATTGTGTTCATAGGATTACAAAGGATATACAGCCATTCGGCCCAACCAGTCTATGCCGGCATTTATGCTCCACACAAGCCTCCTTCCGTCTTTCCTCATCTAACTCTATCAGCATAACCCTCTATTCCCTTCTCCCTCATATGCTTGTCGAGCCGCCCCTTAAATGCATTCATACTCTTCGCTTCAACCACTCCCTGTGGTAGCGAGTTCCACATTCTCACCACACTCTGAGTAAAGAGGCTCCTTCTGAATTCCCTATTTGATTTCTTCGTGTTCAATCACTAAAACCAAATGCAGAACAAATTCACCATTTCACACGAACTTTTTTTTAAAGTAAAATTAGATGTAAATGTATCTTTAACAGACCTTTTTTTTTAAATTCATAAATATGTATTTTGCCTGTATATGGTGTGCATTCGTAATGAATTCTTGGTAGCCTTTTAGGCACAGAGCTAAAAGGGTTATAAGTGTTTGTGAGTTACAGTCACCAGAAAACTATGGCCTAGAAATTCGGTTGGTAGCGCCGGCGCTGAGTGCCTAAAGAGACCTAGAATTGGGGCGATACCCTATGTTGGGGCGGTCGCTATGAAGATAGCGACAACTCAGATATTGACTATACATTTAACGCCTGCGCTAAGTGTTTGCGCGCGCCCGCGAGCGCAAGCAGATCATGACGTCATTTCAGTGTGCAACGCCTTTTAGGAGCGCCTGAGCGCATATTGGGTGGCGCCCGGAGCCTTAACGCCTAGCGCTATTAGTGACAGTTCGAGGGAGGGCTAGCAGGCCCTTCTCGGTGTAGGGGGGCGCTATTTAAAGGGGACAGCTCTAGTGCAGAAGCTTCAGCCACTTGGCCTGCTCATTGCGATCGTTGCTGGATAGAGTTGGCGAGCTACTGTGGAGCAGAGTTTTGGGAATTTAGCTTTAGAGTACTTGGGACCTTCAAACCTGTCCGAAGCACTTGCAGCACTACACCTAAAGGCCTTGTGACCAACTGGCATCGGAATGGGAGCTGCTTTGGAGGGCGATGGCCTCATGGCCCAACACTGTGAAGGGGCAGAGAGACGGCGGGAGAGAGGGCCGGGATTGGCCAGAAGGAGGAGGGGCAATGGAGGTCGGCCAATCCGACGGGATGCTGCGAGGGTCTTTAGGCAGCAGGTGTCAAGCCTTGACATGTCGGAGGAGCAGTGTTTGCGAAGGCTCCGATTCTGGAGGGACATTGTTACTGATCTGTGCCACCTGCTTGGTCATGATCTGCAGCCGCGTGAACGGTGCAGAACCTCTCTGTCCGTGATCGCTAAACTGACTGATGGCCTCAATTTTTATGCCAACGGATCCTTTCAGTCAGCCATTGGGGACATTGCGACTATCGCTCAGGTTGCAGCACACTGTTGCATCCGGCAAGTTACAGATGCCCTTTATAGGCGAAGGCATCAATTCATGACCTTCCCTCTGACCCTGCACAAGCAGGCGGAGCGCGCGCAGGGTATTGTAATGATATCAGCAAATAGTGATGTTATTTGCCTGTTTGATTATCATGTCTTACCAGCATAGTTGCCTGATTGATTGCTTGTGCCTGGCCAGCAGAGGGCATGTGACCAAGAGAAGCAAAGCAGTTAGTTTAGTTTCGGTTTCGTTCTAGATGCATCAAAGCATCGTGTCTCCTGTAAAAGCTGTATAAAAGAGTTGAACAGACTTTAGATTAAAACTCATTCTCTTTCATAAATGTCTCATCATTGAACCCACAAAGAAATCAATACATGGTGTCAGAAGTGATTGAAAGAGATGAAGAGAAAATATCTGAAGTTAAATCAGCTCTCCACAAATTAGCAAGCCAAAAGAGAACATCGTTGCTTACCATTGGAGAATAGCTAACGAAGTGAAAAAAATGGAAGGTTTACACCCACCGGCGATGCTTCAATTGACAGGTAATGTGGCTGAAAATTGGAGGAGATTCAAACAACGTTTAGAGTTGTATTTAGCGGCAATCGGAGCTGACGAGAAAAGTAATAAAAAGAAATCGTCACTGTTCTTACATGTCGTGGGTGATGAAGCGCTGGAGGTGTATAATAACTTCACATTCGCTGCTAATGGAGACAAAATGAAACTAGATAAAATAATGGAACAGTTTGAGGCCTACTGCATATCTAAACATAACGTGACGTTTGAGAGGCACAGATTTTTCACATGTGTACAGAAAACGGGTGAGACTATTGATCAGTATGTGACTGAACTGAGAAATAGAAGCAAATCGTGTGAATTTGGGGGACTGACAGACTCGCTGATAAAAGACAGACTGGTGTGTGGTATTCCAGATAATGGTCCAAGGGAAAGACTGCTTCGAGAGCAAGATCTAGACCTGGGAAAAGCCATAGCACTGTGTAGGGCTACAGAGACTGTGAAGTTGCAGGCAAAGGAGCTGTTCAGTGACAAAAGCTGCAACGTGGATGCAGTGAGAAAGAACGGATACAAACCGTTTAACAAAAAGAGCGCCAATGTGAAAAACGAGGCGTGGCCAGCGAACGAAAATGAAAGGGACAATCGAAAGACATGTAGTCGATGCGGTACATAGCATCCACCAAAAAAGTGTTCAGCATATGGTAAAACATGCAATAGTTGCAACAAAAACAACCATTATGCCCGTTGCTGCAAGAACCAAGTGCAACAAAGCAAGGTCTATGCAGTAGATGAAAGCGACATAGAGGAGTTCTATGTAGATGTTGTGTCTGAAAACAAAAAAGAAGAAAGAGACTGGATGTTGACACTAAAAGTGAATGACATACACATTCCATTTAAATTGGATACTGGAGCACAAGTTAATGTGATATCAGAGACTGATTTTAAGAAAATTAGACCCAGACCAAAGATACATGGAATAAAAGTGAAAGTGACAGGATACTCAGGTACTGACATACCAGTGAAAGGAAGATGCATTGTCAAAGTGACACACAAGGACAGAGAGCACATGCTAGCATTAATCATGGTGCCAAAGGATGTGCAAGCCATACTAGGTTTAAAAGCCTGTGAGAGACTGAACCTGGTAAAGAGAGTCCTAGTTGTGGAAAGCGAAGGAGAGACAGTCTATGATGAACTGAATGTTGCGTACACACCGGGTAAGCTGATGTATACAGCAGACACGTTGTCCAGAGCTGTTGACCCAGGAGAGCCCGCAAACACAGTGAAAAGACTGAAGTACAAGGCAAAAGGCAGTGGAACTGACTTTTACCAGAGCATGCTTGTATACCGCACAACGCCGCTCGAGTGTGGTATGTCACCAGCCCAACTCCTGATGGGACGTCGACTAAGGTCAAACCTACCCATCCTGGACAACCTCCTGAAAACAAAAGAGGGGGAGAAAATGAGGAAGTTCAAAGAGCAACAGAAAGAAAAGCAAAAGTACTACTATGACAGAGGAACACAAAACCTACCTGAACTCCACACTGGTGACCAAGTAAGGTTCAAAGACAAAACAAACACATGGACTCAGAAGGGAACTGTCCTGAGTGAAGTTCAACCAAGATCATACACCATTCAGACAGATGAGGGTGCTGTTCTGAGAAGAAATCGTAGGGATCTTCTCATGGGACCAGCCACAGCAGGTCAAGAGACTGATACTGTTGAACAACCTGATCACACAGCTGAGAACCAACCATCTGAGGCAACAACTCAGATTCAAGGACAATCAATCAGAAAATCCTCAAGACACGTGAAGCCTCCTGAGAAACTCATTGAGCAAATTTAAGGACTATTGTTATAGAAGGAAGTAATGTTATCTTATTCTTTCTTCAAGTTCTAGTGTATTGACATATTTCATGTGAACACACAAAGCAAGGTTAAAAAACCTTGATCATGATAATGATAATGTAAGTTCATTAAGTGTTACAGTTAAAATGCAGATTAATACAAAGAAAACATGTTGTTAGTTAAAAGTAAAATACTTTTGTTTTAAGAAAAGGAGATGTAATGATATCAGCAAATAGTGATGTTATTTGCCTGTTTGATTATCATGTCTTACCAGCATAGTTGCCTGATTGATTGCTTGTGCCTGACCAGCAGAGGGCATGTGACCGAGAGAAGCAAAGCAGTTAGTTTAGTTTCGGTTTCGTTCTAGATGCCTCAAAGCATCGTGTCTCCTGTACAAGCTGTATAAAAGAGTTGAACAGACTTTAGATTAAAACTCATTCTCTTTCATAAATGTCTCATCATTGAACCCACAAAGAAATCAATACAGGTATCGCTTCTATTGCGGACTTCCCCATGGTGCAGGGGGCGACTGACAGCACACACATGGCTTTGAGGGCGCCATGCCAGCATCCTTAGGACTTCCGCAACCGCAAGGGGTTCCACTCCCTCAACGTGCAGCTGGTCTGTGACCACCGCCAAATCATCATGGCAGTCACCGCGCATTTCCCAGGGTGCAGCCACGATGCCTTTATCCTGCGGTTGACCTCAGTTTGTAACCTTTTTGAGGGGCTGGCTCGAACACGAGGCTGGCTTACTGGGGACAAGGGCTATCCTCTCTGCCCATGGCTGATGACAACACTCCGTGTGGCTGACACCCCAGCAGAAGAGCTGATCAGCAGCGGCCATCAGGCGACCAGGCACAGTAAACAGCACACTATTGGTGTTCTCAAAAAGCGTTTCCGATGTCTGGAACATTCGGGGGGATCCCTGCAGTACTCAGCGCAGCAAGTGGGACACATCATCGTCATCTGCTGCATGCTCCACAACTTGGCGAATCGACGCACCCAGCCAATTCCACCTGTCCCTCAACGACCAGCAGAGCAGGCGGAGGAGGAGGAGGATGAGGAGGAGGAGGAGGAGGAAGAGCAGGCGGAGGAGGAGGAGGAGGAAGAGCAGGCAGAGGAGGAGGAGGAGGAGGAAGATGGAAGGGCTCCTGAAAGTGGAAGGGCCACACGTCAGAGGCTCATCAGGACTACTTTCCAGACCCCTGTGGCGGAATGATGAGAGTCTTAACTCCTGCGCACTTTGGATGTTTGATGGCCTCTGAATGCCAGCATTACTGAAAGTAGTCACGTGCACCATGCCACATTGAAACTTCTGTTTATTGTCACAAAAGTCTTTCATTACAGCAAAACAACGTAATGTCAACAGAAACCATAAGTAACAAAATAACTGTGAACTCTTCGGCAAAGCCGCAAAACTCAACAAACCTTCTGCAAATATAACAACAGGTGAGGGTGTCCTTGAATTTGGACAAAGAAACATCTCAGCACCTCCCTCTACAACTGGCCCCTTGAGGGAGAACGACTTCTCTTTCGCGCCCGGCCCCTTCCCTCCCTGCTGCTCCTACGTAATTGGACCCCAGTGGCGGGCTCAAGGCTGGGGGATGCCTGCTGACTGTGTGGAAGCGCAGAAGCCCCTGAGGGACGGCCTGGCTGACCTCTGGGCTTGGAGGGTGCGGACGCAGGATGCTGGATGTGACCATGGTTGGAAGCAGTGTGCCCTGCAGGTGGTGGCAGCTGCACTGCAGACGTACCAGCGCTGGCATGTGCAATGGTCTCCTGCCGAGAGAGGACACCTGCACCATGGTCGGACGACACACTGGCTATCTGAGGGGAGCGGCTCGGCTCATCCGCCACAATCGCATGCTCCACTGATTCCTGGCCTTGTATGGGACTGGAAGGGCCCGGGGTGATCCTAACTGATGCAGAGAGGGTGGCTGCAGTGAGAGATCGCGTTGCCTCAATCTGGGTGTGGAGGAGCCCAGCAAGTGACTGCGTGGCAACAGTGAGGACCTGTGTGCCAGGTGCCAGTGCTTCGGAGAAGCCCTGGATAGTTCTTCCCATTGCTTCGGACAAGGCAGGTGCCGACCGCTCCACTGCCTCGGACAAGCCCTGGACAGACCTTTCCAGGGATTGTCCGAAGCCCTGAACAGTCCTTTCCATAGCGGCCTCAAAGCCCTGGACAGTCCTCTCCATTGTTGGGCCGAAGACCTGGATAGTCCTGTCCATTGTTGCCCCGAAGCCCTGGATAGACCCGTCCATTGTTGCCCCGAAGCCCTGGAGAGTCCTCTCCATTGTTGCCCCAAAGCCCTGGAGAGTCCTCTCCATTGTTGCCCCGAAGTCCAACATACTCTTAGCCAATGAATCTATTGACTCAGGCATCTTCTCCACTGCAGCCATCAGCTCCGTGTGTCTGAGCCGGGCCTGTTTGCTCATTTCAGCCAGGCGACGCACCTCCTCTGCACTCTGTGCAGCAGTCATCACTACCTGCCTTGCCCTCCGGGGAGACGGTGGCCGAACTTGCCTATCCCCCTTGCGTTGCTGCATGCCGCTTGTTCCGGCAACTGGTTCATCCTCAGAGCGCCCCCCCCCCCCCCCTCCAGGGAACTACTATCCCCAGTCTGTAGATGTGTCCGCTCCCCGGATTCTGCAACGGCTGGTCCGGATTCCTCCTGCTCCTCGCCTCCGGTGGCACTGGCACTGGCAGCTTCAGTGCGTTGAGCCCGAGTTGGTGCTGATTCATCTGAAAGCAGGGAGGTGGAAGAGTGGCTTTAGCACAAGGACAGGTTTGCGGAAAGGCATGCCAGATTGCGGCAAGGCTCTGACATGGCTGCACACTGAGGAAGCATGCTGGCGGGGGGACCAAGTGGAAGGCAACAGGTGAAAAAGGTGAGAGTCTTACCCTCGCTGTCGGAAATGGGGTCGGCAGATGCAGTGGTCACAGGACCAGACAGACGTCCTCCAAGAATCTGGTGCACTCTCTCCTCCAGATCCGTGAGAGTGACCACTTGTGGAGGTCCACCACCGGTTCGACGCTGCTCCTTTCGGATCGTCACCAGCTTGGACTGCAGGGGAAAGAAGGGGAAGTTCTGTAACATGATGCCTTGAGAGATCATCGCATGCCCCCCATGGTGCAAGAGCCCTTACATGATGCCTTGAGAGATCATCTCATGCCCCCCATGGTGCAAGAGCCCTTACATGAGGTCTTGAGAGATCATCTCATGCCCCCCATGGTGCAAGAGCCCTTACATGAGGCCTTGAGAGATCATCGCATGCCCCCCATGGTGCAAGAGCCCTTACATGAGGCCTTGAGACATCTGTCCATGTGTGTGCCCAGAAAGGGCCATGGGTGCTTGCTGACAGATGGCCATTGGGGCATCATGGCAACAGGGTGCCCGAAGTCAGCTGCAGATGGAGGGAATCAGAAGTTTGCTAAACCATCACTCACCCTAACGATCCGTGTGAGGTCGTTGAATTTCTTCCTGCACTGAACAGGGGTCCTGGTCGCCATGCTGCTGGAGTTGACCCTCACAGCAACTTCCCTCCAAGATCGTTGGTAAGCCTTCTGATTCGGCCTCTTGCCATTGTCCGGATACAGGACATCTCGACGGCGCTCAACTGCAGCCACCAACTGGTCCAGAGCCTCAGTGCTGAAGCACTCTGCTCTCTGTCTAACCTTCTCCATGCTCAACAAGTTTCTAACGCCAGAGAAGGGCGAGCGCCGAATCTGAGGCCTACAGGGCGTTGGGTGTGGAAGCTCAGGCTGACTGACCCACCCCTTTAAGAGCCGGCCGGCGCCTGGAAGTCTCGTGGTTTCCCGTAATTGAGATCACCTGCGCTGCGCCCGTCCGCGTCGATATTGAGTAGCGCCTGAACTTTTGCGCCTTAGGAGCACCGTGCAACGGCTGAATTAGCGCCTCAATCCCCTTTGGGGGCAATGCAACCCAATATCTCGCCAGGCAGCGATAAGTTTCGTCTGGCTATAAACTTTGCGCACCGCCAGTTCTAGCGCCTCAAGCGGGGCTATACCCAATTTCTAGGCCTATGTCTTTCAGCAATAACAAGCCTATCTAATCTATCTAACGCAAACAATATTTACCAA
Organism: Somniosus microcephalus; assembly: GCF_052327205.1. Taxonomy (NCBI): domain Eukaryota; kingdom Metazoa; phylum Chordata; class Chondrichthyes; order Squaliformes; family Somniosidae; genus Somniosus; species Somniosus microcephalus. The sequence continues at coordinate 20,013,532 of NC_140999.1, forward strand.
TCTCTTAAAACATCGAGCTATTGATCTTGTGTGACGATATAGCTTTAAAGGCCAGGGGCTTATTTTCCAGAATGCATGTTTCTACCTACTTACCAATTCTAGTAGTTTAAGGATTAATTCCAACGGTACTGGATTGTCTTAAAAACATCAATAAATTTAGATGCTGATGTGGCGTTGGGGAAACACTGTGTGTATGTAGATAAACCTGTATAATCCCCTTTTAACTGCTGTATTCCCCTCCCCCCGCAAGACAGTTGCAAGCTGAGAGGAATAAGGCATGTTCAGACTTGCCTGCTGCTGAGAGAAGGAAAACCAATCAGGTTCCAGCAGGTGACCAATCCGTGAGTCATCACAGGCTCGCGGGCTTTACGAATTCAGTACTGTATTGTGAGAGTTGGAGTAAAGACCTATTTCTTGTAGCTCGCTGTGTTGCCTATTTCTTTACGCGGGAGACTGTAGTCTCCCACATTGGTGACCCCGAATGTCGGCGGCCGAAGCCCCCGACTCACGTAGCCCTACAGAGGCCAGCAACGACCCGACGGCAACCAGCAGCAGCCCGATGTCGGCCGGCGCCGCGTCCTTGAAGCTCCCCACCTTCTGGGAACACCAAGCACCAGCTTGGTTCGCGCACACGGAGGCCCAATTCACCCTTCGCAGGGTTCAAGATGATGAAGAAAGGTACCTCCACGTAGTCTCAGCACTAGCAAGCTCCACCGCCGCCGAAGTTCTCGACCTGCTGGGGAACCCACCACAGACCGGCAAGTACTCAACCATTAAGGGCCGCTTGCTGCAGGCTTACGGCCTGTCCGGGGAGGAGAGGGCCCGTAGGCTTCTTTCACTACCAGGCCTTGGTGACTCTACCCCAACCCAGTTGATGAGCCGGATGCTTGCGCTCCTGGGCTCTGAACCGCAGTGCTTCATGTTTCGGGCCCTTTTCCTCAGCCTGCTTCCTCAGCAGGTACAGACTGCCCTCGCTGGGTCCCCGATCACGGACTGCGTACAACTGGCAGCCGCCGCGGACAAAGTCTTCGCCGTCGCCCAACTCGGCTGTGCAGCCATGAGGCTCCCCGACACCACCGAGCGCGCGCCGCCACGCCAGGCCGCAGAACTGTGCTACTACCACGCGCGTTTCGGCCACAAGACCCAACGCTGCAGAGCACCCTGCTCTTTTGATCAAACCAAGATGGCCGCCCGGCCCAACGCGCCAGCCTCGCGCCGCCGTCTAGGCCCGCTCGACCGCACCCCCGCCGCCACGATGGCCATCGGCACCGCAGGTAAACTGCTGTACATAACCGACTCCCTTTCAAGGCGCAGATTCCTTTGCGACACCGGATCCCAATGCAGCATAATTCCTGCCTCCCAGCTCAACATCCAGGCAGGCTGCAGCGGCCCACCCCTCATGGCGGCAAATGGCGCAGCCATCGCTACTTTTGGAAAGCGACGGGCCGAGGTTTGTTTCAACGGCCAGCGATTTACGTGGGATTTCGTGACGGCCTCGGTGGCACATCCCTTGCTGGGCGCCGACTTTCTTTGCGCCCACGGACTCCTGGTCGACGTCCGCGACAGGCACCTGATCGACGCAGCAACTTTCGCTTCACTGGCCTGCCAGCAGAGCAACAGCCCGGCCCTCGTCGGGTCCTGCTCTGCCCCGGCGGATGACGACTACGCCCGCCTACTCGCAGATTTCCCGAGGCTCACACAACCGACCTTCTCAGCCGCGGCAGCCAAGCATGGTGTCGAGCACCACATCGCCACTACGGGACCACCAGTGTTCGCCCGAGCCAGACGCCTGGACCCAGCCAAGATGGCGGTGGCCAAGGAAGAATTCGCCACGATGGAGAAACTGGGCATCATCCGCCGCTCGAACAGCCCCTGGTCGTCCCCCCTCCACATTGTGCCCAAGCCGGGCGGTGGCTGGCGCCCCTGCGGCGACTACAGACGGCTCAACGACGCCACCATGCCCGATAGATACCCCATTCCGCACATCCAAGACTTCTCGGCACACCTAGCAGGAAAGTTCTTCTTTTCCAAGGTCGACCTGATTCGCGGCTACCATCAGGTCCCCGTCCACCACGCAGACGTCCAGAAGACGGCAGTCATCACCCCCTTCGGACTGTTCGAGTTCCTGTGCATGCCCTTCGGGCTCAAGAACGCCGCACAGGCCTTCCAACGGCTCATGGATTCCGTCCTACGGGACCTGAGCTTTCTGTTCGTCTATCTGGACGATATCCTCGTGGCCAGCACCAGCAAGGCCGAGCACATCGCGCATTTGCGCTCTCTTTTCCAGCGCCTCAGCCAACACGGGCTAATCGTCAACCCGGCCAAATGCCAGTTCGGAGCAGCCCAAATTGATTTTCTCGGCCACAGAATCTCGCCAAGGGGAGCCATTCCCCTACCTTCCAAGGTGCAGGCGGTGGCGGACTTTCCCCAGCCCACCTCGGTCAAGGCGCTGCAGGAATTTTTGGGGATGGTCAATTTCTATCACCGTTTCGTGCCCAAGGCCGCCTCACTCATGCGCCCCCTCTACGAAGCCACCAGGGGCAAAACGGGCAAAGAGCAACTCACCTGGTCCAGCGAGATGGCGACAGCCTTCCACCAGACCAAAAGCGCCTTGGCCAACGCCACACTACTGGCCTACCCCATCCCGGGCGCCAAGACCACCCTCACCACGGACGCCTCGGATTACGCCGTCGGCGCTGTCCAGCAACAGTGGGTCGAAGGCGCGTGGCAGCCACTGGCATTTTTCAGCCGACAGCTGCGCAAGAACGAGCAGGCCTACAGCACGTTCGACAGAGAGCTCCTGGCCCTGTTCCTGGCAATCCGGCACTTCCGTTTCCTCCTGGAAGGCCAGCCGTTCACCGCATTCGTGGACCACAAGCCGCTCACTTTCGCCATGGCCAAAGTAACCGAACCCTGGTCCGCGCGCCAACAGCGCCAACTCAACTTCATCTCGGAGTTCACCACGGACATCCGCCACGTCGCCGGCAAGGATAATTTGGTGGCCGACTGCCTCTCAAGACCCTCGCTCCACACAGTGCACCTGGGCGTCGACTACGCCAGCATGGCGAGAGACCAGGCCGCCGACGCGGAGATCCAGGCCCTCAGGACGTCAACCACCAGCCTCACTCTGGCCGACATCCACTTCCACACAGCCGGTACAACCCTCCTGTGCGACGTCTCAGTCCCCTCGCCTAGGCCGGTCGTCCCATCCGCCTGGCGCAAGCGAGTTTTCGACATCATCCACGGCCTCTCACATCCAGGGATGCGTGCGTCTCAGAAACTCATGTCCGCCAAGTTCGTCTGGCCTGGACTCCACAAGGATGTGAGAGACTGGACCAACACATGCATGGCGTGTCAGCGCGCTAAGGTCCAGCAGCACACCAAGGCGCCATTGGAGTGTTTCCCGGTGCCCGAGAGGCGTTTCGACCACGTCCACATCGATCTGGTAGGCCCCTTGCCGCCGTCGCACGGTTTCACACACCTGCTCACGATCGTCGACCGCACCACCAGATGGCCCGAGGTGGTTCCCCTCGCCTCCACCACCACGACCGACGTCGCGTGAGCATTCGTCTCGACATGGGTGGCCCGGTTCGGCGTGCCGACCGACATATCCTCGGACAGAGGCCCCCAGTTCACCTCCCACTTGTGGAATGCCATCACCGCCGGCCTCGGCACCAAGTTGCACAGGACAACAGCCTACCACCCGCAGGCCAACGGGCTCTGCGAGCGCTTTCATCGTTCCTTGAAAGCCTCCCTCCACGCCAGGCTGGTCGACACCAGCTGGATCGACAAACTACCCTGGGTCCTCCTGGGATTGCGCACCGTGCCCAAAGAGGACCTCCGCGGCCGAGATGGTCTACGGCCAACCGCTCAGAGTACCAGGCGACTTCCTCCCCCTGACAACGGAGCCGTGGTCGGCCGCCAGACAGCTTTCCCTGCACCAGGACGCGGCCCAGCAATTCCGTCCAGTGCCCACTTCGCAACACAGCCCGCAGCCGTCCTACATGCCTCGGGACTTACGACATGCGGAGTTCGTCTTCGTGCGCCGGGACGCGCACAGAGGCCCGCTGCAGGCACCATACACCGGCCCCTTCTCAGTATTGGAGACGGGGGACAAAGCTTTTCTTATCGACGTCGGCGGGAAGCCGGACCTTATTTCAGTAGACCGCCTCAAACCGGCGCACCTGGACCTCAGCTTCCCGTTTCGTCCGGCTCTTCCCCCACGGTGGGGCAGACCTCCCGCGTTGGCGGCGGCCCCACAAGAGGACCAAGACACGCCAGAACCTTACTTCCCGGCTGCCGCCCCACCTTCGCCGGCAGCCCGTCCAGCCAGACCACCGGCAGACCAGCCGCCAGACCAGCCGACGAACCAACCGGCCGACCTCCCAGACAGCCCTCCTCACACGCCAGATGGCTACTACAGCCGCTACGGCCGTTCGGTCAAACCTCCGAAGAGACTGACTTTTACAGTTAACGAGGATTCTGGGGGTCGTATGTGGCGTTGCCACATTGGGGAAACACTGTGTGTATGTAGATAAACCTGTATAATCCCCTTTTAACTGCTGTATTCCCCTCCCCCCGCAAGACAGTTGCAAGCTGAGAGGAATAAGGCATGTTCAGACTTGCCTGCTGCTGAGAGAAGGAAAACCAATCAGGTTCCAGCAGGTGACCAATCCGTGAGTCATCACAGGCTCGCGGGCTTTACGAATTCAGTACTGTATTGTGAGAGTTGGAGTAAAGACCTATTTCTTGTAGCTCGCTGTGTTGCCTATTTCTTTACGCGGGAGACTGTAGTCTCCCACACTGATTTCATTTCAACGAGAAACAATTCTTGTTTTCCCCATGAAACATGGCCACAATAAGCCACATTTGATGTTTTAATACATCCCAGGGTGCTCCAGGACTTTCACAAGGCCTTGGCCCCCAGCCAGTCTATTAGCTTCTGCCTTGGGTGGTGGATGTCAAGTATTGATGGTGTGGTGTCCTTATCTTCATCTCTTTTATCCTTACTATCTGGTTCCTCTTTAGGCAGGACAGGACAACTGAGCCTTTTGCCAAAGAGTTAGCCATGGAATGCAATTTGGAAGAATTATCTGTGGAGATATAAGAAACTAATTTACAAATACATAACTTTGGGCTGTTCATTAACTGAGGATTTTTACTTTAGCAGCATAACACAGTAAAATGATTTTTCCTTAAAACATTTTCTGAGATGCAGATAATGGACAATCAACATTGCACAGGTTATATATTAAGTAATGTGCGGTATATCATCAAAGCCAACATTTTATCTATTCGTTTTTTTACCGATTATATCACATAAAATAAGAGGATTCAGTGAATGTTTTTTTAACTTAACTGACTATTTTTGTCACCTTCAACTGTAATCGTTCATTTTGTTTGCATAGAAGGGACTACACTTCAATATGTTTGGGGTCGCCCTGAGGTCGTAAAAGGCGCTATAAAAGTTCTTTCTTTTTTCTTTTAACGAATGGGCTTTAAAAATCCAGGCTTTGACCATTATTTCTTGATTTATCCCATTTTTCCCTTACTCCTTTCAACCTTGGGGGGGGGGGGGGTGATCTGCATTGGACCTTGACCTTCCTCTGAACTTCTCGATTCATTATAAAAAATCCAAACAGCACTTAGCCATTACGAGGTGCAAAGTGGGACAGGTTCCAGTTCCTGACTTTTGTCATCCCTTGATAAGGACTGAAACAGGACTTTCAGACCCTATAGAGTTAATTCCTTCCAAAAACTACAAGAAGTACAAAACTTATTTTTCCACTGGCAAAGCAAATTTTGGCACGAGCGCAAGGATGATACTCCAACAAATTATCTAGATCAAAGAGACACTCTGCAGCGGTTATGCAGTGATGACGCACAAAAAACCTGTTCGCTAGCTGATAAGTAATCATATCCAACCCATACCCCCACCTGTCTTGTCTGGATTAACCTGATGCCAGTCAAAATGTCCCGCTCTTTATCAGTCAAGATACCAATGAGAATCATTCAAATGCCAACACCCTTTCCTGATGGATTTTCAACTTTCTGTTACTTTTCTTTAATTATCAAGGAGGAAAAAAAATTGGTTAGGACTTGCCTTATGTTCAATGGTGATCAGAGATTATGAACAGGACGGCCCGAGCTTGGTAGCCAACCATCATAGTGACCATGAACCTAATACGAAAATAAGCTGTAGTCCCTCAGAGGGGAAAGGGAGTGGGGGGAGAGGTGGAGCACCCTCTCCTGGAAAAGATAACAAAACGTGGACAAAAAAAAATCTGTAGTTCGCGCATTTCTAGAGAACTCTTTGTGTTGTACGCTGTGTAATTATAGCTTCAATCTTCAATCTGTCTTTTTTCGTGATAAAGTGTCAGCAGGACTAAATATATCAGTGGAGCGCCCAGGGCCTAATTTTCTGAATAGGCTGCAAGTCATAAAGTACCAGAATATTAGTGCAGCTCTTCAAGAGTTAATAGCAAGTGCAGCTGGGTCCTACCAGATGAACTAACAGTTTCTTCTTCGGTTATATTTATTCCCTGATAATAATGAGAGTGTGCAGCTGGAGGCAACCGTAGTGAGGACAGATGGCCCACACAACTGACCTTGGTGGTTGCCGAGAGAACAACGGTTTTAGGCTGAAGAAACTGTGCTGGGTGCAAAGGCCAAGGCCAGAGCCTTTTTGTGACCTAATGCATGCTCCAAGAGCCCAAAGTCAGCTTATAAATGAATGTCAACATATAGAGCAGCCGCATTGTGTAATTCCCTACCTTACAGCAGGGACTGCACTTCAAGCGTACTTCATTGGCTGTAAAGCTCTTTGGGACGTCCTGAGGTGCTGAACAAGTGCAAGCCCTTTCCTTTCCTTTTGGTTGTGGCCACAAAACGTCATTTAAAATGCGGTAAAAGATGTTGATGCATGTCATCTCGACTCTGGGACTGATGGTGCTTGGCGGTCTGAAACGTCTCGGCTTACAGGACGGTACAATCCACAATCATTTCTTGTGGACTACCAACAAAAGGAAACTTAGGAAAGCAATGTAAACAAATAAAAGAAACGACCACAATCTGATTGAAAGCGGATTCTGACTCAGCCTTGCAGTTAGAGCACCGACTCAGCATATTGAGAGAATTCGCACATTGTGGAGTCAAGACCCACCCAAGGACTTGAGTGCGAAATCGAGGCAAACACTTCAGTGCAGTACTAACAAAGTGCTACATTGTCAGAGGTGCTGTCTTTCAAATGAGATATTGAACCAAGGCGCTGTCTGCCCGTTCAGATGGACGCAAATGATCCTGTTGCACTGTTTGAAGAAGAGCAGGGGAGTTGTCTTGGCCAACTATTTACCCCTCAACCAAAACAGATTAATTGACCAGTTATCTTCTTGTTGTTTGCGGCATCTTCCTGTGTGCAAATTGACTGCTTCATTTGCCTACATAACAACAACACATCAAAAAGTAATTTATTGGCTGTGAAATGGTTGGGGACGTCCAGAGGATGTGAAGGGCACTATATAAATGCATTTTTTTTCCTTTACTGTTCCTCAGAATGCTCTGAATGGAGCGAGACAGAACAGCTGTACAAATGCATAACGTTAATGAGCAAAGAGAACTCAATACGCGGAAACTTCAACTAAAATATTCTCTGCATTGGGGCAGCTAGTATTTGTCATAGCGACTCTTCGTTCAAAAAACATTGAAAAAAACATGGTATAAACCCGGTGGGTGCCCGTCAGGTGTGATGTATAAACTTTTGTACCACGTAGAGACCTAACCAACATTACTAGCTTCATCGCTCATTAATTCTGTGCTCCAGTTCTCCTGTAGTGCAAAAGGACAAACCACAGCTGGAGCCCTGTGTCCTGTCTAAGTTGACAAAGGAGACCTAGTCCCATTTTTATAAATTCAAGAATGTAACTGATGTAAGAAAACTCACTAAGCACTTGGTTGATTATAAAACAAGGCTTTAATCAACTGTTTCACAACCATGAGATTCTAGTTACATCACTAGTTCCTGGTTACAAAAACGTCCTGGGCAAGCTGGGCCCACGCCCGAGTATTTATACTCCTTGGATGGCGCCACCAGCTGGCCACCCTGTGTTATTTCATGAGTCATTTCTTCATGAATGATAAGATTCATGACAGTAACCAATTTCAAATCAACCATACTTTTGGTCCAAGTTGATATCATCACAGTGCAATTGAAATGTATTTATGTTTGTAGACTTATGTGGGGTAGAAATTTGTCGTGGGCGGCAGCGCGAAACGGGCGTTATCGCATGGGCCGCCTGCTATATGCCCCGCTTGGCATTCATTTATACTGAAGTAAATGGAACTGAATGTCAAGCGGGAAGTATAAAGGAGCAGTCAATGCGTTAACGCCCGTTTCGCACTATCGCTCATAATGAATTTCTAGCCTCATAAGCCTACAATCATAAATGAATTTCTATTGTGCTGTGAAAATATCAATTTGACCAAAATTATGGTTGATTTGTGCAGCACAATAGAAAGGACTTACAGGAACGTAAGGGGAGAAATCAACCCACGTCGCACCCGATTACTGGACACTAAGTGACTGTTCGGGAAGTGAATTTCAGGTGACGCTATCCTTTACCCGATCCCCTTGGAAGTGCGCTGGCTGCCAAAGTGCTAGCTGATGTCCAGGGTGCCGTCTGATACAGGCGTTAGGCTAACGTCCCCGTTAAGCTGCGTGGCCGCGCAGCGGTCTGAAGGACCCGCACAGGCCGCTCACCGGCTTTTCGATGCAGGAAACCGCGCACACAGAGCCAGTTAAAGGGACTGTGCACCCCCCAAAAATATTAGAGGGAACACTGCGTTAGGCCCCTTGAATATGCTGATCAGGGCTCCAGCGCCTGTTTGAGGACCCCGCTCCCAAATTCGGCAGAAACTGGGCGGAGCATATGCAGCCTAAGCAGTGGTGCTTAAAGTGCTCCTCCTGGTTCTACAACAGTACTGCGGGCCATTGCTGGGCTGTGCTCATCGCCCCCGCCTGCCCCCCAACCCCCATCCACCTCCCCCTTCTCCCGGAAGACCTACCAGCGGGCTGTCTCGGCAACTGAGCCAGCCGATTTTGTGAAAGCCCCGACCGGCATACTGCTGTAAGATGCCCAATTGGCGTGTGCAGCTCGCCGTTTCTATGGAAACGTTGCCCGATTTGGAGCAAGCCTCAGGCCAACATTTACGAGCGTGCATCCCAGGCCTGCTGCCAATTTCGTGCCAGTATCCAGCGTGAAAGCAATTTCTGAGCCGTTGCTTTATATTCAGAATGTTACATGGTAAATCTCAAAAACTGTATAATCTAACACATATAAAACATATCTAGTTAATTCTTTTTAATTTTTTTACATCCTAGCCCACTACTGAAAGGGCTGACTTGTGCTGGGATACAATTTTGTGGGCAATCATATCTCATTCAAGTGCCCATTCTCCATGTGTGAACTCAAATGGTGCATGTCTACTCAACCGCAGAGACTTCTTCACAGGCCAAACCAACCCTGTTCTCACTTGATATCCACATATGTGCACTTTGAATCAAGGCTCACTCGACAGGAAACAAGAACAGCAACTGTGGCTGATCTTTCCCCTTCCCAGCCCAAGTCTTTGAGGCCAGTTGTGGCACCCAACTCCTGGCCTGGCAGTGATCAGCTACCTCAGCCACGCCAAATATCAAACCTGGCACCTTCTGATGTGTAGGGCTCCGTGCCTTTACCTACTAGACCCGTGCCAGAGCTTATCTTATTACAATCTAATACGTTAATTATTTATTGCATTTGCCACATAGTTTCTACACTATAAAATGCTACACTAGGTAAAAAGAAAAAAGAACGGCTTGCATTTATATAGCGCCTTTCATGCCCTCAGGATGTCCCAAAGTGCTTCACAGCCAATGAAGTACCTTTTTGGAGTGCAGTCCCTGTTGTAATGTGGGAAACGCGGCAGCCAATTTGCGCACAGCAAACTTCCAAAAACAGTAATGTGATCATGACCAGATAATCTGTTTCAGTGACGTTGATTGCGGGATAAATATTGGCCAGGACACTGGGGATAACTCCCCTGCTCTTCTTCGAAATAGTGCCATGGGATCTTTTACATCCACCTGAGAAAGCAGACGGGGCCTCGGTTTAACGTCTCATCTGAAAGACGGCACCTCTGACAGTGCAGCACTCCCTCAAAGTCTCTGGAGTGGGACTTGAAGCACAACCTTCTGACACAGAGGCATCTAGATTGTAAATTTATAATAATTCTGTGTGCTTCACCCGTTAATGAATTCAACAAAATTTTGCTGATTGACTTTCATTAGGCCATAGATAAAGAATTATACAGCTTTCCTTTCCCCCTTCACTATCCCCTCTCCCCAGCCCCACAAAAACACAGCTGGTTTCATAACTTCCTCCCAGATCTCCTATTCGTGGGAGTTGCAAGTCCTTTGTTGAACCAACCAACCAATCATGGATCATAGAACGGTTACAGCACGGAAGGAGGCCATTCGGCCTGTTGAGCCCGTGCCGGCTCTCTGCAAGAGCACCTCAGATAGTCCCACTCCCCCACCCTTTCCCCGTAGCCCTGCAAATTGTATTTCCTTCAGGTGCTTATCCAATTCCCTTTTGAAAGCCACAATTGAATCTGCCTCCACCACCCTTTCAGGCAGTGCATTCCAGATCGTATCCACTCGCTGAGTAAAAATGTTTTTCCTCATGTCGCCTTTGGTTCCTCTGCCAATCATCTTAAATCTGTGTCCTCTGGTTCTTGACCCTTCTACCAATGGGAACAGTTTCTCTCTATCTACTCTGTCCAGACCCCTCATGATTTTGAACACCTCTATCAAATCTCCTCTCAATCTTCTCTGCCCTAAGGAGAACAACCCCAGCTTCTCCAGTCTATCCATGTAACTGAAGTCCCTCATCCCTGGAATGATTCTCATAAATCTTTCCTGCACCCTCTCTAAGGCCTTCACATCCTTCCTAAAGTGCGGTGCCCAGAATTGGACACAATACTCCAGTTGAGACCAAACCAGTGTTTTATACAAGTACATCATAATTTCCACGCTTTTGTACTCTATACTTCTATTCATGGAGCCCAGGATCCGGTAAGCATTTTTAATTGCTTTCTCAACCTGCCCTGCAACCTTCAATGATTTGTGTACACATACAACTAGGTCTCTCTGTTCATGCACCCTCTTTAGGATTGTACCCTTTAGTTTATATTTCCTCTCCATTTTTTTACCAAAATGTATCACTTCGCACTTTTCTGCATTAAATTTCATCTGCCACGTGTCCGCCCATTCCACCAGCCTGTCTATGTCTTCTTGAAGTCTATCACTATCCTCCAGTCTGAATATCAACCACTCACCACAACTCTCTGTTTCCTGTCACTTAGCCAATTTCGTATCCATGCTGTCCCTTTTATTCCATGGGCTTCAACTTTGCTGGCAAGCCTATTATGTGGCACATTGTCGAAAGCCTTTTGGAAATCCATGTATATGTCAACCGCATTGCCCTCATCAACCCTCTCTGTTACCTCATCAAAAAACTCGACCAAGTCTGTTAAACACAATTTGGCCTAGAAATTCAGTTGGGCGCGCCAGCCGTTCGCGCCTTAGGAGGAGTAGATCTCGAGCGCTAGGCGCTTAGCGCCCGGGCGCAGCGCGATCTGCGCCTCGCCCCAACTTCAGCACACATTTAGCGCCGGCGCAAAGTCTTAGCACGCGCCCTGCTGCGCACGCAGATCATGACGTCATTTCGTCGTGCAACGCCCTTTGTGCGCCCCGAACCGGAACTTCACTCGCGCCGGGCCATTGTGCGCCGGGCGGCCCTAACGACTGTGAAGTGGAACGGTACACAGCCGAGGCGGGCCGCGGGGAGCGCTAATTAAAGGGCACTTACCCTGCACTATAAAGGCCAGCCATTTTGCAGCATTCACTCTTGTGCAACGGTTTTTGGGAGAGAGACCAGGAGAGCTTACTGGTTTGGACCAACACTAGGACAGGTATTTTTGGCTCAGGCCAGAGCTTAGCAATTATCTTTGCCTTCATTGAGAGCTCAGTGTTTGCCAGCATATAATGGGGGCTGCATTGGGTGCCAACGCTGACTTTCAGCCTTATGCCAGAAGGGCTTACAGATGCCGTGAGAGAGTGGCAGCCCTGGCTAGACGCAGAGGGGGCAACAGGCATCGCCAACTGAGGCCTTACCCACCCAGGGTATACCGCCAGCCGTCCTCCTATCTGACCATGTCTGCCGCGATGTGTGTTAGGAGGCTGCGATTCAGAAGGGAGGTGGTTGCAGACATCTGCCAGCTGCTTCACAGAGATCTGCAGCCACAGCTGATGCACAGGACATCTCTGTCGGTGGCAGTGAAGGTGACGGTGGCTCTCAACTTCTATGCCACCGGCTCCTTCCAATCCGCTGCTGGGGACATCGCTAACATCTCCCAGTTCGCCGTGCATTGCTGCATCCGCCAGGTGACCGAAACCCTTTTCAGAAGGAGACATCAATTCATCTCCTTCCCCATGACCCTGGACAAGCAGCAGCAGCGTGCAGTGGGATTTGCAAGAATAGCGGGCTTCCCCATGGTGCAGGGCGCCATTGATTGCAGGCATGTGGCTTTGCGGGCACCTCTGGAGCATGCCGAGGATTACCGCAACCGGAAGGGCTACCATTCCCTCAACGTACAGCTGGTGTGTGACCACAGGCAGCGCATCCTAGCTGTCAATGCCCACTTTCCAGGCAGCAGCCACGATGCCTTTATCCTGCGACAGACAACTGTGGCTGATATGTTCCAGGCACAGCCTCCCCCAAGAGGATGGCTTATCGGGGACAAAGGCTATCCTTTGTGTACCTGGCTCATGACCCCGCTCCGCGCGCCCACGACCCCTGCTGAAGAGGCATACAATGAGAGCCATCAAGCGACTAGGAACATCATAGAACAGACAATCGGCGTCCTCAAGCAACAGTTCCGCTGTCTCGATCGCTCCGGGGGAGCCCTCCAGTATTCGCAGGAGCGAGTCTCCCAATTCGTCGTCGTTTGCTGCATGCTGCACAACCTGGCTATCCGCAGGACTCAGGCACTGCCACCTCACGTTGGACCACCACCTCAGGAGGAGGAGCAGGAGGAGCATGAGGAGGAGGAGGACGAGGAGTACCAGCCCAGGAGGGAGGCACAAGGTCCAAGGGCCGCCCGTCGGCGGCTTATTGAACGTCACTTCTAGGCCTCCTGTCAGGGAATGGCTTGTGCCAATGAAAGAACATGATTGCAGCCGCTCCGCAAGCCCTCAGCCGGTTAAGGCAACAAACACTTCAAAGATCAAACATGGACAATGTTAATAAATAAAATGCTTTATTGTACAAACTCAGGGCCCTTCCCACATGAAAACCAAAAACAGACGAAACCCCCAAAAAACACTCAAACACATTACTCGCTCCCACAACCTGGAGAGGATTAACAAAACTGTGCAACTAAAATGGCCACATCCTCGGCCTTCAAAAAACAAACATCCAATTCTCGGCCTTCAAAAAACAAACATCCAATTCTAGGCCTCAAAAAACAAACATCCAATTCTCGGCCTCAAAAAACAAACACAACTGGCCACACATTCGACTTTTTGGCCCGCTAGGGCGATGCCTTGGCCATCTTTGTGTGGCCCCTGCCCACCCTGCTGCTCCTCCTCAAAGTAAGGCCATTGGCTGCTGCAAGGCTGGGGGCAGGCTCCAGAGGGGCACATGTCGTGATGGCAGATGCCTTTGGGGGTCGGCCTAGTCGAGGTCTGGCCATCGAGCGGGCGGCTGTTGAATGCTGCAGCTGTGGCTGGCCAGCATCAGTCGCTGCAGCAGCTCCTGGCAGCTCCACTGGGGGAGTGGCAGTGGCAGCTGGAGGAATGGGGGCAAGCTGGCGGATGGCAGGCGCTCGCTGGTCGCCTGAGACACTGGCACTCGCCCGGGCCAGCACTGCAGCATGCGCACCAATCTGCCGAGGGACAGACCGCTGTGCTGCTGCAGCGCGCCGGGTGCCCTGGCGATGCCTGGCTGACACAGCGAGTGTGGCAGCAGTGAGTGCCCGTGTTGACCTGTTCAGTGACCTCATCAGAGCACCCAGTGACTGCACGGCACCACTGATCAGCTGCCCACTCGCTGCCTGAGCTGCCCCGAATGCCGCCCGACTCGCTGCCTGCTCTGCCCCGAATTCCGCCAAACTGATGGCCTGTGAGGCCCCGACGTCGGTCACACTCCGAGAGAGGGACTCGATGGCCTCAGGCAACCGTGCCACTACCCCCATGAGCTCCGTGTGCCAGCGCTCCAAGTCCGCGGACAAGTCCTCGAGGCGTTCCACCTCCTCGGCGAAGGCCATCTCCGGACTGGAGGCCGGACTCTCCCTCTGGGGAGAAGGCCGCCGAGCTGGCCGACCCTTCCTGCGTTGCTGGGCGCCGCTGGGCCCAGCAATTGGACTCCCCTCCGACCTTTCCCCCCTCTGAGGAGAAGGCCGCCGAGCTTCCGACCCCCTCCCGCGTTTCTGCAGGCCGCAGGTCCCATGAGCTCCCCTCCCCTCCGACACTTCCGCCACGCTCCCCTCCAGGGAAGACGTGTCCCCTACATTCGCATGGGTTGCCGCGGCTGAGGGTTCCCCTGATGGGCCGCCTTCCTCTTGCTCCTCCTCCTCCTCCTCTTCTGAGGGGCTGTCACTGGCAAGTTCAGGGACCTCCTCCTCACCATCTGAAAGCAGGAAGGCACAAGAGTAGCTTTAGAGTGAGGAGAGGGCGTCAGCGAGGGATGCATAAGTGGTGGCATTCAGCGCATTGGTCAGACAGTGGCAAAGGATGTAGATCTGATGCGCAAGTGGGACGAGAGAGGTCCAAAAGGTGATGTCCTTACCATTGGTGCCCAGAACAGGGTCGGCATCTCCACATGCAACGGGGCCAATCACCCGGCCACCCATGATGCGCTCCACGCGATGTTGCAGCTCGGTGAGCAGCTGGATCTGGGGTCAGCCTCCCCCGGTCGCAGTCCGGCTCTTCTTGTTATTGGCCAGCTTGGCCTGCAAGAGAAAGGACGGCCTCTAAGTACAGTGTGTAGCCCTGATCTTGTGTGCACTGCCTCCCATGGTGGAATAGCCTGGCCAGTGTGTAGCCCTGATCTTGTGTGCACTGCCTCCCATGGTGGAATAGCTTGGCCAGTGTGTTAAGTGCAGAATGTGCAATTGATGTTCATGCCTGTCCCATAGCTGCTGGATGAGGGCTGGCCATTAAGGCTTTCAGGTCCCTTTGCCCATAATGTGAGGTGCACATGCAAGGATGAGGAGGACACTGGAAAGGGTACTCACCCTGACAATCCGAGTGAGGTCATTAAACTTTTTGCGGCATTGGACACCGGTCCTGGGGACCTCGCTGTTGGCTGACACCTTGCTGGCGACATGCCTCCAGGCTCTCCGGTAGACGCGGACCGGCGCCTTCCTGCCATTGTCCGGGTACAAAATATGGCGCCCCTTCTCCACACCACCAACCAGCACACTCAGATCACGCTCTGAGAAGCGCTGCGCTCGTTCACGGGCCTTCTGCATGGCTTCAGGCGCTATTTGGGTCCAGCAGCAGTGTTCAGGCCTAGCTGGAGGGCTCCACTATCCAGGGCGTGGCAGCAGACCAAGTCGACCCTTCCCCCTTAAGAGCTGGCCGGCGCCAGGGTGTCTGCTGTCAATCACGAGATGGCCGCACCTGCGCTGCGCCCGGCCTCGGCGCTCTCGCTCAGCACCTCCGGCTTAGCACCTAAAGAGAGGCGTGCAGTGCCAGTTTTAGCACTCGAGCAAACTCTTAGGGCGAAGCTAATGAATATCGGAGAAGTGGCCTCGATTTTGCGCCGGGCGCAAACTTTAGCGGCCGCCCGACTTTACCGCCCCAAAAGTGGCTACAATGAATTTCTAGGCCTTTGTCTTCAACAAATCCTTGCTGGCATTCCTTAATTAATCCACATTTGTCTAAGTGACTGTTAATTTTGTCCCTGATTATTGTTTCTAAAAGCTTCCCCAATACCAAGGTTAAACTGACTGGCCTGTAGTTGCTTGGTTTATCTTTACACCCTTTTTTTGAACCAGTGTGTAACATTTGCAGTTCTCCAGTCCTCTGGCACAACTCTTGTATCTAAGGAGGATTGGAAGATTATGGCCAATACCTCCGCGATTTCTTCCTTCACATCCCTCAGTGTCCTCGGATGCATCCCATCTGGTCCTGGTGACTTACCTACTTTAAGTACAGCCAGCCTTTCTAGTACCTCCTCTTTATCAATTTTTATCCCATCCAGTATTAGATGAATTAACCTGGATTGGAAACAAAATTGCACAACCATCCTGACTCACAAAGTTTTTACTCCAGTACAAATTGGAGGTGTGGGCGTTAGGAGCAATGCTCCCCATTAGGTGCATCGACGGGTGCATCAATCGGGAGGTCCCGTGCAGGCCGCTCACAAGCGTTTGCCACTGGAAGAGATACTGCGCATGCACGGCCACACAGCAAATTTAAAGGGAGCGCACCCACAAAAAAATTAGAATGAACATTGGTTAGGAGCGGGGTGGAGTAGGTGGCTGGGATCAGATGCTGCAATTCATGAAAGATAATTTATCTGAAACAAGTACAGTTAATGGCCAAATATTACAAGAACAAAATATGTTTAATTAATCAGAATTTTTTTCCCTTTTATTCGTTCATGGGATGTGGGCGTCGCTGGCAAGGCCAGCATTTATTGCCCATCCCTAGTTGCCCTAGAGACGGTGGTGGTGAGCCGCCTTCTTCAACCGCTGCAGTCCGTGTGGTGAAGGTACTCCGACAGTGCTGTTAGGTAGGGATTTCCAAGATTTTGACCCAGCGACGATGAAGGAACGGCGATATACTTCTAAGTCAGGATGGTGTGCGACTTGGAGGGGAACTTGGAGGTGGTGATGTTCCCATGCACCTGCTGCCATTGTCCTTCTAGGTGGTAGAGGTCGCGGGTTTGGGAGGTGCTGCCGAAGAAGCCTTGGCGAGCTGCTGCAGTGCATCTTGTAGATGGTACACACTGCAGCCATGGTACGCCGGTGGTGGAGGGAGTGAATGTGTAAGGTGGTGGATGGGGTGCCAATCAAGTGGGCTGCTTTGTCTTGGATGGTGTCGAGCTTCTTGAGTGCTGTTGGAGCTGCACTCATCCAGGCAAGTGGAGAGTATTCCATCACACTTCTGACTTGTGTCTTGTAGATGGTGGAAAGGATTTGGGGAGTCAGGAGGTGAGACACACGCCACAGAATACCCAGCCTCTGACCTGCTCTTGTTGCCACAGTATTTACGTGGCTGGTCCAGTTAAGTTTCTGGTCAATGGTGACCCCCAGGATGTTGATGGTGGAGGATTTGGTGATGGTAATGCCGTTGAATGTCATGGGACGGTGGTTAGACTATCGCTTGTTGGAGATAGTCATTGCCTGGCACTTCTGTGGCGCGACTGTTACCTGCCACTTATCAGCCCAAGCCTGAATGTTGTCCAGGTCTTGCTGCATGCGGGCATGGACTGCTTCATTATTTGAGGAGTTGCGAATAACACTAAACACAGTGCAGTCATCAGCGAATATCCCCACTTCTGACCTTATAATGGAGGGAAGGTCATTGATGAAGCAGCTGAAGATGGTTGGGCCTAGGACACTGCCCTGAGGAACTCCTGCAGCGATGTCCTGGGGCTGTGATGATTGACCTCCAACCACCATAACCATCTTCCTTTATGCTCGGTATGACTCCAGCCATTGGAGAGTTTTCTCCCCGATTCCCATTGACTTCAGTTTTACTAGGGCTCCTTGATGCCACAATCGGTCAAATGCTGCCTTGATGTCAAGGGCAGTCACTCTCACCTCACCTCTGGAATTCAACTTTTTTGTCCATGTTTGGACCAAGGCTGTAATGAGGTCTGGAGCCAAGTGATCCTGGTGGAACCCAAACTGAGCATCAGTGAGCAGGTTAATGGTAAGTGGTGCTTGATAGCACTGTTGACGACATCTTCCATCACTTTGCTGATGATTGAGAGTAGACTGATGGGGCGGTAATTGGCTGGATTGGATTTGTCCTGCTTTTTGTGGACAGAACATACCTGGACAGTTTTCCACACTGTTGGATAGATGCCAGTGTTGTAACTGTACTGGAACAGCTTGGCTAGAGGCGCGGCTAGTTCTGGAGCACGTCATAACATTCGCATTCTTTATATTAAGTTGTGGCTTTTAAAAGTTTTATTTGGATGAATCGAGGGACTGTTTATTTTATTAGATTATTACCCTCTATTATAAATATTCTATAATGTTGTCTTTGAAAGCAATACTAAATGTGTGTTGTAATGACAAGTCTACTGTGGATAGGTTGCATTGTAAAGTCTCTCTATTAGTGACAAGGGGAGAAAAATATGTTTGAAGGGACGTTAGAGTGAGAATTTCCGACGTATACAAACTTAAAGAGTGCAGTGGGTAAATGATTGTTTTTTGTAAGCTTGTTTCTCTCTCTTTTGGATTCTATGGGCAGCTCTTCAACCTAATTGTTAAGTAAAATGAATAACTTTTTTGAATTCTATCACCTCCAGCACTTCCACTGTATCAACGACCAGAGCCGAATTAGAAAAGCAGAGCTCAGTTTGGGCACAGTCCAAATTTCCTCACTTTGTGTGTTTTTCTCGTGTGAGAAAGACCAGAGGTGGTTTGAATGCACACTGGTCCCCGAGGCCAACTTACTACAGCTCCTCAGAGAGTGGAAACCCCAATTCAGCAGCGTCATGCTCAACGCAAATTTAACAGACATCGGGTTTCTATAAAAATTTTTGCTGTGCAAATCCAACAACGGTAAATCTGAATCTGAATAGAATGAAAAAATAATCCTCACCAAGAACACTGAGCAAGAAGCATGAAGATAGAATCCGGATCATTGCCTATCTGAATGCAACATTGTATGCAGGGGAGAATGGGATAGAACAACTGAAAAAGGTCAAAAGAAAGGCTTGCAGTTATATATCGCCTTATCATATCTCCCGCAAACATCCCAAAGCACTTCGGAGGAAATGAATTATTTTGAAATGCCAGTGACTGTTCTATAGGAAATGTCATTTTATACATGACAACGAGATGAATGACCAGTTAATCTATTTTTGGTGGTACCAAGTAAGAGTGTTGAGCAGGACAGCAAGAAAACTCCCTGCTCGTCTTTAAACAACAGCATGGGATCTTTAACGTCCACTTGAATGGAAGTATCACATCCAAACGATGGTATCTCCAACCATGTAGCACTCCCTCATTAGTGCACCGAACTGGTAACCTGGGTTACGTGCTTATAAAAAGAATGAAGTACAGCCTACTCTTAATGAAAAGCTGCTTATTCAAATTATCTGCTAATTTAAATATTTTAGTTCTCAATTCCACCTTTCCTGTGTTATTTGCGTTGCTTAATTCAAGTTATTGAATAATTCTATTTTTCAGTGCAGAACATTACTTTGATTTTTTAGGAGTATTTTAACCTTGGATGATTTGTTTCTGTGGGAATTAATAACAAACTCCAACTATATAAACATTAGACAATCAGCATTTGATGTGTATTTGGGTCTGATCTGCCTTCCTTCACTCATTGAAAGGTCACCAGAGTAATTGTCTGTGAATGAGCTGAAATGATTTACTTAAAAAATAATATTGTTCCTAAATGTTATAAATTGTTTATGAAAAGCTCAGTCACGATAACCATATCAACATTGTAATTCTGTGCCAAGGATATGAAGGAATGTTACTTAGCCAGGTGGGTGGATATATGTAAATACTGTGCCGACTTCCATTGTGTAAAACTCCCAATATCCAATGTTATAGATGAGTATAACATTCTCAACTGGACTTATTCAAATTGTGCACATCGTGATATAATGGGCTTGTTGGCTTAGCACATTGTGTTTTTACCTGTAGAACCAGGGCTTGAATTCAGCTCAGACTGATAAAATGAAAGTCTCCACTCTCTGTTGGCTGCAGGGATGAGGTTAATCTGGGTGTCTCAACCTAGTCCTTAGAAGTCCCAGGGCTCGTGCACAAAACTGATCCCAATGCAGCACTATTAACTTGACAGCTTCACTCAGAGAGGCAATAAAGATAGGTGAGACAGCGAAAGGGAGTGTACGGGTCTGTCTTCTGAGGTTGGAGCTAAGTTGCAATGTTTAGGTAAAGTAGAGAGAGCTTTAGTCTGCATTTGATCATATGCATATATATTACATGCACTTTATAAATTCAAATACATCTCTTTAGGTCCAGGAATTAGGTCAAGGCCTCCTATACCTTAATCTTACATTGAATTACATAGAGTTTACAGCACGTAAACAGGCCATTCGGCCCAACTGGTCTATGCTGGTGTTTATACTCCACAAGAGCCTCCTCCCACCCTACTACATCTAACCTTGATAGTGTCCAGTTACAGATGGGAGGCTCAGAATCAAGGATAAAAGATCGTGGAAAAAAGATAATTGGAGTCACTGAACACACAGACACAACAGCTGTGCGGTTTGTATGATAATATTTTGCTTTAGTCATTGTAATGTATATATAGAATGTATATACCTTTAAGGGGGGAACTACTTTTTACAGCTCATGTATACTGCAGTACCAACAGTGACCACACCTGTATATAGCACTGAGTAGTAATCTGTACAGTTCAGTTCCAGAGTGAGCCACGTTGAGTAAACACCTGTTGTACCGTTCTCCTGCAGTCTTGTGTCTTATTACTGACGGACACAACATTAGCGACGAGAAAAATTCGATCCTACCTGCAACTCTGCATCACCTCCCAGGGATTCATTCCTGGAGACCAGAAGATTGGAGGTCAAGGCCAGAGACACGGGCGTCGACCACGGGCAACCGCCCAGTCATCCATCAGAGCAGCAGAGACTCCAGAATTGCGGGGGAGGCTGTTGAGAGCCAGGCTTGGCTTTCCAGTCGTGGTGGTCCAGCGAAACGGGCTGGCAACAGGTAGTGCGCAGACCTGTCCCGGACAGCGGCGGGCTAGAGCCCGACCGAGCGGCACAGCAAAGGGCCGAGCAGCATCGACGGGGGAGAGAGAGAGAGGGCAGAGTGCACAGGGCGCAGCCGGTGTTCAGGGGCCGAGCAGCGTCGAGGAGAGAGAGAGAGACGCGCAGAAACCCGCGAGGCGCCGCCATTGCCACGAGGACCGCCGAGAGCAGTGTTGGCAGCAGTGTAGGAAGGCCCGCGGAAAACTCATTGGCAGCAGCGGGGGAGGAAGGAAAGCGCTGGAGACGCCATCTTAAGCCATTTTAAACCACACCCAAAATGCCGAAGAGTGGCAGTATCACCGCATTTGACAATGAAGTCGAAGATTGGACTACATATGTCGAACGAATAGAGGTATACTGCAAGGCAAATGAGGTGCCAGATGACAAGAAAGCGCTGGTATTGTTAAACTTAATGGGTGCAAAGACGTATGGTTTATTACGAAATCTAGTAACCCCAGCGAAGCCAGTGGAAAAGAGTTTTGGAGACATAGTGACGATAATGCAGGAACATTTAAACCCCACACCGCTGCTGATAGCAGAAAGATTCAAGTTTCACAAACGGAACCAGCATAAGGATGAAAGCAATGCTGAATATTTAACAGAACTGCGCAAACTATCGAAACACTGCCAGTTTGGAACGGGACTGGCAGATACCTTAAGGGACAAGTTTGTGTGTGGGCTTCAAAGTGAAGGAACCCAGAAACGGCTTTTATCTGAAAAGGACCTTACGCTGGACAAGGCTTTCAGCATTGCAGTATAATATGAAGCAGCAGCACGGGGCGCTGCAGAGATACAACAGAGACTGCAAGAATATGGCACAAATGAAATGTCATACAGAACAGAGAAGTGCTATCGCAGCAGCAGAACAACACACGACCACAATGATTGCTGGTTCAAAGACAAAGTGTGCAGACAGTGTGGAAAAGTAGAACACATAGCACGAGTCTGCAGGTCGGGAAAGAAAACCAGCAATAAGAAATCTCCAAAAGAAAAGTACAAGAAGGTACATAAGGTGATGGAGAATAGTTCAGACAAACAAAAGAGTGATACCGACTCCAAAAGCAGGGAGCTGAGTTGTCTGAAACTACATTTTGTGATCAAAACGGAGGATCACCGAACCATTTGGGTCACTCTCAAGATAGCAGGAGTCCAGGTAAAAATGGAATTGGACACAGGATCAGCCCTAACAGTTATAAGCCGACGGGACTACGAGCGGCTATTCTCACACATACCCTTGAGAGACACAAAAATTATTTTGAAGACGTACACGGGGCAAAAAGTCTACCCCAAAGGAAAAATAAGGGTGACCGTTATATATAACGGTAAGGAAACACCAAAACTAGACCTGTATGTATTGCAAGATGGAGGACCACCATTACTGGGACGTGAATGGATCCAGAAAATACAGCTAGATTGGCATTCCATACAAGCACTGACTGTGGCTGCCAAAAAGGATGACGACGTCACACCTGGGCGACTGTCAAAGATCCTAACCGACGCACAAGAAGTGTTCCAGCAAGGACTCGGAACACTAAAAAGCATGACAGCAACAATTAAAATCGAAGAAAACGCAAGCCCAAAATTTTTTATGGCCAGACCGGTACCTTATGCGATCCGCCCAGCCGTTGAAGCAGAGCTGGAGAGTTTGGAATGTTCAGGAGTACTGTCCAAGGTAGACTGGAGCAAGTGGGCTACGCCCATCGTCCCTGTGATGAAAAAGTCGTTGAGCAGCACGCCTGGGGAACCAAGGAAGGTTCACATCTGTGGGGACTTTAAGGTAACAGTGAACCCAATCCTTCACACCGTACAATATCCATTTCCGCGGATTGAAGATATTTTCGCCTCGCTATCTGGAGGGAAACGCTTCACTAAGATTGATCTGGCCCAGGCGTATCTGCAAATGGAGGTAGAAGAAGCATCAAAAAAATACCTCACAATCAACACCCATAAAGGTCTCTACCAATACAACCGGCTGGTATTCGGGGTAGCATCAGCTCCGGCTATTTGGCAGAGGGCAATGGAACAAGTCCTGCAAGGGATCCCAGGGACCCAGTGTTATTTGGACAACATCCTGGTCACGGGCGAAAATGACAGTGATCACCTCGCCAACCTGGAGCAGGTGCTCACTAGATTGAAGGAATATGGGCTCCGAGCTAACCGCCACAAATGTGAGTTTTTTAAAAAACAGATCTCGTATTGTGGCCACGTTATCGATAAAGAGGGGTTATATAAGTCCCCAGAAAAGATTGAGGCAGTAGTCAAGGCTCCAGCCAATAGCCTTTGCGTCACGATCACTAACCTCAGCCGAGCGTAACTACGCCCAGATTGACAGGGAGGCCCTCAGCCTAGTGTGGGGAGTGAAAAAGTTCAATCACTATCTGCACGGGCAGAAGTTCACCTTGCTGACTGACCACCAACCCCTTGTCTCCATTTTTAATCCGAAGAAGGGCGGCTCCGGTGATGGCTGCGCAACGACTACAAAGATGGTCACTCTTTGTAGGGGCGCACCACTATGAGATTGAATATAAGGGCACGAAACAGCATGGAAATGCTGATGGGCTATCACGCCTGCCACTGCCTACTGCGGAGGAAGCACCAGCAGTGGATGCTGTCGAAATATTTCATTCGGCTATAGTTGAATACCTACCGGTAACTAACGCTCGTATAGAAAAGGAGACCCGAAATGACCCGACACTGTCTCGGGTATATGATTTGATGGTGAAGGGATGGCCCGCACATGGCGACTCACTGTTGCCAGCATTCTCGTCAAGAAGAGAACAGCTGTCAGTGTGCCGGGGGACCTTGATGTGTGGATCCCGAGTGGTAATTCCACCCAAGTTAAGGGATAGAGTGCTCAATGAGCTCCATGAGGGTCATCTGGGAGGGGTAAAAATGAAAAGCCTTGCCAGGGCTTATGTGTGGTGGCCGGGAATCGATAAACAAATCGAGGACCTGACCAAGAGCTGCTCAGGATGCCAGAAAGTCCAAAATGCACCACCACATGCCCCTCTACACCCATGGGAGTGGCCCTCATCTCCATGGCAACGGGTGCATATTGATTTTGCTGGTCCATTCATGGGCTCAATGTTTTTAATAGCCGTGGATGCGCACTCGAAATGGCTTGAGGTCATCAAAATGTCCTCCACCACCACGGAGAAAACTATTGCAGTCCTACGGACCATTTTTGCCAGGAACGGCTTGCCAGAACAGATTTGCTCCAATAACGGACCACAGTTTGTGTCCGAAGAGTTCCAGAGGTTTATGAAGAAGAATGGGGTAAGGCATTACACATCCGCCCCGTATCATCCAGCCACAAATGGATTGGCTGAGAGGTTCGTACAAACCTTTAAGAAGGCAATAAAGGCTATGTACAATGACAACATTCCGCTGCAGCATAAGGTGGACAATTTCCTGTTCACCTACCGGAATGCGACACATGCAGTCACCAACCAGGCCCCGGCCATGATGTTCTTTAACCGAAGGTTAAGATCTCGCCTGGATTTGCTTAGACCAAACGTACGAAGAGATGTTGAGAGTAAGCAATTCCAGCACATCCATGAGAAGCCAACAAGGAGCTTCAATGTAGAGCAACCAGTCTTGGCCCGCGACTACCGAACAGAGAAATGGTAGCCAGGAATGATATGCACATGGCAGGGCCCACTAATGTACACAGTGGACGTTGGGGAGAACATCGTGAGACGCCATGCTGACCAGATCCTAGAGTCACAGGAACAAGTCAACCCCATGTCTCGCCCATACGTACCTGGTGAGGAACCCGACGTACAGGTCGCATCTACCTCAGAAACAGTAGCATCGGAAGCTGATGACCCAACCGACGACAGGGTGCCAGAATCGCCTCCGCACCAAGAGCGAGACACTCGGGAAAGGCGTTATCCAGAAAGGATCAGGAAGCCTCCCCAAAGACTGAATATATAAATGGACTATTTTCAGATAACGTTGTATGTTAAAAGTGTTAATTGTAATTAGTTTGATATTTAATTGTTAAATGAGTGTTATGGTACTGTTAATCTAAAAGGGGGGGAATTGTAATGTATATATAGAATGTATATACCTTTAAGGGGGGAACTACTTTTTACAGCTCATATATACTGCAGTACCGGCAGTGACCACACCTGTATATAGCACTGAGTAGTAATCTGTACAGTTCAGTTCCAGAGTGAGCCACGTTGAGTAAACACCTGTTGTACCGTTTTCCTGCAGTCTTGTGTCTTATTACTGACGGACACAACAGTCATAACTGTAGTCTTCCAGGAATTCTGCCATAATCCATATGGGGGTGCCAGGGATGACTTGGCTGAAGGAAGATGCTTCACCATTCAACTCATGGATGACTTTCTCACATGGTCTCAACACCTTCACTGCATCTCCGTTAAAGACCAATACATTAGTATTAAATTACATGCTAAGTCAGAATATTGTATAGATGTTTTGGTTCAGGTGGAGTTTAGCCTAGTTACCACTTCCTGAAATGCGATGATAGTTTGCCAAGCATTATTTCCCTTGGAACTCTTAACAATCTCATTAGGAAGACAGCAGTGCAGCACTTTCTTAGTAATGAAGTGCCAGCCTAGACTATGTACTCAGGTCTCTGGAGTGAGGCTTGAATCTTCTAACTCAGAGATGAGAGTGTCACCACTGAGCCAAGACCGACATTGAAATGCTTGGAGTCTGACAGCATCTGAAAATGAGAAAATAACATGCTCATGTTTCATGTGGAGAACCTTCAGCAGAACTGAAACTGGAGGAAGAGGAAGCCCTAGAGTTGAAGAGTTGGATGCAGTTTTCTCCAACCTGTCCTTTATGGTTGCTTATATATAGTACAATAAAATATTGAAACCTCATGTTCAAAGTGATTTTGTGTGTGCACTTGTTTATTGGAGTATCTTCATATTTTGGCATGTTATATGCCTGTTTTAGCAGGAAGACATGTTTTCAGAGCATGAACAGATCTGTCAAATACAGATTGAAAGATTGTTATGTTTTACTGTTGATTATTGTGAGATTATTGTTGGGAACAGATATCATTTTGAAATACAAAACATTTCCCTCAGTTAACAAAGTGGTCTTTTAGTGCCAGCTGGTGGAGATAGTAGGCATTGCTTGTTTTGCCATATTCCCTGATCCCAGCCCAGATGAAGGACACTTATATATTTTGGGCAGGTTCCCATGATATTTTAGTTCTACTCGGAAGCCTGTCTCCTCCGGGTGATGGGCGGGGGCGTAAGTTGCTGGAGCACTTTGGCATGGTATAAGGGAACTAGATGACCAAGCTCAAGGTTAGTAGAAATATTTCAAAAGGTCTCAATTTCAAATTTGCTGCTTTCCCAATGGCACGTGATCACTCTGCAATTGGTCGCTAATGGAAACCAACCTTTGAAATAATAGCAGGCCCCACTTCCGCCAGGATCAGGTCCTAGCACAATCCTATGCTTGTTTTGTGCAGGTAGTGCAGTAGGTGGAACTGTCAGGAGTTCTAGAAGATTACATCATTCCACCAACCCTGCCTCTTCCTCTGATGTCCATACAAGTTGGGGCAGATGCAAGAAGGACCAGTCCCAGTTTTGGTGGAATTTTGCAACATAAAAGAATGGGTCAGAGACCCAATATAACTGGGTCTTGCCCCAAATTCCTCCTCCGCTCACACAGATTGCAGCAGTGTTATGCCCAGAAGGGAGGAATTTCAGGGCTCATATCTTTAATGCAATAAAACATCACATGGAGCTTCACACAGGAGAGTGGAAACCAGGCAGAAGTAGTAGAGTTAGGGGAGATGACGAATTGTAAGGTTGAAAAGATAAGGTTTGAGGAAGCTTTTTAGGTTGGGGAGGGAAGAGGCAAAATGAAGAGCAGGAGCGAGATGGCTGAAGCGTCTTACACTGAAAGAAAAGTGGTGGTAGGAGGAGATACATAGGAGGCCAGAGTCCGATGACTATTGGTTTGGAGGAGGTTGCGGAAGTAGGTGGTCATGGAGGGATTTGTAAACAATGGTTTTGAATTCAGTGCATTGGGAAACAGGCATCCAGTGGAAGGCAGCGAGGACTGGGTGACACGGTAATGGAAATTTGCCCAACACAATGTGGGTGGAGGAGTTTTGGGTGAGTTAGAGTTTGTTAGGGTCGAGCTGGGAAGGCTGGAAGGAGGGCTTTGGATGAGCTAATGAAAGTATGGATATTATGGATAGGAGAAGTAAGGCCTGAGATAGGTAGAAGTGTGTGGCCTTAATGGAGTGAATAGGGGAATTGCAGCTCAACTCAGGATTGAAGAGGACATAGAAGGTACATGCATGCATTGGTGAGTGTGCAGAGAATAGCAACAATAATTATCTCAAGTTTAAAGAGGATCAGATATTAGGAAAGGTTGAAGAAGCGTAAACTTTATAGTCTCGAAAAAAGTCAAGGGAATTCAATCATTATGGATACATTATTGCCTGATGCAAAATGTATTTCATGTCAAACTGAACAGTCAACATGGTCTTCAGACTGACAGATGTATAAGCAGTGCCTGTGGCAACATCAACCCTTACAGTTGGCGATCAAAGCCCTTTAATTAGGTTAATAGAGAGAAATCTAAAAGCTACTGAGTGAGTTTGGTTATCCTGATAAGATCATTAACATAAAGACTGGTCCTGGCTCACATCAAAGCCACTGTTCCCGCCTCTCTTGACCAACACCAGTTTGCCTATCGTGCAAACAGATCAACGGAGGATGCAATCACAACTGCTCTACACTCGGCACTGAATCACTTAGATGGTAAGGAGACATACATCAGAATGCTGTTCATAGACTACAGCTCAGCATTCAACACTATCGTTCCCAACAAGCTGGCCGCCAAACTCCAAACTCTTGGCCTGAACACTTCCCTCTGCAACTGGACCCTGAACTTCCTAACAAACAGACCCCAGTCTGTCAAATTAGGTAACCACACCTCCCCCCCCCGACCCTGAACACGGGGGCCCCACAAGGATGTGTGCTGAGCCCCCTCCTCTACTCCCTCTTCACCCACGACTGTGTGGCTGTTCATGGTTCCAACACCATCATCAAGTTTGCGGATGATGCCATGGTAGTAGGCCAGATCACCAACAACGATGAGTCAGCCTACAGGGAGGAGGTCCAGCATCTCGTGAAGTGGTGCGCCGATAACAACCTGGCCCTTAACATCAAGAAAACCAAAGAAATCATTGTGGACTTCAGGAAGTCTAAAGGCGGAAGTCACACCCCCATCCACATCAATGGGGCTGTGGTGGAAAGGGTGGACAGCTTTAAGTTCCTCAGAGTCCACATCACGGAAGACCTCTCCTGGTCCCTCAATACCTCCTCTCTGGTGAAGAAGGCCCAGCAGCGCCTATATTTCCTAAGGAGGCTGAAGGGATGTAACCTGTCACCCCTGATCCTCTCTAACTTTTACCGCTGCACAATAGAGAGCATCCTGACAAACTGTATCACAGTATGGTATGGAAGCTGTAGCTACTATGACCGGAAAGCCCTGCAGCGGGTAGTCAAAACTGCCCAACGCATTACCAGCACCCGGCTACCGACCATAGAGCACATATACCAGAAACGCTGTTTACGGAGGTCACGGTCCATCATCAAAGACCCTACCCACCCCAGCCACAGTCTGTTCGCCCTCCTGCCATCTGGGAGACGCTACAGATGCATTCGCACCCGTACGACCAGATTTAGGAACAGCTTCTTTCCCAGGGCTGTCATCCTACTGAACTCCACAAATAAACTCTAAAGCCTGCACATCTGCCAATGCACTTTATTATGGTTATGTTTATGTTAATGTATTACAAGCCAAATGTATGTTGAATGTTTAAATGTCTTAATCTAAATGTACACTCTCGGGAGCCGCAAGCCTACATTTCGTTGTACTGCACTTGTGCACTAACAATGACAATAAAAGTTGATTTGATTTGATTTGAAGTCAATTCTACTTGTTTATGGTAATGCAACCGCCATGTTCCACATTAACAAATGGTGTGAAGCAAGGCTGGGTACAAGCCGAGAGTTTTTTAAATATAAACTAACAGAAAATGCTGGAAACACTCAGCAGGCCAGGCAGCATCCGTGGAGAGAGAAACAAGAGTTAAAGTTTCAGGCCTGTGAATAGCAAGAATGTCCTCTGTGGCAGAGAATTCCACAGGTTCACCACTCTCTGGGTGAAGAAATTCCTCCTCATTTCAGTCCTAAATGTCCTACCCCTTATCCTTAGAATATGACCCCTGGTTCTGGACTCCCCAGCCATCGGTAACATCCTTCCAACATCTACTGTCCAGGCCTGACAGAATTTTATAGGTTTCGATGAGATCCCCTCTCAATCTTCTAAACTCCAGTGAGTATAAGCCCAATCGACACAATCTCTCCTCATACGTCATTCCTGCCATCCCAGGTATCAGCCTGGTGAATCTTCGCTGCACTCCTTCCATGGCAAGAACATCCTTCCTCAGATAAGGCGACCAAAACTGCACACAATACTCAAGGTGCAGTCTCACCAAGGCCCTGTACAACTGCAGCAAGACATCTTTGTTCCTGTACTCGAACCCTCTTGCTACGAAGGCCAACATACCATTTGCCTTCTTAACCGCCTGCTGCACCTGCATGCTTACCTTCAGCGACTGGTGCACAAGAACACACAGGTCTCTTTGCACTTCTCCTTCTCCCAATCTATTGCCATTCAAATAATAATCTGCCTTCCTGTTTTTGCCACCAAAGTGGATAACCTCACATTTATCCACATTATAGTGCATTTGCCATGTTTCTGCCCAATCACGCAACCTGTCCAAATCGTACTGGAGTTTCACGACATCCTCCTCACAGCATACCCTCCTACCAGCTTTGTCTCGTCTGCAAATTTGGAGATATTACATCTAGTTCCCTCGTCCAGATCATTAATATATATTGTGAACAGCTGGGGTCCTAGGACCGATCCCTGTGGTACCCCACTAGTCACTGCCTGCCACTTGGAAAACGACCCGTTTATTCCAACTCTTTGCTTTCTGTCCGCCAACCAGTTCTCTATCCAAGTCAATGCCTTGCCCCCAATCCCATGTGCCTTAATTTTGCACGCTAATCTCTTATGCGGGACCTTATCGAAAGCCTTCTGAAAGTCCAAATACACCACATCCACTGGTTCTCCCTTATCTATTTTACCAGTTACATCCTCAAAAAATTCCAGTAGATTAGTCAAGCATGATTTACCTTTTGTAAATCCATGTTGACTTTGTCCGATCCTGTCACTGCTTTCCAAGTGCTCTGCTGTTACATCTTTTATAATGGACTCTAGCATTTTCCCCACTACCGATGTCAGGCTTACCGGTCTATAATTCCCCACCTTTTCTCTGCCACCTTTTTTGAATAGTGGGGTAACATTAGCTACCCTCCAATCCATGGGTACTGTTCCAGAGTCTATCGAGTTCTGGAAGATGACCAGCAATGCATCTACTATTTCTAGGGCCACTTCCTTAAGTACCCTGGGATGTAGATTATCAGGCCCTGGGGATTTATCGGCCTTCAATCCCATCAATTTTCCTAACACCATTTCCCTACAAATACTGATTTCTTTCAGTTCCTCCCTCTCATTAGTCCCTATGTTCCCCGACATCTCTGGGAGGTTATTAGTGTCCTCCTTTGTGAAGACAGAACCAAAATATGTATTTAATTGGTCTGCCATTTCTTTGTTTCCCATTATAAATTCCCCTGATTCTGACTGTAAGGGACCTACGCTTGACTTCACCAATCTTTTTCTCTTCACATATCTATAAAAGCTTTTACAGTCAGTTTTTATGTTCCCTGCAAGTTTACTTTCATAATCTATTTTCCCCCTCTTAATTAATCCCTTTGTCCTCCTTTGCTGAATCCTAAACTTCTCCCAATCCTCAGGTTTGCTGCTTTTTTGGGCCAATTTATATGTCCTCTCTTTGGATCTTGTTATCCCTAATTTCCCTTGTTAGCCACGGTTGAGTCACCTTTTTTGATTTATTTTTATGCCAAACTGGGATAAACAAATTCTGTAGTTCATCCATGCGCTTTGAATGTTTGCCATTAGCCTATCCACCGTCAACCCTTTGAGTGACATTACCCAATCAATCCTATACAACGCGTGTCTCATACCATCATAGTTCCCTTTATTTAAATTCAGGACCTTAGTCTCCGAGTCAACTACTTCTCTCTCCATCTTAATGAAGAATTCTATCATATTATGATCGCTCCGACCCAAGGGGCCTCGCACAAGATTGCTAATTAATCCTTTCTCATTGTATAATACCCAGTCTAAGACGGCCTGATCCCTAGTTGGTTCCTCGACATATTGGTCCAGGAAACCATCCCGTATACACTCCAGGAATTCCTCCTCCACAGTATTGTTACTAATTTGGTTAGCCCCATCTATATGTAGATTAAAGTCACCCATGATGACTGCTGTGCCCTTAACGCACGCTTCTCTAATTTCCCTTTTAATGCCATTCCCAACCTCTGCATTACTGTTTGGGGGTCTATACACCACTCCCACTAACGTTTTCTGCCCTTTGGTATTTCTCAGTTCTACCCATAGATTCCACATCATCAGAGCTAATGGCCCCGATTTTCTCCCAGCCGTTGGGTGGGGTTCCAGGCGGGCGGGGACTGAATATCCCGAATTTGGGGGTCCCGACACCATCCCGCCCAAAACCCCACCCCACGTAAGTTTCAGGGGCGGCGGGTACCCGCCCCGCACCGGGACCTGCTGAAACCAGGCGGGAAGGGATTAGTGCCAGTTTTTAGCCTAATCCCTATTTTGAGGGGTTTCCCAACGGCTCCAAACCACGCCAGGTTAGAGCAGGCGGGCCGTCGGGTTGAAGGAGTTGGAGGGGTCGCGATGTCGGTGTTCAGGTGAGTGATGGGTGCATGAGTGTAAAGGTAAGTGTGTTTGGTGTGTCTAAAGAACTTTTACTTACCTTCACAGCCTTTCTTCCTGTAGCCGTCGGGAGTCCATCACTCAGCCGGAACTGAAAGCTGAACGGCTGCGATGTCAAAAGTGACAGCCTTCAGCTTTGAGTGCCGGTAAGAGTTCTAACTGAGTCTGTGCAGAATGACTCATGTCAGAACTCAGACTATCAGTGTTTGACAGCTTCAAACAGCTGTGAGACACTGATATTTCATCCCAGATGAAATTTCAGTCTGTGACATCACCTGTTGCCGGGTGGCCCTTAATTGGCCTGCTGAGCCCGCTGGGCGGGCTCAACGTCAATCAAGGGAAAATTGCGCGGATTGGCCGGACGTTGAAGTAGGCGGGTCAAAAACCCGAAAGGGGAAGTCCCGCCTCGGGAAAATCTACCCCAATATCTTTCCTTACAATTGTGTTAGTCCCCTCTTTAACCAGCAATGCTACCTCACCTCCTTTTTGCCTATCTTTCCTGAATATTGAATACCCCTGGATGTTGAGTTCCCAGCCTTGGTCCCCCTGAAGCCATGTTTCCGTAATCCCAATCATATCATATTCATTTACCTCTATTTGCGCTGCTAATTCATCCACCTTATTACGAATGCTCCTTGCATTATGACACAAAGCCTTCAGGCTTGTTTTTTTAACGCTCAGACCTTTTAGAATTATTTACTGTGGCTATGTTTGTTTTAAACCCTTGATTTCTCTGATTGCCACCTTTCTTTTTCTCCTTCCTGTGTTGTGCTTCTATCCTTGTTTCCCTTTCCTTTGTCTCCCTGCTCAGGTTGCCAACCCCCTGTCATTTTAGTTGTTAATGTGTTACTCATGAATTTTATTTGATCTCTGCACAGGGTCGATTTTAACTCACTCTGTCCGGCAGGAACAGGGCAATTGCAGCCCAAAAATAGCTTTGGGCAACTTACCGCTTTGTTTAGACTGGTGGTCTGACTGCCGCCATCTTGTGTAGGGTCCTGATATGGGTGGCCAGAGCACCTGCCTGTTTCAGGCAGGCAGCCACTTGTAATGAGCAAATCAAGCTCCTATCACATACATAGAACCCAGATTGTAATTTTGAGGTACAAATGGGCGGCGCGTGTAATGCACACTTGGCCCATTTAACTAGGTATTGAGTGGTCCACCAGCAATCCTTAAATGGATAACTGGAAGCCGCTCAGTAAACGGCCGAGGAAATGTTTAATTATTTTTGGATGGGCCCAGGAGGAGCAACTCTCTCCCTCAAAAAGTTGTTACAGCTGGGGGTTAATTGAAAATTTCAGAACGGAGATAGATAGGTTTTTGTTAGGCAAGGGTAAAGAACCAAGGCAGGTAGATGGAGTTAAGATGCAGACCAGCCATGATCTAACTGAATGGTGGAACAGGCTCGAGGAGCTGAATGTCCTACTCCTGTTCCTATGTTTCTTAATTTTCTACAAATGGTAAGGGACATTTCAGGAATTGGACCAAAACACAAGAGAATACATTTGCAGCAGTACATATTTCTAACCACGTAGGTCTCAAATTGACTGATAATTTGATTTTTTTCAGAAAAATAAAATGACCTACTAAGGATAAACGGTGTTGAAACATGTAGCATTACAGCGCGCAATTTTTGAAAATGTATAACTCTTTGGCAAGAATATTCTGTCTGCAATCTTGTATAAACAACTGTGTAAGGAAAGTGACAACCTGTCAGTCAGTTCCTACTGTCACTATGCTGATTAGCAAATTGGAAGTAACATGTACATATTTTAATTTAGATACCCAACATGTTACATTTATCATTGACCTGCACGAGTTCCACAATTAAAGGGGTGCCATCTTCATGAAGTGTTTGACAAGTTTGTTTATTTGGAAAGAGAAGATTTTATCATCATCACAGGCAAGTGATCTGAAGATGTGGTTTGTAACAACTTAAATTGTCTGCCTGCAAAAGCCAAAAATATTTTCCTTAAAACTTTTTAAATGAAAATAATGCCTCCTTAACATTATACAGCAAATAAGTGTTTTTCAAATTTATATAAAGTGCTTCATAGCCAATGAATTACTTCTGAAATGTAGTTACTGTTCTTATGTAGGCAAATATGGCAGTCCATTTGTACATAGCAAAGGTCCCACAAACAAGAGATAAATGAGTTAATCTGTTTTGGTGATGTTCATTGATCGATAAATGTTGGCCAAGGTACTGGGAGAATGCGCCAGCCCTTCGAATAATTCTGCAGGATTTTTTACATACACTTGAACAGCCAGATAGGGCCCCAGTTTAGTGTCTCATCCAAAAGACATTACCGCCTACATTGTAGCACTCCCCCGAGTACTGCAGTGAAATGTCAGTCCAGCTTTAAAGTCTCTGGAGCAGGACTTAAACCCATGTGCTGACTCATAGGCTAGAATGCCATCACTGAGCCAAGTTGACTGTAATGGACTCTATAGCATGATTTTATTTTAGTTTCTAATGAAGTTTGGCTTCAATGTCTTTGTATTTTGTAATATTAAATATGTGGTGCATGTGTAGCCCTACCCACAGTCCCAGGAAACATTCTGTGGCATGATAATTCATGGCCTTGGTGTGTAGCTTTTTAAACTGGAGCTTCTGAGTGCACAGCACTATCCCCTGGCCTCATATCTCTATACTAGCCTCCAGTATGGTGTACTGAAGTTGTGTGCCAAAGGTCTATTAAGGCAGTGTTGCAGAGACCAGAAAAGTGGTACCACTTGTCTTAACAGAACTAAGAGTATTAATTACTGCAAATATGGGTTTGACTTGGATTGAGTTCAGATTCCAAGACACCATTTACTGATTCCAATGACTTTATGGAGAAATGGATTATTCACTAATACAGCCAAGAACCATCTAAAACACCAAAGAGGATAAACACTTACAATGTAAATTTTAATAATTCAAGCATTTATTTTGTATATGCAAAATCAAGCAAGATAATGTTTCCCATTGCTAACATAGCCCTTTTCATCAGACGGTTTTCAGTAACATGCAGAATTACATGATTGTTTTCCTTTTACTTAGTAATTTTCTTGATCCAGGCGATATAACTGGAAATCCTTTTGTAAACATTTGGCTCAATCAGACCGTTGTAATCGTTGCCAAAGGAAAGTAATCCTTCAACCTCATTCTTTTTGCAAATCAGTGGCCCAGCAGAATCCCCCTGGAAAACACACCAGTATTCAACATTTAAAAAAAATGAAATGCAACTACAATAAACAAAGTACTTCACTGACAAACTATGTAGCCATCAAAAATAAAATGCTGCTTCAGGACTGCATTAATTTATGTTTAAATTCACATTAAATGTTCATATTCCATACAATTTATGAACACGACAGAAAGCAAAAATTGCAGATGCTAGAAATCAGAAACACCTGGAGAAAACATACAAGTTAATGTTTCAGTTGTAGTCCCTTTGTCAAAACTTGAAAATATTAGATGAACCACATTTAAAAAGGAACAAAGTGAAAGGGGAGGGAAAAACACACGAGGAAGTAGGATGTCCTGGCTTAAAAGTCAGGCATGATATTAAGAGACAACAGGAGACATGGAGAGAGAAATTAAAAGACATTTACAAGACATAGAACATGTAAATAGCCAAGACGGAGGGGGCAAGGCAGACAGAAAGAGAAACAGAGAAAACTGGCTTGGAGTGGGAGGATCCCTTTTTGGAACACTGTGTTGGCAAGGTGATCTGCATCCTTGGTGTCAACCTGGTTTTTTTCTCTTCTCAAAGGCTCCTGGGCAACTGGCGCCTGCTCTGCTCGTCAACGTTCACTTTCCATAACAAAATTTAAGTATAAAAAATTATAAGAGGGTGGCAATAACACCGTGAGTTGTTCCAGGGAGCATCGTCAGTGGTAATCAGAACAAAATTCAATGAATTGATTTTAAGTATTACAAGCCAGCAAAATGGTAGAACTGGATGTGTCTGGCTCATACAGCGCTAAACTTATAAACACGTAATACTCGTGTTTGTCAAGATGAAAATTTAGCAAGGAGGCAGGCCCACCCCTTTACATTTTTTATGTAATTTACTAATCGACAATGTGTACAGAAAAACTACTGGTTTGAAAAATGAGCACGAACCATAGCTGTACATAGGTGAAAATGAAGAATAAATTTCAACTGAAAATTAAAGTGTGTGAAATACTTACCAGAGGCATCTTTTCTCCCCATTCAAGTCACCAGCACATATCCTTGTATCCTTCACCAGATGATCAAACAAATGCAGTCTATTGCACTTTGCATTGCTTATGACCATTATATTCGCTTCTTATTTCTCAGGATATTTTCCTTTATCATTTGCTCCTCATCCATCAGAAAGATTTCTCTTTTTTTTTTAAGGAAGGTTGATGGTTTTCAAAGTGTCAAAGAGTCCCTTTCTTATCAAGCTGCAATTGGGCACAATGCAAAAGAAATATTAGAAGAGCATGCTTACATTTATATAGCACCTTTCATATCTCAGGAAATCACAAAGTGCTTCACAGTTAATTAAATACTTGGTGTGGTCACTGTGGTAATGTAGTTCAATATGGCAGCCAAAATACACATAACAAGGTCCCCTAACAGCAATGAGATAAATGATCTGTTTTAGTGATGTTGGTTGAGGGACAAATAGTGGCCAGGACACCAGAATTCCCCAGCTCTTCAAATAGTGCCATGCGATCTTTTCCTTTTGGTACATTAAAATGGAGAATTTAACTAAGCAGCAGCTAGCTAAAACTGTTTATTTTAAAATATATTCAAACTACTCCTGATAATGCCAAGCTATCCAATAACTCAAAATAAGCAATGTAAATAACACAGCAGTGGTAATTTAGTGCTAAAAATGAAAATGATCCAATAATTTGTATTAATCTACAGTAAATTAAGAGAAGCAGACTGTATATTGGAAACTTAGAGATACTCTTTTTTCTAATTCTTACACTACCTTGGGAAGCATGATGTTGTTTACTTTTGTGATACTGTTATATTCCAGCTGATGAAAGTAACCCTGAATTCGTCTGTGCTTCATTGTTTCGTAGCGAATGAGCACCCAACACAACCTCAAATGGTAATTCTGATCTGCAATAGGAAACCAAAGGAGGAACATTAATCATACCGAACTGCAATAGTATCTTCAGTAAAATTCATAATTTAGGATCTTAACCTTTGTGAACAGAATGCATGTTTTTCATCCTTTAATTATGCAGTTAAAAGTCTTTTTATTTGACCCAGCCCGTGACCTAGGAACATTAACCATACTGAACTGCAAGTGGATCTTCAAAAGTACAAGTGTACAGGTGGAATGGAGAGGATTAATTATAAACTAAAATAAATAATAACACTGAAGAGAAAGGGACAGAGAATATTCTCAAAGGTTTGGAAGCAGAGGGAGTAAATTGAGAGTGAGAGAGAACTCTACTTCAGACCAACAGCAACAAGACGTTGAGTGTCCAGTATCAATGCACAAGCAACACTTGGAACAGATCAACCTAAATAATCAAGTGTTTAAACACTAACATTTTTATGCTCACCCGCTTGACCAGCACTTAGCAAGAACTGACAAGTGATGAAATAAATTCATCTCAATATGCAAAGATGCTTTGATGCAACCAAACCAGTGATGCATGGAAGTGGCTTTGACTTCTTGTGATCCAATTCTGAAGTGGTTAGCTACGTAGATTTCGTGACTATTCAAGTGTTAAATTCTCACAAGAAGGTAAACGAACAGTTTAGCAAGAAATCCTAGCTAAAACAAGTAGAATGGGAAGTTAAAAGATGCAGGCCTAGAAATTGAGTTTTGGCTTAGCCAGGGCTTTAGCGCCGGAAGTTAGTGCCGGCGCTAAGTCCCCCTGCGCGCGCCAAAAATTCAGCAGGGCCGCGCCCAAACGGCTGCCGGCGCTACTGAAGGGTCTTTGCGGCGGTAAATCGGCGCTAACTGCCGTTTCGCGCCGCAATTCCAGCGCTGCGGCACCCGATGCGGTGCGGCAGGCTCGGGAAGTGCAGGCCTCCTCCTTCCCTTGAGGAGCTGCCTGCACCCGATCGCGGCCCGCGAAAATCTTTTAAAAAATGAGCCCGGCACCTCGGACAAGTGCCGGGCTTGCTTCTGTTCCGGGGGGGGGGGGGGGGGGGGGGAAGTCCGGGGAGGGAGCTGCGGCCAGGCGGCCGGCGGGAAAGCGGCCGGCCGCCGCGGGGCCTTTAATGCGCCGGCGCAAAGACTCGTAAGACTCTGTTGCCAGAGTCTTAGTTGCGGCTGTCACGGGCGAGGCGGCCGCAACTGAATTTCGGCGCTGGGGCCCGTCGGCATGGCAACCGGGACGCTGCGCACACCGATGACGTCATCGGTGCCGGCGCAGCGCTACCGGTCTACCGCGGTGTAAGGGCCCCAGGCAATTTCGGCGCCGGCGCCAAATGCAGCGCTAGGCCCTCTAGCGCCGCCAAATCGGCGCTAAGGGCACTCAATTTCTAGGCCGCAGTGTTTTAGGCAAGATATTATTTCAAAAACTGAAAAATAGAATGAAACATCAAAAGATTCCTTGCGTGGCTCAGCTTTGCTTGTTAAGAGCTTAGCCATAAAAACCAGGAAGGTCCAGGTGCAATTCCTGGTACATACAAGGTTAGCTGCTCTTCGCTTTATCTGCCTAAAAAGCGCATCGAGTCCCAAGAGAAAGTGCATGAGTGGACAGTGGGTGAAGACAGGATTGGACAATTTTAATGCTCCCATAATTGAATAGCCTGCTGACTAATTAGGGCTGGTGGCAGAAGGTGGCCAGCATCTGCAGGACCGTACCTCAGATGAGGGGCAAAAATTGAAGATAAGCAATTAATCCTCTGGCAGCAGTTTAAATCTCAATTCATGTTTTAATAACAGATAAAAGTTTATTTTCTTTTTAATTCCACCCCCTCAAAAAAAAAAAAGTTTTTTTTTAATATGCAAGAGGTTTTGAGAGGATAAATGGGGAGAAACTGTTTCCACTGGCAGGAGGATCGGTAACCATAGGAGACAGATTCAAGATACAGGAAACTTTGGTTTATCTGGAGGTTTTATGTCCAGAATACCCGATCTAACGGCAAAAATCAGGAGCCGTTTTCCATAAGTTTTTTTTTAGATCTCGTTCTTTTTTTCCCCCCAGTCAGGCACTGCAAGGTCTGTAGCTATAGCAACAGCTTCAGCTAGAGACGCTTGCAGCTGCAGCCGACTCTTTAGCTGTTGCTAAGCAACAGTGTTTGTTGTCAGATACGGAGATGAAAACCTCCGTATGCTTCAACATTAACTTTGTATGTCCGGCAGTTTTGATAGATCGGCAGTTTTGATAGATCGGCAACACGCCGGTCCCGTCGGTGCCGGATATCACAAAGTTTCCTGTAATTGGCAAAAAAATCCAGGGGGAAAATTAGAATTTTTTTTTAAACACGAGTTATGATGATCTGGAATGCACTGCCTGAAAAGGTGGTGGAAGCAGATTCAATAGTAACTTTCAAAAGGAAATTAGATATATAAATTGAAAAGGAAAATTTTCAGGGCTGTGGGCAAAAAGCAGGAATAATTGGATAGCTCTCTCAATGCGCCGTCAGGCACGATGGGCCAAATGGCCTCCTTCTGTGCTGTATGATTAGATTCTATAGCCCAGGACTACAGAATGTAAATGGAGAACACCCTCAAATTCACACTGTCTGCTGCAATTAAAAGTGAGGTTCAGATGAATTAGCCCATTTCATCTCATCCTCCCAGAATATCAACTTTCACCTCCCCCAATCATAGCATGAGTCCAGAGTACTGGCCAACTGTGAAGCACTTTGGGATGTTTTGCTATGTTTAGGTCACGATTTAAATGCAAGTCGTTTTTTGGGCTTTGGCCACGCTTTCTAGCAATACATTCCAACTGATCATCATCCTCGGTGTAAAGAAATACTTTCTAGAGTCTAGACTGCCCCACGGTCTTTGTATTTCAACTGGAAGTGAAGTAGTTTTATGCTTTACCTTGATTAGAGCACATTGGCTACATCTTATACTGAATGCTTGTACATAGTGTTAAAAAAGAACTAAAATGCTGGGAATAAAATTTAACACTTGTGGTGCTTCATCAATGTTCCCAAGAAAGTGAAGAGGAAGAAAAGGCTATTTCTCCCATCAAATTTACCTCCACGATTTCAACTCACCCAGCTTAGCATCCAACTGATGTATCTGATTCCATTATCTTATCGGGTAGATCATTACAAACGTTTATCACTCAAGTAAAGATGTTATTTCTAAGATTGGTTTTAAATTGACATGGTACTAACTTCAGAAAGAAGTTGGATTTATATAGCATTTTACCTTGGGTACTTTACAGCTTTACTTTTTTTTGAAATGTAGTCACTATTATATAGGCAATCAGTGCATAGCAAGGTCACATAGATTAAAATGAATGATCATGATTTAAGGGGGGAATGATGGCCAGGAGACAAGAACTCCTTGCTCTTCAAATAGTGGTACCTTTTACATCACCTGAACAGGGCCTCGGTTTAACATTGTATTTGAAAGAGGGCACCTGACACAACAGCACTCCCTCGACTATCTTGGGTATCTGGCTAGTAAGTGCTCAAGTTCACAGCGGGACGTGAACAGACAACATTCTGACTCAGAGACGAGTGTGCTACTAAATGAGCCAAACTGATAATAGTTCATCTGGGATTATTCTTGTTGCTCTTCTCTGCACCCTTTCCAATACATGTATATCGCTTTCAAAGCATGGCAACCAGAAGCACAAAAAGTATTCCAACCTGAAGCATTAAATCGTTTTCAGTTTTAGATGCTGATATATCCGTTATATATTTCCATAGTTTTCTGCTTGAACTCATTTCTTTAAATTAGTTTTTCCTTTCAGGTTTTGCCTATGGACATGCACATTTTATAACTGGCCACCAAGAGGTGCAGTTTACCCAGAGATGGTGGCGCCAACCATCTAAAAGGTGCACTATTGTAAATCTATGTATCTATATTTTGTTTTAAGTCTTTTTATGGGTTCTCAAGACAATCTGGAAAGTTTCTTTCTAAAATCAACAGTATTAACTCATGTGGGAAATGCAGCAAGGCTGGAGTTATACTGCACTGAGTGCAAATTCAATCCAGTGTGACACAGAAATGACTCCAAAGCAGCAAGATGTGATCCTAATAGTCGGTCACCAAGAGATAGCAAATTTAATATCTTATAAGTGAAATAATCAATATTGCATGTAGGTTGATCTCCCATTGTGTTTCTCAGTGAGTATAATACATTGTACAATGGGGAAAGCATGGCAATAGGACTGGGTGGTTCCACTCACACCTGTCCAAGCACATCCAATGCATCACTATCTTCTCTTACCACCCTCACACAGGTACCGTCAGTTCCACAAGGATGTATCCCCTTAGGCTTCTCCTCTTCATCTGCATGCTGCCCCTTGATGACATCATGCACTGGTACAGGGTCAGCTTCCATGTGTTTGGTGAGCACACCCAGTTCTCCCTCCCCAATACTTCCCTTGACCACCCAAGTGCTCAGACTGCCCATCCAACATTGAGTCATGGATCAGTCAAGATTTCCAACAACTGAACAATCGGGAAGATTAAAGCCATGGCTTTAGCCTCTGGATTAAGCTCAACTCCCTTGCCACTGACTCCAATCTCCCTCCTTGGCCACTCACTCAGGTCGAACCAGACTGTGCAAAACTTTGATTTTGTTCCAACTCACAGCTGAACATCAAATCCCACATCTTAGAAACCTCACTGCCACTTCTGCAACACTGCTCAGCTCAGCTCTCGTCACTACCTCATCCTCACTGAAACCCTTACTTGTGCTTTTGTCCCCTCTCGGCTCAATTTCGCCAATGTCCTCTTTGCTGGCACCCCACACTCCAGCCTCCATAAATTCCAACTCAGCTGTCCGTATCCTATGCTGCACTAAGACTCATTCACCGATCATCCCTTATCCTCACTGACCCGACATTGCCTTCATGTCCTCCAATGCATAAAAATCAAATTTGTTCATGGCTTTACCCCATCTCTACAACCTTCCACCCCGCACACCCTTCAGTATGCCAAACTACTGTACACCGTCCCCTCCCTTATGTCTGCTTCTCCACCTTTATAAGCCTTATCAAAACCCATCTTTTTCATCAATTTTTCAGCCAACTCTCCCATCATGGCTCATAATTTGTTCCTTTAAACTTTTTATTTTTTATTTTCTGCTTGCAATCTGATGTGATAACAATGCCACGTAAAAATATTTTCAGAAAAATAAGGACTCTTACAAAAGAGACAGACTTCACAAACTAAGTAGGGACAATGAGAATTGCGGGGGAATATCGAAGCAGTTACAGTCATAAAGGTCGTGGGTGGGTGGAGGCGGAGAAAGAGAACTTGATCTAAAACTAGATTGATCAAAGAGTAGAAAGTAGCCATCAGGTGCCAAAAGAGGATACACATCTACAACAAGATGAATGAATATATGAATATGAAAAGTGTTGGGAGTGAATTACCTGAACTGGAGGCCATTATAGCAGATGGGAAGATGTAATAGGAATCTCTGAAACCTCCAGTGCCCAATGTAATGATAATAGAAAAAGCAGAGTCCAGCATCCAAGAAAGAAGGCAATGTAGTCCTTTATATCAGGGGCACCTAGGGAATTAAATGAGTTGTTCTCTTGGGAGATGGATAGTTACATTATTGAGCTATTCTGGTTGGATATCTGTAAAGCTAACACAAGGTTATGAGTATGTAGCTGTGCCTAAAAACCTTGCACACATCCGAAAACACAACCATGATTTTCCGTCCACTGATTTCAATAGACAACACACCCACAATTTTCCAATAGATGCTGGCAGTTGGCTTGTAGCTAGAAATTTGGTATAGGAGCCTGCTACAGAGTGCCAGGTCAGAATGAGAAGAGAGTTTACTCAATGAAGATTAAGAAGGGTATGTGAAAACAGGAAACTTATTTTAATGGGGACTTTAATTAATCAAATAAAAAATTGGGGCTACACAAGTAGCTCGGAATCAGGAGTTGATATGGCTTGGACTCATAAGAACATAAGAAATAGGAGCAGGAGTAGGCCAATCGGCCCCTCGAGCCTGCTCCGCCATTCAATAAGATCATGGCTGATCTGATCCTAACCGCCAATCCACTATCACAGAACCATCTCCTGAATCTAACAGAATTAGACACACGAAATAGGAGCAGGATCAGGCTACACGGCCCCTGGGCCCGCTCCGCTACCCACAGGGCCATGACCGATCCGAACCTAGACTCATGTCCAAATTCCTGCCCGCTCCCCGTAACCCTTAATTCCCTTTACTTCTAGGAAACTGTCTATTTCTGTTTTAAATTTATGTAATGATGTAGCTTCTACAGCCTTTTGGGGCAGCATATTCCATGGACCTACCACCCTCTGAGTGAAGTAGTTCCTCCTCATCTCAGTTTTGAAAGAGCAGCCATTTATTCTAAGACTATGCCCCCTAGTTCTAGTTTCACCCATCATCGGGAACATCTTCCCCGCATCCACCCGATCCAACCCCTTCACAATCTTATATGTTTCAATAAGATCGCCTCTCATTCTCCTGAACTCCAATGAGTCCCAATCTACTCAACCTCTCCTCATATGTCCATCCCCTCATCCCCGGGATTAACCGAGTGAACCTTCTTTGTACTGCCTCGAGAGCAAGTATGTCCTTTCTTAAGTATGGACACCAAAACTGTACGCAGTATTCCAGGTGCGGTCTCACCAATACCTTGTACAACTGAAGCAATACCTCCCTATTTTTATATTCTATCCCCCTAGCAATGAAAGCCAACATTCCATTGGCCTTCTTAATCACTTGCTGCACCTGCATACTAACCTTTTGAGTTT
Source organism: Somniosus microcephalus (assembly GCF_052327205.1). Taxonomy (NCBI): domain Eukaryota; kingdom Metazoa; phylum Chordata; class Chondrichthyes; order Squaliformes; family Somniosidae; genus Somniosus; species Somniosus microcephalus. The sequence goes on from NC_140999.1 coordinate 20,057,360, forward strand.
CGTGCACCAGGACCCCCAGATCCTTTTGTACTTCAGTACTTTCCAGTTTCTTGCCATTAAGATAATAACTTGTTCTACGATTTTTCCTGCCAAAGTGCATAACCTCACACTTTCCAGTATTGTATTCCATTTGCCAAATCTCTGCCCACTTACTTAGCCTGTCAATGTCCCCTTGCAGGTTTTTTATGTCCTCCTCACTCACTACTTTCCCTCCCATCTTAGTATCATCTGCAAACTTTGATATGTTACACTCGGTCCCCTCCCCCCTCCTCCAAATCGTTAATATAGATTGTAAAGAGTTGGGGACCCAGCACTGACCCCTGCGGAACACCACTAGTTACTGATTGCCAGTCTGAGAATGAACCATTTATCCCAACTCTCTGCCTTCTGTTAGATAGCCAATCCTCTATCCATGCCAGAATATTACCCCCAATCCCGTGATTTTTTATCTTAAGCAATAATCTTTTGTGTGGCACCTTGTCAAATGCCTTTTGGAAGTCTAAATACACTACGTCCACTGGTTCCCCTTTATCCACCCTATATGTTACTTCCTCAAAGAACTCCAGCAAATTTGTCAAACATGACTTCCCCTTCATAAAACCATGCTGACTTTGTCCTATTAAATTATGATTATCCAAATGTCCTGTTACTGTCTCCTTAATAATGGACTCCAAAATTTTACCTACCACAGATGTTAGGCTAACCGGTCTATAGTTTCCAGCCTTCCGTCTACTGCCCTTTTTAAATAAGGGTGTTACATTAGCAGTTTTCCAGTCTGCCGGGACCTTTGCCGAGTCCAGGGAGTTTTGGAAAATTACCAATGCATCCACAATCCCTACCGCCACTTCCCTCAAGACCCTAGGATGTAAGCCATCAGGTCCAGGTGATTTATCCGCCTTGAGTCCCATTATTTTACCGAGTACCATTTCCTTAGTGATTTTGATCGTGTTTAGCTCCTCCCCCCCTTTAGCCCCCTGTTTGTCCAGTGTTGGGATATTCTTAGTGTCTTCTACCGTAAAGACTGATGTAAAATATTCATTCAGTGTTTTTGCCATCTCCATATTTCCCACCATTAATTTCCCGGTCTCATCCTCTAAGGGACCAACATTTACTTTAGCCACCCTTTTTCTTTTTATATAACTATAAAAACTCTTACTATCTGTTTTTATACAACTTACTAAACATTATGGCCTGTATTTTCCGATCCCCACAGGTGTGTACGAGCTGTGTACACACCCGTGGGGACCTCGCAAGTGCCGGTTTCAGGCATGCGAAGCGCATGCGCTGAAAACCGGCACTTCCGAATCCTCTTGACAGATCATCCTGCCTGCCCTGGAGAAGGGACTCTGCGGTGGAGAGTTCCGCTTTCTGCAGAACCTCCGCCCGCTGAAATCCCTTAAAAATCTTACGCCTGGTAAAAGCAGGCGTAAGGCCTGCTTTTACTAGCATAAGAGTTTTTTAAAGTTTTTTTTTTTTAAATTTCTCCATTTAAAAATACTTTAAAAAGTTTCTTTTTAGCCCCGTAAAAAACTTTCAAAATTAAATTTGTTTAAAATATAATTTTAACTAATTTTAAAAACGTGATTTAAAAAAAAATTATTTAATGTTTTGATGTGTTTTTGAGTGATCCCCATTCATACTTTTGACAGGTCTAAGCTGAGTGACCCATCAAAAGTATGAAGGGGGATTCCCTTCTTTCATTGGTTCCCCATGGCCGACATGGTCCCAGGGATGCTTGCGAACCGCATGCGCCCCGGGATACCTGGGCCCTGCACATTTCGTAGAGCAGTGGCCCAGGAGTGGAAATGTCCAGACCTCCAGAGCCCTCAGGTAAGGGTGCAAATTTTTTCCAGATCGGAGGCCTCCGCACGCAGGCAGCCTCTGATTGGAAAATACAGGCCAATGACTGCATCAGCAAAGCAACTAGAGGCAATGCATATCTTTGCTTGGTAATGGCAAGTGACTCAGAAAACATGCAGACAGGTGGTAACAACCACAAAAAGATCAAATTCAATATGATCTAAGATTCAGAAATTGAGAGGACTAGGGGGGCGGGAGTGGACACATACATTATGTATTTTTTTTTAAAAAGGATAAACATTGAGGAAATGGGGGGGAACAGCTTAAACAAATTGATGGGATGGGGGCATTGCACAACAATACATCAGTAGAGGCCAAGTGGTACACCTTTGAATGCATAATGCTAGTATGCAAGGTTAATTAATTCCAGCATTAGCAGGCATAGACTTGAATACATGCAAAAATATAATAGGGTGGGCAGAGGGGCAAACAAAGCCCTAGATAAAAGCATAGCTGCAGGTGGAAAGCATAAAAGTAAGAAATTTCTTCAATATCTTAACAGTAAGAAGAGTTAGAGAAGAGGCAAGAATCCTAAAAGATGCTAATGAGGCCAAAACTGCAGAGGCACATACTATAGTTAATACACTAAATGAATAGCAGAAAATGCTGGAAAAACTCAGCAGGCCAGGCAACATCCATGGAGAGAAAATAGAGTCAACGTTTCGGGACAAACCCTTTGTCAAGACTGGAAAAGCACAGGAAATGAAATAGATTAAAAGGCCAGGCTGGGAGAGCTATCCACTATCGTACTAAATGACTAGTTCCTCCAAGTATTCATCAGGGTTGACATAACATGTTGTGCTAAATAATATTAATCCAAGTAGAATAACTGACATAAATGAGATTGAAGTTCTAGATAGGATTTAAGGGCTCAAAATAAATCCCCTGGGATGGTTAGTATTTATGTAACAGTACAAAGAGAGACAAGGGATCCATCTGTTTTGTGATGCACTGACTGTTACTATGAGGGAATTGTTGCACACTGGTGAGGTCATGCTAGATTGGAAACTAGTGGTGTGGTACCCATAATCAAAAAAGGAGACAAAAGCAGACACAGGCAATTACAGGCTCATTCATTGCTATGCAAAATAATGGAATCAACTATGAATAAACTTGATCACCTGTATGCAGATAATCTAGTAAATAGCAACCAACTTGGGTTCAGAAGGGAAGATCCTGACCAACTGCTGTTGTGGAAGTAACATTCAAATAGACTATGGAAAGCCCCATGTGGTGTAGCTTGCTCTCCAAAAAGCATTTGACAAAAGTTCTGTATGAAAGACTAATATTTAAGCTTAAAGCTCAAAAACTGCTAATAAAGGACAGAAAGCAGCAAGTACTTGTTAGAGGAGTTATGTCATGTCTAGTCAGAGATAAAGAAGGCATTTAAGCCCTAGAGGCAGTTCAGAGAAGAGCCATAAGGGCTGAATTATGAGGAAAGATGGGGGGGAAATGTGTACTGCAACCTTGAAAGGAGGCAACTGGGAGGCTTATATAGGCATACAAAAAGGTAGGACATGACAGAATTGATCCCGAACACTACCTAAAAAATAAAACATGAACATAAGACAAGGGAACACAAGTTCAAACTAGTAAAAGACAAAATTAGGACTAATGTCAGTAAGTTCTTCCGCACACAGAATGATTCAGACTTCTAGATAGGGCAAGAGGCAAAAACCTCAATTATTTAAGGAACAGTCGGATGCCATGATGGGGGTGGGAGGGCTGTCGGGCTTTTCTGGAAAGATGAGCTAGTGTGGACTTTCCTCATTTGTATCTATCTTGTGCTCCCAAACATCTTCCATTATTACTCTCCAACTAGCCATTAGGCTATGTAAAACAAATTCTACAAGAGACTGAACAAATACTGTAATGTTGCAGTTACATAATGATTTTTTTTTTTTAAATGAACAAAATGCATATAAAATACAATTTAAATAAAATGAATGGATGCAACACAAAATATTATGATATAAAGTTAGCTCACCTTGGGAGTGAATTTCAGTTCCTTATATATAGTACATAGTATTTAGAATTAGTGACTTCATCTTTTTCCATGGTCTGTTTACTGTTTTCCATTTCTGTTCTTTTGCTGGTGTTGGGCATACAGCCCACTTGTGTGCCATGTGACTAGGCCAGAATGAATTGATTTTGCTGGCTGATATAGGGAATTATACTACATTCTTCTGCGATTTTCCTCTCCAACCTTGTGATCATCCAACAGCACTAACTCAGCAACACAACCTCCTTTTAGATTTGAAATCCAGACAATTGGATCTCTTAGATTTCCAATTTGCTTTCCAATCAGATGACCAGTTTTTGACAGATCTTCTGCCAGGTTGTTAAAGGCGTTAACCCAAGTTGTTTTGCAATATGTACAATATCTTGCTTGCTGCAGTCTCTTACTTTATTAACACAATAGTACATGCTGACACAATGCTAATAATGGTGGCACTAGGCATATAATTCATTCCTCAAGCAAGGTTTCTTGATTTCAAAGAAATGAATGACTAATCCAATGATCATATAGTGCCACATAGTACTATGCTTTGCAGCCATCAGAGTAGCTGAATCATAGACGGTTCAGTGCCCAGTTTGTGTAAAATTAGTAACTCTTACAAAGGGTATCAATGAAGGATATGCAATTTGCCTCAATGATCACAGGGTTGGGAAGGGAAAAACAAAATTGGATTCTTGTTCTTCTCCAGCCAAATATTAGAACAGTGACTCCATTTTTAAATCCCATGAGGCTTGCGGTTTGACCCAGACCATTCACATTTTCTTGCTGATTACTGGACCACAAGTGCAGCAGATGGGGAGGAAGGTGTTCTCATTAATGTTTGCACAGGTCATACTTTTAAAGCCTCCTAGAATGTAGAAAAAAATTGTTTGATGCCCCCTCTCCAACAGCTAGTCACTCAAACTGGCAAAATAAAGCAGCTCACCCATGTAACTCAACAATCAGATAACTGCTTAGCACAACCTATTATTATGCACACTCCAAGATGTCAAATTGGTTAAACTAAATTTAAAAATATCCTCATTATCAAATGAAACACATTGGCCTGGCTTTTCCGGCCTCGCAAGTTCCGGGTTTATGCATGCGCTGCGCCTGCGCGAAAACCCGGAACTTGAGATCTGTCAAGAATCTTCTTCCACTTCCCCAGGAAATGGACACTTGCTGGTGGAAAGTTGTGCCCCACAAATGCCCATGAAGCTCTTGCGCCTGGTAAAAGCAGGCGTAGGGCCTTCTTTCACCAGTGTATGGGTTAAAGTAAGTATTAAAATAACATTTTAAAAATCATTTAAACATTCAAAAAACCCTGTAAAATAAGTGTTATTTTTGGCCCCTTGAAAAATGTTTAAACTTTTTAATTAAATTTTTCTTTTAAATGTTTAATTAAATTGTATTAATTAATTTTAAACATGTAATTTTTTTTATTTCAGTGCTGTGTTTTTTGGGCGATTCCTATTAAGCTTAGGGGGATTCCGTACATAAATGGAATCGTCATAAGCATAATGGGAATCCCTTTTCTGATTGGTTGGGCTGGCCCACGTGATCCCAGGGACGCTTGCGAACCGCCTGTGCCCCGGGATACGTAGGCCTCCACCCAGGCGTACGTGTAGAGACCCAGGTGCGCGAGTCTCTGTGGATCCAGAACCATCAGGTAGGTGTGTAGTTTTATTGTGGCTCAGAGGCATCCGCCCGTGGGAAGCCTCTGACTGCAAATTCAGGCCCAATTATGTTCCATTGTTTTAATCATACCATTCACACTCCTGACTTGCAATTAGTTTTAAAAAAGGAACCCAAAAAAACCTAAATCATGGTGTACTTAACAAGGCAGCAATCTACTGGTCCTGTACACTGCAGCTATCCGTTTGACAAGATGCCTGCTTTAATGTGATAGGAACTGGCAGTAGTTATACTAACTGGCTCTACATAGTTCTCTAGATCAGGTAAAAGGGCGGACGGCCAGTTCTTTGCCAACTCTAAAATGCTTTAATGCGAAAGTTTTAAAAGTTTGCTCTGCCTTGGATATAGTTATATTGTAATTGTGCAAAGTGAAGCAATGCCGGACTACCTCGCACGATGGGCTTGTATTATTTCCCAGAATTTGGTGCGCTGTCAGATCACTTCGGAATTACACAAAATGCAAATTAGCTAAGCATTCTGGAAGTAAAAAAAAGTCTCGAGTGCCAAAGTAACATTTCACAGTCAGAAAATATTGTTTTTTGTACATCTCATTAAGGGACAATACAGTCACATGCACTGTACCAAAATTCAAAAAATTTCATATAGATTTGAAGAATAAAACCGCATCACCACAAATGGAATTACTATTTAAGCAGCTAATACTTCATCCACTATAGTGTTTTTCATAAATCACTGTCTTAACCCAAACAGCAGTTGATAACCCTCCAGTGCCACCAAACGTTCACACTCAAGACACTTAGTTGACACTATCGTGCGTTAGTTTTTTAAAAATTATCTGCATTCAGCCCGACTGTTCCTAATCAAGTTCATGTAATTCAGTAAACCATACTACCAGTTTTTCTAACACTACTTCACCCAGTACTATTTTTCATATGCATTAAATTTACAAAGGAAACTGACAAATAGCAAATAAAGTAAAATGATTAAACACCATAAAAACACATTTTTGAAGGTGATATTGGGCCAGAAATTCCAGAACGGGGCTTGCAGCGCGTGCAAGCCCCATATTTGCACTTACCCCGCGCTCCTGCCGATCAGCTTCTGGGACGCCTGAACTTGGAGAAATTGAAAGCACATTCCCGGGCAGCGTATGACGTCACGCCGCCCAGGAGTGCAGCCAGCGCGGACCCAGGAGCATGCAGTGTAAGTGAGACACGCCCCTTGAGGTCTCAGTTTCACTGGACACGCCCCCAATGTTTCTGTCAAGCTGCTTTGCTTTTTTACATGCAAAGCAGCAGTTTAAATAGGTTTTTGGAAGTTTTTTGAAGATTTTGGTAACTTTTATAAACTTTTTTAAATGTTTACATTATTTTGAGTAATCTGAAGTAGTTTTAAAGAGAATTAAAGCAATTTAAAGACTTTTAAAAGCCCTAAAAGAATTTTTTTAATTCCATTTATTTATTTAGCAATGTCGTCGTCATACGTGTCTTCACACTGTTCCCTTTGGGGAACTGTATGAAGTGGTGGAAGGATTTATGGCCGTGATTAACGCTCATTCCGTGACCGTAACCATCTTTGAACCAGCCATTAGGGCGGTTAGTCCTATGGCGGGAGGGTTTTACGGGCTCCCACAAGCTATACAAGGAGGGGGGGGCCACCCACACCCACAAATATCCCACTGGATGTCAACCTAGAATTTAGAGCCGGAGCTCCGACTCCACTTGCCGGGACTGTCTGGAGCGGGGTTCGAAACCCTACCCTGATCTGGCCCAGCGGCGGGGATCCTACCGCTATGACAAACGCCCAATCCGATTAGCTACGTGAAATGGCAGCATAGGGCTCCAGTCACGGGGAGGGAAAAGGCGCAGGAAACGTATGGGTGTCACCTTTTGTGCGGAGTGGGCCTTTTGCGTAGCAGTAAGCATCCCTGCCGTTGGGCCAGGAGTAGGGTTTTGAACCCCACTCCAGACAGTCCCGGCAAGTGGAGTCGGAGCTCCAACTTTAAATTCTGGGTGGACATCCAGCGGGATACTTGCGTCCGTGGGTGTTGGTGGCCCCCCCCCTCAGATGGGTTGTGGGAGCCCGTAAAACCCTCCCGCCATAGGACTAACCACCCTAATGGCTGGTTCAAAGATGGTTACGGTCACGGAATGAGCGTTAATCACGGCCATAAATCCTTCCACCACTTCATACAGTTCCCCAAAGGGAACAGTGTGAGGATACGTGCGATGATGACCTCTTGCGCAATGCACCTCCTTGGACCCTCAGTCGCAGATGCGAGGGGGCAAGTCGTGCAAGTGTTAAATTTTTTATTTTATTGACATGTAAAATGTTGGCCCAATAATTCCCTTCCAAATGCGCTAGTACGGTCGGGGTACTTACGCATCTGGCCGGATGAAATGCCGGTTTTCAGCATGCACAGTGCATGTGGGGAAAACCGGCATTTCCTGTCCTCTGAACGAAGGGGTTCAGAGGCAGAACGCGTGCGACTGCACAGGCAGCGCGTGCGCAGTATAATTCGCCGCTTTCATTAATGCTTTCAGTGAGGTCCAGTCATTACAACTTACACATGAAAAAAGCATGGGTACAGTTGCTACAGAGGAAGATATTTCTTATCGTGGAGCTTCTGAAAGTATGTATGTCTGTATATATTCCTTTGCGTGTTATGTATATATTCCTTTACTTATGTGTATGAATGTATTATTTAATTATGACTTTCAGAGAAAGTAACTTATTGGAAAATCATAATTAAAAACATACATTCATAGTAAAGGAATATAAAACATACATACATATACGTAAAGGAATATATGTGGACATACATACATAACTCATTCTCACATTCCATTCACACAGCCACAATTGCTCCTTCTACCTACCGTTCTGAAAACCCTTTTTAAAAAAAAAAAAAAAAAAAAAAATTTTAACTTTAAAACTTACTTAAAATTTCTTAAAATAACTTCCCTCCCTTTCCCAAACAAAAATATTGCATTTCAAAAGCTCCACGATAAAATATATCTTCCTCCGCAGCCAATGAACCACTTTACACTTGCTTTTTTTCAGTGTAACTTCTAAGGACTTAACCTCACGGATTTCATGAATGAAATCCACGAAGTTCACTGCGCAAGCGCTGCCTGTGCAGTCGCACGCGCTCGAGGTCTGGAAATGCCGGCGTTCCCCGCATGCGCTGTTCATGCTGAACGCCGGCATTTCCAACGGCCAGAAGCGTGAGTAAGCCGACCGCACTCACGCTTCTGGCCTGGAATTTCTGGCCCAATGATGACCTCTGCCGAGTATGTACCAAGATGGCAGAAATGGCTCAACATTTGTGTGGGCATATTATTATACTCATATAAGGTGGTGTTGGTTACTGGAGTAATAAAAGCAGATCAAATAACATTGTACTATGTTAATCCTCATTCAATGACTGGACTCTTGTCCTCTATTTAAAGAACTCCAGCTACATGATGTCTTTTTACAGCAAACTGTGACAAAACCCATTATTAAACTGCATTTGGAAGTTAGAAAACAGATGAGAGGTTTAACTTTTCGTAATGTACAGCAATTCTGACTTTCAAATTTTATTTTTGATAACTTTTATAATACAAGTCTACTTGCAGGTAAGCAACTTGAAAGAGAAACTAATGCAGTTTCAACAAACATGACAAAAATACCGAAACATTTTGCAAAAAAAGAGCGCACAAAAATAAAACACATCTAACTGAAATCAGCGAAGAGTTGAACAACTAACTGAATCTTCTGTACTGCTCTTTTGAAAGCTCAGCAATGGCCAAAGCCATTTCATTCACAAGTACTATATACACAAAATGTAACTGACCAAGTGTTTCCTTTAGAAATATTGCCAGAAGAAAAACTCAATTGTACGCAACTCAAAAAAATCAAGATCAGAATTACTACAAATATCCTTTTGCATCACAAGCACATATGATGGGGGATGGACAAGATGCCAGTTTATCACACCCTCAGCCATACTGTTACTTCCAGGCTCGACTATTCCAACGCTCCCCTGACTGGCCTTCCATCTTCCACCATCCATAAACTTGAGCTCATCCAAAACTCGGCTGTGTGAATCTTAATTTGCACCAAGTCCCGTTTACTCATCACCCCTGTGCTGGCTGACCTACACTGGCTCCCAAACAACAGAAAATGCTGGAAATACTCAGCAGGCCAGGCAACTCTGTTTCTCTCTCCACCGATGCTGCCTGGCCTGCTGAGTATTTCCAGCATTTTCTGTTGTTATTTCAGATTTCCAGCATCCGCAATATTTTGCTATTGTACATTGGCTCCCAGTCCAGCAACGCCTCAAAATTAAAATTCTCATCCTAGCGTTCAAATCCCACCATGGCCTCACCCCTCCCTATCTCGCTTACCTCCACTCGCACTACAACCCAGAGAACTCTACATTCTTCCAAATCTGGCATCCTGTCCATCCCCCACCATTGGCAGCTGTGCTTTTAGCCGTCTAGGCCCTAAGCCAGTAGTGGGGAAAGTCCGGCCCACCAAGCCAGTCTATCCAGCCCGCTGGACAGGACAGAACAGAAATAGAACGGGAGCCGGGGCTCAAGCTGCACATTCGTTTATCCACTTTCACCTTGTGGGTCAGAGACAGACCCGAACTGCAGCCAGGGAACACACAGTAATACATGATTCCATTTTTCAATTCGCAAAAGCGATTCTCCCCAGCCCGATCTGAAAAGGAACTGGTCCACGATTTTGGGCCCCAATGGCGGACGTCTGTACCCAGAATGCACTGCGTACTCGAATATGCCCCATCCATTTTAGAGTCGCGCCACGGCTGCTCATCTCCATTACTCTTTTGCGGTGCATCTTTCCTCTCCTGGTACCCAGAGCACCCTTAATCTTCTATACTCAAAGAAATACAAGCCTAGTCTATGCAACATGGGGGCGTGGGTTGGGAAGAAACCATCAGGTACTGGAGATTTGTCAATCTGCAGCCTCATTATTTTCTCCACTATCAGTCCCCCCCACACTTGTATAATCTAGTAGGTTTCTCCCTGTGATGTTATTTTCCTCCAGTACTTTGTCTTCCTCTACTGTGAAGACCTACACAAAGTAATCATTTAGCAAGTCTAACATTTCCTTATTTTCAATTACAATATTACCTGCGTCTCCCTATTAGCTGACTCACTAAATCTTGATCTCTATCATTCAATGGGAAAGAAATCTTGGTTTACAATTCTTCTACATGCCGCTCAAGTCTAACTAACAGCCATCACCTCCTGGCTTTGATGGTTACCCTGAAACACCTTCATTTATCAACATTCATGGTTTCACCATTTCCTCCACTACTAAAGCTGTGTCCAAGCTGCCTATTTTCATCATGTCAAAATTTTCCCCTCAATCTCTCTCTAATGTCCAAGTGCATCCAACAATTAAATACTGGCACAATATCATGGAATGCTCTAGTTCTTCATAGGATAGAACAAAAACACTTGACAGTTGAGAAGTGATTCTTCTCTAAACTCTGGCCTCCAACTCCCTCCTCTCGCTACAAAATCCAAGCTGATTCAAAACTTGAATATGCCTGGGGAGCTAACTCATGCTGACTAACACCTCTCTTGCACTCCTGTGCAGGATATAAGAAAGTGTTAAATCTGACAGGTGATCTGTTTTTCATCTCAAGCTTCGCACCTCCCTGCATGACAATCTACCTTGTCTCGATTTAAGTGGGGTTTTTTGGTGTTAGCTCTAAGCTGGCACACCTGGAGACTGGAATGGAGTTGATCTGCTGTGACATCAGTCAGAAACCAGTCAGGCATGTTTGCAAGACTTCAAGGCACTGTTAATTAACCAGCCAGCCTGGCTCTTGCAATTTTTCATATTTATTTAGAATGTTCATGGAATCCAACAGTGAGGCTAGCCTTCAAGCAAATAAGATAACATGTTAAGTCCTTTGTCTGAGTTGAAACAAATGTTACATTTGAACAGAACATAAATAGCAGTCACAGAGACGAATCCATAAGTGAATCCAAAGTTGAACTACAAAGTTCCTGGGTTCCCACAGTACAGTATACATGCCAGCTTACCATTACCAAGCCACTGAATTTAAAAATGTGCCACTTTCATACATTTATTTAAAAACAAATACTGCAGTCAAATTTGCTCAAGTTACCACATGCTGTCTACTATAGCCAGACCCAACAATGAACAAAGTGTGAACCAGCGGCGAGAGCGGGATCTGAAGAGCGACACCAGCGGGGATAAAAGGAGCAGCTCCCGAGGCCAGCGGCAAGAGCGGGATCTGAGGAGCGACACCAGCGGGGATCCGAGGAGCTAGCCAGGAGCTGCACGTACCAAGCTGAGGGGGGGGGGGGGGATCCAATTGTGACAACACAGGAAAGCAGGTAAGTGATTGGTTGATGAGTATTTCTCTCTTTTTTTCTAAACTTGGGCATTGGTTTAAATTAAGAGCCGGGATTAAAAACTAAACATAAGATAATTGATATTTCAAAACTTGAAAACCTAATTAATTAAATAAAATAAGTGATGGCAGGGCAGGCGATGTGTTGCAGCTGTTGCACGTGGGAGCTGGTGGACACCAGTGTGATCCACAGTGAGCACATCTACAGTAAGTGTTGGCGGCTTGAGGAACTTCGGCTCATGGAAATATAGAAGATAGGAGCAGGAGTAGGCCATTCGGCCCCTCGAGCCTGCTCCGCCATTCAATGAGATCATGGCTGATCATCCAAATTCAGTACCCTGTCCCTGCTTTCTCCCCATAGCCCTTGATCCCTTTAGCCTTAAGAAATATATCCAACTCTTTCTTGAATATATTTAATGAATTGGCCTCTCCTGCCTTCTGTGGTAGAGAATTCCACAGGTTCACCACTCTCTGGGTGAAGAAATTCCTCCTCATCTCTGTCCTAAATGGCTTACCCCTTATCCTTAGACTGTGACCCCTGGTTCTGGGCTCCCCCACCATCGGGAACATCCTTCCTGCATCTAGTCTGTCCAGTTTCAATGAGATCCCCTCTCATTCTTCTAAACTCCAGTGAGTATAAGTCCAATCGACCCAATCCCTCCTCATACGTCATTCCTGCCATCCCAGGTATCAGCCTGGTGAATCTGCACTGAACTCCTTCCATGGCAAGAACATCCTTCCTCAGATAAGGCGACCCAAAACTGCACACAATACTCAAGATGTGGTCTCACCAAGGCCCTGTACAACTGCAGCAAGACATCCTTGTTCCTGTACTCAAAGCCTCTCGCTACGAAGGCCAACATACCATTTGCCTTCTTAACCGCCTGCTGCACCTGCATGCTTACCTTCAGCGACTGGTGCACAAGGACACCCAGGTCTCGTTGCACTTCCCCTTCGCCCAATCTATTGCCATTCAGATAATAATCTGCCTTCCTGTTTTTGCCACCAAAGTGGATAACCTCACATTTATCCACGTTATATTGCATCTGCCATGCTTCTGCCCAATCACCCAACCTGTCCAAATCATCCTGGAGTTTCTCAGCATCCTCCTCACAGCACACACGCCCACCTAGCTTTGTGTCGTCTGCAAATTTGGAGATATTACATCTAGTTCCCTCGTCTAGATCATTAATATATATTGTGAATGAATAGCTGGGGTCCAAGGACCGATCCCTGCGGTACCCCACTAGTCACTGCCTGCCACTCGGAAAAAGACCCGTTTATTCCAACTCTTTGCTTTCTATCTGCCAACCAGTTTTCTATCCAAGTCAATACCTTGCCCCCAATCCCATGTGCCTTAACTTTACACGCTAACCTCTTATGCGGGACCTTATCGAAAGCCTTCTGAAAGTCCAAATATACCACATCCACTGGTTCTCCCTTATCTATTTTACCAGTTACATCCTCAAAAAATTCCAGTAGATTAGTCAAGCACGATTTACCTTTTGTAAATCCATGTTGACTTTGTCCGATCCTGTCACTGCTTTCCAAGTGCTCAGCTATTACATCTTTTATAATGGACTCTAGCATTTTCCCCACTACCGATGTCAGGCTTACCGGTCTATAATTCCGCGTTTTCTCCCTACCACCTTTTTTTGAATAGCGGGGTAACATTAGCTACCCTCCAATCCATGGGTACTGTACCAGATTCGATCGAATGTTGGAAGATGATCAGCAATGCATCTACTATTTCTAGGGCCACTTCCTTAAGTACCCTAGGATGTAGATTATCAGGCCCTGGGGATTTATTGGCCTTCAGTCCCATCAATTTCCTGAACACCATTTCCTTACAAATACTGATTTCTTTCAGTTCCTCCCCTTCATCAGACCCTATGTTCCCCGACATCTCTGGGAGGTTATTTGTGTCCTCCTTTGTGAAGACAGAACCAAAATATGTATTTAATTGGTCTGCCATTTCTTTGTTACCCATTATAAATTCCCCTGATTCTGACTGCAAGGGACCTACGTTTGACTTCAATCTTTTTCTCTTCACATATCTATAAAAGCTTTTACAGTCAGTTTTACAGTCAGCTTACTCTCATATTCTATTTTCCCCTTCTTAATTAATCCCTTTGTCCTCCTTTGTTGAATCCTAAACTGCTCCCAATCCTCAGGTTTACTGGTTATTTTCTGGCCAATTTATATGTCCTCTCCTTGGATCTTATGCTATCCCTAATTTCCCTTGTTAGCCACGGTTGAGTCACCTTTTTTGTTTTATTTTTATGCCATATACTGGGATGAACAATTTCTATAGTTCATCCATGCAGTCTTTGAATGCTTGCCATTGCCTATCCACCATCAACCCTTTGAGTGACATTCCCCAATCAATCCTACCCAACTCGTGCTTCAGACCATCGTAGTTTCCTTTATTTAAATTTAGGACCCTAGTCTCCGAGTCAACTACTTCATTCTCCATCTTAATGAAGAATTCTATCATATTATGATCGCTCCGACCCAAGGGGCCTCGTACAACAAGATTGCTAATTAATTCTCTCTCATTACATAATACCCAGTCTAAGATGGCCTGATCTCTGGTTGGTTCCTCGACATATTGGTCCAGGAAACCATCCCGTAAACACTCCAGGAATTCCTCCTCCACAGTATTGTTACTAATTTGGTTAGCCCAATCTATATGTAGATTAAAGTCACCCATGATGACTGCTGTGCCCTTTTTGCACGTTTCTCTAATTTCCCTTTTAATGCCATCCCCAACATCCGCATTACTGTTTGGAGGTCTATATGCCACTCCCACTAACGTTTTCTGCCCCTTGGTATTTCTCAGTTCTACCCATACAGATTCCACATCATCAGAGCTAATATCCTTCCTTACAATTGTGTTAATCCCTTCTTTAACCAGCAATGCTACCCCACCTCCCTTTCCTTTTTGCCTATCTTTCCTGAATATTGAATACCCCTGGATGTTGAGTTCCCAGCCTTGGTCACCCTGGAGCCATGTTTCCGTAATCCCAATCAAATCATATTCATTTACTCCTATTTGTGCAGCTAATTCATCCACCTTATTACGAATGCTCCTCGCATTAAGACACAAAGTCTTCAGGCTTGTTTTTTAACGCTCTTAGACCGATTAGAATTATTATTTACTGCGGACATGTTTGATTTAAACCGTTGATTTCTCTGACTGCCACTTTTGTTTTTCTCCTTCCTATCTTTTGCTTTTATCTTTGTTTCCCTTTCCTCTGTCCCCTTGTTCAGGTTCCCAACCCCCTGCCATTTTAGTTTAAACCCTCCCCAGAGCACTAGCAAACACTCCCCGTAGGACATCGGTTCCGGCCCTGCCTGGGTGCAAACCGTCCGGTTTGAACTGGTCCCACCTCCCCCAGAACCGGTTCCAATGTCCCAGGAATTTGAATCCCTCCCCCCTGCACCATTCCTCCAGCCACGTATTCATCTGAAATATCCTTCTATTTCTACTCTGACTAGCACGTGGCACTGGTAGCAATCCTGAGATTACTACCTTTGAGGTCCTATTTTTTAATTTACCTCCTAACTCCCTATATTCAGCTTTTAGGACCTCATCCTGTTTTTTACCTATATCGTTAGTGCCTATATGCACCACAACAACTGGCTGTTCACCCTCCCTTTCCAAAATGTTCTGCAGCCGCTCTGAGACATCCTTGACCCTTGCACCAGGGAGGCAACACAACATCCTGGAGTCTCGTTTGCGGCCGCAGAAACGCCTATCTATTCCCCTTACAATAGAATCCCCTATTACTATAGCTCTCCTGCTCTTTTTCCTCCTGTCCTGTGCAGCAGAGCCACCCCTGGTGCCAGGGAGTTGGCTGCTGCTGCCTTCCTCTGATAAGCCATCCCCCCCATCAGTATCCAAAGCGGTATATCTGTTTGAGAGGGGGATGTCCACAGGGGACCTCTGCACTACCTGCCTGCGCCTACTACTCTGTCTGTTAATGAACTGGAGTCCGAGCTTCTGACACTGCGATACATCAGGGAGGGGGAGAGTTACCTGGACACTGTGTTCCAGGAGGCAGTCACACCCCTTAGGTTAAATAATTCAAATCTGGTCCGTTGTCAGGGACAGGAGGGTGCGACGACGAGCGAGGCAGGTATGAGGATCCAGAAGGTAGCATTGGAGGAACCTCAGCCCTTGCACTTGTCCGACGGGTACGAGGTTCTTTCTCCCTGTGTGGACGAGAGCAGGGACTGCAGGGAGGATGAGCAAACCAGCACCGTGGTACAGGAGGGCATTCAAGTTGGGGGGAGGGGGGTGGGAGTAAAAAGAAATGTAGTAGTGGTAGGGGACAGTAGTTAGGGGGATAGATACTGTTCTCTGCAACCGAGAGCGAGAGTCCCGAAGGCTGTGTTGCCTGCCAGGGTTAAAGACATCTCCTCTGGGCTGGAGAGGAACTTGGGAATGGGAGGGGAAAGATCCAGTTGTCGTGGCCCACGTAGGTACCAATGACATAGGTAGAAGAGAGAAAGAGGTTCTGCTGAGGGAGCATGAGCAGCTAGGGGCTAAATTAAAAAGCAGAATCACAAAGGTAATAATCTCTGGATTACTACCCGAGCCACGAGCAAATTTGCATAGGGTAAAATAAGATCAGAGAGATGACGTGTGGCTGAAAGACTGGTGTGGGAGAAATGGGTTTCAATTCGTGGGGCACTGGCACCAGTACTGGGGTAAGAGGGAGCTGTTCCGTTGGGACGGGCTTCACTTGAACCATGCTGGGACTAGTATCCTGACGAATTGAATAATTAGGGCTGTAGAGAGGGCTTTAAACTAAATAGTGGGGGGGAGGGTTCAGGTGAGCGGGAATTTAGAAAGTCAAAGAAAAAGGAGAAGGCAATAGAGCAGGGTAGCGATGGGGGTAATGGTAACCAGAGTGCGACAGGAAGGAACAGAACGTATAAAAATAAGAGTACATCAGAAAGTGGGGTCAAAGCACGGAAAAATAGTAAAAAGACAAAATTTAAAGCTCTTTATCTGAATGCACGCAGCATTCATAACAAGATAGATGAGTTGACAGCACAAATAGATATAAATGGATATGATCTGATAGCCATTAGAGAGACATGGTTGCAAGGTGTCCAAGGCTGGGAACTGAATATTCAGGGTTATTTGACATTTCAGAAGGATAGACAGAAAGGAAAAGGAGGTGGGGTAGCTCTGTTAATAAAGGATGAGATCAGTGCAGTAGTGAGAAATGATATTGGCTCAGAAGAACAAGATGTAGAATCAGTTTGGGTGGAGATAAGAAATAATAAAGGAAAGTCACTGGTGGGCCTAGTGTAAAGGCCCCCTAACAGTAGCTACACTGTTGGACAGAGCATAAATAAATCAAGAAATAATGGAGGCTTGTAAGAAAGGTACAGCAATAATCATGGGCGATTTTAATCTTCACATTGATTGGACAAATCAAATTGGCCAAGGTAGCCTCGAGGAAGAGTTCATAGAGTGTATCCGGGATGGTTTCCTAGAACAATACGTTGCAGAACCAACCAGGGAGCAGGCTATCTTAGATTTGGTACTGCGTAATGAGACAAGATTAATAAATGATCTCATAGTAAAGGATCCTCTAGGAAAGAGCAATCATAGCATGGTTGAATTTCAAATTCAATTGGAGGGTGAAAAAGTTGGGCCTCAAACCAGTGTCCTGATCTTAAATAAGTGCAATTACAAAGGTATGAAGGCAGAGTTGGCTAAAGTGGACTGGGAAAATAGATTTAAGGGTAAGACAGTTGATAAACAATGACAGACATTTAAGGAGATATTTCATAACTCTCAACAAAAATATATTCCACTGAGAAGGAAAGACTTTAAGAGAAGGGAGAACCATCCGTGGCTAACTAAGGAAGTAAAGGATGGTATCAAATTGAAAACAAAGGTATACAATGTTGCCAAGATTAGTGGGAGGCCGGAGGATTGGGAAATTTTTAAAAACCAGCAAAGGACGACTAAAAAAAATGGATTGAGAGTAAACTAGCAAGAAATATAAAAACATAGAAACATAGACGGTAGGAGCAGGAGGCCATTTGGCCCCTCGAGCCGACTCCGCCATTCAATGAGATCATGGCTGATCATCCAAATTCAGTACCCTGTCCCTGCCTTCTCCCCACATCCCTTGATCCCTTTAGCCTTAAGAAATATATCTAACTCCTTCTTGAATATATTTAATGAATTGGCCTCAACTGCCTTCTGTGGTAGAGAATTCCACAGGTTCACTACTCTCTGGGTGAAGAAATTCCTCCTCATCTCTGTCCTAAATGGCTTACCCCTTATCCTTAGACTGTGACCCCTGGTTCTGGACTCCCCCGCCATCGGGAACATCCTTCCTGCATCTAGTCTGTCTAGTCCTGTTAGAATTTTATAAGTTTCAATGAGATCCCCTCTCATTCTTCTAAACTCCAGCGAGTATAAGCCCAATCAACCCAATCTCGCCTCATGTCATTCCTGCCATCCCAGGTATCAGTCTGGTGAATCTTCGCTGCACTCCCTCCATGGCAAGAACATCCTTCCTCAGATAAGGAAAACAGATAGCAAGAGCTTCTACAGGTATATAAAAAAGGAAGAGAGTAGCTAAAGTAAACATTGGTCCCTTAGAGGATGAGAATGGGAAATTAATAATGGGGAACAGGGAAATGGCAGAGACTTTGAACAAATATTTTGGATCAGTCTTCATGGTAGGAGACAGTAAAACCATCCCAATAATACATAATCAAGGGGCTATAGGGAGGGGGAACTTAAAACAATCACGATCACTAAAGAAAAAGTACTCAGTAAAATAATAGGACTAAAGGTGGACCAGTCCCCTGGACCTGATGGCCTGCATCCTAGGGTCTTAAAAGAAGTGGCTGCAGAGAAAGTGGATGCATTGGTTGCAATCTACCAAAATTCCCTGGATTCTGGAGAAGTCCCAGCAGATTGGAAAACCGCAAATGTAACGCCCCTATTTAAGAAGGGAGGGAGACAGAAAGCAGGCAATATCGACCAGTTAGTCTAACATCTGTCATTGGGAAAATGCTGGAGTCCATCATTAAGGAAGCAGTAGCAGGACATTTAGAAAATCATAACAGTCAAGCAGAGTCAGCATGGTTTTATGAAAGGGAAATCATGTTTAACAAATTTGCTGGAGTTCTTCGAGGATGTAACGAGCGGGGTGGATAAAGAGGAACCAGTGGATGTGGGGCATTTGGATTTCCAGAAGTCTTTCGAGACGGTGCCACATAAAAGGTTACTGCACAAAAGAAGATCTCACGGGGTTGGGGGTAATGTATTAGCATGGATGGATAGAGGATTGGCTAACTAACAGAAAACAGAGTTGGGATAAATGGGTCATTTTCCGGTTGGCAAATGGTAACTAGTGGGGTGCCACAGGGATCAGTGCTGGGGCCTTAACTATTCACAATCTATATTAATGATTTGGATGAAGGGACCGAGTGTAATGTAGCCAAATTTGCTGATGATACAAAGATAGGTGGGAAAGCAAGTTGTGAAGAGGACACAAGGAATCTGTAAAGGGATATAGATAGGCTGAGTGAGTGGGCAAACATTTGGCAGATGGAGTATAATGTGGAAAAGTGTGAGGTTATCCACTTTGGTAAGAAAAATAAGAAAGCAAATTATTTAAATGGAGAGAGATTACAAAATGCTGCAGTACAGAGGGACCTGGAGGTCCTTGTACATGAAACAAAATGTTAGCATGCAGGTACAGCAAGTAATCAGGAAGGCAAATGGAATGTTGGCCTTTATTGCAAGGGGGTTCGAGTATAAAAGCAGGGAAGTCCTGCTACAACTGTACGCAGGGTATTGGCGAGACCACACCTGAAGTACTGCGTACAGTTTTGGTCTCCTTATTTAAAGGAGGGATATACTTGCATTGGAGGCTGTTCAGAGAAGGTTCACGAGGTTGATTCCTGAGGTGAAGGGGTTGACTTATGAAGAAAGGTTGAGCTTATACTCATTGGAGTTTAGAAGAATGAGGTGTGATCTTATTGAAACATAAGATACTGAGGGGGCTCGACGAGGTAGATGCAGAGATGATGTTTCCCCTCGTGGGGGAATCTAGAACTAGGGGGCATAGTTTCAGAATAAAGGGTCGCCCATTTAAAACTGAGAGGAGGAGGAATTTCTTCTCTCAGAGGGTGGTGAATCTGTGGGATTCTCTGCCCCAGAGAGCCGTGGAGGCTGGGTCACTGAATATATTTAAGGTGGAGATAGACAGATTTTTGAACAATAAGGGAGTGAAGGGTTATGGGGAGCGGGCAGGGAAATGGAGCTGAGCCCAAGATCAGATCAGCCATGATCTCATTAAATGGTGGAGCAGGCTCGAGAGGGCAAGTGGCCTAATTCTGCTCCTATTTCTTATGTTCTTATGACCCCATGAAATATAGTAGACCTAGTTTTCAAATTTAAGTTACAACCAGTTGTAGGATTAGGAAGTAAATACAAAGTCTTAGTACTGTCAATTACAATCAAACAGCTTTGTTTCAAACATTTTATTGAACCTTATAAAAGAGACAGCTTTATAATTCAACAATCTTCAGAAATTCTGTAGGCTCCAAAAATCAAGGTTAGACTTGCAGTACTTCGCGTTTTCACACTACCCTTAGCTAGCCAGTCACCACCCCCCACAAATAAAGGCTCAATGAGTTTATTGAACTAGGGGCTAAGCTATACAGATCAAAAAGGCCCCAAGCTCTGCAAAATTAACTGATTTCAGTTGGGTAGCAAAAGGATTGCTGCAACTAGCCTCAATACCCGAGTTAAGATAAAGCAGCCAGGATTCCCACTCTTGATCACTAACCAGTGGCCCATGCTGGAAGTGTATGCCTGTAAACAGTGGGTGAAGAAAAATATCACGCTTGGATGCAATAACCCCCTTGCAAATAAATAGTCAGCTGCCACTCGCCATCAATGCTCAACTTTAGCTCCAAATATCTTCTACTTATGTTAAAAAAACGTCAGCACAATGGAACAAGACTACACCGTTTACAATACTAGAAGCTACAATGATGGATTGTGGAATTGTGGTTTCCAAATATGGCCATAATGCATTGCGAGCCCAACACCACTGGCTTAGCATAATATACTGGAGACTATTAAAAAGTATTGCTAGGATTTTTATCTAAGTTATTTTATATCCATATAGCTGCAACATACAAGTACTTACTACAGTAAAGCAGACTAATTCTGGTACTAATATATTGAACACCAGTTTCTGGGGCATTTTTTAAAAATAGGTGCATCAATGACGATTTTGAGTTTCAAAGCACTCCTTTGGTGTCTTGCAGCTTCATTTTTATTTGCCTGGCTCAATGGGACAGGACACTTCACCTTTTACCAAAAAAAAATTAAGGTGGCAATTGTAGACACAGCAACTTTCCTGAGCAATGACATTACATAGCAAGTGCTTCATTTAACTAAGTGATCACCTGTACTAGTTTTAGCCTCAAGTTAATGGAAATGTGGTACAGTAGATGGGCAATTTAGGAGCCACCAAAAATATTTACATGAAGACTACAGTATTAATCGACAAGCACTTAAAGTTAAAATGTAACTACATAATCAGCAGCCTAGTACAAATGTGAAGCCAAACATACCATACATGCTTTCCTCCGCCTTCAGTGTCAATGGGTGATCAGCATCATTATTCACTCATGAAGTCATCTCTCCATTTCATTCTGTAATATGAAGAGAGACCATTAATTATATTTGGACATTTGAAGCAACTCAGCAAAATATAAACTTTTCAGGCATAAGGATGTGATTACATTAATGTGGTAACTTTTACAATTTTCAGAAAACCACTTTCTATTTGAGTCACTAACAAGGCGAATCCTATTTAAGGAAACACATTGTGCCACTAACAGTATAAGATCCAATTTCCTTTTTTTGAAGGGAGTGGGGGGGACAATATTTTTTTTAGCGTGCTCACTTTGTTACACGTCAATGGAGTAGATACAGCAAGCAACTGAATGAACAAAAGATCAAGGAATGAAGCATTATAGTAAGGTTTGCTGTGGTGTCCAATCTTAAGAGTCGGATTCTTCAAGAGAACCCAATAAAATAAATGAAATTTCACAAGCATATTATTTCAGAAGTGTTTTGAATGAACAGTCAACGTAAACTGCCCACGAGAGTAAAAGGAGTTACCTCAAATCTAGGACTATATCCACATTTGCACTTAGCCATGTGCTGTTTTCATCTCAGGTTTCATTGAAGAAGGCACAGCACTTCGTTCTCCATGGCCATTTCTTTCCAAATGCTAGCAAAGATCCTTAGAAGTTGTGAAGTGTTATAAAAATCTTTAATGGACTTGAACACCTTTCTGAACAGACGTTTGCACTAAATTTAGCTGTGCCCAATTTTTCCTTTTTCTTTTCAATAAAAAAATATTTTACAGCAACAGAGACAGTTTATTTTTGAACTGTTTGTAACCTTTATCCTGATGTTTCGGATAACTGAACTCCAAAAAGCTATTATAGACCATCCAGCTGCTAGTACTAATTTTATCACTTCACCGATACAGCAGCTAGTTTCGGAATGGAAATTTTCCATTTTGTTATCAATTACTCCTTATCAGTCGTTACAAAGCTATCAGTTTTTGAGAAACATGAAAAGGCAGAGAGAGTAGGTTTTTTTTTCTAATTAAGTTTCAAACAGAAACAGATAGCCTTTTGATATCTGGCACTAAAAAAGATTCTTTTCAAACCAATTATGGCCATGATACACAGAAAACCTCCACTTCAAAATTTGCCTTTTTGCACAAATGAAGTGATGAGAGTTAGCACTAAAACATAAGATGTTTATATGCATTAAAAATGGCTGATCTAAAATAAAAGCCAAGGACAGATTCGAGTCCAACCTAAGGAATCATTTGAAATAAGCACCATAGTTGGCAATGACCTCAGACATGCCACTGACATGGGAAAACGAGTAGTACTGATTATACGAGTACTCCTACAACTGTTGCAAAGGGACAGTTGAGATTTCAGTTTAGATCAATTGGTTAATACTGTACTACAGTACTTTATACAGTATACTACAATCATGACAATGCAGTGTATCTGGAACAACTTTTTGCCACAGGTTGCTTGATGCTAAGCTGGCAATTTGTTCACATCACTTAGTTGTCAAGATATGTGGGGCATCAACTGCAGTGGCTATACATCTACAACTGAATAGCAATACAAGACTTCACTGCTGGCTCAAGAGTCATTTCCTAATACCCCCTAATTCGTTTCTAAAATGACCTTTCTCCAACTGCTTTTACCATTACAAATGAATTACAATTAATCCCCACCTATACCTTTTCTATATCCCATCCCACAAGAATCCAACTACAGGAAGATCAGGGTGATGAGTCAGGTATTTCTTTTAATGAGGCTTCGTGAAGCCTGTTTCAGTACAAAAAGGTCAACTCTAAACCACTTGAACATACAACACAAAGAAAGCCATTTCCAAATATTTCTCATCCAATACATGTCAGCTTATAAAGATACATTGCTCAGAACTTCATTTGTAAATTTTGAAGAATTTGGAACATGATTAACTAGTTATTTACAGTGTACAGAACTCTTGAAACTACTGAAAGATGCACAAATGTCCAATTACAAGTTAAAAATGAAGCCTTTTATCTTTAGCAGTATCAAGGCGGTTTGTGAGGCAGAGAATATCTTCTGTTCCCGTGTTGCTTCCCTACCTTGCTACACTAAAGGAACGTTTCAAATGACAATTTTTTACAAGAATAAGTGGCTATAAAAGCCTTTATTTTAAAATAAAGACCACAGCTTGTTCAGCTTCTATAAAACATCAGTTTGCTTAGCATAAAAATAGATTGAGAACACACTATTAACCCCTTTTGCATGTTTGTTTTCACCAGAATTCCAGTCAACCCCACAACTTCAATTCAGAAATAGCTAGACATTATGGGAAGCATTTGAGCAATGTTAAGACAAAAACAAAGAAACAGATCTAAAGTAAAAAGAAAACCTCAAAACATTACTAAAAAATAAAATATTGAGGGCTCTGCCAAGTGCCTGAGAATGCTTAAGATTGCTTGATTGTTTAATTCCAAAATTACTGAGCCAACACTTAGTGTGCATCCTCATGTCAGAAGCTGTCAGGCTGTGATTAACAAGGCCAAACTGAATTACTACAAGTCAGTGAGAATACAAGTACACAATACGATTCCACGAAGCTCCGAAAATCTTTATAAATACAGCCATAGGAAGGACGATCTTGAGTCAGGAAGATTTATTTATTCGTTGTGTGTAGCTGAGAACAAGAAGCAGGTACAATGTAAAAAGACTGCAACAGTAATCATAGCTTCCTCTTCCTACTGTTAGATCAGTGGTATGGACTGACTTGATCATGGTTTAGACAGCTACTGGGGTATGGTAGAACATTATCTGAAGCATCACGTAACATTGAAAGTTATGGCATTTGCATTCCCTTATCAGAGTAAATGCAATCTCATATTGAATATATTATGGGAATATAGCAGGGAACTGATTTATGAGATTTCTGATATATTTGAAGTCTGATACTGAACTTTCCTAAGATGCCCTCAATGGTTCAAAAATTTAGAATACACTGCTGCTTTCTTGGTTTTGGTTCAAGGTAGTAGTACATATATAAAGTGATTTATAAAAGGAGTGGACAAATTCATTCAGCTATGCAAATGATCGCTGAAAAGTTTGACATGCAGAACAAGAGCTAAAAGTATACTAGCCCAAGACGTCAATGCAAAAAAAAAATGCATTAAACTAAGGTACTATATATTTGAATTCAAGGTTTGTAATCCATTTCTCAATATTGCACCGTTGCAGTTAACTTATAGAACCTAGTAGCAGGGATCAAGCACTGTGGTGTAGCACAGACCAAGAACCTGTTCTTTCCGCCTGGACCCAACAGAACTGCAAGGCCAGAACCTACCATCAGTAGAACTTTCCGCCCCCAGAGATGCACTGTTGACTGGTACTACAGGAAGAATCAATGTTGCATTGTACTGAGCGCTGAGGACTTTCATTATTCAGGTTATGGTTAAGTAACCCAAATCCTTTGTGGACAACGTTGACATGCAGATACACTGCTTATTGGCCATTCACATTACATAATAATTTTAGCAAGTCAACTAGATCTTTTCAGAAGATTATAGTTACCCCAACCCGACAGTTTTCACTTGATTTCCATTTTTAATGGCACCTACCTTAACTGTCATAACTGTCCCTGTAGGATCCACCGCCGCCATAGCTCCCTTGACTCCTAGGGACAAACAAAAACCCCTGTAGTGTTTGCAGATCAGTTCAGAGCAAATAACTAATCATAACAATATGTACCCAAACATAAACTGAATATAATAAAATCAAACGATAATAATAAAGAAACATCTTTACCTATCTCTGTTATAGTAATCTCTTGACCCCGAGTAACCACTTCTTGAATCATAGCGTGCAACGTACCCTCTATCTCCTCCACCTGTGCAAGAATCCAAATAAAGGTGTGAATACAATCAAATGGACAAAGGTGCATTAATAATCAAACCAAACCACATGAACTGGGCCCACGTTCGAAGACTCCAGTGGCCATAAGGTCCCAGCTACAAGTTAAAAAGTGATTTTAATATTGCTATACACTTTCTCCAGACGCGGTCATTTTAGTGTTCAATATAACAAACAAAAGGACCAATGGCAGTCTGGCGAATCGATCCTTTTAACTGCCACTGTCTCGGGACACTAAAGTGGATAAAATTCTTTAAAACCAGATTGGATAAGTTGGTACCTCTAGAAAACCCACGTGCTCTACGTCCAGACCCACCACGGAAAAATCCACGGCTGCTCGCATTTCCACCCCTGTAGCCTCGGGATCGGTCTCCAGAGGATTTGCCAGCTTGATCCACCCTAATCTGACGCCCATCAATAGACTGGAATTGAAGAAAAGCATCAAATAGTTATTGGTTATCAAATGGCATTGTTTTAAAATATAAAAGAACCTGTATTTGTATAGCGCTTTCCATAATCTTTAGACATCCCGACGTACTTTACATGGAAACGTAGGAACAGGAGTAGGACATTCAGCCCCTGAAGCCTGTTCCGTTAACTTCAACTTGCATTTATGCAGCGCCTTAATGTAGCAAAATGTCCAAAGGTGCTTCACAGCAGCGCAAGACGACAAAAATTGACACTGATCCAAAGGAGAAGATAAAACAGCTGACTAAAATTTTGGTCAAAGAGATAGGTAGAGAGGGAATTTTAAAGCTGAAGGCACAGCTGCCAATAGTGGGGCGAAGGAAGTGGGAGATGCACATGGCCAGAGTGGGTGGAACGCAGAGTTCTCGGAGTGTTGTAGGTGGTGACCGAGAT
Source organism: Somniosus microcephalus (assembly GCF_052327205.1). Taxonomy (NCBI): domain Eukaryota; kingdom Metazoa; phylum Chordata; class Chondrichthyes; order Squaliformes; family Somniosidae; genus Somniosus; species Somniosus microcephalus. The sequence continues at coordinate 20,083,678 of NC_140999.1, forward strand.
ACATAGAAGATAGGAGCAGGAGTAGGCCATTCAGCCCCTCGAGCCTGCTCCGCCATTCAACGAGATCATGGCTGATCATCCAAACTCAGTACCCGGTCCCTGCCTTCTCCCCATATCCCTTTAGCCTTAAGAAATATATCCAACTCCTTCTTGAATATATTTAATGATAGGTAGGGGAGAGGCCATAGAGGCATTGCTGAACAGGGAGTCAATGTAGGTAATCAAGCACAGGAGCAATGGGTGAATGGGACTTGGTACAAGTTAGGGGACGGGTAAAAGACTTGGATGAGCTCGTTTATGGAGGGTGGCAGACAGGAGCCTGGTCAAGAGAGCATTGGTAAGCCAGAGTCTGGAGGTAACAAAAAAGCATGGATGAGGGTTTCAGGAGTTAGGCTGGACAGAGACAGGCGATATTAGAGGTGGAAATAGGCAGTCTTTGTGATGGATATTGGGTTGGAAGCTCAGCGTCAAATAGGACACTGAAGTGGCACAGTCTGGTTACAGCTGCCAGGGAGATTGATGGAATCAGTGGCTGAGGAACCAAGTTTGTGGTTGGGGTCGAAAAAAATGGCTTTGGACTTTCCAATGTTTAATTGGAGGAAATTTCAGCTCATCCGAGACTGGCTGTCGGAAAACATCTCATCCGAAGGACAGCACCTCTGACAGTGCAGCACGCCCTCAGTACTGTACTGAATAGTCATCCTGGATTATGTGCTCAATCTCAGGAATGGGGCGTGAACCCATGACCTTCTCACACAGGGGCAGGAGCGATACCACTTAACCAAGGCTGACACCTAAACTGTAAATCGCAATTTATGGGTATTTAAAATGTACCTTTCCATTCATAGCTAACATAGCATCCTTTGCATCATCAGGATTTTCAAAGGTGACGAAACCAAACCCCCTCGACCTCTGCGTCTCCCGGTCCTTAATTACAATAACTAAAGGAGATAAGGGGAAAACAATTCAAGTTACCAAACGTCATCTCACGACCAAAACTGCTAAAGAAAAGTTATAAAACACAAATTTTCAATAATTTAAAGCTGCAATTGGAAACCAACACCAAGTTTCTTTCCCCAATCAAAATGTGATCTTGAACCTCTGTTAAGTAGTTTGTTATATATAACATAGAATTTACAGCATAGAAACAGGCCATTCGGCCCGACAAGTCTATACTGGTGTTTATGCTCCACAAGTCTCCTTCCACTCCATTAACTGGTGCCCTCCCCCCATTATCTGCCTGAGCAGCTATCTACAATATGAAAAAACCTTCTCGCCCATTTAAAACTTCAAAATTATAAAGAATGCGGGGAGGATGCACACTGATCAGTAAAAAAAATTCCAGTCTTGAATTATAAACCGAAGATGGGAGAATGTAAACAAATACCCATCTTAAAAATAACCTTCGGGTCAGAATGGTCTTTGAGACAATCATAATTGAGCTGCTGCGGTCCCGAAACCGTGCATTGCATTCAACATGTCTGCATTGCTAACACGGGATGGATTATATTTAGACGCGCGATACCGACCTTCAGAGATCTGTCCATATTTGGAGAAGACGGATTCCAGGGACTGCTCGTTCGTGTCAAAGTTGAGACCACCGACAAAAAGCTTGCCTTCGTCCGACATTTTGCTTTATCTGTTTGGGAAGCGGGGAGGGATGCAAGATGCAGAAGAGTCAAATTAATTTGAGATATGGAAACGGCTTGCACCCGGCACGGTGGCAACAGAGTTTAAAAGCGACCCTGTGGTGGAGCGGAGCTTGTTGCAGCCTCAGCCCCAGTGCCGCAGTGCGGCAGGATCCGGGCCCCAGCCAATGGGCAGCGAGCGAGCGAGCGCCCACCCGGCTTTGTGCCGCCGGCCGCCGCCATTTTGTGGGAGACCCTCTCCTCACCGCCCGCCACAGCCCACCGGAGCAAGCCGCTTAATGCCGGCAAGATCTTCGCCTAGCTGCTCACCTATAAACCACCCACACATTTTTGTGTGTGTGTGTGTGTGTCGGTTTTTGCATTGGGGTTCATTTGTTTTTTGTTGTTGATTAAAGTAAACCTTTTTAAAGAAATAATAATTCGCTCTCCAATTGTTTGGCACAGTTTGCAAGAAGTCGATTGCAACCGGCGCGGGCTAAAATAAGTCAGCAATTTGTATTTAAATAATGCCTCCACTCGCGCGAATCGCCACAGATGATGTCTCAGGCCCGCCTGAGTTTAAAGGACCGGCGTTTAGCCCCACCCCTCGCTCTCAGTTCAAAAGGAAGCCGCCGACCACACCGACACAAACGCGGCTCAACCTCCCCGCCCCCCCACCCCGGGGGGGCGGCACCCCAAATCCCCGCCAACCGGGAGCCGCTCACTCTTCATGCCGAAATTTGCAGCGCAGCGCCAAGGATACTCACAACAAGCGACGCAGCAACGGCGAGTCCGAGTGCCAGGGTCGAAATGTGAGCATGGCGTCGCTGGGTGGTATTTATAGCTGCGGCCCCGTGCCCCGGATCCACAGCTCTGCGCATCCTCCAACAATCCCCCCCCTCCCCTCCCCTCCCTCCTCCTCCTCCTCTTCCTCTTGGTAAATGAAATCCCATCCAACACAGCTGCTATTAGTGACTGAGCAACTCAGGGCCCAGCAGCCAAACCCAACAGGAGAGGAACACATCAAAGCCACAGCATCCATCAGTCGTCTTTTAACACTGGTGCATTTTATTTACACACAAAGTAAAATGAGGGGCTTGGGTCTATCACATTATAAACCTGCCAGGGCTGTTTGGTTTATTTACAGCTCAGTAATGTTAAGGGCTCTCTTCTCGACAACTTGCATTTATGTAGCACCTTTAACATAGTAAAAACACCCCTTCACAGGAGGGATATTCTCTACCCCAAAGGGCTGTGGATGCTGAGTCATTGAGTATACTCAGGGCTGATAGATTATTGGACTCTAGGGGAATTAAGGGATATGTAGATCGGGTAGGAAAGTGGAGTTGAGGTCAAAGATCAGCCATGATCTTATTGAATGACAGAGCAAGCCAAAGGGCCACATGGCCTACTCCTGCTTATGTTATCAAACAAAATTTGACACCGAGCCATATAAGGAGATATTAGGACAGGTGGACAAAAGCTTCAACGAGGTTGGCTCTAACAAGTCTCTTGAAGGAGAAAGGTAGCAAGGTTTAGGGAAGGAATTCTAGAACTTGGGGCTTGAGCAACTGAAGGTACAGCCACCAATTGCGGAGCGATAAAAATCAGGGTTTTGCAAATAGTAAATGCTAGAAACACTCAGCAAGGCAGGCAGCATCTGTGGCAAGAGAAATAAAGTTTAACAGTTCAGTTTGATCAGAAGTCACAGAAACCCCACAGTGCAGATAGAGGCCATTTCGGCCCATTGAGCCTGCACCGACACATATCCCACCCGATCCCCGTAACCCCTACACCAACACATATCCCACCCCATCCCCGTAACCCCCTGTATTTAATCCCCCTAACACTAAGGGTCAATTTATCATAGCCAATCAACCTAACCTGCACATCTTTGGACTGTGGGAGGAAACCGGAGCACCCGGAGTAAACCCACGCAAACACGGGGAGAATGTGCAAACTCCACAGACAGTCGCCCGAGGCCAGATTCGAACCCGGGTCCCTGGCGCTGTGAGGCAACAGTGCTAACCACTATGCCACCGTGCTGCCTCCAGTCTCACCCTTTGCTGAATGTTGCTCAAGATGATTTTCCACTTTAGCCTGAAATTGTTTTGGAAGCGCAGGTACACACAAACTAGGCAACAGAAATATAGGAGCAGCTTGCCCTATACATCTTAAAATGGCATTGGACCATGTCTTGCCCAATCACCCATTTTATTACAAGGGTGTTAATATCAACAGTGATCCAATCATGTCATAGGTGTACTATATCAGCACCTAATCCAATACGTTTTCTACTGTGACACCGGAGAAGTTACCTTTTTTTGAAGCTGGAGTGATAAGTTTGGGTTCTCATATGAGAGCAAGGCAGATGGAATGTAAAAGAGCAGTTCTCCCACCCACAGTCACAATGTTCACTACAGCGGGATAGCATCTATTCTACACTTTTTAAAAAATCGACAATGCTACCGGCTAGAATATTAAAATGCAGGATTCATTAAAAAAAATCAAATCTAATGTGAAAGTCAGGAATTTTACTAGTGTTATATCACAAGCACTGAACAGCTCTTTGCCTGGTAGAGCCTTAACTTCAGTGCAGATACTACACTTTATCCTTGCCGGAGGGCTAACTTGTAGTACTTTATTCACTGCATTTACGATAGTTCTGCATCATGCTACATCACTGCTACTATGGGCTATGATTTTATTGAAAAACATCGATATGGTATGCATCTTCCATAGCTTGTATGAGGAAGCAGGACGGCACCTATTGGTTGTAATTTAGCCTTTTCCACTTGTCATTTTTTTTCTCCATCAAACCCCAGTTTGGTGTCTTAAAGCACTTGCGATTAAGTGCCAAAACCAATAGTTTGGGAAGTTCAGATTTTCTCTGAGACCAAATCAACAGCTCTCTGCTGAACAAGGTAGATTCGGTAATAGATCAATACATCATGCATAAATTCAGTTGGAGGAACCAAACTTTGTTAAATGCTATCTTCATAGGGTGTCCAAAGCAAAATGTGAACACAAAACATGCATATATGGAACACTTTTGTTATGGTATAACACCTCAAGGAAATTTTTCAAGGGAGAAAATAGCCAAGAGACAAAGCAAGAGTTAGGAGGTGTGATTGTATACATGCATTTTTACAATGGATGAAACATGCCTTAAAATTAGGTGGCCCTTTTTGATTTAAACAACCTAATCTTTGAATATTAGTCAAGGAAAAATTTAAACAGCACATGCGTGTGCCAGAATAGGACTTTTGTTTTTTTGGAACAAGGCAATTATTCTCAATAATACAACCCCCAAAAAAGGCACAAAAGTTTCACAGAATCACAGAAACCCCACAGTGCAGATAGAGGCCATTTCGGCCCATCGAGCCTGCACCGACACATATCCCACCCGATCCCCGTAACCCCTACACCAACACATATCCCACCCGATCCCCGTAACCCCTACACCAACACATATCCCACCCGATCCCCGTAACCCCTACACCAACACATATCCCACCCTATCCCTGTAACCCCACGTATTTAATCCCCCTAACACTAAGGGTCAATTTATCATAGCCAATCAACCTAACCCGCACATCTTTGGACTGTGGGAGGAAACCGGAGCACCCGGAGAAAACCCACGCAAACACGGGGAGAATGTGCAAACTCCACAGTCGCCAGAGGCCGGATTCGAACCCGGGTCTCTGGCGCTGTGAGGCAACAGTGCTAACCACTATGCCAGTGGTTTAAAAGATTAAATAAACCGGTCAAGAAAATCTTTCTGGTACAATTATGTACTTGCTAGTAAGCCTATTTTTCTGTCTTTACACTATTGCTGGGCAGTAAGATTGATTTGTACATAACCTCATTGTCAATTGTAGTGCAAAAGATGGAGAACTTTACATTTCAGATTCCCTTTTCTTAATATAACTCCTCTCCTCACATCCCAGCAAAGATAGAAGATCATCCTTAGTACTATACCATTACCTTCCTGAAAGCACCAGCATTTTCCTCCTCCACAATGCTGCTGTTTAAGGCTATAACTACTTAGAATCATAGAATGATTACAGCACAGGAGGCCATTTGGCTTGTCAAGCCCGTGCCAGCTCTCTGCAAGAGCACTTCAGCTAGTACCACTCCCCCACCCTTTCCCTGTAGTCCTGCAATTCCCCCCCCACCCCCTTTAGGTACTTATCCAATTCCCTTTTGAAAGCCACGATTGAGTCTGCCTCCACCACCCTTTCAGGCAGTGCATTCCAGATCCTAACCACTCGCTGCGTAAAAAAGTTTTTCCTCATGTCGCCTTTGGTTCTTTTGCCAATCACCTTAAATCTGTACCCTCTGGTTCTCGACCCTTTCGCCAGTGGGAACAGTTTCTCTCATCTACTCTGTCTAGACCCCTACTTGCCCTATAGTTTACAGTTATACAATGAAACAAATATTTGCATTGGAACAAATCTGAAAATAAACTCATCCCAACCTTCCACACATGCCTTGCCCAAATTCATCAAGACTGCAGAAACACAAAACTATCCCTGGAGCCGAGGTGGGAATACTTCACCTTGTGCTTGATTTGAGAGTGCCAAGTTAACTTTTATATATATATATTGCAAAGTCATATATGGCCCACGATTTCAGAGGCTGAACATTGCATTATTTAAAAAAATGGATGGCAGATGGAGATTTCAGTGAGAGGTCCACCCCTTTGTCCTTTAGGACCTTTCAACTCTCCTATGCAGCTGCCGTTCTACAAGGAATCCAAACTGGAATCACAAAGCCATAGCTAATATAAAACCTCAGCTGCTCAAAAAAAGAGTAATTCGCAGCTTCCTTTGGAAAAGTTATTTATGAATTCCCAGACACATCTAAAAAACAGATCTAGCCAAGCCACCAACCAAAATAACTATTTGGGCAGCAAGGTAGAATTAATAAACTCCCAAGTGGGGAAGTGATATTGTAAACTATTATTGGAATTTTTCCTCTGCCCTTTCAACATTTATTAGGAAATACTGGATTCTATTGTCTTTGAAACCATCCAGCCAACTGCGTTAATGCACAAGCAAGGCTCCATTTACAAAACTCAATTGCTACTTGTTCAGTTATTTTAAAAAGTGTAATTTGTGGAATTACTAACTTATTTTGTAAAGGAATTTTCTTTGATTTGTGTTGAAGATAAGTGCAAGGGCTGAAAATGCAAAGAATTTTGGAAAAATTGGGAAGTATTTACACCAAAAGCACAAATGGTGTGAGTCATGGTGACAAGTGATTACATTTTAAAAGTACTTAATTTGCTCTGAAACACTTTAGGACATCCTGAGGTTGTGAACGGTGCTACATAAATGAAAGTTCTTTCCTTCTTTGAATGTGAATTACAGCAATTATGTGCGCACAATTGAAATAACTGATTATGTAGGCATTAAAGCAGAGAAGTCATCAACACAACTAGAAAGAAGATAGCATTTACAACTGTAATAGTCATTAATCTATTAAAAACAATACATCTGCGCACACTTCCAATCAATTTTCCCCATTACAAATTCCCAAGTCCCCATTTATAATGGAAGAGAGCCCATGTAAACCGGTCAGGTCTTAATTTCACATATTACCAATGGATGCACACAACTGGTGGGAGGGTATAATTACCTTGCGACAAGTTACACTAGTCAGTTTCCATTACAAATGGAATTTGTAGTGTAAATATAAAGACAGAATGCACGACTTTAAAATTGGATTTAATCAATCAGTGCAGCCTGGTCCAATCGCCCCCTATAATCTTCACCAAAGGACACACCTGGTCTTGACTTCCTGTGTACAACACCACAGGACAAAGTCTTCTCGCATTGGTTTATCATATCCCTATGCCGTTTTCCATTCAACTTCACTACCACCCTCCACAAGAGGGGTAGGGTAGTAGGGGGTAGACAGTATATCCACTTTCCATTTTTTAAAAATTATATATAAGATTAAACACTGTTGTACTTATGGTAACATTATCTTCCACATTATTTAATCTTATTATATTTCACATATAATCCATATTATCAATGTTCATCATTCATATACATGACATTTGTATATTCCCCCTCAAGCTAATTAACAGGCTAAAAAGAAATCCCCATTCCAATACTAAGTGGGTAATTATGAATGATTTATTGCCCATATAATTTATCCCCTTATTGCTCAAACCTGGCATCTGATTAGTAATTTAGCTTCATCTTATCCTCAATCACATCATCCCTCTTTGGAAGGCAAAACTAAAATTGAGATGTAACTGCATAGCATTTTTAAATGAAATTAATTCACTTTTAATTTGAGCAAACCCAATTATATGTTAAAAAGTACATAATTAGGCGATTAACAAAAAAATCTCAAAACATGACAAATTTTATATTGTGCGCGAGAAATGGACCACTTCCCTCTCTTGTGGGATCCAAAGTAGTACATCAGATCCTGGCTCCAAAAGCATAAAATGGCAGACGACAATGCCAAGGCAATGTATGCAGCCACCCTCTGATGAAGATAAGATTCTGTGGCAGTTACTGCAATTAAAAGCCATGTTAAAACTATGCATGTAATCGCAGCGATTCATTTTCTGACCAAAGCGTGGAAATTAGTGTTGTAGATATTAGCAAATGCTTACATTCATTGACACTCCTTTGGTCTGAGGTATTAATCAGTTTAAAATACATAGGCTAATGACCGCATCAAAATAGCAGACCAAAGGAGCAGCTCATGAGCAAATAATTAGTGTTCATATCACCAATAGTAATTGTTAGGCTCAAAGTATACAGTGTTGTCCAATGTTAGCCACATTCCATGTGGCCAATTGGGAATCCAGATGTGGCTATTTTTTTTTAAATTTAGAAATCAAAAATGCAATCAGTAAAGAGACAGTTGTTGGGCACAAACTCAATGCTCAAATTCACACGACATATGCATGCATACTTTAACCTTTCCGTCGGTTTGTAAAATGGCAAGTCAAAAAAGTGTGCGTGATTTTTGATCAGTGTCTGCGCTTTACATCTGCAATTACTGCTTATTGGTTATCTGTTAAAATGCTGAACTTCAGCATCATGGAAACACCAGCAACATCATACGGAGCGGAGCGGTCACCTTGGTTAGCATGACCATTGGAATAACCACTCCAGGAAAGCAAGCCAAACCAATAACAAGCAGCTCCAACTGGACATATCATGGCAAAGAGCAAGCAGCAGCCAGCCACAATGGAAAGCAGGGGCGGGTCAGCCACATCTCGTATGAGTGAATGTTCTCAGCAATTACGCTGAAGTCAAGAACCACTCGCAACTGCCGGACAAAAACCAGCTGCACTAAATTGTGCTGTGTCTGAAATTCATGCTAGAATTCTAAACTTTAGTAAGAGACTTTAAAGTTGCACATTGAAAAGTGGTAGATGCTTGTTATGTATACACATGAAGTGCATTTACCAACTTGATCTCCAGCCCTTCTTCCAGCTTCTCCCCCACATTCAAACAACTTGCCCTCTTTCACATCTTTCCAGATCCACAAGTGCCTTCCTCACCAAATTATTCTGTTGTGCGCCTTCAATCACTGCATCTTATCAATCTCCACCTCCACTTAAAGTTACCCTCTCCCACTTCTAAAAGTGACCTCTGTATCTGGAATTCCCTTCCTAAACCTCTCCACCTCCCTCCTCCTTTAAGACTCTTTAGAACCTACCTCTTTGGCCAAGCTTTTGATCACCTGTCCAAATATCTCATGTGGCCTGGTGTCAAATTTTGTCTGATAATGCTCCTTTGAAGTGCCTTGGGATGTTTTACTACATTAAAGGCACTATATAAATGAAAATTATTGTAATTTCATTCAACAGCATGGACATCCTTGTGAACCTCAATCTCGCCCTTAATGTAGCTCCCTTCTCTCCACCCACCATACCATCCCCTGAGATTTCCATCACCAACCAGGGCCTCTTCAATCACCATCTTTCTCTTATATGCATTCTTCTGCCAGTCCAAATCCATCCACCAACATGTCATTCTTATTTCTTCAGCCAAAAACTGTAGCACAGACGTTAATTAGAGCAGGTAATCAATAAAGCATACATACTAAAAGTAGCTATAAACAGTATCAGGTTAGAAAGAAATCAGTTGGCATGCTCAGCCCCCCATATAGAAAAAAAGTGCACCAGAAATTGTGGTATATCCCTGAAGAGCCAGATATTCAGAACATCTTGGACTGCTGCAGAGATCAAGGCAATAATTATTTCCAAGCTGCTTTACCAGGAGTAATACATTTGAAAATGTAACACCCTCATTGCTATGTTACAAGTTCCAAAGCTAACATTCCAGGGGAGGGAAGAGACCGAGGAAAAATACAAAAATTCCAAAATTGAGGCTAATGGCCAATCTCCTACATATTAAGTTGTCAACATGATTTAACACAATCTGTGTACCCAACCCAAGTCTCCCTTTGCGCTGACTGAATTAAGTCAAACACCATTTTTATTAGTTGTCAGCCTGGGATTTTACTAGTGTTTTAGTTCATACACTTAATTTGTGGTTTCAATCAGCAGCCTTGATCATATTGCAGCTTTTTGCAACTAGTGGACATATGTTGGGAAAGGCTTCATGCTTTGTCTTCCATGTGTGTAATTTGCTGAATGTGCCAAAGCATCTTAAATTGGAAGCAAGAACTCATTCTCGAGTCAACATCTACACAGCTGAACCAGGTTAGCCCAGAGATAACCCATTGTGCAAATATGTGCTCAATTTCCTTGACAAACTCAGACATCAGCTTGCTCAAGAGATTCAAATCTAAGGGGGAAAACAGGAAAGCAGATTAAAGCAGCAGAAGTGGCGAGAGGATAAAGAACGGCCCGAGAATGGACCTGAATTAAAGCAGCGGCGAGAGGATAAAGAACGGCCCGAGAATGGACCTGAATTAAAGCAGCGGCAGGAGGATAAAGAGCAGCCTGAGAGCGGACCTGAATTAATGCAGCGGCAGTGGCTAGAGGATAAAGAGCAGCCTGAGCGCGGACTTGAATTTAAGCAGCGGCAGGAGGATAAAGAGCAGCCCGAGAGCAGATCTGAATATAAGCAGCGGCAGTGGCGAGAGGATAAAGAGCAGCCAGAGAGTGGACCTGAATTTAAGCAGCGACAGCGGACCTGAATAAAAGCAGCAGCGAGATTCAGCAGATTCAAATACAACAGAAAAATCAGTGTGACCTCACAGGAGAGCAGGTAGGTGATTGGTTGGCGAGTATTACAGCTTTTATTTGCTCTCTAAGTTAGGGAAGGTGGTTAAATTAAGAGCTGAGAAACTAACTTGCTAGTACTTAATAAATTAACAAACTAGAATAATCAAACAATAAAACAAATATTGATTGAATAAAAGCTTTAACTAATTAATTAAATAAATAAAACATAGAAGCAGGAGTAGGCCATTCGGCCCCTCGAGCCTGCTCCGCCATTTAATGAGATCATGGCTGATCATCCAAATTCAGTACCCCGTTCCTGCCTTCTCCCCATATCCCTTTAGCCTTAAGAAATATATCCAACTCCTTCTTGAATATATTTAATAAATTGGCCTCCACCGCCTTCTGTGGCAGAGAATTCCACAGGTTCACCACTCTCTGGGTGAAGAAATTCCTCATCTCAGTCCTAAATGTCCTACCCCTTATCCTTAGACTGTGACTCCTGGTTCTGGACTCCCTGGCCATCGGGAACATTCTTCCTGCATCTAGTCTGTCCAGGCCTGACTGAATTTTATAGGTTTCGATGAGATCCCCTCTCAATCTTCTAAACTCCAGTGAGTACAAGCCCAATCGACCCAATCTCTCCTCGTATGTCATTCCTGCCATCCCAGGTATTAGCCTGGTGAATCTTCGCTGCACTCCTTCCATGGCAAGAACGTCCTTCCTCAGATAAGGCGACCAAAACTACACACAATACTCAAGGTGCGGTCTCACCAAGGCCCTGTACAACTGCAGCAAGACATCCTTGTTCCTGTACTCGAACCCTCTGGCTACAAAGGCCAACATACCATTTGCCTTCTTAACCGCCTGCTGCACCTGCATGCTTACCTTCAGTGACTGGTGCACAAGGACACCCAGGTCTCTTTGCACTTCCCCTTCTCCCAATCTATTGCCATTCAAATAATAATCTGCCTTCCTGTTTTTGCCACCAAAGTGGATAACCTCACATTTATCCACATTATAGTGCATTTGCCATGTTTCTGCCCAATCACCCAACCTGTCCAAATCGTACTGGAGTTTCACAACATCCTCCTCACAGCATACCCTCCCACCCAGCTTTGTGTCGTCTGCAAATTTGGAGATACTACATCCAATTCCCTCGTCCAGATCATTAATATATAGTGAACAGCTGGGGTCCTAGGACCGATCCTTGCAGTACCCCACTAGTCACTGCCTGCCACTCGGAAAACGACCCGTTTATTCCAACTCTGCTTTCTATCTGCCAACCAGTTCTATCCAAGTCAATACCTTGCCCCCAATCCCATATGCCTTAATTTTACAAGCTAATCTCTTATGTGGGACCTTATCGAAAGCCTTCTGAAAGTCCAAATACACCACATTCACTGGTTCTCCCTTATCTATTTTACCAATTACATCCTCAAAAAATTCCAGTAAATTAGTCAAGCACGATTTACCTTTTGTAAATCCATGTTGACTTTGTCCGATCCTGTCACTGCTTTCCAAGTGCTCTATTACATCTTTTATAATGGACTCTAGCATTTTCCCCACTACCGATGTCAGGCTTACCGGTCTATAATTCCCCGCTTTTTCTCTACCACCTTTTTTGAATAGTGGGGTAACATTAGCTACCCTCCAATCCATGGGTACTGTTTCAGAGTCTATCGAGTTCTGGAAGATGACCAGCAATGCATCTACTATCTCCAGGGCCACTTCCTTAAGTACCCTAGGATGTAGATTATCAGGCCCTGGGTTAGAGATGGCAGGGAAGGTGGTGTGTCATAACTGCAGCATGTGGGAGTTTGTGGAGATCATCGCGATCCCGAGCAACCACATCTGCAGTAAGTGTCTGCAACTTGAGGAACTTTGGCTCAGAATTGTTGAGCTGGAGTACGAGCTGCAGACATTGCGATGCATCAGGGAGGGGAAGGGTTACCTGGACACTTTGTTTCAGGGCGGGCTCCACTTACTGGGCTGGGACCAGCATCCTGGCAAATCGAATAACTAGGGCTGTAGATAGGGCTTTAAACTAAAAAAGGGGGCGGGAAAAGGGGTCAGGTGAGGGGAAATTTAGAAATCTAAAGAGAAAGGTCAAGGCAATAGAGCAGTGTAGCGATTTGGGTAAAAAATAAGCAGAGTGCGACAGGAAGGGACAGAGAGTTTAACCGGAGCAGTGCAGCAGAGAATAAGGTCAAAGTACGGAATAATAGTAAATAAATGTAATTAAAGGCTCTTTATCTGAATGCATGAAGCATTCATAACAAGATAGTCGAACTAGTGGCACAAATAGAGATAAATGGATTTGATCTAATAGCCATTAGAGATATGGTTGCAACTAAATGTTCCAGGGTATTTAACGTTTTGAAAAGACAGGCAGAATGGAAAAGGAGGGGGTAGTAGCCCTGAATAAAGGAGGACATAAGGACAGTAGAGAGAAAGGATCTCGGCTCAGAAGATCAGGAAGTAGAATGAGTATGGGTGGAGATAAGGAATAACAAAGGACACAAAACACTGGTAGTAGCATATAAGCCCCCTAACAGTAGCTATACTGTTGGACAGAATATTAATCAATAAATAGTAGGAGCTTGCAACAAAGGTAATGCAATAATCATGGGGGACTTTAATCTTCATATAGACTGGACAAATCAAATTGGCAAAGGTAGTCTGGAGGATGAGTTCATGGAATGCATTTGGGATAATTTCCTAGAACAATGTGCCATGCAACCAACCAGGGAACAGGCTATTTTAGATCTTGCATTGTGTAATGAGACAGGGTTAATTAGCAATCTCATAGTAAAGGATTCTCTGGGGCAGAGATCATATGATAAAATTAATGTGAAATTCTGAGAGCAAGTCCGAAACTAGAGTCTTAAACTTAAATAAAGCCAACTACATAGATATGATGAGGGGAGAGTTGGCTAAGCTGGATTGGAAAAATAGATTAAAAAAGGTATGGCGATAGAGTGGCTAACATTTAAAGAAATGTCATAATTCTCAACAAAAATACATTCCATTGAGAAACAAAAACTCCACGGGAAAAGTGATCCAACCGTGGCTAACTAAAGAAGTTAAGGATAGCAATAGATTGAAAAAAGCTTATAAATGTTGTAAAGAATAATAGTAAGCCTGAGGATTGAGTTTCAGAAACCAGCAAAGGATGACCAAAAAAAAATTGATAAAAAGGGAAAAAATAGGAGAGAAAACTAGCAAGAAATATAAAAGCAGATTGGAAGAGCTTCTACAAGTATGTAAAAAGGAAGAGTAGCAAAAGCAAACGTTGGTTCCTTAGAGGCCAAGACAGGAGAAATTATGGGGAATAAGGAAATGGCAGAAACGTTAAATAGTTTGTATCTGACTTCACAGTAGAAGACACAAAAAGCATACCAAAAATGGTAGGGAACCAAGGGTCTAATGAGGGTGAGGAACTTAACATAATTAATATAAGTAGGGAAAAAGTACTAGAGAAACTAACGGGATTAAAAGCCGGCAAATCCCCTGGACCCAACGGCCTACATCCTCGGGTTCTAAGAAGTGGCTGAAGAGATAGTGGATGCATTGGTTTTGATTTTCCAAAATTCCCTAGATTCTAGAACAGTCCCAGCGGATTGGAAGGTCGCAAATGTAACTCCGCTATTCAAGAAAGGAGGAGAAAAAACAGGGAACTACAGACCAGTTAGCCTGACATCAGTAGTCAGGAAAATGCTGGAATCTATTGTTAAGGAAGTGGTATCAGGGCACTTAGAAAATCATAACATGATTAAGCAGTCAACATGCTTTTATGAAAGGGAAATAGTGTTTGACAAATTTGAGAGTTTTTTTGAGGATGTAACTAGCAGGGTAGATAAAGGGGAACCAGTGGATGTAGTATATTTGGATTTCCAAAAGGCATTTGAGAAGGTGCCACATAAAAGGTTATTACACAAGATTAGGACTCATGGGGTTTTTTGGGGGGGGGGGGGGGGGGGTTAATACAGTAGCATGGATAGAGGATTGGTTAACAGGCAGAAAACAGAGTAGGGACAAACAGATCTTTTTCAGGTTGGCAGGCTGTAACTAGTGGGGTGCCGCAAGGGACACCTTTCTGGATAACATATACACTCACAATAAAGAAGGCGTAAACCGGGCAGTAAATAACCTAAACAATATTTTTGATAATTTGGCAACAAGTGCAAACTTGAAAGCTCACAAGAACAAACCCAAAACAAAAAACTATGAAAAATGGTTTGACCCAGATTGCCATAACATGAGGAAAAAACTTAGAAAAATATCAAACCAAAAACACAGACATCCAGAAAACGAGGAATTACGCCTTACTTATTGTCAGACACTAACACAATACAGAAACACACTTAGAACCAAAAAAGAGCAATATATTAAGAATACACTCAGCTCCATGGAGGAATCCATTGATTCCAATTGTTTCTGGGACAACTTGAATACACTACACAAAAAACAACACGACGAATTGGCCATTCAAAATGGGGACACATGGGTAAACCACTTTGAAAAATTATACCAGAAAAACGCACTAAGACCAGAGCAACACCAAATATGCAAAAAACTGGAAAAGCTAGAAATGGCCATAAAAGATAACCAAAACCCGCTAGACTCCATAATAACAGAAAAAGAACTTTTTGAAAAACTCAAGGACCTGCGACCAGGAAAAGCTTGCGGGACAGACGGCATACTAAACGAGATGATTAAACACACAGATGACAAAATGAAACTGGCTATCCTAAAACTCTTCAACTTGGTTCTGAGTGTCGGTTATTTCCCTGATATCTGGAACAAAGGACTTATAACGCCCATATACAAAAGTGGGGACAAAAATCGACCCAAACAACTATCGAGGCATCTGTGTAAACAGTAACCTGGGGAAGGTATTCTGTAGCATCATAAACAAAAGACTTATAAACTTCCTTGAGGAGCACAATGTCTTGAGTAAAAGCCAAATTGGATTCCTGCCAAACTATAGAACATCAGATCATATCTTCACCCTACAGACCCTAATTGACAAACACGTTCACCATAACAAAAGCAAAATCTACGCATGCTTTATAGATTTCCAGAAGGCTTTCGACTCCATTTGGCATGACGGTTTATTCCTGAAACTTATCGAAAGCGGGGTAGGAGGAAAAACATATGATGTAATTAAATCAATGTATACAAACAACAAATGTGCAGTTAAGATTGGAGACAAACAAACAAAATACTTCCCACAGAGGCGGGGGGTGACGCAGGGCTTGCCAATCTCACCGACACTCTAATATTTACATAAATGATTTGGCAAAACTACTTGAACAATCCACAGCACCCGGCCTCACCCTATATGAATCCAAGGTTACATTCCTCCTCTATGCAGACGACCTGGTTCTGCTGTCACCAACTAAGGAGGGTCTACAGCAGAACCTGGACCTGCTGGAGTCGTACTGCCAGACTTGGGCCCTGACAATAAATCCCCAAAAAACCAAAGTCCTTGTGTTCCAGCAAAGATCCAAACATCAGGGACCCAAAATAAATTTCACACTAGGAACAACCAAAATTGAACAAACCACTAACTACATATACTTGGGCTTAAAAATCAGTTCTACGGGAAACTTCAAACTGGCTGTGAATGAACTGAAAGAGAAAGCAAGAAGGGCTTTCTATGCCATCAAAAAATCAATCCAAATAGAAATCCCAATTAGCATTTGGCTCAAAATTTTCAAATCAGTAATTGAACCAATTGCACTCTATGGCAGTGAAGTATGGGGACCGCTAACACAACAAGAATTTGCAAAATGGGACAAACACCCAATTGAGATCCTACATGCAGAATTCTGTAAAAGTATCCTCCGGACTCAAAGGAAAACAGTAAACAATGCATGCAGGGCGGAACTAGGCCAATATCCATTAATAATCACTATCCAAAAAAGAGCCACCAAATTTTGGAATCACCTACAAATGAGCAACCCCCAATGCTATCACTACAACGCCATGAAATGCCAAGAGCTGACCATAAAGAAGAATACCCTCAGTCAACTAGTCCTGGGACTCAGTGAAGTAACTAACAATACCCAGCCCCAGGACAGTGACAGGGTAACACAAAGAATTCGACCCAACACAATCGTCGCTAAGCAAAAGGAAAAATATCTGACATATTGGGCAGAAACAACAAAAACCCAAAGCAAACTCAATTGCTACTTGGCCCTAAACAGACAATACAACATAGCTGATTACCTGACCATGGTAAAGGATAACAAACTGAGAAGAACCTTGACAAGGTACAGACTTAGCGAACATAGCCTAGCGATCGAAAAAGGCAGACACAGGCAGCCAAGAGAAGACAGGATATGCTCTCACTGCAGTCAGGGAGTAGTGGAGACAGAGATGCACTTCCTCACAGCCTGTGGAAAATATCAGGGCATCAGGGAGAATTTCTACCAAAAATTCTCAAATATGCCCTGAATTCAGAAATCTGAATGACAACCAAAAACTCCCATGCCTACTGGGGGAAGGAGAGAAGCTGTGTAACGCTGGCAGCACACTATGTTACAGCTTGCCATGAAGAGAGGGACAACCAGTAAACTAAGAAAAGAGTATATAAATAATGCGATTGTCTATTTATACACTCAGGGATATACCTGTTTATACACTATGAATAGAACTGCGTTTATGTGTTCAACCATAAATGTATTATGATGCTTTGGCAACATAAGATGTACCTTATCATGCCAATAAAGCGATTTGAATTTGAAGCCTCAGCTATTTACAATCTATATTAATGACCTAGATGAAGGGACCGAGTGTAATGTATCCAAGTTTGTTGATTATGCAAAGCTAGGTGGGACAGTAAGCTGTGAGAACAGAGTCTGCAAAGGGATATAGATAGACTAAGTGAGTGGGCAATAAGGTGGCAGATGGAGTATAATGTAGGGGAATGAGGTTGGCCCAGAAATTAGGTTCGGGGGCTTGCCGAGCGTGCAAGCCCCCGATGTGCACTTACACTGCGCGCTGGCCGTTCTGCTCCCGGGACGCTTGGAATTCCTTTTTTCAGTTGATTACTCCCGGGCAGCGTCTGACGTCACGCCGCCCAGGAGTGCAGCCAGCGCGAAGCCTCGAGCGCGGAGTCTAAGTTAGACACGCCCCTTGAGGTCTCCTTACTATAGGCCACGCCCCCAATTTTTTACACAAGCTGAAAAGCAATTTCACATGCAGAGCAGCATTTTAAATAATTTTTTTGTATTTTTATTAGTCTTTAGCTAACTTTTATAAAGTTTTAAATACTTTTACATTATTTTGAAGAATGTAAAGTAGTTTTAAACAGAATTAAAGCGTAGTTATTTTGATGAGCCGGCTGGGATCACGTGGGCACTGGGCAACCAATGGGAGGTTGCAAAAGTTCATTCATGAGTTTGATAGTAAGAACTGTCAAACTCATGAAAACTCAGGGTGCCCAAAACAGCACTTAGAACTACAACTAAAAGTTAAAAAAACATCCCAATAAATAAATGAACTACGAATAACTGTAAAAAACTATTTTAAACAATTAATCAAATTTTTGAAAAAATAATTTAACACATCGGGTCTAAAAATACACTTACCATACTGTAAATTCTTTAAAAATAATAAACCCGTTGAAAAAAAATTCTAAATTAATAGACCACTTACCTGTAAAGCCAAGTACTTACGTCTGGTTTTTTCAAGCGAAAAAACCGGAGGCCTTTACGCACGGGCAACTCTTTACAAAAAATGGAATTTCAGCGCGCACGCGCTGCCTGAAACGTCGCACGCATTCTGCCTCTTAACCCCTTGGTTCAGAGGACAGGAAATGCCGGTTTTCAGCGCATGCGCTGTGCATCCTGAAAACCGGCACTTCCATCGGGCCCACGCGTGAGTACCCCTTCTGTACTCACGCATTGGGACCCGAATTACTGGGCCGTTATTTATTTTGGTAGGAAGAATAGAAAAACTGAATATTTTTTAAATGGTGAGAAACTATCAAATGTTGGTGTTGAGAGATTTGGGTGTCCTTGTGCAAGAAACACAGAAAGCTAGCATGCAGGTAAAGTAAGCAGTAAGGCACATGGCATGTTGGCCTTTATTGCAAGGGAGTTGGCGTATAAGAGTAAGGAAGTCTTGCTACAATCGTACAGGGCCTTGTGGTGAGACCACACCTAGAGTACAGTGCAGTTTTGGTTTCCTTATCGAAGGAGGATATACCTGCCTTGGAGGCGGTGCAACGAAGGTTCACTGGATTGATTCCTGGGATGAGGGCTGTCCTATGAGAGATTGTGTAGAATGGGCCTCTACTCTGGAGTTTAGAAGAATGAGGTGATCTCATTGAAACATACAAGATTCTGAAGGGGATTGACAGGGTAGATGCTGAGAGGTTGTTTCCCCTGGCTGGAGCGTCTAGAACTAGGGGGCATAGTCTCAGGATAAGACTGAGATGAGGAGGAATTTCTTCACTCAGCAGGTTGTGAATCTTTGGCATTCTCTGCCCCAGAGGGCAGTGAATGCTGAGTCTGAGTATATTCAAGGCCGAGATAGATTTTTGGACTCTAGGGGGAATCAAGGGATATGGAGATCAGGCAGGAAAGTGGGGTTGAGGTCAATGATCAACCATGATCTTACTGAATGGCGGAGCAGGCTCGAGGGCCATATGGCCTACTCCTGCTCCTATTTCTTATGAAAAAAAGGCTAATCTTCATAGACAGCTTTCATAAATCCAGACACTGCCGGGCCAAAAAGTAACAAGCAGATAATAGCAAATGGACTTTTAATTTCTGCTGAAACATAGGAATGTAAGTAGGCCATTCAGCCCCTCGAGTCGGTTTCACCATTCCATTATATCATGGCTGATCTGTACCTGAACTCCATTTACCTGCCTTTTCTCCATATCCCTCAAGAGAGATCAATTGTCAGGCAAGGGCATCAATGGATATGGAGCAACGGTGGTTAAATTGAGTTTTGAAATATAGATCAGCTGCAGGAACAGGCTGGAGGGGATAACTTGCCTTCTGTTCCTGTGACAGTTACATATTTTCACTATGCTCGTGTGAAAAAGTACAACCTTTTGCACAACAGATGACATAGCTTTAAAGGGCAATAAAATTCAATCACTGGGATAATCACACCTGAAGACAGGTTTGTGTATGTTCAGGTATCATTCCAAAATTTAACCAATCTTCAGACAGAAAGGCAGTCTCCACAAACAGAAACAAATCTCAAGCTCCAACGCATGGTAAAGCAGCTCACAGGAATAAATGACAACGGTCAATTCAGAGCATTCGGGTCTGAACAACTATGCTCTTCAGCCCTCTCAAACTCAACACTTCAGCCTAAAAGCAAGTCAGATTTATTTCCAATTTAGATAATTACACAGCATGAAATTAGCATTGAATAATTGGATTGCGTCATATGCAAGCTATTTTAAAACCAAAAAGTGACAGATCTGTCTCATTTTTCCAATAGCTTTTGGTTGCCCAGAATCAGGGTCAAAGAGAAGAGGTCCCTCGGACAGCTGTTCAATTACATGTTTGTCTCTGAAGTTGAAGCAGGCTCATTTTAAGATGACTTCTGAATGATCAGGAAATTAAGATTAATCACTTATAGACACTGAAGGCATGAACAGCAGTCTATTGGACATCTGGTGGTTCATTTGCTTTTGCCACCTAGCCACAATAGAAGCCAGGTGCAGTTAGACTCTTCAAGTTAAATATCAGTTTCCTTACTGTCACCGCTAATTTAGTTATCCCTTTGGAACAAACCTAATGTGTCCGGCTCGAGTAGACCACCTCTCAAACTGCAGATGTTTCCAGACAGTTGTGCCATGATCTCCCCAATTAAAGTAAAAACTCAAAAGAGTTACCATAAGCCATTCTAAAACTATTTCTTAATGCATTACTCTTGCTGAAAATTCTGCTTCATTAAGTTGACTCTGACATCAAATGATTGCTGTGCCAAATTTGACCCTTCACCTAAGCCTGCAGATCCTTCCTTTCAACCAGCCCTTCAGAATAGTTTACAAGTCTGAAAGCCAAGTCGTCTTCAGCCAGCAAGGGGTTAGCTTCTCTGCTTGCTAAGAATCTTTACAATAGGGGATAAGAGATGTACATAATTCTTCCCAATCCAGTTCAAAACCCTCACTCAAAAACTTCTGCAAGGTGTCTCCAGGAAGTTACATTTCTTGATGACTCGGCTTAAAGCATTCAATCCTAACTACACTTACCCTTCAGAATGCATCTTCTGCACCCCAGCAAATGTTAAGAGTTTGCGGTTGTTGCATGATTATAGTGCTACATTAGGAGCCAAGAGAATGGAAAAGCCAGGACAGTGATCTTTTACAACATACTTGCAGTTCGGAGAGAACGCATAAAAACAAAGGGAGTGTGACCAAAAGTGGTGACAATGACACTAGTTTATTAATGAATCCCAAAGTGACTCTTTCCTACCTGTATTGAGCAGCACTATCCCTATTTGTGTATAACAAGTGAGGAATACCATTCAGAAAATCAAATGGTGGCGCACCTTTCAACATATAAATACTCTGCTTCAAAAGCAGAACAGGCTCCCATTCACCGAATCTGCACAGTGTTCAACTGAAGCCAACTCATTCAAAAAATATATTATACAATACACACATATGCATGTATGTGGAGATATAATGTAAATTCTCTCAATTAAAACATTTTGCCAGGCACCAGCTTTGGTCAGTTTAAAACCTACATAAGAACCTTGTGTGATGGTTGACAATTATTGTAATTAGCAATTTCCACTCATTACCCCACTTGGTGTCAACATTTAAGGGTAGTTTGGAAATGAAATGCTGCAGGTACAGTATCATTTAATAAATCTATTACTAATTCAGATAATTTAGCTTTTTAAGTGTCCTGTAATCCATCTACCATTCATTCCAAGCAGCCTTATTCTAGACAGCAAATTAAAGTTTTTTTTGCAGCCACCCGATATTCAATTCATAAAAAACAAAAATGGGTCTTAATTGTTAAAGTAAAAAGACTAACCATATTCAATAGAACTAAAACATTTAATTGAACATTTAACAGGTTTGAAGTACATTCCAAATTTTTTTTTTTTTTTGTAAAAACAGTAAAGTCCTCATTTATTTATAGTACATAATAATTGAGCTTCCTGAAGTAACCAGTGATGTAGAGTCAGGATCTGGTTTGATAGTGCTCAGCTAGATGGAACATTTTTGGACAGGGATTGATGCATAAGAGAATGAAGGAAAAATTCATCATGTCCAAGTGTTCACACACTTGCTCATCAGGTCAGCACATTGTGTAACGGCAGGCAGATCCCCCCCCCCCCACCCCTCTTAGGTTGGGGTGGGGACACAATATTTTAAGTATGGTGCTTTCAAGAATGCAATCTCCGGAATTTCAATGTGTAACGAAATGGGAGGAGAACCCTGTCGGCTGGACACAAACAATTTTAGCCAACAAAAGTCTTGTCCAGTTACCTGAAAACATTAACTGCAACTATGCTAAAAATGTTTTTCCTTTTTTCTTTTTCTTTCCAACAGAAGGATCAGCCTGAAATGAGTAAACGCAGCATTAAAAGATTGTTCAATCAAATGTGCTTATTTAGAGCCTTTCAAAGAATGTGTTGACATATTTTCAAAACTTCTATACAAAATAGAAACAAAACAGATCTAGGGGTAGAGTATTGATTATCCAGATTTACAACTGGCATACGAGAGTAAACTAAGATCGATCTTAAACCCAATTATATCCTGCTATTAGATGCAATATTCTACAAATAAAATGGCTTGAAGAAACTGTTCAAGGATTGACTCATTGTCTCAATACACAGCTGGAACTACACACACAAGGATAATGGAAGTGGGAAGAACAGAGGAAACCGAACATCCGTGTTTAGTCAGAACACTTCGGATTAGTAAAAAGCAAACTTATAGCAGCACTCAAAATCTTGAATTAGGCTAAAGAAACAAACCTCATCACTACTTAACAGTAACCAATGTTTAGTGGCTAGCAAAAAGTCGCTTTTCTTCACAGATGAAATTCTTCTCTTCGCCCTCGACCACCCTGATTAATTTACACGAGAATCATAAAAACTTACAATACAGAAGGCCATTCGGCCAGTCATGCTGTGCGCGCTCTTTGAAAGAACAGTCGTGCTTAGTCCCACACCCCCACTTCTTGTCAATAACTCTGCAAGATCCTCTCAAGTACCCGTCCAACTCCCTTTTAAAATTAGTTACGGAATCAGCTTTCACCACCTTTTCAGGTAGAGCATTCCAAATCCCAACAATCAAGTGAAAAAACTTCTCATCTCCCCTCTAGATCTTTTCCCAATGATTTTGAATTTATGACCTCTAGTTATTGAACCACACACCAGAGGAATACTTTTTTCCCTATTTACTCTATTACAATCTCTCATCATTTTGAAAACCTCCATTAGGTCACGCCATGCTTCTGCTCATTCCACCATCCGGAAGCCTATAACCATCCTCATCGTGATCTACTACTTTGTCAAGTTTTGTATCATTTGCAAACTTTATAATGCTGCTCCCTACACCAGAGTTTAGGTTGTTTATAAAAATTGCAAAGAGTAATGGACCCAAAACTGACCCTTGGGACACACCACTGCAAACCACCTCCCAATCTGAAAAACATCCTTCCACCACCGCACACAGCAAAATACTGTGCATGCTGGATGTTTCCTGTATAGTGGCGCAAGATTGGTCAGGATATATTAGAACCAAAACAAGTGTACAGGAGTTCATTTTTAAGTCGAAGAGTCTTTGTATGTACTGACTCAGATCTGCACCCAAAAGTGGTAGATTCCTAAATAAATGTGATCAGACAGTGCCACTAGTACATGAACTAAAAGACTGTCAATTGATTGCATAGAAGAGACTAAATTGAACAGGCAAAAGGCACCGAAGCAACATCGCAGTTCTAATATACTAGTTTTACAATTTTAAAAAAACCATCAGGTGGGGCTTTCAAAGTTTTACATTTTCTCCAGTTTTGTATTGTCAAATGTAGATGTGCACAATTATCTAATTCACACTGGTGACAAGCTCGTGCTGGCTATTCAAATTTTGTTTTAAATTAATTAAAGTACTTACATTGCATTTCATGAGATTTCACCTCATCCTTTCCAAAATTTAAACACGACAATCTTCTTACTTCAGCTTTGTTCATTCTACAACAGAACAAGTCAATAAGTTAACCTCCTCTTACATGTCATTTCAAATATTAATCCATTAACCAATATTCTACCCAAGCCTAAAATTCTGCTTCAGCACAAAAGTTTAGGTGTAACATCAGAAAGCTAATCCAAGATATTCTATTGTCCTTGCTTTCAAAATGTCTTTTACTTTAGCAGATCCAAAAATTGAATAGTATGTGCTACTCAGCATGACAAAATTAAAGTTTGTTTTCCTCTAATTGAAAAAGTTGTGGGGGGGGGGGGGGGGGAGAAAGAGTGGAGTGTGGCAGAATTAAAACCCGCACGTTCAGAAAAATGTGGGCATCAAACTCATCACATAACCTATAGATTGTTTTCAAATTTGTGTGTGAAGACCCTGTGCAAATATTCAAGACCCCAAGAGATCCTCATCCCAACTTCCTAAAAGAGATTAGCTACACAAAAAGGGAATACAGGAAACTTTGTGATATCCGGCACAGACGAGACCAAGCTGTTGCCGTTCCCTCAAAACTGCCGGACAAACCAGCGTTAATGTTGAAGCATACGGAGCGGCAACAAACACTTTTGCTTAGCAACAGCTTCAGAGAGACTTTGCAGAGCCTGACTGTTGAAAAAAAAAGCCACGAGAAGAAAAAAAACCTAACAAACGGCTCCTGATTTTTGCCGGTGGCTCGAGCTTGCCGGACATTTAGCCTCCGGATAACACAAAGTTTCCTGTACAGTGCTATAGTTGCAGAAAACACTAGCATTCAACAAGCATGCTAGTAAATTAAATACAAGGAAAATACAGAATTTGAGCCATTGCTTGTGGTATGCCGGGCCCCAGACTGAAATCTGGGGACCTTGCGAACCCGTTTGGAAACCTATGCTGTATATTGGGAATAACGTGTTATGAACAGGAACTAGAATATTTGATAAAATTGCTCGAGAAGACAAATTCCTCTCCCTGTTCCACTTAACAGTACAGTTGACCATAACATCCATATTGCTGCGTTTGGCAAGTTAAGATCCAAGATATGAAGTGGACACTTATGATCAGTTTCATATCAAAAGTCCTCCATTGATCTTTTCACCCAATGGCAACAAGTCAACTTGATCTGGGTGCATTTCACAAACAGGGGAACTTTATATAGAGATGTATACATTAAAGAGGCCAAGGAGGAAATGCACTCGAATTTATTCCAAGCACATCACCAGAACATTTAAAATGGATCAGCTTAACGAAATGGGAAAGTGGACATTGTACGAGATCAAAATGAGTTACCTCAAGGCTATGATTATATCCATTGATGCATTAGTCATAACCAGCTGAAGTTTCTTTGCAGGAGGAACACGTCATTCTTCAATGCCACTACTTTCACCAAAGCTAGCAAAAATCTTGATATTGTAAAGTATATGAAAATCTTTGACAGGTAATATGGGTTGTTATCTTAATTCACGTAATAGTTGCACAAGTTTTGAATATTAAAAAGGACAAAATAACTAACTAGGAAGTACTTTCAGAAGATAGTCTGAAGCAGTTTTATTTAAATGCCTGATGAAATAGGGTTTCTCTTTTTGGAGAGTGGGGGGGGGGGGGGGGGGAAAGAGAACAGAAGAATTTGCATTCCACATAACTGGAACTACATTAGTATTTTTTTTTTTTTTTAAATTACCTTTGGAGCTAGGGTTTTTCTTTTTGGAGAGGGGAGGTGGGGGGGGGGGGGGGAAAGAGAAAAGAATTTGCATTTCACATAATTTAAAAAAACAAAAACAAATGTAGTTAATAGTTACCTTTGGAGCTAGAGTAGTAACTTAAAATCATTGATCTCATTCTATCTACAACCTAAATTCTAAGATGCTGGAATGTCATTTGGGCTCATTTCAGGACTGGTGTTGTGGAATTTCCTTGAACAGCTATGTAGAGTAAGTGTAGCAAGTTTTCATCGGAGCAAGCTAGCTTTACCGACTGAAAGAAACATGGCAGTTTTAATCCGCTATGATTACTCATTTAGTTATCCACAAAAAACACACCTCAACTAGAAATGAAGAGGGTTTACGAATTAAATTCAGGGGAGTCATTAAAAAAATATGGGGAGGAAAGGACATGGATTACCACGTTTGTATACAGCCAGGTCATCCCCTATATTTCAGCACTTACTACAAATCAAATCAAAATGACTCATTCATGGCTTTTCAAAAATGGTCTAAAGAAGATACATCAGCATCATTTTCAGCATATAAAAAAGAGAAACTGGCTTGCTGGGCTGGGGGAGAAGAGCGGGTCTGGAGAAGAGAGGAAATCATTGGAACAAATAAACAAGCAGATCAATGTTAATTCATCTCCCCTGCATAACTGGGTTCCAACTCCACCCCACCCCACTTTGGTTCCAAATTTCCTCACTGTTTAAAAATGTAGGATATTCAGTGACTTCAAATGTAGAACACTTTATAGAACAGGTAGAATGTCCATCATTTCACTTGCACTGTTAACCCCATTTTAAGGCTGATGCACTACAGGTTACCCAACAAATAGGAAGATTTTAAAAAATGATGTTGCTTCTAAAAGCGTTATGTAGAAAGCAAGCTGTGAAACAATGCAATTGTGCGTTTTTGGAAACCTCCATTTACACACACAGCTTTAAAAAAAATTGTGCTAGGAAGTTATTACAAAGCATCTGGATTTACTTAAATATAGGTCAAATAGAAAATGGAGTTCTTGCTGCATAAATTCAGCATTTAGAATTCTAACGGTAGATAAATAAAGGACCCAATAATCAGAATGTCACGTGTATTAAGAGTACTCAACATCCAATTTCAGTCGCTACATTTTATCCAAATTGGATGAACTTCAGTTAACAGGGTTCACTATAACACTTATGGTTGATTAAAGGCAACAAGAGATCTTTGGGCAAGGTTCTTTAATCAGTTTCCAAAAAGCCAAGTTTATACAAAAAAAAAGTGTTTCATCCTTGTGCATGAAATACAGCATGAACAAATGGCCAACTTTACCAGTATATAATTTTCCAAAAACAAGCCTCCTATATTAGATTAAAAATGAATGCATTTTTTGTAAATTGTATCTTAACAGGCTCTATGCAAATACTCAAGACCCAGCAGATTTGAACATTCCACTGCAAGTTAATTTTCAATGACAGGCAGAACGACTGAATGTTGATTTACCATCAGGAAAGTAATCGGTGTTATAATTGTATTTCATCAAATAAGCGTGAAAAAAGAGTCAATACTCTGCAGCATGCGCAGCTTTTGTGATCTAGCTCAAATTTATCTTTTTTATATGGGCAGCAGAGGGGAAAGAGAACGAGAAATATATCAAAATTCAGCAAAAACCAGGGTGGGAGGGGGAACTGATGAGGATTTCAACAGGATAAAATAAAATGAAGACCAAGTCTGTTCTTTACAGGTGTCGGCCTGAATGAAAGTGAAAAAGTTTGTTTTAAAATAAATAGGCTCAATAGGTCTTTCTTGACCTAAAAGTAAATGCACATTCAAGTCAGAAGCTATCAGACTGTCAATAATTTTGATAATGTTAAACAGGCAACAAGTTCAGAAGACAACTGTTTTCTGTAGTTCCAAAACTCAAGAGCCAAAAGGAGGATGATCTTGATTCAAGGAGATTGATTATTCATTTGTAGCTGAGGAGGAGAAGCAGGCACAATGTAAAGAATTTGTAATACATTTTTTTTTTTTTTTTTTGTTAAACTCAGCTTCTCCATATTCTATCAGATTGTAAAAAAATAGCAACTGACTGGCACACGCTTCCCTCGTTTGGCACCATTAATTTTAACTACATGTTGCATTAAGTGCCAGTAATGAAAAGGCTCAAACTTAAGTATATTTGAGACAAGCAACTGGGCAGGTAGCACAAAATTCCAATTCCAATTCGGGAATCTATTTCAACTGACGAGCTATTGCATTTGCCAGAATGTTAGATGAACACCTCATTCCCAAGTCTTTTTTCTTGGAGTTATAGATAAAAGGGGAAAAGGAGGTAGAGAAGAAAGGCTAGCATACGAAGCACCCACCTCTGAACACTTGATACAGAATGCCGCTGAAGAGACATTATGGCAACATCCACAACCAAGACAATTTCCTTCAGTTATGATAAGGTTGTATGTAGGCAGAAAATAATAGATACCAAGAGAAATATCAAGCTAAAGGATCTCCTATGGTGCTGCTCAGAGAGTCAGGACAAAGCAAATGCCCTTTAGAGTGCATTAGTAATGCTGTAGGTAGAAGTGTGGGCAACCTGGAGCTTCTGAAGCTGCTTCTAGGGGTAGAAGTGTGTAGTTGCAGGATCGAGTCAATGCCCAAATAAGGAGTGGGCAACAAGCATCGCTAATTATATAGATAATTCACATTGAAATAGGTCTGGTAACCCAAGCTTTAGTGCTCCACTCCTAAAGCCCCGTGGAGAACAAAATTCAACAGCCAAAGCACCATGGAGCACAATGCAGAGAAGATGATGTTATTTCATGTCAGTCACCCCCTTCTGCCTTCAATATACTGTTGATTAAATAGCACATTATAGTAAACATTAAGATAACTCGGCTACCAGTGGCAGAAGTCATGGTCTCAAAAATGAGCTAGAAAATAGTGCTTTTAAAATACTGGATCTTATCTGTCCTCAAGACACGCATTTCATATTTAATAGAAACAATTTCTTCAGTCCCAGAGGACAGTTGAAAAGCAAAATTTCATGTGAATTTGAAGCTGACTGGATACAATTTTCTCATCTTGTGTAATTTGGGTTACAAACATTTGCAGAAAAATAGACCCTAGAAAACAATACTGGAGGGTAACCAGCGTTTTTCTGTAAACATACATGACAAACAGGAGCACTCCATTTATCCAGCTGTTAAAATTGAACTTAATTTATCAGAGCTAGAAGACAACTGATAAAGGAAAAAAAAATCACAGTAAGCTCCTGATTATCCAATCTAGTCTGTAGACTTCACATTTTGACTCTAAAATAAATCTGTTGAGCTAAGCGGTTGCATTAGTCCTAGAAGCACATTTTATTGAAAACACTTATGAATAGTGGAATTTTACAAAACATTAGCCTCTTCCATGTAACTGAAGAAATTTGAGTATTGTAACAAAATCCTAAATTACAAAAATAAACATCTAAAATACAATTTAAAACAAGTGCAACTACTTCTGTTCAACCCATCAGAATTCCCATCGCTTCTTCCTACTCATCTAATCCATTGTAGCCTTTTAGAAATAGTTACACTTTCACCTGGCTTCCACTTCCAGTTTAGAGGATGGAATACATTTAAAAAACTTGTGTGTACGGTAGGGGGGGGGGGGGGGGGGTTGAAGAACAGCTTTTCAGCTACTTGAATCTCCAAGTCTTAAAATTTTCTAACGAGTAAAAATAGGCCCCAACAGTGGCTCTGTTAAATTAAGAGAGTAATCTTACAGGTTAGCTCCTTCCCAAAAAACCACTGCCAAACAGTCATGGTATTATCTCCAGTTCAATACTGAATTTTTGCAACATGTACTTTTGTAAGTATTAAGTTCATTGATAAAGGCATACATGAAATGAGATATTTACAAATAACTTCCAAGGCATTATTATTGCAGCGAAAACCCAATATTGGGAAAAGTTGAAAAAGGAACTTGAAAGGAATATACTGCACAGCTCCAGTTAACCCCAGGTGAGATTTTAAGAAAGCTTATACTTTACAAAGCAGCATGTAATATTTTCACATTAAGTTGAATCTCATCCATACGTTGGCACTTATTTCTTTATTAATAGGATAGGAAATGTCATTGTCCCAACAAGATGAGCTTCTTGAAGATTGTGAAAGGAGAAATATGGACCTTTTAAATACAAGATTAAATGAGGAAGATACGTGGCTGCAACTACATTGTTTTAAGCTCAATGATTTTCAGTGTTAAATTGCAAATTGCACTGGAAGCTCACACAAACACGCTTATATTAGCCTCACTAACCATTTTATTGTAATCTCAGACATTTACTTCAATGAGATTTTTCACTTCATTATAAGTATTCAAATGTTTAGAACAGGTGACAACATACTAGAACATTGAAATTAACCCATATTTCCAGCGGTTTATATGTACTTACCATAACTATCATAGTCATCCCGGTAGGACTTCCCGGCTGAACTGCTGTAGCCATAGCTGCTAGAATTTTGACTCCTACAATTTAAAAAAAATTGTATTTACCATGTGCAATACAAAATAGACTTAAAAATATGCAAGATTGCAAATATTTACCTATTATTATTATAGGAGTCATTTCTGTAACTGCTTCGTCCACTTCTGTCACTATCTGGTGGAAGATGGAGCAAGTTCGTTTTTCAGTATTTTTGTTAAGAGGTGGGGGGCAGGAACAGAAAAGGGAGAAAGTTAACATTTACCCAGGTATTACATTTTTAAGATTTGCTTACTATATAAAATCACTTTGTATTAAAATTGTGGATAGAATCATACGTTAAGCTCGGACATGCTGAATGCCACCAATCTCCCAGGCATTCTGTACAATATTGCATTCAATGCTAGCACCCACTTTCTATTCAAGGAAGTTTTTATTGTTCGACATTGGCATGGCAATATTTATTACCCAACCCTAGTTGCCCTAAGGGCATTGAGTCAACCAGGTCGTGTAGAACTGAAGTCACATGTAGGCCAGGCCAGGCCAGGCAGGAGTGTGTTACACCTAAAAAAAAACTCAGATGGGTTTTTACAATAATCCTGCAGCATTCATAGTAATTTTTTCTGGTGCAAGTCCACAATTTAGCAGATTTATTGATTTCAATTTCCAAATTGCTGTGGTTGGATTTGAACTCATACCCAGTAACATAAGCAATAAGCTACCATACCCCCATTACATTCACAGGTCAGCAGCAGACTACTTTCCACCATTAAAGATCACCTCTGTAAGATCCACGGCTGCTTCTCCCACCACGGAATCCATAACCTCGTGATTGCCCACTTTGGTAATTCCGAGATCGTCCCCCAGAGCCTTTTCCCGCCTGGTCTACTCGAATTTGCCGACCATCAACTGACTGAAGTGTCAAGAGAAATGAAACTGATGAATTGTCATAGTGGAGCAGTATTGATAGTATAAACTGAGTACAATCACAACACTTCATCACTTCGTTTTTATCTAGGTTTAGAATTCAAAATGAGCTCTCGCTTCATTCGAGTAATGTGTTATTAGACGCATGTGAGGAGTTGAGTGGAGAAAAAATAAAATCTGGAAACATCAAGCTAACCAAGTGGGAGATAATTAGTCCACTAGTCTAATTTACTTACTGGTTGAAAGTCTGGAGATAGTTACTTCAGGGAAAGGGTGGAATTAGATAGGTTCAGACAGTTTACAATGGTGTAAATGTATGCTCTTTGGAGAACTGTTTTTTATAGTACAAATTGCTCCCATTTATTTGAATATATTCTATTTTCCCCAGATTAATTTAAAATATTCAAAGTACTTTACATCTGAAGAGATGCCTACCACTGAATCTTTAAAAGACAGTCATCTAGAAATATATACCTTCCCATTCATGGCCAAAGCATCCCTTGCGTCATCAGGATTTTCAAAAGTAACAAAACCAAACCCTCTAGATTTGTGTGTGTCTTTATCTTTGATCACTAGAACTGAACATGAGCCAGGAGAAAAGAAAACAGCATTAGAAATAAGTTAAAAATGCATTTAAATTTCTGAAGTAAACATCTTAGCATATAGTATTTGTTGACGGGGTATTACTCATGAGCTGGCTTTTAAAAGAAATTATATAATTAAAAGGATTACTGTGTCCCAGGCACTGTCTGTGGACTGAGGATTGATGATTCCACACCAGGAACCTTTTCCTATATCAAGGAAACCCACTAGCCTTCAACAGGAGCACAAGATTTGCCAGCATTTAAGCCAAACTTCATTCACTACCCTGGCCATTTGTTCAAGCTGAACAACACCGCATAAAGCCTTGGTGCCATGTTTGATCCAGAGCTGTGCGTCAAACCCCACATCACCAAATCCACTTCTAAACGTCACCCATCACCGTATCTCCATTTTGTAATTTCTACAATGTCCTCCTTTTCAGCATGCCATCCACCACAAATTTCAAGTTGCTGAAAATTCAACTGCACATATGCTAAACCTTGCTCACCCACTCCTCCCCATCCTCACAAACCTACATTTGGCTGAATGTACCACGACGCAATCATTTCGAAACACTTTTCAAATCCCTCCATGGCCTAGGCCCTAAGTTCTGGAATTCCCTGCCTAAACCTCTCCATCTCGCTACCTCTCTTTCCTCCTTTAAGACACTCCTTAAAACCTACCTTATGTGACTTGGTGTCAAATTTTTTGACTTTTAATACTCCTGTGAAGCGCCTTGGGACATTTTACTACATTAAAGGCACTATATAAATACAAGTTGTTGTTGTCCCAACCTCATTTTCCCTTCCGTACTCTTCAACGATCCATCTGTGACCGTTTGCATATCCTTCCCATCCCTTTGTCCCAATACCAGGAGATACTTCAGCCACCTTGGCTTGAATCTCAAGTTCCTTGCCTAAATCTTTCTGCCTCTTCACTTCAAAAAACCTTTGCAAAGCCTAACTTTTCAGCCATGATTTCAGTCACCTCTCCTAACATGCACTATGGCTCAGCAACGGCTCCCTAATTCCTTTTATCCATTCTCCTTTCCTCCCTTCACCCAACCACCTCCACCAAAACAAAGCACCCTGGATGATTGTTTTCTACACTGACGGTGCAGTATAAATGCAGTATGAATAACCAGTTACTATTTTTTCCAGTGGTGTTGGTTGAAGTAAGAATGCAGCCCAAGAATACTCGATGCTTTGCTTCATGGGGCTTTGAACATCCACAAGAGCAACAAATAGTTTCTCTTCTGTACTACACTGCAGCATGAACCTAGACTTGTATGCTCAAATCCCGGGAGTAAGGCTTGGACCTATAATCTTTTTATTTAGGAGAGTGCCATCATCTGAGACAAACTGATGAGAATCATTGCAGTTGGACGTCAATCCAAAATAACCACCTAAAACACATTACTCCTCCACCCTGTCAGAGTCCATTTTTCCACAGAAAGTGAAAGCATTAAGAATGCACTGGGGGTATGAGAATCTGTAATATTGCTAGCTCAATACATACAATCTTTCGTGTCTTTCTTCACTCCCAGCAAATACCAGCCAACTTTGACCGTCTCCTTTTCTGGTTGTCCTCTCCTGCAGCACCCTATTGTTTCAGTTAACATACCAAACACTATCAACCAGTAACAAAGCATATTTGGGACAGGCCAGTCAGTTCTTTTCTCTTAGTAAGGGAATGCCCCGTTAAAATTGCTCAAATTAAACACACACATCAGGACCTTACCATCACGAACCTCTCCATACTTGGAAAATAACTGCTCCAGTGATTGCTCATCTGTGTCAAAGTTGAGCCCACCAACAAAAAGTTTTCCTTCATCAGACATGGTGTTTCCTGGAAGAGAACATAAACCAATCCAGACTATAATAAACACTACATTTACAATCTCAATGGAAAATCCTACATACTGCAATGATTAAATTACATTTTGCAAGGGAGAACCTACTGTGAAAATTAGATTAGTTCATTTTCCTGCACATCTAAATTGGAATTGGGTTTTTTCTTTAAAAAAGGAGTTAATTCAGCAGAAAAGTAGCACGTGTGATAAGTTTTTGTAGATAAATTCTGAAAACTGACTAAAATGGAAAATACATGTTCCCAACGCCTGCAATACTGGAACAAAGGCACTACTTCCTTACACAGGTGTACTGCAAGGCCTACTTCAATCCATCATTTGTTAAACAGGTACCACCATTTAATACATTTAGTATGGTTACAGAAAAAGTACAACTTTTGAATTTGCCCACACTGTGGCATTGGCACTCAAGAGGCAAGAACTTTCCAAAGAAGAATGAGGAAATGAACAAGCATATACACCTTGTGGGCCGTATTAAAATATAATTGACCTGCAACAAGGCCTCATTTTCAAGTCCCCAATGTTTTAATGATTTAAAAGATATAAAACAAAATGAAGGTTTTTTTTTTGGAAAGAGGTAAATGACAATCTTAAATCTCGATGTGTTTTAATTGTAAGTTTACAGATTTTGACTTTTTAAAAATGTTTTTAAACTAGCTAGGGCAGGACCAAACGGCTAAGATGTTAGGATATAATCCACATTTTTATTGAAAATTAATGCAAGATCTATAAAGTTTCTAAAAATATGAAAACACATCTCAGTATTTGTTTAAACAACTTTGCTCAGTTAAAATTGCAACATATACATCTCATTTAAAACAAGGGAAATTGTACACCAAGCAGAACAGTTGATAAGTTAATACCACACTTCCTTTATTCTTCATTTTGTGCTACTTAGAAAATCTGTTGTGTTTAGATGGGAAGTTATGTATATACTTCACTAAAAGTCAAACAGAAGTCAGTATTAAGGAATGGAGACACATACATTTTAAAAAACACATCTACATAACTAATTCATCTTGTGTATTATACAAGTAATTTGAAGTGGCGAAACAATCTCCCCAGTAAGCCCTTCAAATTGCGAAAAAAAACTTTCACAACCCATTAGGTGCTGCTTTACAATTTTTTAAAAAAAACCCCCAAGCATCTCAGTTTAACCATCGCCGGCTGGCGCGCTGCAAGTTTCTGGGCACACTATTGTGGAAGGGGCAGAATTAAACGCCGAGTTTTGAATTCCAACTGCGACACAGAAGATGGAGGCGGCCAAACCCCCTCAGGGTGAGAGAGAGCGAGAGAAAGAAAGAGAGGAAAAAAGCTGGAGAAACCCCGGCCGCCATTTTACCGCCTCGGCGCCATTTTAAACCGTGGCCCGCGGCCAACCAAGGGCAAAACAAGCCTCAGCCATAACGCTCATCAAAAAAAACTGAAACCAGATATTTCCGGGTTTTAAATTCACTCTCGCCACCCGATCCCAGTTTAATTTTCCACACAACGTAGGGAGGAAAGAGGAGAGCCTCTTAGCGCTTAAGTTAGCTTCCTTTTTTTTTACTTCACAAACCGGAGGACGGCTGTCGCTCTGGCTTCAATGTAAACATTTAACCGGCCATAGTTATCTCGAATACCGTAAAACCTCGATTTCCGTCAAATCTCCTCAACTTAAGATTACTTTTCGCCGGTAGCCGTACACATGTTGCACTCACCGTGTATTATCCGCAAACGACACAATATTTTCTTTTTTTTTGCAACACCTCCTCTCCGATTTGCGATGAGACAGAACGAAAAGGGGGGGGGGGAATTCAACCCAACCTTTTTTCTCAGTACTGCGCAGGCGCAGCGCATTGATTTCCGATTCGCTCCTGGTGAGCGGACCCAATGACTCGACAGTGCGCAGGCGCGGCGAACCGATTTTTTTAATTTTTGAAAAAACCGTCACCCCGCGGCCAGTAGTGCGCAGGCGCGGGGGAGGGCTATTGCCCAGATTGCTTTCCTTGGTCCTGTTCAAGGCTTACTAGCCCATTCATTGGACTGTTCTGACCCAGGCCCCTTCCCTAATAAGTCATCAAACAAAGACCTTTATGTAGTAAACGTATTAAAAACAGCAAATGCTGGAAATACTCAGCAGGTTTTCTTTTTATTTGTTTTTATGGGATGGTGGGTGTCACTGGCAACGCCAGCATTTATTGCCCATCCCTAATTGCCCTCGAGAAGGTGGTGGTGAGCCGCCTTCTTGAACCGCTGCAGTCCGTGTGGTGAAGGTGCTCCCACAGTGCTGTTAGGTAGGGAGTTCCAGGATTGTGACCCAGCGACGATGAAGGATCGACGATATGCTTCTAAGTCAGGATGGTGTGTGACTTGGAGGTGGTGATGTTCTTATGCACCTGCTGCCCTTGTCCTTCTAGGTATATGAGGTCGCTGGTTTGGGAGGTGCTGCCGAAGAAGCCTTGGCGATTCAGGCAGCATCTGTGGAGAGAGAAACAGAGTTAACATTTCAGGCCAATGACCTTTCGCCAGAACCTAGCATCTATCCATGGGAATCTCATGCCATCATTGCGGAAAAGAGTTTAAAACTTCTACCACACTTTGCGTGTAGAAGTGTTTCCTGACTTCACTCCTGAAAGACCTGGCTGGCGAAAGGTCATCGACCTGCAATGTTAACTCTGTTTCTCTCTCCACAGATGCTGCCAGACCTGCAGAGTATTTCCAGCATTTACTGTTTTTATTTCAGATTTCCAGCAACCGCAGTATTTTGCTTTTAGAATAGAATCATAGAATGGTTACAGTACAGGAGGAGGCCATTCGGCCCGTGGAGCCCGTACAGGCTCCCTGGAAGAGCACTTCAGCTAGCCCCACTCCCCTGCCCTTTCCCCGTCGCCCTGCAAGTTTTTATCCTTCAGGTACTTACCTAATTCCCTTTTGAAAGCCACGATTGAATCTAACTCCACCACCTTTTCAGGCATTGCATTCCAGATCATGACCACTTGCTGCATTAAAAAGTTTTCCCTCTTGTTGCCTTTGGTCTTTCAGCCAATCACTTTAAATCAGATGGTTAAGATGGCTGTTGCTAGGCTGGCAGTTCCATAAGGAGATCTGGAGCCCTT
This sequence comes from Somniosus microcephalus, assembly GCF_052327205.1. Classification (NCBI taxonomy): domain Eukaryota; kingdom Metazoa; phylum Chordata; class Chondrichthyes; order Squaliformes; family Somniosidae; genus Somniosus; species Somniosus microcephalus. The sequence goes on from NC_140999.1 coordinate 20,120,282, forward strand.
CACTTCTATCCATGGGAATCTCCTGCCATCCTTTGCCCTTTCTCTCCCAAATCTCCTTGCTTCCACTGTTCAAGTTCCTCTGGCTCCATCAGTTGGTGCATTTTAGCCCTAACTACAGGTTAACTACAAGTTATCTGTTTTAAACCTGCAATACCCAGCCCCCACCCCGCTCTCTGCTTCTCAAATTTGGTTTCCAAATTCCTGGACTTCTCAGGACATTTGCTGTGTCAAAAACTTGCTTCTAAAAAAATTATCTTCCCCACTGTGGCTATTTCTCTGCTGAGCTGGGTGACTCATTCGACTGGTTTTTCAGCTTGTTGGTTCCTGCTAGTACGATAGCAAAATACTGCAGATGTTGGAAATCCGAAATAACAACAGAAAATGCTGGAAAAACTCAGCAAGTCAGGCAACATCCGTGGAGAGAAATTTGAGTTGACGTTTCGGGTTTGACCCTTCTTCAAAACTGGAGAGAAAAGGAACTAGATCGAAGGCAGGGCTGCGATCGGACAAAAGAATAAAAGAACCAAAAGAAGTAAAAGAGATTAGAAGCTAGACGAGATGGTAATAGGCTGTGATTGGGTGTAAAGTGTACTGGCAGGGCAAAAGATAGCTGCCAGGTGTGAGAGAGAAACAAAAGGAAAGGGGGGGGGGGGGAAAGGAAAGGAGTGGGTTAGGGTTAGGGTTAGGGTTAGGAAAACAGCGATTTACTTGTACTTCTCGCAATCTAGTATACTGTATTCGCTGCTCACGATGCGGTCTCCTCTACATTGGGGAGACCAAACGCAGATTGGGTGACCGCTTTGCGGAACACCTCCGTTCAGTCCGTAAGGGTGACCCCGAGCTTCCGGTCGCCTGTCATTTCAATTCACCGCTCCATTCCCACTCGGACCTCACCGTCCTTGGCCTCTTGTACTGTTCCACGGAAGCTCAACGTAAACTCGAGGAACAGCACCTCATCTTCCGATTAGGCAGTCTGCAGCCTTCCGGTCTCAATATCGAGTTCAACAATTTCAGATCATAACCTCGGCCCCTATTTCATTTTCACTTATATTTTTCCACTCCTTTCCTTTTCCCCCCCCCCCTTTCCTTTTGTTTCTCTCTCACACCTGGCAGCTATCTTTTGCCCTGCTAGTACACTTTACACCCAATCACAGCCTATTACCATCTCGTCTAGCTTCTAATCTCTTTTACTTCTTTTGGTTCTTTTATTCTTTTGTCCGATCGCAGCCCTGCCTTCGATCTAGTTCCTTTTCTCTCCAGTTTTGAAGAAGGGTCAAACCCGAAACGTCAACTCAAATTTCTCTCCACGGATGTTGCCTGACTTGCTGAGTTTTTCCAGCATTTTCTGTTGTTATTTTGGTTCCTGCTAGTTGCTGTTGTTTCTCTGATGAGCTGGGTGACCCGTTCTACTGGTTTTTCTGCTTTGTTAGTCACTGGCTTGTGGTTTTACATTTTCTCCGCTGCTTCTGATGTATGGTCACCTCCAACTTCACGTCAACTTTGCCATCACCTTCCTGCACCGCAACCGTTTCTCATTACTACAGCAATAACCTCCATCCTTCAATTCTCAACACTTTAAATAGCTTCTGGCCTTCACTCATCTGCTACTGCTGTCTCCGAGCATGGACAACAGTTCTTTGATGCTCCACATCGACTCCATCCTACCTATGTCAACTTTTTCCCTCCACGGGACCTCCAAATTTAACTCTGGACTCCCTACTAGTGTCACCAACCTATTCCCTGCTACTAACAGGAAATATGCATCCCTATATCACAGAATCACAGAAACCCCACAGTGCAGATAGAGGCCATTTCGGCCCATCGAGCCTGCACTGACACATATCCCACCCAATCCCCCCCTATCCCCGTAACCCCAAGTATTTAATCCCCCTAACACTAAGGGTCAATTTATCATAGCCAATCATCCTAACCCGCACATCTTTGGACTGTGGGAGGAAACCGGAGCACCCGGAGGAAACCCACGCAAACATGTAAGATTCGCAATTTTCAGCAAAAATCACGCAAGAAAACTGGATAAAATTAAGACTGTTTATTGACCAAAGTAAGCTTGCACAGAAAAACCTTTGATAAAAGGGCATACAAAATGGCCGCCAGGCCCCGTGATCAGTTTATGAACCATTTTATTTCTGTTACTGCAAGCCAGACAGGCTTGTGGATTGAAGACAGTGAGCCCACGAAAGCCAATCTCTGGGAACCGAAACTCAGAGCAACAGCATACATATTCAATGGATTATAAGTACAGGATGGGGCCCATCAAGATATGGGCGGACAATGTAAAAACACTTATACCCATTTATCGTACAAAGGAAAAACCGTTTAGCAGCCATCAAGGAAAATGTCCGGACCGATCAATATGCGAACCGAGCCACGGTGACAATGCAAAAGACATTGAAAGACATTATCGGCCAGGAAGGCCAGTTTAAGTTATCACCGGCTCCGTTACAAGACAAAGCGCCCCTGCAGAGATTTCTGCCCGCCAAAATTAATACAAAGACAGGACTATGATTTGGCGGGAGATAAGACTGTCCCAAAAGAGTATAACTATGGATTGAAAGTCCATCTAAAAAACTTCGGACTCCGGGTTACTTGAACAACTTCTTCTTCACTGCCACGGCTTTCTTGTTGGGCGACTTCAGGCTTCCATTTTCTTCAAGAACTTTCTTCTACGAGGAACGAACGAAGGGCGGACGGTGCCCGGATCGGCGCCTCTTCCACTTCGGCAGATCGATGAAAACGTTTTCGTCTTTTTAAAGACGGACGGTTTCGGTAAAAGGACAACGTGGTCGGTGTTCAGCCAAACAAGGCTCGGCCACGACGAGAAGACGACGAGGGTGGCCCGGGTACTGGGGTCGGGAGATCATCGACGACCCAGGCCGACGGAGAAGAAACCCTCTGGAGAACCGGCGATCGATGCCACAAGATTCTCCCAAGTGCATAGCCTGCATCTGGGTCTGCTCCATGAACCCAAATTGACTTGGTGGATCTCAACCTTAACGAGCGCTCATCGAGGCTGGGTCTACCCCACCGCCTCGAGGGAGGAGAGAATATCGACTGCGCCAGAAGTTTCCAAATCCACGTGACGACGGAAAGCGGTGCCAAAAAGGCTGCGAACCCCCCTTTCTCGCGATTTCGAGAGTGGTGAGCATGATCCCAAGTTCCCCAGGTCGAAACTTAGTTTAGGTATAGGGGAGGGAGTTAAGGGAAATCGTAATGTGTTTCCCCTTTTTCGATGTGCCGTGTGTTCCCCATTTCCATAGAGTCAAGTTCATAAATTTGTGCATGATTGTAGTAACTTTAATCTGTGCCTATGATATGTATTTTGTAATGCTTCAAACTGTTTAAAAATAAAAGCATCCATTTCGTGCTATTCAACCTGGTCTATTGAGTTCTTTCTCTGCACTACTGTTCTCTGCACCTAAGTCCAAGGTCTAGAACCGTAGGGGGGAGTGGGTCGAACCACTCAAGGGTAATTATTGCACGAAGCCTGGCAGGAGACCAGAAAGAGCAAGAGAAACCCCCTACAGAAATGGCGACCGCGGCAGGACCTTGGCAGCAGGAAAGTAGTGTGTTAGATCAAGATCTGAATAGACGAAATGTGATGGATGAAAGAATAGCAGATTATGTTTTCGGAAAAGTCAACCTCACAAAACAATGGATATCTGATCTACTAAGGGATAGGCGCCCGCTAGACGCAGCCATCAAGTGGACAGCGGGTAGAGAGCATAAGAAATCTGTAGAAAAGGCGGTCTGGCTGATGTGCTACAAGAAGCAAGTCCAGCTTTTGGACCAGGTAGTTGCAGCACAGACAGTCCAGATCAACGGCTTGCTTAAAGGCGTGGAGGAAAAGGTTGCGGGAGGTCAAAAACTGATTGAATCGCTTGACGCGCTGAACCAGGAACGCCGCTCTGTAATTCGCTGCCACGAAACCCGGGTAGAATATTTAAAATGTCAGGTCGTGGAGGCCAAGGCCAGTGAAGGTAGAATGAGAGAGAGGTGTTCCCGTCTAGCCAAACAAGTAGATGCCCAAGAGGAAAAGCTCCTGGGAGCCAGGGCAGCATATAAAATGGCCATGGAGGATAGATCTGAGAACACCGACCACAGCACTTGCCGCCGGGAGCTAGAGGACCTGAGAAAGGCCCTAGCGAAGGCAAACGGGTTGGTGTGTCTCATAAATCCACCAGCGAGTCAGCTGTTGCTAGCCAAGGAATCCAAAAGACCGATTCCACAAGAGGCAGTTGGGGTACCAACCCCCGAACCTTCTGCGCCTCCTGCCTATGAGGAGTCTTGGACTCCGGGACAGGAGACGGAGACGGTAGAGGAAAAGAGCCCTGAGGTAGAGCAACCCCAGACAGTAGAGTCGGGGTCGGCGCCAATGTGTCCAACGAGACACCGGAGGATCGGTCCAAATGAAGAAAATGGCGATGACGGACCCCTTGAGAGTCAGATCATAATGCCTCATAGCGCACGACAGCTAAGAGAGATGATAAGTCACATCCCAAAACTCTCCGAGTCAGGAGATCCCTCCGTGCATTTCAGGGACGTGGAGCAGACCGCAGCAGTCAATGACTGCGACGGGGTTGAACAGTCTAAAATGCTGCTGTTCTCCCTGGACAGTTCGCTCCTCCAGTGTCTCCCTGACGAGAGCAAGAGAGGGCACAGGGACTATGAGTTGCTACGGGATGAGATTCTGGAGATCATGGGAGAGGGGGACGGAACTCCGTTCCTCCGTTTAGAAAAGACAGTGCAGCTAGAGGGAGAACCCCCACGGGTTTTCGCCGACAGGTTGTGGCCAGTGTATCGGCGCAGCTGCCCGGGCGGGCCGGCCCGGGCCGGGCTGGATGGCGAACAAAGGGCTCACTGGCTTCGGTGCCTGGTAGCAGGTTGCCTGCCAGTAGTGAAGGAACAGGCCAAAGCATGGTTTGACCCCACTAACGCCCGCTCCACGGAGGAAGTAGTACTAGATCAGCTCACGATCAGTTATAGAAACAACAAGGGCAAGAAAACGCCTGTTGTGAAAGGAAAGGTGCATGAGGTGAGACCCGCAGCCTCTGCTAAAAAGGAATGGCGTCAGGAGGGAAATCGCCATCCCCAAGCAAATAGCAGTTGTTACGGGTGTGGGAAGGAGGGTCATTGGCGCAAGGACTGTAGGAATCCTTGGAAGGATAAGAGGGAGAGAGAGTTCGCCGCAGCCCAAGATCGAGCCCAAGCCCGAGTCGCCAATGGCCCGAGAGTTTCCCCAACACCAGCACAACCACAAGTGCAGGCCGCTGCCCCAACACCAGTCCAGAACCCAACCGTAGCTTTTGCCCCGAATGAAGGGGGTGGTGCGGTTGTGGACCCCGCTGCGATCGAGTCAGTCTTGGAGACTATGCGGTCTCTGATGACCTGGCAGGGGAAGGTAGCGGTTGCTAACAGCCCTATCGCCCCCGAGACCCCAGCCGAAACACCTAAATGACTGACGCCCGCGCAGCCCATCTACTTGTGTCCGCTCCGCTATGACGCTTGGAGAAGACCTGTGGTGGAGATGGAGGTGGAGAAACAAAGGGGTAGTTACCTGTTGGATACGGGAGCTTCGTGTACCTTGATCCACACGGACAAACCTTTTGCCTCACCTCTGTCCGCCCAGGCTCCATATTTAGTAGCGGGTTTCACGGGTAGAGCACAGGCTGGCGCGCACTCCCTCCCGCTCTCCATTCAGTTGGGAGCGCTCCACACCACATGGACGTGCATCCTATTGAAGTGGAAAGGGGGGGGGGGGGGGAAGGCATCCTCGGGGCTGATTTCTTGGTGGAACACGGGATCCTCGTGGACCTGAGAAATCACTGTCTCTGGGGAGCCGAGGGCGGTTTAGGTAAGGTAGTCGTAATCCCGGGGAAGGAAGAAAAGGGGGCCCTGTGCACTATGAAGCCATCAGGAGGTTACGATCTCGAGCTCATGATAACAAACGTCCCAACGGACTTGCAGGCGCGTGTGTCAGAAAATCTGACCGCGTTCGCCACCCACAAGCACGACTGCGGGAGAGTCACTGGGTTCGAAGTCAGCGTAGACGGGGACCCCATGATCCGACCCCAAAAGCAGTATAATTTCCCCAAGGAGGCAGAACCCGACATGGAGACAGCAATATCTTCATTGGTACAGCAGGGCGTATTGAGGACGATAGCCACCCACGTGAACTCCCCATTATGGCCGGTAAAGAAACCGGACAATTCGTGGAGAGCCACGGTGGACTATAGAGTCCTCAATAGTAATATCCCAGCCTGCGCGCCCACGGTAGCAGCAGTTGCAGACTTAATAGGGAGTATTCCAGCATCGGCGACCACATTCACGGTGCTGGACATCTCGAACGGTTTTTGGTCCATTCCGCTGCGGCGGGAGGACCAGTACAAGTTTGCCTTTACTTTCAAAGGGCAACAGTACACCTGGAACTGCTTACCACAGGGTTTTCACAACAGCCCCAGCATTTTCCATCAGTGTATGGCGGGGAGTTTGAAAGAGTTCAGCCAGCCCAACCAGATAGTGCAGTATGTGGACGACTTACTCCTGTTCACAGATACAAGGGAGCAGCACGGCCCACTGTTAGCCGAATTGTTGGAACTGTTAGAAAGGAAGGGTTTCAAAGTAAACCCAAAGAAAGCGCAGATCGGCCAGCAGGAAGTTAAATTCCTGGGTCTGGCCATCCGCGCTGGGGAAAGAGCCATAGATAAGGCCAGACGGGAATCTATACAAGATCTGCCGATTCCCAACACAGTAACGGGTGTAAGGTCCTTTTTGGGATTGACCGGGTACTGCAGAGATTTCATCGAGGACTATGCTGCCACAGCGGCCCCGCTACTTCGACTCTTACACAAGGGAGTCGAGTGGTCTTGGGACGAGGGGTGCCAGGCAGCATTCGAGAAGTTGAAAAGAGATCTGCAGACCGCGCCAGCCCTAGGGGCCATAGATGGGGGAGAGGAGTTCTTTCTGGAGGTAGCCGCTAGTGGGGACAGCCTGAGCGCAGTACTGCTCCAAGAGCGGCACGGCAAGCTAAGACCAGTAGTTTATTCCTCCAGGGTGCTCACGGATGTGGAGAGGAGTTTCTCCAATTGCGAACGGCATCTCCTGGCCACGCATTGGGCTGTGAACAGATCAGTGATCTTCACAGGGACCTCTCCCATTACGCTCCTCACCCATCACACCCCCACGAAGATGCTTCTGGACGGGAGGATTAAGGATGGGACCGTAAGCAGCGCTCGGATTGCGCGCTGGACCCTCCTCCTTTCCCAGATGGATCTCAAAGTTAAAGGCCTCTGCGCGCCAAGGCTCGCAGCCAATATGGCATATCCCGGGACAGCCCATCAATGTTCCGTAGAAGGGGTATGGGAAGTTAACATAGGTTTACGGGCCGGGATACATCCCACGGGCCGCGAGATCTACGTAGACGGTTCTAGCACTGTAGCTGACGGCAAGCGACTCACAGGGTGTGGAGTTTATGACCCTGCGGCAAACATTGCCCTGGCAATTAAGCTCCCCAGCACTATGAGCGCGCAGCAGGCTGAACTGTCCGCGGTGGCGTACGTGGTTACCCACCCCGAGATTTTCCCAACCCCATACACGATTTGCTCAGACAGCATGTTCACGTGCAATTCGTGTACGGAGTACCTCGCCATCTGGTCCCGACGCGGGTACACCTCCGCGGACGGGCGGCCTTTAACAGTTAAGCCCTTGCTGGAGAAGATCCTAGCAGCTGTGGGGGAGAAAGGAGAGGTGTTCATCCATAAGGTGAAGGCTCACTCCATTACAGAACCCCGCAGTCAGGGCAACCAGCAGGCGGATGCGCTAGCCAGGGAGGGTGCCCGCAGCGGCATTCTCTGGGACCCATACGAACCCGGACCCGTGGCGGCGATCCAAGGCAGGGAGGGAATTCCCGGGAACACAGGGGTGACACCGCCCCCAGACCTAAAGACCGTCCAAACCCTGGATCCCGCCCTAAAAGCAGTCCTAAAAGCCATCACAGAGGGCAAACAGGTAGAAGGTCCGTACAGTACGGCAGCCCTCACAGTCAAGGAAGGTATGCTGTTCCGAAAGGAGCAGTGGGTTGTGCCGCAGCAGCACCGAAGGGAATTCCTGCAATTGGCCCACGAGGGTCCAGGAGCGGGACACCCCGGACCTGAGGTCACCTGGCAACGGGTGGAACAGGCGGGATGGTGGCCAGGACTTCGGGACGATGTCCGCGAGTTCTGCGCAAGCTGTCTTGTGTGTGCTGCTAACAACCCAGACCCCCACAAAAGGAAGGTGCCCATGGGGCACATCAGGAGGGTAGAGGGACCATGGCAGTCGATTCAGGTCGACTACATAGGGCCCCTGCCCGCCGCCCAGGGAGGCTATAAGTACTGCCTTGTCCTGGTAGATGTGTTCACCAAATGGGTAGAAGCCTTCCCGTGCAGAACAGCTACGGCACTGGGTACTGCTAAGATCTTGATTCGGGAAGTGTTCTCACGGTGGGGACTCCCCCGTTTTGTAGAGTCCGACCAAGGGAGTCAGTTCACCGGTCAAGTAATGCAGAACGCCCTCAGGCTCTTGGGCATTGAGGGAAAGTGGCACGTAGCATACAATCCCCAGTCATCCGGGATTGTTGAGCGTATGAATCGGACCCTCAAGGAAAAGCTGAGGAAAGAGACAATGGGCTCGCCCCAGAAATGGGCGGAGGTCCTGCCTTTAGTCCTCATGGGGATCCGAGCCAGCCAGTCCAAAAGCACGGGGTATTCCCCGCACGAGTTAATGACTGGAAGGATCATGCGAACACCCACCCATGTGCTAGCCCCGGTGCTCACTGAGGGCCAGCTCCGAGAGGTGAAACGGGACAAATTCGCCCAAACCCTCTTGGAGCGCCTGAGACAGATTTATGGGCAGGCGGCTGGGAACATGGGAAGACAGCACCAGGGAAATAAACTGTTGTTGGAACCTCGGAAACAACAAGAGTGGGTAGTCGGGGACCAGGTCATGGTCCGAAACTACGCCAGGGTAGGGAGTTTTGAACCACTGTACATGGGGCCATACAGCATTGTAGACAAAGCCAGCCCCATGGTTTATGCAGTGAAGACGCCCCGACGTACCAAATGGTTTCACATCAACCAGTGTAAACTGTTTAAACCGGGTACACCAGGGCCACCAAAGGGGACCAGGTCTGAGAACAAAGATCCTCAGCCTGTAACAGAGTCACAGACCACACAGGCTGGAGCAGTAGCCTGCGTGAAGGGAGAGGCCATCCCATTGGAGTGGGAGGTCTCATCTTTTGAATGGGATTTAGGCAGGGGAGAGCCCGAACAGCTCAACCTCGCTTTAGACCCAATCACGGAGGAGGAAGAGTCAGAGGACGGCAGTCCCGCCCTCGACTCAAGCTTGGGGGAGGTAGGGAGTGGGGGTGAAGACTCGTTACCTGTAGGGACAGGTGAGGTGGAGTCGGAAGCCACAGATCCCGACCCCGGGGGGGCGGAGCCTGAGGAAGGGGAGCTGGAGCCGGCAGCTGTGGAGGAACCACAGGCTGTGACGGTAACAGTCACGACCCCAGGTCCATCGGCCCCGGGAGCCCAACCCAAAGCAGCCCCTCGTAGGTCAGCTCGAGCGCCCCAGCCCAGAAAAGTTTGGCCAGATTCTCCCCATCCTCCCCAACCACGGTTTAAAGCAGCCCCAGGAAGACATGATCCCCGTTCAGCAGCGACAGGCTGCGGGGGATCAAGGCCAAAGATCAATGCAGCCCCACCGCAGGGTGTGGCACACGACAGACCTCACAGGGATTCGGAAAGCCGCCCCACGGAGGGCGGCGCTGTACATAAGTTAAGATAGGTAATTATGGTCATAGTTTAAGGAATGTAAAGTATATGGTGTTAAGAGTACAATTTTGAAGTCTGCCCGGTATGTGTGTTTGTTAGGGAGCGGGGTCCAGGAACCCGCGCGTCCAATTAATTTAGGCCAGCACCTATCGGGAGCCCGGCTACATCATTTTGTTGGTTACAGAAACCTGGGATACGATGGAAAGGATTGTCGTCGTGTTCATGGCGATCGGGTGCGGGTGGGCCTACCGAGGCCGCACCAAGGACGTCATCATTTTCGGGTGCTCCGGGGACACGGCCCCCATCGCAACGGATGGGACGGGGGAGCGAGAGGTAGAGGAAACCGCCACCTACTTCCACCAAGGGAGATGGCCAGGTTGGCTGGGAACGAATTCTACGGAATATTCCAGCAATTTCGGTTTTGCCTACCAAGAGACTTCATTAACGTGCCCTCGAGTGAGGATCCTAGCGCCCAGAGTCAGCGTCACCGTGGGAAAGAGGATTTGTCTGGTGTGCAATGGGAACGTACCACCAAGGCGATGGTGGTGGCTACGAAAGCTGGGAAAGGACATGAGAAACTCTACGGTCGAGTGGGAGCGACTGGGTAATAATACCCATCGGACTATTACGGGAACTCACGGACAATTACGTGTGTGTTGGGACAAATGGTGGGAACCGGATGAGGGAATATATGTCTGTATGTGGGGTTCGAGACGCGTCTGCCCCAAGGGCGTGTCCATCTTCTTCCAGAGGCAGTGGCAGGATGAAGGGAAGGGGATGAGATGGGATGTTAGCACTCGAGCGTGCGGAGCCCCATACTCCCCTATTCCGGTGAACGCCACTGAACTCATCACCCGCCCACGCAAGCCCCTGCCCACGCTTCCGGTAGCACTAGCCCAGAAAGGAGGGTGCCCAACCACCACCAGGGGACCCGGGAACGGTTTAGTATTGGTACCCACCGGTCAGGTGCTGTACCAAGGGGTACACTACGCGGTGGCCTCAGTGATTTTAAATCTCACTGAGGTAAGATTGCCGGAGTGGTGTCCCAAAGAAACGGAACAATTATACCAGGTCCTGTTAACCAGTATGTTTAGACAATTTTACGAATTTGATTTTGCCGACATCGACAGAGACAAATTATACACCACACCGCCAGAAGTTTTGGATCGAGTCGGGAGGCAAAGAAGGGGTACTGTAAATGACATATTCACTGCTTTTAATACCGGGACATCTGTTGTCAACGCTCTAGATAACGTGGAACTGCAGACACAGATCAACGGTTTAAAAGCCCAGTTAAGGAACATATTGACAGACGAAAACAAGGTCGTGGGTTCTGAGTTGCATGAGGACCAGGCCATGACACTACACTTTAAGGACATAATTGCTGAGCTGGAGAAACACGCGAGAACGGTAAATGCACTCATTAAGGAGGATCGGAATGCGTCCGATCAAGCTGCGCAAAACGAGGCCTGTGTGCTGTACGGGGCGTGGTTATTGGGCGAGGGCCGCAGTAATCTTGAGGATTTAAAACAGGGTTTGGTCCCGTCCTGGATCAGCAACAAGCACTTGCAAGCGCTCCACCCTTTTGAGAATGCATTAAGCCCGTGCCAGCTCAGACTAGCCGCAGAAGCATACCCAGTTCCAGTGGACTGCGGACATTCGAATCACACTATTATGGGAATAGTAGTAAGAATGCCGGTGTTGGGTCCCGCAGCAAAGCCCGCCCCGGTATACAGAGTAGAGAACATTGGAGTCATTCAGGGGGGCGCACACATTCGTTACGCAGTGGTCCCGCCTTACGTCATCAGATGGGAGCGTACGATGACAGGCACCGACCTCTCGGGATGTCGGAGCCGGGGAGCACACATCATCCTGTGTCCCCAGCACTTGAATGCCTTTTTGAAACCACAGTGCGGGTTCAGAACCGCTAGCGCGAAGCCGGTGAATTGCACCATGGAGGCAATGGCAGAGGACCATGTGCCCCCACAGGTAGCATATATCGGGGGTGGGACATACTGCGTCACCACTGCAGCGCCTCAGTACCGATATGGACAACACGAGTGGTGTTCGGTCGGTGATAGCAGTTTCTGTTTCAAACCCAGGGCCGAGGTTCAAGTGGCACAACAACGAATTGTTCCCATTCCTGCGCCCTCCACTGTACACATCACTATCAAACAGAATTTCACAGACTTACAACGATTTGTCGCGCATTTTGGTTATGTCATTCCCCCTCTTCCCGAACACCTCACCAAGGTTTTAAAAGCCGTTATAGTTTCGCAGAAACATTTCTATACACTGGAGCAGAAGACTTTAGAGATAGGAAAAGACATATTGGATATAACCATCCCACCATGGTGGGACTTGTTCACCAACATAGAGGTCCCCGCCTGGATTAGAATAGCATCCCATATCCTAGTAGTATGTCAGGTTTTGATTGTGATATTTTTGCTCTTCGTGCATTGCAAAAGAGGCAAACGCCTCCAGAGGCACGAGAACACAGGAGAATGGAGAGAACGCTATGTGCAGATGGGGGAAGCAGATACCCCACTCTAAGCTGCTAGTATAAGATTAAGCGTCCCTCCATTTAAAAAAATTTTTTTTTTTTTTTGATTGTTTTGGGTTATAAGGAAATAAGTATTGTCATGTTATTAGTTGTTCTTAAGTTTTTTTGGATTAATAAAAGATGCATGCAGATGGCGCAAAAGGGTATCAACCCCTGCCCATCTGACAGGTGAAGGTGTTATAGTTTAAGATTTGCTGTCTATGATTCCAAATGTGCATGAGGTAATTTTCATTTTTCTCCGGAAATGGGAACTGCATGTGTCGTGAGGGGCATAGATAGTTAAGTGCCAGGAATGTTTGGATGTGGGGAATCAGGGAAAATTTGCTCATCAAGGATTATTGATACTTTAAGCAAGCTATCAGTATCACAGGGGGGCCTGTAAGATTCGCAATTTTCAGCAAAAATCACGCAAGAAAACTGGATAAAATTAAGACTGTTTATTGACCAAAGTAAGCTTGCACAGAAAAACCTTTGATAAAAGGGCATACAAAATGGCCGCCAGGCCCCGTGATCAGTTTATGAACCATTTTATTTCTGTTACTGCAAGCCAGACAGGCTTGTGGATTGAAGACAGTGAGCCCACGAAAGCCAATCTCTGGGAACCGAAACTCAGAGCAACAGCATACATATTCAATGGATTATAAGTACAGGATGGGGCCCATCAAGATATGGGCGGACAATGTAAAAACACTTATACCCATTTATCGTACAAAGGAAAAACCGTTTAGCAGCCATCAAGGAAAATGTCCGGACCGATCAATATGCGAACCGAGCCACGGTGACAATGCAAAAGACATTGAAAGACATTATCGGCCAGGAAGGCCAGTTTAAGTTATCACCGGCTCCGTTACAAGACAAAGCGCCCCTGCAGAGATTTCTGCCCGCCAAAATTAATACAAAGACAGGACTATGATTTGGCGGGAGATAAGACTGTCCCAAAAGAGTATAACTATGGATTGAAAGTCCATCTAAAAAACTTCGGACTCCGGGTTACTTGAACAACTTCTTCTTCACTGCCACGGCTTTCTTGTTGGGCGACTTCAGGCTTCCATTTTCTTCAAGAACTTTCTTCTACGAGGAACGAACGAAGGGCGGACGGTGCCCGGATCGGCGCCTCTTCCACTTCGGCAGATCGATGAAAACGTTTTCGTCTTTTTAAAGACGGACGGTTTCGGTAAAAGGACAACGTGGTCGGTGTTCAGCCAAACAAGGCTCGGCCACGACGAGAAGACGACGAGGGTGGCCCGGGTACTGGGGTCGGGAGATCATCGACGACCCAGGCCGACGGAGAAGAAACCCTCTGGAGAACCGGCGATCGATGCCACAAGATTCTCCCAAGTGCATAGCCTGCATCTGGGTCTGCTCCATGAACCCAAATTGACTTGGTGGATCTCAACCTTAACGAGCGCTCATCGAGGCTGGGTCTACCCCACCGCCTCGAGGGAGGAGAGAATATCGACTGCGCCAGAAGTTTCCAAATCCACGTGACGACGGAAAGCGGTGCCAAAAAGGCTGCGAACCCCCCTTTCTCGCGATTTCGAGAGTGGTGAGCATGATCCCAAGTTCCCCAGGTCGAAACTTAGTTTAGGTATAGGGGAGGGAGTTAAGGGAAATCGTAATGTGTTTCCCCTTTTTCGATGTGCCGTGTGTTCCCCATTTCCATAGAGTCAAGTTCATAAATTTGTGCATGATTGTAGTAACTTTAATCTGTGCCTATGATATGTATTTTGTAATGCTTCAAACTATTTAAAAATAAAAGCATCCATTTCGTGCTATTCAACCTGGTCTATTGAGTTCTTTCTCTGCACTACTGTTCTCTGCACCTAAGTCCAAGGTCTAGAACCGTAGGGGGGAGTGGGTCGAACCACTCAAGGGTAATTATTGCACGAAGCCTGGCAGGAGACCAGAAAGAGCAAGAGAAACCCCCTACAAACACGGGGAGAATGTGCAAACTCCACACAGACAGTCACCCGAGGCCGGATTCGAACCCGGGTCCCTGGCGCTGTGAGGCACTATAATTGCTACATAACCAGGTCTATGTGTTTTTCTTGAGTTTTTCCGTGTCCATTTGTGTGCGTGTTTTCGCTGCCGCTCTGGACCCGAGCTGTTCACTTATATTTCCACCTTTTTCTCCCCTGTTTTTCTTTTCTCTCTATCCCTCCCTGACCAGTCTCTCCCGTCATCATGCCGCCCTTCATCTCTCCTCTCTCGGATACTCTGCCCTCCCAAATCCCTATCCCAACCCTTCATTACTCTTCAACCTTCCTACTCTCCTGCCACCGTCCCAGGCTTGACTCCCTCTTGGATAAGCCTACAGCTTCCCCCTGTGCCTCACTTGGCATCCTCCGTAGGGCCCACTATGGCACTCGTCGCTGTCTCCTCATGAGTAGCAACCCCAACTGTTCCATCCTACTCTCTCAGCGACCTTCCCGTCCAGCGTGCCTGCGGGGGGCTAGTCTTCCCAATCTTCTCCCCAACCAACTCACCCCTCCAAGCGCTGACGCTGTGGATTCTGGCAGTGGATTAGCCATCACCAACCCTCTCCGCATCTCCCTGCAGAATGTCCATTCACTTGCGAACAAGGCCCTTGCCATCCATGAGCTTATCGTGGATGACTGCATCGACATCATGGCTCTGACAGAAACTTGGCTGAGGGGTGATGACACCTTACCCTTAAATGAAGCCTCCCTGCCTGGCTATACCTTCCACCACTTGCCCTGACTATTTGGGGGCCTATAGTACACTCCCAGCAAAGTGCTTGCCTCCTTTTTGTTTTTAAGTTCTACCCGTATGGCCTCATTAGAGGAACCTGCTAAGATATCATCTCTCATTACAGCAGTAATTGACTCCTTGATTAATATTGCGACACGCCCTCTGTAATGATCAGTAACATGTCATTCTAGAATGGTACACTAGGTGGAGCTGTATGTTTAGTAGTGGGCTACCCACAAGGCAGTAGTCAAGATGGATGCCTGTACACTAGTCCACATGGCTGAATAAATGACTAGCACAAGCTAGCTGTTCATAATGAAAACGTCTATTTATTTATGAACATAACATGGTACCAGGATTGGTAATATCTGCTGAATATTGTGAAACGCGACATGGAGAATTTGAAGCCACCGGAGGGTTTGAAACTCATGGGGAATGTCGACTGCAATTGGCGGACTTTCAAACAACAATTCGAACTCTACATTGCTGCCATCGGGTTCGGTACAAAGCCAGACGCAAGGAAAATAGCGTTACTGCTCACGGTTGCAGGCCCGCAGGTGATAGAGGTATTTAATACATTTGTATTTAATCAAGAGGAGGACAGAGAAAAGATGGACGATGTGCTAAAGAAGTTTGATACACATTGTTCGCCAAAAAAGAATGAGACATACGAGAGGTACGTATTCCGTTCACGGACACAGCAGCAAAATGAGACTTTTGATAGCTTTGTGACCGATCTGAAACTGAAAGAACAGACATGTAATTTCTCTGAACTGAAATCATCCATGATTCATGACCAGATTGTGTTTGGTATTCATGATAAAAAAGTCAGGGAATGTTTGTTGAGAGAAACCGAACTAACATTGGAGGATGCTGTGAAAATATGCCATGCCAGTGAGCTAGCTCAACAGCACGCAAAGACTTTCAGTGAAATTAATAATAATGCGACTGTAATGAGTGACTGTGCTGCTGTCGGTGCTGTGTCCTACAAGGGGAAGAAACATGGGCAGAACAGAAATGCAAAGCAATCGGAGGATGGAATTTTTAATTGTAAATGCTGTGGTTACCAGCACCAGCCAAGACAATGCCCAGCGTTTGGAAAAATGTGCACAAAATGTAATGGAAAGAATCACTTTGCCAAACAATGCTTTTCAAAAGTAAAAACAAAGAAAGGGCAACAAGTCAATGTGATTGAGGACACTGATTTAAGTGAGACATTTTTTGTAGGAATGGTGTCATGTGACAATATCGAAAAGGATACAGAAAATGTGCAGCCCTCAGGAATGGACAATGCTGAACATAAAGTTAATGCAGTAAAAGAGGACAAATGGATGATGCCACTGCAGGTAAATGGAGCATTAGTTACATTGAAACTAGACACTGGGGCAAAAGCAAACTTAATCAGTATGAGTGACATTAAAAATATGAAAGAAAAGCCCAAAATACAGAAAAAGTCAGTACTACTAAAGAACTATAATGGACAGAAAATAGATAGCTTAGGTGTATGCACACTCAAAGTGACAGTCAAAGACAAAGTGCATCATCTCATGTTTTCTGTTGTGGCTGAAGAACTTGATTCACTACTAGGTGACAAAGCTTGTGAGGACTTAGAACTGGTCAAGAGAGTCTACCATATAAACCGTGCCATAAGCAGACCAGATGACTTGGTGGATTCTGTAGTGAGTAATTTCCAGGATGTGTTCAAAGGATTTGGAGTTCTACCATTCACTTACAAGATCCAGCTAAAGGAGGATGCTCAGCCAGTGGTACATGCTCCACGGAGAGTTCCAGCACCCCTGTGTGACCGGCTCAAGAAAGAACTGGACAGAATGACCACACTAGGAGTCATCAGGAAAGTCGAAGAGCCAACAGACTGGGTTAACTCCATGGTATGTGTAAAGAAAAAGAACAATGATCTAAGAGTATGCATGGATCCAAAGGACTTAAATGCAAACATAAAACGTGAACACTACCAGATTCCCAAGCAAGAAGAAATCACCAGTGAAATGTCAGGTGCCAGATACTTCACAAAGCTCGATGCCTCACAAAGGATTTTGGCAACTAAAACTGGATGAAGAGAGCACCAAATACTGTACCTTCAACACACCATTTGGCAGGTATTGTTTCCTCAGAATGCCTTTCGGGATAATATCTGCATCTGAAATCTTTCATAGAGCGATGGAACACATAATTGAAGGTCTGGAAGGAGTTCGGGTCTATGTTGATGACATCATCATCTGGGGTTCCACACTGAAAGAACACAATGAGAGACTGACTGAAGTGCTACAGAGCATACGCCGGAATGGACTGAAGCTCAACAAAGCCAAGTGTCAGTTTGGCATCCAGGAAGTCACTTTCCTAGGAGATAATCTATCTGGTAAAGGAATAGAGCCAGATATGGAAAAAGTAAACGCCATACTCAAAATGCCCCGACCCACTGACAAAAAAGGAGTGCTACGCATCATGGGGATGATAAACTTCATTGGAAAGTTCATTCCTAACTTGTCAGCCAAGACAGCCTGTCTGAGAGACCTGCTACATAAAACAAATGAGTTCGCATGGACAGAAAGACATGAACAAGAGTGGATGAACCTCAAAACAGTGCTGACAACCACACCTGTACTCACCTTCTTTGACCCAACAAAGAGAATCAAAGTGTCAACAGATGCATCAAAAGATGGATTAGGCGCAGACTTGCTACAAGCAGAGGGTGAAGATTGGAAACCTGTTGCCTATGCCTCCAGGTCTATGACTGACTCTGAGTGTCGATACGCCCAGATTGAAAAGGAATGTCTAGGCTTGGTAGTTGGACTAGAAAAGTTCCATGGCTACATATATGGACTTCCCACCTTCACAGTTGAGACAGACCACTGCCCACTGGTTGCCATCATAAAAAAAAATCTGAATGAGATGTCTCCAAGGATTCAACGACTCATGATGAAGCTGCAAAGATATGACTTTGAACTGATCTACACACCAGGCAAACACATAGGCCTAGAAATTCACTTTGGGGCGGCCAGCTCGCTCGCACCCAAAAGTTAGCGCTGGGCGGGGAGCCATTAGCGATCGTCAGATATTCAGTGTTAGCGCCCCAAATCGGAACCGGGCGCTATACCAGGGTGTGCCCGCCTCTGCTTGGGGCGCTGACACTGAATTTCAGCGCTCTTGGCGCCGCTGCGCCAGCCGCTGCGGAGCGGCAGGCTGCGGTACTGCAGGCCTCCTCCTTCTCTTAAGGGGGAGCTGCCTGCAACGGGGAGATCGCCGCTGGAGAGTGCCGGCAAATGAGCCCGGCACCACGGAGAAGTGCCGGGTTCGCGGAAAGCAGCTGGCAATGCCGCGGGGGGGGGGGCGGAGGAGGCCGGGGAAGGAGGTGCGGGCAGGCGGCCGCCGAAAAAGCGGCCGGCCGCACCTTCACCTTTAAAGCGCCCCACTAAGGCTACAGCATGGCCCCGTTTTTTGGTCGCTGTTTGCGGCCGCTTCGGAGGAGGCGGCCGCTACTAAATATGGGGATTGGGCCGGTTTCGGGCCGGTTTCGGGGCGGAACCGGGGCGCTGCGCACACCGATAACGTCATCGGTGCCGGCGCAGCGCTAACGGCTACCGCCGCCAATACCGCTGCGCTGAATATCAGCGCAAACTCATTTTTGGCGCAGAAGCCCTCTTTAGGCGGTAACTGGCCACAAAGCTGGCAGCGCCTTAATGAATTTCTAGGCCATAGTGTTAGCAGATGCACTATCCCGAGCACCCACAATGAGTCATGTGAGCTCTACTGAGGAAGACGTGGATGTTCATGTGAGTATGGTCACTGCTGCGCTGCCCGTGTCAGACACAAAATCAAAGCAAATAGCAGAAGAAACAGTAAAATATACAGTGTTACAAACAGTAATAGAGAACATTCATCATGGTTGGCTAAAAGGTTCCTGTCCAAAGTACTATCACATCAGGTCAGAGTTAAGTGTCGCAAGTGGACTATTACTAAAACAGAACAGAATAGTCATTCCACAGGCTCTACGTCAAGACATGCTCAAAAGGATTCATGAGGGACACCTCGGAATTGAAAAATGCAAAAGGAGAGCAAGAGACACTTTATTGGCCTGGCATAAATAAGGACATTGAGAACATGATAGGCATATGTGAGACATGTCAGAAACACCAAAACAAACAAGCAAAGGAACCAATGATAGTAGCTGACTTACCAACAGCACCATGGCAAAAGGTTGGTATGGACCTCTTTCATTTGAATGGTAAAGACTATCTAATAGTGATTGACTACTATTCTAACTATCCTGAGATGGCGCTGCTCTCAAGCACATCAGCAAGCAGTGTCATAATGCATGTTAAATCCATCTTCGCCAGACATGGAATTCCCAGGATTGCCGTTAGCGACAATGGTCCGTGCTTCAACTGTAAAGAGTGGCAACAGTTTGCAGCACATTATGACTTTCAACACATCACATCTAGTCCTCTGTATGCTCAGTCGAATGGTAAGGCAGAGAAAGGTGTTCAAGTTCTCAAACAGCTACTGAAGAAAGCAACAGAAAGCAAGCCTGATCCTTATCTCGCCCTGCTGAACTCCTAATGGGTCGCAAGTTGCGCACCACGCTACCCTGCTGTGCAAAAGAAAAGCAGAGTAAGGAACTGAGACAGAGACTTCAACTGTTAAAACTGAAACAGAAATCACACTATGACAAGTCATCCAAAACTCTGAAACCATTGACAAGGGATGATGTTGTCAGGATTGAGGATCCAGATGCATGGAACAGGAAAGCTACAGTTCTTGAGGAAGTAGGACCAAGGTCATACACTGTTAGAACTGAGGAAGGACAGATTCTCAGGAGGAACCGCCATTCCCTCCTGAAAACACAAGAAACTATCCAGCAGCAAATCGATGAAAATGCCGCAACTGAATCTTGTCACTCACAACCAGAACAATCTAACACAAGCACACATACAGGCTCTCATGAAAACACATCAGACTTACCTGTGCTGAGAAGATCCACACGTGAAGTAAAAAAGCCTGATAGACTTAATCTTTGAGTACAAAGAAAACTATAATAAAAGAATGAAAAGCTTAGAGTTCATAAAGTAAAGCTTTGAAAATGTGTTGACTGTTGTGAAGATGTTTATGTCGTTATGATTGATTGATATTGATTTAGATTAACCTCTAAGGAAGGGGGATGTAATGATCAGTAACATGTCATTCTAGAATGGTACACTAGGTGGAGCTGTATGTTTAGTAGTGGGCTACCCACAAGGCAGTGGTCAAGATGGATGCCTGTACACTAGTCCACATGGCTGAATAAATGACTAGCGCAAGCTAGCTGTTCATAACGAAAACGTCTATTTATTTATGAACATAACACCCCTCCTCTTTTACACCCCCCTCTGTCTTGCCTGAAGATTCTACACCCCGGAATATTGAGCTGCCAGTCCTGCCCCTCCCTCAACCATGTCTCTGTGATAGCAACAATATCAAACTCCCACGTGTTCATCAACACCTTCAATTCATCTGACTTACTCGCAAGACTACTTGCATTAAAATAAATGCCATCCAGCCTTGCTATACCCCTTTGTGCCATTACATATTTGCTCTGCCTTCCAGGCTGACTTATTTTTTCCTCTATATTTGGCTGTGCATCACCCCCTACTATAGCTCCACTCCGTATCCCATCCCTCTGCCAAGTTAGTTTAAACTCCCCCCACCCCCCAACAGTACTAGCAAACCTCCCCGCAAGGATGTTGGTCCTGTTTCAGTTCAGGTGCAACCCATCCGACTTGTACAGGTCCCACCTTCCCCAGAAGCAGACCCAGTGATCCAGGAAACTAAAGTCCTCCCTCCTGCACCAACTCTTTAGCCACGCATTCATCTGCTCTATCCTCCTATCCCTATACTCACTAGCACTTGGCACCGGGAGTAATCCAGAGATTACAACCTTTGAGGTCCTGCTTTTTAATCTGCTACCTAGCTCCCTAAATTCTTGTTGCAGGACCTCATCCCTCTTTCTACCCATGTCGTTGGTACCAATGTGAACCACGACCTCGGACTGTTCGCCCTCCCGCCGTTCAGTGACATTCTTGACCCTGGCACCAGGGAGGCAACATACCATCCTTGAATCACGTCTGCGGCCACAGAAACATCTATCTGTTCCCCTTACGATAGAATCCCCTATCACTATTGCTCTCCCATTCTTTTTCCTCCCCTCCTGTGTAGCTGAGCCACTCATAGTGTCACGGACTTGTCTCTTGCTGCATTCCCCTGAGAAACCATCTCCCCCATCAGTATCCAAAATGGAAAATCTGCTGGAGAGGGCAATGGACCCAGGGGACTCCTGCACTACCTTCCTAGTTCTTTTACTCAGCCTGGCATTCACCCATTTCCTGTTTGCCTGTGCACTCTTTACCTGTGGTGTGACCACCTCGTTAAACGGGCTATCCACGAAGATCTCAGCTTCGCGGATGCTCCACAGCGACTCCAGCCTCAGCGTCAGCTCCAAAACGCGGATTTCGAGTAGCTGCAGCTGGAGACACTTCCTGCACATGTGTTCGCCCTGGACACCCTTCCTGCACATGTGTTCGCCCTGGACACCTAAAGTGTCCCCGACTTCCAACATAGCACAGGAGGAGCACTCCACGCTGCCGAGCTGCCCTGCCATGTCCTACCCTTAATTTACTCCCTTTACTTCCTTTAAATTAAAGAATATTAAATACACTAGGGACCTTACTTCCCTTTAAACACTACTTACTCTAAACTAGAGACCTTACTTTTACTTTAACGACTGGAATGTAGAAATACTGTAGAAATACTCACCGCTGGTTCTCTGTCCCCTCTTGTGCAGCTTTTTAGCTCCTGCTCTCCTGGAAGCTGACAAAGATAGAAAAAGAAAGTGACACCTCCCTCCCCGAACTCCCTGACTCGCCAAACTCACAGCTTAACACTCTGTTCCGATCTGCACTCCGTGACAAACTGCACTCTAGCCTCCCTTATTTATACTGCTGAGATTTAAATAAGTGAGCTCTCTGGCTTCGGTCTTCCCAATATTTAGTTGGAGAAAATTTCTGCTCATCCAGTACTGGACGTCACCAGGCTTAATTATTACGGTGTATTGTAGGGAAACACACAGCAGCCAATTTGCACACAGCAAGGTCCCACAAACAGCCATGTGAATAATGACCAGCTAAATCTGTTTTAGTGATGTCTGTTGAGGGGTAAATATTGGCCAGGACACCTCCTGCTTTTTTTCCAATAGCACCTCAATTTAACATTTGATCGGAAAAACAGCACTCCCTCTGTACTACAATGAAACGTCAGCCTAGATTTATGTGCTCACATCACTGGAGTGGGGCTTGAACCCACAACCTTTTGACTTAAGAGGCAAGAGTGCTACCACGGAGTAAAGGCTGACACCTAAGTCCCCATCTCATGCGCATTGTTGTGAAGAGATCTCAAGGAAAGAAAGAAATAATGCATACTGCTCTTAACAAATAAAATGTATTGTGAACAGTGTAATTTAATTCTCAAGACATTGAGAGCATTATTGTATTATTAATGTTGATGGAAACTGAACTCTATTTAGAACGGGAAAAGATGGTTCAGAAACCTTTTCCTATATCCTATTCAATTTCCCCTATATCTGCTGTATATCCGTGGTCATTTTAAGAAAAAGCAAAAAGAAAGACTTGCATTTTTATATAGCGCCTTTCACAACCTCAGGACATCCCAAATCCCTTTACAGCCAATGAAGTACTTTTGAAGTGCAGTTACTTTGTAAAGTAGGAAATGTGGCAGCCAATTTGCGCACAGCAAGGTCCCACAAAGAGCAATGTGATAATGACCAGATCATCTGTTTTAGTTACAAAAACAGAAAGTGCTGGAAATACTCAGCAGGTCAGGCAGCATCCGTGGACAGAGAAACAGAGTTAATGGGAGTGATTTTGCCAATGGGGAGCTTTTGAAGGCGGGACTCCCACTTGTTGGGTTTTAGTCCCGCCTCCATCAACTTCTGGCCAACCCACGCTATTTCCCTTGATTGACCTTGTTACGCCCGCCCAGCGGGCTTAGCAGGCCAATTAAGGGGAAGCCGGTTGCAGAGAACGTTTTTGACAAAATATTTTTGACAGATGAATTGTCATCGTTTGACAGCTCTGTGAAGCTGTCAAACACTAACAATCTCTGTAGTTTCATAAGGTCTTGAATTCAGGACCTCGTCAAACCTCTTTCTTTTGCAGAAATGAACTGGTTGTTGCATTGGAGAATGCAACGGCCATCTGTCATCTCTGCCGCGGAGGTGCGAGACTCTCCGCATACCCACCGACTGAAGCCTGCAGGAAGAAACAAAGGTAAGTACACTTTTTCTAACACTTTGCACTTACCTCAGATACTCACCTCTCCACACTTACACCCATCACTCACCTCCACAGCAAACCTTTGGACCCTTCCGAACCCCGCAGACCCTCAACTCACCTCGCTGACCTGGCAGGTTTCAGAGCCTTCGGGAAGCCCGCATTTGTGAGGGCAAAAAGGGGATAATCCTATTTTCTGCCTGTTAACTACCTGTTAAAAGGCAGTTAATAGGCTTTAATCCCTTCCCGCTTCCAAGGAGACAGGACCCGGCACGGGACAGCTACCTGCCTCCTGGCAAGATGGCATGGAGGCGGGTTGGGGGCGTGTTGGGCACCCGCTCCCAAATTCTGACATTTTCCCGACAGTCCCGCCTCCATACCCGCCTCCCCAGGGCTGGCAAAATCGCCCCCAACATTTTAGGTTGATGACCTTTCGTTAGATCTGTTGTAGTGATGTTGGTTGAGGGATAAATATTGGCCAGGACACCAGGGAGAACTCTCCTGCTCTTCTTCAAAATAATGCCATGAGATCATTTACATCCACCTGAAAGGGCAGACAGAGCCTCAGTTTGACATCTCATCTGAAAGACGACACCTCTGACAGTGCAGCACCCCTTCAGTACTACACTGAAGTGTTAGCCTAGATTTTGAGCTCAAGTCTCTGGAGTGGGACTATGAACCCACAACCTTTTGACTCCGAGGCGAGGGCGCTACCCACTGAGCCACGGCTGACACCTGGACTGTAAAACACATCTGGAAAATGATAGAAACAAAGAAATTGCTTTGATACCTTGCTAAAATACTTGCTTGTGAAGTGTGTGTCCAACAGGTATGATTTGAGTAGTGCCTGCAATTTTTAATTCTGGAAACTCTAGGAGATCTTTAGAACCAATGTTGGTACAAACGACGTAGATAGGACTAGGAAGCCGGTTCTGTTAAAGGAGTATGAGCAGCTAGGGGTCAAATTAAAAAACAGAACCTCAAGGGTAATAATATTACCTGAGCCACGAGCGAATTTGGCTAGGACAAATAAAATTAGTGAGTTAAATGCGTGGCTCAAAGACTGGTGTGGGAGAAATGGGTTTTGCTTCCTGGGACACTGGCACCAGTACTGGGGCAGGAGGGAGCTGTTCCGTTGGGACGGGCTTCACTTGGCCAGTGCTGGGACTAGAGTCCTGGCGGATCATATAACTAGGGCTGCAGAGAGGGCTTTAAACTAACTAGTGGGGGGGGGAGGTTCCTAGAGAGCAAATAATAAAAATGACAACAGAGAAGGTCATAGACTTAGGTAGCAGTGGAGAAATTAAAAACCAGAGCGTGTCAGGAAGGGGCAGAAGGTATGGAGTAAAAGGTAAAGTAATAAAAAGGGCAAAAGCAGGAACTAAGTGTCACAAAACATATTTGAAAGTTCTCTATCTGAAGGCACGTAGCATTCGTAACAAAATAGACGAGTTAATGGCACAAATAACTACATATGGGTATGATCTTGTGGCCATTACAGAAACATGGCTGCAGGGTGACAATGCCTGGGAATTAAACATACCAGGTTATTTAACGATCAGGAAGGACAGGCAGGAAGGAAGGGGAGGTGGGGTGGCTATGTTAATAAAGGAAGGAATCACTGTAATACAGAGAAATGATATTGGGTCAAAAGATCAGAATAATGAAACAGTTTGGGTGGAGGTAAGGAATAATAAGGGGAAAAAAACACTAGTGGGCGTAGTCTATAGGCCTCCGAACAGTTGCAACTCTGTTGGACGGAGTATCAATCAGGAAATAGTTGAGGCTTGTAATAAGGGAACATCTATAATTATGGGGGATTTTAACTATCATATTAATTGGACAAATCAAATTGGGCAGGGCTGCCTTGAGGATGAGTTCATTGAGTGTATTAGGGATAGGTTTCTTGAGCAGTATGTAACTGAACCGACCAGGGGGCAAGCAACCTTAGATCTGGTCCTGTGTAACGAGACAGGATTAATTAAAAATGTCCTAGTAAAGGATCCCCTTGGAATGAGTGACCATAACATGGTTGAATTCCATATTCAATTAGAGGGTGAGAAGGTTGGAACTCAAACAAGCGTGCTAAGCTTGAATAAAGGAGACTATGAAGGTATGAGAGCGGAATTGAGTAGAGTGGATTGGGAAAATAGATTAAAGGGTAAGACGATACGTGATCAGTGGTGTACATTTAAGGAGTTATTTTACAACTTCCAAAAAAAATATATTCCACTGAGAAGAAAAGGGTGTAAAAGAAAAGACAGCCATCCGTGGCTAAGTAAAGAAATTAAGGATAGTATTCGACTAAAAACAAGGGCATTTAAGATAGCCAAATCTAGTGGGAGGATAGAGGATTGGGAAAACTATAAAAGACAGCAAAAAATAACAAAAATATTGATTAAGAAAGGGAAGATAGATTATGAAAGTAAATTAGCAAAAAATATAAAAACAGATAGTAAGAGTTTTTATAGTTATATAAAAAGAAAAAGGGTGGCTAAAGTAAATGTTGGTCCCTTAGAGGATGAGACCGGGAAATTAATGGTGGGAAATATGGAGATGGCAAAAACACTGAATGAATATTTTGTATCAGTCTTTACAGTAGAGGACACTAAGAATATCCCAACACTGGACAAACAGGGGACTATAGCGGGGGAGGAGCTAAACACGATCAAAATCACTAAGGAAGTGGTACTCGGTAAAATAATGGGACTCAAGGCAGATAAATCACCTGGACCTGATGGCTTACATCCTAGGGTCTTGAGGGAAGTGACGGTAGGGATTGTGGATGCATTGGTAATAATTTTCCAAAACTCCCTGGACTCAGCAAAGGTCCCGGCAGACTGGAAAACTGCTAATGTAACACCCTTATTTAAAAAGGGCAGTAGACAGAAGGCTGGAAACTATAGATCGGTTAGCCTAACATCTGTGGTAGGTAAAATTTTGGAGTCCATTATTAAGGAGACAGTAACTGGACATTTGGATAATCATAATTTAATAGGACAAAGTCAGCATGGTTTTATGAAGGGGAAGTCATGTTTGACAAATTTGCTGGAGTTCTTTGAGGAAGTAACATATAGGGTGGATAAAGGGGAACCAGTGGACGTAGTGTATTTAGACTTCCAAAAGGCATTTGGCAAGGTACCACACAAAAGATTATTGCTTAAGATAAAAAATCACGGGATTGGGGGTAATATTCTGGCATGGATAGAGGATCGGCTATCTAACAGAAGGCAGAGAGTTGGGATAAATGGTTCATTCTCAGACTGGCAATCAGTAACTAGTGGTGTTCCGCAGGGGTCAGTGCTGGGTCCCCAACTCTTTACAATCTATATTAACGATTTGGAGGAGGGGACCGAGTGTAACATATCAAAGTTTGCAGATGATACTAAGATGGGAGGGAAAGTAGTGAGTGAGGAGGACATAAAAAACCTGCAAGGGGACATAGACAGGCTAATTAAGTGGGCAGAGATTTGGCAGATGGAATACAATACTGGAAAGTGTGAGGTTATGCACTTTGGCAGGAAAAATCGTAGAGCAAGTTATTATCTTAATGGCAAGAAACTGGAAAGTACTGAAGTAGAAAGGGATCTGGGGGTCCTGGTGCACGAAACTCAAAAGGTTAGTATGCAGGTGCAGCAAGTGATTAAGAAGGCCAATGGAATGTTGGCTTTCATTGCTAGGGGGATAGAATATAAAAATAGGGAGGTATTGCTTCAGTTGTACAAGGTATTGGTGAGACCGCACCTGGAATACTGCATACAGTTTTGGTGTCCATACTTAAGAAAAGACATACTTGCTCTCGAGTCAGTACAAAGAAGGTTCACTCGGTTAATCCCGGGGATGAGGGGATGGACATATGAGGAGAGGTTGAGTAGATTGGGACTCTACTCATTGGAGTTCAGAAGAATGAGAGGCGATCTTACTGAAACATATAAGATTGTGAAGGGGTTGGATCGGGTGGATGCGGGGAGGATGTTCCCGATGATGGGTGAAACTAGAACTAGGGGGCATAGTCTTAGAATAAGGGGCTGCTCTTTCAAAACTGAGATGAGGAGGAACTACTTCACTGAGAGGGTGGTAGGTCCATGGAATATGCTGCCCCAAAAAGCTGTAGAAGCTACATCATTACATAAATTTAAAACAGAAATAGACAGTTTCCTAGAAGTAAAGGGAATTAAGGGTTACGGGGAGCAGGCAGGAATTTGGACATGAGTCTAGGTTCGGATCGGACATGGCCCTGTGGGTAGCAGAGCGGGCCCAGGGGCCGTGTAGCCTGATCCTGCTCCTATTTCGTGTGTCTAATTCTGTTAGATTCAGGAGATGGTCCTGTGATAGTAGATTGGTGGTTAGGATCAGATCAGCCATGATCTTATTGAATGGCGGAGCAGGCTCGAGGGGCCGATTGGCGTACTCCTGCTCCTATTTCTTATGTTCTTAATTATTTTTCAGTTTTGTTGGGTTCTTTTCCAGTAAGCAACGTGGTCATTTTTTTCTTGTACCATATAATACTTGCCGGCAGCAGTAGCTCTTGTCGTATTAATGACATCAGCTCAGCATTATCCATGATACAGGCATTCTTCTATCCTACAAGGAAATGACCAAGTTGCTTACTGGAAGGTGTTAAGTCCGTGAATGATTTAGACACGGACTAGCAGGAGTGAAAACAACAGATCTTTACTGGTGAAAGGCAATAACGAAACTAAACAACAGAGGCTCTCTAGCGCCTTTTATACAGGGGTGGTCACTGCCGGTACTGCAGCCTGAGACCAGTTATTCTCTTAAAGGTACATACACAACAGAAGGAAACCAATGAACCTGCAAATCTCCGCCTCTCCAGTTCTCTCTCCTTCACCAAGACCCTCCTTAAAACCTACCTCTTTGACAAAGCTTTTAGTCATCCCTTCTAATATCTCCTTCCTTGGCTCGGTGTCAATTTTTGTCTGATTACATTTTTGTGTTAAAGGCACTATATAAATGCAAAGTATTGCTGATGCCACTACAATTAAACTATCATGATCTTTACAATTTTTTTTATTGCTAATAATGTAATTTTTGAAGCAGCACTTACCTGGAGTTTGGTGATATATCATGCAAATTTTGAATTGATTGGAGTTTTGTGAACTTTAGATGCCGAACTCATCCTTCTGACCACGTGTGCCAGTTTGGCTCAGTTGTTAGCACTCTTGCCGTGCTCAGAATAGTGTGGATTTCAGCTCCACACGAGTACTTGAGGGCATAATCTAGGCTGACACTCACGTGCATTACTGAGAGCATGCTGTATTGTCAGAGGTGCCATCCTTTGGCTGAACCATTGAACAGAGTGTTAAACATCCCATGGCACTATTTGAACAACGCAAGGGAGTGTATTCCCTCAACAAATTCCACCTAAAAACAGAATAAATACTTACTCATTTCATAGCTGGGGATATTACTGTCATAGAATGGCTGCTGCATTTCCCAATGTAACAAAAGTCAATACACTTCAAAAAATAATTCACTATGTGAAACATATTTTGACAGGATAAAGTGTCACATATTGAGATTATTCCAAAAGGACACATTATACACTCTTCAGATATTGTAAAGAAATTCTATTCTTTCTCAGGAAGTGAGTTTCAGTGACCACTAGTGTAGTAAAGCACCAGGGAATTCATGGAATTAGTCTGCATTGAACAACAACAGCTGACCATCATTTTTCAATCCTCTCTGGCTATAGGTGTGGTACTGGAGGACTGCTAACGTTGTACCATTATTTAAAATGGGAGAAAGAGATAGACCGAATAATTACAGGCCTTGGTGGTAGGCAAATTATTGGAAAACAGGATTAATCATCATTTAGAAGGGCATGGAATAATCAAGGACAGTCAGCATGGATTTGTTAAAGGAAGGTCGTGTCTGACTAACTTGATTGAATTTTTTGAGGAGGTAACAAGGAGGGTCGATGAGGGTAGCATATTTGATGTAGTCTACATGGATTTTAGCAAGGTTTTTGACAAGGTCCCACATGGCAGACTGGTCAAAAAAGTAAAAGCTACCTTCAAGGATCTGTGGACGTGCACTCCATTTATTGTGTATTTCCATACATTGTTAGCCCTCCCCAACAGAAAATGGCAAGTTGGTTCCAAAATTGGCTCAGTGGCAGGAAGCAAAGGGTAATGGTCGACAGGTGTTTTTGTGACTGGAAGGCTGTTTCCAATGGGGTTGCGCAGGGCTCAATACTAGGTCCCTTGCATTTTGTGGTATATATCAATGATTTAGACTTCAGTGTAGATTAAGAAGTTTGCAGATGATACAAAAATATCCATGTGGCTGATAGTGAAGAAGAAAGCTGTTGACTACAGGAAGATATCAATGGACTGGTCAGGTGGGCAGAAAAGTGGCAAATGGAAATCAATCTGGAGAAATGTGAGGTAATGCATTTGGGGAGGGCTAACAAGGTATGGAAATACACAATAAATGGAGTGCACATCCACAGATCCTTGAAGGTAGCAGGACAGGTAGATAAGGTGGTTAAGAAGGCATACAGGATACTTGCCTTTATTAGCCAAGGCATAGAATATAAGAGCAGGGAGGTTATGCTTCAACTGTATAAACCACTAGTTAGGCCACAGCTAGAATACTGCGTGCAGTTATGGTCACCACATTACAGGAAAGATGTGATTGCATTAGAGAGGGTATAGAGGAGATTTACGAGGATGTTGCCAGGACTGGGGAATTTTAGCTATGAGGAAAGATTGGATAGGCTGGGGTTGTTTTATTTGGAACAGAGGAGGCTGAGGGGAGACTTAATTGTAGTGTATAAAATTATGAGGGGCCTAGATAGAGTGGATAGGAAGGACCTATTTCCCTTAGCAGAGGGGTCAATAACCAGGGGGCATAGATTTAAAGTAATTGGTAGAAGGATTAGAGGGGAGTTGAGGAGAACTTTTTACACCCAGAGGGTGGTCGGGGTCTGGAACTTACTTCCTGACAGGGTGGTAGAGGCAGAAACCCTCATCACATTTAAAAAAGTATTTAGATATGCACTTGAAGTGCTGTAACCTACAAGGCTATGGACCAAGAGCTGTAAATTGGGATTAGGCTGGATAGCTCTTTTTCGGACAGCACAGACACGAGGGGCCGAATGGCCTCCTTCTGTGCTGTAAATTTCTATGATTCTATGATTTATGTAACACCTTTAACATGGAAAAAGTTCCAAAAGCATTTCATGAAAATAAAAAGGACGGTGAGCCAAGGAAGGAGATATTAGGAGCTGTGATCAAAAGTACGGCCAAACATGTGGGTTTTAAGGAAGCTCTTAAAGGAAGAGAGGGAGGTTGAAAGGTGGAGGTCTTTAGGGAGGGAATTCCAGAGTGTAGGGCCTGAGCAACTGAAGGCACAGCTGCTAATGGTCGGGTGAAGGGCAGGGGAAGCTCTATAAGTACATGAGGGAGAAAGGAATAGAAGGATATGCTGATAGGGTTAGATGAAGTAGGGTAGGAGGATACTCGTGTGGAGCATAAACACCGGCATGGACTAGTTGGGCCGAATGGCCTGTTTCTGTGCTGTACATTCTATGTAATTCTACGTAAGACCGGGGGCGCGATCTTGCCAGCCCTGGGGAGGCAGGACTGCTGGGAAAATGGCAGAATTTGGGGGCAGGTGCCCAACGCGCCCCCATGCCTCTTGCCAGGAGGCGGGTAGCCGTCCCACGCCGGGTCCCGTCTCCTTGGAGGCGGGAAGGGATTACAGCCACTTAACTGTTTGTTAACAGGCAGAAAATAGGCTCATCACCATTTTGCCCACACAAGTGTGGGCTTCCCGAAGGCTCCGAACCCCGCCAGGGTCACCGAGGCAAGTAGTGGGTCTGCGGGGGTCGGAGGGGTCCAAAGTGTGCTGTGGAGGTGAGTGATGGATGCTAGTGTGGAAAGGTGAATATCTGAGGTAAGTGGAAAGTGTTAGAAAAAGTTTACTTACCTTTGTTTCTTCCTGCAGGCTTCAGTCGGTGGGTATGCGGAGAGTCTCGCACCTCCGCGGTAGAGATGACCGATGGCCGTTGCATTCTCCAATGCAACAAACAGCTCATTTCTGCAAAAGAAAGAGGTTCGATGAGGTCTTGAATTCAAGACCTCATCAAACTACAGAGAATGTCAGTGTTTGACAGCTTAACAGAGCTGCCAGATGATGACAATCCATCTGTCAAAAATTTTTGACAGATGAAACGTCGTATGTTGATGTTCTCTGCAACCGGCTTTCCCTTAATTAGCCTGCTAAGTCCACTGGGCGGGCTTAACAGGGTCAATCAAGGGAAAATAGCGTGGGTTGGCCAGAAGTTGATGGAGGCGGGACTGAAACCCGACAAGTGGGAGTCCCGCCTCCAAAAGCTCCCCATTGGCAAAATCACCCCCTGGATGTCGGACGAGCAGCCTAACAACGCAGAGACAGTGGAATGGTCGAGAGGGGTGGTGGAGGTAGAATACGGTGTTGAAGCTGATCCCATGTCTGCAGTTGATGTTAACAAGTGGCAGCATGTAGATGGTAAAGGGGAGGAGCACAAGTTAGATCCTTGGGTGATTCTGGATGCAATTGTGTGGGGGTGGGAAGGGAAGCCATTGCTGGAGAAGTTCTGGCTACAATTGGATAGGTTAAGAATGGAATTAAGTGAGAGTCGTCCCACTAAGCTGGACAGTAGAGGAGGGGTGTTGGAGCAGGATGGTGTGGTTGACCATGTCAAAGGCTGCAGAGAGGTTGAGGAGGATGCGGAGGGATAATGCACGATGGTCACAGTCACAGAGAATGTCCTTTGGTTAGGGCCATTTCAGTGATGTGGCAGGAGCAGAAACCTGATTGCAGAGATTGAAACAGGGAATTGTGTCAGAGATGGGCAAAGATTTGGGAAGTAACAACACAATCAAATAATTTGGAGATGGAGATATTTTGCAAGGGCAGAGGGGTCCAAGTTGGGTTTTTGAGGAGGTTGTAATGACAAGACTTTTTCAAAGGGACGGTGGGGGGGCGGGGCTGGGGGGGGGGGTGGGCGGGAAGCGGGAAGAGGAAATTATTTACAATATCAGCTACCATGGGTGCCAGGAAGGGAAATTGGGTAGTTAGCAGTTTAGTGGGAATGGGATCATGTGTGCAGGAGGTGGACAAAATAAGCTCGAAGAGGCCATGAGGAAAGATGCTAGAGAAACTAGAGAGAAATATGGGTTCAGGGCTAAGGCTTGGGGGAAGATTTGGCTTGCTTGGAAAGAGGGGGGAAATCAGCACAGGCAGTTAAATGGATCGTCTCAATCTTAATGACAAGGAAGTCCATGAACTTCTCACTTTTGTTTTTAGATATAATGGCGGCGGGGGAAGGGAAGAAGAGTTTGAGGAGATGTTTGGTAGTAGAGAAAAGAAGCCAGGGGTTAGCTTTGCCCTCCAGAATGCTCCAGGGATAGTGGCCAGTTTTGGCAAAGGATAGAGTGAGGTCTGATATTGCTTGATATGGTCTAATCAGATCTGGTGATGGATGACTGAGCTAATTGTGCACCAGATACATTCAAGTTTGTGCCTCTTGGACTTGAGGGAGCAAAAATGGGGGCCATAACTGGGATGGGAGAGTGTTAAGGTTTCACTGAGGACAAGGACATCACGGGAGGAGTTGAGAGAGATATTGAGCAAATTGATGGCTACAGAAGTAGCATGGAAAATGGAGGGCTAAAGGCAAAGCAGATGGGAATTTGAAGGTGGAGTTGTAAGTGACTCAGGGGAGAGTTTTTTCCAGGGCAGATGCAGAAAGCAAAATTGTGTCTGCATGTGGGAAGGACTTAAAATAGTTTGATTTATTTTGTTACCTAACTTTGGTTGTACAGCATCTCTATTTATCTGTCTATCTATCTAGCTACCTGTCTATCTATTGCATCTAGTGCAGTCTGTCACACTCAGATGTCACACTTCAAAGTGTCAAAGTATATTAAAAAAGAGAGAAATAAAGGCATTTATGTCATGCTGAGTTCCTCTGATTGAGAACTGGAAATTCACAATCACCTGCCAATCTGTAAATGTCCTTCTCCAACACCAATTACCCCCAAACTGACCTCAGCATTTACAGCAATGGGATGTTGTTGCCATAAAGAGTTAGTTAGCCCAGGGTAAGGGCAGCTGCACTTTAACAGCAGAGCCATGCATTGTACATTACGTGATGTGACTCTCCTGTCATTATAAAATCACATATCATCCGACTCTCCATGAGCGATGCCGTGCGAGATCTGCTATTATATACAATAAATTATTTGCAGCAATATACCGATTATTAAGCTCAATTCATGAAGCTTGGAGCATTACATATTGGCCATTAGTAGAGGTGGCAGGTGAGTGAAACCTCAATATGACTTTGGAAGTTTCCAGTGAAAAAAGGGAGAGTAAAGGACATCTTAACATGACCAAGTAACAATGCAGCTTTTGAAACAGAAGCCAAGGATTCTAGTCTATCAGCAGAGTTACCAATGTCAGACAACGCCAATGAGATAGGTTGCAAATGAATAGGAGTGTGTTTATTTTTTTTCAGTATGTTACACAGAAATGGGTTACATGAAAGTAAGCGAGACTTGGCAGGTTAATGGGATGTTTAACTGTTTAATTCTGACTGGAAGAAGATGAATGTTTGGCATGCTTGTATATCTGTACGTTTTTTGCCATTCAGTACAAGAAGCCCTTTGATTACTTTACATCAAGGAATTAGACTTGGAATTATATATTGAAGACAAAGGGCCCTTGAAACGAATACCAAGTGCAAATTTTGGCAGGCCAAACTGGAATGGTCTCAGTCAGAAAGTTCCTACCTTTGACGGCATCTCATCTACCAGTCAAAAGATCCAGACGTCATCTAAGCTTAGTCAAAGTAGATTATATCTAGTACGGAAGAGCGCCACATCCTTTTTAAGTACAGGTACTAGCTTAAAGCCCCAGTTTCATGAACAAGTAGGAATGCTTCAGTAGATGAGAAAGATCAAGCACCAAAAAGAGAGTGAAGCCTACCTCCATGTCAAGTCCCAATATGAAACAAAATCCTCTCATCAACTTACCAGAGATACAAGTCTAAGATCAAATTCTAATTGAGTGATTCTTGAACAAGCTCCAAAGATTGGCGGAGGACAGTAAAACCTGTACCCAGCATTAAGTACAACTCGAATATTTTTACTGTGAGAAGAACTGAGGCATATGTCATACCCCTGTAAAACAGGCAAATATTTTAAGCACCTTGGGATGTTTTACTATGTTAAAGGCGCTATATAAATACAATTTGTCGTTGTTGAACCTCATACTTTCTGAAAAGTTATTAAATCAAGTTCCTACACCAAAAGTTCCTTCCCAAATGTGGCAACCCAATTAGCCAAATCAATATGAGGGGCAAGACACTTAAACACTTCATCAAAAGCGTATTTGTAAGAAAAGCAGCGGAAAGCAACACTGTGGTCATCCACTAGGAGGAATAAAAGTCAAACTCCACAGCAGTATTTCTGATGCTGACTATATAAATGTTTGTAAAAAAAAAGTGTACAGAAGTTATGGCACCATCTTAATCGCAACAATCACAACCACTTCCATTTACATCGCACCTTCCATCTGACAAACATCCCAGGTCGAGTTATAGGAGGTAGGATGACAGAAAGTGGGAGAGAAGTTATGGGAGGTGAACGAGGGCGACAGTAAAACAGGTAGTTGGTGAGGAGACTTTTCAAGTTGGGAAAAGAAGTAGTAAGAGGAATGGGCTTAGGAAGAGAGTTGCAGGAGTTTGGTGGTTGAAGAATTTGCCACCCAGAGTGGCGCAGAAGAAGGTACACAATAAATCAGAATTAAAAGAGGGTAGGGTGCATGCTAGGATGGAGGGAGTTGAAGAAGGTTTCAGAGGTAGAAGCATAGGAACAGGAGTAGGCTATTCAACCCTTGAGCCTGTTCCGCCATCCAATTAGATCATGGCTGATCTGCATCTCAACTCCATTTGCCTGCCTTTGAGCCATACCGCTTGATACCCTTACCTAAAAAAATCTGTTAATCTCAGTCTTGAAAATTGGAGAGAATTCCAGATTTACACTACCCTTTGTGTGAAAAAGTGGTTCCTGATTTCTCTCTTCCATGGCCCAGCTCTAATTTTAAGGTTGTGTCCCCTTGTTCTACATCATCCCAGTTCATCCATTATCGCTTTCCTACATTGACTCCTGGGGCTGGAATTTGCCAATGGGGAGCTTTTGGAGGCGGGACTCCCACTTGTCGGGTTTCAGTCCCGCCTTCATCAACTTCTGGCCAACCCACGCTATTTTCCCTTGATTGACCTTGTTACACCCGCCCAGCGGACTTAGCAGGCCAATTAAGGGAAAGCCGGTTACAGAGAACATCAACGTATGACGTTTCATCTGTCAAAGATTTTTGACAGATAAATTGTCATCGTTTGACAGCTCTGTTAAGCTGTCAAACATTGACATTCTCTGTAGTTTGAGGAGGTCTTGAATTCAAGACCTCATCGAACCTCTTTCTTTTGTAGAAATTAGATGGTTGTTGCATTGGAGAATGCAACGGCCGTCTGTCATCTCTAACGCGGATGTGCGAGACTCTCCGCATACCCACTGACTGAAGCCTGCAGGAAGAAATGAAGGTAAGTAAACTTTTTCTAAGACTTTCCACTTACCTCAGATACTCACCTCTTCACACTTGCACCCATCACTCACCCCCACAGTGCACTTTTGGACCCTTCCGACCCCCGCAGACCCACTCGCCTCGGTGACCCTGGCAGGTTTCGGAGCCTTCAGGAAGAATGCACTTGTGAGGGCAAAAAGGGGATAATCCTATTTTCTGCCTGTTAACTACCTGTTAACAGGCAGTTAAGTGGCTGTAATGCCTTCCTGCCTCCAAGGAGATGGGACCCGGTGCGGGACGGCTACCCGCCTCCTGGCAAGATGGCATCGGGTTGGGCATCCACCCTCAAATTCTGCCACTTTCCCAGCAGTCCCACCTCCAAACCTGCCTCCCCAGGGCTGGCAAGATCGTGCCCCTGTTCTGGCAACACTTCGAATGTAAAATTCTCATCCTTGTGTTAAAATCCCTCCCTACCTCTCTAACCTCCTCCAGCCCTACAACTCTCCGAGAAATCTTCTAGCTATTTTTATGATTTTGTTAACATCCTTTCCACCATACACCTTAACCGTAGAAAAAACAGCCTCCACTTAACCAGTGCAAATCTTTTGATTTGCCACATCAGCCGGGTTTGTATGGATTCGGGCTCCGAAATTCCTTGGCTTGAGGAGTGCTAAAAAGATTTCCGTCCAAGTTACGAGCAGAAATTTGGGGTTGCATCTGGTTCCACCAAGATTCCGTCCCGAACAAAGTTCCAAAGGCATTTTGGAATTTTTATTCTGTGATTCTGTCCATTATTTGGTAAAAGTGGAAAACCATTGCCCTTTCTACTTCGATTCCTATTCATTTTACCTCTCTCTCTAGAGATATGACCACTGTAATGTCAATTGATTTTTTTTACAAAGCTTCAAAATAAAGTTAGCCCTATTTTTTTTGGCCCTCATTTCTTTAGTTCTTTTAGCCAAGCTGTGTGTCAGCTGTGGCTCAGTGGGTAGCACACTCGCCTGAGTCAGAAGGTAGCGGGTTCAAGTCCCACTTCAGGGACTTGAGCACATAAAGCTAGGCTGACACTGCAGTGCAATGCTGAGGGAGTGCTGCACTGTCGGAGATGCTGTCTTTCAGACAAGACATTAAACCGAGGCCCTGGCTGCTCTCTCAGGTGGACGTAAAAGATCCCATGGCACTATTTTCGAAGAGGAGCAGGGAAGTTATCCCTGGTGTCCTAGCCAATATTTATCCCTCAACCAACATAACAAAAAAAAAACAGATTATCTGGTCATTATCACATTGCTGTTTGTGGGAGCTTGCTGTGCGCAAATTGGCTGCCGCGTTTCCCACATTACAACAGTGACTACACTTCAAAAAGTACTTCATTGGCTGTAAAGTGCTTTGAGAGGTCCGGTGGTTGGGAAAGGCGCTACATAAATGTAAGTCTTTCTTTAGCTAATCATCGTTTTTACACCGTGACAATCACATAGAATTACTTAGAATGCACAGAACAGAAACAAGCCATTTGGCCCAACTGGTCCATGTTGGTGTTTATGCTACAGATGAGATTCCTCCCATCCAATTCATGTAACCCTACCAACTTATCCTTCTATTCCTTTCTCCCTCCTGTGCTTATCTAAGTTCCCATTAAATGCATCTCTGCTATTCACATCCCTGTGGTAGCGAGTTCCACATTCTAACCACTCTCTGAGTAAAGAAGTTTCTCCTGAATTCCCTAATAGATTTATTAGAACATAAGAAGTAGGAGCAGGAGTAGGCCATACGGCCCCTCGGGCCTGCACCGCCATTCAATAGGACCATGGCTGATCCGAACCTAGACTCACGTCCACTTCCCTGCCCTCTCCCCATAACCCTTAATTCCCTTATCAGCTAGGAAACTGTATCTCTGTTTTAAATTTATTTAATGTCGCAGCTTCCACAGCTCTCTGGGGTAGCAAATTCCATAGAT
This sequence comes from Somniosus microcephalus, assembly GCF_052327205.1. Taxonomy (NCBI): domain Eukaryota; kingdom Metazoa; phylum Chordata; class Chondrichthyes; order Squaliformes; family Somniosidae; genus Somniosus; species Somniosus microcephalus. Next base: position 20,158,277 of record NC_140999.1, read on the forward strand.
TTACTACCCTCTGAGTGAAGAAGTTTCTCCTCATCTCAGTTTTGAAACGGCAGCCCCTTATTCGAAGATTATGCCCCCTAGTTCTAGTCTCACCCATCAGTGGAAACACCCTCACTGCATCCACCCGATCAAGCCCCCTCACAATCTTATATGTTTCGATAAGGTCGCCTCTCATTCTTCTGAATTCCAATGAGTAGAGGCCCAACCTACTCAACCTTTCCTCATAAGTCAACCCCCTCATCTCCAGAATCAACCGAGTGAACCTTCTCTGAACTGCCTCGAGAGCAAGTATATCTTTTCTTAAATATGGAAACCAAAACTGTACGCAGTGACTATCTTATATTTAGGGCCCCGAGTTTTGAACTCCCCCACGTGGAAACATATTCTCTATGTCTACCCTATCAAACCCTTCCATAATCTTAAAGCCCTCTATCTAAAGAAAAGGGCCCCAGTCTTCGTTCGCTGAACAGATTCACTGTAGTGATAAACTCCCTTCCCTCGATAACCGGGACTTTTATTTATTTCCACTTTTACTTCCCACCCTGAGGTAATGCTTCCTAGTTATCTCCGCGTCAAACGTCTCACAATAAACTGGCGATGCCAGGTTTAACTTCGAGTGTTTTGACATTCAATTGGTTAGGAAAAGTGCACGCCTACAAAGAGTAATGGTAAATAACAAAAAAAAGGGCAAGGAATAGGATAAATTGAAGGCTGAAATTTTTATTATTATAACATTGCACATTGGAACCTTTCTGAAAACATTAGTAAAATTGCATTGGTGAAAGGGAATGATTTACCACACTGCCCTCTGGTGACCAAAATGTGAACAACTATCACTGGACAAACCTATTGAGAACCCTAATTATGTATAAGAAATAGAGTAAATGAACCATCACAAAAACCTGTGGCTCAGTTGGTAGCACAGTCACCTCTGAGTCAGAAGGTTGTGGGACTTGAGCACATAAAGCTAGGCTGACACTCCAGTGCAGTGCTGAGGGAGTGCTGCACTGTCGGAGGTGCCGTCTTTTGGATGAGACGTTAAGCCGAGGCCCCGTCTGCTCTCTCAGGCGGATGTAAAAGATCCCATGGCACTATTTCAAAGAAGAGCAGCGGGAGTTATCCCCGGTGTCCTGGCCAATATTTATCCCTCAATCAACATAACAAAAACAGATTATCTGGTCATTATCACATTGCTGTTTGTGGGAGCTTGCTGTGCGCAAATTGGCTGCTGTGTTTCCCACATTACAACAGTGACTACACTTCAAAAAGTACTTCATTGGCTGTAAAGCACTTTGAGAGGTCCAGTGGTCATGAAAGGTGCTATAGAAATGCAAGTCTTTCTTTCTTTATTCCCTATAGTAAACAAAATCTGAGCAAGTATGTCATCGTTATAGACTGGGACTAGTCCAAGGAAACAGTGGAGATTCTAGAAAAAAACTAATTCTGTTGCTGTTTTTGTTACAAGGTTTGATCCAGTATTACTTGCACAATTCCTTTCTGAGTTCGAGAATCCCAGAAGCTGAAAATCTGCCCTATTGTATTTTGACACTTTATAAAATAATTTCCCCTATTTTATTGCAGCAACAACTTGTATTTATATAGCACCTTTAACGTAGTAAATCGTCCCAAGGCGCTGCACGGGAGTATTTTAAGACAAAAAATTTGACACCGATCCACATAAGGATAAATTAGGCCAGGTGACCAAAAGCTTGGTCAAAGAGGTAGGTTTTAAGGAACGTCTTAAAGGAGGAAAGAGAGGTAGAAAGACAGGGAGGTTTAGGCAGGGAATTCCAGAGCTTAGGGCTACAATAAAAAGTGATGAATTTCAGTACTAGATATCAGAGCTCTAAGCTCAAGTTTTCCAATTGGACGTGAGCCTGGCTGGAAGTATGGCGGAACGTAATTCTTGCCCCTCTCGACTTCACACCCATTTTTGCCCTACCTGGGGGGGGTCAGTCTGAACAACAACCACTTGCATTTACATAGCGCCTTTAACTTAGTAAAATATCCCAAGGTGCTTCACAGGAGCACTATTAAACAAAATTTGACACCGAGCCACATAAGGAGATATTAGGGCAGCTGACAGGTAGGTTTTAAGGAACGTCTTAAAGGAGGAGAGGTAGAGAGGCGGAGAGGTTTAGGGAGGGAATTACAGAGCTTAGGGCCTAGGCAGCTGAAGGCACGGCCACCAATAGTGGAGCAATTAAAATCGGGGATGCGCAAGTGGCCAGAATTGGAGGAGCGCAGATATCTCGGCGGGTTGTAGGGCTGGAGGAGGTTACAGATATAGAGAGGGGGGGTGAGGCCATGGAGGGATTTGAAAACAAGGATGAGAATTTTAAAATCTAGGCATTGCTGGACTGGGAGCCAATGTAGGTCAGCGAGCACAGCGGTGATGGGTGAACGGAACTTGGTGTGAGTTAGGATACGGGTAGCCGAGCTTTGGATTGACCATAAGTTTATGGAGGGTTTATGAAGATGGGAGGCCGGCCAGGAGTGCGTTGGAATAGTCAAGTCTGGAGGTAACAAAGGCATGGATGAGGGTTTCAGCAGCAGCTGAGCAGAGGCAAGGGGGGAGACGGGTGATGTTACGGAGGTGGAAGTAGGTGGTCTTAGTGATGGCGCGGATATGTGGTCAGAAGCTCATCTCGGGGTCAAATATCTCATTAAAATAGTGCAGGAGAGCTCCAGGTGTTGGGAACATGCAGGATTTAAAGGCCGACAGCGTCTTAAAGGGCCAGGCATCAGCTGAATCAATTTTGCCAAGCAAATTATTTTCCGACAGGGCAGAGAGACTTCACTTCTCGGATGCGGCCGTGGAAGTACAGTTTCAGGTGGGCAGGCAGAGGAATGAGGTCCCGTTTGGAACAGAGCAATGCAGGACCCCGAGAGCTGCTCAGGAAGGAGTGGGCCAGGACAGTGCCAAGTGCGACAGCCCATGTGTGTTCACTCAGCGGCGGAAAAGTTTAATGATCCGTCATGTTGGGTAATGAGCCACGCCTTTCCCAGAATGCATTCTATCAAATAGGTCTGCCACACTATTATGACCTGCCCCCTCACACTGTATTAAAGTGCTTGAATTACTTACCATCAGTGCCCATGGTCCGTTGTGTTTCTTTACACCCTCAGCTTTCACTTGCAGGATTGCCTTCACTCACATCCTTACTTGCTTCCACCCCCTCCCCCATAAAAAGCCCTGTATGGCCTGTAATTGCTTATTGCAAGCCCCTAGCATCACAGCCGTTATGGGCTGCCTGCTGCCATTCAGGTTTTACTGCAGGCCATGCTAATAAAGAGTAATTATTGTAGTGATCAAGAGCATGTCATTCTATAGTGGACACTAGGTGGAGCCATAGAGCTGTATATAGCTGTATGTATAAGACTACACTACCCAGCTATATATTATATTAAGACTACATTACCCATGAGGCTAGGCTACCCACAAGGCAGCAGTCAAGATGGAAGCCTCTGCAAGATGCTGTACAAGTCCACATGTGCTCAACAAAGCAGCTAGCAAAAGCTAGCTGTGTTCATAATAAGAATGTCTATTTATTAATGAACATAACAATGATCACTTTTTTTTTTGCCTTCTTGCTCAAGGGCAAGACAGCGCATAACAGCCGAGAGAAATCTGCAACAGGAGGCCATCCCCTCAACCTCCGACCTCTCACCAACATCCGCAGTATTTTGCTATCGTCGGAATGACTCTATCCTGGGTAGAGAAGCCATAGAGGATGTCAAAGATGAAGAGCTAAGAGGATAGATGGCAGCTATTGGTTTCTGATGATATTCCTCTTCTCTTCCTTCCCTTCCTATTGTACCCTACGATACCCTTCACTGAGCCATATTGCTCCTTTACTGAAAGGGACATGGGAGTTTCATTCCTCAGGGAGCCATTCAAAATACTCGTCAATTCCTCGTCTCCTCTTTTCGATATGCTTCTGGAAGAAGAGAGGGGCCTCCCTGCATCTGGCATGGTCACAAAACTCTGCCCCCCCATAAGCACCAGCTCAGAGGTATCTAGCTTGGGGAGGTTAATGAGTGAGCTAGAGGGAGTGCACTGGGTAACACACGGAGCAGAAATGGCCAAGAGCAGCTGATCGTGGCACATGAGGAGGGTCACCTTGCTGGCCAGAGGGCCAATATGCATTTTGTATTGCCTGAACAGCCCGGGGACCCAGAGCTCATAGTTCATTCGCTTAAAAGAGTGATGCTGGCAGGGCAGCAAGTGCGGGTGCCGTCTCTCTGGTTAGCAACACGTGTGTGTGTGTGTGTGTGTGTGTGTGCCCGCCCTCCCACCTCGCTCGCCTGCACATGTGGCAGAACCCGTGAAGCAGCCCAGGAGGTGCAGCCTGCAGCAAGTCTATGTTAGGACTTCGCTCCTGTGAAACGAGGGCAAAGAGGCCCCTTGTGAAGAACAGCAGCAACTATCTCAAGCACTCATGCCACTGAGGTAGCATCTAGGAGAAGCACCAGCTAGTTCATACGTTACGCACTTCCACCAAGGGGTGGTACAGTGGTAAGAATACAAGACACACACACAATAGAGGCTTCCATGGTGGTGCTGAAGAGATTGGAAGGCGGTGAAAATTGATGAAAGGGATATGGTTGGGGGGGGTGGGGGGCACGGTCGGTGGGTGGTGTTGAGGGTTTCACGACCACCGGACGTCTCAAAGCGCTTTACAGCCAATGAAGTACTTTTGAAATGTAGTCACAGTTGTAATGTAGGAAACGCAGCAGCCACTTTGCACACAGCAAGCTCCCACAAACAGCAATGTGATAATGACCAGATAATCTGTTTTAGTTATGTTGGTTGAGGGATAAATATTGGCCCCAGGACACCGGGGATAACTCCCCTGCTCTTCTTTGAAATAGTGCCCTGGGATCTTTTACGTCCACTGGAGAGAGCAGACGGGGCCTCAGTTCTAACATCTCATCCGAAAGATGGCAACTCCGGCAGTGCAGCACTCCCTCAGCACTGCACTGGAGTGTCAGCCGAGTTTTTATGTGCTCGAGTCCCTGGAGTGGGACTTGAACCCACAATCTTCTGACTCAGAGGCAAGTGTGCTGCCCACTGAGCCACAGCTGACACTTGCCACAGTTGTAGATGAAGGCATAATTGTGGGGGGAAGATACAGACAGAATTTTTAATGTATTGGCCAGATATGGTAGTCAAGAGAAGGTCTCCTGTATGAGAGTGGCACTAATGTTTTTTCCAACTGGCAATTGGTAGTGATCCGCATCCTCTTCCGGCTCCTGTTCCTCTTGCTGCTCACCTGCATCCTGTGGGAGCCTCTTTCCTCCAGGATCTCTAGATTGAGCCCCCTTAGTCAGGCAAGTTGTGCACAGCATGCAGTAGACAATCATGATCCTTGCTTGGGCCTTATTATAATGGAAAGCTGCACAGGTGCCATCAGCCATGGCGGTAGTGATCTCTCAGAAGCTACCCAGGGACTTGCCTTTCTTAGGGAAAGACTGCCGTTATGGTGGACTGCCTTCAAATGAAGCCATCGTGGCTGCTGCCAGGGAAGCAAACAAACAGTCACTTGCATTACGTCGTAGTCCTGATCATAAACAAGCTGCACACCGAGAGAGCAAAGTCCTTACCATGTCGATGAGGTAGTTGGCATGAGCAAGGCAGCACATGTGGCCATGTGGGTGCAGCCTTGGGCCTTCAGGAATTCTGCTAATTGATAAACTTGCAGTGGTGACCTGCTATTCTGCTGTCAATTGGGGAATGAGATTAAATTACTACCTCAAGGAAACAATGGCCTCGATATTAACCCCCTCTCCCCCCGATTATAGACGGGAGAGTGTTGGGTGGGGGGTTAGTGGGGCGTCCGAGCGTTGCACCGTGGAGCAGTGGGATGCTTATTAACATATTGAAATTGGGCTCCAACCGTGCAATTGGGAGCCCGATTTGAAATTAACTGGTGCGGCACAGGGTCAGGAAACTCGCCAGTGAAACGGGGGCGGGAGTGGTCGGCTCCCCGAGGTAAGCAATTGAAGCCCCGCCGTTAAGATCGGCAGGACCTCCGCGTCCCCGGGCTTGCCGGGGCTCTTCAGCCGTTTTTGGCCTCCACTGCACCCTCCCTGCCTCCCCGTAAATAACGAGGACCAATGCACCTGTGACTTGCATGATGAATCTGTAGGCGGCTGATTGGCTCATGTTACTGACGCCCCTCCCCCAGTGGCAACCTGTAATGGTCCTTGAAAACAAAAAGGGCATTTGTCACCTTTACAGCCACTGAAGTGCGATGCCTGTGGCAGAGGTGGGCTGTAGACCGGATTTCAGCAACTCGCTGTGCCTCAGTGAAGGCCTCCTTTGTAAAGAAAGAACTTGCGTTTATATAGCGCCTTTCATGGCCGCGGGAGGTCCCAGAAGTGTTTACAGCCAATGAAGTACTTTTGAAGTACAGTCACTGTTGTAATGTAGGAAACAGGCCAGCCAATTTACACACAGCAAGATCCCACAAACAGCAATGAGACAATGCCCAGATAACCTGTATTTTATTGATGTCGGTTGAGGGATAATTATTGGCTGGGACACCGGGGCGGGGGGGTGGGGAGAACTCCCCTGCTCTTTGCAAGTAAGTGCAAACCTTGCCGCACCCAACAATCCTACAGTCAGTCCTCCAAAGTTAGAACCGTTTTTCAGGAGCACATTGCATTTCCGGTAGGTTCTGTTTCTCTTTCCAGCTCTACAATCAGTCCTGTTTTATTCACATCTGATTATATGTAATTATTTTATTCACACTTTTGCACACGGTGGGATTCAACTATACTTTTATAATCATATACATGTCAATAACAACCATAATAATAGTGTTATAGATAGCTACAAATAGAAAGCTGAAAACCTTAAACAGCATTACATCCAAGATCTATATCATACAAAACAAAGTCCTAAAAAGGAAGCGGAACTTGACGTGGGCACTTTAAAAAGAGGTCGCGTCAGATCACAACAAAGCCCGGCGCCCACTTTTTGCCTGCCTCTGTACAAAGTCTCTGGCTGAGGAATGCTTAAGATGTGTCACCTGCTGTTTACAATCTATCTCTCACCCACATCACTTCATCTCTTGTCAGGCTGACAAATGCTGATTCCCTTGTCCACCTTCGCAAACGCCAACACACTGCTGCGAACCGGGCAGATCTCACGCAAGGCAACAGTACCCAATGGGCAAAGAGTAGGCTGCTGCAAGAGAAAGGTAGTGCCGGCTGTAGGTGTAAGATCATTCTGGCTTTCAAGCAATTTAATTCTGCAGCAATTCGAGGACTCATCAGTTCCGAGGATAACAACACAATGCCTATATACTCCCTTCAGTTATGGTGCCAGGATGACTTCTTTTCCCTTGAATGCACAGGCTCATTGCCTTGACCACAATTATAATGTCACTTTGTTCAGTAGCTGCACTTTAATAGTTAAACCATATATTTGTATAATGCTGCTACCATTAATTTTCTGCCAGCCCGATTGCTATGCGCATGATTATTGTACTCGGTCCCCTTTTCTGCCTGATTTCCATTTAACAATTGAATTCAACTTTTTCCAGTTATGTGCACAAACCCACAAGGTCGCTTTTGCAATGATCTTCTTGTCACTTTAATGTCTTTGATATTCAGACCACTTAAAAGAACCCACTAACCTTTCAACTGATGTGCGGGATCTTTTTTCAGTACCTCTCAAACACCAACGTGCAGCTCAGGAGTATTTGCAACGTCCATTTGCGGTGGAGCTGTAAGATTTCTATTGGTAGTCCCGAAAGCACATTGGGGTAGAAATTAGTCTGGGCCGGTTTACGGAAACAAGAAGCCCGCCCCCCTCCCTGCCGAGGATCGGTAGCAATTGGTCCTCGGGCCTTGGCTGAATACTTGGAGCGCGCGGCCGGCGCTCGCCCAATGGGAGATGTCAATTTTTGCAGTGTTCCTCGGGTATATACTGGGGGGATGAGGTGTGTGTTGGAGTAGGCACGGGCTGCATTCGGGAAAACCAGGTCTACATGCGGCTTAACAGGCGTTCTCTTTAAGGACCGCCTGTTAGGCTGTGTCTAGAAAGGTAAGGTTTTAAAATATACTTAACCGAATGTGGAGCTGGGAGGAGCAGGAGCGCTGCTCCCGATCCCACGTTCAGAGCGAACGTGGCGCTGCCGACCGCTACCCTCCCAGCCTGATCGCTGCTTCCCTACCCACCCGATCGCCTCCCCCATTCCGATCGCTCCCCTCCCCGATCCCTTATGATGTTGATCTCCCAAGTTTTAATTTGAAGACATTGTGCAATGAAGGGTGCTGCTTGCAGGAGCAACGTGCAGTTTGCTTGGCCCTGGGTTCGGCGGGTGATTGGGTTTTGGGATGGTGCGGAGACGTCCTGCGTACTGGTGGCCATTTTGTTGCCTTTTCCAGCTGTTCTGCTGTTCTACTCACCGTAACTTATACATTGATAACTTCCTCATTTTTAAAGTTTAAATAACATCCCATATCCCCTTTCTCCCATGACATTGCGGCAAAGGATTTGCATGCAATTCATCTATAGTACCTTTCTAGCTTGGGTACAACACCATTAGCATACGTTTGCATGTATTAGCATACGATCTGCAAACTTAGCATAAATTAGAACATTTCCTGATTGCATGAAAGATGTGACAACTATCAATTAAAATTTCACAAATCCATTATATCTTGGCTCCAAGATGTGAACATCATTTATTGAAGACTGTAATTTTACAAAACATTTTCCGTATCAGTCTTAATGAAAAGATTAAGGAAAATGAATGCTGGAACCTCAAATCCGGATTTTCCCCCTGTAAATTTAAGCTTGCTTTACAATGCAGTTACTGACATGTATATAATTGGCTGGTCTATCTGGATAAGTTGGGTGCAAAAGTAACTCCCATGAAATAAAATGATTATTGACTTTTAACATTTTGTACAGCACCATTTCAAAGGAGGGAGACGAAAATGAATAATGAAGTAATTGTCTTACAGTCATGGGGTCATTCAGTCAAATGGTGTGTAGGCGGCAGTTATAAGAAATGCTGCCAGTTTGAGTCAGTTCACAATGCTTTTGTAGATGTACGGTAAGACAAAAGTAGCTGATGAAAAATCACTATGCTGTATGACACCGACTATTAAATCAATTAACACTCTGAAGTTCTTCATGCGGAGATAATGGGTTTCAATTGAATAGAAAACTGGTCTAGAAAACACAGAAACATAGAAAAATAGGAGCAGGAGTAGGCCATTCGGCCCTTCGAGCCTGCTCATCCATTCAATATGATCATGGCTGATTCTCTATCTCAATACCATATTCCCGCTCTCTCCCCATACCCCTTGGTGCCTTTTGTGTCTAGAAATCTATCTATCTCCTTCTTAAATATATTCAGTGACTTGGCCTCCACAGCCTTCTGTGGTAGAGAATTCCACAGGTTCACCATCCTCAGTGAAGAAATTTCTCCTCATCTCAGTCCTAAATGTCCTACCCCGTATCCTGAGACTGTGACCCCCTCGTTCTAGACCCCCCCCCAGCCAGGGGAAACATCCTCCCTGCATCCAGTCTGTCTAGCCCGGTCAGAATTTTATACGTTTCAATGAGATCCCCTCTCATTCTTCTAAACTCTCGTGAATACAGGCCTAGTCGACCCAATCTCTCCTCATATGACAGTCCTGCCATCCCAGGAATCAGTCTGGTGAACCTTCGCTACACTCCCTCTATGGCAAGTATATCCTTTCTTAGGTAAGGAGAGGTCTAGATTTAAAGTGTTGGCCTTACCTCAATGGTAGCACTCTCACCTTTGAGTTCGAAGGTTGTGGGGTTGAAGTCCCACTCCTGATACGGAACACGTAATCTAGGTCGACACTTCTGCCAGGATTTTAACTTGGAGGCAGGTAGGCAGAGCCTGATTAACATTTGTGTCCCCCTCTGTTTTCCGCCCGCACCCAGCCAAATCGAGAGGCTGGCTGGTTGTTGGGCAGGGAGGGAGAGGAAAGGAGGGAGGGATCGGAGGCCGGGGCGGGGAGGTCGGGTTAAATCGGAAGTGGGCGAGTTGGAGGCGGGATTCAGATTTCTAACACTAACATTTGACCTGACCCAAACCCGCCCGTTTTTGGTGTTAAAATTCTCCCCTTCAGTGCCCTGAGGGAATGCTGCACTGTCGGAAGTGCTGTTTTTCAGTTCATGGTGCATAAATGTGCCCAAGGCTATAAAAGCTCATTCAGTTCTTATACTTCCAAATTTACCACATTGTAAACAATTACTTTATAAGCACATTTTTAAAATCACAAATAAATTAGTGTGACTATTTGCTGTTAGAATAATGACCAAAAAAACAAGTCATCCTTTAAATACCTCCCATCTGAAATTCAGTAGCCTAGCGAATGATTTGATAGCCTAAGTCTGTTGTAGATTTGGACCCTTTTGGATGTCACGAGTTGCAGGTCTTGCTCAATCCATCAATATCTACATTAAATAGGCCTAGGAATGGATTACCTTCCCTATCTCAGGTGACCAAGCTAAGACTAGCAAACACGCCTTCCAGAGGAAACAAAATGATGAATATCAGCCAAGAAACCAATGGAACGTTAGAGACAATAATGCAAATTAAAGTTCTTAACAACTGCAAATGATCCACTTGACCTTTTACTAATGACTGTGGCTTATTTTATGCAGGCAGTGACTGAAGCAAAATAGTTTATCTGACTTGACAGCGACATTAGCAATGTTTCAGTCAATAGGAGCTTCATAGTTGAGTGAAAACATTTCTTCCTGAAAAAGGACTGAGTGTCAAAAATTCTTGCAGCTGCAGCAAATGGATGTTGAAAAGTTGCCTCAGATGTGTGTGTAAAATCTCAAAAACAAAGAGGCCTCCAGGGAGTGGTTTAAATGACCTGAAGAGGGTAGCAAGGGGTGAGTATGGCCCATATTAAAGGTTTGTGAAGCAGTAATAATAATGGTGGAGTTGTGACACCCCAAATAGCAACGTCAGCAGAAAGAAAATAATCTTGTGACCAAGGGGGAGATCATGTGCGCTGACTTTTCTCATACATTACACAATGGGATAGAAATGAGGGGGCTCTGTTGCAGGCACAGGGGATCGCTAAACACAAGCGTGGGTTGGAGATGGGCCACGACGTTGGTAACCCAATTCTGCAACCGATGCTCACGTTTAGTGAGCAGAGTCTCACATTTCCTGCCCTATTGTATCATATATCAACAACAACAACAATTCACATTTATATAGCGCCTTTAATGTAGTAAAACATCCCAAGGCGCTTCACAGGAGCGATATCAAACAACATTTTTACACCGAACACAGCAGGAGATATTAGGACAGGTGACCAAAAGTTTGGTCAAAGAGGTAGGTTTTAAGGAGCGTCTTAAAAGGAGGAGAGCGAGAAGTAGAGAGGCGGAGAGGTTAAGGGAGGGAATTCCAGAGCTTCCCCAATAGTGGGGCAAAAGAAACTGGGGATGCAGAATTGGAGGAATGCAGCATTCTCAGAGGGTTGTAGGGCATAAGGAGGTTACAGAGATAGGGAAGGGCGAGGCCATGGAGGGATTTGAACACAAGGATGAGAATTTTAAATGAGAATCTGTGTATGAAAATACACAGTAATGTTGAAGAATATGACACTGATGTTAATTGAATTTTGAAGAGCGCATAAAAATACATGTATAATGTTCATAGTTCACTTTTATCTGATTTTAATGAACTTCTAGAAGGAAACATATTTCAACCTGAAGAAAAGAAACCTCCCGAGATGGTAGATTGCACAGATATGAGCCATACTTCTATGTCGACACAGATGATCCCTCAGGAAAAGGCACTGTTGTCAATTTTAGGAAGAGGATGAAGATAAGATGAATAAATAAAGGAAGAGTAGGGGGGTGACTTCACTGGCAACATGGAATGCCATCTAACATAGAAACATAGAAGGTAGGAGCAGGAGTAGGCCATTCGGCCGCTCGAGCCCGCTCCGCCATTCAATGAGATCATGGCTGATCATCCAAATTCAGTACCCTGTCCCTGCTTTCTCCCCATATCGTTTGATCCCTTTAGCCTCAATAGAAAACATCTGAGAGCCATAACACCGCCGACAAAGAGAATGGCTGAAGGACAACACTTGAGCTGCAGCACTCGTAATTGGGCTAGTTTACAGAGGAAGAGGTCAGCCCCCTCAATCTCTACCCCACCCACACACACATTGTGAGGCTGCAAGAGACAGGGAGTACCATTACAGTCAGATCTCACAGCAACAAAAACATTTGTTGACACTCTGCAAACGGCTTTGAACCCAGTGGTACAGTGACATTTCCAGTCTCCGCCCCTACGAGTAGGTTATATGTCCCTCCGAGCCTGCTCCGCCATTCAATAAGATCATGGCTGATCTTCTACCTCAATCCACTTTCCCGCCCGATCCCCATATCCCTTGATTTCCTTAGTGTCCAAAATTCTATCGATCTCAGTCTTGAATATACTTGAACAACTGAGGCTCCACAGGCCTCGGGTAGAGCATTCCAAAGATTCACCACCCTCTGAGTGAAGAAATTTCTCCTCATCTCAGTCCTAAATGGCCGACCCCTTATCCTGAGACTGTGACCCCTAGTTCTAGACTCTCCAGCCAGGGGAAACAGCCTCTCAATATCTATCCTGTCAAGCCCACTAAGAATTTTATACATTTCAATTATATCACCTCTCATTCTTCTAAATGCCAGAGAATATAGGCCAATTTAACTCAATCTCTCCTCATAAGAAAACCCTCTCATCCCAGGAATCAGTCCTTTATGTTGTTATTGTTGTTGCGGCATCCTTGTTGTTTTATTCCTACATATACTGTGCAAGTTAGCTGGCACTGTTAACCTGAACAGAATGAATCCCTCATCAATCTATACGGTCTACACTATTTGGCCACCTACTTCCCTCTTACTTGCAATTGTTACCAGGTGGGTCCCTCTGATGGGTGGGCTTAGTAACATGGAGTGTCACAATGGTTGGCGTGCCACTCCATTTCCACAAAATATGATTGAAACCTCAAAATGAAATCTGTGCTGGGAACAAAAAAGTGGTTAAAGATTTCCTTCGGGCAATACAGGTGCATGACTTGGCAGAGGCAAAAAAATACATTCGGATCAGGAGGGAATATGTGTCTCTCAGCTTCATTTTTCTGCAATACCGCAGTATGTGGATTCTACCACTAGATGTTGTAAAGAGCTTTGTAGAACCCGTTGCCGTGGAAACTGAGTATGTAGGTAGAGTGCTAACTCTTATCAAATGCCAATTACGATAGCACAGGTGTCACCAGTCGAAATCAAATGAACAAAAGTGCCCCCGTTTTAAAGGGACACAAACTCCAAATTCTAAGTAAAACAAAAGGGAGTTTATCAAATTGATTTTGTCCCTGGTGTCGCCTACGCTCTCTCGTCGCTCTGGTGCTCACTGGTCGCGGAAGGCCTCGAGTGTACCGGTGGAAACCACACGCTCACTCTCCAGTAAGGAGAGTGCTCAAGACTATTTTGACTGGACCATTACATTTTTGATGGAAACAAAAGCAAAATACTGCGGATGCTGGAAATCTGAAATAAAAACAGAAAATGCTGGAAACACTCAGCAGGTCAGGCAGCATCTGCAGAGAGAGAAACAGAGTTAACGTTTCAGGTCGATGACCTTTCGTCAGAACTGCAAGTTGGAGATGTAACAGGTTTTTAAGCAAGTGTAGGGGCAGGGGGAGGAGAGGAAAGAACAAAAGGGAAGGTCTGATTGGATGGAAGACAGGAGCGATTAAGAGACAAAAGGGATGATGGTGCAAGGCAAAAGGAGATGGTAATGAGACAAGTTAAGAAACAAAAGATGACTCAAGATGAAGTGTAAATGGCAATGGCAGGATGATCAACAGCTGCCATGTGAGAGAGGGAAAAAATGATAGGGGCAGAGGTTATGGTCTGAAATTATTTTTGATGGACCTTTTTATGCTCAGTGAATGAGGACCCCCAGTGAGGGTCAGTAATGGGATCAGTGAGTGAGGAACCTCAGTGAGGGGTCAGTACTGGGATCAGTGAGTGAGGATCCTCAGTGAGGGGTCAGTATTGGGATCAGTGAATGAGGAACCTCAGTGAGGGGTCAGTACTGGGATTAGTGAGTGAGGAACCTCAGTGAGGGGTCAGTACTGGGATCAGTGAGTGAGGAACCTCAGTGAGGGGTCAGTACTGGGATCAGTGAGTGAGGAACCTCAGTGAGGGGTCAGTACTGGGATCAGTGAGTGAGGACCCCCAGTGAGGGGTCAGTACTGGGATCAGTGAGTGAGGAACCTCAGTGAGGGGTCAGTACTGGGATCAGTGAGTGAGGAACCTCAGTGAGGGGTCAGTACTGGGATCAGTGAGTGAGGAACCTCAGCGAGGGGTCAGTAATGGGATCAGTGAGTGAGGAACCTCAGTGAGGGGTCAGTACTGGGATCAGTGAGTGAGGATCCTCAGTGAGGGGTCAGTATTGGGATCAGTGAATGAGGAACCTCAGTGAGGGTCACTACTGGGATCAGTGAGTGAGGAACCTCAGTGAGGGGTCAGTACTGGGATCAGTGAGTGAGGACCCTCAGTGAGGGGTCAGTACTGGGATCAGTGAGTGAGGACCCTCAGTGAGGGGTCAGTACTGGGATCAGTGAGTGAGGAACCTCAGCGAGGGGTCAGTAATGGGATCAGTGAGTGAGGAGCCTCAGTGAGGGGTCAGTACTGGGATCAGTGAGTGAGGAACCTCAGTGAGGGGTCAGTACTGGGATCAGTGAGTGAGGCCACCCAGTGAGGGGTCAGTACTGGGATCAGTAAGTGAGGAACCTCAGTGAGGGGTCAGTACTGGGATCAGTGAGTGAGGACCCCCAGTGAGGGGTCAGTACTGGGATCAGTGAGTGAGGAACCTCAGTGAGGGGTCAGTACTGGGATCAGTGAATGAGGAAGCTCAGTGAGGGGTCAGTACTGGGATCAGTGAATGAGGAGCCTCAGTGAGGGGTCAGTACTGGGATCAGTGAGTGAGGAACCTCAGTGAGGGGTCAGTACTGGGATCAGTGAGTGAGGAACCTCAGTGAGGGGTCAGTACTGGGATCAGTGAGTGAGGAACCTCAGTGAGGGGTCAGTACTGGGATCAGTGAGTGAGGAACCTCAGTGAGGGGTCAGTACTGGGATCAGTGAGTGAGGACCCCCAGTGAGGGGTCAGTACTGGGATCAGTGAGTGAGGAACCTCAGTGAGGGGTCAGTACTGGGATCAGTGAGTGAGGAACCTCAGTGAGGGGTCAGTACTGGGATCAGTGAGTGAGGAACCTCAGCGAGGGGTCAGTAATGGGATCAGTGAGTGAGGAACCTCAGTGAGGGGTCAGTACTGGGATCAGTGAGTGAGGATCCTCAGTGAGGGGTCAGTATTGGGATCAGTGAATGAGGAACCTCAGTGAGGGTCACTACTGGGATCAGTGAGTGAGGAACCTCAGTGAGGGGTCAGTACTGGGATCAGTGAGTGAGGACCCTCAGTGAGGGGTCAGTACTGGGATCAGTGAGTGAGGACACTCAGTGAGGGGTCAGTACTGGGATCAGTGAGTGAGGAACCTCAGCGAGGGGTCAGTAATGGGATCAGTGAGTGAGGAGCCTCAGTGAGGGGTCAGTACTGGGATCAGTGAGTGAGGAACCTCAGTGAGGGGTCAGTACTGGGATCAGTGAGTGAGGCCACCCAGTGAGGGGTCAGTACTGGGATCAGTAAGTGAGGAACCTCAGTGAGGGGTCAGTACTGGGATCAGTGAGTGAGGACCCCCAGTGAGGGGTCAGTACTGGGATCAGTGAGTGAGGCCGCCCAGTGAGGGGTCAGTACTGGGATCAGTGAATGAGGAAGCTCAGTGAGGGGTCAGTACTGGGATCAGTGAATGAGGAGCCTCAGTGAGGGGTCAGTACTGGGATCAGTGAGTGAGGAACCTCAGTGAGGGGTCAGTACTGGGATCAGTGAGTGAGGAACCTCAGTGAGGGGTCAGTACTGGGATCAGTGAGTGAGGACCCTCAGTGAGGGGTCAGTATTGGGATCAGTGAATGAGGACCCTCAGTGAGGGTCAGTATTGGGATCAGTGAATGAGGAACCTCAGTGAGGGTCACTACTGGGATCAGTGAGTGAGGAACCTCAGTGAGGGGTCAGTACTGGGATCAGTGAGTGAGGAACCTCAGTGAGGGGTCAGTACTGGGATCAGTGAGTGAGGATCCTCAGTGAGGGGTCAGTGAAATAAAGAATAGATTTGCCTTTCTAATCTAGGCTTTATTAACTTAAAAAACCCAGTAGCACATCTTTCAACACCAGTCTTCAACAATGACTAGAGAGAACTGAATTTAAGATGGCCACCACAAATCACCTGACATCCACTACCAATGAGTTTACAACATATATCTCAAAGTAGAAACAAACAACCAATTACAATACTTCTTACTAATACAGAGAACAACCACCCCATTCACCAATCACAATACTTCTTATTAAACATAGGAAATAATCACCACATTCACCCCTCCTTTTAAAACATGCTCCAACCTAAATAACCTTTACAATTTATAATTAATTTATTTACAACTAAAATACAAATATAATATTTCAACAACTTTAAAACATTACTATCAATTTAAAAGTCCATTTTCAATCGGTCGACCGGATATCTTGTTCGTGTCGACCTTCTTAACCTTGGTGAAATTCCTTGCCCTCCCACACCCGGAGGCACCGAAGTATCTTCTGCAGACAGGCTATCCATATCCCGATTATCAACGGTTTCTGGATTGGAAATCCCATCAGGAAGTAAACTAGGACGGTCATGAACATCCATCAAAGGCTGACTAATAGAAGTATAATTATCTGCAATAGGATTGGAAACATTCGTAGTATCTATAACAACATCCACATTATCTGAATCATGACTATTATTAGTATCCTCGGAAGAGGGCTGGCCACCACAAGGAGCCAAGTCTTTAATTGAAACAGTACTTTCTTTCCCATCTTGGAATCGAATATGAGCATATTGGGAATTTGCCTCCAACAGCTCCACCTCCTCCACTAAAGGATCATATTTTGACAATCTAACATGGCGTCGAAGCAACACAGGTCCCTGCATAGTAAGCCATGAAGGTACCGAATATCCCGTAGTAGATCTCCGCGGGTAATTAAAGAGCCTTTCATGGGGGGGTCATATTAGTAGCCGTTGAAAGCAATGATCTAATGGAATGCAGGGCATCAGGCAGTACCATTTCCCACTGTGTATTCTTAAGATTCCGGGATGTCAAAGCCAACATAACTGCCTTCCAGATCACCCCATTATATCGTTCGCACTGTCCATTACCCTGGGGGTTATACGGGGTAGTTCTACTAGTAGAAATTCCCCAACTCTGAAGGTATTCCTTCAACTGGGAAGACATAAAAGAACTTCCTTGATCCGAATGGATATACGCAGGCATCCCAAAGATGACAAAAAGTTGAGTCAGACATTTGATAACTGTAGCAGCTGATACATCTGCGCAAGGAAAAGCAAAAGGAAACCTTGAAAACTCATCCACAACAGTAAATATGTATCGATTTTGAGTAGTTGAAGGAAGAGGCCCCTTAAAATCAACGCTCAAACGTTCAAAAGGAGAAGTAGCCTTTATAAGATGAGCTCGTTGAGGCTTAAAGAAATTCGGTTTACACCGATAGAACATGATGAAGTCATCCGCTTGACGTCTTCAACTGAAAAGGACAAATTCTTACTGCGTACGAAGTGTATCATCCTCGTAACCCCAGGATGACATAAAGCATTGTGAAGATTAATAAGCGTATCTCCGTGAATCACAGAACAATAAGCCCTCGACAGTGCATCAGCAGCAACATTATCCTTCCCCGGACGATAAACTATATCAAAATGGTAACATGCCAACTCAATCTTCCACCTCATTATTTTATCATTTTTAATCTTTCCAAAATATTTAACATCAAACATAAAGGACACAGATTTTTGATCGGTTACCAACGTGAAATGTCGCCCCGATAAATAATGTCTCCATTTACGCAGTGCTTCTACTATTGCATATGCCTCTTTCTCTATTGAAGAATGCCTTTTTTCACTATTGTTCAAAGTACGTGAGAAAAAGGCCACAGGTCTTCCATTTTGGTTCAGAGTAGCCCCAATTGCAAAATCAGAAGCATCCGTCTCAATCACAAAGGGAACCTACTCATCAATAGAATGCACAACTGCTCCTAGGATATCCTTTTAAAATTTATCAAAACATGTCCTGGCCTCCCATGATAGAGGATATGTTGTAACCCGTATAAGGGGCCGGATCTTCTGTGAAAAGTTTGCAATCCAATTAGAATAGTAAGAAAACAGTCCAACAACTCGTTGCAAAGCCTTAGAATTAGTAGGATAAGGTAAATCGATCAATGGTCGCAGACGTTCTGGATCTGGTTTAATCTTATTTCCCGAGATAATATACCCCAGTAGATTTACCTCAGTAGTCGAAAAGATACACTTCTCTTTATTAAAAGTTAAACCAACTTTTTCCGCAGCTTGAAGGAATCTTTCTAAATTAGAATCATGCTCCACCCTTGATTTACCACACACCGTAATATCATCTAAATATGAAAAGGTGTCAGAGAGAGAGTTATCACTTATAAAAGCATCCATTGCCCATTGAAAACAAGCAACACTATTAGTAACACCAAATGGTATTCGGCAAAACTGATACAGCTTTCCACCAGCCTCAAAGGCTGTATATGGTTGATCCCTCTTAACAATAGGAATCTGATGATAAGCACTCTTTAAATCAATAGTGCTAAAAAACTTATACTGAGATACTTTGTTGATAAGCTCATCAATCTTAGGCAAAGGGTACACATCTAATTGAGTATACCTATTAATAGTTTGAGAGTAGTCTATCACCATTCATTTCTTATGCCTCTCGTTAGTGGTGACAACTACCTGAGCCCGCCAAGGCGAACAACTAGGTTCAATGATTCCTTCCAATAAAAGACGTTGGACTTCAGAATTAATAAATTCTCTATCCTGACTGCTATACCTTCTTGACTTGATAGCAATTGGCTTACATTCCGGCATCAAATTGGAAAAAAGTGATAATGGAGAAATGGATAAAGAAGTTAATCCACAAATGGATAAGGGTGGCTTAGTCCCTCCAAACGAAAGACTAAGACTCTCGTGTAATTTAAGCACATCATGACCAATCAAAATATCCGCACAAAGATTAGGCAAAACAGATAGGCGTATATCAGTATACGTATTACCTAGAAGAATCAATTTCACAAGGCAACAACCAGCTACTTGTGAAGTAAGGGTCGTCTGAGCCATACACACCTGATAAGTAACAGGCAAGATTTTCAAACACTTTTCCTTCACAAACTGAAGACTTATAAAACTCTCGGTACTGCCCGTATCTATGAGAGCCTTCACTTCTAACCCATTAACTTGGGCCATAACTATAGCTTTGTTTAGGCCATGAGCAAATGCAGCAGAAATTGATGCAATAAACGCCCTCTCTACAGGTTGAATAGTCACAGAAGAGGAGGTAATTGAACCTAATGATTTACAAACACGTGCATAATGACCTCTCTTGCCGCATTTACTACATACAGCCTCCCGGGCAGGACACTTCAAACGAGGATGCCGGACGTTCCCACAAAAATAACACTTCTGAATCCTAGAGGCAACAGCCGCCGAAGTAAAAGGTGGAGCTGTTGGAGTAGAAACTATTTCAGAATCTAGTAACCCACTCCCATTAAGTCCACCTAATTCCTTTTCGTCCGGAACTGCCAAAACCACAGTCACAGGCCGATTAGAAAGAGCATAAGAATCCGAACTTCTCTGAGCCATATCCAATGTAGAAGCTTGCTCAAAAGCACTCTTGAGATCCAAAGTCTTATCTTCTAACAACTGCTGACGAATTGATCTAGACAGTAGTCCATTAATAAAAGCATCCCGTACCGATTCTTCCTTATATTCTTCGGCCGTCACGGCTTTATAATTACAGTTAGCACCAAGGTGCCGAAGTGCTTGTAAATAAGTATCCAAAGATTCTCCCACCTGCTGCCTATGGGCAGATAGAAGGTAACGTGCAAATACCTCATTCTTTGGTTTAACAAAAATCTTCTCCAATGTAGAAATAGCCAATTCGTAAGTTTTACAGTCCAAAATATACTTATACACATCCGGAGCAATGTAGTTGATCAGCATATTCAGCTTATTCAGAGGCTCTTGTTCCAACACACCCAAAAAGTTTGTAAATGTACAATACCAATGTTTCCATTTATCATCCACTCCTGCAGAATTAGGGTCAGCATTGAATCGTTCCGGTTGAAGATATCGCTCCATTCTGATAAAAAGTTAATAAATTGAAATAAAGAATAGATTTGCCTTTCTAATCTACGCTTTATTAATTTAAAAAACCCAGTAGCACATCTTTCGACACCCGTCTCCAACAATGACTAGAGAGAACTGAATTTAAGATGGCCACCACAAATCACCTGACATCCACTACCAATGAGTTTACAACATATATCTCAAGGTAGAAACAAACAACCAATTACAATACTTCTTACTAATACAGAGAACAACCACCCCATTCACCAATCACAATACTTCTTATTAAACATAGGAAATAATCACCACAGTCAGTACTGGGATCAGTGAGTGAGGAACCTCAGTGAGGGGTCAGTATTGGGATCAGTGAATGAGGAACCTCAGTGAGGGTCACTACTGGGATCAGTGAGTGAGGAACCTCAGTGAGGGGTCAGTACTGGGATCAGTGAGTGAGGACCCTCAGTGAGGGGTCAGTACTGGGATCAGTGAGTGAGGAACCTCAGTGAGGGGTCAGTACTGGGATCAGTGAGTGAGGAACCTCAGTGAGGGGTCAGTACTGGGATCAGTGAGTGAGGATCCTCAGTGAGGGGTCAGTACTGGGATCAGTAAGTGAGGACCCTCAGTGAGGGGTCAGTACTGGGATCAGTGAGTGAGGAACCTCAGTGAGGGGTCAGTACTGAGATCAGTTAGTGAGGAACCTCAGTGAGGGGTCAGTACTGGGATCAGTGAGTGAGGAACCTCAGTGAGGGGTCAGTACTGGGATCAGTGATTGAGGAACCTCAGTGAGGGGTCAGTACTGGGATCAGTGAGTGAGGAACCTCAGTGAGGGGTCAGTACTGGGATCAGTGAGTGAGGAACCTCAGTGAGGGGTCAGTACTGGGATCAGTGAGTGTGGAACCTCAGTGAGGGGTCAGTACTGGGATCAGTGAATGAGGAACCTCAGTGAGGGGTCAGTACTGGGATCAGTGAGTGAGGAACCTCAGTGAGGGGTCAGTATTGGGATCAGTAAATGAGGAACCTCAGTGTGGGGTCAGTACTGGGATCAGTGAGTGAGGAACCTCAGTGTGGGGTCAGTACTGGGATCAGTGAGTGAGGAACCTTAGTGAGGGGTCAGTACTGGGATCAGTGAGTGAGGCCGCCCAGTGAGGGGTCAGTACTGGGATCAGTGAGTGAGGAACCTCAGTGAGGGGTCAGTACTGGGATCAGTGAATGAGGAACCTCAGTGAGGGGTCAGTACTGGGATCAGTGAATGAGGAACCTCAGTGAGGGGTCAGTACTGGGATCAGTGAGTGAGGACCCTCAGTGAGGGGTCAGTATTGGGATCAGTGAGTGAGGACCCTCAGTAAGGGGTCAGTACTGGGATCAGTGAGTGAGGACCCTCAGTGAGGGGTCAGTATTGGGATCAGTGAATGAGGAACCTCAGTGAGGGGTCAGTACTGGGATCAGTGAGTGAGGACCCTCAGTGAGGGGTCAGTACTGGGATCAGTGAGTGAGGACCCTCAGTGAGGGGTCAGTACTGGGATCAGTAAGTGAGGAACCTCAGTGAGGGGTCAGTACTGGGATCAGTGAGTGAGGAACCTCAGTGAGGGGTCAGTACTGGGATCAGTGAGTGAGGAACCTCAGTGAGGGGTCAGTACTGGGATCAGTGAATGAGGACCCCCAGTGAGGGTCACTACTGGGATCAGTGAGTGAGGAACCTCAGTGAGGGGTCAGTACTGGGATCAGTGAGTGAGGAACCTCAGTGAGGGGTCAGTACCGGGATCAGTGAGTGAGGACCATCAGTGAGGGGTCAGGGAACTTTGAGCCCTTGCAAAGTCTGTCCAGGATGAAGTAATTAAATCTATCTTTGTTGGAGTGAGGGCAGCAAACCCTATGATTGCATAAACATTTTAAAAATTAATTTATGATTTCTCTTAGCAAAGCACCCAGAGCTAATCTTCCACTCATTAATTTTACAATTTTTTTAAATTATGTTTCTGGTCAATTAACTTTGTTGTTCTTATCCCTGGTATTTTTTTTGCCTCATAACATTTTATAGATTTTTTTTTCAATCATATAGACACAGCCTGAATTCAGGAATAATTAAATAACTTTAATAGTTTAGCTGCAGTGCAGAGTAATTCTGCTGTGGTCAATATTTTTAAATTTTGTTTTAAAGAGAGCTGTTTGATTGGCCATAAAAAGACTTCAATGAAAATTCAATATCGACACTTAGCTTTATACTTTTAAGTTAGAATTTTCCTGCCAGCTTCTGGTGATTTTACAACACATTACTGCATTTCAGTTAGAGGAAATGGTTACTTCATTGATCCAACTTCCATAGGTACAGTATATTTAAGGGTCAAAATGTGAGTTAAGTAACAAGCAGGTTAATACACACATCAAATTCCATTCTCTGCTTTTTCCCATTATTTCAAAAGACGGACAGATGTTTCATATAAGCCCTAGCACATTTTAAACTAATATCATGTAGTATGATTTCAACCACTTAATTCCTTGACCAAACCTATCAAAATATTAATGCATGACTTGATCCTTATTAAATAGGCCCCATTGATTGACCCTAATGGGGAAATTTTAATCCTCCCCCCTCACCCCAGAGGGTGGGACAGTGTCAGGAGAGGGATAAATTGTTAAAAATGGCAAACCTGTCCCCAAGCCTCCATGAACGCACCCAGTTCCGGTTTAACCAGGTCAAGTTGGAGGTTGGCCGAGTAACCCGCTCCTGAGAGGCTGGTCGCTAGTTAGATTATTTAAATGAGGCTCCGTGCCTCAGATTTTGTCAGCAGTTTGGATTTAATGCCTCCAGCGTGAGTTTCTATGGCTCGGGTAAACCAGACAGCTGAAGGGAGGCGGGAGCTGCCAGATCCAGGAGGTAAGTGGTTTTCCAGCACTGCTTGTGGCCCAGGAGGTGCAGGAGTGCTCCCCACCACCACGGGATCCCCACGCATTCCCACCGCGATCTCTCCCTCCCCGAGATCCGATCTCTCCCCCACTGCGATATTCCGAATCCCCCATGATCTCTTCCCCGCCACAGATCTCTGCCGTGCTCCGAACTCTCGACCCCCCCGCCCGCTGCCCACCAATCTGGCCAGCTGCCGGCGGTGGGGGGGGGGGTGGAAATTGGAGTAAAATATTCCAATGAGGTCCTGCCATTAAAGGACCTTTGCATTCCCGGCATTTTCAGATTTCCCAGCCACTGATGGGTGTTCCCACTCCCTCCCCACCTCCTCGTAACCATCAGGGGCCTTAGTGTCGATCATCAAAGCAAGCTAGAATGTCAGTAGTTAAGAATGTTGGCAAAGAATTTTAGACATCGTGTGGGTGTATCATAGTGCTAATTTTTCTGAATGACCACTGGTGGTATGGTTCCTTACCCGCCATTAGTCTGTATTAGAAAACCATCAGCAGTGTGTATTAGAAAATCATGGGAACAAAAGATGTACCTCATCCATCATCAGTGCGTGTTGGAATATCATGGGCACAGAAAGGTACCTCACCACTGGCACTGGCTTGGAAAATTTACCCCACATGGAAGAGATTCAGATGTTCTCCTGGTGGCTTATTGGTAACTGCACCGTGTGAGGTGCTCCTAAACCATATAGACATTCGATCCCCGGTCTGTGCTGAGTTATCTGGTGTCAGGTGGGGCTGCTGTTGGCGTGCTACACTTGCCCTGAGTGCTCTTGGGCTAAGGAGGGGAAAAATCAGATAAGATTCCAGGGTTTGATCACTATTGCGAGACTCATGCACATGTGTGGGTGTCAAATGAGGACAAGATCAGGCTTGTATGATATATTCTTCATAGAATAGTCTAACGACTCTCACTGCCTAGGCTCATGCATGCAGAATAGCCACTTGGACAAGTTTCTGAAGAGCTGGCTTTAGCATTGTATCCAGCAAATGTCTTCAGAAGAAGACGGGAGGAATATTTCAGTCCCACCCTGTAAAGATGTACCTCTCGCATTCCCCCCCAGGGGCATGGCTAAATTTGGGAACTATTATGTGGAGAATCTTGGGATTGAGCTCGTATCCTATTGCCATTGCATCGCTCCAACATAAAGGTTAAATTTTGCTCTTTATTTCATTTCTATTACAGCTAACTAAAAATATCACCCTTGATGGCTCAGTGGGAAACTGCACCAAAATGGACCATGAAAGGCCCAGGTTGAATCCTCGTTCTGTGCCGACTTATCGAATCTCAGCTGACGTGGTGGCAGCTCTATGATTTGCTTCAGTGGCTGAGGAGAGAAAGGCCCGCTAAAGTTAGTGCTCCTGGTCACCATCCAGTGACTTGCTGGAAATTGTACCCGTGCGTGTGGGGACGATCAAACTTAGTTGTGATACTGCCCTGCCACGGTCAAATGGACTGTTGATGCTCATTGTCAACAGGAAAAGTAGTCAGTTGCATGAGGTACTGGGTAGCACTCAGTGCTTGTGGAACCTCTACTACATTCAGAAGGCGGCGGAGTGAAAAAGCACAATATAGATTCATACTACTGTATTGCTGTGTGCACCCCCAGCAGAAAATGCCATGCTGACAGAGACCAGGCAAACATCATCCAAAAAGCAGGTGATAGGATTTTTCCAACTAGAAAACATCTTTATGTTCCTATATTCCTGTGTGTGATAGCATAAGTTTATCTCGCAGTTCTAGAGACTATCATAAGTTGTATGAATAGTGTTCACAAAGTATTAATAAAGAGCTTATGTAGTTCACACCTTCTACACTCAAAAGGTAATGATCATTTAAACTGACAAGAGAAAAGATATGAGGTATCATCGCTAGTGCAAAGTCCTACATTTATTCCAAAACAAAGTAGCCTAGAAATCACTGTTTGTCATATTAGCGGCTGAATGTTTAACATGCTCATGTGGCATTCCTCCATCTGCTACTCTAAAGCAAGTGTTAACCTGTTTGTGTTAAATAGGGCAATGCTTGTGCTAAAACAGCAGACAGGCGAATGTCATCTGAACACTAGGGTTATATATCAGTATGAAAGAAAGAAAGACTTTCATTTATATAGTGCCTTTCACAACCTCAGGATGTCCCAGAGTGCTTTACAGCCAACAAAGTACTTTTGAAGTGTTGTCATGCACTGATGGGTTGCTTATATTTTTCTCGTTCAGGACAATTTAGAGTTTTCGCATTCAAATTAAAACGCTACACTGAACGGCTGAAGTGCAGATGTTGTCAACAATCCTAAAATGAACTTAATTGAATTTTTTTTAGCTATGAAGTGCTAAAAGGCAACAGCCAGCCTCTGCCCACACATAAGACTCTCTGAATTGAATTTGCATCCTTTATCTATCAGAGTGCTTTTAAAATTCATCGTGTGGTGGATTGCTTCTTCTTAAAATAGCACATCATGTTACAGCAACTTTGGCCATACATGCAACACCTACACATCACTCCATGCATTGAAATGCCCCAATAAACAAACAATCGCTGCACGCTCTCTCCACTTTAGAATTCATCAACAGCAAGGATTCTCCAATGAGACATAAGGGAGATTTAATGATTTGGAATGATAGATAGGACAAACGGAAGCACAAATGCTCGAGCCAGGAATCATAGATTTTGGATAAATCAGCCTCATTGAACCAGATTGGAAAGACTGAGTAAATAACGCTTTTATGTTGCAGCGTGGGTGGTTTGGAGATGCTATCAATTGCAGATGATGTTTGCTGTTTTCTCAAAAATATGCACAAAAGACCAAGGACAGTTGCAAAGTAAATCACCGCTCCATTTATAGCGAGAGTTAAATTATAACTTTGCTCAACTTAATCTAAACCTTCTTGTCGGAGATTGCTTTGCTCCTTCATTTCCAGTCTGGCGTGACAAGCAATATGTTTTGAGTTTTTTTTCTCTTCGCCACAAACTAATGCAGATTTAAGCGATGTAATTATGGTGCACATATTACCACATATCTCAGGCACAACGCTTAACTCATGTGTTGTGGGATACATAAATCAGCCTTGGTCCAAAGTGGTTTGATCCTAATTGAAACCAGTCCTATTCGGCAGTAAAATTAGTTTGTGGAAGAGATAAAGCTATATCCCTCTGATTTATATTTTCCCTCCAGATTTTCCATTACCCCTCCTGAGCACCACCAGCACATAGCTGCCTTCATCTAGCATAGCAGATGAGCAAGTCATGGCCTTCCTCATAAGTTTGGCACATAGGGCAGTCACACTTAACTTGTATTTACAGGTTAGTGCAGATGCACTGAGTCATATTTCCCTTTCCTGAGGCAAAACAGATGTGTCACGGTCATGATTCATGCTGCCTATTGGCCTTGATGAGAACTGAAGACAATAGCTGGAAACATGGGTGGCATAAATCACATGTGTGCACCTATCTAATCAAATCATGGGCAGAACTAAGTATGGCATCGTCATTGTGCCGTGGAAATTAGAAGATGGTTATTATAAATGCTAACTATTCAAGATGGGAATAGGAACTAATGGATTTCCATAAGAATCCACCCTGCGATTTCTGTCGTTCATTATATTTAGTAATGGCTGAAAAAGGAATGGTGACTGTAATTTTGTTTGGCCATGCTGGTTTTTTTTTATTCGTTTGTGGGATGTGGGCGTCGCCGGCAAGGCCAGCATTTATTGCCTATCCCTAATTGCCCTCGAGAAGGTGGTGGTGAGCCGCCGCCTTGAACCGTGTAGTGTATGTAACCGTTCCACCTTTAAGAGAACTATTTTAAGGGTTGCACTACTTTATCTTAACAGTGGCGACGAGTACGATCTTACCCTACGGCAGAGATACATCCAAGGCAGTTTAACGGGCGTCGAGAGGAGGCATCCGCCCTCGATATAATAGACTGGTTTTTGGAGTGGCTTCGGCTCCGGCAATTTGGCAGAGGGCCATGGAGCAGGTATTACAGGGAATTCCAAGCACTCAATGTTACTTGGACGATATCCTGATTACAGGAGATGACGATGAGGAACACCTTGCAAATTTGAAACTGGTGCTCACCAGGTTGAAGGAATATGGCCTTCGAGTTAATCGCCAGAAATGTGAGTTCTTTCAGAAACGGATCTCGTACTGTGGTCATGTCATTGACCAGGAGGGGCTGCACAAGTCACCTGACAAGATCGAAGCTGTTGTGAAGGCTCCCGCTCCGGAAAATGTATCCCAGTTGAGATCGTTCCTAGGGTTGATTAACTATTACCATAAGTTTCTGCCAAATCTATCCACGGTGCTGCACCCGCTGAATGCTCTTTTGCAGAAAGAAGTACCATGGAAGTGGAGCGAGGACTGTAAGAAGGCCTTTCACAAAAGCAAGACATTGATCACCTCAGAGGAAGTGTTGGCTCACTTCAACCCAACGCTACCTATTCGTTTAGCTTGTGATGCTTCTCCTTATGGTATTGGAGCAGTACTCTCACACAAGTTGCCAAATGGCTCGGAAAGGCCAGTCGCATTTGCATCCAGATCATTGACCTCCGCTGAGCGCAACTATGCTCAGATTGATAGGGAGGCTCTCAGCCTGGTGTGGGGAGTAAAGAAGTTTAATCATTACCTGCAGGGCCAGAAGTTTACACTGCTGACAGACCACCAGCCGTTGGTATCCATATTCAACCCTAAAAAGGGCGTTTCCATTATGACAGCGCAAAGGCTACAGAGGTGGTCCCTTTTCCTAGGGGCACACCAATATGACATAGAATACAAAGGATCAAAACAGCATGGGAATGCTGACGGTTTATCACGCCTACCGTTGCCAACGGTAGAAGAGGCGCCTACAGTGGACCCAGTGGAGATGTTCCACTCAACCATAGTGGAATGTCTACCAGTAACAAATTCTATGATCGAAAAGGAAACAAGAAATGACCCGACTCTCTCACGAGTCTACGATTTAACGGTGAAGGGATGGCCAGCACATGGCGAACCACTGTTGCCAGCATTTTCGCAAAGAAGAGAACAGCTGTCAGTGTGCCGAGGAACTTTGATGTGTGGATCCAGAGTGGTGATTCCACCCAAACTCCAGCAAAAAGTGCTAAAGGAGCTTCACGAGGGGCATCTGGGTGGAGTGAAAATGAAGAACCTAGCCAGAGCGTTCGTGTGGTGGCCAGGTATCGATGGAGACATCGAAGAAATGACCAAGAGCTGTTTAGGATGCCAGAAGGTCCAAAACGCCCCACCACAAGCTCCTCTGCATCCATGGGAGTGGCCCTCATCTCCATGGCAAAGGGTACATATCGACTTTGCTGGTCCATTTATGGACTCAATGTTCTTAATTGCGGTGGATGCACACTCCAAGTGGCCGGAGGTAATAAAGATGTCCTCCACCACCACGGAAAAAACCATCACAGTATTAAGGACCATATTTGCCAGGAATGGGCTGCCGGAACAGATCTGTTCTGATAATGGACCGCAATTTGTGTCCGAAGAATTCAGGAAGTTCTTAAAAAACAATGGGGTTAAGCACTACACGTCCGCCCCATACCATCCCGCCACCAATGGATTAGCTGAAAGGTTTGTCCAGACCTTCAAGAAGGCCATAAAGGCCATGGGTAATGAAGACATAAATCTACAACATAAGGTAGATAACTTCTTGTTGGCGTACAGGAATGCAACACATGCGGTCACAAACCAAACTCCCGCCATGATGTTTTTCAATAGAAGACTAAGGTGCTGGCTGGATTTGATCAAGCCAAACATCAGAAGGGACGTAGAGAACCGGCAATTTCAAGGCATGAATGAAAGGCTAACTAGAACCTTCCAGATAGGTCAACAAGTTTTGGCCCGGGACTACCGTACCGAGAAATGGCAGCCTGGAACTATTTGCACACGACTAGGACCGCTGATGTATACCGTGGACATTGGTGAAAGCATAATAAGGCGCCATGCTGACCAGATCATAGCGTCATCCGAAAAGGGACAACCTACACCACAACTCTATACGCCTAATGATGAAGCAGAGATACCCATAGTATCTACCTCCGATCCGGTGATACTGGAACCAGATGAACCCGACACTGACATTCAAGCCGAATCGACCTTGCCAAAAGAACCTACTACTACTCCACCGAAAACTACTACACCACCGAGGCGTTATCCGGACCGAGTCAGGAAGCCTCCAGAGAGACTGAATCTGTGAACTGTTTTTACATTAAGTTGTGTATATATGTTATGATGTTATGTTTAATGGGAAGATATACTGTTAACCTAAAAAGGGAGGATTGTAGTGTATGTAACCGTTCCACCTTTAAGAGAACTATTTTAAGGGTTGCACTACTTTATCTTGGCTGCTGTATACTGTAATACCGGTAGTGACCACACCGGTATATAAGTGCTGTGTAATGATTTATTGGGCAGTTCCGCCCTGACCTTCAACTAGTAAAGACCTGTTAAAGTTTACTCTTGTGGTCTGTGTAGTAATTCTCAATATAACACACAGACTTAACAAACCGCTGCAGTCCGTGTGGTGAAGGTGCTCCCACAGTGCTGTTAGGGAGGGAGTTCCAGGATTTTGACCCAGCGACGATGAAGGAATGGCGATATATTTCCAAGTCAGGATGGTGCGTGACTTTGAGGGGAACTTGGAGGTGGTGGTGTTCCCATGCGCCTGCTGTTAAATGACATGGGAGACATAAATGTGCTGAGAAACTGGAAGCCATTCAAAAGTATTTTCAGCGAGAACACCTGGACAGGATAGATCAGTAACAAGTCCTTTTCAAAATTTGTTAACTAGAAGGTAATGTATAAAAATGCATGAATTAGCCCCATACTGAGGGGTATAACTTTCCAGAATATAGAAGAAAACATTCTGTGACCCCCCCCCTTTCTGGAAATGCACAAGTGTGGAACATAAGAACATAAGAAATAGGAGCAGGAATAGACCACATGGCCCCTCGAGCCTGCTCCGCCATTCAATAAAATCATGGCTGATCTTGGGCTCAAAGCCACTTCCCCGCCCGCTCCCCGAAACCCTTCACTCCTTTATCTTGCAAAAATCTGTCTATCTCCACCTTAAATGTATTTAATGACCCAGCCTCCAAGGCTCTCTGGGGCAGAGAATTCCACAGATTTATGACCCTCTGAGAGAAGAAATTCCTCCTCATCTCAGTTCTAAAAGGGTGACCCTTTATTCTGAAACTGTGCCCCCGAGTTCTAGATTCCCCCACGAGGGGAAACATCCTCTCTGGGGGAGCCCCCTCCGTATCTTACATGTTTTAATAAGATCACCTCTCATTCTTCTATACTCCAATTGGGCGAGGACAAGATCAAGCTCAGTTCTGTTACACCTTGTGCTATGGGTGAATAGCCTGCCAACATTCACTGTCCAGGTTCACACATGAAGGATGGCCATTTGAGTGCTCACTGCCCGTGGAATCAAATCCCGGCAGAAGTCAATGGCAAGGGGAGGTGTGGGGGTGCAGGGGAGAAAATTGGCAAAAAATAAAAACAACCGTCATTGGATGGGATAAACTCATGTTTGCAATGCGGCTTCTTGGTCTTAATTTATCAAATTGTAAAAAAGACTTTTTTTTTTAAGTGCAGTATTTTAATAGAAACTTCGTCGAATCATACAGCAACAGCTCCCAGCTCCCTCCAAAACACTGCTGCCTGAAGCTACAATTAGGATGCGTCAGAGGGCGAAGCACCAACAGTTGCACCAAGGAAACTCGTTTCCACTTAAATTAAGGGTATTAATGACCCACATATAACATTAGCTGAAACTAATTAGTTCATAAGAATTTTAATGAAATATCTCTTTATTACATTAGTTGTAATGTTGGAAACAAAACACTAATTTAGACAGCAGTGCAGATTAAGTGGCATTGTTAAGGGGTACATTGGGCATGAAAGAGTGCTACCATTTTTGACCAATTAATCAAGAAAATAATTAGTCAGGCACCATTTTGGAGGCGAGTTTGCATTACTACTGCTCTCTGGCTTAAAGGCTTCACCAGAAACTAATTCTTTAATAAAAAACAAATAACAGAACTGTGGCACAATAAGTTGGACATTAGCCTGGCAACTGGATTCAAGTCCAGCACAAGCTGGTGGGGTGAAGGTCTTCTCTGTCTGTTGGCTGTAAGGGTTCTGTGTCAAATGACTGTACGCAGTTTTGGTCCAATTCCAAATGGGACGTGCATTTACAGCATAAATTTACTGGAAATTTGGCAATCAGACAGGCCCTAAGGATGGTTGGTATGAGAAAGTGTCACACTGGTGCAGTATGGGGTGCTCTAATGAGGTTGGGGCTGAGGCACACTGTTGGGGCAGAGTAGAGGTAACTTTACTTTATATTATACCTGACGTACAATGCTGACAGTGTCCGAAATGAGAAGAGTTCCATTCCTTAACAATAACCTCCCCTCTTGTGATGAACTTGAATTTATATAACACCCAGGAGTGTGTTTTGACTTTAATCCAGCAGTGAAAGGGAGGGGGGAGCTACTGACTCCAAAAGGTAAGTGCCTTTTTCAGCACTCCTTGTGGGCCATGAGGAACAGGAATGCTCCCCTCGGCCTCTTAAAGGAAGCCTTCAGCATCCCCCAGCATCGATCGTGGTCTTTCTCTGCCCCTTCCAATTGCTGGGGACCGCCCTCAAGGGTCCCTGGCTGTGACCACCAGCCACAGGACAAATCCAACCCGGCCAATTACCGCCCCATCAGTCTACTCTCAATCATCAGCAAAGTGATGGAAGGTGTCGTCGACAGTGCTATCAAGTGGCACTTGCTCACCAATAACCTGCTCACTAAGGCCCAGTTTGGGTTCCGCCAAGACCACTCGGCTCCTGAACTCATTACAGCCTTGGTCCAAACATGGACAAAGGAGCTGCATTCCAGAGGTGAGGTGAGAGTGACTGCCCTTGACATCAAGGCAGCATTTGACCGAGTGTGGCATCAAGGAGCCCGAGTAAAACTGAAGTCAATGGGAATCGGGGGAAAACTCTCCACTGGCTGGAGTCATACCTAGCACAAAGGAAGATGGCTGTGGTGGTTGAAGGTCAATCATCACAGCCCCAGGACATCGCTGCAGGAGTTCCTCAGGGCAGTGTCCGAGGTCCGAACATCTTCAGCTGCTTCATCAATGACCTTCCCTCCAACATAAGGTCAGAAATGGGGGTGTTTGTTGATGACTGCACAGTGTTCAGTGCCATTCACGACTCCTCAGATAATGAAGCAGTCCATGCCCGCATGCAACAAGACCTGGACGACATTCAGGCTTGGGCTGATAAGTGGCAGGTAACATTCGTGCCACAGAAGTGCCAGGCAATGACTATCTTCAACAAGCGAGAGTCTAACCACCGCCCCTTGACATTCAACGGCATTACCATCGCCGAATTCCCCACCATCAACATCCTGGGGGTCACCATTGACCAGAAACTTAACTGGACCAGCCACATAAATACTATAGCAACAAGAGCAGGTCAGAGACTGGGTATTCTGCGGCGAGTGTCTCATCTCCTGACTCCCCAAAGCCTTTCCACCATCTACAAGTAAGGAGTGTGATGGAATACTCTCCACTTTCCTGGACGAGTGCAGCTCCAACAACACTCAAGAAGCACGACACCATCCAGGACAAAGCAGCCCGCTTGTTTGGCATCCCATCCACCACCTTAAACATTCACTCCCTCCACCACCGGCATACCGTGGCGGCAGTGTGTACCATCTACAAGATGCACTGCAGCAACTCGCCAAGGTTTCTTCAGCAGCACCTCCCAAACCTGCGGCCTCTTCCACCTAGAAGGACAAGGGCAGCAGGTGCATAGGAACACCACCACCTCCAAGTCACCTCCAAATCACACACCATCCTGACTTGGAAATATATCGCCGATCCTTCATCGTCGCTGGGTCAAAATCTTGGAACGCCCTACCTAACAGCACTGTGGGAGTACCTTCACCACACGGACTGCAGCGGTTCAAGAAGGCGGCTCACCACCACCTTCTCAAGGGCAATTAGGGATTGGCAATAAATGCTGGCCTTGCCAGCGACACCCACATCCCATAAAAACAAATTAAAAAAACCTGGTGTTCGCTCCCGGCTGCCGGGCGGGAAATGGAACGAAAAAATGTTACTGAGTTCCTGCCGATAAGTTCGGCAGATCCTCTGCAACCCCGGCCTTGCTGGTTTCTTCGGCCGTTTTCTGCCTCCCCCGCACCCTCCCCGCCTCCCCGTAAATAGCGGGGCCTTTATTTCCATCGACTCTTGACATTTATTTCTGACTCGCAATCACCCGTGTTATACTACCGCACAAAGTCAAGATCTTATCACATCTCCCTGCTGGGAACTTTAACATCTATTTGAACAAAGAAAAGTTTTAAAAATTATGAAAGATAAACAGTGAATGATTGTTTCCACTGGTTAGTGAATCATTTACAAGGGGGCATCAATTTAAAA
Organism: Somniosus microcephalus; assembly: GCF_052327205.1. NCBI lineage: Eukaryota > Metazoa > Chordata > Chondrichthyes > Squaliformes > Somniosidae > Somniosus > Somniosus microcephalus. Next base: position 20,191,980 of record NC_140999.1, read on the forward strand.
TTATTACTCGAAGAATGATGGAGAATGTTAGAAGGATTTTTTTTTTACCGAGGGTTTTTCGAAGTTGGAGTGATTGCCACGAGTGGGTATTGAGGCAGTGACTATAAAATCATTTAACTGGGAATTGGTAAGTATTTGAAAAAAGAAAAACATGAAAGAAATGGATAAAGCGTGGGGAAATGGGATTCGAGTAGATACCTCAAAAGCACTGAAAGGCCTTTTTCTGGGCCATTTGTTTGTGATCCAGTGATTGGAAGGACAGTAATTAAGACAATGCAGCAATCCTTGGTACAGCACTGAAGTTTAACCTTAGATTATAAACTCAATTTCTGAAGATCAGCTGGAATCCAAAAACTGACGACAGAGGGAAGAGTCCAGCCAACTGAACCAAATTGATGCAACCTAACGCTCCAGGATTTTAACTTAGGTTCATTTTCAAGCTAAAATAGGAGATTTTCCCGTGTCTTGTGCCCAGACGCACTGGATCGCTTGGCTGCAGTGACAACGGAAAATCAGGTGGGTCGCAGCGCACGTCGGTAAAGGAGCATGCTTGTTTTCCTTTCCATTCATTGAAATGGAAGAAAATCTGGCTTATGCTTCCCCCTAAGAAAGTTGGGGCATTGGACCGGCCATGTTGAGATAAGGTGACCAACTGGCCTGTTAACAACAACACCCCGAACAACTTGCATTTATATAGCGCCTTTGACGTAGTAACGCGTCCCAAGGTGCTTCGCATGTGCGTAATCAGACAAAAAATTGACACCAAGCCAAAGAAGGAGACATTAGTATTGTGTGCAGTTCTGGTCGCCTTATCTGAGGAAGGATGTTCTTGCCATGGAGGGAGTGCAGCGAAGATTCACCAGACTGATACGTGGGATGGCAGGAATGACGTATGAGGAGAGATTGGGCCAATTAGGCTTATATTTGCTAGAGTTTAGAAGAATGAGAGGGGATCTCATTGAAACTTATAAAATTCTAACAGGTCTAGACAGACTAGATGCATGAAGGATGTTCCCGATGGCGGGGGTGTCCAGAACCAGGGGTCACAGTCTAAGGATAAGGGGTAAGCCATTTAGGACTGAGATGAGGAGGAATTTCTTCACCCTGAGAGCGGTGAACCTGTGGAATTCTCTACCACAGAAGGCAGTTGAGGCCAATTCATTAAATATATTCAAGAAGGAGTTAGATATATTTCTTAAGGCTAAAGGGATCAAGGGATATGGGGAGAAAGCAGGGACAGGGTACTGAATTTGGATGATCAGCCATGATCTCATTAAATGGCGGAACAGGCTTGAGGGGCCAAATGGCCTACTCCTGCTCCTATCTTCTATGTTTCTATGTTAGGACAGGTGACCAAATGCTTGGTCGAAGAGGTAGGTTTTAAACCGCGTCTTAAGGGAGGAGAGGTGGAGAGGCAAAGGGCTCTCTCTGTTACTGGAGATGGCCATCTCTGTCACAACATGTTCATGCAGACTAAGCAAAATTAAAACAATAAGGCAATTACTAAAATGTGCTTCATCCAGCACTGAATCAGGCAGCTCTTTGCAGCCAAATAGCTTTCTTTATTCTGTAGTGCAGTATCTGTGCCGCAATAAACTCTGATTCCGAGTCTGTGAAGTAAGCTTGAGTCTCTTTGCTTTCGCCCTAGCATTTGCACCGCTGCTTCAGTTCGACAGTGTGCTGTCCTCTGAGGACCCTCGCGCCAACAACTGCTTCTTTATTATGCCAAATGCATAATTAGCATACATTACAATCTCATTTCCACACTATTTAAATACCACATGCAGCACAATGAGCACCTACCAGACAATAAAATGACAAACATGCAGCACAGTGCGCATCTATAATCCTTCCCGTGTACATCTGCTATACGCATCACTATTTATTTTCTGACCAGATTTGCCCAATTTTGATGGAAACTTGGCTGCGGAGCTGTTCTGCCGGCTCCCCAGTGGTTGCTGTTTTCTGTTGACTATGTTCATCTGTATTGGAGTTGGGTATTAATGCAGGGATGACATCATAACATGTACTTCCCATTATTGCCGTCATAGCAACCCTGGGCGCTGGGGATGCTGGAAATCTGGTGGGCGGGAGGGGGGGAGGGGTTGGGGGGGCGTTAAACTTGAAATCCCTCACCAAGAGACTGTAATCAATCATAGACTATGCAACGTGGAGATGCACAAAATGTTAAACTTATACGGGTTTTCTCTTCAGCTGTTTGTGGGAGGCCAGCCCTATTCGGCTGGGGCAGGCTCCCAAGGCCTGCAGCAGTGATTTCCAACACCGCCCGAGGTGAGCTTCCTGGCACAGGCAATCGTCCAAGGTAGGTGCGAGGACCATATGGCAGATTGGAGTCCCGCCCTACTGCAGATTCCAAAGCGGAAATTCCCACCCGGAAAAAAATAGAATGATCTCCCCACGGTCCTTGTGGGTACAGGCACCACCTGGTATACTACTCCGTACACATGGACCAGAAGGCCCCTGGTTTAATGATCTATCTGCGCCGTGTCAGCTGATCTCAATGGGAGTATTCTACTTGTATGTTTAATTATGATCTATCAGATAATATTCAAGTCATGATTTTAAACAATTCCTTTGCACTACTAAGGCTCTGACAGTGCTGGAGTGCCCAGGATGAAGAGCCATATATCTCCACTGTTCCTGTGCTGGAGTACACAGTATGAAAGGCCACATATCTCCTCTGTTACTCTGTTGGAGTGCCCAGGATAAAGGCCATATACCTCCACTGGGGGAGGCACATGCCATGCACATTTGCTTCTTATTAAAAATAAGTTTTTAAAAGCTGGAAAATTATTTAGTATTTAATGTGATTAACTTCATTATTCTAACACTGTCATTATTCTAACACTGTCAGTGAATGATTGTGCATCTGGGATGGATAAGAGAAACTAGTAGGTAACATAGAAACATAGAAGATAGGAGCAGGAGTCGGCCATTCGGCCCCTCGAGCCTGCTCCGCCATTCAATGAGATCATGGCTGATCATTCAAATTCAGTACCCGGTCCCTGCCTTCTCCCCATATCCCTTGATCCCTTTAGCCTTAAGAAATATATCCAACTCCTTCTTGAATATATTTAATGAATTGGCCTCAACTGCCTTCTGTGGTAGAGAATTCCACAGGTTCACCACTCTTTGGGTGAAGAAATTCCTCCTAATCTCCGTCGAGGCAGAGCTGGAGAATCTGGAGAAGGCAGGCGTGTTGTCTAAGGTCGACTGGAGCGAGTGGGCGACACCCATCGTTCCTGTCATGAAGAAAACGTTAAGCAATAAGTCCGGGGAGCCAAGGAAGATTCGCATCTGTGGGGATTTCAAGGTGACGGTGAACCCAGTCCTTCACACAGTACAATATCCTCTTCCAAGGATAGAAGACATCTTCGCCTCACTGTCTGGAGGGAAGCGTTTTACAAAAATTGACCTAGCACAAGCATATTTGCAGATGGAGGTTGAAGAGTCCTCTAGGAAGTATCTCACGATAAACACTCACAAAGGTCTTTACCAGTATCATCGATTGGTATTCGGAGTAGCATCGGCTCCGGCGATATGGCAAAGAGCGATGGAACAAGTCCTGCAAGGGATTCCGGGGACTCAGTGTTACTTGGACGACATCCTTGTGACAGGTGAAGATGACAGTGAACACCTTAACAACCTAGAACAGGTGCTCACTAGACTACGGGAACATGGGCTACGAGCCAACCGCCCCAAGTGCGAGTTTTTTAAGAAACAGATATCGTATTGTGGCCACGTGATTGATGAAGAGGGGTTACATAAGTCCCCTGACAAAATTGAAGTGGTTGTTAAGGCCCCAGCACCTGAAAATGTGTCGCAACTGAGGTCATTCCTCGGATTGGTGAATTACTACCATAAGTTTTTGCCGAATTTGTCGACAATTCTGCACCCACTGAATGCCCTGCTACGAACGGGGGTAGCATGGAAATGGAGCGATGATTGTAAGCGGGCCTTTCAGAAGAGTAAGGACTTAATCACTTCAAGGGAAGTATTGGCTCACTACAACCCAGCACTGCCGATCAGACTGGCGTGTGATGCGTTTCCCTACGGCATTGGGGTGGTACTGTCACATAAATTCCTTGATGGTTTAGAGAGGCCGATAGCTTTTGCGTCACGCTCGTTAACTTCTGCCGAGCGTAACTACGCCCAGATTGACAGAGAGGCCCTCAGCCTAGTGTGGGGGGTGAAGAAGTTCAATCACTACCTACACGGTCAAAAATTTACTCTACTAACCGATCATCAACCTCTTGTCTCCATTTTCAACCCTCAGAAGGGCGTACCGATAATGACAGCACAACGGCTGCAGAGGTGGTCCCTTTTCCTAGGGGCACACCAATATGACATCGAGTACAAAGGAACTAAACAGCATGGGAATGCTGATGGATTGTCACGCCTACCGTTGCCGACGGTGGAAGAAGAAGACCTTGCAGTGGATCCAATGGAGTTATTCCACTCGACCATAGTCGAATGTCTCCCTGTGACGAATGCAAACATAGAAAAGGAAACACGGAATGACCCGACACTATCACGGGTCTATGATTTAACGGTGAAGGGATGGCCAGCTCATAGCGAACCACTGCTGCCCGCATTCTCGCCGAGAAGAGAACAGCTGTCAGTGTGCAGAGGAACCTTGATGTGTGGATCCAGAGTAGTAATTCCACCTAAGTTGACGGATAGAGTGCTCAATGAGCTTCATGAGGGTCATCTGGGTGGGGTAAAAATGAAAAACTTAGCCAGAGCGTTTGTGTGGTGGCCGGGAATCGATAGAGAAATCGAAGAGATGACCAAGAGCTGTGCAGGATGCCAGAAGGTCCAAAACGCCCCACCACAAGCTCCTCTGCATCCATGGGAGTGGCCCTCATCTCCATGGCAAAGGGTGCACATTGATTTTGCTGGTCCCTTCATGGACTCGATGTTTTTAATTGCGGTGGATGCACATTCAAAGTGGCCAGAGGTAATAAAAATGTCCTCAACCACCACGGAAAAAACTATCACAGTTTTACGAACCATATTCGCCAGGAATGGGCTGCCTGAACAGATTTGCTCTGACAATGGACCACAGTTTGTGTCTGAAGGGTTCTGGAGGTTCTTAAAGAACAATGGTGTTAAGCATTACACATCTGCCCCATATCATCCAGCCACTAATGGATTGGCCGAGAGGTTTGTCCAAACATTCAAGAAGGCTATCAAGGCAATGTGTAATGAAGATATACCCCTACAACACAAGGTGGACAACTTCTTGTTTGCCTACCGGAATGCGACACATGCGGTTACCAACCAAACTCCAGCCATGATGTTCTTCAATCGAAGACTACGATGCTGCTTGGATTTGGTTAAACCAAACGTCCGAAGAGATGTGGAGAACAGGCAGTTTCAGAATATGAATGAAAGGCCGACCAGGAGTTTTATGATAGGTCAACCAGTTTTGGCCCGGGACTACCGCACTGAGAAATGGCAGCCAGGAACGATTTGTACACGGCAAGGACCTCTCTTGTATACCGTGGACGTTGGAGAGAGCATTGTAAGACGCCATGCTGACCAGATTCTAGAGTCACTGGAAAACGTCAACTCCACACCACGATCTGATACACCTGTCAATGAAATCGACGTACCAATTGCAGCTACCGCAGAACCGGTAATATTGGAAGCAGATGAACCAAACAACGACATTGATCCCGACTCAACATTGCCAGAAGAACCTGATACCCCAAAGAGGCGTTATCCAGACAGAATCAGGAAGCCTCCTCAAAGACTGAACTTATAATTGCTTAAACTTAACCAATGTATCTAGCAACCGTAATTGTGATTGTAATTAGTTATCATTTAGTTGTTAAATGAATGTTATGTACTGTTTATCTAAAAGGGGAGGAATTGTTGTGTATGTACCTTTAAGAGAATAACTGGTCTCAGACTGCAGTACCGGCAGTGACCACCTCTGTATAAAAGGCGCTAGTGAGCCTCTGTTGTTTTCAGTTTCACTATTGACTTCCATCAGTAAAGACGTGTTTTGTTCAACTCCTGCTGTCCGTGTCTCAATCATTCACGGATGTAATACCCCCCATGGTGCAAGAGCCCTTACATGAGGCCTTGAGAGATCATCTCATGCCCCCCTAATCTATTGCTGTTCAAATAATAATCTGCCTTCCTATTTGTTGTGTATGTACCTTTAAGAGAATAACTGGTCTCAGACTGCAGTACCGGCAGTGACCACCCCTGTATAAAAGGCGCTAGTGAGCCTCTGTTGTTTTCAGTTTCACTATTGACTTCCACCAGTAAAGACTTGTTTTGTTCAACTCCTGCTGTCCGTGTCCCAATCATTCACGGACATAATACTATTTTTGCCACCAAAGTGGATAACCTCGCATTTATCCACATTATACTGCATCTGCCATACATCTGCCCAATCACCCAACCTGTTCAATTCATACTGGAGTTTCTCAGCATCCTCCTCACAGCACAGACGCCCACCCAGCTTTGTGTCGTCTGCAAATTTGAGATATTACATCTAGTTCCCTCGTTTAGATCATTAATATATATTGTGAATAGCTGGGGTCCAAGGACCGATCCCTGCGGTACCTCACTAGTCACTGCCCGCCACTCAGAAAAAGACCCGTTTATTCCAACTCTTTGCTTTCTGTCTGCCAACCAGTTCTCTATCCAAGTCAGTACCTTGCCCCCAATCCCATGTGCCTTAACTTTACATGCTAATCTCTTATGTGGGACCCTATCGAAAGCCTTCTGAAAGTCCAAATACACCACATCCACTGGTTCTCCCTTATCTATTTTACCAGTTACAGTACATCCTCAAAAAATTCCAGTAGATTAGTCAAGCACGATTTACCTTTTGTAAATCCATGTTGACTTTGTCCGATCCTGTCACTGTTTTCCAAGTGCTCTGCTATTACATCTTTTATAATGGACTCTAGCATTTTCCCCACTACCGATGTCAGGCTTACCGGTCTATAATTCCCCGTTTTCTCTCTACCATCTTTTTTGAATAGTGGGGTAACATTAGCTACCCTCCAATCCATGGGAACTGTTCCAGAGTCTATAGAATACTAACGTACTATTTAAACTTAAAGAATCATGGATCATATAATAGTACAACACAGAAGGAGGTCATTCAGCCCATCTTTGAAGAGCAATCCAGTTAGTCCCACTCCCCCGCTCTTTCCCCATATCCCTGAAATTTTTTCCCCTTTAAGTATTTATCCAATTCCCTTTTGAAGGCTACTATTGAATCTGTATCCACCACCCTATCAGGAAGTGCATTCCCAATCCTAACCACTCGTTGTGTAAAAAAGTGTTTCCTCATGTCGCCTCTGGTTCTTTTGCCAATCATCTTAAATCTGTGCCCTCTCGTTATCGACCCTTCAGCCACTGGAAACACTTTCTCTTTATTTACTCGATCTAAACCCTTCATGATTTTAAATGTGATTTTAAACACCTCTATCAAATCTCCTCTTCGCCTTCTCTGCTCCAAGGTGAACAACCTCAGCTTCTCTAGTCTATCCATGTAACTGTAATACTTATCCCTGGAACCATTCTAGTAAATCTCTTTTGTACCCTCTAGTATCCTCCCCAAAGCCTTCGTGTCCTTCCTAAACTTGTCCAATAATTTGAAAAGTATTTGTGTAGTTACACCGCACTGTGGTATAGGCAGTAGTGGTGGGAGGTGCTTGACTGACAGATACTCTGTGATTGACAAATGCACAGGGTTGAAGGTTGGACACTGTAATACACAATCATTCCCCCATGAGGACTGGAGAGAGATTAAAATGATAGGAAAGCACAGCATATGTAGCAGCACTGCATGCACAAGTATATCGCTCGTCCGGTCAGATTGAAGGAAAAAGTATTCTGATGGATATACACCCCTTGCTGGTATCGTGCATCACTTATTCAGTAACGACCCCAGACAAGGCTGGTATATGAGTTAGAACCAAGCCTCTGGGTAGTGAGAGACCAATTAAGACTCATTTTGAGAATCTAATGTCTCAAGTAATAGAATTCAATTGGCCTTGGTGTCCCAACGTTGGAGAAGAGGAAGAGCAGCCAGAGCTCCCCTCCTGATCATTATCCAATGACCCCTGTTGGTAGTGTGTGCATCAGGACAGGATAAGGCTTGGCTGCGATGGCTCCTCACTGTCAAATAACCCACTGACATTCCCTGTCCAGGATTACACATGAAAAATGGCCACCTGTAGGAGCTGCCTGACTGCTGTTCATATCCATCAACCGGTTCCTCTTTACTATTTAGTGCCTTCTGGCAGCTAGGGGTAGGGGAAGAAAATCAGAGAGACAATGGAAATTATTGATTTTTAATGAAATGAAGTATTAAGATTGCAGGGCAGCCTCATATCCAGTTTCCACTTGTACGGCAAATCACAGATTTGTACATTAGCGACAATAACAGAGTTATAAACCATGGGGTGTTATTTACGCTTGTCAAGTTTCACACTAAAATCTCGAACCTCTTTTCATGAATTTTGCTTGGCAGCCTGAGAAGGAGTCTCAGATTCAACTGAGATAAACACCTGATTAGAACCATCTGTAGATCTCAAACTGTAAATGAAATGTCAGCACATGGATGGGGCAAATACCTTCATTTAACATCCTCCAGCATGTGAACAGACTGGAGGCATCCTTCCCTGTAAATAGCTTGCATTTTATTCTGGCATTTTGACTGAAAATGTATAGAATTTCAAAGGTTTAAAAGCAACCATTAATGGCCCACTGGCAAGTAGCCTATTGAATGAAACTACTCCAACTTTTAAATATTTTGGGCAGGATTTTCATTGGGCCGTGGAGGCGGGATTAGAGGTGTGTGGGGGGTTAAAATCCTGAAATCGGGGGGCACGAACCCAACCCACCCCCAACCCGCCTCCATGCCAGTTTCAAAGGAGGCGGGTACCCGCCCCGCACTGGGACCTGCCTCCCCGAGGCGGGAAGGGGATTAGTGCCAATTAACTGCCTGTTAACAGGTAGTTAACAGGCAGTTTTTAGCCTAATTCCTATTTTTAATGTTGAAGTGTGGGATTCCCGACGGCTCCAAACCACGCCAAGTTAGAGGAGGCGGACCGTCGGGATGAAGGGCTTGGAGGGGTCGAGATGTCCGGTGTCCAGGTGAGTGATGAGTGCATGAGTGCAAAGTTAAGTGTGTTTGGTGTGTGTAAAGTGTTTAAAGAAGTTTTACATACCTTTACTTACCTTTACAGCCTTCCTTCCTTCAGGTCTCGGGAGTCCCTCATCTCACCGGCACAGAAAGCAGAATGGCTGCGAGCTGTCAAAAATTGCAGCATTCAGCTTTCTGTTCCGGGGAGATCTCTAAATCATCCTGAGAGGAAGGAATTAACTTAGAATACAGATTGTCAGTGTGAAACGCTGATATTTCATCAGTCAAAAGGTCTAGACAGATGAAATATCAATCTGTGATGTAACCTGTTGCCGGGTGGCCCTTAATTGGCCTGCTGAGCCCGCTGGGCGGGCTCAACAAGGTCAATCAAGTCAAAATCGCGTGGGTTGGCTAGAACTCGATGGAGGCGGGACTACAACCCCGAAAGTTATAGTCCCGCCTCCTACCCGACTCCTCAATGAAAATCCAGCCCACCTCAGATGATTGGGGTAGCTGAGCTTGACAGTACTGAGAAGTTTATAGCACAGAAGAAAGAAAGACTTGCATTTATATAACACCTTTCACATCCACCGGACATTCCAAAGCACTTTACAGCCAACGAAGTACTTTTTGAAGTGTAGTCACTGTTGTAATGTAGGAAACGCGGCAGCCAATTTGCGCAGAGCAAGCTCCCACAAACAGCAATGTGATAATGACCAGATAATCTGTTTTTTTAGATATGATTGAGGGATAAATATTGGCCAGGACACCAGCGATAACTCCCCTGCTCTTCTTCAGAGTAGTGCCATGGAATCTTTTACATCCATCTGAAAGAGCAGACACAGCCTCGTTTTAACATCTCATCCGAAAGATGGTACCTCCAACAGTGCAGCACTCCCTCAGCACGGCACTCGAGCGTCAGCCTAGATTTTTGTGCTCAAGTCCCTGGAATGGGACATGAACCCACAACCTTCTGACTCAGAGGCAAGAGTGCTACCCACTGAGCCACAGCTGACACAGAAGTAGGCCATTCAATCGTGTCTGTGCTGGCTCTATGCTGAGTAATCCAAAACTTCCCTGCTCTTTCCCCCATAGCCCTGTACAGTATCTTCCGCTGCTTCAAATATTTATCTAACTTTCCCTTAAAAACGCAATGGTCTGTCCAACTATCCCCTGTGGCAAAGCTTTCTATGCTTCAACAACCATCTATGTAAAGAAATTTCTCCTAATCCCTCTCCTCACTCTTTTAGTGCTAATTTAAAATTGACCCCTCATTACTGACTCCCCAACCAGATGAAATAGCCTTTCCATATTCACTCTGTAAAAACCCTTCACAATTTAAAAAATCTTTATTAAGTCTCCTCTTAACCTTCTCAGCTCCAATGGGAATAGTCCCAGTATCCCAAGTCTCTGCTCATAATCTATCCAGGAGAATCATGAAAACAACATTGCTTGGTCATTCCCTCTGCAATGATGTGGAGGAAGTATACATAGGAACAGGAGTAGAGCATTCAGCCCCTCGAGCCTGTTCCGCCATTCAATTAGATCTTGGCTGATCTGTATCTTAACTTCATTTACCCACTTGGGCTCCATAACCCTTAATACCCTGGCCTAATAAAAATCTAGCAATCTCAGTTTTGAAATTTTCAATCGACCTAGCCTCAACAGATTTTTGAGGGAGAGAGTTCCAGATTTTCACTACCCTTTGTGTGAAGAAGTGCTTCCTGACATCACCCGTGAACGGCCTAGCTCTAATTTTAAGGTTATGCCCCCTTGTTCTGGACTCCCCCACCAGAGGAAATAGTTCCTTTAGTTCCCACATGGTCTAGCGGTTAGGATTCCTGGTTTTCACCCAGGCGGCCCGGGTTCGACTCCCGCTGTGGGAATTCCCAGCTTTACCTGTGGAATTCTCTGCCAACCTGTGGAATTCTCTGCCGCAGAGGGCGGTGGAGGCCAGTTCATTAAATATATTCAAGAAGGAGTTGGATATATTTCTTAAGGCTAAAGGGATCAAGGGATATGGGGAGAAGGCAGGGACAGGGTACTGAATTTGGATGATCAGCCATGATCTCATTGAATGGCAGAGCAGGTTTGAAGGGCCGAATGGCCTACTCCTGCTCCTATCTTCTATGTTTCTATGTTTCCATCTACCCTATCAACATTTTAAATGATCTTAAACTCCTCAATTAGATCACCCCTTAATCTTCTTCTATACTCAAGGGTATACAAGCCTAGTCTCTGCAGCCTACCCTCATAATTTAAGCGCCAGGGACCCGGGTTCGAATCCGGCCTCGGGTGACTGTCTGTGTGGAGTTTGCACATTCTCCCCGTGTTTGTGTGGGTTTCCTCCGGGTGCTCCGGTTTCCTCCCACAGTCCAAAGATGTGCGGGTTAGGTTGATTGGCTATGATAAATTGACCCTTAGTGTTAGGGGGATTAAATACGTGGGGTTGCGGGGATAGGGTGGGATATGTGTTGGTGTAGGGGTTACGGGGATTGGGTGGGATATGTGTTGGTGTAGGGGTTACGGGGATCGGGTGGGATATGTGTCGGTGCAGGCTCGATGGGCCGAAATGGCCTCTATCTGCACTGTGGGGTTTCTATGATTCTGTGAACCCTTTTAGCCGCGGAAAACAGATCTTTCTTGACATACTCAAGCAGCAGCCTCATAGTCTGTAAACACAGCTCCTTGAGTATTGGTGGGAGTGAACATATCATCTGAAGTGACGTTGGACCTGTAAGCATAGTCGGCTTAAGAACTGGTCGTCCTCATCCAATCCATGCAGCACAATGGGATCACCCAAAGGGATTCCCAACCTACCAGTCACAAACTCATTTTATATAGGCAAGGTGGTGCCTGAGGGTGGAGTCTGACCTGATGTAATAAAATTTGGCATGGGACCGAACTTAACTAAATATACAATTTAAATAAGGCTCGCACAAATCTCAGCTTGCTTCCCAAAATCACGTGTTGCAAAAGTGTCAGCTGGTCCTGAGCCATTCCCTACACCATGACATGAAACAAATCTCAGGAGTAAGTGAACACTTAAATTGCAAGTTTAAGTGAAAATGTGTTTTGAACACATTTCTCTACTTGACCTGTCTTTCGTTATCTGCACACTATCTCTTTAATTTTTATTATTTTAACATACCTAATATCCAACTAACACGTCTGCTTAATCTATCTCTTCTAGCCCCTCTTCCTTTACCAAATAAATGCTAAATGCTTTATTTACCTTTCTTTCTGTGCCTTCCTGGTCCCACTATCTATTTTGGAGGTAAGAACAATTTTGCCAAATAATTAACCTTTGATTGACTGAAAGTTGTCTCGCAAGATTGTTTCTTTCAACTAATCAAATGCCACAGACCACTGGTAGAACTATTCAGGAGGCAAAAGGGAATGAGCGGGCCTTGTCCCTTCCCAATTTTTCTTTTTTGACGTGGATTATGCCCCCGCCCCACCCCCAACCCGCTCCAAATTCGGGAATGCACCTGACGTCTCTCTTAAACTCTTTCATGGTTGATCCCCTGCTACAAATGCAAAGATTGGCCTGGTTGCAACTTGTAGGTACAACTAAGTCAGTCTTTGATGTTCTCTCTTATGCACCGAGACAGGAAGGACAGCCGTGAGGCAGCTTCATGCCTAGGCAGGCTGCGGAGTTTAATGAAACCTGGGACCACTTGACTCCGCGATGAACTTTCGGTGCACGTACAAAACTGTAGCTTTGTGATCTAATGTACAAATGTAAATATATATCAAAGCTGGCTCTTAAAACTGCTTTGATTCCACACATGTAGATGTTGAAAGAGAAAACTACAAAAAATTACTTCATACTTTAGAATTCACTCAGCTGTTATGAGTAAACAGGCTTTTGGTGAAGGTGCAATAATTATATATTTTTTCACAATGTGCAGTTGCGAACAAGAAGTCGTTGAGACCAGTAGCTCCAGTACTGGCTCCAGCCATACACTACCTTGTTTATACTGCCTGGCATCTATTAGAATTCTGTGTGCTCACAGACATGTGCAGATCTCTCGTCCCAGCTGTTAAAATATAACCATTTCAAATGTGGGTGGACGTGCCCACACTGTCTAAACATTTAAATCAACTCAGTAAGTTTTTTAAAAAATGCGTAGGAGGTGCAAAAGACCCTTCCCCCACCCCACCCCCCCCCCCCCAACCCACGAGCACTTCTTAAACCTGGTTTGACACTCCACTGTAGTTATACTGCATGCCGTGTCAAATCCAAACAGTCTGTGACTGCCCCGTCCAGGGAGTCTCACATTGCTTTTCTCAGCATTTGGCCAGGCTCTCACTCTGAACTCAGCATCACTGTGAAGTAGGAAACTGCGTCGCAGCAAAACCAAAGCTGCAGTATAAATGCACCTTAACTGTTACTCCTCTCGTTCCACTATCTGGCACCATTTTGGTCACATTCAGAATCTAGTTGAGCCTCAAGTGTGTACTGAGGTAATTAGAGTAACCTTTCAGCAACCACTGAATTCCAATGGAACTTTTTGCCATGCACGTATCTGTGTTATGGTTGAAAATAACTAGGGATGGATCCTTCATTCAATAATGGGATGAAACTCTTTGCCCTGGGACTTGTTCAACTTGTCAGAGATGCATCAGGACATTTCTGTTCCGAGCTACATTCTCTGTTCTAGTGGACTAAGTATTCAATAACAAATTTAGGGAAGTCCTCTATGTGGTGTGCACTCATACCCATTGAGTTAAGTTGCCAGAGTTCATTTCCCTTACAACACAGCCATCAAAGAGAACCTGACTGCTCCGATGTCCTCAGGGTTCTAGTGCTTGAATTGAAAGTGCTGTACTAACTAGGGCAAGCCATCTGTAGTGACGTGAGATCCTGCAACGAACCCTGCAGATTTCTACAGTTACCATGTGTAGCGTAAGTTGTTCCCGAGTACTGTAATTGTCAATATAAAGTTCCAGGGGGAAATATTTGGTTGGTTAGCGCCTCCCGTTAGTGCCTCCGGGGGGGGGGGGGGGGGGGCGCTAACGGGGCACTAGGAACTTAGCGCCCGAGCACGGTGATTTTAGCGCCCCTCGTGAAATTGACCAGTTGTTTTGCGGCGGCGCTAAACACTACTGCCACGATCTCCTGCGCCAGCAGATCGTGATGTCAGTCGAGCGTGCAATGCCCCGGAACGGATATTGAGTCATGCCCCCCTGCCTTAGCGCCTGCCACTAAGAACGACAGGTAGAGGGGAACATTTTCAAGTCGGGAAGAGGCTGGGGGAGCGCTATTTAAAGGCGGGCGCTTCCTGTCTTTTCTTGTCTGCAAAATTTTTGTACATGCAGGTTGAGAGGGAGAGAGACGTCTGGAGAGATTCAACGCTGTCTTAAGGAGTTTTAGCCCTCAGCACCACTTTTGAGGTTCTTAAGCGCCGAGCTCTTTCCCTGGGCCTGTCCATTAGTGCTTCCAACACAATTGCTTTAGAGGTCTCTCCAGGCTGAGATTCAAGGCTGCAATGAGCAGGGTGTGGCTGGCCAGCAAGATGGCCCCTCCCCTTCAAGAATTGGAACGCGCCAGTCTGTCTGGTTTCCATGGTTACTGACATCGCCTGAGCTTCGGTAGCGCTCTGAGGTAGCACCTCGCTCCCCAACGTTTGCGCCTTAAGAGAGGTGTGTAGCGCCTGATTTAGCGCTCAAATCACCTCCAGGGGCGATAGAGGCGAATTTTGCAGTCGGAGGCGATATTTAGCGCTGGGCGCTAAATTTTGCGCCCGGCTGATATTAGCGCCCAAAATGGGCAATACCCAATTCCACCCCCCCCCCCCCCCGAGTCGGTAAAATTTCTAGTTTCTGAGAGGGTCTGAGCAAAATAAATAACTTGCTTCAGTTATTCCTGAAAAATAAAGGCTGCATAAATGTCCATATGCTTATCAGCAAACAACACAGCAAATTAAAGTGCCCACTACAAATGAAAGAGCATCTAATTAGACCATTTCAGCCATTGTACAAGTTATCAGTGGTTCAATAGTCTTCTTGCGAGTTAGCATTATGAACATTCTTTGAATACGGTGAATCCACTCCTCCAGTTTTAACTAAAGCAAAATAACAACAATGATTAACTGGCAAGAATCTTTTCAATAGACATAATGCAAATTGTAGCTAGCTGATTAATCGATTAGTTATTGCAGCTTCAGTTCTTAAGTGCTCGGGAACAAGCCTATTGTTGGACAGTATTAGGGAGTGTAGCGCTGTCATCAATCACACTGTACTTGATAAAGGACTGCACTTTATTGTGCTAAGCTAGTCGTATTCCTAATTACATTTGGTGATCATTAATGATGATGCTGCTTAAACAGCATAAGTACTGAAATTAAACCTTCCAAATGACAAAGGAGAGGAGAACTGCCAGTGGTGGTATTTGGAAATCTTTAAATTTTTGGAAAATAATTGTACTTCATTGTTGCTTCACAGGTCATATTTTCAGGTGCATATTTAAACATCTCTACTTACTATCCTGGGGTTTGCAGGTGCCATTTAGAAAAAATATAAGTCAGCATATGTGAAAAATCACCAAGGCACAAAAGCCTGGAAACTACACTGTGTTATATTTTTGTATGTTGCATAATGCATTCATATAGATAGATTTTTGTTAACCAAAGGTATTAAGGGATATGGGGCAAAGGCGGGTATATGGAGTTAGGTCACAGATCAGCCATGATCTCATTGAATGGTGGAACAGGCTCGAGGGGCTAAATGGCCTACTCCTGTTCCTATGTTCCTATTTTCTATACCAATGCATTCATCTGCTATTTTTACAGAAGCGTTGGTCCATCGCTATATTAAATAGTTTGTATAGGGAGCGCACTTACTGCCCACAAACCTTACTTCCTGTTGTCACGATTTTTGGTCATGCTTTTGTGCCAACATCTCCCATTCAATTCTGCAATGTCAACTGTCACAATATAGTTGCAGCCCCTGGCCAGTAGGTGGCAGTAAGTTTCTGAAGCCTCCCAACTCCGTTGTCATCTTGTGTATATATATAATTAAAAAATTCTTATACTGAACAACTGACAGTGGAAAAAATTCCACAGGCAGTTTACTAGTTTAAATTAAACATCTTACATTTGATAGGAATGTGTTACAGCTTTGGACTTCCCTCTCTAAACTTCTCCGCCCCTCGACCTCTCTCTCTCCTCCTCTAAGACACTCCTTAAAACCTACCTCTTTGAGCAAGCTATTGGTCACCTGCCCTAATATCTCCTTATGTGGCTCGGTGTCAAATTTCTGTTTGATAATCGCTCTTGCGAAGCGCCTTGGGACGTTTTGCTACGTTAAAGGTGCTATGTAAATACAAGTTGTTGTTGTTAATTAATCATTGGATAATAATGCAAAGCAGGCTTCTGTTTGAAAATAAAGCTGTGTGCAATGCTACAGCTCTGTCATCCACCCTGTCCAACCTGACAATATTTTAAAAACTATTGCGAAAAATTAACCAAAAAACCCATTGCAAAAGTTTAAGCAACATCAGATCCGCTGCCTGCTGCAGTACAAATTTCCTCTGTTAGCTCTTTCAAAAATGGTTAGTGAACGGCAATTAAAAAAAAAATTGTTTATGGGATGTGGGCGTCGCTGGCAAGGCCAGCATTTATTGCCCATCCCTAATTGCTCTCGAGAAGGTGGTGGTGAGCCTCCTTCTTGAACCGCTGCAGTCCGTGTGGTGAAGGTACTCCCACAGTGCTGTTAGGGAGGGAGTTCCAGGATTTTGACCCAGCGACGATGAAGAATCGGTGATATACTTCCAAGTCAGGATGGTGTGTGACTTGGAGGGGAACTTGAGGTGGTGGTGTTCCCATGTGCCTGCTGCCCTTGTCCTTCTAGGCAGTAGAGGTCGCAGGTTTGGGAGGTGCTGCCGAAGAAGCCTTGGCGAGTTGCTGCATTGCATCTTGTAGATGGTACACAAGGCAGCCACGGTACGGCAGTGGTGGAGGGAGTGAATGTTTAAGGTGGTGGATGGGGTGCCAATCAAGCACCCTTTGTTCTGGATTGTGTTGAGCTTCTTGAGCATTGTTGGAGCTGCACTCATCCAGGCAAATGGAGAGTATTCCATCACACTCCTTACTTGTGCCTTGTAGATGGTGGAAAGGCTTTGGGAGTCAGGAGGTGAGACACTCGCTGCAGAATACCCAGCCTCTGACCTGCTCTTGTTGCCACAGTATTTATGTGGCTGGTTCAGTTAAGTTTCTGGTCAATGGTGACCCCCAGGATATTGATGGTGGGGGATTCAGCGATGGTAATACTGTTGAATGTCAAGGGGCGGTGGTTAGACTCTTGCTTGTTGCAGATAGTCATTGCCTGGCACTTGTGTGGAAGAATGTTACCTGCCACTTACCAGTCCAAGCCTGAATATTGTCAAGGTTTTGTTGCATGCGGGCATGGACTGCTTCATTATCTGAGGAGTTGCGAATGGCACTGAACACTGTGCAGTCATCAGCGAACATCCCTATTTCTGATCTTACGTTGGCGGGAAGGTTATTGATGAAGCAGTTAAAGATGGTTCGGGCCTCGGACACTGCCCTGAGGAACTCCTGCAGCGATGTCCTGGGGCTGTGATGATTGATCTCCAACCACCACAACCACCTTCCATTGTGCTAGGTATGATCCCAGCCAGTGGTGAGTTTCCCCCCCCCCCGATTCCCATTGAGTTCAGTTTTATTAGGGCTCCTTGATGCCACACTCGGTCAAATGCTGCTTTGATGTCAAGGGCAGTCACTCTCACCGCACCTCTGGAATTCAGCTCCTTTGTCCATGTTTGGACCAAGGCTGTAATGAGCTGAGTGGTCCTGGCAGAACCCAAACTGGGCATCAGTGAGCAGGTTATTGGTGAGTAAGTGCCACTTGATAGCACTGTCGGCGACACCTTCCATCACTCTGCTGATGACTGAGCGTAGACTGATGGGGCAGTAATTGGCCGGATTGGATTTGTCCTGCTTTTTGTGGACAGGACATACCTGGGCAAGTTTCCACATTGTCGGATAGATGCCGGTGTTGTAGCTGTACTGGAACAGCTTGGCTAGAGGCACGGCTAGTTCTAGAGCACAAGTCTGCAGCATGACAGCCGGGATGTTGTCAGGGCCCACAGCCTTTGCTGTATCCAGTGCGCTCAGCCGTTTCTTGATATCACATGGAGTGACTCGAATTGGCTGAAGACTGGCTTCTGTGATGGTGGGGACCTCACATATGGATCATCCACTCAGCACTTCTGGCTGAAGATGTTTGCAAACCCTTCAACCTTGACTTTTTCACTCACATGCTGGGCTTCATCATCATTGAGGATGGAGATATTCATGGAGCCTCCTCCTCCTGTTAGTTGTTTAATGGTCCAACACCATTCACGGCTGGATGTGGCAGGGCTGCAGAGTTTTGATCTGATCGATTGATTGTGGGATCACTTAGCCCTGTCTATAGCATGCTGCTTCTGCTTTTTAGCATGCAAGTAGTCCTGTGTTGCAGCTTCCCCAGGTTGGCACCTGATTTTTAGGTACGCCTGGTGCTGCTCCAGGCATGCTCTTCTACACTTCTTATTGAACCAGGGTTGGTCCCCTGGCTTGATGGTAATGTAGAGTGAGGGATATGCCGGGCTATGAGGTTACAGATTGTGGTGGAATACAATTCTGCTGCTGCTGATGGCCCACAGCACCTCATGGATGCCCAGTTTTGAGCTGCTAGATCTGTTCTGAATGTCTACCTCACTTCCTCTTTATTGAAGTAGATGCTTTGTGGGACTGTCCCTCTATCATCAATAGGTGGAAAAACTAACCCCCTGGGCTCTATTATTATTTCTTGTAATTCAGTGAATTGGAAATGAGCCGTGGAACTAGCCTAACAATCCAGCTCACTGTAGAGCAGGCACACATGATAGTGGTGTTCTTCTATCTGTCCTTTATATCATATTTGATATCATGTTTTTTGAAGCTGGTTTGGACTCCAGGTGGTGGGAATATACAGCCGAAGAACCCTCTGTCCACCTAATTTGAAAGCGACAGTCTATGTTGTTTGAACGGTAGGCAGTTTAATTATCACACACATATTTAACATTCCCCGCACCAATGTGTTCTCCTCTCTTCCTCTTCTGACCGTGCTTCCGCCCTCTCTGGAGCAAGATAACGATATAGTTGTAAGGGAAGCCTGGCCGATTTGCTTTTCTCTAACAGAGAGTTGCTGAGGCTAATTATAGTTCCTGCTAAGGTTAGCTAACACAACACAGACTAGGGATTGAACCATGATTTACCTGAAGTGGATGGCTCAGAGATGGTGGTCTAGGCTGTCTGTCTCGCCCTTGCTGAATGTTGGCAGATCTAGGGTGCAAAGCTACCAGAGGGCATGGCAGGGAGGATCCTGAGGCCCCCATCAAGCCAGAGTACACCCCACTGTATGTGGGCGGACCGATGCAAAAATGATGCGGACAAGGGAACAAGGCCTCTGCCGTGTTTTCTGCATTTGCCTGGTTGGAAAGCTGGGCTGCCTGTTAGGTCTCAATGTCCAGTGTTCAAATGTTGGCGGAGGAGGCCTCAAGGTGTCAGGAAAAGAGAGGCTAGTGTCAGTGCTTTCAGAGCAAGGCTGTGCACAGGTCCCATTACCAACTCTCTGCTCAGATGCAGCTGTGACTCCCCAGTCAAGGCAAAGGACACCTACTGTCTACTAATAATCCTTGTGGTGTATGTAACCTGTTCCACCTTAAGAGAACTTAAGCCTGGTCCACCTTAAGAAAGGTACTACTTTCTTTGGCTGCTGTATACGTAATACCGGTGGTGACCACACCGGCATATAAGCACAGTGTAATAATATTGTATTCAGTATAGTCCGACCTCCAACCAGTAAAGACCTGTTGAATTTACTCTTGTGGTCTGTGTAGTAATTCTCACTATAACACACAGACTTAACAGAATAATGAACAGGATGAAGGGGCCATCTCATGGGAAGTCAGAAGTCCCACTCTGCAGGAGATTCCACCCTCCTCCCCCCACCCCTGCCCCCCCCAATTTGGGGGTGGGGGTACAGAAAGCTGAGCGCACAGAAAGCGTAAGCCTTTGAATCATCAGAACAACCTACACACATTTTTAAGTGGTTCTCCTTTTTTAGACCTCTCCACCTCACACACTGTTCCTCAGCCTGGAGGGCAGACAGGCAGCGGGCCTACTCTAAGTCTTGACACTTCGTCCTGATGAGGTCGGGAGCTCGTTGTTTGGGATTCGATTCAATTTGAGTCTGTTACAGTACAATTGAACACAAATTGACTTTGATTCGGCACCCATAATAACAATAGTATGAATTCTAACAACAGCACCGTGTGAAGATGGGCGGTTACTTGCAGTACGTGCTTGTAACCTTGTTCCTTAATTCCCTGTTCCTTTGTGCAGCTGGCACCACAGACACCTGTAAAAAAAGCAGCTGCCAGATTTGTTGGCTCGGCTTCTGCCTGGTACCAGCTGGAGAATGGTGGCGGATGGGGATGTAAATGTGGGAGGGGGCACCAGGAGGCTGGTATGCGGGCCACTGCCCTGAAATTGGAACCGCCAATTAAAAGTGCCCTGGCAACAAATACACTAGCAAAGTTAGTGAATGGGAGAAGCTGCTGTAATCAATATTGACTCACAAAATGGCCAGAGAAACGCTGAAGCTTTAACATGAGCTGAGGGATGAGGTGGGCAGAACTTAACATGCACAAGGGCAACGCTTGTGATTTTCTCCCCTCGTCATCTGGCAATGACATTTTATGTATGCCAACAAGTTGATTGGCACCCCATCCTCCACCTTAAACACTCACTCCCTCCACCACCGGCGTAACGTGGCTGCAGTGTGTACCATCTACAAGATGCACTGCAGCAACTCGCCAAGGCTTCTTCGACAGCACCTCCAAAACCCGCGACCTCTTCCACCTAGAAGGACAAGGGCAGTAGGAACATGGGAACACCACCACCTCCAAGTCCCCCTCCGAGTCACACGCCATCCTGACTTAGAAGTATATCGCTGATCCTTCATCGTCGCTGGGTCAAAATCCTGGAACTCCCTCCCTAACAGCACTGTAGGAGTACCTTCACCACACAGACTGCAGCGGTTCAGGAAGGTGGCTCACCACCCCCTTCTCGAGAGCAATTAGGGATGGGCAATAAATGCTGGCCTTGCCAGCGACGTCCTGATCTCATAAACGATTTTTTTTTAAAAAGGTCCACTGGTGGCGGACATGGACATGGCACTTCACCCAAGTGGCCATTCTTCTCATTGTGAAGCCAGATAGTCATTGCTAGCAGGCTACTACGCAGTCGAGCCCGATGCTACCTTAACCTATGTGCCCAAACAACAAGCAGCTTCCAGCAAGCAGTCACTGGACAGAAATCAGGAGTAGGAACCAGGCCTGACTTTGTTCCCCCCTCTCTCTCTCTCTCTCTACCACAAGGATGCTGAGGTCAATTGTCCCTGAACCGCCACCCAAACTGAGCTCAGCATAGGTCAGGGGTGAAAACTGAGACCCTCCCTGATCTGAAGAAAAAACAGAGAAATAGTGTGGAGGGGAGAGGAGGAGTGAGCGTTGTATAGTGCACCAAATCTAGACATTTAGGGCAGGATTCTCATTCAGGAGTCGGGTTGAAGCCAGGAATACAACTTTCGGGGTTGTAGTCCCGCCTCCATCGAGATGCGGCCAATCCACGTGATTTTAACTTGATTGACCTTGTTGAGCCCGCTGGGCGGGCTCAGCGGGCCAATTAAGGACCATCGGCAACAGGTGACGCACGCCTCCAATCCCGCCTCCACGGCACAATGAAAATCGAGCCCATATTGTCGGGGAAGATAATCCAACAGTCAGCAACACTGTGGGGGTGATTTTAACTTTTTGCGATAGTGTAAACCAGGCAATATCCTCTCCTTTTCCTTGAAAAGAAAGTCGGGAGAGATGTATAACGGGCAGCTGATTCCATATCGCCCGTTTTGCAATATCGGCAAAAGTTAAAATGACTCCCAGTGAGTTTAGGCAGTTCTCAATTACACCACTAGGTGGAGCATCCCACCATGAGATGAAGGTGTATTCATGCATCTTGTCAGAAACATTTGGATCAGTCTATCTGTGTGTGCTCCTGATGGGACAGAACCTGCTGGGTTACCAGGAAAGCCTAAAAGTGAAAAAGGGGAAGAAATCACAGAAACCCCACAGTGCAGATAGAGGCCATTTCGGCCCATCAAGCCTGCACCGACACATATCCCACCCGATCCCTGTAACCCCTACACCAACACATATCCCACCCTATCCCTGTAACCCCACGTATTTAATCCCCCTAACACGAAGGGTCAATTTATCATAGCCAATCATCCTAACCTGCACATCTTTGGACTGTGGGAGGAAACCGGAGCACCCGGAGGAAACCCACGCAAACACGGGGAGAATGTGCAAACTCCACACAGACAGTCACCCGAGGCCGGATTCGAACCCGGGTCCCTGGCGCTGTGAGGCAACAGTGCTAACCACTATGCCACCGTGCTGAAACAAAAATAACATGGGCTGGACTGTGTTCAAAATGTTTTAATGCTATCACTACAGAAGCTGCCGTGAGTTGGGCGAGCTGGTCCAGTGGGCACACAGGCCAAGGTTTGATCCAGTTAACTCATCTCAGCCCGGGTGGAGGTGGGGGCCCTACAATTGGCCTCAGTGCTCCTGGGTTTATGGAGGGGGAAAAAATCAGCAAGGGCTCCCGTCCTATTCCTGATCCCTATCCAGGGTCACTGACAGGAAGTGTTTGGACATCGTGGATTCGGGATGGGTGGGAGTGGCAAGGCTGTCTGGGAAGCACTCGGCCAAATCCCCCGCCTCCGTGCCATTCCCACTATTTTCCGGAGGCCTGTCCTGCCAGGACTTGTATGTGGCGGGGGGAGGTGTATTTTAATTGTATGCAAATGAGGGAAACATAGCATGTCTCCTGCTATTTGTCCTGTTGGGCACAAGGGCCGGCAGTTTGACTGAGACATCCGGTGATCAACGGTGGGCAGAAGGAGAGCCACAGAATCCTGTGTGCAGCCAGGGCCTGTGCAATCACTCAGGGTGCTCTGCCTTGCACAGGCTAAAGAAGGCAGGAGTAGGGGTCCAAATAGCACTGTTTCTACAGACAGCGCGGAGGGAACTGTATCCTGATGTCCTTTTTGTGGCAGAGGTCAGGGACCCCACCTCCAATATGATAAGCTAGGACTTGGAGCTGCAGGGGGGCATCTCCATAGTAAGAGATTAGCGTGCAAAATTAAGGCACATGGGATTGGGGGCAAGGTATTGACTTGGATAGAGAACTGGTTGGTGGACAGAAAGCAAAGAGTTGGAATAAACGGGTCGTTTTCCGAGTGGCAGGCAGTGACTAGTGGGGTACCGCAAGGATCGGTCCTAGGACCCCAGCTGTTCACAATATATATTAATGATCTGGACGAGGGAATTGGATGTAATATCTCCAAATTTGCAGACGACACAAAGCTGGGTGGGAGGGTATGCTGTGAGGAGGATGTCATGAAACTCCAGTACGATTTGGACAGGTTGGGTGATTGGGCAGAAACATGGCAAATGCACTATAATGTGGATAAATGTGAGGTTATCCACTTTGGTGGCAAAAACATGAAGGCAGATTATTATTTGAATGGCAATAGATTGGGAGAAGGGGAAGTGCAAAGAGACCTGGATGTTCTTGTGCACCAGTCGCTGAAGGTAAGCATGCAACTGCAGCAGGCGGTTAAGAAGGCAAATGGTATGTTGGCCTTCATAGCAAGAGGGTTCGAGTACAGGAACAAGGATGTCTTGCTGCAGTTGTACAGGGCCTTGGTGAGACCGCACCTTGAGTATTGTGTGCAGTTTTGGTCGCCTTATCTGAGGAAGGATATTCTTGCCATGGAATGAGTGCAGCGAAGATTCACCAGGCTGATACCTGGGATGGCAGGAATGACGTATGAGGAGAGATTGTGTCGATTGGGCTTATACTCACTGGAGTTTAGAAGATTGAGAAGGGATCTCATCGAAACCTATAAAATTCTGTCAGGCCTGGACAGACTAGATGCAGGAAGGATGTTTCCGATGGCCGGGGAGTCCAGAACCAGGGGTCATAGTCTAAGGATAAGGGGTAAGCCATTTAGGACTGAAATCAGGAGGAATTTCTTCACCCAGAGAGTGGTGAACATGTGGAATTCTCTGCCACAGAGGGCGGTGGAGGCCAGTTCATTAAATATATTCAAGAAGGAGTTGGATATATTTCTTAAGGCTAAAGGGATCAAGGGATATGGGGAGAAGGCAGGGACAGGGTACTGAATTTGGATGATCAGCCATGATCTCATTGAATGGCGGAGCAGGCTCGAGGGGCTGAATGGCCTACTCCTGCTCCTATCTTCTATGTTTCTATGTTTCTAAGTGAAAGCTCCCACCACCCGCCCTCGAGATGTGCCCAACCAAATGATGGTGGTGAGGGGAGGGGAGGCCAGAAAGCCTAGACCAACATCTTTAGGAGGGACGGAAAAGAGAAAATTGCCTCGAGAATAAAAAAAGTCAACACTGTTAATACTACAGTGAAAATAGAGTAACTCACCGAACTATAAATACCATCAATTTGTGATTGCATTGTCACTTCAAAGTAGAATTATTTCAAAGGCTCTTTCTCAATGTTTACCTTGGTAGCAGAGGCGATCTTTATCAGATAAAGGGACCTATGCAATGGCTCTGCAAACTGAGGTTGACCTAAATAAAGGTTTAAAATTTTCAGTGATAGAATAATAGTGGATTAAAAAGCACCCGTACTTAAAGACATGTTTTTTCCTGTTCTTTAGACAATTTCCTGACATCTGAGAAGGTGTCAAATGGTACATGTGTGTGTGGTGCTTGGCTCAGTTAGGAACGTTCTTGCCTTTGAGTCAGCAGGTTGAGTAGTTCTAAACTCTGCTATGGACCTGTGGATCTAACCTCGGCCGACACTTCTGTGCAGTACTGAGGGAGTGCTGTATTGTTGGAGGTGCTACCCTTTGGATGACATGTTAAACTGAGGCCCCACTTGCCTGCTCAGATGGGCAAAGATCCCATTGCAGGGGAGTTAATCCTGGTGTTGTGGCCAATATGCCTCCCTCAACTAACACTACCAAGAACAGATTATCTGGTTATTCATCCATTTGCTGTTTGTGGGACTTTTCTTTGTGCAAAATGGCTGCCACATTTGCTTACATACCAACAGTGACTGCACTTCAAAAAGTAATCCACAGGCTGTAAACATGCTTTGGGGCCTCCTGAAGACATAGCTGCTTTATAAATAAATGTGCTGCTCTTTCCCACTTCACAAAAGTGTCAACAGTTTTATGTCTGCCTCTGACTTCCCTTAGAGGAAAGGAGGAGGCAAAATTATCAATCCACGGAAAAATGTTCTACCTAACCTAGGTGGGTAGGTGTGGAAATGTCCTCTTCTTTCCTCTCCTCCTCTCCTGAAGATGCTGAGCCTTGCAGGAGTACCATTCCAAATCTTCCAGTACCTTGTGCAAATAGACATTCTTCATGCGTGAGCCTAGACAGTGTATCAGCAAGCTATTCGACCACTGAAGGCTCACAGCTAAAGCTGATCTATCCTCACATTCATACTTTCCAGCAGGGTCACTGAATAGCAATCAGGAGCAGGAAAGCTGGTTGATTTATTCTCCCCTCTCCTTAGCTCAGTTGAGATTTTGTTATGTGAACTGCTTTGGGACATTACGATATCATTAGGCACTATATAAATGCAAATATTATTATTAGACCAGCTAACTCATGACAGACTGAACACAGGACCTTCCCCTCTCTGACGCACAACACCACTGCATGTGGTGCATTTATCTAACCTTATCTTATGCAAGACAATTCCAGTTTGGATATATAGATTTGCATTTATATAGCGCCTTTCACGACCACTGGACGTCTCAAAGCGCTTTATAGCCAATGAAGTAGTCACTGTTGTAACGTGGGAAACACGGCAGCCAATTTGTGCACAGCAAGCTCCCACAAACAGCAATGTGATAATGACCAGATGATCTGTTTTTGTTACACAAAAAAATACTGCAGATGCTGGAAATCTGAAAAAAAAAACAGAAAATGCTGGAGATACTCAGCAGGTCAGGCAGCATCTATGAAGAGAGGAACAGAGTTAACGTTTCAGGTTGGTGACCTTTCATCAGAACGGTTTCTGTTTTTATCATGTTGGTTGGGGGATAAACATTGGCCTGGACATTGGGGATAACTCCCCTGCTCTTCTTCAAAATAGTGCCATGGGATCTTTTACATCCACCTGAGAGAGCAGACAGGGCCTCAGTTTAACATCTCATCTGGAAGATGGCACCTCTGACAGTGCAGTACTCCCTCAGCACTGCACTGGGAGCATCAGCCTAGCTTTGTGTGCTCAAAGTTCCACCAGAGTGGGACTTGAACCCACAACCTTCTGATCCAGAGGCAAGTGTGCTACCCACTGAGCCACAACTGACAACATTAGGATGGCCTAACTTTGGCATTGACTCCATTTGAACAGTAGGGGTCACTGGTGTTTCATTATCGGTCGCAGTTCAGTCTCTGTGCAAAGCAGGATCTGTGCAACAAACATAAATCTGAGCAGGCTGGACATTTCCACCAACATTATTCCCCAACTTACTGGAAGTCATTTGTCTTCCTGCTTCGGAAGAAGAAGTAAATAGAACCATATTGAAAATGGGGGACTGTGCACTTTCAGTTCAATCCATTTGCCGTGGAGTTATTGGTTTATTGTCCATTAATGAAGTGGCTGCGTGGGTGTGGAACTGGGGACAAGCGTGGAAGTTAGAGTCTGTGGGCGTGTGTACTTGTACAGAACTACATACCCAAATGAAACAGCATATATTACATTCACAAAAAAAAACTTAATGATGAGTGCTACCAGCTAGATAATCCTCAGCAAAAACAGTTTTACAGGAAATATGCGATGCTTCTGATTTCTGAGCATTGCCAAAATCTGTTATAATTTTGAGAACATGAATGACAGGTTTTCAGCTTACAATGATTTGTTTTCAATCATATAACAGGCAACATTTAAAAAAAGAGTCCTTGAATGCTAGATATAAGAAAGAGTCTGATAGATCTTTAGGGAGAGCTATCCTTGAATTCAATTAAAAAATGCACTGATTCTGTGGAAAAAATCAGAACTGTAGTCCCTCGAGCATTAACACTTTCACTGCCACGATTGGATGCAGCGTTCAGCTCGAACAGGCGGCCCTCCCGCTGACATTGACCTATAGTTCTGCTCGCCTCACTGGTTTCTCTGTTTCTGATCTGTCTCGTCGTTTTGTTCAATGTTTCACCACATAAACAGAAAGAAGCAGATGCAGTTCAACTGCAATGAAGTTCTGAGAATGCCAGCGCAGTCACAGCTGAGCATTGACGGGGCCAAGGCCGAGCCGCTGTCCACAGCTTGCATTGCTGCAAGACTACTTAAGAAGATTCACTTCTTCCAATTTGCTTCATCTCAGAGGTGGTGGCTTTAAGCAGCATCAATAGGATTGTGAGTTGCTTTCTTGGAACTTGGAAATTCTTCACCAGCAAGTGCACCTGGAATACCCATAAGTCAACTGTTATTATGGAGACCCTAAAGGGGTATTGTCACCAGTAGATTTTCTTTTATTATTCGCTTATGGGTTCTGGGTGTCGCTGGCAAGGCCAGCATTTATTGCCCATCCCTAATTGCTCTCGAGAAGGTGGTGGTGAGCCACCTTCCTGAACCGCTGCAGTCCGTGTGGTGAAGGTACTCCTACAGTGCTGTTAGGGAGGGAGTTCCAGGATTTTGACCCAGCGACGATGAAGGATCAGCGATATACTTCTAAGTCAGGATGGCGTGTGACTCGGAGGGGGACTTGGAGGTGGTGGTGTTCCCATGTTCCTACTGCCCTTGCCCTTCTAGGTGGAAGAGGTCGCGGGTTTGGGAGGTGCTGTCGAAGAAGCCTTGGCGAGTTGCTGCAGTGCATCTTGTAGATGGTACACACTGCAGCCACGGTACGCCGGTGGTGGAGGGAGTGAATGGTTAAGGTGGTGGATGGGATGCCAATCAAGCGGGCTGCTTTGTCCTGGATGGTGTCGAGCTTCTTGAGTGTTGTTGGAGCTGCACTCATCCAGGCAAGTGGAGAGTATTCCATCACACTCCTTTATTAGATTTAAATAAAACATTCTCCCACTTTGCTGATCGGGGGTGACTCGTGTTAGGAGTATGGCTTTGCTTCCACCAGCAGCCCTCCAGTACCTTGTCCAAATGATCTTTTTTTCCTGTCAACCTACATCCATCTTTCAGATAAGCTGTTAAAACCACGGCCTCAGCTGTCTCTCTCTGTCTCTGTTTCTCTCTCTCTGTCTCTGTTTCTCTCTCCACAGATGCTGCCTGACCCGCTGAGTATTTCCAGCATTTGCTGCTTTTTATTTTCGTCTCATTTGCCTGTTCAGGTGGAAATGAACGAGCGAGCCCCGGGCACTACTCAAAGAAGTACAGAGAATGTTCCTGGTGTCCTGGCTAACATTTGCCCCTCAACCAGTATCATCAAAAACAGATTATCTGGGCAGTTACCTCATTTGCTGTTTGTGGGACTGCGTTGTGTGCAAACTGACTGCTGCATCTGCATAAAAAACAACAGTGACTACAGTTCAAAAGTAATGTTGGCCGTGAAGTGTTTTGTGATGCCCTGAGGAGGTGAAAAGCACCATTTAAAAGCAAGTTTTAAACATTTCTGTAAAGTCTGTGGGTTGTATAGCGAAGTAATACACAGACTACAAGAGTAACTTAAACAGGACTTTACTATTCGAAGGTCAGGGCGAATCTGCCCAATAAATTCTGCCACAGCACTTATATACCGGTGTGGTCACCGTCGGTATTACAGTATACAGCAGCCAGGATAAAGTAGTGCCACACCTAAAATAGTTCTCTTAAAGGTGGACGGTTACATACAATAGTTCTCTTAAAGGTAGAACAGTTACATACACTACAATCCTCCCTTTTTAGCTTACAACATACTTATTCCCCATTAACATAACATCATAACATATCCAACTTCATGTTACAACAGTTCACAGAGGTAGTCTCTGCGGAAACAGTTCACAGATTCAGTCTCTGATCTTCTTGACTCGGTCCGGACCACGCCTCCGTGGTGTAGTCGGGTCACCTTGCTAGAGGGACTCCTCCCATAGTCCTTCCCTAGACTTAACAGCTTTACTTCCATCACTTCTGAACCAGCATTGCTGACTTTTTTAAAACAAACAAAAAACAGTTGGATTGCCTTGGGAAATTTTCCTACTTTCCAACTGATTTGGCTCCGTTCGGGGGACCACGTGTGTGATCGGGTAGAGGTAATAATGGTTCAGATGGTTATCATCTTCTGCTTCGTCTTTTCCTTTTTTGCTTCTTGGAGACTCTCGGGGCTCCATTGTCAGCTGCCAGCTGTAACGCCACCATCTCCCTATGTTCCTTAGACTTTAAGTGATTCATCCTGATTTCGGCACTTTGGGAGTTCTCGGCACAAGCTGGGCAGACCAGGTCCTCGTAATATTCAGTGTCACTCAACAGATCATGGTAATATTCGGTGTCGTCCTGAGCTAGGCCAGCGAGAGGGTCTTCTATTTCCTCCTTACCCAGCTGGACGTTAGCCGACTTTTGTTCCAAATCCCGACATCTGTCCTGAAGAGACTTCATCATGCGTTCAGATTCATCCCGCTTTTTCTGGGCTTCCTGCAAGTCTTTTACTAATGACCTCATTTGTGATTTCAATACTTCAACTTCATTTGGAGATTGATTGATCGGACTATTCAATCCCTCTACTGAAGTAGCTGTTTCAGTATTCTGTTGTTCTACATTGCCGTGCGTCAGCGTACTTTTGGCATCCAAGGGCTGTTCTGCTGCAGACTTCTCAGTCTGGGTTGCCACCTCAGCTCTTCCAATGACTTTTGAGAGCTCCCTTCCCTTTGAAGATTGAGGCTCGTATTTAAGTTTTTCCCATTTTAGAGTTTATCCCTCAGCATATGAATGAGTTGGCTGACTGTTAACTCTTCTGCCATCATCCCTTTTCCATTAACTACAGGGCTGTTTATAACCTTGCCCTGGAGGAGTTGGCTGACTGTTAACTCTTCTGTCCTCATCCCTTTTCCATTAGCTGCAGGGCTGTTTAGAACCTTGTCCTGGGGCTCCTTTGCTGCTTCTACTTCGCCATCATCCGCAGCCCCCATCATTCGAATTTCCACAAATGAATCGTCCGGTGATGCTGCACCCAACTTCAGTAGGAGCTCGGAAGTCATGTCGACCAACTCAGCTTTTTCTGCCTGCAACCTGCTAACCAGCGCCTTCAGTTGCGGCACATCTTGTTCCACCGGATTGGAGCACGCCCCTTCAGAAGCCGAATCAGCTTTGATTCGTTTGGCCTCCTCGTGCAGACGGTTTGCGTGCTCCTGCTCCCTTTTCTTCCCCAGCTGCTTCTGTTGTCTTTCCAGATTCTCCCATTTGGTATCATAGAACTTTTTCATTGCTTTCATCTCTTGCTCGAGATGGCAATTCAATTGTTCTAATTGCTGTCGTAATCTGAAATAAGTTTGCGTTCGAGCTCGATGTTCCTCAGTAATATATATGTCTGTAACTTGAACAGACTCAGAATTCTCTGTCAAGCTATGTTGTTGTTGTTCAGAGGAATTCTGTTCTGAAGCTTTGTTCTCCTCTGGAGCATAAGCCTTTATGCCCACATTCGTTCTACCAACCTTAGTCAGCAAGTTCATTTTAGACTTGTCTTTCATGCTTGGGCTGGTCTTATCGTCATCCGTTTCAGAGTCTGAGCTGATTGTCTGCCCCGAGTCCTCACTCGTTATTGCTTTGAGGTAGTGCCATTCCATGTCTATTTTCTTGATCCACTCCCGTCCTAGAAGTGGTGGTCCTCCCTCAGGTAGTACGTATAAGTCCATTCCGGGGTGTTCTTTGCCCCTGTCTCTCACCTTGACTCTTATCTTTCCCATGGGGTATACTTTATGCCCCGTGTATGTCTGCAATACGAACTTGGTATCTCTCAAGGGTATATGTGAGAATAGCCGGTTGTAATCCCTTCGATTTATGACTGATAGGGTTGATCCAGTGTCCAATTCCATTCTCACTTGGACTCCGGCTATTTTTAGCATGACCCAGATAGTTTGTAGGTCAGCTTCCTTACTCACATTATGAATTCTCAGACTACCCAGTTCCTGGCCGCTTGGGTCTGAATCCGAATTCTGTTCATCTGAACTCTTCTCAACCACTTGTGTACTTTGTTGTACTTTTCCTGTGATGGCTTTTTTTTTTGGTTGTTGGTCTTCTTCCCTGACTGGCATACTTTGGCTATGTGACCCAGTTTGCCACATTTCCTACAGTCCTGGTTTTTAAACCAGCATTGGTTCTGGTCGTGTGTTGTCTTCCCACAACGATAACATTTCGTTGCACCCGAAGTAATTTGATCCACACTGAGGACCGCTGCCTTCAGCTGCATTTCCGCAGTTCCTTTCGCTGCGGCTTCGTGTGATGCTGCAATAAGGACAGCCCTATCCAGTGTAAGGTCGTTCTCTTCGAGCAGTCGCTTTTGCGTTCCTTCCTTCGACAACCCGCACACGAACTTGTCTCGCAATGCTTCTGTCAGATTTCCTCCAAACTGGCAGTATTTTGCTAGCCTACGCAGTTCGACCAAGTATTCCGCGTTGCTTTCCTCTTTCCGTTGCGTTCTCGCATAAAATTTGAATCGTTCCGCCAACATCAGCGGTGTGGGGTTCAAGTGATCCTTCAGAACAGCAACAATATTATCGAAGGTTTGATCCGCCGGTTTAACTGGTGCTAGAAGATGCTTCAATAGCCCATATGTCTTCGCCCCCATCGAGTTTAGCAAGGTTATAGCTTTATCATCATCCTCTATTTTATTGGCCTCACAATATATCTCAATGCGTTCTACATACGTGGCCCAATCTTCCACCTCGGAATCAAAATCGTTGATGTTACCACGCTTAGGCATCTTCACCTCCCTGATAAACAACAACGAAATATTTCTTTAACTCTTTAAACAAAATTTTTTTTCCAAGATGGCGGTTTCCCCGCGCTTATCTTCTTTCCCTGCCCCTTTCAAAATGGCGGTTCCCGCTTCTGTCTTCTTCCCCGCCTACTGGCGGCTTCCCGCGTTTCTTCCCCTGGCAGGAGGGGTAAGCTTCCCTCGGGCGACGGCCGCTGGCTTTCGGGTTTGCAGCCTGCGCGTCGGCTTCAGCGCGTTCCCTTCTCTCGGCAGGGCAGCCGGTGCTGGGTACAACCCGTTGGCGGCGAACAGTTTCAGCCGCTGGGCTGGATCTCGCTCAGCCTCCCTCGCTGGGGCTCTGTCTCTCCGGTGCTGGGTACAACCCGTTGACGGCGAACAGTTTCAGCCGCTGGGCTGGATCTCGCTCAGTCTTCCTCGGGCTCTGTCTCTCCCACTCGTGCGGCTCTCGCTCACTCTCTCTCGGGCTCTGTCTCTCCCGTTCGCGCGGCTCTCGCTCGGGCTCTGTCTCTCCCGCTCCCGCGGCTCTCAATCACGCCTCCCAGCCCTCTCGCAGTCCGGTGTTTCCCTCCCCGGCTGCGGCTGAGTTCTCCGCGATTTATTTATTTTATCTCTTCCCACGCCTTACGATCCCGGTCGCAGCGCTTCGTGGCCTCGGTCACTGTCCGACCTTTTTTACCCAATCGCTCCTCCCAGCCTCTCGCAGTCCGGTGCTTCCTCCCCGGCTGCGGCTGCGTTCTCCGCGGTTTATTTATTTTTATCTCTTCCCGCGCCTTATGATCCGGTCGCAGCGCTTCGTGGCCTCAGTCACTGTCTGGCCTTTTTCACCCCAATCGCGCCTCCCAGCTTCTCGCAGTCCGGTGCTTTCCTCCCCGGCTGTGGCTGTGTTCTCCGTGGCTTATTTATGTTTATATCTTCCCGCGCCTTACGATCCCGGTCACAGCGCCTCGTGGTCGCGGTATTTGTCCGGCCTTTTTCGCCGTCGCGGTCTAGTCGTCTCACGACGCTCCCCAGCCCGCTTGTACCGCGGCTTCTGCTCCACGCTGCCCCAGTCTCAGCGCCTCTGGGCCCGACTTCTGTCCGGCTCCTTTCCCCCTCGACCGTGGTCGAGTGCACCGCCCTTATCCTCCGTTTATTTGTTTCTATTTTCCCTTTACTCACAGTCACCGTGGCCGACTTGCTTCTCGTGTTGATCGGCTCACTCACCACCGTGGCAGAAGGGACAATCCGTGCCTGTTGCTGATGGAAGACTTCGTGTTTGAAATCTTCCTCCTTTCTTGGTCTGCAGACTCGAGTTTTCTCTCAGCAAACCGACGAGGGCGGGTGTCTCTTCTCGACGCTCGTTTACTTCTTCAGAAGTATTGTTGCCGCAGGGTAAGATCGAACTCGTCGCCACTGTAAAGTCTGTGGGTTGTATAGCGAAGTAATACACAGACTACAAGAGTAACTTAAACAGGACTTTACTATTCGAAGGTCAGGGCGAATCTGCCCAATAAATTCTGCCAAAGCACTTATATACCGGTGTGGTCACCGTCGGTATTACAGTATACAGCAGCCAGGATAAAGTAGTGCCACACCTAAAATAGTTCTCTTAAAGGTGGACGGTTACATACAATAGTTCTCTTAAAGGTAGAACAGTTACATACACTACAATTTCTTCCGTGGTAATTGTTGGTGGGCTTTATGACCAAGGGTTGGATCATAACTGAGCCCAATCATGTCCTCACACAACATCCACAGGCACGCAGTTTCCAGGAAGGGGCTCTCAATAGCAATTAGGAATGAGAGCTCTGGCTTATTTTTAGCACCCTCCCTAGCTGGACCCAGGGTCACCAAACAAAAATCGCCAGAAGTGCCCCCATTAGAACACCACTAATATGGGATGGTCCAATCAAACTAAAAAGATGGCAAAATACGCATCAAGTGCCACAAAAAAACAAAAGGATGCCTTTCCAACTAAATCAGAATTTTCTTATTGATGTCTACGGTGCCCACCAGTCGCGGAAGGCATCAAGCGGGCCAGTGGAGACCGCATGCCCCCTCTCCAGGGCCACCCAGGCACGGACAAGGCCGTGGAAGAGAGGTAGGCAGCCAGAGCGACACCTCACCCCACCCCAGCCTCCCCAACCCCTCCCCTATGTGCCCCGTCAGTCCTGGACCTACAAATTGCTGTTTTAGTTCGGCCCAGGAGCAGGCGCACAAGAAGGTCCTTCAGCCTACCCCCACCCCTCACATTGGGCGCCTCCCTAGCTGGGGGATGAATAAAAATCATAGTGCCCCAGTCTAGCTGGGTGAGATCAACAATTATTTAACATGGTTGAGGAGGAAGACATTTTAAGAAGTATTACATGGGATAGTGGTAGCAAGGCAAAGTGATTTTGGGAGAGTTCGGTAGAACAGGGGCTATTTGTGTACAGACCAATGATTGGACCGGGGACCTTCCTGATTTACAGGGCTCAGTATCATACCAAGTATGGGATAACTTTACTCAGTGACCCATTAGGAGAGTCTCCTTGCCTGTAACTTCCAGCTTGTTCTTTTTTTATATTCAATCTTTGGATATGGGTGTCGCTGGCAAAGCTGACAATTATTGTCCATCCCTAGTTACCCTTGAGAAGATTGGTGGTGGGCCGCCTTCTTGAACCGCTGCAGTCTGTGTGGTGAAAGTGCTGCTAGGTAGAAATTTTCAGGATTTTGACCCAACGACAGAAAGAACTTTTCTTTTCATTCATGGGATGTGGGCATCGCTGTCAAGGCCAGCATTTATTGCCCATCCCTAGTTGCCCTTGAGAAGGTGGTGGTGGGCTGCCTTCTTGAACCGCTGCAGTCCGTGTGGTGAAGGTACTCCCACAGTGCTGTTAGGGAGGGAGTTTCAGGATTTTGACCCAGCGACAATGAAGGATCGACGATATATTTCCAAGTCAGGATGGTGTGTGACTTGGAGGGGAACTTGGAGGTGGTGGTGTTCCCATGCGCCTGCTACCCTTGTCCTTCTAGGTGGTAGAGGTAAA
Source organism: Somniosus microcephalus (assembly GCF_052327205.1). Taxonomy (NCBI): domain Eukaryota; kingdom Metazoa; phylum Chordata; class Chondrichthyes; order Squaliformes; family Somniosidae; genus Somniosus; species Somniosus microcephalus. The sequence goes on from NC_140999.1 coordinate 20,227,167, forward strand.
CAAAATATCTTGGGAGGTAAACAAAATATCTACAACAATTCAAGATGGCAGCACCTGCAATGGTGCCTGCTGGGAACCTTTCAAAGATTCTGTTTGTGAATAGTTTTGAAAAATTCAATCTTTACATAGAAGCCTCTGTATAAGGATCAGACTGTGTAAACCAGTGTGATTGGAAAGATCTCAGTGGACTTACACTGTGAATACTGGCAGTGTTATTACTATTGGTAACAGCTTAGGCTGTCCTAAGCATTTAAAATAATCACTCAGATTCCCCAGTGGGACCACAGTGCCCTTTTAAAGAAATGAATATGTTAAACTCAGCTGCATACTGCAAGTTTGATTTTTAACCTGTTCTAGTCTGGGACAAAGACAACAAAAAGCTCTTCATCAGTTCAAAATTGTACCAGGATGTGCTTTCTTTTATCCTTCCTCATTTTTCCCCTTCTGTCCTGAAGACGTGACTCTCGCTGGGATAAAGCTCCGCAGGTGCTGGCAGCCTTCCAGCACCTTGCCCAAGAAGCCATTCTCTACATGTGTGAGCCCAGAGTTTCAGCAGGCTATTTGGCTGTTGGGAGGGTGGGGCGGGGCCCTATCCTGTTCCCACCCCACATTCACACTTCAGAGATCACTTTGGATAGTGCTCAAGAGCGGGGCCCCGGCTGATTTTTTTCCCCCTTCCTACCTCAGAGGCACCGAGACTCAGTGAAGCACCCAAAGGGCTGCCACAGCTGAGACCAGCTAACTTTGTTCAGGCTGGCTATTGAAGCTGGTCTTTACCCATTGGCTTTTGGGGGCGCTGACCTAAGTTTCAAAGATGATTAGGCACAGGACCACTGACGTAATAAAACTCACTACACACTTGGTTTGAGCATAAAGCAAGGCTTTAATCAACTTGTTTCAGAACATGGAGGTCTAGTTGTCCTTCACTAGTTCCTTGTCTTACAAAATGTCCCTGGACAAGCTGGGCCCACGCCCGAGTATTTATACTCCTTGGACGGCGCCACCAGCTGGCCGTCCAGTGTTATTTCATAAGTAGTTTCTTGATGATGAGATTTATAACAACCACGCAGATCACTCACGAGGTTTTGTCCGCCGTGGCTCAGTGGTAGCATTCTCGCTCGCCTGTGACGCAGAAGGTTGTGGGTTCAAGTCCCACTCCAGGAGACTTGAGCACCATATCTGGGCTAACACTCTAGTGCAGTACTATGGGAGTGCTGCATTGGCAGAGATGCCACCTTTCGGATGTGATGTTAAACCGAGCCCCCGTCTGCCCTTTTGGGTGGATGCGAAAGATCTCATGGCACTATCTCGAAGAAGAGTCGGGGAGTTCTTCCGGTGTCCTGGCCAATATTTATCCTTCAACCAACATCACTGAAACAGATTATCTGGTCATTATCACATTGCCGTTTGTGGGACCTTGCTGTGTGCATATTGGCTGCCACATTTCCTACATTACAGCAGTGACTACACTTCAAAAGTACTTCATTGGCTGTAAAGCACTTTGGGATGTCCTGAGTGTTGTGTCTGTACCTTTCTACCTAGACACAATAAGAACTCAGAACTCAGAGATTCAAACATGAAGTGCTTTATTCAAAAAGAAGGTTCTGGAGAGAACCGAACAAAGAGAACTAAAACTTAACCAAGAGAACAACCCCAAACATTTATCTGCTGTGACAGCGCCACTGCAGGTGGGAGGAGAACACACAATACATAACATATTCCTCCCCTCTTAAATGAAAGGTCCACATTATTCCTCAACAGGTAAGTTACTTTCAATGCACTCAACTAACCAAGAGTAGAGGTAGACTGCCTCAAACTCTGACTTTACCCTGGGGTTTATTCTGCCCCAGTCTTGTGGGTAAGTCACTAAGCCTACAGATCCAAGCGTCTTGGAGGCCGCCGCTCTCTGACAGGATACCGGCGGTCATCGCTGGCTTCCACAGCAGTAGGCATTGACACAGGCCTACATAGAGAAGGTGCCTGTGTCAGTCGAAAGTCAAGAGTTTGCCAAGGTGGAACAGTCTCTTTGACTTCCTGTGTTGGAGAAGAGCACTGTGGCAAAGGATGCTGGTTTGCGGTATCATCCGGAAACAGTTCAGGCCAACCAGCCATTGGAGCCTCTGTGGCTGTCTCTGCTCCTAGCAACAGTTGATCTGTGTGTCTTCTCCAGACAACGTCCTCAGCAGTCTCAACCGTGTAAGACACAGGGCCCGTCTGCACGATCACCGTAGCAGGAACCCATTTCGGTCCAGTGTTGTAGTTTCGAGCTAGGACGTGCTCTCCAGGATGGAACCATCTCTCCTTGGCTCTTTTCTCTCTCTTTTCAACTTGAGCTTGTTGTTGACGATGGACAACCTGCTCTGCCCTTGGAGGTTTGAGTAAGTCAAAACTTGTCCGCAACTGCCTCTTCATCATGAACGAAGCAGGGGAAGTTTTGGTTGTGGCATGCGGCTCGTTCCTGTAGGACAACAGGAAGCTGTTCAGACGTTGGTGAATTGAGCCCTGACCTTGCGATGCCTTCAAGGCGTGCTTCAAAGTTTGAATGAACCTTTCTGCCAGGCCGTTAGTAGAGGGATGATAGGGCGCAGACCTGATGTGTTGGACACCATTCACATGCAGGAAGGTTGCAAACTCCTGTGATACAAATTGTGGACCGTTGTCACTTATGAGTTGTTCCGGTGAGCCATAATGGCTGAACATCTCACCAAGTTTCTCAATTGTTTTCTCTGCCATGGTAGACCTCATCACAGCTACCTCCGGCCACTTGCTACGAGCGTCCACAACCACCATAAACATCTTCTCTTCGAAAGGACCGGTGAAGTCCACATGTACTCGCTGCCACACTTCTGCAGGCCAATCCCAGGGGTGTAGGGTTGCCAGCTGTGGAACATTCCAGACCCTTTGACACGGGGAACATGTTTTGGCTTTCTCCTCAATATTCCCATCGAGACCTGGCCACCAGAAGTAGCTTCTTGCCATTTCCTTCATCCGAACCATCCCACTGTGGCCTGTATGAAGTTGTTGCAGTATAGGTTCCCTCAGAGGTGGCGGAATGATGACATGGCGTCCCCAAAGAAGACAACCTGCCTAGACGGAGAGCTCATTTCTTTTTGAAACGTAAGGTTTCAAACTAGGAGAATCTCCTATAGCTCTCCCTCGAATGACATCGTCCATTACCTCAGACAGGATTGGATCGTTGCGGGTGTACCTTCGCACCTGAACTGCAGTGACAGGTGCTTCCCTCCACTTGTCTAAAGTAGAAGATGTCTATCTGACGAGACTCTGGGGGAGTAACAGGCAAGGGCAGCCTCGAGAGACTGTCTGCGTTGCCGTGCAAGTCTGATTTGCGATATTTGATGTCATATGTGTGTCCTGACAACAGTAAAGCCCACCTTTGCATCCTGCTTGCAGCAAGAGATGGAATTCCGGTGTGGGGCCCGAAGATTGAAGTCAATGGACGGTGGTCCGTCAGGAGTGTGAACCTTCTCCCAAACAGGTACTGATGAAATTTTCGAATTCCAAAAATGATTCCCAAGGCCTCGCGCTCAATCTCCACATAGTTACTCTCGGCCTTGTTCAAGGTGCGTGATGCGAAGGCGATAGGTTTCTCTTCCCCAGAAGGCATGATGTGGGATATGACTGCTCCCACACCATATGGTGATGCATCACATGCTAGCTGCACGGGTAGCTTTGGGTCGAAGTGTGTCAGGACCTCCGACTTCAGCAATGCTTTCTTTGCTTGGGCGAAAGCTTTGTTGCACAGTTCAGTCCATTTCCATGTTTTGCCTTGACATAGCAACTGATGTAACGGCTTCAGCAATGTTGCTAAGTCTGGAATAAACTTCCCATAGTAGTTAAGTAGCCCCAGAAATGAATGTAACTGGCTCACATTCTGGGGTGCTGGGGCCTCCACGATCGCCTTGACCTTTGACGGCGCCTTATGCAGGCCAGTAATGTCAATCACATGCCCCAGGTACTCAACTGAAGACTGAAAGAATTCACATTTGTCCTTACAAACTCTGAGTCCGTACTCTTTCAGTCGCTGTAGTGTCGCATCCAAGTTCAGAAGATGATCCTCCTCATTTGTCCCAGTGACAAGGATGTCGTCCAGGTAGCACTGGACTCTTGGCAGTCCACTCAAAATCTGATCCATTGCCCTTTGGAATAGAGCAGGGGCCGACGTAATTCCAAATGGAAGGCGGCAGTACCGGTATAGCCCCTTGTGTGTCACAATTGTCAGCAGCTCCTTTGATTTGTTATCGACATGCATTTGTAGATAAGCCTGGCATAAGTCTATTTTGCTGAACTTTTGCCCTCCAGCCAGGCCTGTAAACAGATCACCAATGAGGGGAAGAGGGTACTGTTCCGCAGACAGCACCGGGTTAATAGTCACTTTAAAATCCCCGCAGATTCGAACAGATCCATCCTTTTTCAGACAGGAACAATGGGTGTGGCCCATTTGCTCATGCTCACAGGCTCCAGGACTCCATTCTCGACTAAGGCCTCCAAGTTAGCCTCAACTTTTGGCCTAATTGCATAGGGTACAGGTCGGGCTTTGTGAAACTTCGGCTTGCTGTCAGGTTTAATGTCCAGTCTCACGCTGATCTTTTTCATGCTCCCAAGTTCACCATTGAAGAGTTCTGCATGTTTGTTTAAAACTGCAGTCAGACCTGACTCCCCTTTTGACATCATGCGGACTGCAGGCCAGTCCAGTGTGATTTTCTCTAGCCACGCACGTCCCAGTAGAGATGGGTAATTTCCCTTTACCACATATAGTGGCAGTTTCGCAGTCTGTCCGTTCAATTTAACTGTCACCTCAATGGCGCCTCTCATGGCCACAGGTTCGCCGGTATACGTCTTTAGCACAATGTTTGTTGGCTGAAGTGTAAGATGCTTTAGTATTTTGTTGTAGACAGTGTCTGAAACAAGGGGCACAGCCGCGCCTGTGTCCACCTCCATCCGCACTGATTGTCCCTCCACCAGTGGTGACACCCAGTAGCCATTTGGACCACCTGCAACCGTCAGTATGTGCACCTCTTCCTCCGCAGAGGTGTCGCTCCCCTCTGTTTTGCTTGTTCCATCATACTGCACTGAATGAATACTCTTTTTCTTCTCTTGTCCAAATACAGACATTTTGCTTTCATGCTTCCCAGGTCTGTCTGTTCTTTTTTTACCTCTACAGGCACGTTCAATGTGACCTTTTTTTGCCGCAATTTCGACATTCCAGCTCCGTACACCAGCAGTCATTAGCGTGATGGCCTGTTTTCCCACAACGGTATCATGTGCCGTTCCGCGCCCTTTTAGGCTCAGACGACACCTTGTGAACTCTCCCTGTTGAACTCAACTGGTGAGCCTCCTTTTCCGCCATCTCCATGGAGACACTAGCTTCAATGGCCTTTTCAAGAGTAAGGTTGTCCTCAGTAAGAAGGCGCTTCTGTGTGACTGCACTTGGCAGACCACACACAAGTCTGTCTCTAATAGTGTCATTCAGCACCTCCTTGAACTCGCAGTGTTCTGACAACCTTTTTAAAGCAGCAATAAACATCGTCACTGATTCCCCCTCCTCTTGATTCCGTTTGTGAAATCTAAATCTCTCAGCAATAACCAGAGGTTTTGGTGAAAAATGTGCTCCAAGAATTTCCACTAGTTGTTTATATGTTTTAGTTCCTGGCTTATCTGGCTGTACAAGGCTGCGGAGTAAATTGAATATCTTTGCCCCCATTATACTGAAAAAGGTAGGCACGACCTTTTCATTTGCCACCGCATTCGCTAAAACAAAATAGTCAAAACATTCCTTATAAGCGCTCCATTGCTCCACATTTTCATCAAAATCACTGATGTTTCCTAATATAGTAGCCATCTCATGTTTCAAATTTTAATTTCTGTTTACTCACTGCACCCGTAACGTTAATGTGATGCTGCAATCTCTGTTCCGAGTGTTTTGTAGTCGAAAACAAGAAAGTTCCCACAATGCAGATTCATCCGATCCTCGTCGCCACTTTGTTGTGTCTGTACCTTTCTACCTAGACACAATAAGAACTCAGAACTCAGAGATTCAAACATGAAGGGCTGGATTTTCCTAAGCCCCTGGAGTCGGGTTGGAGGCATGCGGGCGATAAAAATCGGAGATCCGGGGGTCCCGACCCCATCCCGCCTCCAACCCGCCTCCATGTCAATTTCATAGGAGTCGGTTTGCCGACAAGTGCTGGAACCCGACCCCCAGAGGCGGGAAGGGATTAAAGGCAATTAAACTGCCTGTTAACAGGTAGTTAACAGGTAGTTTTTTGCCTATTCGCGATTTTTATTGCTGGTTTGTGGGCTTCCCGACAGCTCCAAACCACGAGAAGTTTTCGAGGCGGGACGTGGGTCTGAGGTCTTGGAGGGGTCGAGATGCCCAGTGTTCAGGTGAGTGAGGGGTGCAGGAGTGCAAAGGTAAGTGTTTTGCAAATGTTTAAAGTGTTTAAATAAGTTTAACTTACTTTTACTTACCTTTACAGGAGTCCTGCATTCCGGTGTCGGGAGTCGCCTGCAAGAACCACAGAAGCTCCGATTTAAAAAAAAAAATCAGCTTCTTGGTTTCTGCAGCAAAATGATTTTAAAGTTATCCTGAGAAAGGACTGAGTCTGAATTAGCAGTTTTTCAGTGCTTGACAGCTTCAAACAGCTGTTAAACACTGATATTTCATCTGCCAAAAGCTTTTGACAGATGAAATGTCAATCTCTGACGTCACCTGTTGCCGGGTGGCCCTTAATTGGCCTGCTGAGCCCACAGGGCGGGCTCAACAAGGTCAATCAGAGGAAAATCCAGTGGGTTGGCCACATCTCCATGGAGGCGGGACAACAAGCCCGAATGTGGGTTCCCCACCTCCAACCCGCCCCCGTAGCAAAATCCAGCCCGAAGTGTTTTATTCAAAAAGAAGGTTCTGGAGAGAACCGAACAAAGAGAACTAAAACTTAACCAAGAGAACAACCCCAACCATTTATCTGCTGTGACAGCGCCACCGCAGGTGGGAGGAGAACATACAATACATAACACTGAGGTTGTGAAAAGTGCTATATAAATGCAAGTCTTTTTTTATCCCACCCAAAATAGATGCTAGTGCCCCTTCACCATATTCTGTTTGATATGTGGGACTGCATAAAGTTATGTTCAACTTCACAATGGTTCAGCACCATTCGAGACTCGTCAGATACTGACGCAGTCCGTGTCCATATGCAGCAAGACCTGGACAACATTCAGACTTGGGCTGAAAAGTGGCAAGTAACATTCGCACCACACAAGTGCCAGGCAATGACCATCTCCAACAAGCGAGACTCTAACCATCTCCCCTTGACATTCAATGGCATTACCATCACTGAATCCCCCACTATCAACATCCTGGGGGTTACCATTGATCAGAAACTGAACTGGACCAGCCATATAAATACAGTGGCTACAAGAGCAGGCCAGAGGCTGGGAATTCTGCGGCGAGTGTCTCACCTCCTGACTCCCCAAAGCCTTTCCACCATCTACAAGGCACAAGTCAGGAGTGTGATGGAATACTCTCCACTTGCTTGGATGAGTGCAGCTCCAACAACACTCAGGAAGCTCGACACCATTCAGGATAAAGCAGCCCGCTTGATTGGCACTCCATCCACCACCTTCAACATTCACTCCCTCCACCACCGGCGCACTGTGGCTGCAGTGTGTACCATCTACAAGATGCATTGCAGCAACTCGCCAAAGCTCCTTCAACAGCACCTTCCAAACCCGCGACCTCTACCACTTAGAAGGACAAGGGCAGCAGACGCATGGGAACATCACCACCTACAAGTTCCCCTCCAAGCCACACACCATCCTGACTTGGACCTGTATCACCGTTCCTTCACTGTCGCTGGGCCAAAATCCTGAAACTCCCTTCCTAACAGCATTGTGGGTGTACCTACACCATATGGACTGCAGCGGTTCAAGCAGGTGGCTCACCACCATCTTCTCAAGGGCAATTAGGGATGGGCACTAAATGCAGGCCTAGCCAGCGACGCCCACATCCCATCAATGAATTTAAAAAAAACAATAATAGTGCAGCCAGTTTGGGGAGAGCAATGTGTGTGTGTATCGCACTCTGTCCACTGTTACATTTAACATGGGGAGCTGTTCACCACAGGTCTGCTGGGCTCTGCTTTTATATGGAGCCCCACAGATACTAAAGGAGTAGAACTGGCACCCGGCCATTTCCATTATTAAAGCCGGCTCCCTTGTCCTGAATAATAGAATAATAATCTTCATGGGTCTTTGAGGCTGTTGGAACAAAGCAGCTGGGGCTGGCTTACACTATTGAGTGTAGCTGAAGGACGAGATATTGGCTGCATTCGACGTAAAAGCTGCTTTGGTCTGGTGCAACTCAAGGTTACGAGCTAAGATATTTTTGAAATGGAGCCAGGCAAGTCGTTCTTCCACATGCAGGAAGAATTGTTGGGTAAACCTACTTTGTTTTAGCCAAAGGGAGAAGAAGCCTGGGGGCATTACGTGCAAGTCACACGATGAGGAATTTTGCCTCTATTTATGTCAAAATTGTATCCGTGTAAACAAATGGAGAACGGTTTGCCAACCACATCTTCGTGAAGGCGCTAGTGCCCTTCTACGCAAATGTAACCTTGACATTGAGAAAAGATATTTCATACCTTTCTCTGGGTTTGAGCGCGGCGCTGCATTTCAACCTCCTGATGGTTTGCCCCTAAGCCTTGTGACAAGTTATATTATAATTGAAAGGGACAGATTTTATAACTTAGTGTCCTTGGCACAGGGCTTCGCATGGCGGGATGTGTGTGCATGTTGGGAATCCGCCTAGAGAATTCAGAGTGCCTTAATGGTCACAAAGTCATGACCTCTGTGTGAGAATTCCCATCACACAAAGCTCTGTGCCAGGAGGGCTTATTCATAATATAGGCCGAAAAATTGGCAAAAGAACTAGATGAGGAGAAATTTCTTCACAGAGGATTGTTAAGATCTGGAATGCACTACCTGGAAGGGTGGTAGAATCAGATTCTATAGGAACTGTTAAAAGGCAATTGGACATCTACTTGAAGAGGACTAACTTGCAGGGTTGTGTGGAAAAAGCTGGGGTGTGGGACTAAATTGGACAGCTCTTTCAAAGAGCCAGCACAGGCACGACGAGCTGAATGGCCTTTTTCTGTGCTGTATGGTTCTATGATTCTATGAACTGTTTTAAGTTTTCAAAATGACCAACACTTTTGAGACATCTACTGACAGTGGGATGGACACGAGTGATAAGCCACTGTCGTGTGGCTGGCTTAGATGTCAAATATTGTGTTGAATTAGCTGATCTGAGCTGAGGCCACAGCCAGGCCATTAGAATTGGTCCCAGTACCCTATCAGCCAGGGACCCAACTTCTGATCCAGTAACCTGTCCTGGAAAGTACGTGTGTGTGGGTGTAGGGTGAGGACAGCATCAGACTCAGCTTTTCCAGCCCTTGTGGTTAACTTTCTTTCTTTTCTTTTAAATAGCCAGCTGACACTCACTATCAAGGCTCACACATGGGTAACGTACTGGATCGTACATTTACTGAAAAACAACCATTCTGTTCTGTTTAGTGAATAGTTTGATGCTGTAACCTTCATTAATGACACCAGCGGGGCTAATGTTCTTTGGTAGTACACTGGTTAATGTGCTTGCTTAAATTTTGTGTGCATTATTTTAGTGCAGTTGTTAACCTGTTTAAAATAAAAAGATTCATGACTATGCTAAACTGTGCATAAGGTAATTCTACATGAATGTGCTACCAGAGGAAGTAAAACCCAAGGTCTCAACTCTGATTCCTTAAATCAGTGTTCATAACAGAGGCCATGTTGGACCCAAGAAGTCCAGTCATCAGCCACCAGTGTAGAGACAATGGACACTAAACTCTGAACCGATCTCGGCATTAGTTTAACCCACCTCCGGACCAGGGTTAATCCAGGATTAATGTGGTGAACAAGATGGTGAATTCCGGTCAATGTTCCTCTTGTCCAGTCATCTGAAATGAACGTGATGGGACATCCACAGAACAACTTGTGTAGATATGAACACATGCACACAGACCCTCCCTCCTTCACCCCACCAAAATGTCTCGCTGTGAAGTTCTCCTGCTGAGAGTCAGCAGTATATAACGTGGCAACTCCACACAAATCCCAACACAAATTAACATCCTGAGGCCAGGTGAAGACTGTGGAACTCAATGTAAACAGGGTTGGAAGCTTCCGAGAAATAGGTTAGGCCAATTTGGCCCCCACAGTAAGAAAGGAATACTCCACTGCTGCACTACTTCTCCAATTCCCAAATTGTATAAATTTTGAAATTATGTCTATCCACCCTCTAATCCCACTTCATCTGAAAACTAAACTTGGTCTTGACTTCCTGTGTGCAATGCCTTGAAATATTGACTAATGTATTGCATGCTCGTTTGTTCATCTGTTCAATAAATTTACTTCATAGTTCAAACCTGAAACAAGGCCTGATGTTGCATGCTCAATCAGAAAGAAATACCATTGACAAAGCCTTTCACCACCTCAGGATGTCCCAAAGCACTTTACATCTACTGAAGTACTCTTTGAAGTGTAGGGAAATGCAGCAGCCAATTTACACACAGCAAGGTCACATTAACAGCAATGAGATAAATGATCAGATCATTTAGTGATGGTGGTTGAGGGATAAATATTGGCTCCTGTACAAATAGTGCCACGGGAACCTTTATGTCCACCTGAAAGGGCATGTTTAATGTCTTAACCGATAAACAACACCTCCAACAATGTAACACTCCCTCACCGCTGCACTGAAGTGTCAGCCTAGATTATGTCCTCCAGCCTCTGGAGTGGGGCTGAACCCACACCTGCTGACTCAGAGGCAAGAGTGCTACCACTGAACCATGGCTGACATTACTTTTCAAAGCTGTGAGAATGATCTTGTGGAGGTACAGGATAGATTCAGTCATGAAAGCAACTTATAGAAAGGTTTTCTGTTGTCATCTTAAGCTCTTGCCTAGATATCTGGGCCTGTGAAAATACTCTTAAGACCATAGGGAGCTAAGACTCATCAATAATACTAATCTAAAATACAGGAACTGAAACTTCTCTAAGGTAAGAAGGGCAGAAAAGACCCGAAAATATAACACCTGCCCAGATAAAATAGGTATCTGGGAATGCTAAGGGCTGTACAATATGGAGCTGTGCATTTAAAATGGCCTACAGGAAGATTAATTATTGTATTTGATTGTTTTATTAGATATTTTGTTGAATGTTTTTCCTTTTTCCCTCTGTCAGCACTTATTTGTCAGGAAGCTTAGTACTACTTATTTTATTATTGGAATGTCCACAATATTGGCACAGTGGTTTGCGTCTTGGGAATCCCCCTTTATTTATGTTTTTGAAGAAGAGGAGAACCAACAGAGGGATGCCAACCAGGTCTGGCTGCCCCAGTGGCGGACTGTGCCTACCTCACGGTACCTTCACACGTGCGGGCAGACGCAATGCCCCTAAGTGAGCTCCCAGCGCCAGCACCTATATGGGCAAGGAATTTGCCCACATGATGCATATTCAGGCTAACAACACAATGCCCAATTGCAAAATCTAGCCTAGCAGATTGGCAGGTTATTTGATCATAGTGGGCATTATGACTGAGTCCAATCCTGCCCACACAAGCACACTTTCCAGTACGGATCACTGGATAATGATTCAGAATGGGAACCCTGGATGATTTTCTCCTCCCTAACCATGGATCGTTGGAGGCAAATTGTAGCGCCCTAGTGTTATCCAGGCTAAGATCAATGAACTGGGGTCCAACTCTGGGATCTTCCTGGCCTGTGATGTGTTGAAGGATAAATTCTGGACCTATCTAAGGTAGATCAATGAGTAATTATACTAACTACCCAGCCTCAGAAATGTTTCAGTATGGTTGGCAACCAACTGTACTGAAATCAGGTACATCACTGTCTAGCAAAGTGATGTCAGCAGCTATTTGGGATCGCCTCTGAATAAAGTAGAGGACTTTAAGGAATTAAGTCATGGCTGGTCTATGTACATCTTCAAGTTTGTTCTATGCGGTTTTGACTCACTTAGTAGCCTGTGTGGTTTAGTTGCCTTCCACCTTTACCAACCAAGCCATTGAAGGCCCAAGCCAATAACAAAATTTAAAATTTGGGCTAAAAAAAGTATCACATAAAATGAAAGCCAGCCAGAGTGATTGAAAGACTATGTTCAGTTTGGTAACAGTTAACTACCACTTGAGCTTTGCTCCTGTGGCTTCATCTGTACCTCCGACTGTGTTGAAAAGTCACTTCCAAGTGTCTACGTTATTGTTATAAATTCCATTCAACTGATTGAAACCCTGAGAGATTGCTGTGATGGAGCTCAAGAAGAGGTGATAATTAAAATATAAACTGATTGTATTATTCCCGCTCAAAATCAATCACAAAAATCAATAATCGCTGATCCCAAAGACAAACAAATGGGGATTGCCTGATTCTTACTGCCACTACCGCAAGCCTCACAGCAACAATTCTCTCAGTGTGTCGCAGAGGAATTGTTTGTGAAAAATATCAAATGGGCTAACTTAATTCCTGAAATGCTGCCTTGTTCTTTTTTTGACACGTGTGGGGGGTCTCCATATTTTCAGCTGCTATTCCATTCAGTGGCATGCTTTTCAGCCAGGAAGGGAGTATTCAATTGGTTGGGAGTATTATTGGATAGCTGTAGTAACCATGGCAACAGAAGCAGGCGCAGCTACATAAAATGGAGGCTGCTGTTGAATTCTTAATTATTTGCGGCTCCATCTTCTGAGCGATTTTGGTTGGTATATTATAGAACTATTATGATCCTGATTTCAAAGTAATCTAATGAATTCAGAAACCACTGAAACATCAATATATGCCTCAGTTATATTGTACCCACTGAAGTAATGTTATACTACCTGGTTTTATCGCTGTTGAGTGGAAAGAAGCAGAGCTCAGTGCAGACATACACAAATGCATGCACATTACTGGGCTAGCAAATCAGCAGCGACTGGGTTAGTATGTCAACTTAGTTCAGCTGGTAGACTCGAAGGGGTAGATCGTGACTTTGTGCGATAGTGTAAAGTGGGTGATTGCGAGTTGGCAGCGCGTGTTACAGCTCTCCTGATTGGTATTTCCATTGACTCTCCTGAATCGGGAGGGATGTATAATGAGCGGCTGAATCAATATCGTTTATTTTATACGTTTGTATGTTCGTATGGTTCAAAGTCAAAACTACCCCCATTGTGTGACGCGCATCGAGAGATTTGACTTGATAAAATGCTGCATAAATTCAAGTAATATTTTTATTTAGCCTACACATGATGTCACATGAGTTCACACTATAGCCTTTGGCGCCATCATTTAGTGGAAAATTATGTGTTTATTTTCTTATTGTCCTGTATAAATCTGTGGTATAAAAAAAGTTGGGCAGGATATGGAAAAATGATCCCATTTGTGATGTTGGGAAGAACATGTTGTTCAGCCTCATGATTTAGTGTTGGTGACTTTAGTGGCTGAACACTTAAATCTGCTTGTAAGAGATTTCCTTGTCCACTATTTTAATGCCGGCATTGACCCATTTACTTAAAATGGCTTAATGCCTCTCCTAAAATAGTGAACAGAGGAATGTCACTTTAATGCATTAATCATATTCCCAACAATAACTTGCATTTCTATAGCGCCTTTAATGTAGTAAATGGTTCCAAGGCGCTTCACAGGAGCATAATCAGACAAAATTTGACACCGAGCCACATAAGGAGATAATAGGGCAGATGACCAAAAGCTTGGTCAAAGAGGTAGGTTTTAAGGAGTGTCTTAAGGGAGGAGAGAGAGGTGGAGAGACGGAAAGGTTAAGGGAGGGAATTCCAGAGCTTAGGGCCTTGGCAGCTGAAGGCACGACCGCCAATGGTGGAGTGATTAAAATCAGGGATGCTCAAGAGGCCAGAATTGGAGGAGCGCAGATATCTCGGAGGGTTGTGGGGCTGGGGGAGATTACAGAGATAGGGAGAAGGCGAGGCCATGGAGGGATTTGAAAACAAGGATGAGAATTTTAAAATCGAAGCGTTGCTTAACCGGAAGCTAATGTAGGTCAGCGAGCACAATATGCTAGCACTAATTTCCATGCTATGGTTCCTAATGTCATTCAGTGTGTCACATTGCACACCTCAAAACTCCTTGTTAGTAATTATATACTTAGCTATTAAATGTGAAAAGAATGCCTTGGCTAAATACATGTTCTTGGAATATAAATATGTCACTTATCGAGGACAAAGTACTGTCATGTAGGCGTGCATTTTTGAATTAATTCCAAATGGCTGGTCAAGTATTTTTTGCATGGCACACGCTTCACTGCATGCGCACTTTTACACAAGGTTATTCAGAAGATGTAATGTGCAAGTCGACAACCCAGGACATCCTCGGTGAGCCATGCATCATTTGGAGAACCGATCCTCCCCGCACATAGTAACGCGAAGAGAAAGAGCCCTGGCACCAAAGAAAATACTTAAGTTGAGCTCAGGTCCTTGTACGTTAGGTCACCAGCCTCGGCTTTCTAGTTTTGAAAGCTGGTGTGCTTGCAAAGACTTGACTGTTTAGGAGTGGAAACTTTTTTTCCGCCCACCTGCTGCCTGTGGCAACAAGGGTGAATTCCTGTGGTTTGCAAGCCCCAAACGTTCAGCTGTTCAAATGTATTTTTTTTTAAAAAGCGGGCCTAGCATTCACAGCCCTAAATAAAGGTGCTTTCATTCAACTGGTTTATCTCGGTGCTGCCTGGTCCTGCCAACAATGATTAGGGGTAAATAAAAGTATTTATTGCATGGTTTTCAGTTTGCATACATGTAAACAAGACTCGGAGGGGGCAGCCTGGCTCCTGCAGGGAGGGGGGGAATCGGAACATCCTTTCAGACATGTAAGCCGCCAGCTGTGGTGAAAGTCTGTTCAGAGCCGCATTCTGGCAGGGAGAACTTCTCACCACAAAACAGATGTCTTGCTGATAATGGATGCTATATGTGCACCATGAGGGCCTTCTCTGTGTTTGTACATCTTGCTGTGCTTCAGATGTGGCTTGAACAGCAATTATAAACCTGACTACCTAATGAATAAAATATGTAAGTCAAGGTTATTAAGGCAAGAGGTATGAAGGTCATCAAATCATAGATAAAATAGTTGGTCAGCGTTTATATATTAAAAAAAAGCCTCATAACTGAGGTAAAATAAGGTCAAAATAAGCTGACAATGATGCGAATTCACGAAGTCTCTGTAATTTTCCTCCCAACTGAATGTAAAAGATTAGGCAATTGGAGCAAAGTAGATTTTCACTTGTCTGAGCAGTGCCCTGTCACAGCATGTAACACTCATTTTCACCACTAAGGTGGGAACTCACACTTAAACTTGGCAGGCTCACGTGCGGTGAGTGTTGTTAGCTTTCATCTGTGCTACTGGTGAGGGCTTCCCCAATGAGGATAGAGCTCTCAGTTTGCTTGTCAAAAGTGTTGACAGTCTGTCCTGGGATGAGGCTGTGAATAAAAGCATTACCAGAAGGACTAGCTCGCAATTCTGGGCCCCATGTTGGACTTAACATTTCATCTTCAAAATGCACTTTAATGTTTTTTTTTACTGTTCCTGTCTAGGGAGAGCGATCTCTGTGCATCGATCACCGCCCTCCCCCTTTAATTTTTAGGTCAGGTGAAAGGGGTCTCCCATTCACTACCCCTCTGTAATATAAACACACAGAAGTTCAAATCCCACCACGGCAGCTGGGGAATTTAAATTCAGTTAATTATTAAATAAATCTGGAATAAAAAAGCTAGTATCAGTAATGGTGACCATGAAACTACCGGATTGATGTAAATACCCATCTGGTTCACTAATGTCCTTTAGGGAAGGAAATCTGCCGTCCTCACCTGGTCTGTCTCATATGTGACTCCAGACCCACAGCAGTGTGGTTGACTCTGAAATGGCCTAGCAAGCCACTCAGTTGTATAAGGCAGCTCACCACCACCTTCTCAAGGGCAATTAGGGATGGGCAATAAATGCTGGCCTTGCCAGCGACGCCCCACATCCTGTGAATGAATTTTTTAAAACATAGACATAAAACAAAGATAATTTTTAGGGCTACATAGACAGGTGGCGGTGGGATCAACTTTAGTTCCTCGGCTTTGTCTCGCTGCATGGTCCATTTACATCTACTTTTCATTTGCCTTGACTCTGTTATTTTTGTAGTTGTTTTGCAATTGTTTCTTATTGTACAATTTTTTTTAAATTACCTAAATCTGAAACATATTGCCAGTAGTCATTAAGGATATTTTTAAAAGCCAAAGCGCCCCCTGACTTACCGCCGGACGCTATGTCCGACGGGGTCAGGGGGGCGTACCTGCGGCCGGGGAGGCGCAATTTAAAGGTGAGGTGCGGGGCGGCCATTTTTGTTGCTGGCCGCCTGCCAGCACCTGCCTGTGCTCCCGTCCCGGACCTCCTGAAACGCCAACCCCCCCCCGCGGTGTGCTGGCTGCGCTCCAAGAGCCCGGCACTTCTCTTGAGTGCCGGGCTCTATTGCCTGCACTCCCGATCCCTGGGGGCCCAGCTGGGCCCCAGGTCGCACTGCACAAGGCCCCTCCCCTTTAAGAAGGGGAGGAAGGCCTGCAATACCGCGGCGTGACGTGCCGCAGCGCCGCACGCCGCAATATTGACTCGCAGCGCCCCAAGAGGGATGCAGGGCACTTCCAGTAGCGCCCCGCCTCCCCCTTGGGGCGCAACCACTCAAGTTCCAGCGCGGGGGCGCTAATTTTTCTGGGGCGCTACTCAATTTTTAGCCCAAAATGTTACTTGTTTTATATAATGAAAGCACTTGAGCGATGGTTTGGCTCAGTTGGTAGCCTTGGAGCCTGAAGGTTGTGGGTTTAAGTCCCAGGATTTAAGCTCATAACCTAAGTTGGTAATGCAGTGCAGTGATGAGGGAGAGCTGCATTGTCGGAGGTGCTGTTTTTGAGCTGAGGCATTAAACTGAGGCCCTGTCTGTCTGTTCCATTGCTTCAAATGGATGTTAAAAATTGCATGGCATTATTTGAAGAAGAGCAGGGATTTATTTTAGTATCTTGGCCAACATTCCTCCGTCAACCACCCAAAAAAAACCCAGACTAACTGGTGATTTATCGCATTGCTGTTTATGAGGTCTTGCTGTGTGCAAAATGGCTGCTGCATTGGCATATGTAATGACCGTCATTGCACTCCAAAGTAATTCATTGCATGTTAAATGCTTTGAGATGTTCCTGAGAGGTATGATAGGCATATAAATAAGCAAGTCTTTTAGCCTGAAGATAAAGGGCAGGATTTTCATTCAGGAGTCGGGTTGGAGGCGGGACTACAACTTTCGGGGTTGTAGTCCCGCCTCCATCGAGATGCGGCCAATCCACGCGATTTTAACTTGATTGACCTTGTTGAGCCCGCCCAGCGGGCTCAGCAGGCCAATTAAGGGCCACCCGGCCACAGGTGACGTCACAGACTGAAATTTCATCTGGCAAGACGTTTTGACAGATGAAATATCAGCGTTTCACAGCTGTTTAAAGCTGTCAAACACTGACAGTTTTACTTCTAACCTGAGTCCTTCTCCACAGACTCAGTTAGAAATCTCTCCTGCACAGAAAGCTGCAGGCTGGCACTTTTGACAGTTCGCAGCCATTCTGCTTTCTGTGCCGGTGAGATGAGGGACTCCCGGAACCTAAAGGAAGGAAGGCTGAAAAGGTAAGAAAAGGTAATTTACACTTCTTTAATCACTTTAGACACACCAAACACACTTACCTTTGCACTCATGCACACATTACTCACCTGAACACCGACATCTCCACCCCTCCAAGCCCTTCAACCCGACGGCCCGACTCCTCTATCTTGGCGTGGTTTGGAGCCGTCGGGAATCCCACAGTTCAACCTTAAAAATAGGGATTAAACTAAAAACTGCCTGTTACCAGGCAGTTAATTGTCACTAATCCCTTCCCGCCTCGGGGAGGTGGGTCCCAGTGCGGGGCGGGTACCCGCCTCCTTTGAAACTGGCATGGAGGCGGGTTGGGGGCGGGATGGGGTCGGCACTCCCGATTTCGGGATTTTAACCCCCCGCACGCCTCCAATCCCGACTTCACGGCACAATGAAAATCGAGCCCAAAGACTGTCATATCAGTATTGAAAAACAATGTTGTCCGAGAACAGTTAAAACAAGAAAAGATTCACAGAGCCCAATGATAAAGTCGGATATGGCTAGAGAACAGTAAAAATGTAATTTTACTACCAACAGTTGATACTTTAAAGAACCTAGAATGTAGATACATGTTCTCAGGCAGACAGTTTACCCACCTAGCATCTCCACTGGCAAATGTTTATCAGCACGTAGCCTCTCGTGTACGCATGGGACAACCAGCATATGAACTGACCTAGAATGCCGTAAAATGGAGAAATTGCTTGACTTTTAGAAATTGGATAATGTGCGTCACCCAACAGGGACTCATCACACATATTACACTGGTTATACAGACAGACATCATCCAGTTTCAATTCAGGTTTTATTGCTTTCAAATCAAGACATTTCTAACATTGGATATTCGTCCCTGGCAGGTACCCTTACTGTGGTTCAGTTCTGTTGGGATGTAATTTTGCTCATCAGGCTCTCCTCAGAGTGATTGATCCACGGCACCCTATTGAAAGTGTGGCTGTGCAACAGTCTGCAGCCTTGTCTGTCTCTGGTCCTCCCAGCCGCAGGGGGATTTGTAAGCTGACTGAATGATTCGGGGGAAGAGGTGGGGTAATTGTGGGGAAAAAAAAGCAAAGACAGCGCTTTTAAAAATCATTAAACAATTACAGAAGTAGGCGCTAGCATCGCAGTTAGAAGCCTGTCTGCCTGATTCTATGCTTGAATGCGTTCATACAACATTGGCGACGAGGATAACGATAGGAATCATTTTAAATAGGTAGTTGCCCAAGTTTTAGTTAGCTAGGATGGAGAAGACCGGCATTCAAAATTTTGCATGCTTCGCCGAGCCAGCCACGTTGGGTTCAAGATGGATGAGGTGGTTAACGTCTTTTGAGCTTTATGCCGACGGCAAAGGACTCATTATCGACGATACCTCTACAGCTGCCACAATGCAGAGGAGAAGAGCTCTACTTCTACACCTAGCAGGACCAGATGTCCAGGATATCTTTTCGACTCTACCGGACACAGGAGAGCCAGCAGACTACACAGCGGCGGTTAGTGCTTTGAATCACTACTTCGTGCCCCAGGTCAACGCAGCATTTGCTAGACAGACTTTTCATAAGTTGTCCCAGAAGACAGGTGAGACTGTGCAACAATTTGCTACTCGCTTGCGGCAGGCTGCTAAAGACTGCGCTTTTGGGGGGGGATGCGGATAATCAAATAAAAGACGCTATCCTGAGTAGGTGCACGTCAGCCTATGTGCGGAGGAAATTGCAAGAGGAAGGGCAAGGTCTAACGCTCGCCCGCACGTTACAATTAGCCTCACAATGTGAAAACGTCGAGGAGCAGATGTCAGCCATGTCATGTACAGAGAAGGCGGAGACAGATACTGTTCATCATGTTACACAGAAAAGAGGGTATTATGCGAAAAGCTCGACAGGGAAACCAAAGGGAAATGGTGATAGGATCGAAAGGAAATGTTACAGATGTGGACACACAGACCACATGGGCAGAGATCCGAAATGCCCAGCACGCAGACAAACATGCCATAAGTGCAAGGGAAAGGATAATTTCTCCAAAGTATGCCGCACAAAGGGTACAAAGAAACACAGTGTGAACAATGTAGAGGAACAAAATGACTTTGCATTTGCTGTTACTGGAAATAACGTGACAGAGAGAATTACCTTTTGTGTGGGGGGAGTAAACCTGGGAATGTTAATTGATTCGGGTGCAACTAGTAATGTGATAGATGAGAATACATGGGAAGGATTAAAGTCAGAACACATTAAGTGTCAGTCACATGTCCCTAAGACAGAGAGAAAGTTATTCTCTTATGCTTCTAGCCGACCACTGTCAGTTAAAGGTGTATTCACATGTGGGATTACAATAGGTAAGAGAACTGAGCAGGCGGAGTTCATTGTGGTTAAAGGCCATGGAGAGCCGTTGCTAGGAAGGGAGACAGCCATGAAACTGGGAGTTTTAAAAATAGGCGCAGATGTCTCAGCTGTGGTAGATGTAAGACAGCTACTAGAACAGCAGTATCCAAAGGTGTTCCAGGGAGTAGGAATGCTGAACACAAAACAGATCAGTTTGTATATCGACCCACAAGTGAAGCCTGTGGCCCAGCCACTCAGGCATATACCATTCAACTTAAGGGGGGCAGTAGAGGCCAAAATAAAACAATTGAGGGATATGGACATTATCGAACCTGTAACTGGTCCCATCCCATGGGTAAATCCTGTGGTTACTGTACCAAAAGCGGATAAGGATGTAAGGTTATGCCTAGACATGAGACGAGCAAACCAGGCAATAGTGAGGGAACGATATCCAATCCCCACCGTTGATGAGATACTCCAAGGTATGAACGGCTTGACGGTGTTTAGTAAGCTAGACCTGAAATGGGGTTATCACCAGCTAGAACTGACCCGAGTCATGAGAAATCACAACGATTGCAGTACATAACGGAGTATACAGGTACAAGAGGCTGATATTCGGTGTATCTTCAGCTAGTGAGCAATATCAGCACGAGATAGCTAATGCCTTAGCTGGAATAGAGGGTGTTGAAAACATCTCAGACGACATTATCGTGCATGCACACGACCAGGAAATGCACGACAGACGCCTGCACGCTGTCATGACCAGACTAATGGAAAGTGGACTGAAACTAAACTCAGAGAAGTGCTAATTCAACATGGACCGATTGATTTTCATGGGAATCCTGTTGTCTGAAAAGGGCATCGGACCAAAAGCAGAGAGAGTGCGAGCGGTGGCAGAAGCTCGGGAACCAGAGAATGCTCCAGAGGTGAGGAGTTTCTTGGGACTCGTTGGGTTCAGTAGCAGATTCATCCCGCAGTTTGCAACGCTATCAGAGCCACTGCGACGCCTGACGAGAAAAGACACACCATTTAAATTTGGATCACAACAGAGACAGTCATTCAGTGCACTCAAGGAAGAGTTGGCCAGAGATGGCACTTTAGCATATTTTGACAAGGATGCACCAACCAAGGTGACAGCAGATGCCAGTCCTGTAGGTTTAGGCGCAGTACTAGTTCAGGACCAACAGGGACAAGAGGTGCCAATATGCTATGTAAGTCGTAGTTTAACAGACTGTGAGAGGAAATATTCTCAAACAGAGAGAGAGGCCTTAGCTCTTGTATGGGCTTGTGAGAGGCTGCATCCATATGTGTATGGCCGAAAATTTAATTTGGTAACTGACCATAAGCCATTACAAGTGATATACGGCCCACACTCTAAACCCTGTGCCCGTATAGAGAGATGGGTACTTAGATTACAGCCGTACGATTTTAAGGTGATACACATTCCGGGCAAGCAAAACATTGCAGACCCACTGTCACGATTGCTGGGGGAGACAGCAAAACAGGAGAGACATTCTCATGGCTCAGATGAATACGTGAGATTTGTAGCTGTGAGTGTGACACCAAAAGCACTCACTACTAGAGAGGTGGAAGAAGCCTCTGCTACCGACCCAGAGCTGATTGAGGTACGGAAGGCAATCACAAATGGACATTTTGAGAAGTGTAAAGCTTATGCAGCAATTGCAAACGAGTTGTGCGTAGTGGGGTACCTAGTTCTTCGGGGAACACGCATCGTGCTACCCACAGTGTTACACGCACGAGCCCTGGTGTTAGCACACGAAGGACACTTGGGAATAGTTGGAACAAAGCAACATCTCAGAACCAAGGTTTGGTGGCCTGGCATGGACAAGGCAGCTGAAAAACACTGTAAAGCGTGCCACGGCTGTCAGATAGTAGCCAGACCCGACCCACCTGAACCGTTGAGACCAACACCATTACCGGAGGGCCCCTGGCAGGATGTAGCTATAGACTTACTGGCACCCTTGCCATCCAACCACTCCATTCATGTGGTAGTTGATTATTATAGTCGCTACTATGAATACGACATCATGATCTCCACAACAACAGAGAAGGTTATTGATAGTTTAGAGTCAATCTTCAGCCATTATGGTTTGCCAATCACCTGCAAATCTGATAATGGTCCCCAATTCAGATCTGAATTATTCAAAGAATACTGTGAAAACAACGGGATCAAACACCTGAAAACGACAACAAAATGGGCTCAGGCTAACGGAGAAGCCGAACGCCAGAATGCATCGCTGATGAAGAGAATCAGAATTGCTCAGTCAGAAGGACTAGATTGGAAACGTGAACTTAGAAAATATGTGACTGTGTACAGGAACATTGACCATGCCACGACAGGAAAGAGCCTGGCAGAGCTGCTCTTTAAACGGAAAATGAGAGGAAAGCTGCCAGACATCACAGAGTCGCGTGCAGACATGGAAGTACATGACCGGGACGCAGAACAAAAAGGCAAGTCCAAACTGTACGCAGATGAACAGCGGAGAACACAATACTCAGAGGTGGAAGTTGGCGACACGGTGCTGGTATGGCAGGACAAAGTGGACAAGTTCACCACTCCTTTTAATGCCACGCCCCACAAAGTTTTGAGTAAAACAGGGATTCAAGTAGTAGTAGAATCTCCAGACGGAGCATGCTACTCGAGAAACACTACGTTTGTGAAGAAATACAGAACCAATGGACCAAAGGAGACACTCCATGAGCAGGAGGAAACACAAGGGACTGAGGACAGTATAGTAGACCCTGACACACATACCACTGTGACACAGGCAATACCCACTGACACCAACATGTCAGACATACCCAATACAGCCAGACCTCAAAGGGTTCAAAGAAAACCCCAAAGACTGTCTGATTATGTCACAACATAAACTGTGCGAGAACTGCATGGGTGATGTTAAATGTTTAAACCTGGGAATTATTTAGTTGTGTGGTAAGACACAAGTTTGTAAAAAGTTTATAAACCAAATAAGTTATGCAGTGTTACTGTAAGCAACTGTTTGTAAACTGCAAGTTTGTTTCCAAGGAAAAGGGGGATGTCGTGTATTGATTGCGAGTTTGACACCAGTCAATACGGTAATGTAATGCGCATTGCATTATGGGAATTACCTGGGAAAACGGCAGTCGGCCATTTTAGGCAATAAAGTGAACATCGCAGTTATAAGCCTGTCTGCCTGACTCTGATTTAATTCGACGTATGTACATGCTTGATTGAACGCATTAAAGCATAGATACAACACTGCCAAGCAGGGTAGACAACAGTGCACATAGAGGCAAGGATATTGCAGCGATCAGCCATGAATGCCATGGACATAGGTGCTGAGGTATTAGTTCACCACGTTGAGGATTTCATGGTTTGCATTATAATTTCATTAGCTCTCCCCTTCAAAATGAAAAATATTTGGAGTGCAGTTTAAGGCTATCCACAAAGATAAGCAACACCAGCTGAGTTTTAGTGGCACTCCCATCAATACTGCCAGGGGCCTCTTCGTGTCCAGCCCAACGTTAACCCATTGGAGGATCTGACAAATGAAGAAAATATTTATTTTTAAGAACTGATGGATTTGTACCTGGGATCACGATACCAGGCAAAATGAACACCAACTAGTGCACATGAAGGAGCCTCGGTCTTTCTACTTCATGACAGTGAGTTATAAAAAGTAGATGAATTTCAAAAAGGAAAAGCAAAATACTTTTTCTTGAGTTTTGTTTAGCTACAGGGAATTATAGTGACATCAGGTCATCAGAGGCCCAACTCAATTCTTTTGATCTACTTTAGTATACTCTTATTTGTACGTGAAGATTGATGATTGAAGAAGAATGATAGTTACTCAATATAGGTGTGACTGTCATTTTTCAAATGCAGTGCATTCAGCAGTTACAAAGATCTCTCCCCGCCTATCCTTGTTTTCCCTGTATAATCTGTTGTGATAGTACTATTAGGACTTAAAATTAAAATATGCGCTATGCCGTCAACATATTTTGCTACCTTCTCCAGTCAGAAGGATGTGAAGAGAAATCTGGAAGCTGTCAAAGATTTGTTGAGTTGGTACATTTAGTAATTGCCTAAGGGAGTCTTTCTCAATCACTTAACTCCCAGGAAATGGAATAACCAATTTTATAAGTAAGTGAGCAGTGCAGTATATAAAGATATAAAGGAGCATGCCAAAACACAAGTGAACTGTCTTGGCAGTTATTTGATACCGATGTATGCACTTCTCTCTTTATCACCTGAACCCTCATCTTCATTCATTGAGAAAATAGACATTTGGAAGCTTTAAATCAAATCTTCCTGTTTCTGGAAAGCGTAGCACCCTTCCAACGTCAGCTGTGGCTTAAACCTTATTTAAGGAAAGATATACTTGCATTGGAGGCAGTTCAGAGATGATTCACGAGGTTAATTCCAGAGATGAGGGGGTTGACTTATGAAGAAAGGTTGAGCAGGTTGGGCCTACACTCATTGGAATTTAGAAGAATTAGAAACGATCTTATTGAAACATATAGGCCTAGAAATTCACTAGCCTTAGCGCCGCTTTTGAGGCGCTAGAGGGACTAGCGCCAGAGATATGGCCATTTGAAAAATTGAGTGGGGCCCTAAAGCGGCGTTGCACCGGTAGCGCTGCGCCGGCACCGATGACGTCATCGGTGTGCGCAGCGTCCCGGTTGCCGTGGTAACCCGCCCGAACTCCAAAATTGAGTTGCGGCCGCCTCGCCCGTGGCAGCCGCAAGCAACGTTCTGTAAAAGGTGCCTTGCTGAAGTTAGCGCCGGCGCATTAAGGTCGCGCGGCGGCCGGCCGCTTCCCCGGCGGCCGCCTGCCCGCACCTCCCTCCCCGGACTCCTCCAAGGCCCCCCCGCGGCACAGATGCATGTGGGCCGCGAGCCCGGCACTTCTCCGAGGTGCCGGGCTCATTTTTATTCAGCCGTCAACGGCCAGCGGTCGGGTGCAGGCAGCTCCTCCTTAATGGAAGGAGGAGGCCTGCACTTTCCCAGCCTGCCGCACCGCATCGGGCGCCGCAGCGCCGGAACAGCGCCGCAATGGGGCAGGTAGCGCCCATTGGGAGGCGCTGAAACCCTCCAGTAGCGCCGTTTGGGCGCGGCGCTACTGAATTTTTGGCGCGCGCAGGGGGACTTAGCACCGGCACTAACTTCCGGCGCTAAAGCCCTGGCTGCGCCAAAACCCAATTTCTAGGCCATAAGATATTGAGGGGGCTCGACAAGGTAGATGCAGAGAGGATGTTTTCCCCTCATGGGGAAATCTAGAACTCGGGGGCACAGTCTCAGAATAAAGGGTCGCCCTTTGAGAACTGCGATGAGGAGGAATTTCTTCTCTCAGAGGATCGTAAATCTATAGAATTCTCTGCCCCGGAGAGTTGTGGAGGCTGGGTCATTAAATACATTTAAGGTGGAGATAGACAGATTTTTGCAAGATAAGGGAGTGAAGGGGAACAGGCAGGGAAGTGGCTTTGAGCCCAAGATCAGCCATGATCTTATTGAATGGCGGAGCAGGCTCGAGGGGTCAAGTGGCCTATTCCTGCTCCTATTTCTTATGTTCTTATGTTCTTCTGTAAACCTTGAGCGTCACCTTGGAGGGGGGGCTAATTGACAACAGCAATGCCAATTCAGCGACCAGTCTTGACATAAGCAGTAACCTATTTATTGCAAGGAAGGATGTATGACATTCAATGCATATCTTAAATCCTGGGGCTCTCATGCAGCTAATTGGCTGGCATTGAACATTCAACAGGTTGAAGCACATGGGCATTGGCCCAAAGCAAGACTTACAAGTGTTCCAGCATTTTGTACAAAACTAAAGGAAATAAAACTTTCTGAAGTGTTCTTACCATTGGTAACCGGAAAATAACTCAGAACCTGATCCAGAATAAGGGTGGACATATGTTTGGCTGTGGCATCCATTTAAGTGCTTCCTAAGTGAGTCTTTTGTTGTTCATATGGGTGGAATATCCTATTTGTAAGTGGAGAATGACAATTGAAGATATTTCCACACTTGCGTTAGCCTGATTCACATTCAGGATCACAAGTCTAGTTTACTGAGGGGAAAAAATAGCATCCAGAAAAGAGTTAAATTTGCTATGAAGCTCATAAGTCACCACTGATGTTGTAAGTTGTGAGGAAATGTATGAATAACTTTCAACTTATTTTATGTGGCTTCAAGTAGACGGCTTTGCGGTGACGTTGTAGCTGGTTGAAGGCTTAGTAAACAGTCATGTGAATAAAAATATTTCGTTCAAGGTTCAGATCACAACCATAATGAAGAAATTAGACCATCGGAGATGAAAAAGAAAAGCCCATGTGAGGCATCAGGGAACTAGTCATTCAATAATAAAAGTCAGATTTATTCAGTCACGATACTTTTCTTTTTCTGTTACAAAAATGGCTCAGATGAATGAAGAGAATCATTTAAGGGCAGGGTGTTGTTTATGCGAGAACGCTCAGTGCTTGGATACAAAGGAGAAGCATTCATTGGGGTAGAAATTGGTCTTGGGTGGCAGCGCATAGCGGGCGGTATTGCATTTGCCGCCTGCTCTACGGACATGCCTGCTGACATGAATCTTGTCATTCATGTGAAAATGACTTATGAAATGATACTGGGCAGCCTGCTGGTGGCGCTGTCCAGGGAGAGTATAAATACTCGGGCATGGGCCCGGCTTGTGCAGGACATTCTTTAACAGGAACTAGTGAAGGACACAACTAGATCTCCATGTTGAAAAACAGTTGATTAAAGCCTTGTTTAATACTCAGGCCAAGTGCCTAGTAGTTTTCTTACGTCACCTGCTATTTAGGTCCAGTGAAGTCAATGGAAGTAATTTTCGGGTGAGGCGTATAATAAGAACATAAGAACATAAGAAATAGGAGCAGGAGTAGGCCAATCGGCCCCTCGAGCCTGCTCCGCCATTCAATAAGATCATGGCTGATCTGATCCTAACCGCCAATCCACTATCACAGAACCATCTCCTGAATCTAACAGAATTAGACACACGAAATAGGAGCAGTATCAGGCTACACGGCCCCTGGGCCCGCTCCGCTACCCACAGGGCCATGACCGATCCGAACCTAGACTCATGTCCAAATTCCTGCCCGCTCCCCGTAACCCTTAATTCCCTTTACTTCTAGGAAACTGTCTATTTCTGTTTTAAATTTATGTAATGATGTAGCTTCTATAGCTTTTTGGGGCAGCATATTCCATGGACCTACCACCCTCTGAGTGAAGTAGTTCCTCCTCATCTCAGTTTTGAAAGAGCAGCCCCTTATTCTAAGACTATGCCCCCTAGTTCTAGTTTCACCCATCATCGGGAACATCCTCCCCGCATCCACCCGATCCAACCCCTTCACAATCTTATATGTTTCAATAAGATCGCCTCTCATTCTTCTGAACTCCAATGAGTAGAGTCCCAATCTACTCAACCTCTCCTCATATGTCCATCCCCTCATCCCCGGGATTAACCGAGTGAACCTTCTTTGTACTGACTCGAGAGCAAGTATGTCCTTTCTTAAGTATGGACACCAAAACTGTACGCAGTATTCCAGGTGCGGTCTCACCAATACCTTGTACAACTGAAGCAATACCTCCCTATTTTTATATTCTATCCCCCTAGCAATGAAAGCCAACATTCCATTGGCCTTCTTAATCACTTGCTGCACCTGCATACTAACCTTTTGAGTTTCGTGCACCAGGACCCCCAGATCCCTTTGTACTTCAGTACTTTCCAGTTTCTTGCCATTAAGATAATAACTTGCTCTACGATTTTTCCTGCCAAAGTGCATAACCTCACACTTTCCAGTATTGTATTCCATCTGCCAAATCTCTGCCCACTTACTTAGCCTATGTCCCCTTGCAGGTTTTTTATGTCCTCCTCACTCACTACTTTCCCTCCCATCTTAGTATCATCTGCAAACTTTGATATGTTACACTCGGTCCCCTCCTCCAAATCGTTAATATAGATTGTAAAGAGTTGGGGACCCAGCACTGACCCCTACGGAACACCACTAGTTACTGATTGCCAGTCTGAGAATGAACCATTTATCCCAACTCTCTGCCTTCTGTTAGATAGCCAATCCTCTATCCATGCCAGAATATTACCCCCAATCCCGTGATTTTTTATCTTAAGCAATAATCTTTTGTGTGGCACCTTGTCAAATGCCTTTTGGAAGTCTAAATACACTACGTCCACTGGTTCCCCTTTATCCACCCTATATGTTACTTCCTCAAAGAACTCCAGCAAATTTGTCAAACATGACTTCCCCTTCATAAAACCATGCTGACTTTGTCCTATTAAATTATGATTATCCAAATGTCCTGTTACTGTCTCCTTAATAATGGACTCCAAAATTTTACCTACCACAGATGTTAGGCTAACCGGTCTATAGTTTCCAGCCTTCTGTCTACTGCCCTTTTTAAATAAGGGTGTTACATTAGCAGTTACATGGGCAACCGATGCGATACCGCCTGATTTGCGCCACTGCCCAAGAACGATTTCTACCCCAATAACTCCCAGGCACACGTTTTCCACAGAGGATTCTATCCAATAGTACTGTGCCTTATCTAGAAACATCAATTAACCCAATAATTAAGGAACATGCCTTATTTGAATAAATCAGATTCAATTCTCCACACTTTCTTTTGCTGGAGGATGTCATAAATTACATTTGAAGTCTGGTTAACAGAGTATTATTCTCAGAAATAACCCACATTATTTATACAAGAATGAATGTGCTGTTAGTCCTAAAAATGCAGAATGCCCTATCATTGACTATAGTGCAGTGGCAGATTTTACTGCCATGTGTGAGGTCTGAAAAATAGCTAGTATAATTTCATTGTATAAGGTGATCTTAAAAGCACAATTTTGATGACATAATTCAGACTCCGACACAATTTTAACTGCTGATCACGGCAGTGACACACAGTGCCAGAACCTGCCAGTGAAACCTAGTGGTCGGCAGGTTTGTGGCCAGAAGAGGCCCACAAGTTTTATATATTTAAGGTTTCCTTGAGTGGCCAGGATTAGCGGGAGTGCTCCTCCGGGCCCAAAAAAGAAACCTTGGGCCTTTTCTACCCCGGGCTTCCCTACCCCTCTCTGTCATCTCCTGACACCGCCCCACCCTCCACTCCCTCACCACCTACCTTCGTGCCAGGGACTGTTCCCTCAGGTCACTGATGGCGACCCCCTGTTGCCCACCTCATCATTCCCACCGGATTTGGGTCGGAGTCCTATCTTCTGCATGGCAATTAGGCCCAGGAGTTAAAATGGCCAGGGGCTCATACTGGCGTCGTTGTGGGTGCTTCCCACCTGCCCCGGCCCCTTGCATGTCACACTCACACTTGGAGTTAAAATCAGAGCAAGGATCCTCTCTATATTGTTCACACTGGTGGTTGCAGTTCCTAGTATACACCTCCTTGCTTATCTGTACAATGTAAAAAGTCACACAACACCAGGTTATAGTCCAACAGTTTTATTTGAAATCACAAGCTTTCGGAAGGAGCTTGTGACCTCTTACATTTGTCCACATCTGTACAATGGACATGGATGTCTCCAAAGTAAATCTTGCATGAATTCTCTGTAGTGTATGTAACCTGTACCACCTTAAGAGGATACCTTAAGGTGATGGACTACTTTTTGATGGCTCCTGTACATTGTAGTACCGGTGGTGACCACACCGGTATATAAACCCTGTGGAGCAAAGTGCATCCCAGTTCAGCCCTGACCCTCAATTACTAAAGACCTGTTTAATTATTTCTGTAGTCTGTGTCCAGTTATTCAGCATAACTACATATGAAAACACAGACTCAACAGTGGCGACGAGTCTGATCTTACCTAGTGGCAGTTACATCAAAGGAAGCTTCGCCTCTGAAACGGGCGTCGAACAAGGACATCCACCCTCAACATCCTGCTGGGCACTGCATAGCACGGGGGGCAATCGGGAACCCGGGCTGGTTTCTGGCCACGAAGTCAAACATCAGTGAACATCCCTTCGACGACAGCGGCGGGTAAGCCCGATCGAGCGGCACGGGGGGTAAGTCGGCCGAGTTGTCAGTAAGAGAAGGGGAGGGAAACGACGAAAAGGGCAGAGAACACGACCACAGCCGGTGTCAGGGGCCGGACTGCAATCGGGGCAGAGACGCGCAGCAGCCAGAAAAGCGTTTATGTCCACAAGGACCGCGGGAGCGGTGGGGAACAAGAGCAGCAGCGTAGGGGAAAATAAAGGACCGCTGGGAGGTGAGAACGGCAACAGCGCGGTAATCGCCATTTTGAGTCGGCGGGGGAAGAAGACAAGCGCGGGAAAAGCTGCCAAGCGCGGGAAGCCGCCATTTTGAAAAAAATAAAATAAAATAATAATCATATCCGAAGGCAAGGAAACTCAACAAGGATGCCAAAAACGGGTAACATCACTGCTTTTGATAGCGATGTGGAAGATTGGGCCACTTATGTGGAACGCATCGAAGTTACTGTACAACGAATGAGGTACCGGAGGATAAGAAAGCACTAACCCTATTAAACTCGATGGGTGCGAAGACGTATGGGTTATTAAGGAACCTTGTAACACCAGATAAACCGGTAGGAAAGAGTTTCGCAGATATTGTTACTATCCTGCAAGAGCATTTAAACCCCACACCGCTGTTGATAGCGGAACGATTTAAATTCTACAAAAGAATTCAACTTAAAGAGGAAAGCAACGCTGAATTCTTAACCGAACTGCACAAGTTATCAAAGTACTGTCAGTTCGGTACAGGACTAGCAGACGCACTGAGAGATAAGTTTGTGTGTGGGCTCCTAAGGGAAGGAACCCAGAAGCAACTGCTAGAGGAAAAGGATCTTACGCTGGACAAAGCTTTCAGCATTGCAGCATCGCACGAGGCAGCAGCACGAGGTGCTGCAGAGATACAGCAAAGGCCATTGGAATTCAGCACCAATGAAATGGCATTGGGCGCAGTAAAGTGATATCATTGCGGAAGGACAACGCACGACCAGAACCAGTGCTGGTTCAAAGATAAAGAATGCAGGCAATGTGGCAAACTTGGTCACATAGCGAGAGTATGCCGGTCAGGAAAGAAGACCAGCAGCAAAAAGTCGCCGCAGGAGAAGTACAAAAAAGTACACAAGGTGACAGAGAACAGTTCGGATGAACAGAAGATGGATTCAAACTCCAGCAGTAAGGAACTGGGTTGTCTAAAAATACATAATGTGGGTAACACAGCAGACCACCAAACTATCTGGGTCATGCTTCGGATAGCAGGAGTCCAAGTGAAGATGGAATTGGACACTGGATCGGCATTAACGGTCATGAATAAGCAAGATTACAAAAGGTTATTCTCGCACATTCCCCTGAGGGATACGGAGATTGTATTGAAAACATACATGGGGCAAATAGTATACCCCAAAGGAAAGATAAAAGTAAATGTGGTCTACAATGGTAAAGAAAGTCAGAAAATGGACTTGTATGTGTTACCTGATGGAGGTCCGCCACTACTGGGACGGGAATGGATCCGGAGAATAAATGTGGACTAGCATTCCATACAAGCACTGACTGTAGATGCCTGTAAAGAGGACGACGTCAAACCTAAACGACTGTCCAAAATATTGGACGATGCTAAGGAGGTGTTCCAACAGGGACTGGGAACACTGAAAGGAATTACAGCAACCATCAAGGTTGAAGAACATGCAAACCCAAAATTTTTCAAAGCCAGACCAGTACCTTATGCGATACGACCTGCTGTGGAAGCAGAGCTGGAAGGGCTAGAGCATTCAGGAGTACTGTCCAAGGTGGACTGGAGCGAATGGGCCACACCCATTGTTCCTGTCATGAAGCGTTCGTTGAGCAACAAGCCGGGGGAACCTGGGAAGGTTCGCATCTGTGGCGATTTCAAGATCACTGTTAGTCCGGTTCTTCACACGGTGCAATATCCGCTTCCGCGGATTGAAGATATCTTCGCTTCACTGTCTGGCGGGAAACACTTCACCAAGATAGACCTAGCGCAGGCGTACCTACAGATGGAAGTTGATGAAGCGTCACGCCAGTATCTCACGATCAACGGTTTTTGGAGTGGCATCGGCTCCAGCGATTTGGCAAAGGGCCATGGAGCAGGTATTGCAGGGAATTCCAGGCACACAATGCTACCTGGACGACATCCTGATTACAGGAGATGATGATAAGGATCACCTCGCGAATTTGGAGCAGGTGCTCACCAGATTGAAAGAATATGGGCTCAGAGTTAATCGCCAGAAATGTGAGTTCTTTCAAAAGCGAATCTCGTACTGTGGCCACGTCATTGACCAGGAGGGGCTCCATAAGTCACCTGACAAGATCGAAGCTGTTGTGAAAGCTCCTGCTCCGGAAAATGTATCCCAGTTGAGGTCGTTCCTTGGGTTGGTTAACTATTACCACAAGTTTCTTCCAAATTTATCCACGGTGTTACACCCGCTGAACACTCTTTTGCAAATGGGAATACCATGGAAGTGGAGCGATGATTGTAAGCGGTCTTTTCAAAAGAGCAAGGCACTGAACACCTCTAAGGAAGTGTTGGCTCACTTTAACCCAACACTGCCTATTCGCTTAGCTTGTGATGCTTCTCCATACGGTATCGGGGCAGTGCTCTCACATAAGTTTCCAAATGGCTTGGAAAGGCCAGTCGCGTTCGCATCCAGATCATTGACCTCCGCAGAGCGCAACTATGCTCAGATAGATAGGGAGGCTCTCAGCCTCGTGTGGGGAGTTAAGAAATTTAACCATTACCTGCAAGGCCAAAAGTTTACGCTGCTGACAGATCACCAGCCGTTGGTTTCCATTTTCAACCCTAAGAAGGGTGTTCCGGTAATGACGGCGCAGAGGCTTCAGAGATGGTCCCTTTTCCTAGGGGCACATCAATATGATATCGAATTCAAAGGTACAAAGCAACATGGTAATGCTGATGGGCTGTCGCGCCTGCCACTACCTACAGCGGAAGAGGCACCGGCAGTTGACCCTGTCGAGATATTTCACTCGACCATCATCGAATGCTTACCAGTCACCAATGCGGGTATTGAGAGAGAGACCCGAAACGACCCGAC
Organism: Somniosus microcephalus; assembly: GCF_052327205.1. Classification (NCBI taxonomy): domain Eukaryota; kingdom Metazoa; phylum Chordata; class Chondrichthyes; order Squaliformes; family Somniosidae; genus Somniosus; species Somniosus microcephalus. The sequence continues at coordinate 20,260,322 of NC_140999.1, forward strand.
ACTGTCTCGGGTCTACGACTTGACAGTGAAGGGGTGGCCAGCACATGGCGACCCACTGTTACCAGCATTCTCAGCCAGACGAGAACAGCTGTCTGTATGTCAAGGAACATTGATGTATGGAACAAGGGTGATTATTCCTCCTAAATTAAGGGAGAGAGTTCTGAAGGAATTGCATGAAGGTCATCTGGGGGGAGTCAAGATGAAAAGCCTTGCTAGGGCTTATGTGTGGTGGCCAGGTATCGACAAACAAATAGAGGATCTGACTAAAAGCTGCTCAGGGTGCCAAAAAGTTCAAAGCGCACCTCCAATTGCACCGCTGCATCCGTGGGAATGGCCTTCAACCCCATGGCAACGTGTGCATATCGACTTTGCAGGTCCATTCATGGATTCCATGCTTTTGATAGCAGTAGACGCACATTCTAAATGGCCAGAAGTGATTAAGATGTCGACCACTACCTCGGAGAAGACGATCGCAGTTCTAAGAACCATATTTGCAAGGAATGGGTTGCCGGAACAAATATGTTCAGACAACGGACCACAGTTCGTGTCAGAAGAATTCCAGAAATTCATGAAAAAGAATGGGGTGAAACACTACATCTGCCCCATATCATCCGGCTACAAATGGGTTGGCCGAGAGATTTGTACAAACGTTCAAAAAGGCGATGAAGGCCATGAGCGAAGACCATATTCCACTACAACACAAGGTGGACAATTTCCTGATGGCATATCGAAACGCCATGCATGCAGTGACAAATCAAAGCCCTGCCATAATGTTCTATAACAGGAGGTTGCGGTCCCGGTTGGATTTGTTAAAACCCAATGTGCGAAGGGAAGTCGAAAACAAGCAATTCCAGCACGTAAATAACAAGGCCACTCGGAGTTTCGAAATAGGACAACCAGTGTTGGCCAGGGACTATAGGAATGATAAATGGCAATCCGGAACAATTCGTGCCCGACAAGGAACTTTGATGTACACGGTAGACGTTGGAGAGAACGTAATACGACATCATGCTGACCAACTTGTGGAATCGAGAACAAGGGTCGACCCCATGTCTACGGCAGAGACACCAGTTGAAGAAGTTATTGAGCCTGTAGCATCTACCTCAGCCTCGAACGTACATGATGATGTTCAATCCATAGGAGATCAAATGGATGAGTCACCCCAGCAACGAGAACCAGAGACCCCTGAAAGGCGTTATCCGGCCCAGATCAGGAGGCCTCCTCAGAGACTGAATCTTTGAACAGTTTTGTGTGAAAGTTGTATATATGTTATCCATGTAATGTTTAAATTGGGGTGTCCACTGTTAAGCTAAAAGGGGAGGAATTGTAGTGTATGTAACCTGTACCACCTTAAGAGGATACCTTAAGGTGATGGACTACTTTTTGATGGCTCCTGTACATTGTAGTACCGGTGGTGGCCACACCGGTATATAAACCCTGCGGAGCAAAGTGTATCCCAGTTCAGCCCTGACCCTCAGTTACTAAAGACCTGTTTAATTATTTCTGTAGTCTGTGTCCAGTTATTCAGCATAACTACATTTGAAAACACAAGACTCAACATTCTCCTCTGAAGTTAAAAAGGTTCTCTTAAACCATAGCAAAGTTGTGCCACCAAATTCTCCCCAATGCTAAACTCACCGTTCCTCTATCTGGTGTCATTATGGAACTCAGTGTCATTTATCTGGGTTCCAATGTCGACTTTAGTATAATAGAATCTATTTCAGCATTTGTCTGTTCATTGTACCAAAATGATGCCTAGACAAACCCAAAATGCTATGCAGCACTTCCTGCCTATATTTTGAGAATACATCACCTCAAGATTACCATGTCGTATCATATGTGATATAATAATACAAATCTGAAGAAGTGAGCTGCCAGTAGGCAAATGCCGCTGACCCCAGGCCTTTCCTGCAATTGGTACAAGTATAATGGTCCTTGACTGTCAACTATATACCACAACACAAACATTGCAACACGATTTATCCTTCTGGTTTCTATTTTCATTTTTGAGTGGGAGTTGGGAGGTACCCCATAATTTATCAGCACTTCTACAAAAGAGGTTTTTCTGATTCCTAATAGGATTAGACCACATGCTGTGAATTTCCTGAGAAAGAAATCCTTCACATCCCAGAAACACAATAATGCAATAAGAATCTGGAGGCCCATTTTCAAAAGTGGTGACAAGGAGCGGAGAGTATGCAACAGCGTAGGAGAAAAACACAGACGTGTAGGTATTAAATATTTCACTTCTAATCGTGAAACAGGAAAATCATTTTCTGAAAAACAAAATAGACAAGAAAAAAATAGTTGCCAGTTGGGGCCATTATCACTTTGAGGAATATTTGCAAACCACTTGTTTTCCATTTGATCTTCCTCACATGCATAAGGATGGCGTACAGCTGGAAATCCTCATATGAAATTTCCACAAGCCTTTATGTATTTGCAGGACTGTGAATTCACACCAGACTGTGTGAAGCTGCGATGTTTGGCAGGTTCACAGCATTTCTTGGGAAAATTCTCAGGATGTGTTAGACTCTGGAGAATTTTTCATCTTACAAGCAGACTTTTACAAAGGCTGACACCATTTTTTGGTCATCAGGCTTGTCGTGAAGTAATTCGCAGAGCCCTGTCAATTCAGGGGCTCAGTTGGGTTGAACAGAGCTTGCGCTCTGAACTGACCGCTCAGTGTTAACTCTCGGCAGGTCACATATTTAACCCTTTCACTGGCACTCATTTCTGCTTAGTCCAGAACACAATTCTTTTTGGAGAACATTCACCTATATTTTTATTTGCAACAACAGGATGAGTAAGCCTCAATTCTACTGAACCAACACATTAGTGCCCCTAGGGTTCAAACCATTGTTTCAGAAATACTTATCACAGCGCAGAACTATACTGGGATTTACCAAGCTACAGTATTGTTCTAAAGAACAACAACTTGCATTTATATAGCACCTTTAACGTAGTAAAACATAAGAACATAAGAAATAGGAGCAGGAGTAGGCCAGTCAGCCCTTTGCGCCTACTCTGCCGTTCAATACGATCATGGCTAATCTTCTACCTCAACCCCACCTTCCCACACTATCTCCTTATCCCTTGATTCCCTTAGTATCCAAAAATCTGTCGATCTCTGTCTTGAATATACTCAATGACTGAGCATCCACAGCTCTCTGGGGTAGAGAATTCCAAAGATTCACAATCCTTTGAGTGAAGAAATTTCTCCTCATCTCAGTCCTAAATGGCTGACCCCTTATTTTGAGACTGTGGCCCCTAGACTCCCCAACCAGGGAAACACCCTCCCTGCATCTAACCTGTCAAGCCCCTAAAGACCCAGCATCTACCCTGTCAAACCCTTTCATAATTTTATATGTTTCAATGAGATCACCTCTCATTCTTCTAAACCCTAGGGAATATAGGACTAGTCTACTCGATCTCTCCTCATAGGACCCCTCATCCCAGGAATCCGTCTGGTGAACCTTCGTTTCACTCCCTCGAAGGCAAGTGTAACCTTCCTTAGGTAAGGAGCCCAAACCTGTACACAGTACTCCAGGTGTGGTCTCACCAAGGCCCTGTATAACTACAAAACATCCCAAGGTGCTTCACAGGAGCGTTATCAAAGAAAATTGTTTTCAATTGAATGTAATTGTTTTCATGTAAATTATAGAATTGTTGTAACAGGCGATTGAGTTTCTTTTTGAAGAAAATGCATTCTGTATAATGTCACCAAACTGGTTGTATTTAGATTTTCTTGATCCTCAAACAAACATTACTAAATTTTACTGGAAGCTAGACTTTTTAATTTTATCTCTGTAGAGACAACCGTATCTTGAATCTGATGTGCATTTTTGGGCATTCTATCTTCAAAGGCACATTGACACATTGGAAGGAGGTCACGGAATAGTGCCAAGGATTTAAAACTAAATTATAATGCCAGACTCACAGAATAAACAGCAAAAATTGGGAGAACACATGACTCAGGTCTTCAAAATGATGAAAGACACATATAAAACATCAGTAGCCTAGTCGCTAAAGGTACCACCTAGTGTCATACTGAACCGTGCAGACCAGATGGTGCCAGCTTCCATTACCAGTCTGTGATCTCAGCTGGCATCAAATTGACTTCAGCATCCCTGAGCTAAGGAGTGTAAAATTCAGCCATGGTTATCACTCCTGATCACTATCCCAAACCACTGATAGTAAGTGTAAATGTATGGTTGTTGGGTGAGAACAGGACTGTGCTGCTCTCCATGTTAGAATAGCCTTCATATTCTCATTGTCTGGATTCATGCATGAAGCATGACCACTTGGGAAAGGTATTGGAGGACTGTTGGCACCATGTGGCGTAGCACTGAGCCATGTAGAGCAGGAAGGTCAGAGGCTCTGGACTGGGACTTGGACACACAACCTATCTACTCAGAAGCACGAGTGCTACCACTGAGCCACAGATGACATGTGGGTCTTTGTACGTGCGGGCATCCCTCCAGTACTTGGCTCAAGAGGCCATTCTTTTATACGTGAAGCCAGATAGTGAATGTCGACGGACTATTTGACAGATGAATCTCTTCCTGTCCACACCTGATGTCTGCACCAGAACTTTCAAGAGGGCCCACTGGGTAATGATCAGGAATGAGAACTTGGGCTGATTTTTCTCCACCCTAGCCTTCCATAACTGAAGCCAATTGTAAAACTCCGAGGGGGGAAAATTGGGTGGCGCCGCTTTTGGGGCGCTCACGCCGCTGGGGCGCTAATTTTAGCTCCCTGAAAAAGTTAGCGCCCATTCACTGGAAATTCATTAGTAGCGCCCCAAGCAGGAGGTGGGGCGCTATTGGAAGTGCTTCACCTCCTTCTTGGGGCACGACAACTGAAGATCGCAACGCTACGTGCAACAGCGCCATGTGCGTCGGCACGTAGCGCCACGTCATTGCAGGCTTCCTCCCTTGATTAAAGGGGAGGGGCCTAGTGTGCACGCACCGGCGTCATCACCGCCAGTGCAGTGCCGTGGGGCGCTATCGACTACCGCCGCCGCTAACCTCCCGCTGATTTTCACAGGAGGTGTTAGCGGCGCCCTGCCTGGGCGCCAGGAGATTTGCGCCCAGTTAGCGCCCCTTAATGAGAGGCGCAAATCAACCCAATCTTTCCCCCCAACTGCTTCCCCAGTTGAGATCAACTAACGCAACCCAGACCAATCCGATCTGTAGAAATCGGTATCATATTGTGTAGTGCATTTACCCACTTAAGGCACCTGCGGAGCTCTCCATTCATGGCTTTACTTGTGAGTGGAAATAGAATTGTGTGGGGGGAATTCAGAGCCCACTGCTTTCCATTTGTCAGTACAAAAAGGACATTACAGATTAGTTTTGACCCTGTGAAATATTTCTGGATGGCTGATGTCATTTGTACGGCACCAATTGAGAAACTCCCAGCAAACACTGACTGCTGTGCAAGTTTCTGTTCTTCATTATCTCCTGGCTTTGATTATCAGGCTGTTTTCTGAAGATTTTTTTTTTATAGACCAAATTGAAATCTATTTTGGGAAAAGCCCAGTGCACAGCTGTAACCCACGTGGATTTCAATGGACCTACATTTGCCATTTAGATCATTAATCTTAAATGTACATAAACATAACCTGGGCTGGAAATTTCCATCTAACCAAGTCTCCTTCTTCATAAGCAGTCCCTCGGAACTGAGGATGACTTGCTTCCACACTAAAAATGAGTTCTCAGGTGACTGATGAGTCCAATGCGGGACCTACTGTCTCTGTCACAGGTGGGGCAGACAGTGGTTGAAGGGGCAGGTGGGCAAGGTGCTTGGGTTGACGTGCGCTTCTTCCGCTGTTTGCGCTTGGCTTCTGCTTGCTCCCGGCGAAGTGACTCGAGGTGTTCGGCGCCTTCCCAGATGCTTCTCCTCCACTTTGTGCGGTCTTGGGCCAGGGATTCCCAGGTGTCGGTGGGGATGTTGCACTTTTCCAAGGAGGCTTTGAGGGTGTCCTTGAAGCATTTCCTCTGCCCACCTGTGGCTCTCTTGCCATGTCGGAGCTCCGAGTAGAGCGCTTGTTTTGGGAGTCTTTGGGAGTCAAGTAGCCTGGAAAAGACAACTTACCAGCTTTGGCATACTGAAAAGCAAAGGAGGCTTGCGGATATCCCCAGTCCTTAGTGTAGTGTCCGAGTATCAATAATACACGGACAGCAGGAGAACAATAAAACAGGTATTTACTGAACAGAGGGTAAACTTAAGACTGAAGTACAGAAGCCTGCTATGGCTTTTTATACAGGTGTGGTCACTGCCGGTACTGCAGTATAAAATCAGTTCTTCTCTTAAAGGTACATACACAACAATTCCTCCCCTTTTAGATAAACAGTACATAACATTCATTTAACAACTAAATAATAACTAATTACAATTACAATTTTCTCTGTACTATATACATCAACTGAAATAATTATTTATAAGTTCAGTCTTTGAGGAGGCTTCCTGATCCTGACTGGATAGCGTCTTTCTCGAGTATCCTGTTCTTGTGGCGGAGTCGATTCTGGCTCATTGTCATTGGTAGGTTCGTCAGCTTCCAATACCACTGCTTCTGAGGTAGACGCAATCTGTACTTCGGGTTCATTACCAGGTGCACCTGCTCGTGGTATGGGTTTGGCTTGTTCCTGTGACTCTAGAATCTGGTCAGCATGGCGTCTCACGATGCTCTCTCCAACGTCCACTGTGTACATTAGTGGTCCCTGCTGTGTGCATATCGTTCCTGGCTGCCATTATTCTGTTCGGTAGTCACGGGCCAAGACTGGTTGCCCTATCTTGAAGCTCCTGGTTGGCTTCTCATTGATGTGCTGGAATTGCTTATCCTCAACATCTCGTCTTATGTTTGGTTTGAGCAAATCCAGGCGACATCTTAGCCTTCGGTTGAAGAACATTATGGCTGGAGCTTGGTTGGTGACTGCATGTGTTGCATTCCGGTAAGCAAAGAAGAAATTATCCACCTTGTGTTGTAGTGGTATGTCGTCATTATACATCGCCTTTATTGCCTTTTCAAAGGTCTGAACAAACCTCTCAGCCAATCCATTTGTGGCTGGATGATATGGGGCAGATGTGTAATGTTTCACCCCATTATTCCTCAGAAACCTCCGGAAATCCTCGGACACAAACTGTGGCCCATTGTCGGAGCAAATCTGTTCTGGCAAGCCATTCCTGGTGAAGATGGTCCGTAGGACTGCAATAGTTTTCTCTGTGGTGGTGGAGGACATTTTGATGACATCTGGCCATTTCGAATGGGCATCCACGGCGATTAGAAACATTGAGTCCATAAATGGACCAGCAAAATCAATGTGTACCCGTTGCCATGGAGATGAGGGCCACTCCCATGGGTGTAGCGGGGCCTGTGGTGGAGCGTTTTGGACCTTCTGGCATCCTGTGCCTCTCTTGGTCATATCCTCGATTTCTTTATCGATTCCCGACCACCACGCAAATGCCCTGGCTAGGCTTTTCATTTTTACCCTGTTAAGTCTGTGTGTTATAATGAGAATTACTACACAGACCACAAGAGTAAATTTTAACAGGTCTTTACTAGTCGAAGGTCAGGGCGGAACTACCCAATAAATCATTACACAGTACTTATATACCGGTGTGGTCACCACCGGTATTACAGTATACAGCAGCCAAGATAAAGTAGCGCATCTCTTAAAATAGTTCTCTTAAAGGTGGAACGGTTACATACACCACAATCCTCCCTTTTTAGCTTAACAGTATATATTCCCCATTAAACATAACATAATAACATATATACACAACTTCATGTAAAAACAGTTCACAGATTCAGTCTCTCTGGAGGCTTCCTTACTCGGTCCGGATAACGCCTCAGTGGTGTAGTAGTTTTCGGTGGTGTAGTAGGTTCTTTTGGCAAGGTCGATTCGGCTTGAATGCCAGTGTCGGGTTCATCTGGTTCCAGTATCACCGGATCGGAGGTAAATACTATGGGTATCTCTGCTTCATCATTAGGCGTATAGAGTTGTGGTGTAGGTTGTCCCTTTTCGGATGACTCTATGATCTGGTCAGCATGGCGCCTTATTATGCTTTCACCAATGTCCACGGTATACATCAGCGGTCCTAGTCGTGTGCAAATAGTTCCAGGCTGCCATTTCTCGGTACGGTAGTCCCGGGCCAAAACTTGTTGACCTATCTGGAAGGTTCTAGTTGGCCTTTCATTCATGCCTTGAAATTGCCGGTTCTCTACGTCCCTTCTGATGTTTGGCTTGATCAAATCCAGCCGGCATCTTAGTCTTCTATTGAAAAACATCATGGTGGGAGTTTGGTTTGTGACCGCATGTGTTGCATTCCTGTACGCCAACAAGAAGTTATCTACCTTATGTTGTAGATTTATGTCTTCATTACCCATGGCCTTTATGGCCTTCTTGAAGGTCTGGACAAACCTTTCAGCTAATCCATTGGTGGCGGGATGGTATGGGGCGGACGTGTAGTGCTTAACCCCATTGTTTCTTAAGAACTTCCTGAATTCTTCGGACACAAATTGCGGTCCATTATCAGAACAGATCTGTTCCGGCAGCCCATTCCTGGCAAATATGGTCCTTAATACTGTGATGGTTTTTTCCGTGGTGGTGGAGGACATCTTTATTACCTCCGGCCACTTGGAGTGTGCATCCACCGCGATTAAGAACATTGAGTCCATAAACGGACCAGCAAAGTCGATATGTACCCTTTGCCATGGAGATGAGGGCCACTCCCATGGATGTAGAGGGGCTTGTGGTGGGGCGTTTTGGACCTTCTGGCATCCTAGACAGCTCTTGGTCATTTCTTCGATGTCTCCATCGATACCTGGCCACCACACAAACGCTCTGGCTAGGTTCTTCATTTTCACTCCACCCAGATGCCCCTCGTGAAGCTCCTTTAGCACTTTATACTGGAGTTTGGGTGGAATCACCACTCTGGATCCACACATCAAGGTTCCTCGGCACACTGACAGCTGTTCTCTTCTTTGCGAGAATGCTGGCAACAGTGGTTCGCCATGTGCTGGCCATCCCTTCACCGTTAAATCGTAGACTCGTGAGAGAGTCGGGTCATTTCTCGTTTCCTTTTCAATGGTAGAATTTGTTACTGGTAGACATTCCACTATGGTTGAGTGGAACATCTCCACTGGGTCCACTGTAGGCGCCTCTTCTACCATTGGCAACGGTAGGCGCGATAAACCGTCAGCATTCCCATGCTGTTTTGATCCTTTGTATTCTATGTCATATTGGTGTGCCCCTAGGAAAAGGGACCACCTCTGTAGCCTTTGCGCTGTCATAATGGAAACGCCCTTTTTAGGGTTGAATATGGATACCAACGGCTGGTGGTCTGTCAGCAGTGTAAACTTCTTGCCCTGCAGGTAATGATTAAACTTCTTTACCCCCCACACAAGGCTGAGAGCCTCCCTATCTATCTGGGCATAGTTGCGCTCAGCGGAGGTCAATGATCTGGATGCAAATGCGACTGGCCTTTCCGAGCCATTTGGCAACTTGTGTGAGAGTACTGCTCCAATACCATAAGGAGAAGCATCACAAGCTAAACGAATAGGTAGCGTTGGGTTGAAGTGAGCCAACACTTCCTCTGAGGTGATCAATGCCTTGCTTTTGCGAAAGGCCTTCTTACAGTCCTCGCTCCACTTCACAACAGCTTCGATCTTGTCAGGTGACTTGTGCAGCCCCTCCTGGTCAATGACATGACCACAGTACGAGATCCGTTTCTGAAAGAACTCACATTTCTGGGGATTAACTCGAAGGCCATATTCCTTCAACCTGGTGAGCACCAGTTTCAAATTTGCAAGGTGTTCCTCATCGTCATCTCCTGTAATCAGGATATCGTCCAAGTAACATTGAGTGCTTGGAATTCCCTGTAATACCTGCTCCATGGCCCTCTGCCAAATTGCTGGAGCCGAAGCCACTCCAAAAACCAGTCTATTTTTCGATACAAGCCTCTGTGCGTGTTGATTGTGAGATACTGGCGCGACTCTTCCTCAACTTCCATCTGTAAGTGCGCTTGCGCCAGGTCTATCTTGGTGAAGTGTTTCCCGCCAGACAATGAAGCAAAGATATCCTCAATCCGCGGAAGCGGATATTGCACCGTGTGAAGCAGCGGATTAACTGTGATCTTGAAGTTTCCACAGATGCGGACCTTCCCCGGTTCCCCTGGCTTGTTACTCGATGAACGCTTCATGACGGGAACAATGGGCGTGGCCCACTCACTCCAGTCCACCTTAGACAGTACTCCTGAACGTTCTAGCCCTTCCAGCTCAGCTTCCACAGCAGGTCGTATCGCATAAGGTACCGGTCTGGCTTTGAAAAATTTTGGGTTTGCATGTTCTGCAATCTTGATTTTTGCCTTAATTCCTCTCAGTGTTCCCAGTCCCTGTTGGAACACCTCTTTAGCCTCATCCAATATTCTGGACAATCGTTCAGGTTTGACATCTTTTTTTCCGGAATCTACCGTTATTGCGTTTAGGGAGTGCCAGTCCATATTTATTTTCCTGATCCACTCCCGTCCCAGAAGTGGTAGACCTCCCTCAGGTAGTACATATAAGTCCATTCCTTGGTGTTCTTTGCCCTTGTGTATCACCTTGACTTTTATCTTTCCGATGGGGTATACTCTTTGCCCCGTGTATGTCTGCAATACTATCTCCGTATCCCGTAGGGGAATATGTGTGAATAACCTTTTGTAATCTTGCTTATTCATGACCGTCAACGCCGATCCGGTGTCCAATTCCATCTTCACTTGGACTCCTGCTATCTGCAGTGTGACCCAGATAGTTTGTAGGTCAGCTTTCTTACTCACATTGTGAATTCTCAGACTACCCAGTTCCTTGCTGTTGGAGTCTGAATCCGAATTCTGTTCATCCGAACTCTTCTCAGCCACCTTATGTACCTTTCTGCACTTTTCCTGCGGTGACTTTTTGTTGCTGGTCTTCTTTCCTGACCGGCATACTTTAGCTATGTGACCAAGCTTGCCACATTTTCTACATTCCTGATTTTTAAACCAGCATTGGTTCTGATCGTGTGTTGTCTTTCCACACGATAACATTTCGCTGTACCCAAAGCCATTTGATCTACGCTGAGTACCGCTGCCTTCAGCTGCATTTCCGCAGTGCCTCCCGCTGCGGCTTCGTGCGATGCTGCAATAGTGACAGCCTTATCAAGTGTAAGATCATTCTCTTCAAGCAGCCGCTTTTGTGTTCCTTCTTTCGACAATCCACACACGAATTTGTCTCTCAGTGCCTCTGTCAGACTTTCCCCAAACTGACAGTATTTCGCTAGCTTACGCAGTTCAATTAAATACTCCGCGTTGCTTTCCTCTTTCAGTTGCGTTCTCGCATAAAATTTAAATCGTTCCGCTAACATCAGTGGTGTGGGGTTCAAATGATTTTTCAGGACAGCAACAATTTTAGCGAAAGTCTGATCCGCCGGTTTAGCTGGTGATAGAAGATGCTTCAATAGCCCGTATATCTTCGCACCCATTGAGTTTAGTAAGGTTAGTGCTTTATCTTCATCTGATATTTTATTTGCCTTACAATATATCTCTATGCGTTCTACATACGTGGCCCAATCTTCAACATCGGGATCGAAATCGTTGATGTTACCACGCTTAGGCATCCTCGCAATCTTCTTGAGAAACAAAAAGAAATTTTTCTTCTCTTTTTTTTTTTCAAAATGGCGGTTTCCCGCGCTTGTCTTCTTCCCCCGCCTATGAAAATGGCGGCTTCCCGTGTTTGCCTTTCTCCCCCGCTGGCTGTAATGGCGATTGCTGTATTGCTGCGTTCGCCCTCCCCAGCGGTTTTCAAATCGTGCCACCCAGCCCCTCTTGCAATCCGGTCCTTTCCCCCGGCTGCGGCTGAGTTCTCCGCGGTTTTTTAAATTTTCTCCCGCGCCTTACGCTGACCCGGTCGCTGCGCCTCGCGGCCTCGGTAGCTGCCCGGCCTTTTTCACCGGTCGCGGTCGAGCTCTCTCTCGACGCTGTTGCGTCTCCCAGCCCGCTTGCAGCCCGGTCTTTTACACCGGCTGCATTTGCATTCACCGTGGCTCCCGTGCCTTACGCTGCCCCAGTCTCAGCGCCTCTGGCCCCGACTTCTGTCCGGCTCTTTTCCCCGGCCGTGGTCGAGTTCTCCGCCCTTATATCCTCCGTTTTTCCCTCCCCTACTTCACAGCCAACGTGGCCGACTTGCTGCTCGTCGCTGATCGGCTTACCCACCACCGTGATAGAAGGGATGATCACTGCCTGTTGCTGATGGAAGACTTCGTGTCAGGATTCTTCCTTTGCTCTTCAGACCTGCATCTTTTCTCAGCAGGATGATGAGGGCGGATGCCTCCTCTCAACGCCCGCCAACTGCCTTGGATGTATCTCTGCCGCAGGGTAAGATCGTACTCGTCGCCACTGTTAAGTCTGTGTGTTATAATGAGAATTACTACACAGACCACAAGAGTAAATTTTAACAGGTCTTTACTAGTCGAAGGTCAGGGCGGAACTACCCAATAAATCATTACACAGTACTTATATACCGGTGTGGTCACCACCGGTATTACAGTATACAGCAGCCAAGATAAAGTAGTGCATCTCTTAAAATAGTTCTCTTAAAGGTGGAACAGTTACATACACCACATACCCCTCCCAGATGACCCTCATGAAGCTCATTGAGCCCTCTATCTCTCAACTTGGGTGGAATTACCACTCGGGATCCACACATCAAGGTCCCCCGGCACACTGACAGCTGTTCTCTCCTTGGCGAGAATGCTGGCAACAGCGAGTCGCCATGTGCTGGCCATCCCTTCACCGTCAAATCATAGACCCGAGAGAGTGTCGGGTCATTTCGGGTTGCCTTCTCTATACTTGAGTTTGTAACAGGTAGACATTCGACTATGGTCGCATGGAATATCTCAACAGGGTCCACTGCAGGTGCTTCCTCTACCGTAGGCAACGGTAGGCGCGACAGCCCATCAGCGTTTCCATGCTGTTTCGTACCCTTGTACTCTATGTCGTACTGATGTGCCCCTAGAAAAAGTGACCATCTTTGCAGCTGTTGCGCCGTCATCACCGGAACGCCCTTCTTTGGGTTAAAAATGGAGACCAGGGGCTGATGATCAGTCAGTAGGGTGAATTTCTGCCCGTGCAGATAGTGATTGAACTTCTTCAGCCCCCACACCAGGCTGAGGGCCTCCCTGTCAATCTGGGCGTAGTTACGCTCGGCTGAGGTTAACGAGCGCGACGCAAAGGCTATTGGCCTCTCTGAACCGTCAAGGAATTTGTGTGACAGCACCGCTCCAATGCCGTAGGGAGACTCATCACATGCCAACCGAATCGGTAGTGTTGGGTTGTAGTTGGCCAATACTTCTTTTGAAGTGATTAGTCATTTACATTTCTGAAAGGCACGCTTACACTCATCACTCCATTTCCATGTTACTCCAGTTTGCAGCAGGGCGTTCAGTGGGTGCAGAATTGTAGATAAATTCGGCAAGAACTTATGGTAGTAGTTCACCAACCCGAGAAACGACCTCAGTTGCGACACATTTTCCGGTGCTGGAGCCTTGACTACAGCCTCAATCTTGTCTGGCGACTTATGCAACCCTTCCTCATCAATCATGTGGCCACAATACGAGATTTGTCTCCTGAAGAACTAGCATTTGGGGCGGTTGGCTCGTAGCCCATATTCCTGTAATCTAGTGAGCACCTGCTCCAGGTTGGCAAGGTGTTCACTGTCATTTTCGCCCGTAACCAGGATGTCGTCCAAATAACACTGGGTCCCCGGGATCCCTTGCAGGACTTGTTCCATCGCCCTCTGCCAAATAGCCGGGGCTGATGCTACCCCGAATACCAGTCGATTGTACTGGTAAAGGCCTTTGTGAGTGTTTATCGTGAGGTATTTCCTGGATGCTTCTTCCACCTCCATTTGTAGATACGCTTGGGCCAGATCAATCTTCGTAAAGCGTTTCCCTCCAGATAGTGAGGTGAAAATATCTTCTATCTGTGGAAGTGGATATTGTACTGTGTGCAGGACTGGGTTCACAGTTACCTTGAAGACCCCACAGATGCGAACCTTCTTCAGCTCCCCAGGCATGCTGCTCAATGATTTCTTCATTACAGGAACGATGGGTGTGGCCCACTCGCTCCAGTCCACCTTGGACAGCACACCCGAACGCTCCAGACTCTCCAGTTCTGCTTCAATGGCTGGGCAGATCGCGTATGGTACCGGTCTGGCCTTAACAAAATTTGGGTTTGCGTTATCTTTGATTTTTATCGTTGCCTTTACTCCTTTTAGAGTCCCAAGTCCTTGTTGGAACACCTCTTTCGCGTCAGTTAGAATTTGTGACAGACGTCCAGGTGTGACGTCATCATCCTTTTTGTCAGTCACAGTTAGCGCCTGAATGGAATGCCAATCCAATTGTATTTTTCGGATCCATTTACGTCCCAATAATGGTGGTCCTCCATCTTGTAGTATATATAGATACAGTTTCTGTGTTCCTTGCCGTTGTATTTAACTGGCACCCTTATTTTTACTCTGGGGTAGACTTTTTGCCCCGTGTATGTCTTCAATACAATGGACGTGTCCTTCAAGGGTATGTGTGAGAATAGCTGCTCATATTCTCGTTGATTCATGACAGTTAGGGCTGATCTCGTATCCAATTCCATCTTTACTTGGGACCCTGCTATCATGAGGGTGACCCAAATGGTTCGGTGATCCTCCTTTGCGATCACGTTGTGTAACTTTAGACAACTTAGTCTCCTGCTCCCGGAGTCATTATCACTCTCCTGATCTTCCAAACTACTGTCTGTCATTTTTTTTTACTTTCTTGTACTTTTCCTTAGTAGTTTTTGTAGTGTTGGTTTTCTTTTCCGACCTGCAGACTTCGATAACTTGCCTAGTTCCGTTAGATAGTCAGCATTGCTCTCATTTTTGTGCTGGTTTCTTTTATGGAACTTGAATCTTTCTGCTATCAGCAGCGGTGTAGGGTTTAGGTGTTCCTGTAAGATATTAGCAATCTCTTCAAACCTTTTCTCCATTGGTTTAGCTGGGGTAATTAAATTCCGCAATAGGCCGTACGTTCTCGCGCCCATCAAATTTAATAATACCAACGCCTTCTTTCCATCGGCCACCTCATTTGCCTTGCAGAACACTTCAATTCTTTCCACATACGTGGTCCAGTCTTCTACCTCGTTGTCGAAAGCAGTGATACTGCCACTCTTCAGCATCTTGGGTGATTTAAAATTGCGCCTCCCGCGCTTTTTCTTCTTCCCCAATGGAATAAAATGGCGCGTCCCGCGCTTTTCCTTCTTCCCCCAATGGAATAAAATGGCGCCTCCCGCGCTTTTCCTTCTTCCCCTTGCTGCCACGCTGCTCCTAGTGTTCTACAGGGAAATGGCGGCGACCCGTGGCTTCGGCATGTCTCACTTTTCCTTCCCCTCATTTTATTTTCTCTATGCCGCCCGGTTCTTGAGCACCGACCGCGCCCTGTGCGCTCCACCCTCTCTCTCTCTCTTTTCCTCCCGACGACGCTGCACGGCCCCTTTGCAGAGCCGCTCGATCGAGCTCGAGCCCGCCGCAGTCCGGAAGGGTCAGCGCACTACCTGCTCCCAGCACGATTTGCTGGAACACCTTGAATGGGGAGCCAAGCCCAGCTCTCCACAGCCTCTCCTGCAATTCTCCGAACTCCGATGGATCCTTGGGCGGTTGCCCGCGGTCGACACCCGTTGCTCTGACTTCGACCTCCAAGAAGCTTCTTCTCAGGGAAAGATCCCCGTGAGGTGATGCAGTGCTGCAGGTGAGTTCGAACCTGCTCGTCGCCAGTGTAGTGTCCGAGTATCAATAATACACGGACTGCAGGAGAATAATAAAACAGGTATTTACTGAACAGAGGGTAAACTTAAGACTGAAGTACAGAAGCCTGCTATGGCTTTTTATACAGGTGTGGTCATTGCCGGTACTGCAGTATAAAATCAGTTCTTCTCGTAAAGGTACATACACAACACTTAGTTGTTTTATTCTTTAGCCCTGATTTTAACTTAATCTCAGCAGCTTGCGGCCTGGGAGAATGTAAGTGCAGGGCCTCTTCTCCATGCCCCAACACCCCGATCAGTTTCCCGCCCAAAACCGTCAGGAAGTGGCAGCTGCCCGGTGGGCATGAACGGTCCTCAGCACTCAGGTAAGCTGCGGTGAGGGGGTTTTGGGCGGGCCTTACCATCAGGGTCAGGATGAGCAGGGGAGGCCTAAAACTTACCTTGTGGGCAGTGTTCCCGCCGCGCCGCAGTCTGGAGCTCCTGCGCAGCCGGCATGCCAAAACATTAGGGGGAACATTGCTTGTGGGGCCCCGAGGTGCATTCCTGCTCTTCCTGGCCCCACAAGGAAAGTAAGTAAAAAAGGTAAAAGGTAAAAAGGCTTTTTTAGGCCTCTTCTGGCCCTGACTCCTCTTCCTTCTTAGGTTAGCCTGTTGGAAAAGGCATAACCACTTCCCCACTCGGGCTCTTGGCTAAAATAGCAGTTTGTCCCCGATTATGTCATGGTAGCCCTATCTGGTTGTTTAAAGAAGGACCCCACTGGTTTCCAGTGGGTGTCATTCTCACCTGCTCAGAAGAACAGGTTAAAATCATAGCCTGCAGGATCGATAAAGAAAAAAGAAAGACTTACATAAGAACATAAGTGTAAAGCCCATGCCTCAATAATACACGGACTTCAGGAGAACAGTTTAACAGGTACTTTACTGAACAGGAGGGCACTCTTTTAGTTTGGACCCCCCAAAAAAAACCCAAATTGGACTGTAAATGAACAAAAGTTCAACTAAAACTGAACAAATCAAATTAAAATTTGGTTTTCCGGGTTGATGATGCACTCCAGTCCCCGCGGCGCCCACCGGTCGCAGAAATACTCAAGTGCACCGGCGGACACCGCGTGCTCCATCTCCAGGGCCACCCGGGCGCGAACATGGCCGCGGAAGAGAGGCAGGCAACCTGGCTGGACGACCCCCTCAACCGCCCGCTGCCTGGACCAATTGATGGTTCTCTTGGCCAGGCCCAGGAGCAGTCCCACGAGGAGGTCCTCCAACCTGCCTGCTCCCCTCCGCACCAGGTGACCGTAGATCAAGAGCGTGGGACTGAAGTGCAACCAAAAATCGAGGAGCAGCCCCTTCAAGTAGTGAAAGAGGGGCTGCAACCTCTCACACTCGACATAAACGTGAAACACTGACTCCTCCAGGCCGCAAAAAATGCAGGCGGCCTGGGAATCCGTGAACCTACTTAAAACCATATTGCACGGGACCGCTCCGTGCAACACCCTCCAGGCCAAGTCCCCGATGGAACAAGGGAGGACTCCCGCGTAGAGAGCCCTCCATTGGGGACCTCCGCCTCCGCCGGTCGGCAAGACGCCACGCCAAGGCGTGTCCGGATGGCAGACGAAGATGGCAAAGTGGAGATTGTGCAGGAGCAGCCCGTACAGGAAACCCCTCCGCACGGAATGAAAAGGCATGGAGGGTATTTCCTCGAGACGGCTCAAGTTGTGAGGCGCCGGTTCCCGAGGGGAGTTTCGGGGCCGGGCGCCGATGAGGAATTCCGTCCGAACGGGGGTAAGCTCGGATGGGATCGCCCCACGTGCTTGAGCCACCTCGATACACCTAGTGGAGTCGGGGCCCAGTGCCACTTTCACCGACTCGATGGCTTCGACCGCGAGCCAGATGTTAGCCCAGGACAGGCGCTGCGCCAGCTCCTCCGGCGCCATCCAGCCCGCTCCTCCGCCATCGAGCAGGTCCCCGACTCTGGTCACCTTGCCAGGCACAGCCCTGCCCTCTG
Organism: Somniosus microcephalus; assembly: GCF_052327205.1. NCBI lineage: Eukaryota > Metazoa > Chordata > Chondrichthyes > Squaliformes > Somniosidae > Somniosus > Somniosus microcephalus. Next base: position 20,278,133 of record NC_140999.1, read on the forward strand.
CCAGCCGCCCGAACCCTCGGTCGTGGAGGTGCGGATTCCTGAGCAGCGGCTCCCGAAGGAGAGCCGCCACTCCTGACGGGGGAAAGCTCCGCCTGGAAGCGACGTAGTTCCAAACCCATAGCAGTTCCTGGTAGAAGACAGGCAGTTCCCGCAGTCCGGCATGCCTGCCGCCCACTTTCACAAACAGGAGCTGCGTGTCGTAATTGAGGCCGTGCAGCTGGCGGAAGAAATACGTCGCCAGCGCACACCATCTCGGAGGATTCTCGACGTATAGGTATCTCTGCAGCGTCTGAAGGTGGAAAGTCGCAGCCTGGGTGCGAAGGCACACCAGCGCCTGACCGCCCTCCCCAAGCGGGAGACTCAGAACTGCGGCAGAGACCCAGTGCTTCCTTTTGTCCCAGAAGAAGTCGATGAGCTTCTTCTGCATCTTGGCGACAAACACAGGGGGAGGGATCAAAGTGACCAACCGGTACCACAACATGGCGGCCACCAGCTGGTTTATGACCAGCGCTCGACCCCTGTAGGACAACACTCGGAACAGTCCTGTCCAGCGTCCTAGGCAAGCGGTGACTTTGGCCTCCAGCTCTTGCCAGTTCGCCGGCCAGGCATCCTCGGCAGGGCTAAGGTAGACTCCCAAATAGAGGAGGTGCGTGGTGCTCCAGGCGAAAGGCCTGAACTCCTTCGGCAGGGAGTCCACCCGCCACTGACCCACCAGGAGTCCGGAACATTTCTCCCAGTTGATCTTGGCGGAGGATGCGTCCGAGTAAATCTGCTGGCATTCCCGCATCCTCCGCAAGTCAGCGGGATCTGTGACCGTGAGGAGCACGTCATCGGCGTAAGCTGAGAGGACCACCTCCACGCCCGGCCCTTACAGAGCCAGTCCCGTCAACCTCTTCCGCAAGAGGCGCAGGAAAGGCTCCACGCAAACGGCGTATAACTGACCGGACATGGGGCATCCCTGATGCACCCCCCTCCCGAAGCGAAGGGGCGCCGTCAAGGACCCGTTAACTTTAATCAGACACTCCGTGGCGGCGTACAGAAGTCAGATCCGGGCGACGAAATGCGTCCCGAACCCGAATGTGCGCAGAGTCCCGAAGAGATACTCGTGATCCACCCTGTCGAATGCCTTCTCCTGATCCAGGGAAAGGAAGGCGACCGACAGACCAGCCCTCTGGGAGTGGTGGACCAGGTCCCGGACCAGATGGATGTTGTCGTGGATGGTCCGGCCCGGGACCGTGTAGGACTGGTCGGGGTGGATCATGTGGGCCAGCACGGTGCCAAGGCGAGCAGACATGGCCCTGGCAAAGATTTTATAGTCCGTGCTGAGGAGGGAGACCGGGCGCCAGTTCTTAAGGAGGCGGAGATCGCCCTTCTTAGGCAGCAGGACAATGACCGCCCTGCACCAAGGGAGGGGCATCTCCCCGGTCGCCAAACTTTCCCCCAGGACCCGCGCGTAGTCGCCCCCAAGGCGTCCCAGAATGCCCTGTGGAACTCCACGGTCAGCCCGTCCAGCCCCGGGGACTTTCCCCTGGAGAGCTGGCGGAGGGCGCCTGTCAGCTCCGCCAGGCTTAGCGGAGCGTCCAATTTTTCGGCGCCCTCTGGGCTGACGTTCGGCAGGTCCTCCCACAAAACTCTGCGCGCATCCTCGCTGGACGGATCCGGAGAGAACAGTGCCCCATAATAGGCGCGGGTCTCCGCGCTGATTCCCTCCGGATCCGAGACCAGAGATCCGTCGTCGGCCAGCAGCCCCAAGAGCTGCTTACGGACCCCCCCGTCTTTTTTCCAGTGAGTAGAAGGGGGAGCCATGGTCCAGGTCCCGCAGGAGCTGGATCCGCGACCTCACGTACGCGCCTCGGGACCCGACGAGCTGCAGGTCCTTCAGCGCGCCCTTCTTCTCTTCGTACACCTTCCGCAGGGCCGGGTCCTCGACAACCTGACCGAGACGGGACTCCAGGTCGAGCACCTCCTTCTCCAACCGCCCAACCCGGGCTTCCCACCTCTTGGTCGACCCCTTCGCATACTCCTGACAGAAGAGATGGACGTGAGCCTTGCCCACGTCCCACCATGGCCTCAAGGAGGGGAAGCCCCCCCGCTTCCTTCTCCAGTTGGCCCAGAACCAACGAAATGAATCCCGGAACCGCGCGTCCTCCAGCAGCAGGTTGTTAAAATGCCAGTACGCGGACCCCCCCGCGCGCGCTGCGGAGCGAGCTCCGCCCACACCAGGTGGTGGTCCGTGCACGGCACCGGCCGCATGGAAGGCGCCGGAATTCAGGAGACGTACGCCCGGGAAATGTAGAGGCGGTCGATTCTGGACCTTCCTCCCCCAGACCTCACGCTAGTGAAGGCATTGGAGTCGGGGTGGAGATTTCACCAGACGTCCGCCAAGTTGAAGGACCCGACCAGGTCCCTCAACTTCTCCATCGCCGCCGGGCTTCGCGGGGGACCCGAACGGTCCCTCGCCTCGAGGGTACAGTTAAAATCCCCCCCGAGGATGACGCACTCGCCCACGTCGACGGAGCCCAAAAGAGCGGACATAAGAACATAAGAACATAAGAAATAGGAGCAGGAGTAGGCCAATTGGCCCCTCGAGGCTGCTCTGCCATTCAATAAGATCATGGCTGATCTGAACCTAACCGCCAATCCACTATCATAGAACCATCTCCTGAATCTAACAGAATTAGACACACGAAATAGGAGCAGGATCAGGCTACACAGCCCCTGGGCCCGCTCCGCTACCCACAGGGCCATGACCGATCCGAACCTAGACTCATGTCCAAAGTCCTGCCCGCTCCCCTTAACCCTTAATTCCCTTTACTTCTAGGAAACTGTCTATTTCTGTTTTAAATTTATGTAATGATGTAGCGTCTACAGCTTTTTGGGGCAGCATATTCCATGGACCTACCACCCTCTGAGTGAAGTAGTTCCTCCTCATCTCAGTTTTGAAAGAGCAGCCCCTTATTCTAAGACTATGCCCCCTAGTTCTAGTTTCACCCATCATCGGGAACATCCTCCCCGCATCCACCCGATCCAACCCCTCCACAATCTTATATGTTTCAATAAGATCGCCTCTCATTCTTCTGAACTCCAATGAGTAGAGTCCCAATCTACTCAACCTCTCCTCATATGTCCATCCCCTCATCCCCGGGATTAACCGAGTGAACCTTCTTTGTACTGACTCGAGAGCAAGTATGTCCTTTCTTAAGTATGGACACCAAAACTGTACGCAGTATTCCAGGTGCGGTCTCACCAATACCTTGTACAACTGAAGCAATACCTCCCTATTTTTATATTCTATCCCCCTAGCAATGAAAGCCAACATTCCATTGGCCTTCTTAATCACTTGCTGCACCTGCATACTAACCTTTTGAGTTTCGTGCACCAGGACCCCCAGATCCCTTTGTACTTCAGTACTTTCCAGTTTCTTGCCATTAAGATAATAACTTGCTCTACGATTTTTCCTGCCAAAGTGCATAACCTCACACTTTCCAGTATTGTATTCCATCTGCCAAATCTCTGCCCACTTACTTAGCCTGTCTATGTCCCCTTGCAGATTTTTTATGTCCTCCTCACTCACTACTTTCCCTCCCATCTTAGTATCATCTGCAAACTTTGATATTTTACACTCGGTCCCCTCCTCCAAATCATTAATATAGATTGTAAAGAGTTGGGGACCCAGCACTGACCCCTGTGGAACACCACTAGTTACTGATTGCCAGTCTGAGAATGAATCATTTATCCCAACTCTCTGCCTTCTGTTAGATAGCCAATCCTCTATCCATGCCAGAATATTACCCCCAATCCCGTGATTTTTTATCTTAAGCAATAATCTTTTGTGTGGCACCTTGTCAAATGCCTTTTGGAAGTCTAAATACACTATGTCCACTGGTTCCCCTTTATCCACCCTATATGCTACTTCCTCAAAGAACTCCAGCAAATTTGTCAAACATGACTTCCCCTTCATAAAACCATGCTGACTTTGTCCTATTAAATTATGATTATCCAAATGTCCTGTTACTGTCTCCTTAATAATGGACTCCAAAATTTTACCTACCGCAGATGTTAGGCTAACCGGTCTATAGTTTCCAGCCTTCTGTCTACTGCCCTTTTTAAATAAGGGTGTTACATTAGCAGTTTTCCAGTCTGCCGGGACCATTGCCGAGTCCAGGGAGTTTTGGAAAATTATTACCAATGCATCCACAAGCCCTACTGCCACCTCCCTCAAGACCCTAGGATGTAAGCCATCAGGTCCAGGTGATTTATTCACCTTGAGTCCCATTATTTTACCGAGTACCACTTCCTTAGTGATTTTGATCGTGTTTAGCTCTTCCTCGAAGAAGCACACTTGCTGCGCACCGGTCTGAGGGGCGTACACGTTCACTAGATGGAGCGGCATGCCCCCCAGGCGAACAGTGACCTGGAGCAAGCGGCCCGACACGTGCTCCTTGACCCCCAAGATCTCCGGCTGAAAATGCGGGGCTAGCAAAATAGCCACCCTGCTGGAATTGTTGGAGAGGTGACTCATGCTGACCCCTCCTTGCCACTCCAGGAGCCACGTGGCTTCATCTCCTGGAACGGCGTGGGTTTCTTGCAGGAAGCACATCGCATACTCCCGTCCCGAAGGACCGAGAAATTATTGAATCTGCGGCACGCCTCCCTGCTGCCGTTGATGTTGAGGCTGGCTATGGTTATCTTCATGTCAGAAGCATAGTGCAATCTCTACCTACACCTAACGGGGGGAGGGAGCGCAGCCGCTGGTCAGCTGCCACTTCCTCAGCAGCCCAGTGAGGAACGTTCTGAGCCGACGCAGCTCGAGCGGGTTCACGCCCTCGTCCACGCCCATGATTTTAACGGCGGCGTGGACGGACACGATGAGCAGCGCCAGCTCCGACCACCTGTCGAGGGCCAGCCGGATCTTATTGTGCTGACCCAGGCACGTGGCCATAAAGTCCCGGAGTTCCCTTACGGAAATGAAGGGAGACTCGGCGAGGGGCACGAGGTCATCCAGCGCCTCGTCGTCGCTGGAGTCCAAATCGTCCTCCGTGCCCATCACCGAGTCCCCATCCTCCTCCAGGGGATCGGCACCAGCGGCCGACCCGTCCGTCGCGCAGTGCGAAGCGAACGGCTCAGCCACACCAGCTGGCCCCGCCTCTGCCCGGATCCCACCCCCAGGATCGGCGGCAGAGGATTCCTCCCTGGGCTCCTCTAGGGGCGCCGGGCCAGAAGACGGCGGCGGTTCGGAGTCCCCCTCCGCCTCAGACGCCAGAACGACCGGAGAAACCAGGGAGAGAACAATTCCCAGCTCCTCCAGTGCGTCCGGCACCAGAGACGCAGCCAGGGGGCCATCCTCCTCCCCGCCACCAACCTCCGACCCAGCAGATGGGGTGTTTTGAATTAAAACCTCTACCAGGACGAGCAGCCCCTGGGGGATGTCCGGGTCGCATTGGGCGAGCTCATTTTCCTCGAGCTCGCCCGACCCAGACCCCAGGCCGCCAGACCCAGCGAGGGGTAATGGCACCGATAAAATGTCAATCTCCGCCGCGGGTTGTCCCGCACCCACCCCCACGGGTAGGGTCTCGTCCCCATCCCCGGGAGGCACGTGCCGGACAGACACATCTGCCTCAGCCTCCCGAGGGACAGGCGACCCCTGCCGATCACCGGTGGTGATGACAGCGTGGGGGGGGGGCGCAGTACCTGCGGTGGGCGACGACTCCCCCTGCTCGGAGGGACCTTCCTCCTCCCGGTCCTCCTCCTCTTCCAGGGGGTCGCGCCATCTTTTTAGCACGGAGGGAGCGAGGGAGACCTCCATGTCTGCAGAGGCCTCCTCCTCTGCTCCCTCCGGCGGAGCAGGTTTGTCGGGTTCCTCGGGCCTGAGCCCGGCCGCAGGTATTGGCGTTTCCGCTACGGCGGTTGCGGCCACAGGCTCGGGCACGAGGCCCCTCCCACTCGCGTCTGCCCCGATTAACTCCGCGAGGAGCGCGGGTGTAAGGGGCTTAAGGGGCAAGGGCTGGCCCTCCACGGGGGGACCCGCCCTAAGGTGTTTTGATTTATTGCCGCGCCTTCCTTCTGGCCGGATGCGCTCCCTCCCCCCTGCCGGAGGCCTTGGTGGCATCGGCCTCCGACGTCGACCGTGCATCAGCGGTTCCCGACGCGCGGGCAGATCCGGTGGGAGAAGCGGCGGCGGCGCCAGCCTCGGCCGCACTAGATGATCTGGCGGCCTTGGAGGCAAGGCAGTTTTTCCGAATGTGCCTCACCTCCTTGCAGGCGTGGCACCGCACACCGTCCGACGTCCAGAAGACGCGATAGGTGGTCCCCTCGTGGTGGACGACGAACGCCCCGTCGGTGTCCTCCTCCCGCGCCAGCTGGATAAACAGCTGGTGCCGGAAGGAGAAGACGTGGCGAAGGCTGGCTTCCTGGAAGCCGAGCGGGATGGGCGTGATCCCCGACCTCACCTCCCCAATTTGGCATAAATGGGGGAGGAGGAGCTCACCAGGAACATAGGGCGGGACGTTCGAGATGACGATCCTCTGCGCGGTGGCCTCGAGAGGATCCACCGGCAGGAAGGTCCCGCCCACGGTGAGCCCCTTGGCGACGGCCAGGGACACCGCCCGCTCCGACCCCAGGAAGAACACAGCCTTCCCGTACATTTTTGAGGCCGCGACGATGGCTGAGGGGCCGACAACCCCAGCCATGGCTTTAATGCAGGCCTCAATGGTCATAGTGGGGTGAGTGTAGCTCTTCACCCCAAGCTTTTTTGTCATGAGTTTAAGAGGTGACGGGGCAGCAGAAGCAGCGGGAGCAGTGGTGGCTGTGGCTGCCACTCCCGCATAGGTCCTGGCTGGCCTCACCACCGGCGAAGATGCAGTCGCCATTATGGGGTGTTTTTATAAGGGCTACACTCACCCCAAGTCACAGGCCTGAAGGTGTTAATGGCCTCAGGTATTTTTTGGTCCTCCATTGAGCAGAGGGAGCTGTTTAAAATGAAGGCATACCTCTCCCCTTATTGATTGAAATTGGGAGAGGGGCCTTCTCCCCTCTGCTCAATAGGCAATTAATAAATAGAGATGAAATTGAGGTGCCTCAGAGAAAGAGGCAGAGAGAGACAAAGAGAGAGAGGAGGGGTGGGAAGGAGGGAGGCCGCAAGGGCAGGGTTGCCACTTAGGATGGTGGGTGGGTGGGTGTTGGCAGGGGTGCACTCTCCGATGGAAATTTAAAGTCTTTGATGGTGGTGGTCTTCTGGCAGGGGGAGAAGATGTCTTCACCTGGGAAAGCTGGAGATGCCCCAGGCTCAATCCCACACCAGGTCTTAACGATGTAATAAATGAAATTGGACTTCACCTAGGCAGCTCCAGCTGTCCCAGGTCAGGCAATAGAAGGGGTGCTTATTAGTGGTGTGTGTGGCATCGTTTTTAACAAGAGCCACACACACACACAGACACCCCTTGATGATCCGGCCTTGTTTCTTCTTTTCTCCCCCCACCTAAAATACAAAGTATTTGGGAGAGTGCCCCAAATAACACCCACCTGTAGATGTTCTGAAAGATGATATTCCTCCCTCCTTCCGAACAGTTGGTGTTGGTTGATGGTGGTTTCTCTCCCCTCTCTCCCTCTCCTGAAGTGGAGGCCAATTTGGGGAGGCAGTAATGGGAAAGGCCTCTCCCCTGGTTGATCTTGTTGCTGGCCTCCTTTCTCCTTCGCCTCCTCTGTCCTCTCTCTCCAGGCACCCCAGTTGTTATGATGATGATGGTGGAGGTGGTCTTTCATTGTCCTCCTCTTCCTGGTCAGGAGACCACCACTTTCCACTCTCCTCCTTCTCCTGGTCTGGCTTCTCCTTCTCCTTTGGCTTGCTGAGGCAGCTGCACAGCCAGCAATGCTGAGAATGAGGTCTACGTCAGACTGAAATACAGAAGCCTGCTAGGGCCTTTAATACAGTGGTGGTCACTGCCGGTACTGCAGTCTAAAACCAGTTCTTCCCTTAAAGGTACATACACAACAATTCCTCCCCTTTTAGATAAACAGTACATAACATTCATTTAACAACTAAATAATAACTAATTACAACTTTCTGGATATTATATACATCAACTGAAATAATCATTTATAAGTTCAGTCTTTGAGGAGGCTTCCTGATCCTGACTGGATAGCGCCTTTCTCGAGTATCCTGTTCTTGCGGCGAAGCTGATTCTGGTTCATGGTCACTGGTTGGTTCGTCAGCTTCCAATACCACTGCTTCTGAGGTAGACGCAATCTGTACTTCAGGTTGATTACCAGGTGCACCTTCTCGTGGCACGGGTTTGGCTTGTTCCTGTGACGATAGAATCTGGTCAGCATGGCACCTCACAATGCTCTCTCCAACGTCCACTGTGTACATTAGTGGTCCCTGCTGTGTGCATATCGTTCCTGGCTGCCATTTTTCTGTTCGGTAGTCACGGGCCAAGACTGGTTGCCCTACCTTGAAGCTCCGGGTTGGCTTCTCATCTATGTGCTGGAATTGCTTATCCTCAACATCTCGTCTTATGTTTGGTATGAGCAAATCCAGGCGACATCTTAGCCTTCGGTTGAAGAACAGTACGGCTGGAGCTTGGTTGGTTACTGCATGTGTCGCATTCCGGTAAGCAAACAAGAAACTATCCACCTTGTGTTGTAGTGGTATGTCGTCATTATACATTGCCTTTATGGCCTTTTTAAAGGTCTGAACAAACCTCTCAGCCAATCCATTTGTGGCTGGATGATATGGGGCAGATGTGTAATGTTTCACCCCATTATTCTTCAGGAACCTCCAGAAATCCTCAGACACAAACTGTGGCCCATTGTTGGAGCAAATCTGTTCTGGCACCCCATTCCTGGCGAAGATGGTCCTTAGGACTGCAATAGTTTTCTCCGTGGTGGTGGAGGACATTTTAATGACCTCTGGCCATTTCGAATGGGCATCCACAGCGATTAGAAACATTGAGTCCATAAATGGACCAGCAAAATCAATGTTTACCCGTTGCCATGGAGATGAGGGCCACTCCCATGGATGTAGCGGGGCCTGTGGTGGTGTGTTTTGGACCTTCTGGCATCCTGTGCATCTCTTGGTCATATCCTCGATTTCTTTATCGATTCCCGGCCACCACACAAACGCCCTGGCTAGGTTCTTCATTTTTACCCCTCCCAGATGACCCTCATGAAGCTCATTGAGCACTCTATCTCTCAACTTGGGTGGAATTACCACTCGGGATCCACACATCAAGGTCCCCCGGCACACTGACAGCTGTTCTCTCCTTGGAGAGAATGCTGGCAACAGTGAGTCGCCATATGCTGGCCATCCCTTCACCGTCAAATCGTAGACCCGAGAGAGTGTCAGGTCATTTCGGGTTTCCTTCTCTATACTCGAGTTTGTAACAGGCAAACATTCGACTATGGTCGCATGGAATATCTCAACAGGGTCCACTGCCGGTGTTTCTTCTACCGTAGGCAACGGTAGGCGCGACAGCCCATCAGCGTTTCCACGCTGTTTCGTACCCTTGTACTCTATGTCATACTGATGTGCCCCTAGAAAAAGTGACCAAATTTGCAGCCGTTGCGCCGTCATCAGCGGAACACCCTTCTTTGGGTTAAAAATGGAGACCAGGGGCTGATGATCAGTCAGTAGGGTGAATTTCTGCCCGTGCAGATAGTGATTGAACTTCTTCAGCCCCCACACCAGGCTGAGGGCCTCCCTGTCAATCTGGGCGTAGTTACGCTCGGCTGAGGTTAGCGAGCGCGACGCAAAGGCTATTGGCCTCTCTGAACCGTCACGGAATTTGTGTGACAGTACCGCTCCAATGCCGTAGGGTGACGCATCACATGCCAACCGAATCGGTAGTGTTGGGTTGTAGTGGGCCAATACTTCTTTTGAAGTGATTAGGCATTTACATTCCTGAAAGGCACGCTTACACTCATCACTCCATTTCCATGTCACTCCAGTTTGCAGCAGGGCGTTCAGTGGGTGCAGAATTGTAGATAAATTCGGCAAGAACTTATGGTAGTAGTTCACCAACCCGAGGAACGACCTCAGTTGCGACACATTTTCCGGTGCTGGAGCCTCGACTACAGCCTCAATCTTGTCCGGCGACTTATGCAACCCTTCCTCATCAATCATGTGGCCACAATACGAGATTTGTCTCCTGAAGAACTCGCATTTGGGGCGGTTGGCTCGTAGCCCATATTCCTGTAATCTCGTGAGCACCTGCTCCAGGTTGGCAAGGTGTTCATTGTCATTTTCGCCCATAACCAGGATGTCGTCCAAATAACACTGGGTCCCCGGGATCCCTTGCAGGACTTGTTCCATTGCCCTCTGCCAAATAGCCGGGGCCGATGCTACCCCGAATACCAGTCGATTGTACTGGTAAAGGCCTTTGTGAGTGTTTATCGTCAGGTATTTTCTAGATGCTTCTTCCACCTCCATTTGTAGATATGCTTGGGCCAGATCAATCTTTGTAAAACCTTTCCCTCCAGATAGTGAGGTGAAAATATCTTCTATCCGCGGAAGTGGATACTGTACTGTGTGCAGGACTGGGTTCACAGTCACCTTGAAGTCCCCACAGATGCGAATCTTCTTTGGCTCCCCAGGCGTGCTGCTCAATGCTTTCTTCATTACAAGAATGATGGGTGTGGCCCACTCGCTCCAGTCCACCTTGGACAGCACACCTGAATGCTCCAGACTCTCCAGTTCAGCTTCAACGGCTGGGCGGATCGCGTATGGCACCGGCCTGGCCTTGAAAAATTTTGGGTTTGCGTTATCCTCAATCTTTATGGTTGCCTTTACTCCTTTTAGAGTCCCAAGTCCTTGTTGGAACACCTCTTCCGCGTCAGATAGAATTTGTGACAGACGTCCAGGTGCGACGTCATCATCCTTTTTGTCAGTCACAGTTAGCGCCAGAATGGAATGCCAATCCAATTGTATTTTTTGGATCCATTCACGTCCCAATAATGGTGGTCCTCCATCTCGTAGTATATACATATAGAGTTTCTGTGTTTCCTTGCCGTTATATTTAACTGGCACCCTTGTTTTTCCTCTGGGGTAGACCTTTTGCCCCGTGTATGTCTTCAATACAATGGACGTGTCCTTTAAGGGTATGTGTGAGAATAGCCGCTCATAGTCTCATCGATTCATGACAGTTAGGGCTGATCCTGTGTCCAATTCCATCTTTACTGGGGACCCTGCTATCATGAGGGTGACCCAAATGGTTCAGTGATCTTCCTTTGCGATCACGTTGTGTAACTTTAGACAACTTAGTCTCCTGCTCCCGGAGTCCTTATCACTCTCCTGATCTTCCAAACTACTGTCTGTCAGTTTCTTTACTTTCCTGTACTGTCCCTTAGTAGTTCTTGTCATGTTGTTTTTCTTTCCCGACCTGCAGACTCTTGCTATATGTCCCATTTTTCCGCATTGCCTGCATACTTTGTCCTTAAACCAGCAGTCCTTCTGCTCATGGGTTGTTCTGCCACAGCGATAGCACTTTTCTGCTCCATACGCCATTTCGTTAGCGCTGTATTCTTGTGGTTTCTGTTGTATTTCCGCAGCTTCCCGTGCTGCTGCTTCGTAGGATACTGCCACGCTGAAAGCCTGTTCTAGCGTCAGGTCCTTTTTTGAAAGTAGTCATTTCTGGGTTCCTTCACTCTGGAGCCCACAGACAAACTTATCCCGCAAGGTGTCTGCCAGTCCTGCTCCGAACTGGCAGTGCTTCGATAACTTGCGTAGTTCCGTAAGGTAGTCAGCTTTGCTCTCATCTTTGTGCTGGTTTCTTTTATGGAACTTGAATCTTTCTGCTATCAGCAGCGGTGTAGGGTTTAGGTGTTCCTGTAAGGTATTAACAATCTCCTCAAAACTTTTCTCCATTGGTTTAGCTGGGGTAATTAAATTCCGCAATAGGCCGTACGTACTCGCGCCCATCAAATTCAATAATACTGACGCCCTCTTTCCATCGGCCACCTCATTTGCCTTGCAGTACACTTCAATTCTTTCCACATACGTGGTCCAGTCTTCTACCTCGTTGTCGAAAGCAGTGATACTGCCACTTTTCGGCATCTTGGGTGATTTAAAATGGCGTCTCCCGCGCTTTTTCTTCTTCCCCAATGGAATAAAATGGCGCCTCCCGCGCTTTTCCTTCTTCCCCAACGGGATAAAATGGCGCCTCCCGCGCTTTTCCTTCTTCCCCTTGCTGCCGCGCTGCTCCTAGCGTTCTACGGGGTAATGGCGGCGATCCGCAGCTTCGGCGCGTCTCTCTTTCCTTCTCCCCCGTTTATTTTCTCTCCGCTGCCCGGTTCTTGAGCACCGACTGCGCCCTGTGCGCTCCACCCTCTCTCTCTCTTGTTTTCTTTTCCCGGCGACGCTGCGCGGCCCGTTTTGTAGAGCTGCTCAATCGAGCTTGAGCCCACCGCAGTCCGGAAGGGTCAGCGCACTACCTGCTACCAGCACGATTTGCTGGATCACCTTAACTGGGGAGCCAAGCACAGCTCTCCACAGTCTCTCCCGCAATTCTCCGAACACCGATGAATTCTTTGGGCGGTTGCCCGATCCCCTTATCCCTTAATTCCCCTAGAGTCCAATGATTCGCCTAGAGTCGCTGACTCGCTGACCCGGACCAGTGAGAGGGACAATCAGACAGCTTTTCTGCTCTTGATCACTGTCCAGCGGCCAGTGCATGTGCGGACGCTGGGTGGGGAACAGGAGCAGGGCTTGGCTTGCGATGCCTTCCGTGACGGAGCAGCCTTCCGCCTTCATCGTGCAGTCTCTGGAATGGGCGAGGCACCGGAGGGATGCCACCGCCCATGAAAATATAGCCCGACACAAATCAGCAGCTTCGGGAAGGGAGAGGAAAAAAAAGGTGGGGGGTGGGGGCAGTTGGGGGCAGAGAAAATTGAAAAAAAAACCTGAGTGATAATTCTCCTCAAAAAAGAATGGAAAAATAAATGGCCACAATGTGCTAATTTAGTCACTGATGAAACAATCTGTGAGTAGCTCGATTCCAAGCATTGATTTAAAAAGAAATGTAACAAAATCAATAACTGAGTGCATTACTCATGAATGCATTTCAACTACATATCCCCTCTCCCCCATTAGATTTCCAGAAACTCAGAAACATTCTCATTATTATACTGCCAGGAATCAGATACTTCCCCTTCCCCCACCAGCTTCCCAGCCTCTCTGTCTGCTCATGCATGCCAGTATTTTTTTTTAAAGTGGCAGGCACCTCTGAAGTTTCGATTACCACATCATGATCTGCATTTACCTCTAAATGTAGAGATCGTTTTTGAAATGCTCATTCTTTGCGCTGTCCTCTGCTTCTGAGTTAAGCTCACTTACAGCTTATTCTGAAATTGTCACCGACTGATGAAATCTGATTCAAGATTTCATTACCGGGACTGCTGCACTTATCTCCCTGACCAAGCTCAGCAAATCACCTGTGCGTGTTTCATTTCACCATTTGCACCATTTCTCCTGCCTATGTCCACACCTTTTCTATGTGCAGCGAGGGACATTCGTGGCTCGCATTCATTTCTTTTATTACATCCCCAACTGCTTTCCATCCACTGGTGAATAGGTAGAATTACACAACATTTACAGGGCAGGAACAGGCCATTCGCACCAACTGGCCTGTGCCAGTGTTTACGCTCCACATGAGCCTCCTCCCACCCTACTTCATCGATAGAATCATACAGCACAGAAGGAGGCCATTCGGCTCATCATGCCTGTGCCGGCTCTTTGAAAGAGCTATCCCAATTAGTCCCACTCCTCTGCTCTTTCCCCATAGCCCTGCAATTCTTTTTCCTTTTCAAGTACTTATCCAATTCCCTTTTGAAAGTTATTATTGAAACAGCTTCCACCGCCCTTTCAGGCGGCGCATTCCAAATCACAACAACTTGCTGTGTAAAAAAAAATTCTCCTCATCTCCAATGTTCCCGCTAAAGTGGCTGGGCGTGCGCAGCAGCAGCCCGAAAGGTCCCGTGCAGGCCGCTTACCAGCTTTTACACTGTAAATACCGTGCAGGCGCAGAAATTTAAAGGGACCGCACATTAAAAGAAACAGGCCACGAAGAACAAGGCGCAGCTCACAGCGAACACGGCTCAGCTCCCCTCTGGTTCTTTTGCCAAGTACCTTAAATCTTTTGTCCTCTGGTTATCAATCTGCCTGCCAGTGGAAAGAGTTTCTCCCTTTGCACTCTATCAAAACCCCTCATAATTTTCAGCACATTGGATAGTTTGACATGTTCAGAACGCATCGGCCTAAATCCAAGTTTAACACTCGCAGGCATGCCTGACTTTTTTTCATTTAAATCCCAGTTGTGGCAAATCAAGAGGCTCTCCTTCCACATGCTCCGTTGATGCCCTCTTATTTTAACAATGGTTTACGCCATTAATTTTACTGGTATACAGGTAGTGACAGCCAAGACTGCTGGAAGAGTCTACCAGCTTTTATTTTATGTGGACAATTAATGAGGTTCTCAAATTGTCCCTTGATTTCTCTCCAGACAGTGAGTTTGCTGTGGAATGCAATTTAGAGTGAATAAATCAGGGCTTATTTGTTTTTACTATTTGATTAAAGCCATCCCACTGAATGACACTGGGTTGACCATTCTCCTGTATTTAGTCTTCTCTACAATCAATAGGAATTGTAATGCTGTTTCTAGAAGCTGTAGCATATATTTCTTTTACAAATATACAAACATACAACTTGACAGGCAGGAAAAGACCAGCTGGTCCATCAAGTCTACCCCACACTATGATGGCTGGACCATCACGGCTGAACACTTCCTCCCACCTCCCGCCCACCCCCACATCCATGTAATCTCCTGGGAGAGGCCAAAGCAGAGAAGAAACCCAGCTCCAATAAGGGGGAAGAATACTCTGGAAAATTCCTCTTTGACTCCCCTCAGTTGATCAAAACCAGTCCAGGAGATCACACGGACTGAGTGTTATCTGTAAAGACACGTTGCCTTCAATATGAAGTGAGCTCTGCCCCCGTCAAGATCTGGTCCAGCTCCCTCTTGAAGGCAGGCAGAGAGTCCGCACCCACCACACCAGCTGACAATGTATTTCAGAGAAATAACAACAGAAAATGCTGGAAAAACTCAGCAAGTCAGGCAACATCCGTGGAGAGAAATTTGAGTTGACGTTTCGGGTTTGACCCTTCTTCAAAACTGGAGAGAAAAGGAACTGGATCGAAGGCAGGGCTGCGATCGGACAAAAGAATAAAAGAACCAAAAGAAGTAAAAGAGATTAGAAGCTAGACGAGATGGTAATAGGCTGTGATTGGGTGTAAAGTGTACTGGCAGGGTAAAAGATAGCTGCCAGGTGTGAGAGAGAAACAAAAGGAAAGGAGGGGGGGAAGGAAAGGAGTGGAAAAATATAAGTGAAAATGAAATAGGGGCCGAGGTTATGATCTGAAATTGTTGAACTCAATATTGAGACCGGAAGGCTGCAGAATGCCTAATCGGAAGATGAGGTGCTGTTCCTCGAGTTTACGTTGAGCTTCCGTGGAACAGTACAAGAGGCCAAGGACGGTGAGGTCCGAGTGGGAATGGAGCGGTGAATTGAAATGACAGGCGACCGGAAGCTCGGGGTCACCCTTACGGACTGAACGGAGGTGTTCCGCAAAGCGGTCACCCAATCTGCGTTTGGTCTCCCCAATGTAGAGGAGACCGCATCGTGAGCAGCGAATACAGTATACTAGATTGCGAGAAGTACAAGTAAATCGCTGTTTCACCTGGAAGGGGTGTTTGGGGCCCTGGACAGTGGGGAGGGGGGAGGTATAGGGGCAGGTGTTACATCTCCTCCGCTTGCACGGGAAGGTGCCAGGCGAAGGGGAAGGGCTGTTTGGGGTGATAGAGGAGTGGACTAGGGTGTCTCGGAGAGAGCGGTCCCTGCGGAATGCTGAAAGGGGAGGGGAGGGGAAGATACGTTTGGTGGTGGGATCACTTTGGAGGTAGCGGAAATGCCGGAGGATGATCCGTTGAATGTGGAGGCTGGTGGGGTGAAAGGTGAGGACAAGGGGAACCCTATCGTGGTTCCAGGAGGGAGGGGCAGGGGTGAGGGCAGAGGTGCGGGAGATAGAACTGACACGGTCGAGGGCGGTGTCAACCACGGTAGAGGGGAATCCTCGGTTGCGGAAAAAGGAAGACATGTCTGAAGCACTGGTGTGGAACTGCCTAACATCCAGTCTATTCCTACTCTTTCATAGTTTAAAATCGTGTCCCCTGTGATGTGCCTCAATAAATCCGAGACTCGATGTTAGCGAAACAAAACAAGGCTTTTATTGACTTAGAAGGTAACACACAGAGGAGAATGTATCTTCCATCCAGAGGTCTGCCGTACTGGATGTGCTGCAGGCTGGGCCAGCTTACATAGGAGCCAGGTATGGGCGGAGCCCTACACACAGTACAATACAATGGAAATGAAACTGAAACCAACCACAGTCACAGGCAGAGAAATACTGATGAGTGATGAATGGAATATTTCATCACATTCACCCCTTCTATAGATTTAGTCTGTTCGGGGGTTTGATAGTCCTCTGCGACCGACGTGGCTGTTGTGGTGCCACGGGTGTCGGCTGGGTGTCCCCGGTGGCCTCCTGGGTCTCTGCCGGGGGTGCTGCCAGGGTTGTTGAAGGGGTAGTTGGTGGGGGTACCGTTGGTCGATGTTCTCCCGGGGGTGATGAAAGAGTAGTGGGTGGGTAAGAGTTGCTGTGGTCGTTGTTGCTGCTGTTGTCGTGGTTGTTGTCGTTACCGGCTGGGGCGACGTCTTTTATGGGCACGGTGTCCTCCCTTCCGTCGGCGTGCCGGACATACGCGTATTGGGGGTTGGCGTGGAGTAGGTGCACTGACTCCAAGAGAGGGTCCGTCTTGTGGCCCCTCACATGCCTTCGCACGAATACCGGACCTGGGGTGGAGAGCCATGACGGCATGGATACGCCTGAGGTGGATTTCCGGGGAAAGACAAACATTCGCTCGTGAGGCGTGGCATTAGTGGCAGTACACAATAGCGACCGTATCGAATGGAGCACATCTGGGAGGACTTCCTGCCAGCGGGAGATAGGGAGGCCTTTGGTCCTTAGAGCTAGAGTGACTGCTTTCCATACTGTCCCGTTCTCTCGCTCCACTTGACCGTTACCCCGGGGGTTGTAGCTGGTGGTACGGCTCGTGGCGATCCCCCTGGACAGCATGTACTGGCGTAGCTCCTCACTCATGAAGGACGCCCCCCTATCCGTATGGATGTAGCTCGGCATACCGAACAGGCAGAACAGGCTGTTGAGGCATTTAATGACCGTGGCGCTGGTCATGTCTGGGCAGGGGAAGGCGAATGGGAAACGAGAGTATTCGCCCACAATGTTCAGGAAGTAAACATTGCGGTCGACGGACGGGAGGGGGCCCTTGAAATCTAAGCTGAGCTGCTCAAAGGGCCGTGTAGCTTTGATTAAGTGGGCTCTATCTGGGCGGTAGAACCGAGGCTTGCACTCAGCGCAAGTGCGACAGTTCCTGGTCAGGGACCGAACTTCCTCAATCGAGTAGGGTAAGTTGCGGGACTTTATGAAGTGGAACAGCCGCGTGACCCCTGGGTGGCAGAGGTCATTGTGGAGGGTCTGTAGCCGATCCCCGGTGGCGCTGGCACACATCCCTCGTGAGAGGGCGTCAGGGGATTCGTTAAGGGCCCCTGGCCGGTAAATGATGTCATAATCGAAGGTGGAGAGCTCGATCCGCCACCTAAGAATCTTATCATTTTTAATCTTCCCCCTCTGTTTATTATTGAACATAAACGCTACCGACCGCTGGTCGGTAAGTAGGGTGAAGCGTTTGCCGGCTAGGTAGTGGCGCCAGTGGCGCACTGCCTCCACGATGGCTTGGGCCTCCTTTTCTACGGAGGAGTGTCTGATCTCGGGCCCTTGGAGGGTCCTCGAGAAGAAAGCTACAGGCCGCCCCGCCTGGTTGAGGGTGGCCGCCAAGGCAAAGTCAGACGCATCACTTTCCACTTGAAAGGGAGTGTTCTCGTCCACTGCCTGTAGCGTGGCCCGCTCAATAACCTGCTTAATGCTTTTGAAGGCAGCATGGGCCTCAGCAGAGAGCGGAAAAGAGGATGCTTTCAAGAGGGGGCGGGCTTTGTCGGAGTAGTTGGGGACCCATTGGGAATAATAAGAAAATAACCCCAGGCACCTTTTCAGGGCTTTGGGAGTGTTGGGCAGGGGCAGCTCCCGTAGGGGGCGCAATCGGTCGGGGTCTGGTCCGATTTCCCCATTCTCCACCACGCTGCCTAGTATGCAGAGGCGCGTGGTGTTGTAAACGCACTTGTCCTCGTTGTAGGTGAGGTTGAGTTTTTGTGCGGTTTTCAGGAACCTCTCGAGGTTCGAGTCGTGATCCTGCTGGTTGTGACCGCAGATGGTGACGTTGTCGAGGTGGGGGAAGGTTGCCTGCAAGTGGTGGTCATCGACCATGCGGTCCATCTCCCTCTGGAAGACCGAGACCCCATTCGTCACCCCAAAGGGGACTCTGAGGAATTGGTAGAGGCGTCCGTTCGCCTCGAAGGCGGTGTACGGGCGGTCCTCTGGTCTGATAGGGAGCTGGTGGTGCACTGACTTGAGGTCGATGGTGGAGAACACCCGGTATTGGGCGATTTGGTTCACCATTTCTGATATGCGGGGTAGCGGGTAGGCGTCTAGTTGGGTGTACCTGTTGATCGTTTGGCTATAGTCGATCACCATCCGTTTCTTCTCGCTGCCCCTTACCACCACCACTTGGGCGCGCCACAGGCTATTGCTGCGTTCAATAATGCGCTCTTTCAGGAGCCTGTCTACCTCGGTCGCGATAAACCGCCTGTCCTCCCAGCTGTACCTCCTGCTTTTGGTCGCTATTGGCCGGCAGTTAGGGGTAAGGTTCGCGAATAGCGAAGGCGGCTTTACCTTCAGGGTAGCCAGACCGCACACTGTGAGGGGCGGCTGGGACCCACCGTAATTGAGCGTGATGCTTTGGTGGTAGCACTGGAAATCCAGGCCCAAGATCACGCTCGCACATAGATTCTTCATGATTAATACTTTAAAATTATCGTATACAGTTCCGTTAACGGACAATTGTACCGTGCAGTAACCCATAATGGTCGAAGTCTGGGTTTTATCAGCCATAGAGATGGTACCCAGAGTAGGGACCACCTTTAGGGAGAGTTGTTGTACCAGTTCAGGGTGGATAAAACTCTCCGTGCTTCCACTGTCAATTAAACATTTAACCCTGCACCCGTTTACCTCGATGTCCACCATTGATTTGGATAGCGGGTGCGGCCTGGTCTGGTCCACTGTGACCGATGCCACTGTAGGGCCCTGATCGAGACAAGATGGCGTCCACGCTGTCTGCTCACAAGATGGCGGACCCCACGAGGTCGGGCAAGATGGCGTCCAAGATGGCCGCTCCCACGGCGCACACGCGGCGGTGGCGGGTTTTCCGGCGGGGTTCCCTCTGCACACCTTCCCGAAGTGCCCCTTCTTACCGCACTTAAAGCAGGTGGTGCCTTTCGCTGGGCACAGGTTTCTGGTGTGCTTCGGCTGCCCGCAGAAGTAGCAGTTGGGTCCCCGACGCGTCGCGGCTGTCGTAGGGCTTCTGGGGGGAGAGCGGGGCCCCGACGGTGTCGGGCTGCCGGGCGGGGAAGATGCCTTCCAAGATGGCGGCACCCTTGGTGCGCACGTGGCGGCGTGGACGGCGCAGGCTGAAGAGTAGGCGTCCGAGTTTCTCTGGGCCACATCCAGGGATCGTGCTGTGTCCGCAGCCTGTTTCAGGTCCAATCCCGTTTTTTCCAGCAGTCTCTGCCGGATGTAAGTGGAGCTGAGGCCTGTGATAAAGGCATCGCGAACAAGCTCGTCAGTGTACACTGTGGCTTTTACATCTTGGCACTTGCAGTCTTTGCCAAGTGTTTTCAGGGTGCCTAGGAACTCCTCCACCGATTCCCCAGGTCGCTGTGCGCGAGTAGCGAGCAGATGCCTAGCATACACCTCATTCGTAGGCTGCTGGTAATGCGCCTTTAAGATGTCGCAGGCGGCCGGGTACGTGTCGGCGTCTTGGATGAGGGGGTAAACCCGGTGGCTTACCCAATTCCGCAGAATTCCGAGTTTCATACTCGCAGCGTCCGTAGCGTCTTTGACGGCTGCGGAATTGTCCAGGAAGAATTCCATACACATAAACCAGTGTCCAAAGCGTGCCGATGCGTCCGAAGCATGCTGGTCCAAATCCAAATGTTCGGGTTTCAAGAGTTGATCCATTGTGTTCAATAAAATTGATGTGCCTCAATAAATCCGAGACTCGATGTTAGCGAAACAAAACAAGGCTTTTATTGACTTAGAAGGTAACACACAGAGGAGAATGTATCTTCCATCCAGAGGTCTGCCGTACTGGATGTGCTGCAGGCTGGGCCAGCTTACATAGGAGCCAGGTATGGGCGGAGCCCTACACACAGTACAATACAATGGAAATGAAACTGAAACCAACCACAGTCACAGGCAGAGAAATACTGATGAGTGATGAATGGAATATTTCATCACACCCTGGTCCTCCTCAATCTGTTAAACTGGAATAATCTATCAATAGGACGCACCCCAACTCTTTACACAGGATTACAAGGGTATACGGCACAGAAACAGGCCATTCGGCTCAACCAGTCCATGCCAGGGTTTATGCTCCACTCGAGCCTCCTCCCGTCTTTTCTCATCAAACTCTATCATATTCTTCTCCCTCATATGCTTATCTAGCCTCCCCTTAAATGCATCTATACTATTTGCCTCAACTACTCCCTCTGGTAGCGAGTTCCACATTCTCACCACCCTCTGGGTAAAGAAGTTTCTTCTGAATTCCCTATATGATTTTTTGGTGACTATCTTATATTGATGGTCTCTAGTTATGCTCTTCCCCACATATGGAAACATTCTCTCTGTATCTACTATCAAAACCTTTCATAATTTTAAAGACCTCTATTAGGTCTCCTCTTTTCAAGAGAAAAGAGACCCTGCCTGTTCATCCTTTCCAGATAGATATACCCTCGCATTTCTGGTATCATCCTTGTAAGTCTTCTCTGCACCCTCTCCAGTGCCTCTATATCCTTTTTATAATATGGTGACCATGTCTCCTCTAAGTCCATGCTGCTCTAAAGTAAATAGATCAAGGTTCTTGAGCCTATCTGAGTAGCTGAGGTTCTTTAAGCTAGGAATCATTCTTGTAGCTCTCTGGACCTGTTCCAAGGCCACTATATCACCCACCATGTGGAGGTACCAAAATTGGGCGCAGTACTCTGGATGCGTCTGACCAGTGACCTGTATAGTGGTATCCTTTGATTTATACTGTAAGGTTCTATTAATACAACCCAATACCCTGTTAGCTTTAGCTACAATTTCTCTACACTGGTCATGAACCTTTAGTGATCTGTGCACAATAACACCAAGATCTTTTTCTCTCTCAACATATGGAATCCTTGGATTTATTAATAAAGTGCAAAAGCAAGGAAGTTATGCTAAACCTTTATAAAACACTGGTTAGGCCTCAGCTGGAGTATTGTGTCCAATTCTGGGCACCACACTTTAGGAAGGATGTCAAGGCCTTAGAGAGGGTGCAGAAGAGATTTACTAGAATGGTACCAGGGATGAGTGTCTTCAGTTATGTGGAGAGACTGGAGAAGCCGGGGTTGTTCTCCTTCGAGCAGAGAAGGTTAATAGGAGATTTGATAGAGGAGTTCAAACAAATGAATGGTTTTGATAGAGTAAATAAGGAGAACATTTTTCCAGTGGCAGAAGGGTCGGCAACCAGAGGAGACAAATTTAAGGTGATTGGCAAAAGAACCAGAGGCGACATGAGGAAACATTTTTTTACGCAGCGAGTTGTTGTGAAATGCACTGCCTGAACGGGTGGTGGAAGCAGATTCAATAGTAACTTTCAAAAGGGAATTGGATAAATACTTGAAAGAAAGAAAGACTTGCATTTCTATAGCGCCTTTCATGACCACTGGACATCTCAAAGCGCTTTACAGCCAATGAAGTACTATTTGAAGTGTAGTCACTGTTGTAATGTGGGAAACGCGGCAGCCAATTTGCGCACAGCAAGGTCCCACAAACAGCAATGTGATAATAACCAGATAATCTGTTTTAGTGATGTTGGTTGAGGGATAAATACAGGCCAGGACACCGAGGATAGCTCCCCTGTTCTTCTTCGAAATAGTGCCATGGGATCTTTAACGTCCACCTGAGAGGGCAGACGGGGCCTCGGTTTAACGTCTCTAAAAGACGAAGGGAAAATATTGACAGGGCTATGGGAAAGAGCACGGGAGTGGGACTAATTGGATAACCCTACCAAAGAGCGGGCACAGGCATGATGGGACAAATGGCCTCCTTCTGTGCTGTATCATCCTATGATTCTATGATTTATTGTGCTATATCTATCAATATATGGGCTATCACTTACATGCAAGAAGATTTATTTGGAATAAAAATAATGAATGTTAATTGGAGCCTGTAATAATGCATAATGCACTGTTAAAATCTAATAATGTTTGACGTATGAAATTCATCTGCACATCACCCTTCCATCAGATAACCATTATTTTATCTACTATATACAGTTTTATAAATTATATGTTGCGTTTGTAATATGGTATTGTGTTGCAGAGTTAAGGTTTAGATAGAACTTCACGGTTTGAATGATATAATTGGCGTTGGAATATGAAAGAGATTAATTAATCCATTGCTGGAACTGCATGATAAATTGTCTGTTTCTGAGACAAGTTGGGCATTAACTGAACAAAAATCCCTGACAGCTAGATTGAGGTTTCATTTCACTCATTTTCTGGTGATATAATGAAAACCTACAACCACATTCAAATTTTGAACAATAAAATTAATATGATACATAACTATTAGGAACAGGAGTAGGCCATACGACCTCTCGAGCCTGCTCCACCATTCAATAAGGTCCTGGCTAATCTTCAACCTCAACTCTACTTTCCTGCCCGATCTCTATATCCCTTGATTCCTCCAGAGTCCAAATTTCTATCTATCTCAACCTTGAATATACTCAATTATTCAGCATCCACAGCCCTTTGGGATAGAGAATTCCAAAGATTCACAACCCTCTGAGTAAAGAAATTCCTCCTCATCTCAGTCTTAAATGGCCGACTCCTTATCCTGAGACTATGTCCCCCTAGTTCTAGACACTCCAGCCAGGGGAAACAACCTCTCAACATCTACCCTGTCAATCCCCCCCAGAATTTTATATATTTTAAAATTCTGTATAGCAGGACCATGGTGGGTGGACAATGTAACTGATGAGACCAGTGGAATATGGGAAAATTAGTCAATTGATGACAATTGAAAGCTTGTCATTAGAACTCTCTCTGACTTCAAGGGTTGCAGATACTTCGGGGTCAATTTTCACTGCCTTCACCTGGTGTTAACAGGAGGTAGCAGCCTCAAAATGTGGTCAGGAGCTATACCGCTCCATTAACACCAGCGATGCAGTTGGTTCCATTTTGAAAGGGGCCTAGCACCGGGTGTCCAAAGTGCCTGCCTGCTTCAGGCGAGAGGCCCCTTTTAATATGGTAATCAGACTCCTATGATGTAAATGAGATTCCGATTGTCATTTTAAGTTGGAACTGGGCGGGATGGTGTCAGGACCCCCAAATTCGGGATTTTAGCCCCCCCGCATGCCTAAAAGCCCGCCTCATGGCACACTGAAAATCAACCCTAAGTCTTTTTTAAAAAAATTTAATTTTCTTTTTTTAATTCATTCCTGGGATGTGGGCATCGCTGACAAGGCCAGCATTTATTGCCCATCCCTAAATGCCCTTGTGAAGGTGGCGAGCTGCTTTCTTGAACCACTGCAGTCCTTGTGGTAAACAACTTCTTATAGCAGTTTGATACAACTAGGTCATTTCAGAGGGCAGTTAAGAGTCAACCAGATTGCTGTCTGGAGTCACTGGGTAAGGAGGGCAGATTTCCGTGCCTAAAGGATATTAGTGAACCAGATGGGTTTTTACAAAAATCTGGTAGTTTTCATGGTCACCATTACTGATACTGTACTAGCTTTTTATTTAACTAACTGAATTTAAATTCCCCAGCCGCCAGGGTGGGATTTGAACTCACGTCTCTTGGATCATTACAAATGATTTACTATCTGGATTTCTGCGTTCTTGCTAGTGTCCAAAAGCAATTGCAGCATTTGATTCCTTCACTTTACTGGTTCTAGATTGTTGAGGTTGAAGAAAAGTTGAATGATTTGGTTGGGTGGTTTTGTAGTGCTTCCTTGTTGGTCATCAGCAAGGAATATGGAGCAAAAGTGGGAAAATAGAGTTGATCTAATTGAATGGCGGTGCAAACTCGAGGGTTTGAATGTCTCTATGTTCCTATGTTCTCACGAGTCAATGGGATATTTTAGCCAACAACATGACTAACTCAACTGAAAATGGTAATTTCAGTTTTATATCCTAATAGATATTTGATGTCTCTGATAGGTGTGGCACTATGGATGCACACTAGATGCAAGACTTCCAATTGTATTTGCCCCTTGCAATGATGCCAATTTATGGCTTCACAGGGAATCACAGAATCACAACAATGCAGATAGAGGCCATTACGGCCCATCGAGCCTACACCGACACATATCCCACCCTATCCCCATAACCCCACGTATTTAATCCCCTAACACTAAGGGTCAATTTATCATAGCCAAATCAACCTAACCCGCACATCTTTGGACTGTGGGAGGAAACCGGAGCACCCGGAGGAAACCCACGCAGACACAGGGAGAATGTGCAAACTCCACACAGGCAGTCGCCCGAGGCCGGATTTGAACCCGGGTCCCTGGCGCTGTGAGGCAACAGTGCTAACCACTATGCCACCGTGCCCCCCCCAGGGAGCCATTCTTCATCTATGAATTTAAATTCCCCATCTGCCGTGGTGGGATTTGAACTCGTGCTTACTGGACCATTAAGTCCAGGCCTCTGAATTACTAGTCTAGTGACATACCCACTATGCTACCATTTCCCTGGCGCACTTTAGCTCAATACCACTCCAGAGGGTTCATTTGCTGACTGAGGCACAGGAGGTTATTTTTATTGCTCTGGTGGCCTATTTGTAGATTGACCTCCTTCCCGTTGCCAACGGTACAGGGAAGCACGAGCCTTGAGTTTCCAGCAGGTTATTGGGCTCTTCCTATTCCTGTCAGCTACTGCCAGATTCTAAACCAGATCCTATTCAACAGGCTGGTCAAGAATTGGCTTCACTCACAAACTCCAGGCAGTTAAAGGTCATGTGGCTTCCTGCGCACGTCTGTGAAACTATTCAAAAACCAAATTATTCTGAAATGATAATAGATTTGCATACCTGCCATCATTTGTGATAAAACACCAGCCAGAAATTGGTGACCACAACGTCCTGGGTAATGTAATAATTTTTTGACCTTTAGATAACAGCGCTAGTTGATCTCCACATGACATTCGGAAATGGGACAGGACCAATTTCTTTTACCAGCATCGTGAATAACTAGGTTACAATGGTCAATAGGAACCTTGTTAAAATGATGGCTGCATGACCAAACAGGTGTCATTATATTTTTTGGGTAGACTCCAATTGCTGGAATGGCTGACTTCCAAATCTCTTCTGCAGCACTTGCGAAAGTTGATGTTGCAGCGCTTGCAGTGGAGGGAGAGAAACAGGGTTACCAATGTTTCAGGTCGCTGGCCTTTTGTCAGAACGTTAGCATGCCGCTTGATGATTCCCTGACCAAAATGGCCGGGAGGTCGGGGGGAAGCAGCTGCTCGGCTGTTAAAATCAGGCTGCCGCCGCACAAGGTAAATGCTTCGGGAGGGGGGAGATCCTCCAGTCAGGGTTCTTCAGCGGCTGCTGCAGCCATCAACGAAAGATATATCTCTTTTCAAATTAAAAAAAATACTGTCCCCGTGGAGCAAGGAGGAGCAGGAATGCTCCATCATCTCCACGGTACTTGCGATCGTCCTCTCCCGCGTTGCTGCTCCGCCATCACCACTTCCCGGGCCTTACCTTTGGCCGAGTCAAGCGGCCTGAGATTCTTCTTTTTAAATTGGACCGGCTGCCTGCGGAAGCGCAGCAGGCGCTGGCAGCTCACCCAAGTAATGCTAATGAGGCCCCAGGCCCAAATTTCGGGCCGGCCTTGGGCCGCCCAGGTGGTGAGCCTGCTCTGTGTGCGGCGCCCATTTCAGGCCCAAAAATAGGCCTAAAAAAAGATCCCCCCCCGCCCCCGCCCCCCACTGTTTCCAATGGTCGCTAATGTGATAAAGAGAGGGCCTCAATATAAGTTAATCACAAAAATAGGGAAGTTAGAAAAAAATTCTTGAGACAGGGTGTGGTTAGAGTGTGGAATTACCAGCCACAAACAGTTGTTGAAACAGAATCTATAAATACTTTTAAAAGGCAATTAATAGCTGCTTGAAAAAGTGGGATAATAGAGGGTGATGGGAGTTAATAGGGGATTAATGTTGGACAGGGCGACTCATGTGGAGAAAAACACCAACACAAGCTTGATGGGCTGAATGGCCAATTTCTGTGCTGTATATCTATTCTATCAAGTGTGAACTCTGGTTATTGGAGCATGGCCTTTGATATCTCCACAACAAATTTGATGTGCTTATGGTGCTTTCAGTAACCACCAGGGTCACCAGGGTCAGTTCTATGAGACATCTGTTCTCATTGCAACTGGCTGTTGCAATCCTGTTCACTAACATATAGATAAACATACAAAGCTGCCTCTCTCTTGTTTTATAGCACATGCTCGGTTTAATCAGAAAACAAAACCATGCGCTGATATTTATTTACAAACATAAAAGACCACGTGGGCTGCAGCAGAAACTGCAACAAAAAAATGTGTAGGTTGTTGGATGTGTCACGACCCACAGTATGAAACTGATACTTCCAGATGTGAAAGTCTCCTGTCTAATGTCTCTGAAGGTCAGTCTCAACAGTAATTGATATTAAATGGGAAATCAGTCACTGAAGTCACCAAGAATTGGCAGGTTGTAGGAATGGAGGTTCCTATCTGAATAAGGTATTCGACTTGATGAATCAAATCAACAGGTTTTAATGACCAACGAAGTTAACAGGGAAACTACAGGAGAAACAGTACACAGGTCTATTCAGCTTGCTGGGCACTCGACGACTACTGGAAGGTTCTGGAAGCTGACGTCATGACGTCATCGCATTCTTCGCGCCACTGGTGGTCACGTGATCGGCGTCATGACGTCATCACGTGGAGTGCAGGAAAACACAATACAGTACAGTTAACAGGCAGTTTAAAGGTGCAGTCCGCGGTTGCACTACACTGTAGTTAAAGGGATTATTACCAATTGTTCTGAGACCCTTGGTGGCTCCGCCACAAGGTCTCTTTAAATTCGTTGAAAAGTACTTTATTGGCTGTAAAGCGCCTTTGGACGTCCTGAAGTCATGAAAGGCGCTACTTAAATGCAAGTCTTTCTTTCTTTCTCTCTCTTTCTCTTTCTTTCTTTCTCTCTTTCTATCTTTCTTTCTCCCCCTCTTTCTCTCTCTCTTTCTCTCTCTCTCTCACTCTCTCTCTCTTTCTTTCTCTCTCTCTTTTTCTCTCTCTTTCTCTCTCTCTCTTTCTCTCTCTCTTTCTCTCTTTCTTTCATTCTTTCTTTCTCTCTTTCTCGCTCTCTCTCTTTCTTTCTCTCTCTTTTTCTCTCTCTTTCTCTCTCTCTTTCTCTCTCTTTCTCTCTCTCTCTTCCTTTCTCTCTCTCTTTTTCTCCCTCTCTTTCTCTCTCTCTCTCTTTCTCTCTTCCTTTCTTTCCAGCCCTACCTTCAACGCCAGGAGATTAAAATTGCCATTTGAATATGGCACCGAGGGTAGGGGTGCAGGTGGAAGAAGAGCCCGCCCTCCCTCCACCAGAAGTTCTTGTAGGGATGAGTTACAAGTGGAAGTTCAGTAGAAATGGGATCTTCCTAACATCCTGTCCCTCTGCTCCCAGTACATTAGATTTCCACACCCGCAGACAATGGAATTTGTAGGTTATTGTATTTTTCGTTTGCAAATACATTTTGGTCACAAAACAAACACAAACCACTCAATGATAACCTTGAAAGAGTAAACTGCAAATAAATGATACTGGCGTGTATTGATTGCGAGTTTGACACCAGTCAATACGGTAATGTAATGTGCGAGTTTAACACTAGTTAATACGGTAATGTAATGTGCATTGCATTATGGGAATTACCCGGGAAAGCAGCAGTCAGCCATTTTAGGCAATAAAGAGAACATCACAGTTAGAAGCCTGTCTGCCTGATTCTATGCTTGAATGCGTTCATACAACATTGGCGACGAGGATAACAAAAGGAATCATTTTAAATAGGTAGTTGCCCAAGTTTTAGTTAGCTAGGATGGAGAAGACCGGCATTCAAAATTTTGCATGCTTCGCCGAGCCAGCCACGTTGGGTTCAAGATGGATGAGGTGGTTAACGTCTTTTGAGCTTTATGCCGACGGCAAAGGACTCATTATCGGCGATACCTCTACAGCTGCCACAATGCAGAGGAGAAGAGCTCTACTTCTACACCTAGCAGGACCAGATGTCCAGGATATCTTTTCGCCTCTACCGGACACAGGAGAGCCAGCAGACTACACAGCGGTGGTTAGTGCTTTGAATCACTACTTCGTGCCCCAGGTCAACGCAGCATTTGCTAGACAGACTTTTCATAAGTTGTCCCAGAAGGCAGGTGAGACTGTGCAACAATTTGCTACTCGCTTGCGGCAGGCTGCTAAAGACTGCGCTTTTGGGGGGGGATGCGGATAATCAAATAAGAGACGCTATCCTGAGTAGGTGCACGTCAGCCTATGTGCGGAGGAAATTGCTAGAGGAAGGGCATGGTCTAACGCTTGCCTGCACGTTACAATTGGCCTCACAATGTGAAAACGTCGAGGAGCCGATGTCAGCCATGTCATGTACAGAGAAGGCGGAGACAGATACTGTTCGTCGTGTTACACAGAAAAGAGGGTATTATGCGAAAAGCTCGACAGAGAAACCAAAGGGAAATGGCGATAGGAACGAAAGGAAATGTTACAGATGTGGACACACAGACCACATGGGCAGAGATCCGAAATGCCCAGCATGCGGACAGACGTGTCATAAGTGCAAGGGAAAGGATCATTTCTCCAAAGTATGCCGCACAAAGGGTACAAAGAAACACAGTGTGAACAATGTAGAGGAACAAAAGAACTGTGCATTTGCTGTTACTGGAAATAACGTGACAGAGAGACTTACCTTTTGTGTGGGGGGAGTAAACCTGAGAATGTTAATTGATTCGGGTGCAACTAATAATGTGATAGATGAGAATACATGGGAAGGATTAAAGTCAGAACACAGTAAGTGTCAGTCACATGTCCCTAAGACAAAGAGAAAGTTGTTATTCTCTTATGCTTCTAGCCGACTACTGTCAGTTAAAGGTGTATTCACATGTGGGATTACAATAGGTAAGAGAACTGAGCAGGCGGAGTTCATCGTGGTTAAAGGCCATGGAGAGCCGTTGCTAGGAAGGGAGACAGCCATGAAACTGGGAGTTTTAAAAATAGGCGCAGATGTCTCAGCTGTGGTAGATGTAAGACAACTACTAGAACAGCGGTATCCAAAGGTGTTCCAGGGAGTAGGAAGGCTGAACACAAAACAGATCAGTTTGTATATCGACCCACAAGTGAAGCCTGTGGCCCAGCCACTCAGGCATATACCATTCAACTTAAGGGGGGCAGTAGAGGCCAAAATAAAACAATTGAGGGTCATGGACATTATCGAACCTGTAACTGGTTCCACCCCATGGGTAAATCCTGTGGTTATTGTACCAAAAGCGGATAAGGATGTAAGGTTATGCCTAGACATGAGACGAGCAAACCAGGCAATAGTGAGGGAACGATATCCAATCCCCACCGTTGATGAGATACTGAGAAGCTAGACCTGAAATGGGGTTATCACCAGCTAGAACTGACCCCTGAGTCATGAGAAATCACAACGTTTGCAGTACATAACGGAGTATACAGGTACAAGAGGCTGATATTCGGTGTATCTTCAGCTAGTGAGCAATATCAGCACGAGATAGCTAATGCCTTAGCTGGAATAGAGGGTGTTGAAAACATCTCAGACGACATTATCGTGTATGCACACGACCAGGAAACGCACGACAGATGCCTGCACACTGTCATGACCAGACTAATGGAAAGTGGATTGACACTAAACTCAGAGAAGTGCCAATTCAACATGGACCGATTGATTTTCATGGGAATCCTGTTGTCTGAAAAGGGCATCGGACCAACAGCAGAGAGAATGCGAGCGGTGGCAGAAGCTCGGGAACCAGAGAATGCTACAGAGGTGAGGAGTTTCTTGGGACTCGTTGGGTACAGTAGCAGATTCATCCCGCAGTTTGCAACGCTATCAGAGCCACTGCGACGCCTGACGAGAAAAGACACACCATTTAAATTTGGATCACAACAGAGACAGTCATTCAGTGCACTCAAGGAAGAGTTGGCCGGGGCCGGCACTTTAGCATATCTTGATAAGGACGCACCAACCAAGGTGATAGCAGATGCCAGTCCTGTAGGTTTAGGTGCAGTACTAGTTCAGGACCAACAGGGACAAGAGGTGCCAATATGCTATGTAAGTCGTAGTTTAACAGACTGAGAGGAAATACTCTCAAACAGAGAGAGAGGCCTTAGCTCTTGTATGGGCTTGTGAGAGGCTGCATCCATATGTGTATGGCCGAAAATTTAACTTGGTAACTGACCATAAGCCATTACAAGTGATATACAGCCCACACTCTAAACCCTGTGCCCGTATAGAGAGATGGGTACTTAGATTACAGCCGTACGATTTTAAGGTGATACACATTCCAGGCAAGCAAAACATTGCAGACCCACTGTCACGATTGCTGGGGGAGACAGCAAAACAGGAGAGACATTCTCATGGCTCAGATGAATACGTGAGATATGTAGCTGTGAGTGTGACACCAAAAGCACTCACTGCTAGAGAGGTGGAAGAAGCCTCTGCTACCGACCCAGAGCTGATTGAGGTACGGAAGGCGATCGCAAACGGACATTTTGAGAACTGTAAAGCTTCTGCAGCAATTGCAAATGAGCTGTGCGTAGTGGGGTACCTAGTTCTTCAGGGAACACGCATCGTGCTACCCACAGTGTTACACGCACGAGCCCTGGTGTTAGCACATGAAGGACGCTTGGGAATAGTTGGAACAAAGCAACATCTCAGAACCAAGGTTTGGTGGCCTGGCATGGACAAGGCAGCTGAAAAACACTGTAAAGCGTGCCACGGCTGTCAGATAGTAGCCAGACCCGACCCACCTGAACTGTTGAGACCAACACCATTACCGGAGGGCCCCTGGCAGGATGTAGCTATAGACTTACTGGGACCCTTGCCATCCAACCACTCCATTCTTGTGGTAGTTGACTATTATAGTCGCTACTATGAATACGACATCATGACCTCCACAACAACAGAGAAGGTTATTGATAGGTTAGAGTCAATCTTCAGCCGTCATGGTTTGCCAATCACCTGCAAATCTGATAATGGTCCCCAATTCAGATCTGAATTATTCAAAGAATACTGTGAAAACAACGGGATCAAACACCTGAAAACGACAGCAAAATGGGCTCAGGCTAACAGAGAGGCCGAGCGCCAGAATGCATCGCTGATGAAGAGAATCAGAATTGCTCAGTCAGAAGGACTAGATTGGAAACGTGAACTTAGAAAATAGGTGACTGTGTACAGGAGCATTGACCATGCCATGACAGGAAAGAGCCCGGCAGAGCTGCTCTTTAAATGGAAAATGAGAGGAAAGCTGCCAGACATCACAGAGTCGCGCGCAGACATGGAAGTACGTGACCGGGACGCAGAACAAAAAGGCAAGTCCAAACTGTACGCAGATGAACAGCGGAGAACACAATACTCAGAGGTGGAAGTTGGCGACATGGTGCTGATACGGCAGGACAAAGTGGACAAGTTCACCACTCCTTTTAATGCCACACCCCACAAAGTTCTGAGTAAAACAGGGAGTCAAGTAGTAGTGGAATCTCCAGAAGGAGCACGCTACTCGAGAAACACTACGTTTGTGAAGAAATACAGAACCAATGGACCAAAGGAGACACTCCATGAGCAGGAGGAAGCACAAGTGACTGAAGACAGTATAGTAGACCCTGACACACATACCACTGTGACACAGGCAACACCCACTGACACCAACATGTCAGACATACCCAGTACAGCCAGAACTCAAAGGGCTAAAAGAAAACCCCAAAGACTGTCTGATTATGTCACAACATAAACTGCGAGAACTGCATGGGTGATGTTAAATATTTAAACCTGGGAATTATTTAGTTGTGTGGTAAGACACAAGTTTGTAAAAAGTTTATAAATCAAATAAGTTATGCAGTGTTATTGTAAGCAACTGTTTGTAAACTGCAAGTTTGTTTCCAAGGAAAAGGGGGATGTCGTGTATTCATTGCGAGTTTGACACCAGTCAATACGGTAATGTAATGTGCGAGTTTAACACCAGTTAATACGGTAGTGTAATGTGCATTGCATTATGGGAATTACCCTGGAAAGCAGCAGTCAGCCATTTTAGAGAATAAAGAGGACATCGCAGTTAGAGGCCTGTCTGCCTGATTCTATGCTTTAATGCGTTTATACAACAGATACTTGACTATATTTTAAAACCTACCATTATACGAATGTATGGCACAATCTTGGATGAGCTGGTACATTATGTCAAGCATTTATGGCCTAGTGTAAATCTTAACCCTTAACTAAGTGAAGAGCTTACTGCTATCTGTACTTTTGGAAGATGTGTGCACTTTATGATAAAGTGAACCTCAACAGCTGTCTCTCAGTTGCATTAATACTGAAACTGCTGTCGCAACTTCATGAGAATCACGCATGGATTGCAGTTTTTTTTAACCCTGTTTCACTGCAAGATCAGGCTAAAAACTGTGATGTGGTGAAACACACTGTAAAACCATCATTAATTCCCCATCTGCTAAATAAACATGGACGATACAATCTCAGCTGAAGCTAGAGAATTGGGAGTAGAAATTGATCCCTGTCGCGCCCAATTTCTGGGCGAAAAATAAGAGTTGAGGCGGACCAATATCTCTGCACGATTCCACTTGGGTGAGGACAATGATGCTAGGTAATCTTTCCCTGGCCTTGCTCCTGTCCCTGGCATTATATGACATTTTGTCCTGCAGAAATAAAGGGGGAGGGTTAGTGAATGGCTGTTGAAAAGGTGAGTGGAGGTGTGTAGGGCTTGTGCATATAGGCCTGTATTTTCCGATCGGAGGCTCCCTGCGTGCGGAGGCCTCCAAACTGGAAAAAATCTACCGACTTACCTGAGGGCTCCCGAGGTGCATATACTTCCGCTCCTGGGCCTCTCCAAACTCCAAGTGTGCAGGGCCCACGTATCCCAGAGGCTCATGCGGTTCTCAAGCGCCCCTGGGATCACGTGGGCCATGGGGAGCCAATAGGAGAAGGGAATCTCCCTTCATACACTTGACAGATAGACCTGTCAAATATATGAATGGAGATCACCCCAAAAACACAGTAAAACATTAAATACATTTTTTAAAAGGTATTTTTAAATTATAAATGAGTGAAAAAAAGTTTTAAAACTTTTTTTCAACTTTTATGCTGGTAAAAGCAGGCCTTGCACTCGCTTTTACCAGGCGTAAGATTTCTAAGGGTTTTCTGCGGGCGGAGGTTCTGCAGAAAGCGGAACTCTCCCCCCGCAGAGGCCCTTCTCCAGGGCAGGTGTCCGATCTGTCAAGAGCATTCGCATGCCTGAAACCGGCATTTCCGATGTCCCTATGGGTGTGTACACAGCCCGTACACACCCGTAGGCATCGGAAAATACGGCCCATTGTGTATGTGCCATGAGCTGGAGAATGAGCTGGATAGTGACCATTCGGATGCTCCTGTGGTTGCTGGGGAACAGTGTCACCCTCCTTGCCCTGACCTCCTCCAGGCAGGCATCTGAAAACCTGGGGGCGGCCCTGAAACTCATTACCGCCAAGAGAATTGTCTCCACTGTTCCAGTGTAATCTTCCAGAAGAGAAGGCCAGCTTGCTTTAAGAGGTGCATTCCCATTTTAAAAGGCCGCAGGCTGCCTGCCGGAAATTGCGCAGAGAAAATGGGTGGGCTGCCCGATTCCCAATGTGATTGGGTGGGCAACTTATCAATCATGTTAAAATGAGGCCTGGACCTCATGCTGCTGATGTCAGGGGAGTGGGGGAGTGGGGCTTGTCATTCGCCCCTCTCGATTCGCACCCTGAGTTAAAATCGGTAAGTATTGTTCTGGAGTCCAAGAAGCAACCAGCCACAAGATACTTGCAGACCCAACTTAGAAAGATAGAAAGACTCGCATTGATATAACGCCTTTCACGACCACTGGACATCCCAAAGCACTTTACAGCCAATGAAGTACTTTTTTGAAGTGTAGTCACTGTTGTAATGTAGGAAACGCGGCTGCCAATTTGCGCACAGCAAGCTCCCACAATCAACAATGTGATAATGACCAGAGAATCTGTTTTTTTGGATGTTGTTTGAGGGATAAATATTGGCCAGGACACTGGGGAGAACTCTTTGAAATAGTGCCATGGGATCTTTTACATCCACCTGAGAGAGCAGACCTCAGTTTAACATCTCATCAGAAAGACGGCACCTCCGACAGTGCAGCACTCCCTCATTACTTCGCTGGAGTGTCAGCCTAGATTTTTGTGCTCAAAGTCTCTGGAGCGGGACTTGAACCCACAACCTTCTGACTCAGCAGGTGAGAGTGCTATTCACTGAGCCATGGCTGACAAAGTAGCTTAGCTCATCCATCCAGAAAAAACAAACCGTAATTCGCCCTTACCATCCCATTGAACAATGTTTTATTAATGATTTCAAGGTGTTTCCCTCCACTAACTCAGCCAGAAGTCCATTCCAGCTGCTGTTGACTGCGTGAAGGAAAATTTCTATTCTAATTAGCAAATAGATACTGATTTGACAGATCATTTTGCTGAGAAATGTAGAGAAAAGCAACAGGGCGTGTTAACTATGAAAGCTGTCCTCAATTAAAGTGCCTCAATCACTTAATGGAATTTAATGTACTTTCCTTAAGATCCTAGATGACAGCTTTCAACCCGATTGAAGGCTTGCTGCATCCCACCTATTCTTCCCACGTCTTTGGCGATGCCACTTTGTAGTGAGCTGCTAGAAGGTGCACAAGGGTTGCCGGGGGTGAATTGCTCTCAGGATGTTTTCTCCATCCGTACAGAAAAGTGCTTTGTCTTTGCTTTGGCTTTGGTGAGACCACACCTGGAGTACTTTGTACAGTTTTGGTCTCCATACCTAAGGAAGGATACACTTGCTTTAGAGGCGGTGCAACAAAGGTTCACTAGATTGGTTCCTGAGATGAGAAGGTTTTCCTATGAGAAGAGATTGAGTAAAATGGGCATATACTCTCAGAAGAATGAGAGGTGATCTCATTGAAACATACAAAATTCTTACAGGGCTTGACAGCATAGATGCAGGGAGGATGTTTCCCCTGGCTGGGGAGCCTAGAACTAGGGGGCATAATCTCAGGATAAGGGGTTGGCCATATAGGACTGAGATAAGGAGAAATTTCTTCACTCGGAGGGTTGGAATTCTCTACCCCAAAGAGCTGTGGATGCTCAGTCGTTGAGTATATTCAAGGCTGAGATTGATAGATTTTTGGACTCTAAGGGAATTAAGGGATATGGGGATTGGGAGGGAAATTAGAGTTGAGGTCGAAGATCAGCCATGATCTTATTGAATGGCGGAGCAGGCTCGAGGGGCCGTATGGCCTACTCCTGCTGCTATTTCTTATATTCTTATGTTCAACAGCTTCTGACAGCACATTATAATCATGAATTTACATTATTTGGGATCGCTCCTCCAGCTGGGTGTTGCATCCTCTACTCTCCACTCCTCCGGCACTGGATTATAGCTTGCCCCCATTAAATCCTCCTCCACCCTCGGGATACAATCCTTCAGACATTGCGTCCTCCTCCTCTGCAATTATTTTTCGCAACCATTTCACCTCACACCCTTACTCCCTGCCTTCAAAGACCTCCTCGAAAGCTTATCTGTTTAGTTGTAAAATTGTAACAATGCTGCGTCTAAAATAAAATATTATACTCCCTTCCACAGAGGTACTGAGGAACTATTCATCCCTTCTGTCAGGTAATGCCAAAACTGCCCAACTAGCGCCGAACCAACAATCCTGTTCATTATTTTTTTGTACACGACTTTATGTTTTATAGTGAATGAAAAATGGAAAGCACCAATAAAACTCGGCTTTAGTGCAGCCAAAAAACGGCAAAAAAATAAAGATGGAAAATCGTAAGAAATAAACACGCAAAAAGATGGGATTCGTAAGTATGCTTAAAAAATAATGTTTTGTTCAATAAAACCCTCTTGATTAATGTGGCTTCAAGACCTATGCTGATTTTCTGCAGTCAGTACCAACTTCCCGCAATACCATGATGCGTGGCAAAAAAAATGCACAAAGTCTTTACTACATTCCCAGTATTGATAATGAAATAGGTACCTGTCAACCAGTACCATTACAGTTCCTTAGTCATGTGAATTTGAATGACAGATCTTAATATATGTACTGACAAACTGGAAGAAGGATGGATGAAGGGATGGGTAAACTGATATTCGGAAGAATAATGGATAGACAGACGGAAAGATGAATGGATCAATTATTCACTGCAGGGGAATCTGTGTACTTAGCTTCCCATATAGCAAGCACACTGAGGAGGTCCCTCGCCTGCTAAGGCTAGTGTCAACTCTGATTGATTTTTATTTTTGATGAATGAGTTTAAATCATTGTCTGGTGCTTATGAATAGCTCCATGAACTGCAGTGATTCTTAAAAAGAAAATGAAGAATTGTGTTGCCTCACAAGTACATGTAGAATTTCTAAAGCAAGTTCCCCTGTTGGAGCAGTGCTATCTAAACCCCATCAAAAAGTAACGCCTACAGAACTTTCTCTTGTTGAACTATTATAAAACTCAAAACTTGCAAAACGAAATGCTACGATCTGTATATGCATCTAAATGACATTTATGTTAGTTTAATCAAAAGCTTATAAAGTTCAAAGTCTCATTGAACAGTTGAACAAATCTGACACCAAGCCACATAAGGAGATATTAGGACAGGTGACCAAAAGCTTAGTCAAACAGGTAGGTTTTAAAGAAAGTCTTAAAGGAGGAGAGCGAGGTAGAGAGGTGGAGAGGTTTAGGGAGGGAGGTCCAGAGCTTAGGGCCTAGGCAGCTGAAGGCACAGCTGCCAATGGTAGAGTGATGAAATTCTGTCCACTCATTTAAATGGATGGAAAATCACTGGCTATGTGTCGATGATTTCCCTCCTTGCGAGCACTTCTTCATTGGAAGCAGGAGATCGGGAATCAGCCATTTAAAGTCATTGGAAAATACAGTTGACACACAAATAACACTATCGTTAATGATGAGTATGTGAGGTTAGGGTGGACAAGAGAGAAGATGAACCCTGCCAATCATTACAGCTTTTGGCACATTAATACTATTCAACCTTGTCTTTCATACATATTTTAATTTGAATTCAGTGTTTTTCCTAATACGCTATATTCTTTCTAACAGCCAACTGTTCTTCATGAATATATTTTGATTTGCTTTCCAGCTGCAGTGACCTTACATTATCTCACATCCCTTTGCCAATGTCTTTAACTTTTAATTGGCTGTGTTGTACCTCCTTCAACAGATATTTCCTGCAGAGCGATTTGTTGCTATGCACATTATATTTCATCAATAGTAATATTGGAAATGTGAATTCCTAAGTGAGATCCCAAGTGGGGATGTGAAAAGCCTTACGATATGATGTAAAAGTCAACTAGTAAACTTAAAGCAGTGAGGATTCAAAGTGAAGCCTGGGAATGAATAAGAAATGGGCTGAAGGATAGGAAGCAGTGGGTTCTTGTTCGGAGATTGATGTCAGGGGGGGTGGGGTGAGTACTGAGTGGAGTGCCACAGGTTTTGGTGTTGGAACCCCTCCTGTTTCTGTCTCACATTAACAACTTGTATTCAGAATCTCAGAATGCTCAGGAACACAGGAACAGGAGGAGACCATTCAGCCCCTCGAGCCTGTTCCGCCATTCAATTTGGTCATGGCTGATCTGTATCTTAACCTCTTTGATCTGCCTTGGTTCCCTATCCCTTAATACCCTTGCCTAACAAAAATCTATCAAACTCAGTTTTGAAATTTTCAATTGACCTAACCGCAATAGATTTTTGGAGAGATAGTTGCAGATTTCTACTATCCTTTGCGTAAAGAAGTGCTTTCTGACTTCACCCCTGAATGGCCTCGCTCTATTTTTAAGATTATGCTCCCTTGTTCTGGACTTCCCCACCAGAGGCAATAGTTTCTCTCTATCTACCCTATCAACTCCTTTGATCATTTTAAACATCTCACTTGGATCACCCCTTAATCTTCTATATTTAAGGGGAATGCAAACCTATTCTATGCACCGTGTCCTCATAATTTAACCCTTTTAGCCCCTTTTAGCTTGTAGTTGATTTCAGATTGGGGGAGGAGGGCAGCTGAATCAGAGGAAAGTAATCAGGGACATAAAGAAAGAGCCAGCGAAAATATATACATTGACAGAACAATGACAGATGAAGTTTAGTGTGCACAAGTGTAAAGTATTGCATAAGAAAAAAAAATGGACATCAAAAGCGCGCCATGAATGTTGTTGAGAGTGAAGTTGAAAGAGATGTAAGGGAATCTCTGCTTAACATGTCCAAACACTGCATAGCAGGAATCAAAAAATCAAATGGAACAGTGAACTATGCAATGAAAATAGTAGAATACAAGCTAGCCTTAAACTGTACAGTGCACCAATCAGACCGCACCTTCTGGTCACTGAGACACCAGAAAGATGTTCAAGCCCTGGAGATGGGTCACTGGGATAGGAGAACTGAATTATAAGATAGATTGGAGAATCTTGAGCTTTTAAGCCTTAAAAGGAGGTGATCTAATACACTGGTTTTATATAGATATGTACATAGTAAGCATGATAGGAAAGATATATCCAGAACATACTTCAAACTAAGCCACAATAATAGGACAAGGGGGTCTCTTAGGCAGTCCCTTGGAACCGAGGATGACTTGCTTCCACGTTAAAAATGAGTTCTCAGGTGACTGATGAGGCCAATGCGGGACCTACAGTCTCTGTCACAGGTGGGGCAGACGGTGGGTGGGGTGCTTGGGTTGACGTGCGCTCCTTGCGCTCCTTGCACTTGGCTTCCGCTTGCTCCCGGCGAAGAGACTCGAGGTGTTCGGCGCCTTCCCGGATGCTTCTCCTCCACTTTGTGCGGTCTTGGGCCAGGGATTCCCAGGTGTCGGTGGGGATGTTACACTTTTTCAAGGAGGCTTTGAGGGTGTCCTTGAAGTGTTTCCTCTGCCCACCTGGGGCTCTCTGGCTGTGTCGGAGCTCCGAGTAGAGCGCTTGTTTTGGGAGTCTCGTATCGGGCATGTGGACAATGTGACCCGCCCATCGAAGCTGATCGAGCGTGGTCAAAGCTTCGATGCTGGCGATATTGGCCTGAGCAAGAACACTGACGCTGGTGCGCCTATCCTGCCAATGGATTTGCAGGATCTTGCAGAGGCAGCGTTGGTGGTACCTCTCCAGTGCTTTGAGGTGCCTGCTTTACATGGTCCATGTCTCTGGGGCATACAGCAGGGTGGGTATCACTGCTGCTCTGTAGACCATGAGCTTAGTGCCAGGTTTGAGGTCCTGGTCTTCAAACACTCTCTTCCTCAGGTGACCGAAGGCTGCACTGGCACACTGAAGGCGGTGTTGGACTTCGTCGTCGACGTCTGCCCTTGTTGACAGTAGGCTCCCGAAGTATGGAAAGAGGTCCACGTTGTCCAAGGCCTTGTCATGGATTTTGATAATCGGGGGGCAGTACTGTGTGGCAGGGGGACAAGGGGACACTGGTTCAAACTAGTGAAAGACAAATTTAGGGAAGTTCTTCTGCACACAAAAAGCGATGAGTACTCTGGGTGATGAGTCCGGGTAAGGTAGTTAAAGTGACTCCCCAGAATCATTTTAGAAATAGTTGGATACTGTAATGGGGACTCTGTAGGGGCTTTCTAGACAGGTGAGTTAAGATGGGCCAAATGGCCTTCCTCATCTGTATCTGTCTTTGTGAAGTAGTATAATCTACAGTATAGCACATGAAAATAAAGGCGTTTTTAAAAAGGATAATTTGCAGCGTCGCAAGTGAGAGGAGAAACGAGTGATTAGGGATGTTAAAATGGATAGTTTGCCAATTTGTTCTTAGTTAATTTAGTGCTAATTATTTTGTTGTCCCTAGTTTTCTAGAAATCAAGATTTTTGTAGTGGTCTAGATGAAACCATGCACTGTTGAAGACAAAGAACAGAGTGGCAATCACATTTTCTGTTTGCAGACTGCTTCAAACTATTATCAAAAACTGACAGGTTTGCCTTGGAGGGCGCGTGCAGTGCAGCTTTATGGGCAGGATAGTGTTTTGTGTGCAATGTACAATTGATATTATTGTTCAAATGTCCTTGCAGCTGTTGTGAGTTGCGTGGCTTGCTTAGTCACAGCAGTGGAGCCTATTTGCTGCATTGTGTCTAATTGCGGATGTTTGGCCATTAGTGAATGGAATTTGAAAGGGGACAAAAAAGTGATGACTAAATTACAGAATAAAATTTGGAATTGTACCAAATCTATACTTTCGCGAGCACCTTGCCAACACTGCTTCTCATTTGCAAAAAGTCATTTCAATTCAAGCTGCGGTTTGGCTCAGCTGGCAGCATGCTTGCCTCTGGTTGTAGATTTAAGCCCCATTACAGCCTTGAATATTTAATCTAGGTTGACACTTCAGTGCAGCGCTGAGGCAGCGATACATTGTTGGAGGCGCTGTGTTTCAGATGAGATGTTAAATCTAATGGTACTATTTGAAGAAAATCAGGTGTCCTGGTCAATGTTCCTCCTCAGCCAACAAATTACCTTTTAGGATAATACAATAGCAAAATACTGCAGATGCTGGAAATCCAAAATAACAACTGAAAATGCTAGAAAAACTCAGCAGGCCAGGCAGCATCCGTGGAGAGAAAATAGAGTCAACGTTTCGGGTCAAACCCTTTGGTTACCTTTTAGGTGCCAGCTGTGACTCAGTGGGCAGCACTCTCACCTCCGAGTCAGAAGCTTGTGGGTTCAAGTCTCACTCCAAAATCTAGGCTGACACTCCCAGTGTAGTGCTGAGGGAGCGCAGCACTGTCGGAGGTGCCGTCTTTCGCGTAAGATGTTAAACCGAGGCCCCGTCTGTCCTCTCAGGTGGATGTAAAAGACCCCATGGCACTATTTCAAAGAAGAGCAGGGGAGATCTCACAGGTGTCCTGGCCAACAGATTATCTGGTCATTATCACATTGCTGTAGAGGGAGCTTGCTTTGCGCAAATTGGCTGCTGTGTTTCCTACATTGTAACTGTGACTTCATTGGCTGTAAAGCGCTTTGGGACATCCTGCGGTTGTGAGAGGTGCTATATAAATGCAAGTCTTTCTTTCTTTTTACCTAGCTATTCATTCAGTTACTGGGACCCTGTTGTGCTCAAATTGGTTGCCTTGTTTGCGTACGTATAGCAGAAAGTAATCCATTAATTGTAAAGTGCTTTGGGATGTGATAAGTAGCTGTATAAATACAAGTACATTCTTTCTTACAGGCTACCTTCATAACTCAGTTAGTAGATTTTCTATCCACTATATTACTGAGACATATAGAGCAGAATGGGCCAAGGTTGAATTCTTGATCAGTACTGAATTAGCTGATTTAGGCCTGCGTGGCAGTCGCTACACTTGACCTCAGTGCAGTGCAACTAGGCTGGTGAGGGGACAGAAATCATTCACTGAGTCCTGATCATTATTCTGTAATTGCTGCTGGACAATGCACTGCTGTGATCTTCAAATGAAGCCAGGATAGAGCTCAGCTCTGGTGCCTCGCGTAACAACAACATCAACTTGCATTTATATAGCGCCTTTAACGCAGTAAAACATCTGAAGGCGCTCCATAGGAACGTCATCAGACAAAATCTGACACCGAGCCACATAAAGAGATATTAGGACTGGTGACCAAAAGCTTGGTCAAAGAGGGAGGTTTTAAGGAGCGTCTTAAAGGAGGAGAGAGGGAAGCGGAGAGGTTTAGGGAGGGAATTCCAGAGCTTAGGGCCTAGGCAGCTGAAGGCACGGCCGCCAATGGTGGAGCGATTAAAATCAGGGATGCCCAAGAGGCCAAAATTGGAGGAATAGTGGAATAGCTCAGTGATACCAGCTGTAGAGGCTCAGGTGTGTGAGGTAATGGAGGGCAGCAGCACTTCTGGAATCATACCTTAGTAAGAAGGAATGCCCTTGAGAGGAGTAAAATTGGACGGGTAAAGTTGGTACAACATTCATCAAGCTGTTAAAAGAGCCTTAGATCGACGTTGCCAGTCATTGTCGTATACTTCGTTTTATTACTGGGACCCCCATGTTTTAGGCCTACTAGTTTAGGTTACTGGTCATCATGTGTCAAAAACAACACTAGCCAATATCCGTACCAAAACAATAAAGTGATCACCAACAAATAAAGAAAATTGTTTGTTAGCTGAACCCCAGCTTTTCTGAGCTAACTCAGTAAATTCCCAGCTTGTGTGACAAAATGTTCAATTTTGTGTAGTTGGGAATTTAGTACATTGTTTAGTAACAGCTTTACACAGTGCTGGATTTTGGCCAGTCATATAGCTTTGTACAAACAAGTCAGCCATTCCTGATGCACAACACTGAATTTAGAAGATTCAGGCTGAAAAATACAATGCTTAGAATGATAATCGCAATATTTAGGTGTTGTTAAAATTAAAACTTAGGTTCCTTAGTTAAAGAACCCAAGGATTAGGAAGAGACAGATTCTTGTTTTGTTCATTAAGGTGAAGAATATTGTTTCA
The DNA here is from genome assembly GCF_052327205.1 of Somniosus microcephalus. Classification (NCBI taxonomy): domain Eukaryota; kingdom Metazoa; phylum Chordata; class Chondrichthyes; order Squaliformes; family Somniosidae; genus Somniosus; species Somniosus microcephalus. The sequence continues at coordinate 20,321,183 of NC_140999.1, forward strand.
AAGGTCTTCTCTGTCAACTTTGTTAAAGAGCTGAAAAAATAAGATTCTTTGAAACCACAAAATTGTCTTTGCCGATGCATGCTGGGAAATTGGCATTTTTTCCCCCCTCTGGCTCTGCCTGAAGCCTCTGAAAAAGAAGCAGTTTAAGCTGTTGATTACTAACAGACATAAACATCCGAGGAAAACAATGAACCTAAGAGCAAGAAGCATTCAGCATGTATCGCCAGCCAATTAATCAATGCCGCAATCTATGCAGGACAGCCTTAGCTTAACTAACCCTTACTGAGCCTCCAGGTGGCTTTGGAAAGCCTTTCTATATGTGTTAATGTGGCTGGTTGTCTGTTGTACAAGTAATTACTTTAATCTTGCAGAAGCGCTTTTCAGCGGAAAGGAATGTAAATCAAACGGCAGAAGAAGTATGTGTTTGAGATACTTCTGATAGTCCAGTGAGTTATGATCTTGACTGAGCCACGATGGACGCATTCCAGTCCAGGATCAGTAAAACATCTCCTCTGTTAGATCCGTGATTCTGAGAGTATGCTGTTTTTCAATAACCACACGGATGCTGTAACTTAACAATCAACAGGTATTTACTGGAGTAGGGTAGTCTCAAGACTGGGGTACAGAGACATGCTCAAGGCTTATATACAGGTGTGGTCACTGCCGGTACTACAGTATACAGGAGCTGTAAAAGTAGTTCTCTCTTAAAGGTACATACACTACAATTCCTCCCCTTTTAGATTAGTAGTACCCATAATATTCAAATAACAATTAACACTTTAACATGTATATTAAACAACAATAGTCCATTTATAGATTCAGTCTTTGGGGCGGCTTCCTGATCCTTTCGGGATAGCGCCTTTCCTGAGGTTCTTGTTCTTGGTGCGAAGGCGATTCTGACCCCTTTTCATCGGTTAGTTCATCGGGTTCCACTGCTACTGGTTCATAGGTAGATGCTACCGGTGTGTCGGGTTCATTCCCAGGTACGCAAGACATGGGGTTGACTCGTTCCTGTGACGCCAAGATCTGATTAATGTGGCGTCTCACAATGTTCTCCCCGACATCCACTGTGTACATTAATGGCCCCTGCCGTGTGCATATCGTTCCGGGTTGCCATTTCTCTGTTCGGTAGTCACGGGCCAAGACTGGTTGTCCTACATTGAAGCTCCTTGTCGGCTTCTCATTGATGTGCTGGAATTGTTTGTCAACATTTCTTCGCACATTTGGTCTAAGCAAGTCCAGACGAGATCGCAACCTTCGGTTAAAGAACATCATGGCCGGGGTCTGGTTGGTAACTGCATGTGTCGCGTTTCGGTAGGCTAATAAGAAATTGTCCACCTTATGCTGTAGTGGAATTTCATTGTTGCACATGGCCTTTATCGCCTTCTTAAAGGTTTGTACGAACCTCTCAGCCAATCCATTTGTAGCTGGATGATACGGGGCGGATGTGTAATGCCTTAGCCCATTCCTTCTCATAAATTTTCGAAACTCTTCGGACACAAACTGTGGTCCATTATCAGAGCAAATCTGCTCTGGCAAGCCGTTTCTGGCAAATATGGTCCGTAGGACTGCAATCGTTTTCTCTGTAGTGGTTGAGGACATTTTTATCACCTCAGGCCACTTCGAATGAGCATCCACTGCTATTAAGAACATTGAGTCCATGAATGGACCAGCAAAATCAATATGCACCCGTTGCCATGGAGAGGAGGGCCACTCCCATGGGTGTAGAGGGGCATGTGGTGGTGCATTTTGGGCCTTCTGGCATCCTGAGCTGCTCTTGGTTAGGTCTTCGATTTGTTGATCGATTCCCGGCCACCACACATAAGCCCTGGCAAGGCTTTTCATTTTCACTCCCCCCAGATGACCTTCATGTAGTTCATTTAGCACTCTCTCCCTTAACTTGGGTGGAATCACCACTCTGGATCCACACATCACTGTCCCCTGGCATACTGACAGCTGGTCTCTTCTGGATGAGAATGCTGGCAACAGTGAGTCGCCATGTGTTGGCCATCCCCTCACCGTCAAATCATATACCCGAGACAGCGTCGGATCATTGCGGGTCTCCTTCTCTATATCCGCGTTAGTTACTGGCAATCGTTCAATTATTGATGAATAAAATATCTCGATAGGGTCCACTGCTGGTGCTTCCTCCACAGTAGGCAGTGGCAGGCGCGATAGCCCATCAGCGTTTCCATGCTGTTTCGTGCCTTTATATTCTATTTCATATTGATTCGCCCCTAGAAACAGGGACCATCTTTGTAACCGTTGTGCAGTCATCACTGGAACGCCCTTCTTAGGATTAAAGATGGAGACAAGTGGTTGGTGGTCAGTCAGCAAGGTGAACTTCTGCCCATGCAGATAGTGGTTGAATTTTTTTACTCCCCATACTAGGCTGAGGGCCTCCCTGTCAATCTGGGCGTAGTTGTGCTCGGCTGAGGTTAGTGACCGAGACGCAAAGGCTACTGGCCTCTCCAACCCATCTGGGAATTTGTGCGACAGCACCGCTCCAATGCCATAGGGTGATGCATCACATGCCAAACGAATTGGTAGTGCTGGGTTGAAATGGGCCAACATCTCTTTAGATGTGATCAATTCTTTACACTTCTGGAAAGCTCATCTACGTTCGTCATTCCACTTCCATGGTACCCCTGTTTGCAGTAGGGTGTTCAGTGGGTGTAATACCGTGGACAAATTTGGTAAGAACTTATGGTAGTAGTTTACCAGCCCGAGGAATGACCTCAGTTGTGACACATTTTCCGGTGCTGGAGCCTTGACTACTGCCTCAATCTTTTCAGGGGACTTATGTAACCCCTCTTCATCGATGACGTGGCCACAATATGAGATCTGCTTCTGGAAAAACTCGCACTTGTGGCGATTAGCTCGTAGCCCATATTCCTTTAATCTGGTGAGCACCTTCTCCAAGTTGGCGAGGTGATCACCGTCATTTTCGCCCGTGACCAGGATGTCGTCCAAATAACACTGGGTCCCTGGAATCCCTTGCAGGACTTGATCCATTGCCCTTTGCCAAATAGCCGGAGCCGATGTTACCCCGAACACCAGCCGGTTGTATTGATAGAGACCTTTATGAGTGTTAATCGTAAGGTATTGTTTCGAGGCTTCTTCTACCTCCATTTGCAAGTACGCCTGGGCTAGATCAATTTTGGTGAAGCGTTTACCTCCAGATAGCGAGGCGAAAATATCCTCAATTCGTGGAAGCGGATATTGTACCGTGTGAAGGACTGGGTTCACTGTCACCTTAAAATCCCCACAGATGCGGACCTTCTTTGGTTCCCCAGGCGTATTACTCAACGACCTCTTCATTATAGGAATGATGGGTGTAGCCTACTCGCTCCAGTCTACTTTGGACAGTACTCCTGAACGTTCCAACCCTTCCAGCTCTGGTTCGACAGCTGGTCTGATCGCATAAGGCACTGGTCTGGCCTTAAGAAACTTTGGGCTTGCATTTTCCTCTATTTTAATCATTGCTGTTATGCCTTTTAGTGTTCCGAGTCCCTCCTGGAGCACTTCTTTTGCGTCAGTTAGCATTTTTGACAGTTGTCCAGGTGTGACGTCGTCATCCTTTTTGGCCTCAACCTTCAGTGCCTGTATGGAATGCCAATCTAATTGTATCTTCCAGATCCATTCACGTCCTAGCAGTGATGGTCCTCCATCTGGCAATACATATAGGTCCATTTTAGGTATTTCCTGGCCTTTATATATCACTTTCACCGTTATTTTTCCTTTGGGGTAGACTTTTTGCCCCGTGTACGTCTTCAAGACAATCTCTGTAGCTTTCAAGGGTATATGTGAAAATAGCCGCTTGTAGTCCCTTTGGTTTATGACTGTTAGGGCTGATCCTGTGTCCAATTCCATTTTCACTTGGACTCCGTCTATCTTGAGTGTAACCCAGATAGTCTGGTGATCCTCCATTTTGGTTACCTTATGTAGTTTCAGACAACCCAGCTCCTTGCTTCCGGAGTCTGTGTCACTTTTCTGTTCGTCTGAACTACTGTCCATCACCTTGTGTACCTTTTTGTACTTCTCCTGTGGAGATTTCTTACTGTTGGTTTTCTTCCCAGACCTGCAGACTCTTGCTATGTGTCCTGCTTTTCCACACTGTCTGCACACTTGGTCCGTGAACCAACAATCCTTCTGGTCATGTGTTGTTCTGCCACAGCGATAGCACTTCCCTGTTCCATAGGACATTTCATTGGTGCCATATTCTTGCGGTCTCCGTTGTATCTCTGCAGCGCCCCTTGCGGCTGCTTCGTGTGATACTGCCATACTGAAAGCCTTGTCCAGCGTAAGATCCTTTTCTGATAGAAGCCGTTTCTGGGTTCCTTCACTTTGCAGCCCACACACAAACTTGTCCCTTAACGTATCTGCTAGTCCCGCTCCAAACTGGCAGTGTTTCGATAGCTTGCGCAGTTCCGTTAGGTACTCAGCATTGCTTTCGTCTTTGTGTTGGTTCCTTTGATGGAACTTAAATCGTTCTGCTATCAGCAGCGGTGTGGGGTTTAAGTGGTCCTGTAGGATTTCTACTATGCTTTCGAAATTCTTATTCACTGGCTTCTCTGGGGTTATTAGGTTTCGCAGTAACCCATAAGTTTTTGCACCCATGGAATTTAACAAAACAAGTGCTTTCCTAGCATCTGGCACTTCATTCGCCCTGCAGTACACCTCCATATGTTCCACATATGTCGCCCAATCTTCGACTTCATTGTCGAACGTAGAGATACTGCCACTCTTCGGCATCCCTGGGTGTGATTTAACTGTCAATAATGGCATCTCCCGCGCTTCCCCTTCTTCTCCGCTGGCACAAAATGGCGTCTCCCGCGCTTTCCTTCCTTCCCGCGCTCGCCCTTCTTCTCCGCTGCGGCTTCTAAAAATGGCGTCTCCCGCGCTCTTCCTTCTTCTCCGCGGCTCAATGGCGTCTCCCGCGCTCTCCCTTCTTCTCCCCGCGGACACTGTTCAGCCCTTGAGCCCTGGCTGTGCTCTGCGCGTTCTTTTTTTTTTGTGCGCCTTTCCCGTTTCTGCCGCTCGGTCCTGAACCCAGCTGTTGCTTTACCCTCTCTCTCTACGTTTTGTTTTTCCTCGACGCCACTCGGTTTTCAACCCCGGCTGCGCCCTGTGCGCTTCACCCTCTGTCTTACCCCGTCGACGCTGCTCAGCTTTCTCTCCGCCGTCGGTCGGCTCCAGCCGCCGCTGTCCGGGAAGGGTCTGCGCTGTACCTGTCATCAGTCTATTTCTGATCGTTGTGGCTGGGGAACCAAGCCCGGCTCTCCACAGCCTCTCCTGCGATGTTCACTCTCTGCCGGACGACTGGGCGGTTGCTCGTGGTCGACGCCCGTGTTTCTGGCCTCGACTTTCTTCCACCGCCCTCCCGGAGCGAATCCTCGAAGGGAAATGCAGAGTTGCAGGTAGATTCGAATCGACACTCGTCGCCACTGTTAGATCCGTGATTCTGAGAGTATGCTGTTTTTCAATAACCACACGGATGCTGTAACTTAACAATCAACAGGTATTTACTGGAGTAGGGTAGTCTCAAGACTGGGGTACAGAGGCATGCTCAAGGCTTATATACAGGTGTGGTCACTGCCGGTACTACAGTATACAGGAGCTGTCGAAGTAGTTCTCTCTTAAAGGTACATACACTACATCCTCCATTTTTTAAATCCCGTGGCCTATCTAAATGAGATTACCAATTTAATGCTAGATTAGGCCTGTGGACCGCTGTAGGGACTGCCTGAGTTTATTTCATATAGAATCATGACAACTGACAGATACTTTCATCCTACAAGTCTGGGGTAGGATTTGAACCCAGGTCACAGAGGTGAAAGGCAATTAGCGGAAACTCCCAATGGTGATGAATTCACCCTGGGGGGCGTAGTCAGTTTTGTGGGAGGGGCCGGCTTCTAGCGTGATGTTATTAAAACTAGCGCAAAAGATCCCGGAAACTTGAGTTGCGCTGAACGCAATTTGTGCTTAAAATTCCGCTATTTTTTGCGGGGGTTACGTAATCGAGCGGAAAATCTAGGCGGACATATATATTGTTCCTCCAAAGAAAATTGCTAAAAATAGAAAATATAACATTTCATCAATACATTTTTTAAGGAAGCAGCTTGGAAATGGTTTGGTTAATCTATTGAGACCTGAAATATGGTTTAATGATTCAACAACAACAACTTGTATTTATATAGCACCTTTAACACAAGGAGTTGGAGTAGGTGGGGGACCTAATTTTAATTTTATTAAAATGTACATAAAATCATGATAGTGTGGCGGAGCCACTAAAGGACTCAGATCGTTTGTATATAATTCCCTTTAACAACATGTTAGCTACAGCCTGAGTCTGTATCTTTATTTATACTGTTTACTTGTACAGAGCGTGATTACTTTAACAGCGCGGGTAAACGTAATGACGTCACGCCGTTCATCACGTGATCCCCCACTGGCGGGAAGAACGTGATGACGTCATGACGTCAACCACGAGACCACCCTAAGCAGTCCTCGTGGAGCCTCCGAACTGAGCAGACCTACACTCGATGTTCTCCTGTAGTTACTTGTTTAAACCTGTTAGTTTCCATTAAACTTCGTTTTGTTTGATCGCCTGAGTGGACCTCAGTCTTTGGATAGGAACTAGACCTTTCTACAATAGCATGCTATTCCAAATGGAGCTTGAATTTCTTTTTTTTTTAAATTTTAAATGCTCTCAAAAGGACCTTTCTCTTAAATGCATAGCTGAGGGGTACAGCAGTGCTGTGGCTATGTTGTTGGGCCAGTAATCCAGAGGCCTGGACTAATAATGCAGAGAATGTGATTTCAAATCCCACCATGGCAATTTGAAAATTTTGAATTCCGTTTAAAAAATCTGTAAAAGTGACCGTGAAGCTGTCGGATTGTCGTTAAAAACCCAACTGGTTCACTGATGTCACTTAGGGAAGGAAACCTGCCGTCCTTACCTGGCCTGACCTACACGCGACTCCAGTCCCACACCAATGTGGTTGACTGCCCTCTGAAGTGGCCGAGCAAACCACTCCGTTGTGTCAAACTGCGACAAAGCCCCTACCTAACAACATTGTGGTTGCACCTTCACAGCACAGATTTCTGCGGTTTAAGAAGAAGGCCCACCGTCCTCTTCTTAGGGCAACTAGAGATGGTAATAAATGTGGCCTTGCCTGCATCACCCACATCCTGAGAATGAAAGCAAAAAAATCTCAAATAAAAAATAAAGAAACATTTATTTGAAGAAACTTGTTTGAAGGTGGCAGGGCAAGGTGATAAGGCAGTTAAAAGGGGCATTGAATACAAAAACAAGGAACCTTTAAAAATTACTGGTTAGGCCTAAACAATAACAACAACTTGTATTTATATAGCGCCTTTAATGTAGTAAAACATCTCAAGGTGCTTCACAGGAGTGTTATCAAGCCGAGCCACATAACTCATAAGGAGATATTAGGGTAGATGACCAAAAGCTTCATACAGAATCATAGAATTATAGAACGGTTACAGCACAGGAGGAGGTCATTCAGCGAGTCGAGCCCATGCCGGCTCTCTGCAAGAGCACCTCAGCCAGTCCCACTCCCCCGCCCTTTCCCCGTAGCCCTGCAAATGTATTTCTTCCAGGTACTTATCCAACTCCATTTTTAAAGCCACGATTGAGTCTTCCTCCACTACCCTTTCAGGCAGTGCATTCCAGATCCTAACCACTCGCTGCGTAAAATAGTTTCCCCTCATGTTGCCTTTGGTTCTTTTGCCAATCACCTTAAATCTGTGTCCTCTGGTTCTTGACCCCCTTCTGCCAATGGGAACTGTTGGATCCGTGGTTCAGTGGATATGCTGTTATCAAATAATCACACGGATGCTGTACATTAACAATAGACAGGTCTTTACTGGAGGAGGGTAGTCTCAAGACTGGGGGTACAGAGGCATGCGCAAAGCTTATATACCGGTGTGGTCACTGCCGGTACTACAGTATACAGGAGCTGTAAAAGTAGTTCTGACTTAAAGGCACATACACTACAATTCCTCCCCTTTTAGATTAGTAGTACCCCTAATATTCAAATAACAATTAACATTTCAACATGTACATTAAACAACAAAAGTCCATTTATAGTTCAGTCTTTGGGGCGGCTTCCTGACCCTTTCGGGATAGCGCCTTTCCGGAGGTTCTTGTTCTTGGTGCAGAGACGATTCTGACCCCTTTTCATCGGGTAGTTCATCGGGTTCCACTGCTACTGGGTCTGAAGTAGATGCTACCGGTATGTCAGGTTCATCCCCAGGTACTCGAGACATGGGGTTGACGCGTTCCTGTGATGCTAAGATCTGATCGACGTGGCGTCCCACAATGTTCTCCCCGACATCCACTGTGTACATTAATGGCCCCTGCCTTGTACATATCGTTCCGGGTTGCCATTTCTCTGTTCGATAGTCACGGGCCAAGACGGGTTGCCCTACATTGAAGCTCCTTGTCGGCTTCTCATTGATGTGCTGGAATTGTTTGTCCTCAACATTTCTTCGCACATTTGGTCTGAGCAAGTCCAGACGAGATCTCAACCTTCGGTTAAAGAACATCATGGCCGGGGTCTGGTTGGTAACTGCATGTGTCGCGTTTCGGTAGGCTAATAAGAAATTGTCCATCTTATGCTGTAGTGGAATTTCATCATCGCACATGGCCTTTATTGCCTTCTTAAAGGTTTGTACGAACCTCTCGGCCAATCCATTTGTGGCTGGATGATACGGGGCGGATGTGTAATGCCTTAGCCCATTCCTTCTCATAAATTTTTGGAACTCGTCGGACACAAACTGTGGTCCATTATCAGAGCAAATCTGCTCTGGCAAACCGTTTCTGGCAAATATGGTTCGTAGGACTGCAATCGTTTTCTCTGTAGTGGTTGAAGACATTTTTATCACCTCAGGCCACTTTGAATGAGCATCCACTGCTATTAAGAACATTGAGTCCATGAATGGACCAGCAAAATCAATATGCACCCGTTGCCATGGAGAGGAGGGCCACTCCCATGGGTGTAGAGGGGCATGTGGTGGTGCATTTTGGACCTTCTGGCATCCTAAGCAGCTCTTAGTTAGGTCTTCGATTTGTTGATCGATTCCCGGCCACCACACGTAAGCCCTAGCAAGGCTTTTCATTTTCACTCCCCCCAGATGACCTTCATGTAGCTCATTTAGCACTCTCTCCCTTAACTTGGGTGGAATCACCACTCTGGATCCACACATCACTGTCCCCTGGCATACTGACAGCTGTTCTCTTCTAGATGAGAATGCTGGCAACAGTGAGTCGCCATGTGTTGGCCATCCCCTCAGCGTCGGATCATTGCGGGTCTCCTTCTCTATATCTGCGTTTGTTACTGGCAATCGTTCAATTATTGACGAATAAAATATCTCGATAGGGTCCACTGCTGGTGCTTCCTCCACAGTAGGCAGTGGCAGGCGCGATAGCCCATCAGTGTTCCCATGCTGTTTCGTGCCTTTATATTCTATTTCTTATTGATTCGCCCCTAGAAACAGGGACCATCTTTGTAACCGCTGTGCAGTCATCACTGGAACGCCCTTCTTAGGATTAAAGATGGAGACAAGTGGTTGGTGGTCAGTCAGCAAGGTGAACTTCTGCCCATGCAGATAGTGGTTGAATTTTTTTGCTCCCCATACTAGGCTGAGGGCCTCCCTGTCAATCTGGGCGTAGTTGCGCTCGGCTGAGGTTAGTGACCGAGACGCAAAGGCTACTGGCCTCTCCAACCCGTCTGGGAATTTGTGCGACAGCACCGCTCCAATACCATAGGGTGATGCATCACATGCCAAACGAATTGGTAGTGCTGGGTTGAAATGGGCCAACACCTCTTTTGATGTGATCAATTCTTTACACTTCTGGAAAGCTCGTCTACGTTCATCATCCCACTTCCATGGTACCCCTGTTTGCAGTAGGGTGTTCAGTGGGTGTAATACCGTAGACAAATTTGGTAAGAACTTGTGGTAGTAGTTTACCAGCCCGAGGAACGACCTCAGTTGTGACACATTTTCCGGTGCTGGAGCCTTGACTACTGCCTCAATCTTTTCAGGGGACTTATGTAACCCCTCTTCATCGATGACGTGGCCACAATATGAGATCTGCTTCTGGAAAAACTCGCACTTGTGGCGATTAGCTCGTAGCCCATATTCCTTTAATCTGGTGAGCACCTTCTCCAAGTTGGCGAGGTGATCACCGTCATTTTCGCCCGTGACCAGGATGTCGTCCAAATAACACTGGGTCCCTGGAATCCCTTGCAGGACTTGATCCATTGCCCTTTGCCAAATAGCCGGAGCCGATGTTACCCCGAACACCAGCCGGTTGTATTGATAGAGACCTTTATGAGTGTTAATCGTAAGGTATTGTTTCGAGGCTTCTTCTACCTCCATTTGCAAGTACGCCTGGGCTAGATCAATTTTGGTGAAGCGTTTACCTCCAGATAGCGAGGCGAAAATATCCTCAATTCGTGGAAGCGGATATTGTACCGTGTGAAGGACTGGGTTCACTGTCACCTTAAAATCCCCACAGATGCGGACCTTCTTTGGTTCCCCAGGCGTATTACTCAACGACCTCTTCATTATAGGAATGATGGGTGTAGCCTACTCGCTCCAGTCTACTTTGGACAGTACTCCTGAACGTTCCAACCCTTCCAGCTCTGGTTCGACAGCTGGTCTGATCGCATAAGGCACTGGTCTGGCCTTAAGAAACTTTGGGCTTGCATTTTCCTCTATTTTAATCATTGCTGTTATGCCTTTTAGTGTTCCGAGTCCCTCCTGGAGCACTTCTTTTGCGTCAGTTAGCATTTTTGACAGTTGTCCAGGTGTGACGTCGTCATCCTTTTTGGCCTCAACCTTCAGTGCCTGTATGGAATGCCAATCTAATTGTATCTTCCAGATCCATTCACGTCCTAGCAGTGATGGTCCTCCATCTGGCAATACATATAGGTCCATTTTAGGTATTTCCTGGCCTTTATATATCACTTTCACCGTTATTTTTCCTTTGGGGTAGACTTTTTGCCCCGTGTACGTCTTCAAGACAATCTCTGTAGCTTTCAAGGGTATATGTGAAAATAGCCGCTTGTAGTCCCTTTGGTTTATGACTGTTAGGGCTGATCCTGTGTCCAATTCCATTTTCACTTGGACTCCGTCTATCTTGAGTGTAACCCAGATAGTCTGGTGATCCTCCATTTTGGTTACCTTATGTAGTTTCAGACAACCCAGCTCCTTGCTTCCGGAGTCTGTGTCACTTTTCTGTTCGTCTGAACTACTGTCCATCACCTTGTGTACCTTTTTGTACTTCTCCTGTGGAGATTTCTTACTGTTGGTTTTCTTCCCAGACCTGCAGACTCTTGCTATGTGTCCTGCTTTTCCACACTGTCTGCACACTTGGTCCGTGAACCAACAATCCTTCTGGTCATGTGTTGTTCTGCCACAGCGATAGCACTTCCCTGTTCCATAGGACATTTCATTGGTGCCATATTCTTGCGGTCTCCGTTGTATCTCTGCAGCGCCCCTTGCGGCTGCTTCGTGTGATACTGCCATACTGAAAGCCTTGTCCAGCGTAAGATCCTTTTCTGATAGAAGCCGTTTCTGGGTTCCTTCACTTTGCAGCCCACACACAAACTTGTCCCTTAACGTATCTGCTAGTCCCGCTCCAAACTGGCAGTGTTTCGATAGCTTGCGCAGTTCCGTTAGGTACTCAGCATTGCTTTCGTCTTTGTGTTGGTTCCTTTGATGGAACTTAAATCGTTCTGCTATCAGCAGCGGTGTGGGGTTTAAGTGGTCCTGTAGGATTTCTACTATGCTTTCGAAATTCTTATTCACTGGCTTCTCTGGGGTTATTAGGTTTCGCAGTAACCCATAAGTTTTTGCACCCATGGAATTTAACAAAACAAGTGCTTTCCTAGCATCTGGCACTTCATTCGCCCTGCAGTACACCTCCATATGTTCCACATATGTCGCCCAATCTTCGACTTCATTGTCGAACGTAGAGATACTGCCACTCTTCGGCATCCCTGGGTGTGATTTAACTGTCAATAATGGCATCTCCCGCGCTTCCCCTTCTTCTCCGCTGGCACAAAATGGCGTCTCCCGCGCTTTCCTTCCTTCCCGCGCTCGCCCTTCTTCTCCGCTGCGGCTTCTAAAAATGGCGTCTCCCGCGCTCTTCCTTCTTCTCCGCGGCTCAATGGCGTCTCCCGCGCTCTCCCTTCTTCTCCCCGCGGACACTGTTCAGCCCTTGAGCCCTGGCTGTGCTCTGCGCGTTCTTTTTTTTTTGTGCGCCTTTCCCGTTTCTGCCGCTCGGTCCTGAACCCAGCTGTTGCTTTACCCTCTCTCTCTACGTTTTGTTTTTCCTCGACGCCACTCGGTTTTCAACCCCGGCTGCGCCCTGTGCGCTTCACCCTCTGTCTTACCCCGTCGACGCTGCTCAGCTTTCTCTCCGCCGTCGGTCGGCTCCAGCCGCCGCTGTCCGGGAAGGGTCTGCGCTGTACCTGTCATCAGTCTATTTCTGATCGTTGTGGCTGGGGAACCAAGCCCGGCTCTCCACAGCCTCTCCTGCGATGTTCACTCTCTGCCGGACGACTGGGCGGTTGCTCGTGGTCGACGCCCGTGTTTCTGGCCTCGACTTTCTTCCACCGCCCTCCCGGAGCGAATCCTCGAAGGGAAATGCAGAGTTGCAGGTAGATTCGAATCGACACTCGTCGCCACTGTTAGATCCGTGATTCTGAGAGTATGCTGTTTTTCAATAACCACACGGATGCTGTAACTTAACAATCAACAGGTATTTACTGGAGTAGGGTAGTCTCAAGACTGGGGTACAGAGGCATGCTCAAGGCTTATATACAGGTGTGGTCACTGCCGGTACTACAGTATACAGGAGCTGTCGAAGTAGTTCTCTCTTAAAGGTACATACACTACATCCTCCATTTTTTAAATCCCGTGGCCTATCTAAATGAGATTACCAATTTAATGCTAGATTAGGCCTGTGGACCGCTGTAGGGACTGCCTGAGTTTATTTCATATAGAATCATGACAACTGACAGATACTTTCATCCTACAAGTCTGGGGTAGGATTTGAACCCAGGTCACAGAGGTGAAAGGCAATTAGCGGAAACTCCCAATGGTGATGAATTCACCCTGGGGGGCGTAGTCAGTTTTGTGGGAGGGGCCGGCTTCTAGCGTGATGTTATTAAAACTAGCGCAAAAGATCCCGGAAACTTGAGTTGCGCTGAACGCAATTTGTGCTTAAAATTCCGCTATTTTTTGCGGGGGTTACGTAATCGAGCGGAAAATCTAGGCGGACATATATATTGTTCCTCCAAAGAAAATTGCTAAAAATAGAAAATATAACATTTCATCAATACATTTTTTAAGGAAGCAGCTTGGAAATGGTTTGGTTAATCTATTGAGACCTGAAATATGGTTTAATGATTCAACAACAACAACTTGTATTTATATAGCACCTTTAACACAAGGAGTTGGAGTAGGTGGGGGACCTAATTTTAATTTTATTAAAATGTACATAAAATCATGATAGTGTGGCGGAGCCACTAAAGGACTCAGATCGTTTGTATATAATTCCCTTTAACAACATGTTAGCTACAGCCTGAGTCTGTATCTTTATTTATACTGTTTACTTGTACAGAGCGTGATTACTTTAACAGCGCGGGTAAACGTAATGACGTCACGCCGTTCATCACGTGATCCCCCACTGGCGGGAAGAACGTGATGACGTCATGACGTCAACCACGAGACCACCCTAAGCAGTCCTCGTGGAGCCTCCGAACTGAGCAGACCTACACTCGATGTTCTCCTGTAGTTACTTGTTTAAACCTGTTAGTTTCCATTAAACTTCGTTTTGTTTGATCGCCTGAGTGGACCTCAGTCTTTGGATAGGAACTAGACCTTTCTACAATAGCATGCTATTCCAAATGGAGCTTGAATTTCTTTTTTTTTTAAATTTTAAATGCTCTCAAAAGGACCTTTCTCTTAAATGCATAGCTGAGGGGTACAGCAGTGCTGTGGCTATGTTGTTGGGCCAGTAATCCAGAGGCCTGGACTAATAATGCAGAGAATGTGATTTCAAATCCCACCATGGCAATTTGAAAATTTTGAATTCCGTTTAAAAAATCTGTAAAAGTGACCGTGAAGCTGTCGGATTGTCGTTAAAAACCCAACTGGTTCACTGATGTCACTTAGGGAAGGAAACCTGCCGTCCTTACCTGGCCTGACCTACACGCGACTCCAGTCCCACACCAATGTGGTTGACTGCCCTCTGAAGTGGCCGAGCAAACCACTCCGTTGTGTCAAACTGCGACAAAGCCCCTACCTAACAACATTGTGGTTGCACCTTCACAGCACAGATTTCTGCGGTTTAAGAAGAAGGCCCACCGTCCTCTTCTTAGGGCAACTAGAGATGGTAATAAATGTGGCCTTGCCTGCATCACCCACATCCTGAGAATGAAAGCAAAAAAATCTCAAATAAAAAATAAAGAAACATTTATTTGAAGAAACTTGTTTGAAGGTGGCAGGGCAAGGTGATAAGGCAGTTAAAAGGGGCATTGAATACAAAAACAAGGAACCTTTAAAAATTACTGGTTAGGCCTAAACAATAACAACAACTTGTATTTATATAGCGCCTTTAATGTAGTAAAACATCTCAAGGTGCTTCACATGAGTGTTATCAAGCCGAGCCACATAACTCATAAGGAGATATTAGGGTAGATGACCAAAAGCTTCATACAGAATCATAGAATTATAGAACGGTTACAGCACAGGAGGAGGTCATTCAGCGAGTCGAGCCCATGCCGGCTCTCTGCAAGAGCACCTCAGCCAGTCCCACTCCCCCGCCCTTTCCCCGTAGCCCTGCAAATGTATTTCTTCCAGGTACTTATCCAACTCCATTTTTAAAGCCACGATTGAGTCTTCCTCCACTACCCTTTCAGGCAGTGCATTCCAGATCCTAACCACTCGCTGCGTAAAATAGTTTCCCCTCATGTTGCCTTTGGTTCTTTTGCCAATCACCTTAAATCTGTGTCCTCTGGTTCTTGACCCCCTTCTGCCAATGGGAACTGTTGGATCCGTGGTTCAGTGGATATGCTGTTATCAAATAATCACACGGATGCTGTACATTAACAATAGACAGGTCTTTACTGGAGGAGGGTAGTCTCAAGACTGGGGGTACAGAGGCATGCGCAAAGCTTATATACCGGTGTGGTCACTGCCGGTACTACAGTATACAGGAGCTGTAAAAGTAGTTCTGACTTAAAGGCACATACACTACAATTCCTCCCCTTTTAGATTAGTAGTACCCCTAATATTCAAATAACAATTAACATTTCAACATGTACATTAAACAACAAAAGTCCATTTATAGTTCAGTCTTTGGGGCGGCTTCCTGACCCTTTCGGGATAGCGCCTTTCCGGAGGTTCTTGTTCTTGGTGCAGAGACGATTCTGACCCCTTTTCATCGGGTAGTTCATCGGGTTCCACTGCTACTGGGTCTGAAGTAGATGCTACCGGTATGTCAGGTTCATCCCCAGGTACTCGAGACATGGGGTTGACGCGTTCCTGTGATGCTAAGATCTGATCGACGTGGCGTCCCACAATGTTCTCCCCGACATCCACTGTGTACATTAATGGCCCCTGCCTTGTACATATCGTTCTGGGTTGCCATTTCTCTGTTCGATAGTCACGGGCCAAGACGGGTTGCCCTACATTGAAGCTCCTTGTCGGCTTCTCATTGATGTGCTGGAATTGTTTGTCCTCAACATTTCTTCGCACATTTGGTCTGAGCAAGTCCAGACGAGATCTCAACCTTCGGTTAAAGAACATCATGGCCGGGGTCTGGTTGGTAACTGCATGTGTCGCGTTTCGGTAGGCTAATAAGAAATTGTCCATCTTATGCTGTAGTGGAATTTCATCATCGCACATGGCCTTTATTGCCTTCTTAAAGGTTTGTACGAACCTCTCGGCCAATCCATTTGTGGCTGGATGATACGGGGCGGATGTGTAATGCCTTAGCCCATTCCTTCTCATAAATTTTTGGAACTCGTCGGACACAAACTGTGGTCCATTATCAGAGCAAATCTGCTCTGGCAAACCGTTTCTGGCAAATATGGTTCGTAGGACTGCAATCGTTTTCTCTGTAGTGGTTGAAGACATTTTTATCACCTCAGGCCACTTTGAATGAGCATCCACTGCTATTAAGAACATTGAGTCCATGAATGGACCAGCAAAATCAATATGCACCCGTTGCCATGGAGAGGAGGGCCACTCCCATGGGTGTAGAGGGGCATGTGGTGGTGCATTTTGGACCTTCTGGCATCCTAAGCAGCTCTTAGTTAGGTCTTCGATTTGTTGATCGATTCCCGGCCACCACACGTAAGCCCTAGCAAGGCTTTTCATTTTCACTCCCCCCAGATGACCTTCATGTAGCTCATTTAGCACTCTCTCCCTTAACTTGGGTGGAATCACCACTCTGGATCCACACATCACTGTCCCCTGGCATACTGACAGCTGTTCTCTTCTAGATGAGAATGCTGGCAACAGTGAGTCGCCATGTGTTGGCCATCCCCTCAGCGTCGGATCATTGCGGGTCTCCTTCTCTATATCTGCGTTTGTTACTGGCAATCGTTCAATTATTGACGAATAAAATATCTCGATAGGGTCCACTGCTGGTGCTTCCTCCACAGTAGGCAGTGGCAGGCGCGATAGCCCATCAGTGTTCCCATGCTGTTTCGTGCCTTTATATTCTATTTCTTATTGATTCGCCCCTAGAAACAGGGACCATCTTTGTAACCGCTGTGCAGTCATCACTGGAACGCCCTTCTTAGGATTAAAGATGGAGACAAGTGGTTGGTGGTCAGTCAGCAAGGTGAACTTCTGCCCATGCAGATAGTGGTTGAATTTTTTTGCTCCCCATACTAGGCTGAGGGCCTCCCTGTCAATCTGGGCGTAGTTGCGCTCGGCTGAGGTTAGTGACCGAGACGCAAAGGCTACTGGCCTCTCCAACCCGTCTGGGAATTTGTGCGACAGCACCGCTCCAATACCATAGGGTGATGCATCACATGCCAAACGAATTGGTAGTGCTGGGTTGAAATGGGCCAACACCTCTTTTGATGTGATCAATTCTTTACACTTCTGGAAAGCTCGTCTACGTTCATCATCCCACTTCCATGGTACCCCTGTTTGCAGTAGGGTGTTCAGTGGGTGTAATACCGTAGACAAATTTGGTAAGAACTTGTGGTAGTAGTTTACCAGCCCGAGGAACGACCTCAGTTGTGACACATTTTCCGGTGCTGGAGCCTTGACTACTGCCTCAATCTTTTCAGGGGACTTATGTAACCCCTCTTCATCAATGACGTGGCCACAATATGAGATCTGTTTCTGGAAAAACTCGCACTTGTGGCGATTAGCTCGTAGCCCATACTCCTTTAATCTGGTGAGCACCTTCTCCAAGTTGGCGAGGTGATCACCGTCATTTTCGCCCGTGACCAAGATGTCGTCCAAATGACACTGGGTCCCTGGAATCCCTTGCAGGACCTGATCCATCGCCCTTTGCCAGATAGCCGGAGCCGAGGCTACTCCAAACACCAGCCGGTTGTATTGATAGAGACCTTTATGAGTGTTGATCGTAAGGTATTGTTTCGAAGCTTCTTCTACCTCCATTTGCAAGTACGCCTGGGCTCGATCAATTTTGGTGAAGCGTTTACCCCCAGATAGCGAGGCGAAAATATCCTCAATTCGTGGAAGCGGATATTGTACCATGTGAAGGACTGGGTTCACTGTCACCTTAAAATCCCCACAGATGCGGACCTTCTTTGGTTCCCCAGGCATGTTACTCAACGACCTCTTCATTACAGGAACGATGGGTGTAGCCCACTCGCTCCAGTCCACTTTGGACAGTACTCCTGAACGTTCCAACCCTTCCAGCTCTGCTTCAACAGCTGGTCTGATCGTATAAGGCACTGGTCTGGACTTCAGAAATTTTGGGCTTGCACTTTCCTCTATTTTAATCATTGCTCTTATTCCTTTTAGTGTTCCTAGTCCTTCCTGGAACACTTCTTTTGCGTCAGTTAGCATTTTTGACAGTCGTCCAGGTGTGACGTCGTCATCCTTTTTGGCCTCAACCTTCAGTGCCTGTATGGAATGCCAATCTAATTGTATCTTCCGGATCCATTCATGTCCTAGCAGTGGTGGTCCTCCATCTGGCAATACATATATATCCATTTTAGGTATTTCCTGGCCTTTATATGTCACTTTCACCCTTATTTTTCCTTTGGGGTAGACTTTTTGCCCCGTATACGTCTTCAAGACAATCTCTGTAGCTTTCAAGGGTATGTGTGAAAATAGCCGCTTGTAGTCTCTTTGAGTTATGACTGTTAGAGCTGACCCTGTGTCCAATTCCATTTCCACTTGGACTCTGTCTATCTTGAGTTTAACCCAGATAGTCTGGTGATCCTCCATTTCTGTTACCTTATGTAGTTTCAGACAGCCCAGCTCCTTGCTTCCGGAGTCTGTGTCACTTTTCTGTTCGTCTGAACCACTGTCCATCACCTGGTGTACCTTTTGTACTTCTCCTGTGGAGATTTCTTACTGTTGGTTTTCTTCCCAGACCTGCAGACTCTTGCTATGTGTCCTGCTTTCCCACACTGTCTGCACACTTGGTCTTTGAACCAACAATCTTTCTGGTCATGTGTTGTTCTGCCGCAGCGATAGCACTTCCCTGTTCCATAGGACATTTCATTGGTGCCATATTCTTGCGGTCTCCGTTGTATCTCTGCAGCGCCCCTTGCGGCTGCTTCGTGTGATACTGCCATACTGAAAGCTTTGTCCAGCGTAAGGTCCTTTTCTGATAGAAGCCGTTTCTGGGTTCCTTCACTTTGTAGCCCACACACAAACTTGTCCCGCTCCAAACTGGCAGTGTTTCGATAGCTTGCGCAGTTCCGTTAGGTACTCAGCATTGCTTTCGTCTTTGTGTTGGTTCCTTTTATGGAACTTAAATCGTTCTGCTATCAGCAGCGGTGTGGGGTTTAAGTGGTCCTGTAGGATTTCTACTATGCTTTCAAAATTCTTGTTTACCAGCTTCTCTGGGGTTATTAGATTTCGCAGTAACCCATAAGTTTTTGCACCCATAGAATTGAACAGAACCAGTGCTTTATTAGCATTTGGCACTTCATTCGCCCTGCAGTACACCTCAATACGTTTCACATATGTCGCCCAATCTTCGACTTCATTGTCGAACGTAGAGATACTGCCACTCTTCGGCATCCTTGGGTGTGAATTAATTGTCAAAAATGGCACCTCCCGCGCTTCCCCTTCTTCTCCGCTGGCACAAAATGGCGTCTCCCGTGCTTTCCTTCCTTCCTGCGCTCGCCCTTCTTCTCCGCTGCGGCTTCTGAAAATGGCGCCTCCCGCACTCTTCCTTCTTCTCCGCGGCTCAATGGCGTCTCCCGCGCTCCCCTTTCTTCGCCCAGCGGACCCTGTTCAGCCCGTGAGCCCTGGCTGTGCTCTGCGCGTTCTTCTTTTTATATTTTTCGACGCCGCTCAGTCTAGAACCCAGCTGTTTCTTTACCCTCTCTCTCTCCGGTTTGTTTTCTTTTTCTCGACGCTGCTCGGTGTTCAACCCCCGGCTGCGCCCTGCGCTCTTCACCCTCTGTCTTACCCCGTCGACGCTGCTCGGCTTCTCTCCGCCGTCGGTCGGCTCCAGCCGCCGCTGCTTGGGAAGAGTCTGCGCTGGACCTGTCGTCGGTCTCTTGCTGCTCGTCGTGGCTGGGGAACCAAGCCCGGCTCTCCACAGCCTCCCCTGCGAAGTTCAATCTCTGCCTGACTGCTGGGCGGTTGCTCGTGGTCGACGCCCGTGTTCCTGGCCTCGACTATTTTTTTTTATGTTGGAGGTAGATTCGAATCGACACTCGTCGCCACTGTTGGATCCGTGGTTCAGTGGATATGCTGATATCAAATAATCACACGGATGCTGTACATTAACAATAGACAGGTCTTTACTGGAGGAGGGTAGACTCAAGACTGGGGGTACAGAGGCATGCGCAAAGCTTATATACTGGTGTGGTCACTGCCGGTACTACAGTATACAGGAGCTGTAAAAGTAGTTCTGACTTAAAGGCACATACACTACAGGAACAGTTTCTCTCTATCTACTCTGTCCAGATCCCTCATGATTTTGAACACCTCTATCAAATCTCCTCTCAATCTTCTCTGCTCTAAGGAGAACAACCTCTGCTTCTCCAGTCTATCCACGTAACTGAAGTCCCTCACCCTGGGCCTGGAATCATTCTCATAATTTTTTTCTGCACCCTCTCTAAGGCCTTCACATCCTTCCTAAAGTGCGGTGCCCAGAAGAGGACACAATACACCAGTTGAAGCCGAACCAGTGTTTTATACAGGTTCATCATTATTATATATACTCTATGGGCTGGATTTTACCAGCCCTGGGGAGGCGGGTTTGGAGGCGGGACTGCCGGGAAAATGTCAGAATTTGGGGGCGGGTGCCCAACCCACCCCCAACCCGCCTCCATGCCATCTTGCCAGGAGGCAGGTAGCCGACCCGCGTCGAGGCGGGACGGGGATTAACGCCAATTAATTGCCTGTTAACAGGTAGTTAACAGGCAGTTTTTTGGCTAATCCCTATTTTGAGCCCTGAAGTGTGGGCTTCCCGATGGCTCCAAACCTCGCCAGGGTCAGCGAGGCGGGCCGTCGGTCTACGGGGGTCTGCGGGGCCGAGATGTCCGGTGTGCAGGTGAGTAATGGGTACGTGCGTGCAGAGGTAAGTGTGTGAGGTGTATAAAGTGTTTTAATAAGTTTTACTTACCTTTACTTCTTCCTGCCGGCTTCCTCCCTTCAGGTCTCGGGAGTCCCTCAGCTCACCAGCACAGAAAGCAGAATGGCCGCTGAACTGTCAAAAGCTGCAGCCTTCTGCTTTCTGGTCAGGAAGGCTTTCTAATTGAGTCTTGAGTAAAGACACAACTTAGAAGACAGATTGTCAATATTTGACAGCTTCACAGAGCCGTCAAACGATGACATTTCATCTGCCAAAAGCTCTTGACAGATGAAACGGCACTCGCTGACGTCACCTGTAACTGGCTTTCCCTTAATTGGCCTGCTAAGGTCAATCGAGGGAAAATAGCGTGGGTTGGCCACAAGTCGATGGAGGCGGGGCTAAAACCCAACAAGTGGGAGTCCCGCCTCCAAAAGCTCCCCATTGACAAAATCCAGCCCATTATCTCTATTCATGAAGCTCAGGATCCTGTAAGCTTTTTTAACTGCATTCTCAACTTGCCCTGCCACCTTCAATGATTTATGCACATATACCCTCAGGTCTCTCTGTTCATGCACCCTCTTTAGGATTGTACCCTTTAGTTTATATTTCCTCTCTTCATTCTTTCTACCAAAATGTACCACTTCATATTTTCTGCGTAAAATTTAATCTGTCATGTGTCTGCCCATTCCACCAGCCTGTCTATGTCCTGTTGAAGTCTATCATTATCCTCCTCACTGTTCACTATACTTCCAAGTTTTGTGTCGTCTGCAAATTTTGAAATTGTGCCCTGTACACCCACATCCAAGTCATTAATATATATATATCAAGAAAAGCAGTGGTCCTAGTACTGACCCCTGGGGAACACCACTGTATACCTTCCTCCAGTCCGAAAAACAACCGTTCACCACTACTCTCTGTTTCCTGTCACTTAGCCAATTTCGTATCCATGCTGTCACTGTCCCTTTTATTCCATGGGCTTCAACTTTGCTGGCAAGCCTATTATGTGGCAATTTGTCGAACACCTTTTGGAAATCCATGTACACCACATCAACCACATTGCCCTCATCAACCCTCTCTGTTACCTCATCAAAAAACTTGATCAAGTTGGTTAAACACAATTTGCCTTTAACAAATTTGTGCTGGCTTTCCTTAATTAATCCATACTTGTCCAAGTGACTGTTAATTTTGTCCCTAATTACTGATCCTAAAAGCTTCCCCACTGCCGAAGTTAAACTGACTGGCCTGTAGTTACTGGGTTTATCTTTACACCCTTTTTTGAACAAGGATGTAACATTTGCAATTCTCCAGTCTTCTGGCACCAACCCCGTTTCTAATGAGGATTGGAAGATTATGGCCAATACCTCCGCGATTTCCTCCTTCATTTCCCTGAGCGTCTTAGGATGCATCCCATCCAGTCCTGGTGACTTAGTTACTTTAAGTACAGCCAGCCTTTCTAGTACCTCCTCTTTATCAATTTTTATCCCATCCAGTATCTCCGCTACCTCCTCCTTCACTGTGTCTATGGCAGCATCTTCTTCCTTGGTGAAGACAGATGCAAAGTACTCATTTAGTATCTCAGCCATACCCTTTGCCTCCATGCGTAGGTCTCCTTTTTGTTCCCTAATCGGCCATACCCTCTGCTCTTACTACCCGTTTACTATTTATATGCCTATAGAAGACTTTTGGATTACCTTTTTTGTTCGCTGCCATTCTATTCTCGTACCCTCTCTTTGCCCCTCTTATTTTCTTTTTCACTTCTCTTCTGAACTTTCTATATTTAGCCTGATTCTCAGATGTATTCTTGACCTGACATCTGTCATATACCCCCTTTTTCTGCTTCATCTTACTCTCTATCTCTTTCATCATCCAGGGAGCTCTGACTTTAGTTGCCCTACCTTTCCCCCTTGTGGGAATGTACTTCGACTGTACCCGAACTATTTCCTCTTTAAAGGCAGCGCATTGTTCCACTACAGTTTTGCCTGCCAATCTTTGATTCCAATTTACCTGTTCTCATCCCACTGAAACTGGCCTTCCTACAATTAAATATTTTTACTTTAGATTTCTCCCTAACCTTTTCCATAGCTAATCTAAACCTTATGATACTATGATCACTCTTCCCTAAATGTTCTCCTACTGACACTTGCTCCACTTAACCTACCTCATTCCCCAGAACCAGATCCAGCAATGCTTCCTTCCTCGTTGGGCTGGAAACATACTGATCAAGAAAGTTCTCCTGAACACACTTCAGAAATTCTTCCCCCTCTCTGCCCTTTACACTATTACTATCCCAGC
Organism: Somniosus microcephalus; assembly: GCF_052327205.1. Taxonomy (NCBI): domain Eukaryota; kingdom Metazoa; phylum Chordata; class Chondrichthyes; order Squaliformes; family Somniosidae; genus Somniosus; species Somniosus microcephalus. The sequence goes on from NC_140999.1 coordinate 20,344,272, forward strand.
CTATATTACGATAGTTGAAGTCCCCCATTATCACTACTCTATAGTTCTTGCATCTCTCTGTAATTTCTCTGCAAATTTGCTCCTCCATATTTTTCCCACTAGTTGGTGGCCTATAGAATACACCTAGTAGAATAATGGCACCTCTATTATTTCTTAACTCTAACCATATAGATTCTGTCCTTGACCCCTCCAGGACATCCTCTCTCTCCAGCACTGTAACATTCTCCTTAACCAATACTGCTACATCAACTCCTATCTTTCCTTCCCTATCTTTCCTGAACACCCTATATCCAGGAATATTTAATACCCAATCCTGCCCTTTTTTGAACCAGGTCTCCATTATTGCCACAACATCATATTCCCATGTGGCTATTTGCACCTGCAGCTCACCGACCTTGTTTACTATGCTTTGTGCGTTCACATACATACACTGTAAACCTATCTTAGACCATCCTGTGTTCCCTCTTAGTCTTGGTCAAAGAGCTGGAGTATTGTGTACAATTCTGGGCACCACACTTTAGGAAGGATGTCAAGACCTTGGAGAGGGTACAGAGGAGGTTTACCGGATGATACCAGGGATGAGAGACTTCAGTTATGTGGAGAGATTGGAGAAGCTGGGATTGTTCTCCTTAGAGCAGAGAAGGTTAAGGGGAGACCTAATAGAGGTATTCAAAATTATGAGGTGATTTGATAGAGCAGGCAGTGAGAAACTGTTTCCTCTGGCAAGTGTGTCAGTAACCAGAGATAATAGATTTAAAATAATTGACAAAAGAACTAGAGAGGAAATGAGAATTGTTTTCACCGAGGGTTATTAAGATCTGGAACGCACTACCTGAAATGGTGGTGGAAGCAGATTCCATAGGAACTTAAAAAAGGCAATTGGGCATGTACTTGATGAGGACTAATTTGCAGGGGTATGGGGAAAAAGCTGGGGTGTGGGACTAAATTGGATCGCTCTTTCCAAGAGCCAGCACAGGTATGATGGGCTGAATGTCCTTCTTCTGTGTTGTACCGGAAAAATTCACCAGCGACCATTTTGGGTCGCTAACATCCAATAGCGGCGGCGATCGGTAAATCCACTTTTAGCGCCCCAAGAGGGAGGTGGAGTGCTAATTCCGCATGGAAGGGCTCTTCCCCTCATTAAAGAGGAGGGCACAAGCCCACAACTCTGCGGGGCCCTACCTGGACCAATGAGGAGCGGGGTGCCGTGCCAGTAGCCCAGCACACGAGAGCCGGGCTGGCAGATCGCGGCATGGACCCCGCGTTCAAAGAGGCAACGGGCCGTGACAAGTAAGTGGGCCAATTTTTTTCCCCGCCCACCACCTCCCCTTTATTTAGAGCCTCGTGAACCTCCTGCCGCTTCGTTCCCGCCCCCTGAATCGGTCGCTGTCATCGTCTGGCGCAGATTCAGAGGACGCGGGCCAATTTTGCAGGCTGGGTGAAAATGGGGCGCTGCGCAAGGTGATGATGTCGTCACCATCTGCGCAGCGGAGCGGGGGCACTACCAGTTACCACCACCGCTAAACTCCCGTTGAATTGAGTGGGAGTTGTTAGCAGCGCCGTGCCTGGGCGAAAAGTTGTTTGCGCCCCATTAGTGCCCCCCCCCCCGCCGGCACTAATGAGAGGTGTAAATGCACCGAATTTCTAGCGCATGATTTTATGGATGCAGACAATGCAAAAACAACAGGATCAGCCTTACCTGGATCCTTCGCTGTTTGCACTGTTAGACAAACATGAAAACATACAAAAATGAAGAGTGGGAAAATACAATCCCTGCTCACCCTATCCATTAGATAGTATAACCTCATGCACTACACTCCCTAACTACGGGTGATAACAAGTCCTAGAGGAGATAAAAAAAAGTAAAAAAAATATATGGCCAATTTTAGGAAAAGAAACTCTAGCACTATCCTCCCTGACTCCTGAACACAATCAAGAGGACACAATGGTTACTCATGATGCATCACCAGGTCTTCTTTAAAGTAAACCCTCCCCATCCATCTGACACCAAATATGGTTGCAACATAAACCTGCTTTTGTGTTCGACTAAGTCTTGACACTCTCAATGTCTACGCAGTAGTCATACAGAGAAATAAATGCAATTAGCTCGTATTTCCTCTGGTAGAGACATAACCATCATCAAACCTATTGTTCTTGTCTCTACAAATTGTGAAGGAAAGCTCAAGATCTTTATAGGACTCTAGTCATGCATACTGTCTTTGTAACCTTGATGATTCATTATGGCCTGTTAAATGTTATTGTGAACAAGACCCCCAGAAATGAGGTAGTTGCTACAAAACACCAGATGCTAACTTGTTTAGCATTAAGCATGCGACTAACCATCTTGGGCCTATTGCCCCATTTCCTTTATCAAGATTATCTTGGCTATCTTGTTTCACAATGTAGTGACAAAGTCAGTTCAACAGGCATGACCCAGCACACCCTGCAACTCCAGCAGGAAACAAACAGCCCAGTTAGCTACATTGTGCACTGATACATTAAACCCTGAAAGCAATCTGAGAATGAAGAATTTAACAATTTTATTATTTCTAGCCACAGTACAAATCCACAAACCATCCACAAGTTAAAAGAAAGCAAAAACCTTAATCATATGAGATTAAACCAAATCTTAATCCTATGTATACTGTATATGTATACACAAATAGGATATCTTATACATCCCAATTTCCTTAGGAACACAGGACTAAATAGGACCAGAAATAACCATCTCCATCCATTGAGGCAGTACCCATATTATTCCAATATCCTTCAATATTCCTTCTATCAAAAAGGTATCCATCAACTTTTTAAAATGTATTACATCTTCTAGTTGCTTCCGCATGTTTACCATTCTCTGCGTGAAGAGGTTATATATTGGGCCAGATCTTGCTAGAGTGGGACATCTCACATTGTATGCCATTAGTTAGACTTGTTCCTATTGTTAGCACGCCGTTATTTCTGGCCCATTAAGTGTGTATTCACCTTCTTCCATCTAAACTTGAATTTAAATCCTCTTATTGTAGAGCTAATGTTAATATTCTGGGAAGCATTTATGCATTCCTTTAAAGCTTTTAAAAACCTCTAGGTTTGTCTCTAAACTGTCTTTTTGAACGTAATCACAGCAGCTTTCTTTTTTGTGTAGCTTACTCCTCAGCTCATCTATAGCGCTCTACATTTTTTAATCAAACAATGCAGGGTCCCACTGTTCCAAGTGTATAATCTCTTCCCTAGCATGGCTTCCTGGTAACCGTACGAGGGCTCAGAAACGAGCAACAAAGATCGCTTTTTGGGTAGGAATTTAAGTTATGAGAAAGGGTGAAGAAAATAAGACTTGTTTTCATTAGGCAAGATGAAGTTGCAAGGTAACCAAATTGAAGTTTTTGAAGTTGCGAAGGGAATTGCCAAAGTGGATCCAGACAAACCGTTCATTATGGCAAAGGGTTGAAAATGCATTTGGATAGGTGGATGAAGGACAAGGGGTTGAAGAGTTATGGAAGCAGGGTTTGAACTGCTTGCTCGCATGTAGGGTAAAAGCAGACAAGGACTGTTTAGGCCGAATGGCCTGTTTCTGTGTTGTAATCTCTAAGTATTTCTGTGTACACAGTGGGATATTGCTAGTGCAGAAGGATTGCTGTATTGGCCTGCATAATAACAATCACTATAATGATAGGGTAGATGTAGAGAAGATGTTTCCACTTGTGGTCCATAAATATAAGATAGTGGTTAGAACATGAAACTCGCTACCACAGGGAGTGGTTGAGGTGAATAGCATAGATGCATTTAAGGGGAAGCTAGATAAACACATGAGGGAGAAAGGAATAGAAGGATACGCTGATTGGGTTAGATGAAGAGGGGTGGGAGGAGGCCTGTGTGGAGCATAAACACCAGCATGGACCAGTTGGGTTCAGTGGCCTGTTTCTGTGCTGTACATTCTGTGTACTTCATTGAGTAAAGTGATTTGATTTAGACAGTATGAATGGCTTCAAGAGAAGGGGCAAGCATGAGGTGGGTTATTCTTTCAGCAATAGATAGCTCTCAATGGGTTTTTCCTGTTGTTAAGACTTCACACACACACACACATCTATACGTTTAAATTTGTTACCATCAGCCTACTAGTGAGTTTAGCTAATATGTAGAAGGAGGAACTGCAGCCTTTTCTGCTAAATTTAACACATTTCGATACAACACATTTACTCATTTTGAGGGGGTTAGTCCTACACCGAGATTAAGACTAATCAATATATTATCCAGCTACACTGGTGTACACAAGGATATGCAAACACTATTAGCACTAGCCACAAATATAGTGGTGGATTTAGGCTACATAGTCCTGCATGCATATTTGTACTGGATGCTTAAGTAGATTTATTGGTGTGAAAGGTAATATTTATATTGGGTGATTTTACCAAACACATGACCATTGTAGCAGGTGTCTGATTGGTGGTATTTAGATGGCTGTCAGAGCAGACAAACAAATGGACAAATACCTTACTTGAACAATTTGGCTGCACCTCCCAAACCCGTGACCTCTACCACCTAGATGGACAAGGGCAGCTGGCGCATGAGAACACCACCACCTCCAAGTTCCCCTCCAAGTCACACACCATCCTGACTTGGAAATATATCGCCGTTCCTTCATCGTCGCTGGGTCAAAATCCAGGAACTCCCTCTCTAACAGCACTGTGGGAGTACCTTCACCGCATGGACTGCAGCGGTTCAAGAAGGCGGCTCACCACCAACTTCTCGAGGGCAATTAGGGGTGGGCAAAAAATGCTGGCCTTGCCAGCGACGCCCAGATCCCATGAATGGACAATTAAAAAAAATAAAAGCTAACAACTTAAGGGTAGAAATTTGGGCCCTCCCATTTTTTGGTGTGTGGGGGGGTGGGGCACATGGTACTTTCCCTGTGTCTGAATGGTGGGGCCCGAGGCCCCCTCCCCGATATTGGGCACAGATTCATTTCAATGGAGCCCACATTGCGCGAACAGCTAGGGGGAGAGGACACCAAGATTGGGCTGCTGCTAGTATTGCAGCGGCCCTCAGCTAAGAGAAACTGGGGGTCGGGAAATAGGGGCTGTGGGAACCACGGCAGAACATCGAAGGCTGGGTCAGGGGAAATATGGGTCAGGGGAAACGCGCCCTTTAAATGTGGGATCAGGAGGAGCACTCCTGTTCCCCCCGGGCCTACACAGAGGTAAGTAAATTTGAAAACCTTGCCTTGTAGGTAGCAGGCGGCCCCAAGGTCTGGTTTTACTGAATGCAGCTGGCGCCTACTGCCTCAGGGCGAACCAATCATGCGGTGGAGGCCTCATACAGGTGTTGGGCCGCTTATTGCCATATGCAGGGGGCCTAACACCTATTTCAGGCGTGGGTCCTGGACGCCTATTTTTTCGCCCACCAATATGGCGGGCGGTGCACTTCGGGATGGAAATTAGCACGCTCTTCCTGTCCGGCAGAGGAAACGCTTCAAGGACACCCTCAAAGCCTCCTTGAAAAAGTGTAACATCCCCACTGACACCTGGGAATCCCTGGCCCAAGACCGCACAAAGTGGAGGAGAAGCATCCGGGGAGGCGCCGAACACCTCGAGTCTCTTCGCCGGGAGCAAGCGGAAGCCGAGTGCAAGCAGCGCAAGGAGCGCAAGTCAACCCAAGCACCCCACCCACCCGCCCCTTCAACCACCGTCTGCCCCACCTGTGACAGAGACTGTAGGTCCTGCATTGGACTCATCAGTCACCTGAGAACTCATTTTTAATGTGGAAGCAAGTCATCCTCGGTTCCGAGGGACTGCCTAAGAAGGAGAAGAAGATTAGGGACTTAGTAGGCTGGAATGCAGCCAAAATTATAGGCCTTGAGAGATTTGGAATTAATTTCAATAAAGTAGAGTTCTTATTTGAAATGTATATTTCAAAATCGCATTTCAGTGGGCACAGCCTGCTCCACACAAATAGTGGGGAGTAGAATAGAGTGAAACCCGTAGGACGATCCACACGTAACATACAGATCGATAACAATGTCACATTTGCAAGTAGATCATGAGAAATCCTGGTGATACGTTTGAGAATAAAAATCATTTTGGCTGTCACAGTGAAGCATAATTTTAGAAATGAGAACACACTGAGAATGTAATACTCATTTGGTAGTATGTTAATATAATTTTATCTTAAAGGAATTTTTATGGAATTTGGAACAATTGAATTATTCCTGCTAGAATATTTAGATTTCAGATGAAGATTAACTTGAGTAATTCTATCTGGGGCCTGGAGTAGAAATTCAGCAATTTTCCAAGATACAGTAGGTTATTTTTAAAAAATGAGTACTACAATGAAATAATCTTTAATTCCAGAGACATTCTTAAATCTGCTATTTAATTTATATATTCATAGAATCATAGAATCTTACAGCATAGAAGGAGGCCATTCAGCCCATCATGCCTGTGCCGGCTCTTTGAAAGAGCGATCCAATTAGTTACAAACCTTAATTATAACTGGGTCTGTTCTACAAGGCATGGGCTCCATTTTGGATTAAATTGAATGAGACTGTATCAAAACGATTAGAGAGAATCTTAAACAAACCCGGTAATAGTTTACCCAAGGAAGGGTTTGCTTATCTCCTGGCACATGGATATAGCTCTGCTGGCAGAGTAATATAATTGGGGAGACTCTATCTTCATGTGAAAGGCTGACTATGAGAATTGCTCTTTGTTGTGTCGGTACCTTTTTTACCTAGACACAATTAGAACTCAGAACTCAGAGATTCAAACATGAAGTGCTTTATTCGAAGGGAAAGGGAAGTTCTGGAGAGTTCCGAACAAAGAGAGCTAAACTTAACCAAGAGAACACCCAACCATTTATCTGCTGTGACAGCGCCACCACAGGTGGGAGGAGAACACACAATACATAACATATTCCTCCCCTCTTAAATGGAAGGTCCACATTATTCCTCAACAGGTAAGCTACTTTCAATGCACTCAACTAACCTAGGGTAGAGGTAGACTGCCTCAACCCCTGACTTTACCCTGGGGTTTATTCTGCCCCAGTCTTGTGGGTAAGTCGCTAAGCCTACAGATCCAAGCGTCTTGGAGGCCGCCGCTCTCTGACAGGATACCGGCGGTTAGCGCTGGCTTCCACAGCAGTAGGCATTGACACAGGCCTGGATGGAGAAGGTGCCTGTGTCAGTCAGAAGCCAGGAGTTTGCACAGGTGGAACTGTCTCTTTGACTTCCTGTGTTGGAGAAGAGCACTGTGGTAAAGGATGCTGGTTTGCGGTATCATCCGGAAACAGTTCAGGCTAACCAGCCATTGGAGCCTCTGTGGCTGTCTCTGCTCCTAGCAACAGTTGATCTGTGTGTCTTCTCCAGACGACGTCCTCAGCAGTCTCAACCGTGTAAGACACAGGGCCCATCTGCGCGATCACCGTAGCAGGAACCCATTTCGGTCCAGTGTTGTAGTTTCGAGCTAGGATGTGCTCTCCCGGATGAAACCGTCTCTCCTTGGCTCTTTTCTCTCTCTTTTCAACTTGAGCTTGTTGTTGATGATGGACAACCTGCTCTGCCCGTGGAGGTTTGAGTAAGTCAAAACTTGTCCGCAACTGCCTCTTCATCATGAGCGAAGCGGGGGAAGTTTTGGTTGTGGCATGCAGCTCGTTCCTGTAGGACAACAGGAAGCTGTTCAGACATTGGTAGATTGAGCCCTGACCTTGCAATGCCTTCAAGGCGTGCTTCAAAGTTTGCACGAACCTTTCTGCCTGGCCGTTAGTAGAGGGATGATTGGGCACAGACCTGATGTGTTGGACACCATTCACATGCAGGAAGGTTGCAAACTCCTGTGATACAAATTGTGGACCGTTGTCACTTATGAGTTGTTCCGGTGAGCCATAACAGCTGAACATCTCACCAAGTTTCTCAATTGTTTTCTCTGCCGCGGTAGACCTCATCACAGCGACCTCCGGCCACTTGCTACGAGCGTCCACAACCACCATAAACATCTTCTCTTCGAAAGGACCGGCGAAGTCCACATGTACTCGCTGCCACACTTCTGCAGGCCGATCACAGGGGTGTAGGGTTGCCAGCTGAGGAACATTCCGGACCCTTTGACACGGGGAACATGTTTTGGCTTTCTCCTCAATATTCCCATCGAGACCTGGCCACCAGAAGTAGCTTCTTGCCATTTCTTTCATCCGAACCATCCCACTGTGGCCTGTATGAAGTTGTTGCAGTATAGGTTCCCTCAGAGGTGGCGGAATGATGACACGGCGTCCCCAAAGAAGACAACCTGCCTGGATGGAGAGCTCATTTCTTTTTGAAACGTAAGGTTTCAAACTAGGAGAATCTCCTATAGCTCTCCCTCGAATGACATCTTCCATTACCTCAGACAGGACTGGATTGTTGCGGGTGTACCTTCACACCTGAACTGCAGTGACAGGTGCTCCCTCCACTTGTCTAAAGTAGAAGATGTCTATCTGATGAGGCTCTGGGGGAGTAACAGGCAAGGGTAGCCTCGAGAGACCGTCTGCATTGCCGTGCAAGTCTGATTTGCGATATTTAATGTCATATGTGTGTCCTGACAACAGTAAAGCCCACCTTTGCATCCTGCTTGCAGCGAGAGACGGAATTTCCTTTGTGGGGCCCGAAGATTGAAGTCAATGGATGGTGGTCCATCAGGAGTGTGAACCTTCTCGCAAACAGGTACTGATGAAATTTTTGAATTCCAAAATGATTCCCAAGGCCTCGCGCTCGATCTGCGCATAGTTACTCTCGGCCTTGTTCAAGGTGTGTGATGTGAAGGCGATAAGTTTCTCTTCACCCGAAGGCATGATGTGGGATATGACTGCTCCCACACCATATGGTGATGCATCACATGCTAGCTGCACGGGTAGCTTTGGGTCGAAGTGTGTCAGGACCTCCGATTTCAGCAATGCTTTCTTTGCTTGGGCGAAAGCTTCGTTGCACAGTTCAGTCCATTTCCATGTTTTGCCTTGACATAGCAACTGATGTAACGGCTTCAGCAATGTTGCCAAGTCTGGAATAAACTTCCCACAGTAGTTAAGTAGCCCCAGAAATGAACATAACTGGCTCACATTCTGGGGTGCTGGGGCCTCCACGATCGCCTTGACCTTTGACGGCGCCTTATGCAGGCCAGTAGCGTCAATCACATGCCCCAGGTACTCAACTGAAGACTGAAAGAATTCACGTTTGTCTTTACAAACTCTGAGTCTGCACTCTTTCAGTCGCTGTAGTGTCGCATCCAAGTTCAGAAGATGATCCTCCTCATTTGTCCCAGTGACAAGGATGTCGTCCAGGTAGCACTGGACTCCTGGCAGTCCACTCAAAATCTGATCCATTGCCCTTTGGAATAGAGCAGGGGCCGACGTAATTCCAAACAGAAGGTGGCAGTACCTGTATAGCCCCTTGTGTGTCACAATTGTCAGCAGCTCCTTTGATTTGTCATCGACATGCATTTGTAGATAAGCCTGGCATAAGTCTATTTTGCTGAACTTTTGCCCTCCGGCCAGGCCCGTAAAAAGATCATCAATGAGGGGAAGAGGGTACTGTTCCGCAGACAGCACCAGGTTAATAGTCACTTTAAAATCCCCGCAGATTCGAACAGATCCATCCATTTTCAGGACAGGAACAATGGGTGCGGCCCATTTGCTCATGCTCACAGGCTCCAGGACTCCATTCTCGACTAAGGCCTCCAAGTTAGCCTCAACTTTTGGCCTAATTGCATAGGGTACAGGTCGGGCTTTGTAAAACTTCGGCTTGCTGTCAGGTTTAATGTCCAGTCTCACGCTGATCTTTTTCATGCTCCCAAGTTCCCCATTGAAGAGTTCTGCATGTTTGTTTAACACTGCAGTCAGACCTGACTCCCCTTTTGACATCATGCGGACTGCAGGCTAGTCCAGTGTGATTTTCTCTAGCCACGCACGTCCCAGTAGCGATGGGTAATTTCACTTTACCACATATAGTGGCAGTTTTGCAGTCTGTCCGTTCAATTTAACTGTCACCTCAATGGCGCCTCTCATGGCCACAGGTTCGCCGGTATACGTCTTTAGCACAATGTTTGTTGGCAGAAGGGTAAGATGCTTTAGCATTTTGTTGTAGACAGTGTCTGAAACAAGGGACACAGCCACGCCTGTGTCCACCTCCATCCGCACTGATTGTCCCTCCACCAGTGGTGACACCCAGTAGCCATTTGAACCACCTGCAACCGTCAGTATGTGCACCTCTTCCTCCTCAGAGGTGTCGCTCCCCTCTGTTTTGCTTGTTCCATCATACTGCACTGAATGAACACTCTTTTTCCTCTCTTGTCCAAATACAGACATTTTGCTTCCATGCTTCCCAGCTCTGTCTGTTCTTTTCTTACCTCTACAGGCGCGTTCAATGTGACCCTTTTTGCCACAATTTCGGCATTCCAGCTCTGTACACCAGCAGTCATTAGCGTGATGGCCCATTTTCCCACAACGGTAACATGTGCCGTTCCGTGCACCTTTAGGCTCAGACGACACCTTGTGAACTCTCCCTGTTGAACTCAACTGGTGAGCCTCCTTTTCCGCCATCTCCATGGAGACACTAACTTCAATGACCTTTTCAAGAGTAAGGTTGTCCTCAGTAAGAAGTCGCTTCTGTGTGGCTGCACTTTGCAGCCCACACACAAGTCTATCTCTAATGGTGTCATTCAGCACCTCCTTGAACTGGCAGTGTTCCGACAACCTTTTTAAAGCAGCAATAAACATCGTCACTGATTCCCCCTCCTCTTGATTCCCTTTGTGAAATCTAAATCTCTCAGCAATAACCAGAGGGTTTGGTGAAAAATGTGCTCCAAGAATTTCCACTAGTTGCTTATATGTTTTAGTTCCTGGCTTATCTGGCTGCACAAGGCTGCGAAGTAAATTGAATGTCTTCGGCCCCATTACACTCAAAAAGTTAGGCACGATCTTTTCGTTTGCCACCGCATTCGCCAAGACGAAATAGTCAATACGTTCCGTATAAGCGCTCCATTGCTCCACATTTTCATCAAAATCACCGATGTTTCCTAATATAGTAGCCATCTCATGTTTCAAATTTAAATTTCTGTTTACTCACTGCACCCGTAACGTATGCAGATTCATCCGCTCCTCGTCGCCACTTTGTTGTGTCGGTACCTTTTTTACCTAGACACAATTGGAACTCAGAACTCAGAGATTCAAACATGAAGTGCTTTATTCGAAGGGAAAGGGAAGTTCTGGAGAGTTCCGAACAAAGAGAGCTAAACTTAACCAAGAGAACACCCAACCATTTATCTGCTGTGACAGCGCCACCAGAGGTGGGAGGAGAACACACAATACATAACACTGTTGAAAATGCTTGTTGGGATAGATATGGCTGGGAAGTGTGGGGGATAATGATCACCCAAGGCTTTTAAACTACTGTGGAGTTGACCTAAAATGTTCTTGTCTTTCAACAACAACAACAACTTGTATTTATATAGCGCCTTTAACATAGTAAAACATCCCAAGGCTCTGCACAGGAGTATTTTAAGACAAAAACATTTGACACCGAGCCACATAAGGATAAATTAGGGCAGGTGACCAAAAGCTTGGTCAAAGAGGGAGGTTTTAAGGAGCGTCTTAAAGGAGGAGAGAGAGGTAGCGAGGCGGAAAGGTTTCGGCAGGGAATTCCAGAGCTTAGGTCCCAGGCAACAGAAGGCATGGCCGCCCTAGTATGTGTTGACTGGGCAACAGATTTCAGGCAACCCTAGTGTGTGTTGACTTTGCCCACTGTTGTATAGTAAGTGTAACTTTTCCGACCCACTGTTGCGTTGTCAGAAAATGTTACTGTACCCACACCAGTTTGCCTTACTACATTCTAGGATATCATCTGCGCAGCACATTGTAAAAGAAGGGATTGCACATCACTTGACTTAAATCTGAAACTTGATTCACTTTGCCTCACATTAAAACTTCCAGTTGATATATGTGCAGGTATATGAAACGTTTTGGACACAATATGTAAACATATTTACTATTTGTAATTCCACTTATATATAAAAACTGGAGATCTTTTCCTGAAAGAAAACATATACTGAACACAATTACAAATAATGGGCCCAGTTTCCAAGCACAGAGCTTTTTGATCGATGTGCAGAGCTGATAAAGGATTCTGAGCATGTATACAAGTGTTTCGTCAAGAGCTATTAAGAAAGCATTTAAGAAAACAGGAAGTTTACATTGCTTAGCCCATAAATTATCTCAAAAATTCATCATTATATCTCAACAGACGATCAAAGGCCAATCGTCTCCCACATTGTAAAGCAGCGGTAGCTTTAATTTAACTATTTCTCCGAGAAGCCTCATTTTCTTGCGGCGATCGTCTAGAGAGATTCTGCTTCATTCCTCACAGGCGAGTCATTAAGGTTGGTGTCCCTGCAACATCTTTAACAGTTTTATTCATTCAGCTCAAGTTAGTATTAACTTACGACTGCGGTATGAATTGAAGTAGACTGTCAATATTGCACTTAGTATAGGAAGGATCTGTGGTGAGGAACCAACCCTTTAAGTATTTAGGTAAAAAAAAAAGCAATATTTTATGTTGAAAGTACTGAAATATTAATGTTAATAAATGAACAGCTGTATTGATTTGCTTAGAATTTTTTTTAATTTTCAGGAATTCCTTGTGTAGATAGTTGTAGCCAGGAGCTTGGTTGCTGCCACTGAGGCTCTTCTACTTGGCCTTTCCAAAATGGCTATTTAAGATAGCCATATTATTAGAGTGTAAACTGGTGTGTATTTAGTAATATCGGTATAGTATTGTAAGCCAAGAAATTATGCAGTGCAATATTGGTGTAGAACAGGGGTGAGCAATTATTTGGGCTGGAGGGCCACTTGACAAGTTTGGGTGAGCGGTTGAGGGTCGCACGCCAATGTTCCCCCAAAGGCGCGCAGCCGCGCACCGATCGCGAGGTCCCGCACAGGCCGCTCACTAGCTCCTGTCGCTGGGAGAGATACCGCGCATGCAATCTGAAGGGACCGTGCACAAAAAAAAATTAGAGTGAACATTGCAGAAACATTGCATAAACATAAATTCAGGTAGTACTCAGATACTATCTTCATTACACAAAATGTATTCGATACTACTTAGAAATGAATCAAAGATAAAAGCTGAAAATGTTGTGGTATTATAGTAATCTGGGATGTTATGATTAAGGTTATCCACCAGGTGGTGCTGTAGCCAATGCTGCTGCTAAGGTCAGGGGTTTGCTTCCTGTTAAGGTCAGCAAAGGTGCAATGCCTGGATGCAGGCCTGCCTGGTTGTTTCGCAGTCGTTTAATAAAGTACTCGTATTAATTCTAATACGTCACCTCTTCGAGTTCCTTGTCTCACTACATGGAGTTATCACAGGTATCTTCCAGTCTCTGTAAATCAGTGCTGTGAAATAGAACTGCACCCTCTTTAGAACCTGTGTCAGCATCAAGTTCTCACCTCAGTCATCCTTATGTCTCTCTGCAAAGATTACTAATGCAGTCCCAATTGTTGCCAGATGAGAACTCCCCTGCCGTCGTACTCTGGGTACCAGGAGAGAAAAGACACAGCGCCAGGTCTTTTTCTTCGGTAAAAGAGCCATGGAGATGAGCAGCTGTGACTCGACTCTAAAATGGATGGGGCATGTACGAGTACGCAGTGCATTCTGGGCACCGACGTCCGCCATTGGGGCCCAAAATCGCGGAATGGATCCTTTTAAAACGGGGCCGGGGAGAATCGCTTTTGCGAATTATTAATTTGAATTAAGTATTACTATGCTTTTTCCCTTGGCTGCAGTTCGGGCCTGTCTCTGACCCACGAGAAGTGAAAGTGACTAATGTGCAGCTCGAGCTCCGGCTCGCGTTCTATTTCTATCCTGTCCAGCGGGCCGGATAGAATGACTTGGCGAGCCGGATACAGCCGCGGGCTGTATTTTGCCCACCACTGGCGTAGAAAGACTTGGTTTGTGTTTAAATAAACAGATTAACACCGTTAAAATTACAAACGATTTGGACTCGGGAATCGGAAGTACAATTTATAAATTTGCAAACAACACCAAATTGTAGGGTGTAGTTAATAGAAAGGAAGAATGCGACAAAATACAAGAAGACATCAATAAACTTCCAGAATGGGCATTTAATTGGCAAATAAATTTCAATATAGATAAATGTAAGGTGGTGCACTTTGGTAGGAAAAATAAGGAGGCCACATATTACTTGGATAATAAGGCCTAGAAATTCATTGACGCCACTTTTGGGGCGCTAAAGTGGGGCGTCTGCTAAAGTTTGCGGCCGCCGCCAAATCTAGGCCACTTCTCCGATATTCATTAGCTTCGCCCTACTAGTTCGGGCGAGCGCTAAAACTGCTGTTGGACGCCTCTCTTTGGGCGCTAAGCCGGAGGTGGTGATCGATAGCGCCGAGGCCGGGCGCAGCGCAGGTGCGGCCATCTCGTGACTGACAGCAGACACCCTGGCGCCGGCCAGCTCTTAAGGGGGAAGGGTCGACTGTGTCTGCTGCCACACCCTGGATAGTGGAGCCCTCCAGCTAGGCCTGAACACTGCTGCTGGACCCAAATAGCGCCTGAAGACATGGAGAAGGCCCGTGAACGTGCGCAGCGCTTCTCAGAGCGTGATCTGAGTGTGCTGCTTGCTGCTGTGGAGAAGAGGCGCCATGTTTTGTACCCGGACAATGGCAAGAAGGCGACGGTCCGCGTCTACAGGAGAGCCTGGAGGCATGTCGCCAGCAAGCTGTCAGCCAACAGCGACGTCCCCAGGACCGGTGCCCAATGCCGCAAAAAGTTAAATGACCTCACACGCATTGTCAGGGTGAGTACTCTTTCCAATGACCTCCTCATCCTTGCATGTGCACCTCACATTATGGGCAAAGGGACCTGAAAGCTCTAATGGCCAGCCTTCGTCCAGCAGCTATGGCACAGGCATGAGCATCAATTGCACATTCTGGACTGAACACACTGGCCAAGCTATTCCACAATGGGAGGCAGTGCACAGCAGATCATGGCGACACACTGGCCAGGCTATTCCACCATGGGAGGCAGTGCACAGCAGATCATGGCGACACACTGGCCAGGCTATTCCACCATGGGAGGCAGTGCACAGCAGATCATGGCGACACACTGGCCAGGCTATTCCACCATGGGAGGCAGTGCACAGCAGATCATGGCGACACACTGGCCAGGCTATTCCACCATGGGAGGCAGTGCACACAAGATCACGGCGACACACTGTACTTAGAGGCCGTCCTTTCTCTTGCAGGCCAAGCTGGCGAATAATCGCAAGAGCCGGACTGCGACCGGGGGAGGACGACCCCATATCCAGCCACTCACCGACCTGCAACATCGCGTGGAGCGCCTCATGGGTGACCGGGTGATTGGGCCCGTTGCATGTGGAGATGCCGACCCTGTTCTGGGAAGCAATGGTAAGGACATCACCTTTTGCACCTCTCTCGTCCCACTTGCGCATCAGATCTACATCCTTTGCCACTGTCCGACCAATGCGCTGAATGCCACCACTCATGCATCCCGCACTGACGCCCTCTCCTCACTCTAAAACTACTCTTGTGCCTTCCTGCTTTCAGATGGTCAAGAGGAGGTCCCTCAACTTGCCAGTGACAGACCCTCCGAGGAGGAGCAGGAGGAGGAGCAAGAGGAAGGCGGCCCATCAGGGGAACCCTCAGCCGCGGCCACCCAGGCCAATGTAGGGGGCACGTCTTCCCTGGAGGGCAGCGTGGCGGAAGTGTCGAAGGGGAGGGGAGCTCCTGGGACCTGTGTGCTGCAGAAAGGCGGGAGGGGGGTGGAAGCTCGGCGGCCTTCTCCCCAGAGGGGGGATGCGTCGGAGGGGAGTCCAATTGCTGGGCCCAGCGGCCTCCAGCAACGCAGGAAGGGTCGGCCAGCTCGGCGGCCTTCTCCCCAGAGGGAGAGTCCGGCCTCCAGTCAGGAGATGCTCTTCGCCGAGGAGATGGAACGCCTCGAAGACTTGTCCGCGGACTCGGAGCGCCGGCACACGGAGCTCATGGCGGCAGTGGCACGGTTGCCTGAGTCCATCGATTCCCTCTCTCGGAGTGTGGCCGAGTTCGGGCCCTTAGAGGCCACCAGTCGGGCGGAATACCGGGCAGATCTTTCAGCGACTGGCCAGGTGATTAGTGGTGCCGTCCAGTCACTGGCTGCTCTGCTGCGGTCAGTGAACAGGTCAACACGGGCACTCACTGCTGCCACACTCGCTGTGTCAGCCAGGCATCGCCAGGGCACCCGGCGCGCTGCAGCAGCACATCTGTCTGTCCCTCGGCAGATTGGTGCGCATGCTGCAGTGCTGGCCCGGGCGAGTGCCAGTGTCTCAGGCGACCAGCGAGCGCCTACCATCCGCCAGCTTGCCGCCATTCCTCCAGCCGCCACTGCCACTCCCCCAGTGGAGCTGCCAGGAGCTGCTGCAGCGACTGATGCTGGCCAGCCACAGCTGCAGCAATCAACAGCCGGCCGCTCGACGCCCAGACCTCGACTAGGCCGACCCCCAAGGGCATCTGCCGTCACGACATGTGCCCCTCAGGAGCCTGCCCCCAGCCTTGCAGCAGCCAATGGCCTTACTTTGAGGCGGAGCAGCAGGGCGGGCAGGGGCCACCCAAAGATGGCCAAGGCATCGCCCTAGCGGGCCAAATAGTCGAATGTGTGGCCATTTGTGTTTGTTTCTTGAGGCCGAGAATTGGATGTTTGTTTTTTGAAGGCTGATGATGTGATGTTTGTTTTGGACGAAGGCCGAGAATGACGGCCATTTTAGTTGCCCTATTTTGTTAATCCTCCCCAGGTTGTGGGAGCGAGTAATGTGTTTGAGTGTTTTTTGGGGGTTTCCTCTGTTTTTGGTTTTCATGTGGGAAGGGCCCAGAGTTTGTACAATAAAGCATTTTATTTATTCACATTGTCCATGTTTGATCTTTGAAGCGTTTGTTGCCTTAACCGGCTGAGGGCTTGCGGAGCGGCTGCAATCATGTTCTATCATTGGCACAAGCCATTCCCTGACAGGGGGCCTAGAAGTGACGTTCAATAAGCCGACGACGGGCGGCCCTTGGACCTTGTGCGTCCCTCCTGGGCTGGTACTCCTCGTCCTCGTCGTCCTCATGCTCCTCCTGCTCCTCCTCCTGAGGTGGTGGTCCAACGTGAGGTGGCAGTGCCTGAGTCCTGCGGATAGCCAGGTTGTGCAGCATGCAGCAAACGACGACGAATTGGGAGACTCGATCCTGCGAATACTGGAGGGCTCCCCCGGAGCGGTCGAGACAGCGGAACCGTTGCTTGAGCACGCCGATTGTTTGTTCTATGAGGCTCCTCGTCGCTTGATGGCTCTCATTGTATGCCTCTTCAGCAGGGGTCATGGGCGCGCGGAGCGGGGTCATGAGCCAGGTACACAAAGGATAGCCTTTGTCCCCGATAAGCCATCCTCTTGGGGGAGGCTGTGCCTGGAACATGTCAGCCACAGTTGTCTGTCGCAGGATAAAGGCATCGTGGCTGCTGCCTGGAAAGCGGGCATTGACAGCTAGGATGCGCTGCCTGTGGTCACACACCAGCTGTACATTGAGGGAATGGTAGCCCTTCCGGTTGCGGTAATCCTCGGCATGCTCAAGAGGTGCCCGCAAAGCCACATGCGTGCAGTCAATGGCACCCTGCACCATGGGGAAGCCCGCTATTCTTGCAAACCCCACTGCACGCTGCTGCTGCTTGTCCAGGGTCATGGGGAAGGAGATGAATTGATGTCTCCTTCTGAAAAGGGCTTCGGTCACCTGGCGGATGCAGCAATGCACGGCGAACTGGGAGATGTTAGCGATGTCCCCAGTAACGGATTGGAAGGAGCCGGAGGCATAGAAGTTGAGAGCCACCGTCACCTTCACTGCCACCGACAGAGACGTCCTGCGCATCAGCTGTGGCTGCAGATCTCTCTGAAGCAGCCGGCAGATGTCTGTAACCACCTCCCTTCGGAATCGCAGCCTCCTAACACACATCGCGGCAGACATGGTCAGATAGGAGGTCTGCTGGCGGTATACCCTGCGTGGGTAAGGCCTCAGTTGGCGACGCCTGTTGCCCCCTCTGCGTCTAGCCAGGGCTGCCACTCTCTCACGGCGTCTGTAAGCCCTTCTGGCATAAGGCTGAAATTCAGCGTTGCCACCCAATGCAGCCCCCATTATATGCTGGCAAACACTGAGCTCTGAATGAAGGCTAAGATAATTGGTAAGCTCTGGCCTGAGCCAAAAATACCTGTCCAAGTGTTGGTCCAAACCAGTAAACTCTCCTCCTTGGTCTCTGTCCAAAAAACCGTTGCACAAGAGTGAATGCTGCAAAATGGCTGGCCTTTATACTGCTGGGTAAGTGCCCTTTAATTAGCGCTCCCCCCGGCCCGGCTGGCCTGTGTACCGTTCCACTTCACAGTCGCTCGGGACGCCCGGCGCACAATGGGCCGGCGCGAGTGAAGTTCCAGTTTGGGGCGCACAAAGGGCGTTGCACTATTAAATGATGTCATGATCTGCGCGCGCAGCAGGGCGCGCGCTAAGACTTTGCGCCGGCGCTAAATGTGTCCTGAAGTTGGGGAGAGGCGCAGATCGCGCTGTGCCCGGGCGATAAGCGCCTAGCGCTCGAGATCTACTCCCCCTAAGGCGCTAACGGCTGGCGCGCCCAACTGAATTTCTAGGCCTAAGAGTCTAAAGGAAGTAGAGGAGCAAAGGAATCTAGGGGCACAGATACACAAATCACTAAAGGCAGCGACGCCGGTTAATAAGTCCATAATAAAAAGCAAACAGAGCACTGGGGTTCATTTGTACAGCGATAGAATTGAAAAGCAGAGAAGTCATGTTAAACTTGTACAGAAACTTGGTTAGACCACACTTGGAGTACTGTGCGCAGTTCTGGTCTCCATATTATAAAAAGGATATTGAGGCGTTGGTGAAGATGCAAAAAAATTCACAAGGATGATACCATAACTGAGGGGTTTTAACTATCAGGAAAGACTGAACAGGCTGGGGCTCTTTTCTCTAGAAAAGAGAAGGCTGAGGAGTGACCTGATAGAGGTCTTTAAGAGACTTGAGCACATAATCCAGGCTGACACTTCAGTGCAGTACTGAGGGAGTGCTGCACTGTCGGAGGTGCTGTTTTTCAGATGAGACGTTAAACCAAGCCCTGTCTGTCCTCTCAGGTGGACATAAAAGAGCCGATGGGACTATTTGAAAAAGTGCAGGGGAGTTGTCCTGGCCAATATTTATCCCTCAACCAACATCACTAAAACTGATCATCTCATTGTATTATTGTCATGTATCTTATTGCGGTTAGTGGGATCCTGTTGTACGAAAATTGTCTGCCATGTTTCCCGACATGACAACAGCGACTACAGTTCAAAAGTGCTTTATTGATTGTAAATCACTTTGGGATGCCCTGAGGTGCTGTATAAATGCAGACCCTTTCCTTTAAACTCTCTGGGCTAGAAATTCATTATAGCCAAGGAATGGGCGGTGTCAGTAGAAAAGTTGGAGAATTAGCGCCAGGCGCTAATGCTTTAGACTGCACGCAAAATTCGTGCTCACTGCTCAAAAAAATGATTGGAGACCTAATTCAAGTTTTAGGGGGAGAAATTCCCCGTCTGGGGCGCTAACTTTTAAAAGTTGAAAAAATTAGCGCCAGGTGCTAATGATCCGCCCGATGCACTATAGCAGAGTGCCGGGCTGATCGAGTGCTGGGGAAAAAAGAATAAAAACCAGAGAAGGAGCATTTAATTTTTTTTTCCTACCTCGGCCACCTCGCCTTTAAGTATCGCCCCCGAAGCGCCCGGCCTCCCGATGAACGCCTCCTGCAGCTGCCGGTGTTTTCGCCCGGCGATGCTGCAGTGAGCGGAACCAAAGTTTGGGTCCGGGGTGATGCGCACGGTGGTGATGTCATGATCTCCAGGCGAAGGAGATCGGGGCGTAACGCCATACTACCGCCGCAACCCTCACGCCGAATTTCACAGGAAGCGATATTCTTGCCATGCCCGGAGGCGATAACAGGGGGTGCAAAGGTATCCAATTTCTCCCCCTTAAAGCTCAAGCTCATTGGCGTTACACTCAATGGGCGGACCAATATCAGGTGCAGTCTAATCGCAAGTCATGATTACCACAAAATTTTTTCAGTATGTAAAGGGGAGGTTCATTGCTGCTGCAGAACCTCATTCTCAGCATTGCTGGTTGTGCAGCTGCCTCGGCAAGCAGAAGCAGAAGCAGGACAAGGAGAAGGAGCCGAAGGACTGAACCAGCTGTACTCATGGCAGATCCACGCCCCAGGGAGAGAGCCCGCAGATTCAGTGATGAAGCATTGTTAGTTTTCGCTGTGGAGAGACGGAGGGCGGTGCTCTACCTGGCGAGTGGCAGGAGGTCCTTGCCACAAGCCTTCCGCACCATTTGGAAGGAGGTAGCACAGCATGTTTCGGGCAGCACTGTGGTCCCCAGGACCCACACACAGTGCAGGAAGAAATTTAACGACCTCACTCAGGTGGCCAGGGTGAGTGAATGCTTCAATAAATGCTACATACACCACCTGAACCACACTCTTCACACACTGCTCAAAGCACCACACACCCAGCACTCACCCACCAACAATCTTTACCTAGCAACACTCACACCCACATCTCGCACCTTGCACACAATGACTGATATTCAACTATGGGAGGTATATCACCCAAACACATTGCTCCACACTCACTCATACACTTTCCTTTCTCTTGCAGGCCAAGGTGGCTCACAACAGAAGGGAGCAAGAGTGCACAGGTGGGGGACAAGCCAACACCCAACCACTGTCTGCGCTGGAGAATAGAGTGCTGCAGATTATTGGGTGCCAGGTGGTGGGTGCTGTGGCTACCAGTGACATTGACCCCCTTGGGGACAACAACGGCATGTTCGTCCCTACTCCTTCTTCTCACATCCCATTTTCCCCTCACACCACAAGCCTTTCGCAGTTACCAGCTAATCATGCTGTATGCATGCATTTCTCCCTTCCTGCCCCCCTCCCCTCACCTTAACCCGACTCGTGTGCCTTTATGCTTTCAGATAATTAGCAAGCACCTGAGCAGCCTATCCCTGAGGGCACCATAAAGAGCTAGGTGGGAGGAGGAAGAACACACCGCGTCACTGCATGTCTCACCCACAGGCACCAGCGCAGATACTGGCACTACGCATTCTTTAGAGGCTAGTATATTGGCAGCATCTTCACAGGGTGAGGCACCAGAGACGAGTGGGCTGCAGCAAGGCCAGGGGGAAAGGGTAGCCGGGGGCCAGCACCCCGGAGGGCGAGTTTGCACCCGAGTTTTGCTGCACAGGGCTCAGATGAGGACCTCGATGGGGAGGCATTTAGAAGAAGGGTGATGGGCATGCACACGGAGATGATAGGTGCAATGGCAAGGGTGCCCGAGAGCCTCTCGACAATGGTAAGGAGCGTGGAGGAGTCCGCCTCCAACATTGCACAAGGCTCTGCGTGCACCTTGGAGCCCATCATTTCCAGTCTGCAAAGAATAGTAGACTCCCAGAGAGACTGTGGTGACCCAGACCTGATGCCGCATGTGATGGGCAATCTGGCAGCTTCCATTGGAGCACAGATGGAAGCAACGCAACGTCATAGTGCTGTAATGCAGTCTATGCTTGGTGGCATCCAATCTCAGACTGCTCTCATGCAGTCTCAGCTTGATGCCACGCAAGCTCTGACTGCTGCCATCATGGTTGGGTCTACCACCGTCGACCAGGGCTTTCACGGTGTCACAGCAGGCCAGCAATCTGTGCTCCAACAGATTGCTAGGGATGTTGAGGTGCTGCCCTGTGGAAGTGGCAGTGAGTCAGTGGAGCAGGAACCTGCTGTCCTCTCTCAGGATGACAGCATTCCTGCTCCCACCACTGCCACTCTGCCATTGCCCTTGTCGCTGCCGGTCATCCAGCCAGGTCAGACTGCTGCTGCCCATGCTGAGGTGGTGCAGTCTACAGCCGGGTCTACCAGACCCAGAGCTAGTCGAGGGCATCCTGCAAGGCCATCTGAAGTCTCCCGCATGGACACTCAGCAGCCTTCCACCAGCCGTGCTGCAGCCACTGGGCCAACACTTCGTAGGAGCACTAGAGTAGACAAAGGCACAGTAATGAGAGGCACTAAAGGACTGCACAAGGGTGAATAGTTAATATTTTTGTTGTAAATATGTGTTCACTGATTTTTGATAAATTTATTAATTCACTTACCATTCTTTTGTGGTGTCTGTTATTTCAGCCTTGCGGTGTGATATGGCCTGCGAGAGGGATGCAATGATAGGGATGTGCTGAGCAAAGGGGATCTGGGCTTTAAGTCATCCTGGTGTGAGGCTGAAGGTCTGTTTGGAGGAGGTGGCAGCATTCTGTGACCACCTCCTTGGTGAGGTGGAGCCATCTAATACACTGCTCCTCACTTCATTTGAAAGTAGGAGAAGTGCTTTCTTAATACCCTCAGAGGGTAAGGCCTCCTGGTGAGAGCCCTGATGTCCCTCCTCATCTCTATGTGCAATTGTTCCCGTCATTCTTGCTGCCTATGCTCCCTCCGTCATAGATCCTGGAGAGCGAGGTGGCATGCTAGTACAGCCCCCATTAATGTTATTAAGTGTAGCAGTTTGATTTTTTTAACAATAAATGTAGGTACTTTTTAGTTGCCACAACACTCCTGATACAAAAGAACCTTGAAATTATTGAATGAAACTGTTGGACTATGTGAAACTGACAAGAAACCACTGAAACTGTACTAACCTGACTGCTGCGAGTCATTACTGATGATCCCTTTAAATAACGTCCCTGGAGCCGGCTTCCTGGTGCTTCACGCCAGCTCTCCCTGTTGGTGTTTACTCCAGGTGCTAAGGTAGGTGGCGACAATCAATTTCGCAGATTTGTCGGTCAGTGACCGTTGCATACTCACAGGATTTGGCATGCCTCACCTATTGGATTCACCTCGCCCCAGCGATACTGCTCTAGCGCCCCGTTAGTACCTTCTGCTGGCACTAACGGGAGGCGCTAAGGGGACAAATCATTCCCCCTCTGTTTCTCTGAACCGGCTTCTTGTCATTCTCTCCTGCTTTGTCTCACCATTGGCAGCTTTGCCTTCAGCCACGTAGGACTCACTTTCTGGCATTCCCACCCTAAACCCTTCTATCTCTCCATCTTTCTCTCCCCTTAAAACCCAACTCTTGATCAATTTTCTGGTTGCTGCTCCTAATGTCTCTCTCTTTGGCTCAGTGTTCATTTTCTGATGACTCAGTTAAGTGCCTTGGGGCCTTTTACCATGTTAAATGTGCTGTTTGTATGCATAATGCAATTTTTAGACTATGATTCCTTAGTATAAGAAGCAAAATAAGCTCACTGTCAGGAAAAGACTGTAACGTGCTACTATAGGTTCAGCAGCTCCAACCAAGAATAACACAGCTGATCACTCGTGACTTGTGACTTTATGTTTCTCTACACGTACCAAAGTGCTACTTCTTTTATATTAGGTACCAGGTGCACTGAAATTATTGACTGAAGCCAGTATGGCATTAAAGCGTAATTAGCTGTTATATTCATAAAGTTTATGTATAAGGGGAATTGGTTTTAGCAGTTTCCAAAGTCAGTGTAATCACAGTGATACAAGTTAATTACCTTTGTTAGAAAACAGATGGTAACAAGCAGTTTGAGTTCGACGCAGTATGAGCAGCCTGAGGGAGAGGATCTACAAAATATGTTTCCATTCCTATAAAGAGCTGGAGGAAAAGATGAAATAACTATTTGAATATCTAGTTATGCAATGCAAATGTACATATTTGTTATCTTGATTATAGCAATGAAGATTTGGGTTACCTCAAAACTTTCTTCACTTATGTGGCTTGCTACTCTAAGAATTGTTAAACCAGCCAGCCACTTGGAGCCCTCAATCGGTGTTACAGAGAAGGCAAATGTGAGGCAGAACCATGGTGTTGCATTGTTGTTCTCCCCCAATATGGGCTACAAATGAACGCGAGAGCTGTTACACTTGGTACCCAGTGGGGGAAATGGGGGTGATTTTGCCAAGGGGGACGTGATGGAGGCGGGACTTCTGCTTGTCGGGTTTTAGTCCCGCCTCCATCGACTTGTGGCCAACCCATGCTATTTTCCCTTGATTGACCTTGTTAAGCCCGCCCAGTGGGCTTAGCAGGCCAATTAAGGGAAAGCCGGTTACTGGTGATGTCAGCGAGTGACGTTTCATCTGTCAAGAGCTTTTGACAGATGAATTGTCATCATTTGACAGCTCTGTGAAGCTGTCAAGCACTGACAATCTGTCTTCTAAGTTGAGTCCTGGGACACAGGCTCACTTAGAGATCTGTCCTGAGCAGAAAGCAGAAGGCTGATGCATTTGAGAATGCAACGGCTATTCTGCTTTCTCTGCTGGTGAGATGAGGGACTCCTGAGACCTGAAGGGATGAAGCCTGGAGGAAGAAGCAAAGGTAAGTAAAGCTTTTAAAACACTAAGGCCTAGAAATTCAGTATAGCCACGTTTGGGGCGCTACAGCATGGCGTTCGCTAACTTTTGCGCCCGGCGCAACTTAGCGCCACCTTCGCCGATATTCAGTTGCATCGCCCCAAAGGTTGCTGCCTCGCTAAAGCAGGCGATGCACGACTATCATTAGGCGCTAAGCCGGTGATCCGGGGCGCAAACACCGAAGGCGGGCGCAGCGCAGGTGCGGCGAATTGCTCATTGAGGCCAGACAGTCAGGCGCCGGTCAGCACTTAAAGGGGGAGGGTGGAATTGCTTGGCTGCCACGCCCTGCACACTGCAGCCCTAAGGCAAGGCCTGAACACTGCTTCTGGAACAGCTCCACGCCCAGGAGAATGGAGAAGGCCAGGGAGAGACCGCAGCGCTTCGGCGAGGGTGACCTGAGGCTGCTGGTTGGCACAGTGGACCGCAGGCGCCATATCCTCTTCTCTGAGGGTGACAGGAGGCCGCTGCCCGCCAAATATCGGAAAGCATGGAGGGATGTGGCAAACAGGGTCACGTCCAACAGCGTGGTTGGCAGGACACCAACCCAGTGCCGGAAAAAATTCAACGACCTCACTCGGGTTGTCAGGGTGAGCACCCTTTCCAGTATCCTCCTCATCCCTGCATGTGCACCTCACTTTATGGCCAAACAGGTCTGAAAGCCCTAATGGCCAGCCCTCATCCAGCAGCTATGGGACTGTCATGAAAAGCACTTGCGCAATCAGGACTTTAGACACTGTCAGGGCTATTCGACCATGGGAGGCAGTGCGGGCAAGATCAGGGCTTGACACTGTCAGGGCTAATCGAACATGGGAGTCAGTGCGGGCAAGATCAGGGCTTGACACTGTACTTAGAGGCGGTCCTTTCTCTTGCAGGCCAAGCTGGCGCATAACAGAAGACAGCAGCGACAGACCGGGGGAGGCCGTCCTGACCTGAAACAGCTGAGCGACCTCGAGCAGTGAGTGGAGCGGATCATGGCAGGCCGGCTGAGTGGCCCCGTCGCCACTGGAGATGCTGACCCTGTTCTGGGCACCAATGGTAAGGTCATCACCTTTTTGACCTCTCCCTTTCCACTTGCGCCTCATGCCAGCATCCTTTGCCACTATCGAACCAATGCAGTGCACAGCAGCACTCATGCCTCCCTCGCTGCCGCCCTGTCCTCACTCTAAAGCAACTCTTGTGCCTCCCTGCTTTCAGATGGTGACTCGCCAGGTGAGGAGGCGGCCCCTCAAGCTGGCACTGTGTCCGAGTCAGACATAGAGGAGGAAGAGGAGGAAGCCAGCCCATCAGGGACACCCTCAGCCGAGGCAGCCCATGGCCATGATGGTGACACGTCTTCCCTGGAGGGGAGCAGGGGGGAAGGGTCAGAGGATAGTGAAGCTCCGGGGACCAGCGGGCTGCAGCAATGCGGGAGGGGTGGGGAAGCTCGGCGGCCTTCTCCCCGGAGGGTGAGTGCGGCCTCCAGTCCTGCTACGGTGAGCGCAGAGGAGGTGCGGCTCTTAGCGGAAATGGGCACCCAGGCTGAGCGCAGGCACACTGAGCTCATGGCTGCAGTGGCAAGGATGCCTGACTCCATAGAGTCACTGGCAAGGAGTGTGCAGGAATTCGGGGCAGCACAGGCCAGGAGTCTGCAACAATTCAGTGCAGCACAGGCCAGGAGTCTGCAACAATTCAGTGCAGCACAGGCCAGGAGTCTGCAGGACATTGCGGCAGCACAGGCTAGGAGTCAGCAGGACTTCGCTGCTTCACAGGTGGCTTCTAGCCAAGTGCTCAGTCGTGCCGTGCATTCACTGGCTGCTGTCATGCAGACACAGACCAGGGCCACACGGGCACTAACTGCTGCCACACTCGCTGGATCGGCCAGGCATCGCCGGGGCACTCGCTGTGCCGCAGCAGCCCAGCAGTCTGTGCCTCAGGAGATTGCTGCGCATGCTGCAGTGCTGGCCCGTGCGCGTGCCAATGTCTCAGCCGACCAGGGAGTGCCTGTGATCTGTCAGGTTGGCAGCATTCCTGCAGCCAACACTGTCACTCCTCCATTGCAGCTGCCACCGGCTGTTGGACAGACTGCTGCCGCCCAAGCAGAGTTGGAGCAGTCAGCAGCCGGCCCCTCCAGGCCCAGAGCTGGTCCAGGCCGACCCCCAAGGGCATCTGCCGTCTCACCATCTGACCCTCAGCAGCCTTCCCCCAGCCTTGCTGCAGCCACTGGGGTCCCATTGAGGAGGAACTGCAGGGTGGGTAGGGGCCAGCCACGGAAGCGAAACGGATCACCCTCGCAGGGGAAAAAGTAGAAGGTGTGGCCAAATGTTTTGTTTTACTTATAAAAACCGAGACTGGTGTATTTGTTTCATATATAAAAGCCGAGACTGGTGTATTTGTTTCATATTTAAAAGCCGAGACTGGTGTATTTGTTTCATATATAAAAGCCGAGACTGGTGTATTTGTTTCATATTTAAAGGCCGAGACTGGTGTATTTGTTTCATATTTAAAGGCCGAGACTGGTATATTTGTTTTACTTGTAAAGGCCGAGACTGGTGTATTTGTGTTTTTGGGGGGGTTTCTCTCCATTAGTTTGTCATGTGGGAAGGGCACAGAGGTATCATAGGAAAAAAAATTCTTAAATCGCACTGTCTATGCTTTCTTTTGGAAGTCCTGGTTGCCCTGCTTGGTTGAGGGCTTGTGGAGTGGCTACATTCATCTTCTGCCATTGGCACAAGCCATTCCCTGAGAGGGGGCCTAGAACCGACTTGCAATAATCCGCCGACGGGCGGCCCTTGCACTTTCTGCCTCCCTCCTGTGCTGGTCCTCCTCCTCCTCCTCCTCCTCCTCTGGTGGTCCTCCAATGTCTGCTGGCAGTGGCTGAGTCTTGCGGATAGCCAGGTTGTGCAGCATGCAGCACACGACAACGAAATGGGAGACTCGCTCAGGCGAGTACTGTAGGGCTCCCTCGGAACGATCCAGACAGCGGAACCGTTGCTTCAGCACGCCGATTGTTTGCTCAATGATGTTCCTGGTTGCTTGATGGCTCTCATTGTATCGCTCTTCAGCAGGGGTGCTGGGCGCACGGAGCGGGGTCATCAGCCAGGTGCACAAAGGATAGCCTTTGTCCCCGAGAAGCCATCCTCGTGGGTGAGGCTGGGCCTCGAACATGTCTGCCACAGAAGTCTGGCGCAGGATGAAGGCATCGTGGCTGCTGCCTGGAAAGCGGGCATTGACAGCTAGGATGAGCTGCCTGTGGTCACACACCAACTGCACGTTGAGCGAATGGTAGCCCTTCCGGTTGCGGTAATCCTCGGTATTCTCTAGAGGTGCCCGCAAAGCCACATGCGTGCAGTCAATGGCACCCTGCACCATGGGGAAGCCCGCTAATGCTGCAAAGCCCATTGCACACTGTTGCTGCTTGTCAACGGTCATGGGGAAGGAGATGAACTGACGTCTCCTTCTGAAAAGGGCATTGGTCACCTGGCGGATGCAGCAATGTACCGCAAACTGGGAGATGTTGGAAATGTCCCCAGTAGCGGATTGGAAGGAGCCGGTGGCATAGAAGTTGAGAGCCACCTTCACCTTCACTGCCACCGACAGAGACGTCCTGCTCCTCAGCTGTGGCTGCAGATCTCCGCGAAGCAGGTGGCAGATCTCAGTGACCACCGCCCTTCTGAATCGCAGCCTCCGAACACACTGCTCCTCAGACATGTTCAGATATGAGAACTGCTGGCGGTATACCTTGGGTGGGTAAGGCCTCCTTTGCTGATGCCTGTTGCCCCTTCTCCGTCTGGCCATGACTGGCACTCTCTCACGGCGTCTCTGAGCCCTTTGAATGCAATGGAGAAGCCCAACATTTCCACCCATTGCAGCCCCCATTATATGTTTCCAATCAATGCTATGACTCTGAAGTTAAAGACAAGTTCAAAGCTGTGGCCTGAAGCCACAAGTACCTGTGCGAGTGTTGAGCCAAACCGGAAAGCTCTCTACC
The DNA here is from genome assembly GCF_052327205.1 of Somniosus microcephalus. Lineage (NCBI taxonomy): Eukaryota > Metazoa > Chordata > Chondrichthyes > Squaliformes > Somniosidae > Somniosus > Somniosus microcephalus. Next base: position 20,372,738 of record NC_140999.1, read on the forward strand.
TTTGTCTCTCTCCAAAGATCCGTCTCTCACAAAGAAGGAGTGGTGCAAAATGGCTGCCATTTATACTGCAGGAGGAGTCCCCTTTAATTAGCGCCCCCCCGTGCCCCGCAGCGACTGGGAACCGTTCCCCTCTACCAGTCGCTAGGGGCGCCAGGCGCACAATAGGCCGGCGCCACTGAATTTCCGGTTTGGGGCGCACAAAGGGCGTTGCAGCATGAAATGATGTCAGGATCTGCGCGCGCAGCTGAGCGCGCGCAAAGGTTTTGCGCCGCCGCTAAATCTTAACTGAAGTTCACGAGAGGCGCAGATCACGCTGCGCCCGGGCGCTAGCCGCTTAGCACCCCACTTCTCCTCCTCCTAAGGCGCTAGCGGCTGGCGCAAACAACTGAATTTCTAGGCCTAAGACTCACCTCACACACTTACCTCTGCACACATGCACCCATCACTCACCTGCACACCGGACATCTCGGCCTTTCCGACCCCCGCAGACCCACAGCTCACCTTGCTGACCCTGGCGAGGTTCGGAGCCGCTGGAAGCCTGCACTTTAGGGCTCAAAATAGGGATTATCCAAAAAACTACCTGTTAACGGGCAGTTAATTGGCACTAATCCCCTTCCCGCCTCGAGGAGGCGGCTCCCAGCGCGGGTCGGGTACCCACCTCCTGGGAAGATGGCACAGAGGCCCCTAGATTCTGCCATTTTTCCGGCAGTCCCGCCTCCATACCCACCTCCCCAGGGCTGGCAAAATCACCCCCTATGTGTCCTTGCTGACCAGGACACATCGTTAATGCTGAGCTTTTTCTGCCACTGAGTTTTTCCCCAATCTTAAATTCAGTACAATATGTATTTGTATCAACTGAATGTTATAGAAACCAGCCACCAAGCGCCCATGGTAAAAACAGGCCCAAATCAACTAATTGTACATGATTTAAATTGAAGGGTTGCTGCCACAAAATATTTTATTAGTGAGAATTGTAAAAATACTATGATACTGAACCAAGAGCTAGCAGTTCCAGAAACAAAGGCCAAACAAGTAGAAACACCAAAAGATAATGACAAAAACGCTCCCCTTTGTCAATCAATCTATCAATCAATCATTTAGACAAATGAACATGAAAGAAAGGAAAGAGCTTGCATTTATATAGCGCCTTTCACAACCTCAGGATGTCCCAAAGCATTTTACAACCAATGAAATACGTCTTGAAGTGTAATCACTGTTATAATGTAGGAAATATGGCAGCCAAGTTGTGCACAACAGTATCAAGTAAACAGCAATGTGATAATGACCAGATAATCTGTTTTAGCGATGGCGGTTGAGCAATAAATATTGGCCAGGACACCAGGAGAACTCCCCAGCTCTTCTTTGAAATAGTGCCATGGGATCTTTTACAACCACCTGAGAGAGCAGACTTGGTTTAACGTCTCATCTGAAAGATGGCACCTCAGAATCAATTATCTGGTGTCTCTGCATCTTGTACACATTCTCCTTTCAAGGCGCTGGCCAGATTGTTTTGAAACCTGTTATGGGTAGGATAAGGAGGTAGAATTAGCATAACAATACACAAGAAAGGGAATTAACAGTCTCCCAGCTCTAGCTATTTCTAAATTGCAGAAAACATGACAACCCTTTAATTATTTTTTTTTAAGTTCCAGCACTTATCCCAGAAGGAACTTTGTAGATCAACTAGGAAAAGGTGGAGCAAGAACTGGATGGAGATATCATTTTCATATGTTTATCAAATTCACCCCATACCCAAGTATTGTGAGTGGCCCACCTTCAATACACTGGTTCAGTCTCTTAAATACGAACATACGAAATTGATGGGCAGGAAAACACCAGCTGGCCCATCAAGCCTGCCCCACACACCATGATGGATGGAGCAGCAAGACAAGACACTTCCTACCCCTACATCTTACATCCCCCCCCCAGTCACTAAGTGTAGGGTTACCTTGGTCGGGATTTTCCCTACCTCGGTGGGTCCGTGGCAAGCGACATCGGTGGCGGGTCTCGGCCCCACTGTTGTCTGCAGCCCAGCCTCCGACATGACTTTCCCCTGATTGGGCTTGTTAAGCCCGCCCAGCGAGTTTCCCGGCCAATTGAAGGAAGCGGGTCTGATGACGTCATTTATGACACGTCATCAGCCGGTTTCCTTAAAGTGACCATACACAAATTTACTTTGACATTTGTGCTGTCAGTGTTCTACAGCATTGAGGTGCTGCAAACACTAACAAGCACTGCACAGAGGTGCAGGGTTGCACCCAGGCTCTCCCATGACTCCCTCCATCTGCTTATGGAGGGAGTCACAGCACGCAGGGAGGTCCTCTTCCCTTCCCATGGCCGGAAGAGACTTCCCCAGGAGACCATCGCAGCCTGGTTGCACATTGCACAGGAGGACACAAGCAGGGATGTTGTCAGGTGGACCAGGCTGCAGTGGCACAAACTTTTCAATGATCTCAGTAGATCACGAAACGTTACTGCAAAGCCACTCAACCTCATCCTGCTGTGCCACTCATCACATCCCCATCACTCTGCCTTCCCTACCCTACTCCTGCATATCCTTACTCACACCAACTTACCTTGCACCTCCACCCATCCCTCTCTTTATCTACATTATCACATCCCCATCTCACTAGCCACCCCTCACAATCACTCTTATCCTAGTCCAATCATACCAACTAACAACACACAAGGGTAGGCACTTGGGTGTTTTATGCAATGTTCATGTGAAGTTTCTATTAATGTGGAGTCAAACATTAAAATCTTTATTTTCAACACTTTGCATTCTTGGACAGATTTGTGTGCACCTTTGGAAGTGGCTCAGTGAGCTGCAGTGAATGGTGAAACATAACGGTACCCCCCGCAATGGTGGCGAGTGTGAAAGGAATGGCTTGGGCATTGTAGGGATGCTTTATGCTGTTAGTGTGCGGTGGTGCCAACCTGTCGCATCATGTGGCAGCCAGGGTGTGCAGCGTCAAGTGAAGTAAATGTGGCCATGGTGAGGCTCATGGTTTAGCCTTTACACCTGAATAAAACCCTTTAAAATGCAAAGATTTAGTACATGTGTTTATGCTACAAAACACAGATCAAATACCACGTGCACCTGCTCCTCAGAGCCACTCCTGCCTATCTGTCCATACATGTGCGGCATTTTTTCCAAAGTCACTTTTGCTTGCCTCTGCATGAACACCATTTCTTTGCAGTCTCTGTTCCCTGCCTATGCCTGCACACTGGCTCCTGCCTTCTGTACAACAACTCACACCTATATATTGCCTTTAATGTCGTGAAATGCCCTCAGTGTGCTTAACAAAGGGGTTCAGAAGAATGAGAGGCGATCTTATCGAAACATATAAGATTGTGAGGGGGCTTGATCAGGTGGATGCGGTGAGGATATTTCCACTGATGGGTGAGACTAGAACTAGGGGGCATAGCTGCCCTTTCAAAACTGAGATGAGGAGAAACTTCTTCACTCAGAGGGTAGTAAATCTATGGAATTTGCTACCCCAGAGAGCTGTGGAAGCTGCAACATTAAATAAATTTAAAATGGAGATAGACATTTTCCTAGCAGATAAGGGAATTAGGGGTTACGGGGAGAGGGCAGGGAAGTGGACGTGAGTCTAGATTCAGATCAGCCATGATCCTATTGAATGGCGGAGCAGGCCCGAGGGGCCGTATGGCCTACTCCTGCTCCTATTTCTTATGTTCTTATGTTCTTATGTTAGGTTGAACACTTGGTGGAATTTTTGGGGGAGTTGTCTGAAGGCACTGTTGATGAGGGAGGTTTTGAGGAAGCTTTTGAAAATGGTAAAGGGGTTTGGGAAAGGAATGTTAAGAGTGCAGGATCATGATGGCTGAAGACCCTGCCACTAACGAAGCAGAAAATGTTCTTCATTAAAAATAGTCCCACTCCCAATTTCAGCCAGCCTGATGATGTGCACTGTCATAGCACCTTCCCAGTCCCAGGGATTTCGAGGTCCATATAAACAAGCATTTCTTAATTCATATAATAAGTAACCATTTTTAATTACTAGCGGATCTTTACAAGTTACTAATTACAAGTATTCCGGGAGCTGACGTGTGTTTATGATGGATACTGTGGCCCCACTGAGCTTAAATGTGGCCACAGTTCACCCATCACTGTAATACAGCAAATTTACTGAAGCAGTATATTACATGACTGACTTGAGGTAAAAATATTACACACCTTACTGATACTGAAAGATACAGGCCTCACAGATATGTGTAGATACAGCCCTCATAAATACACGTCTGAGGTGCTTTGGTACGTTTTTCTACATTAAAGGTGTTATATCAATGCAAGTTGTTGATAATAATTGAGGGGCTGAGAATAGAACTTGGGAAAATAAAATGGACAACAGTATTGGCAAACAATGATGCAGAACAGCAATGGGAAACATTTAAAATGATGTTCAAAATATATTCCGCTAATTAACAAGAACAAGCTAAACACTAATGAGATATTGTGGATGAATAAAGCCATAAGGGAAAAATTGAAGGTAAGGAAAGAGTACATTAAGTACATGGACTGCAAGGGAGAGCATGATAAGGGAGAATATGAAGGGATTAGGAGAGAAGCCAAAAAAACAATTAGGAAGGCAAAGAGGAACTATGAAATTAAATTATCAAGGAGTACGGTGTGCAATTCTGGTCGCCATATTATAAAAAGGATGTGGAGGCACTGGAGAGGGTGCAGCGAAGATTTACAAGGATGATACCAGAAATGCGAGGGTATACATATCAGGAAAGGATGAACAGGCTGGATCTCTTTTCTCTTGAAAAGAGAAGGTTGAGGGGTGACCTAATAGAGGTCTTTAAAATGATGAAAGGTTTTGGTAGAGTAGATGTAGAGAGAATGTTTCCACTTGTGGGGAAGAGGAAAACTAGAGGCCATCAGTATAAGATAGTCACCAAAAAATCAAATAGGGAATTCAGAAGAAACAACTTCTTTACCCAGAGAGTGGTGAGAATGTGGAACTCGCTACCACAGGGAGTGGTTGAAGCAAATAGTATAGATGCAGTTAAGGGGTGATTAGACAAGCATATGAGGAAGAAGGGAATAGAGGGCTATGCTGATAGGGTTAGATGAGGAAAGACAAGAGGAAGCTCGAGTGGGGCATAAACACTGGCATAGACTGGTTGGGCCGAATGGCCTGTTTCTGTGCTGTATATCCTATGTAATCCTATGTAATTCTTTTTTACCTGCCACTTTACGAAGCTTAAGATGGAAGTAGCTTTATTATTCCTCCCAAACCTCTTATTCACAATTATTTACATTCTAAATCTTTTCTTGCTCTACCTCCCAATGCAAATTTGCAGTATTTGCTTAAGATGCAAGTATTTGCTAATTCCTTCCTCCTCAAGACATTTCTTCCCTTTTTCAGTTAATAACATAATTACAGAAGATATTTTTCCTCCCCCTTAGTTCCCATGGTGCATTTATAGTTCTTGCTGAAGCGGTCATTTGGTGTGGCAGTGCCAAGGGAGGTTTTTTCCACATTATTGAGTCTCCAATGACCGCATCTAAACAGGTGCTCACTCCCCATAACTAGAAGCACCCATCCCTTAACCAGCTCATTGATGTACTCTGGCCACAATGTCCGCGGTCAGCATCAAATGCCTCATAAACATTTTCGTATGGCCACAAACACCAATCCTCTCAGCAGTGCAAAAAAGAAAATCCTTATCCAAAACAATACAATTAGTTCAGAATTTTTATATAATGGTTCAAACTGTACAGAACGCTTAATAAAAATAAAGTCTTTTATTTCTTCCACCACTCATGCCTCGCAGTTGCTTTTTATATTTGTTCTGCCTGGATTTCGGTATAATCTGGGAATTCATAGAATCATAGAAATTTATGGCACAGGGGGCCATTCAGCTCTTTGGGCTCGATTTTAACTCAGCCGTCAGGCGGGCTTTGAGGCGTTTGGGGGGTTAAAATCACAAAACCTGGGGCTTGGGACCCCCCTGCCCCAGCCTGGTTCCCGACACCTAGTCATTTTAACCCAGGCGTGTCTGATGGTGTCTTTAGGGCCCTTAAACAGCACTCATTGGCCTTTATAATCCCAATTTAACAGGCCCTTGCCTGTTTAACCCTTTTCCCACGTAAAACACGCCTGGTGGGGATCATGCCTGTGAAACCTGGCGTGAGCACTATTGGCTTGCTGACTATCAGCTGCAGGTCAACCATTAAAGAGGAGATTTGATCAGCCATCATTTGCAGGTGGCAGGACTTTGTTGTTTCAGGCTTGGGGCAACTTTTACCAGGCTTAACCACACCTGTGGAAGGTTGGAGCCTCACATACTTCTCCAGTGTGACCTCCTGCGAAACCCCTCTCGCCAGCCTCACTCAGCGCTTCCTCAACTGAGGCATCTACCAGAAGCATGGGAGGCCTTTTTTTCCTTCCCTTCTTGGCATTAGAGGACCTCCAGCCCCATTCGCGAAATGACACACGCCACAACTGCAGAAGTTGCCATTGGAATTTTTATGCAAAACAAACTGATGGCATTTTTACAGAATACACAACACTTCACCCAAATGACTACCCTTGTGACTATTTGTGCTTTATTTTCCTCTTACACGTGCTCCTACGTAGTGGTTCCCCTGTGGCTTCAACAGATGTGGAGGCCCCTTGCTCACTTTCCTGCTGCTCCTGTCTCGACACCTTTGGCGGGCGTCCTCTGGGGTGGCGAGCCTGTGAGGGCTCGCCAGCAGTCTGCTGCTCCTGCGGCTGTGCAGGAGTTGAGACGTTTATCTCAGTTGGGTGTGGACTCCGGCGGGGCTCTGACCGAGGGCTCTGCAGTGGCATGGAAGTGTGTGCGCTTGGAGAGGAGCCCTCACTTACTTGAGGTCTGCCACTAACCTCCCTCTCACGGGTCAGGTCCCCCTCAGTGCCTGCAAGTGGCTTGAGAGCACCTTGCTGCACATCAGGGGGGCCATGGGGGCCCGTATCTGCAATGGCAGTCCTACTCAGAAGGACTTCCGTGAAGGTCTGGTTTCTCTGTTCAATAGATGCCCATCGCTCCTCAAGAGATGTCATTCTATTCTGAACACTCACCATGTTTTCCATACCCTGGCGACTAAGCTCCTCCATGGCCGTAGCCCTCCTCTCCTCTACTGTAGCCAGCCTTACCACGGAGGCAGCAATCATTTCCACGTAGGTAGCCATCCTTTCCGTGTTGATGCGTTCATGTGCCAATGACTCCACAAAGGCTCTGCTCATGTTCGCTATGGACTCCTCCATTCGCTCCACACTCGCAGCGACCCTGGAGACAAAACCTGCCAGAGACTCCTGCATCTGTGCATGGAGTTCCATCACCTCTGATCTTACGGATGGACCCAGAGGCAGAGGGTCAACATGCAGCTGAGCCGAGCTGGCAGAGTCCTGCGCCCTCCGACGAGGACGCTCCACTACTGTCCCTGTCTCCACAATCTGCTGATTCTCACTTGTGAGCTGTGATACACCAGGTGACAACTCTGCTCTATGTCCCGAAAGTCCCACTGAGGTGTGAGTGTCTGCGCTGGTGCTGGGTGCGCTTATTTCTGCTGACCCTGCGCCCTCAGAGGTTGCAGATTCCTCTGAGGAGCCTGGCATCTCAGGGTCTTCCTCCTGCACACTGGGGACGGGGGCTCTCGATGGTCCTGTGAGGGAGTCAAGGAAAAATTTAGAGATGTGATGCCAAGGCTACATGCACATTGCATTTTGCAGATGATCATATGTCCATATGATGTAGCTTCAGAATCATTATCAGCGACTCATGCAATGCCAATGAGAGAGATGGAAATCTATTCTGTCACCAGCTTGCGGGGATGCACCTGTCTCTCCTTCCCCAACTTCCGCATCTATGTCAGCCCCGACAATTTCCAGGACGCCTTCCTCCCAGCGGGTGAGCTGGGCTAATGAGGGCGGCCCTCCTCCTGTCCTGGCTCACTCTCTCCTGTTGTGAGCTCTCTTTTCCTGCAATGAGGGAGACAAGTGGAGGTTGAGTGAGAATGAAGGAGTGAATGCAGAGATTGCATAGCATAGATACTTAGAAGGAGACAAAGATGGAGTGAGGTTGCAAGACCAAGGGCCCTCCCTGTGTGTTGTCAGTTGTGTTCAAAGCATCAGAGTGAGAGGGAGTGTGTGAGCTGCATGGTGGAATAGTTATGTGATTGTGAGCATAGAGAGAGAGGGAATGGGTAAGAGTGCATGGATGTGAGTGTCTAGTGGGATGTGGAGGAAGAGATTGCTAAAGCTGAGTGCTGGTGAGGAAAGGCAATGTGGATCAGATTGAGGGTGATGGAACCTTCATACATTACTTACTTTTCCAGTGCGATGAAGGTCATGGAATCTTTTCTTGCACTGCATCCAGGTGCGCCGTGTGAGCCCCAAGGAGTTGACTTCCCCTGCCACCTGTAGCCACACAGCCTTGGTCTGACTGGGAGGCCTCTTCCTCCCTGAAGAAGGGAACAGGACCTCCCTGTGGGCCCAAGCACCATCCAGCAATGCCTCGAGTGAAGCCTCATCAAATTTGGGGGCAGCTCTTGCCTTCTTGCTGGCCGTTGCTCCTGCAGGCTCCTGTGCCATCTCAATGGTGAAGTTTGGAAGCCTGCAGAAGAAGGAAGGCTTGCTGTGGACCTTAAAAGCAGCAGCAATGATGACATCATATTCTGTGACTTTCTGACTGGAAATACTCAATTGCCAAGGCTTCCCACACGCTGGAAATCAATTGGCCAATTGTGTTACAATTGCATCAATCTCACAGACCCATTTAGATTCGTGTGGGAAACACCACATTCGGGGAACAGGCCAATAGCCCGCACCTGAGTTAAAATTGACCCCTCTGTGTCTGTGCCGGCTGAAAATGAGCTTTCCAGCCTAATCCCACTTTCCAGCTCTTGATCTGTAGTCTTGTAGGTTACGGCACTTCAAGTGCATATCCAAGTTCTTTTTAAATGCGATGAGGGCTTCTGCCTCTACCACCCTTTCCGGCAGTGAGTTCAGGTGGAGTTGCAGTTCAATGGGAGCAGGCTGAAAATTGCAACTTCCACGGTGCATTTCCTCTCCCATGTATACACACACACACACACAGAATTTCTTCACGGGGGGTAGTCTTCTCCAGATTTTTTCCTGCTTGGCTTTCATGTGATGTCAGCTGTCCTGGTGCACTCTGCGTACCGTAGTAAAGACAACTCCCAGGATGCATCACTCTCACACATATACACATACTAGTGATCAACAACAGAGGAAGTTCAGAACATAGCAATTCAAACAGGAGTAGGCCATTCAGCCCCTCGAGCCTGCTCCTCCATTCAACGGCGAATCTGTATCGTAACCCCATTTACCCGCCTTGGTTCCAGAAACCTCAAAGTCCTTGCCTAACAAAAACTTATCAATATCAGTTTTGACTCCGATGAAATTTCCAACTCGAATTGCAAGCTCCAGACAGAAGGGCAGGCCTATTTGAAGGAAGATTCTCCCAGGCTTTTCTAACATTAACCAACCAACTTTCTGGGTAAGGTTAGTGATTTTTTTTTCCCACAGAATTCTGTCATTTTTAATTGGTTATTTCGAGTATACTTGCCTGAGTGAAAAAGATAGAAATGGTAAAGAAAAACTGTGTAAAGAAATTATTTGAGCTAATTGATTGGTTGGGTTTGTGGTACATGCTGATTGGTAGCTTTAAGGAAAAATGTTTCTCGTTGGTTATTCATCCCTCACTGGTACTTTTTACTTCTTTTTGATTTATTAACATTTAGTCAATCCGTTACTTGAGTGGCAACTTGCCAAATAAGTGGTTATTTGAGCCAATCTCATTTTTTTGTCTTTCAGGACTTGAGGGCCTAGAAATTCAGTTGCGTTTGCGCCCACTTTTTGGCTATAGAGTGGGTTTGCGCCGTAAGTTTTTAACGCCCGAAATTGAGTTCGTCCCTAACATCGGCGTTAGCCGTTAGCGCTGCGCCGGCACCGATGACGTCATCGGTGTGCGCAGCGCCCCGGTTCCAATGATAAATCGTCCCGATGGCCAAATTGAGTTGCGGCCGCCTCGCCCATCGCAGCCGCAAACAGCGTTTGCAAAACGGTGCGTTGCAGCTCCGAAAGGCCGGCGCATAAAGGTGGAGCGGCGGCCAGCCGCTTTTCCGGCGGCCGCCTGGCCGCAGCTCCCTCCCCGGACTCCTGCACCACCCCCCCGCGGCATTGGTGTGTGACTCCCGCGAGCCCGGCACTTCTCCGTGGTGCCGGGTTCATTTGCCGGGGGATTCCATCGGCGATCTCACGGCTGCAGGCAGCTCCTCCTTAAGAGAAGGAGGAGGCCTGCAGTACCCCAGCCTGCCGCACCGCATCGGTTGCCGCAGCGGCAGCTGGGCGGCGGAAACTGACAGTCTTCGCCCCAAACGAGGCGTCCAAACCCTGCAATAGCGCCCGCCGCCGTCTTGAGGCGGCGCTACTGAATTTCAGGCGGGCGCTAGGGGAATCCGGGCGTGCGCTAAATTTCGGGCGCTGAAGACCTGGCGCGGTGGAACCGAATTTTTAGCCCGAGGTGTTTTGACGTGTGACTTCTTTGAAAAATGTGACTGACAGACGTGTCCTTAACGCAACACTTTTAATTATACAGTATAGATAGTGCTTAAATCTTCTTTCCATTCTGAAAAGTTTAAACCTTTTCATAGAATACAATTCCTCACAGCAATGGAAATATTAAGGATAATTATGTGGTTTTGTTGCTTTTGACATTCAACCAAAAACAATGTACGTTATAACAAAATAATGAAGCTTAAAAAAAATTCCTGGAAATTAAATTCTGCTTTAAAGGAATCTTTGTTGTGGTTTACTTTAAAATGTTAAAGTTTACTCATGATATTTGGAAAGAAATTCAGCTTCTTCCCAGTTATAATGTCAATGTTTACATTTTCCTGTGAGAAACCGCTTGTGTGGCTTGGGAAAATGACTCATCTAAATCCTTCATCGTCGCTGGGTCAAAATCCTGGAATCCCCTCCCTAACAGCACTGTGGGAGAACCTTCACCACACGGACTGCAGCGGTTCAAGAAGGTGGCTCACCACCACCTCTCAAGGACAATTAGGGATGGGCAATAAATGCTGGCCTTGCCAGCTATGGCTACATCCCATGAATGAATAATAATAAAAAAATACCCAGAGATTCAACTCTAGCATTCTTTCAGGCTGGTCTACATACAGTAGGCTGACATTAATATTATTATAAGTCGAATTCACAACATAAAATACCTGCTAACTTGCTAACCCTGCTTCAGTGTTTTATTTACAGTGTCCGTATTAATAAGTTTCTTGAGAACTTGGCTATCAAAATATGCCAATTCGATTCTTTATCATTAGATGGACTTACATCTAAGCATTTTCACTTGTAGTTTGGAGCCAGTCCTTTGGATTGTACTATGTTTTGCGACATTGCACAAGATGTGCCCAGATGATGTATTACCCAGTCAATTACAACTTACTCACTCATTGTTCTCCCATTTTCTCGCGATTGATTTATTTATTTAAAATATTAATTTTGCACAGAGCTACAAAAAGTGACCATCTATATTTGTATATTAGGTGAAACAGCTAAAAAACCACCATCGAGTCTGCAAGCAAGTTGATGGTGATTATTTTTTACATCTTTCAATCACAGTTTCCTACATTACAACACGACTACATTTCTAAAATACTTCATTTTCTTTCTTTCTTTCTTTCTTTCTTTCTTTTCCCCTACCTTCAACACCAGGAGATTGAAAGTTTAGTTGGAATCCACGTGGAATAAGTTGGAACCGGAGACAGTTGCTGAGGAAAATGATGTGGCTGTGAAACCGAGTCTTGGCAGATACCTGATCAAACACGAGAAGGGAAACTGAAAGCAATGAAGATGAACAAGGTTGAAGAGCCAAACGGAGATCCCATCGAAGAGAAGAGCAGAACTTCTTCAAGGTGGGCATTCCGAGAAGAGGGGTGGCAGTGAACCAAACACTAATATGATAGCAAAATACATCGGATGCTGGAAATCCGAAATAACAACAGAAAATGCTGGAAAAAATCAGCAGGCCAGGCAACATCCGTGGAGAGAGAAACAGAGTTAACATTTTGGGTCGAAACCCTTCGTCAGGACTGAGAAAAAAAGGCAGGAAATGAAACAGATTAAAAGGCAGTTTGGGGGCTGGGAAATGGGGGAGGGGATGAAAGAAGAGACATTAAGAGATATTCAACTAAACTTCCACCCTTCGTGTTTCGGATCCACCCAGGATTACAAATATCTCCAAGATGTTCATTGTTCCTCGAACTACTGCTCTCGCCGCATCTTGAGATCCACGCTCAACGCCATGTGGTGCCACATGAACACTCTCGACCTCTCTCTTCAGCAGCACCGATGCACTCTATCACAAAGCTGTCAGGGTCCACAGTTCCATTTCATCCTTCGACTCATCCGATGCTTCAACAAAAAACTTTTTTTCTTCCTTTCCGATGTCAAGGATTGCAAGCTTCATCAACTCTTGAACACCAATGCCCCTCCAGAACCTTCTTCCCCTTCACTTTCCTCTGACCCCCCTTCTTCCAATCTCACCCCCTGCCGCGTTTTCACTATCCCCTCTGACCTGCCCCTCTCTGACCCCGAACGATCAGTCCTTAGCAAAGGCCTGAGCTTCATCCTCTTATGCCCCCACCTCAATGAATTTCGAGCTCGGCACGATGCTGAGCTCTTTTTCCACCGCCTTCGCTTCTGTGCCCACTTCTTTGGCCAGGAGTCTTCCCCCCTCACAGCTGACCCTTTCTCCCGCTTTCAGAATTCTCATTCTACCTGGACCCCTCCCTCTGGCCTCTTACCCTCTCTAGATCTTTTCAGTGCTAACTGCCGCCGCGACATCGGCCGTCTCCATTTCTCTGCTCCCCTCACTCGCTGCAACCTACCTCCTTCTGAACTTGCAGCACTCCATTCTCTCAGATCCAATCCCGACATTGTCATTAAACCTGCTGACAAGGGTGGTGCTGTTGTTGTTTGGCGAACTGACCCCTACCTAGCGGAAGCTGAACGCCAACTCTCCGAAACCTCCTCCTACCTCCACCTGGACCATGACCCCACTACCGAACATCAAACCACCGTTTCCAAGGCTGTCACTAACCTCATCTCCTCTGGAGATCTTCCCCCCACGGCCACCAACCTCATAGTTCCCCAACCCCGCACAACCCGCTTCTACCTCCTTCCCAAGATCCACAAACAGGACTGCCTTGGTAGACCCATCGTTTCAGCCTGTTCTTGCCCCACAGAACTTATCTCTTCCTATCTCAACTCTACCTTTTCTCCCCTTGTCCAGTCTCTTCCCACCTACATCCGCGAGTCTGTAAGATTCGCAAAATTTCTACATTTCCCCAAAGGTTATTAATAAGAAAAGGGGCCCTGCATGGACATTTTAATGAAAAAGCGTACCCAAAATGGCGTCCGCGCCTCGTGGCAGAAAGCCTGTGAGATTTTTAAAACTTGGACTCTGCGGCACAGGCAGCTTGTGAAGAAATCGAAACCAAAGCTGCAGTTTCTGTGAAGAGAGACTTTGCATTTTTAAAACCAAACAGGACTTTGAATTATGTATTAGATCAAATTGGAGATAAATCTAAACCCAGTTAGGTCTATAGTTAAGGCCATCAAGCAGTTTGCATAAATAATCGGCAACAGATTAAGGAAGCCATCGAGGCTGGACAGGCCCATCAAGGTGCATTCGTGACAAAACAAGTCAATTATCGGGCCGGTAGATGCGATTACCGGCCATCTAAAAACAGTTAGAGCAGATTGCCACCGTTATTTAAAATAGCCCGCCAAGATTAAGACAAAGAACTAACCTGATTTGGCGCGCAGATAAGGGCCAGCCAAAGAAGTATAATTGTAGGCACACCAGCAACCTTCTCACTCTGCTCTCAGCCTTGCTCTGGCTCCGGCCCCTCGCCCTCGTGGCTGCTGCTCTTTCCCCGTCCCGCGCTTACCCCCTGGCCTTTGCCCGTGCCTTTCCCCACTCCATCCGGAATTGCCCAGGCACTGCATCGGGCGGACACGGACAATTCAGGCCAGGCGAGGCGGGACGCGATGAGACGAGGGAGACGACGGAGAAGACAAACTGAGGAAGACGACTGAAGACAGGCTTCGAATCATCAGGCCTTCAGTCTCAGCTGACCTGCGACTATCTTCATGCAAACTCAAACTGTCGGCCGAGGAAGAGAAACTGCCATCCCTGCAAGGTAAAGTACCCAAGCAGAGACTTTAACTTTGGGGTACTTGTACCTGGACAATGCCCTTGCAGCACCCGGAGACCACGTGACGACGGCAGGCTCCAGAGAGCACCAAGAGTGAACCCTGAACCCCACTGCTGTTTTAAGTTCAGCAGACCCCTTTTTGATTGGTGAGCATGAAGTTCTGACACCTCATAGCTTAATCTAGTTAGGTATAGAGGGTGGGATAAGGATAAGGGGATTGTTAAGATAGTTGTTTTCCCTCGATGTGGGAATTTCCAGCGCATTTCACACTTCATCTAGAGCCATTGTTTGTTTCTTTACCTGTCCTATTACCATCTCGTCTCGCCTTTAATATCTCTTACTGTCTCTTCTTTCATCCCCTCCCCCATTTCCCAGCCCCCAAACTGCCTTTTAATCTGTTTCATTTCCTGCCTTTTTTTCTCAGTTCTGACGAAGGGTTTCGACCTGAGACGTTGACTCTGTTTCTCTCTCCACGGATGTTGCCTGGCCTGCTGAGTTTTTCCAGTGTTTTCTGTTGTTAACTCCCCTGTTCTTCTTCGAAATAGTGCCATGGAATCTTTTATGTTCACCTGAGAGGGCAGACAGGGCCTCGGTTTAACATCTTATCTGAAAGATGGCACCTCTGACAGTGCAGCACTCCCTCAGCACTGTACTGGAGTGTCAGCCTAGATTTTTTGTGCTTGAGTCTCTGGAGTGGGTCTTGAACCCACAACCTTCTGGCTCAGAGGCGAGAGAGTGCTACCAACCGACCACCATCTCGTCTTCACCAACCACTATCTCACCCCCCTGACCACGCTCTACAACCCCCGCGATCTCTCCCCCTCATGATCTATTCCTCCCCCCCCCACACTGGACCCCGCCCCCACCCCCGACGGCGATCTCTCACTGTCTCCCTACCTACTCTCTGCTCGGATGCGTCCTTGTGCTGCAGGCTTTCCCGCCCGACAGGCAGCCACAGCCTGTCAATCAGGCTGGCTATCGGGCGGGAAACCTGCAGAAAAAATGTAAAAGGCGTCTTGCAGTTAAACACAGCCGGACGTTTGTGAAAGCTGTACTTCCGGGTTTCCCGTCCATAACTCCACAACCCCGCTCTGAACGGGCCGCCCTGCAAATATCGGGGCCCAGATCATCTGTCTTATTTATGTTGATTGAGGGATAAATATTGGCCAGGACACCGGGGAGAACTCCCTTGCTCGTCTTCAAAATAGTGCCGTGGGATCTTTTACATCCACCTGTGGCATTTATGTTCTGTCATCTACAAATAGATACAAGTTTTTACCTGAGGTTTAGGAGTTAACGGTTAGCATTGTTAAGGCAGTGCTTTTTTTTCTAACTTGTTCACAATAAGCAAAAAGTTTCAATATGCTGGAACTCTCAGCCTTCCTGTATTTACTGCTTGATGTTGCTGTTTCAGCAATAACTCCATGTCCCACACCAGTGCTGCTACCCTGAAACACTAGATCAGGAAGAAGGGCAGACCAGAGTAATCTTTCTTCATCATTTTGCATTGTATTCAAATCTTGGCCCGTCAGCCATCCTGCATTATAAGTACAAAATGTATGAGGCATGTAGTCATTTGATTAATCACTTTCCTCTACAGATCCTGTAATTAGAAAGTAATTGAAAATCCGAACACATTGCGAGAATAGTCATGACTTTTCATGATGAGGAGGAAGGGAGGTAGTAACCACATAGGCTATCGTGACAATTATTATCTTAACAGGCCGTGTCTCATCCAAGAGTTATTAGTCATCTATTACATCAAGAAAACCTATTGAATTTCACTCTTTAGCATCGTAAAGCATGCTGAATTGTTTTTAAAGGCTTGCGGTACAAATCGGAATGCATCTTATAGGATGAATGCTAAAACGTATAAGCCTTGAAATTATGCTGTATGATATTACGGCATGATTGCTCAACTCATTCATATCAAATTCAGCTGTCCGCTGTTTAAGTCGTGGATTTAAACCTTTCATTTTAAATGGGTTAATGCCTCTGTTAAAATAATGGACAGAGGAATTGGATACACAATGCGCTAAGTGTTTGTACGATTATATCGCACAACAAAACTACCAGGCTTTTATGTTTTTTTTTATTGTCTACATGATTAATGAGACCAGTAGCTGAAGCATTGGTTCTAGCCACTGCATGTCTGGAACTCCAAGGAGAAAACCCTCACACATCGTCTCCCAGTGGCTCACGTTTAAATATTTCGAGAATGGTAGCATCTAACAATTGAAAGTAACTGCAGCTGATTTTTTTTTAATATCCAGGAGATCATAGAATCATACAGCACAGAAGCAGGCCATTCGCCCCATTGTGCCTGTGCCGGCTTTTAGAAAAAGCTCTCCAATTAGTCCCACTCCCCCGCTCTTTCCCCATAGCCCTGCAAATCTTTCCTTGTCAAGTATATATCCAATTCCCTTTTGAAAGCTACTATTGAAACTGCTTCCACCAACCTTTCAGGCAGTGCATTGCAGATATTAAAAGAGATCATGGAAATATTGTACAGAATAGTTTGGTAAGAGGTTGAATGTCCCATGTACATATTGGGGTCGATTTTGTGGAACCTGTCGGGAAGAAGGCAGGACTTCCCCTTTCGGGTTTCTGACCCGCCTACTTCGACGTCCGGCCAATCCGTGTGATTTTCCCTTGATTGACCTTGTTGAGCCCGCCAGGCCAATTAAGGGCCACCCGGCAACAGGTGACGTCACAGACTGAAATTTCATCTGTCAAGATTTCTGACAGATGAAATATCAGTGTTTTACAGCCGTTTGAAGCTGTCAAACACTGACAGTTTGATTTCTAAGTTGAGTCCTTCTGCGCAGACTCATTTAGAAATCTCAGCAGCACTAAAAGCTGAAGGCTGTCACTTTTGACAGATCGCAGCCATTCAGCTTTCAGTTCCAGCTGAGTGCTGCGCTCCTGACGGCTACAGGAAGAAAGGCTGTGAAGGTAAGTAAAGGTAAGTAAAAGTTCTTTACACACTTTAGACACACCAAACACACTTACCTTTCCACTCATGCACCCATCACTCGCCTGAGTGCCGACATCGCGACTCCTCCAACTCCTTCAACCCGACAGCCCGCCTGCTCTAACCTGGCGTGGTTTGGAGCCGTCGGGAAACCCACACGAAACCACTCAAAATAGGGATTAGGCTAAAAACTGCCTGTTAATTACCTGTTAACAGGCAGTTAATTGGCACTAATCCATTCCCGCCTCGGGTCGGCGGGTCCCAGTGCGGGGCGGGTACCCGCCGCCCCTGAAACTTACGTGGGGCAGGGTTTTGGGCGGGATGGTGTCGGGACCCCCAAATTCGGGATTTTCAGCCCCTGCCCGCCTGAAACCCCGCCCGACGGCTGGGGGAAAATCGGGGCCATAGTATTTAAGTTAAAATCAAGACAATGCAGTCCATGTGTAACTACGAAGATGGCACTTTTATTTAATGTAAAAGTTACATAACGTTCATATTCATAGCGAGGGGGGCATGAGCGGTCATGGGAATTTCTTTGGTGGGCTCAACCTAAGAAGTTTGAGAAGAATGGTACTATTATGTAATTTTCTGTGTATTATAGAAATATGTACCAGCCTGATAAAATACGTAACAAAAATAAGATGACTTTCAAATAATAATGAATGATACAAGAATTACTATTTGCGTAGTCATTTTTAGATTAGATGTATGATGGAAAATGGTTAACAACCAAAACTAGTCAAATGACAATCCAAAATTACATAGTATAATGAACATGTTATTATATTCTTTCTTGTATGTAACTTTGCTTTACAGGTAGAATGCTAGGAGATGCACACGCAAGTATTATTCCTCATAGAGATGTTTTCTATAAATAACCAAGCAAATGTCAAGCTAATAAGGCATATTCTGTTTTTTTTCTTACAGTTTTAAAATAGCCAGAGTTAAAATGGAAGCTTTCTTCCCTTACCTAAATTATTAAATGAAAGATGAATGATTTACAGGATCAGGACCAGTTGATTGATCTAGAAATTAATCCAGATATAGGGCCATTATTTTCATGCAAATTGAATTGTACTTGGTCAAGGGAGTCACAGGTACTCAGAACCCAGATGACATGTGAGGATCTGCTTATCAGTATTCTAGGCAATAATTTGTGCTATTGTGTCCTTGATTATGGATGATTGACAGCTCTGACTTCAGTGGCAGTTGGGGAATTATCTCATAATAGTCTGATCTGGCAAGAGATCTGAACTCTGGACGAACTGACATTCTCTTTCTCCTTCTACAATATTACATCTGAAAGGTCTACGAAGAGAGAAACAACTTGTTCATCTAAAATTCGTGTTGCTCATCAGTCTCTGAGAAACGTGCTCCAAAAGGAGTATTTTAATCCCTGATGGCCGGATTCTAATTGCACTGTTCTAAGGATTGCAGCAATTCCTTCAGCATCATTTGGCTTCAATGTTTTATTTCAATCAATTAATAAATCTAACCAAGTAGTTTTAGCCCTGTTCACATTGCTATTTTCCATCTTTCAGAGGAGACAAAGGAATGTGGTGGGAATCCCAAGAGATCGCCAGTGAACAATATGCTACAATTAATTGTTAATTGTGGGCATTCTAACCCATACACAACATCTGGAAGGGTTTGCTTTTTGGATCCTTGAGAGACCCGGTCTGCTTATGGAAACGAACACAGGACAAAAGTGTTGGGGAAGAGCAAAAATAAAAGTCTACAAACAACAAAAAAAGGGTTCAAAAAAGTAAAAGATGGCAATCGGAAAGATTTTCAATTTGCCACCTGGGTCTTCATTGGGAAATGAAATTGAGGCAGTTTCTAGAACAGGCGGCCGATCTGCAACAACAGTTTTACACCGGGGCGGCAAGTTGAAAATCGAACCCATTTTTGTGTCCAGTCTTGAACTCTGTACAGGCAAAATTATCCGCCATAGAGCTCAATGTCAACAGGATAGTCTTTCAAATATGAGGAGTGGTTCTGCAATTCAATGCTCCTGACGGGGAGCGAGATCTTGGGAAATCTCAGGAAATGCAGCACGGTGTTTCCTGAGATGTACTTTCTGGGAGCACTGGAGCCCCACAATGTAAATGTTTCATTTGGAAGCCATTGCTCCAGGAGGAAAATACTAAAATCAGTTTTTCATTAGGTGGCAATTGAAAGGTAAGAAAACTGGAGACTAATAAAGTAACGTGATTAGGAAACACAGAGGTTATAAACAGCAGGTTGGATTTTTTTTAAATAGTGACCTGTTAGCGACACTATAAAGGAAGGAGGGCGGTAGGTAATTTAAATGAATAGAGCAACAAACAGGGAGGTTGGGGGGTGGGTAATATCATAGGAAACAGGGCAAAGAGATGTTGTTAGATCAGGTGATGGGAGGTAAGAGAGCAGCAAACATTGACTACAGTTGGTAGCAATCCTACCTCTGAGTCAAGTCCGAGTCTAGGATGAAGGCACAAAATTCATGCGGACACTCCAGTGCAGTACTGAGGGAGTGTGACATTGCCAGGGATGAAATGTTAAACCAAGGCTCTGTCTGTTTGGTGGTTAAAACTCCAATGGTACTAATCAAAACAGCATAAAATTGTACTAGCCACGATTCCTGCCTCAACCAACACCGGCAAGAAAAAAACAAATTAACTAGACATTCATATGCTGAGTAGGCTTAAGTGCCAGATAACTTGATGTACAGCAGCACTTTGGGTGCTATGGACCAAATTATTGACTGTCATATATATTTTTATAAGGACATTATGACTTGCATGTAGTATTTTCACTTTCATTTCATTACTACTTATCTATGTGTATATGAAATACATATTATCTGTCTCATAATGATACCACTTCAAAGGCAGATGAGTCACCTTTTGTTTAAGTGGACTGCTTAATAAATGTTCGACACAAAGTTCACCCAAGCGTTAGAAAGAGCTAGTATTGATCACTGGGCCATTAATTGATTATATCTATCCACTGAAGAAACATTTGCAAAGGTCAGTGGATAGATATAGCCTTTATGACCTTTGCAAATGTTTCTTCAGTGACCCTTGGCTATGTCTTGAATAAAGGGTGCTAGTCAGCCCACCAGAAGGGGAAACTATCACTTTCTGTATGAGAGTTCCTTTGTTTCACAGGTGTAAACATTATATTAGGAAAATCTGTTAGGTAGTTTGTGTGTGACTTCTAAACCTATTTAAGAATGACAGCTTTATTGAATTGTGAAAAATATCCTTTTGATCTTCTGTTGTCTCTTTTTGGACTTCAAAACAAATCGAGTGTCCAACTGTTGCCTTGTATCACAGCTGAACCTTAACCTTTCCTCACCTGATGTACACTTACACAAGGACAGCTGCCAGGAGCACCTTTACCACCACTCTGGTTGTTAACCAGAAACTTAACTGGACCAGCCACATAAATACTATGGCAGCAAGAGCAGGCCAGGGGCTAGGTATTCTGCGGCGAGTCTCTCACCTCCTGACTCCCCAAAGCCTTCCCAGCATCTACAAGGCCCATGTAAGGAGTGTGATGGAATACTCTCCACTTGTCTGGATGGGTGCAGCTCCAGCAACACTCAAGAAGCTCGACAGCATCCAGGACAAAGCAGCCCGCTTGATTGGCACCCCATCCACCACCTTAAATATTCTCTCCCTCCACCACCGGCGTACCGTGGCTGCAGTGTGTACCATCTACAAGATGCACTGCAGCAACTCACCAAGACTTCTTCGGCAGCACCTCCCAAACCCACGACCTCTTCCACCTAGAAGGACAAGGGCAGCAGGTGCATGGGAACACCACCGCCTCCAAGTTCCCCTCCAAGTCACACACCATCCTGACTTGGAAATATATCGGCGTTCCTTCATCGTCGCTGGGTCAAAATCCTGGAACTCCCTACCTAACAGCACTGTGGGAGTACCTTCACCACACGGACTGTAGCGGTTCAAGAAGGCAGCTCACCACCACCTTCTCAAGGGCAACTAGGGATGGGCAATAAATGCTGGCCTTGCCAGCGACGCCCACATCTCATAAACAAATTTTAAAAAACTCAGCATAAACCATGGATTGAAGCTGGGATCTTCCTTGTCAGAAGTGCTCACTGGATAAACTCACTGGCCTAGAAATTCAGTAGGCTTTGCGCCCACTTTTCGCCCAAAGAGGGTTTCTGCGCCAGTGTAAGAGGGTGTGCTGATATTCAGCGCTGCGGTAATGGCGGCGGTAGCCGGTAGCGCTGCGCCGACACCGATGACGTCATCGGTGTGCGCAGTGCCCCGGTTCCGCCGCACTTCCGGCCCAAACCCCATATTTAGTTGCAGCCGCCTCTTCTGCAGCGGCCGCAAACAGCGCTGGAAAAACTGGGCCGTACTGCTGCGCAACTGGGGCGCTTTAAGGTGGAGGTGCGGCCGGCCGCTTTTTCGGCGGCCGCCTGCCCGCACCTCCCTCCCCGGCCTCCTACACCACCCCCCCCGCGGCATTGGTGGCTGATTCCCGCGAGCCCGGCACTTCTCCGTGGTGCCGGCCTCATTTGCCGGCAGAATCCAGCGGCGATCTCACGGCTGCAGGCAGCTCCTCCTTAAGAGAAGGAGGAGGCCTGCAGTACCCCAGCCTGCCGCACCGCATCGGGTGGCGCAGCGGCAGCTGGAGCGCTGAAATTCACTTTCAGCGCCCCAAGCGGAGGCGGGCACACCCTGGAACAGCGCCCGGTTCCGTCTTGGGGCGCTAAAAGTGCATTTCTGGCGGGCGCAACTGGCTCCGCGCGCAGCGCTAGCTTTTGGGCGTTAGCCTGCTGGCGGGCCTTAAGTGAATTTCTAGGCCACTGAGCCATCAGGGGAACTGTTTTTAAACACATCAGAGCGTAGCAGAAGATTTGAGAGTGTACAGTTGTATTTCTTTTACCAAATAGACAGTGACATTCTGTAGAACATTTGAAGATTGCAGATGTGTATGGCACTTATTTTATTTTCTACACACCTTTGCTGAAGGTGAAATAGGTTGTGTTTTCTTCTGTATATTTACATTAAGAAGTTAATGAAAATCTTGGGAAAATAATCTCTGTGTCAGATTCATCCAGCCCCTCTCTTTTGTGAAATTGTGACATCACAAATCTCTTGTAAAACTGAGTTACCACACAGTGATCATGTTCTATTGATGATTTGGTTGAAGAACCCATGGTGCGTTCATCTATTAAGGTTGTCCTTTCAAGAGAGACATCGGGAGATTGATGAACATTCTACTGCTGGACCGCCTGACAACTACCCTTAACCTGACAGGTTATTTAATTGCTTTCAATGAAACATATTAATGGTAATGACAGCTACTATGATCCAGTCATACAGACATGTGCAGTGACATATTCACCAAGATTGTGCTATGATCAGTAAAGTGAAAAAGATCACTTCTAGACAACTGTATTTACTTCACAGAAGTGTGCAGTGAAATAGAGGGGAATTTTCTGATCTTAATGTATTTTCCCACCCACTATTTCATTTTAGGCACCCCCCTCTCCCCCAGTCATAGCACACACTATTCCCCAGGTTCTGTCAACGCTACTGTATTGATGGCTGTACCAAGAGCATCTCATGTTGACATGCGCTTTCATTTCTCTTCCATCCCTGTGGGAAGTGTTCTGATCACCTTCTTGTGATATCCAGCTAAGAATTGGAGCTCACGATATGGAAATCATGGCTATTGATTCATGTACAATGAGTACATGTGTTTTGGACCACCATTGTGGATCTGTGCTGAAGAGACTTGCTGACCTCAAGAAGGGCTTCCACTCAAATGAATTTGCAGGTGCTATGGCATTCCAAGAATGTGTTTTCCCATTAACCTGGCTCAGAGGCTCAGCTCTTTAGTCTGATCAGATAGAAAACAGAACGGTGTTTTTATTTTACTAGGGAAAGAACTTTCTCCAGGGATGATTTCTTCATTCTGCTTGAATTCTGTGACCTTAGTATTGGTTTTGCACACGTTTACTGTTATGAATCTTATGATCCATGAAGAAAGACTCATGAAATAACACTGGACGGCCAGCTGGTGGCGCCGTCCAAGGAGTATAAATACTCGGGCGTGGGCCCAGCTTTCCCAGGACATTTTGTAAAGAGGAACTAGTGAAAGATAACTAGACCTCCATGTTTTGAAACAAGTTGATTAAAGCCTTGCTTTATACTCGAACCAAGTGCGTAGTGAGTTTTATTACGTTATTTACCTCCTGAAGTTGTGGCTTAAGACGTTGAAGCCAAATCCACAACCCTTAGGCATAAGAACAAAATCCAATGGAGAACACACATCCACGCAAACAGTGCTAGATCTCACAGCTGGGATTTGGAAAATGTGTTTTTATTGTTAAGGTTTTACGGAGGGTCGATCAGAATACAGCCCGAAGAAGGTTTGCAAATAATTTGTTGAGTGTTTCATCCTCTGCAACACAGCCAGACCTGTCAGAGGGCAACAATGTCAGACATTTGGTGGAGACAGACAACCCAGGGGAGACACTAGAACAGCGTCGACAGCTGCCTGGAACATTAATAATCGTCATATGGAACCAATCTTTTTGAAGGAACACTCCGAGAAATAGTCACAAAGATTGTATTTGTGAACCCTCGGGTCCTTAGGTAAAAGAATAAGTTAAAACTTACCTTTTATTGATATTTAAGTTTTTAATTCACAAGATAGCTGTACTACATACTGGGATCCTTGTGACCATTAGTCTCTGAGATCACTCTTCAAAGAGCTAAAGTGCTGGAAATGACGTGGGATAGCATGGAATGATAGAGGACAGAAGGAGGCCATTTGGCCCATTGTGTCTATACTGGTGCTAGTTCTTCAACTGAAGCTGTCTACTTTGTTTCCATTTCAGTGCTCTTTCTCATTATCCTTTTGTATTCTTCCTTTTCAAATACTGATCTATGCTGAAAGGTGAATGCTGATTTTTCACTCTCCTGACTTTGGCATTGAATTAAAATCATAGAGTCATAGAATGGTTACAGCACAGAAGGAGGCCATTCGGCCCATTGAGCCCATGCTTGCTCTCTGCAAGAGCGATTCAGCTAGTCCCACTCCCCCACCCTTTCCCTGTAGCCCTGCAAATTTTTTCCCTTCAGGTATTTATCCAATTCCCTTTTGAAAGCCACGGTTGAATCTGTCTCCACTACCCTTACAGGGAGCGCATTCCAGATCCTAACCATTCGCTGCGTAAAAAAGATTTTCCTCATGTCGCCTTTGGTTCTTTTGCCAATCACCTTAAATCTGTGTCCTCAGATTCTCGACCCTTCTGCCAATGGGAACAGTTTCTCTCTACTCTGTCCAGACCCCTCATGATTTTGAACACCTCTATCAAATCTCCTCACAATCTTCTCTGCTCTAAGGAGAACAACCCCAGCTTCTCTAGTCTACCCACATAACTGAAGTCCCTCATCCCTGGAACCATTCTCGTAAATCTTTTCTGCACCCTCTCTAAGGCCTTCACATCCTTCCTAAAGTGCGGTGCCCAGAATTGGACACAATAGAAACATAGAAGATAGGAGCAGGAGTAGGCCATTCGGCCCCTCGAGCCTGCTCCGCCATTTAATGAGATCATGGCTGATCATCCAAATTCAGTACCCTGAGAGCTCCAGTTGAGGCCGAACCAATGTTTTTGTAAAGGTTCATCATAACTTCCTTGCTTTTGTACTCTTTAAAATAACTCTTTATTGCGACACTATGTATGCTGTCCTGCCAGTAAGTAGTCTTTTTCACTTATGAGATAAATAGGACAGTTGTTCACAAATGAAGAAGTAAAATAAAATATTAAATAGAGATGTTTTAACTTTATTTTTTTTACCAAGGGAACTGAATGACTCAACACCATAGCAGGTGTGGGAGTTATCAGGTAAAGCTTTTTTCTGTTCAACTTTCTCTCCTCGTCTCCTGAAAATGTAGACTGAATATGGCTATTTGCGATATCATGTTTCTTTAAATAAAAGTTCAGCCTGGATACAGTGGGGTATTTTATACTTTCCACTGGGCTCATTTGTGAAGACTGACATGAGGACCTCTGCCACAGAGTTACTGAATTTATGGTCTAAGAACCAGCCTCAGACAATATACTTCTGTTTCTTGTATCAACCGTTCCAAAATGTCTGCCCTGGCCCTTCAACTGCTGCAACCCTTTAAATGCTGCGGCAGTAACAGATTTCCCTTCCTCCTCACACTATGAAAGGGGCTTTCAATAATGCTGCGAGTCGGGCCACAATTGTTCGAAGAGGTGGAGGAAATTTAGCGGGATCATGGCAGGGTTGCCTCTGTGAGTGGAAAGGCAGTCCAAGTGAAATTCTGGCAGTAACCTCACCCAAAGGAAGATCTAGTTTGCTGTCTTTGGCCCATTTGAGTGAGATTGTTGGCATGTTCCCATTTACCTTGTTGTTGGGGGGACGGGGATGGGGGAGGGGGGCGGGGGTGGTTACCGTGGAATATCGGGAAACAACAAGGAATGCGTTAGCATACTAATCTGTTGCCTGTCAGTTGTTGTGGGTGGACATAGGAAGAGTGAAAATACATCAACAATTAATTTAATTTGCTTTTGTTAGTTGTACAGATTTTTTTTTACCTCCACTAAAGGCTCAGTTGGTAAATACATTGTGTGGCTCAAGGATGCCCAGGTTTGAAATAGGGCAGAGTATGCCTTCCTTTAGATGGATCCTTTAAGCGCTCTGTCAGCTACCGCATGGCTAGATGTAAAGTAAAAACCTTCCTCTACAGTGCCCCATCAGCACGCCCAGGTTGGGTATAGAATGGACAAATGCTTATTAAAGCTCGCTCTACACTGCACCATCAAGCACTCCCAGATCACACATACTGCAGTAAGATGCGGAGTAAAGATCCCTCTACTCCACCCTAAGATCATGTCATAGCCCCAACTTTAGAAAAACATTCCAACAGCACCAGAGTGACATTTGCACTATACACGCCTGTTGTTCTTGTTGACTCCTCTAAGTGAGATTAATGGACTGCTCCTACGTGTCTACCTAGCAGCTGCTACCAAGGAACATTGACAGAGACCAGGGTGCGTGGTGCGGTAGGGTACTGAGCCAAGCAGACCTACAAGATCCCAGGTTTGATCTCCGGTCTCTGTTTAGTTGATACCAACTGAGATAGTTATTGATGCTCTAGAATTAGCCTCAGGGCCCTGGGCTATAGAGAGAGAAAGCAATAGTGCTCCAGCAATAGCTATCCAGTGACTGCTGCCAAAACAAGTTTAGAGTTTGGAAGTTCAGTGAGGAAAAGATCTGGTTTGGCTGTAATGCTCCAACAGTTGAATGTTCAGTGCCAGGACTCATCTTTCTTTTATTTGTTCACAGGATGGGCAAGGCAAGGCCAGCATTTATTGCCCATCCCTAATTTCCCTTGAGAAGGTGGTGGTGGGCCGCCTTATTGAACCACTGCAGTCCATGATACTTCTTTGTAGCGGTGAACCAGATCGGTTTTTACACCACGCCGGTAGTTTCATGGTTACCATTACTGACGCTAGCTTTTTATTCCAGATTAATTTAATTAACGGAATTTAAATTCCCCAGCTGCTGTGGTAGGATTATGAACTCACGTCTCCGGATCATTAGTCCAGGCCTCTGGATTACTAGTCCAGTAACATAATCACTAACCGTACCCGCTACACAAAGAACAGTCATTTAGGTGAAATACCGGAGAAAATTAGGCAACAAGTCTTCAGGAAAGAAGGGCAGAAAATTGGGGAAAGGATTGAATACAAATTCTGAACGGCTGCTAGAATCATTGCAATAATCCAATGTCAGGCTTCAACTGGCAAACAAATACTTTAACTTCTCTGTTGCAGTTTCTAATGTCAGTTGAACCCCTCAACTGGATTGTTCTATTCCACTGACAGTAGTCCAGTGGCCTTTACATATCGTAAAAAATAGTAACTCTCACAAAGGAAAGGATGACAAAACGAATTCTGTACAATGTCATTTTAGAAATGGACTCTGATGTCACTGACACTTAGGCCTGACTGTGATGCCACCAGTAACTTGGGAGATTGATGGAATGCTTCTCATTCATGATGCAACATGCCTTGTGTGTTAGCAACAAAATGTTTCAGTCTTCAGAGCTTGTTGGAGATTAGATCTGTACGTATTGGCCTAAAAATGCTGTTTCAAATCATACCCAGCTTGTTCTTTCCATTAAATGTCTTGTTGAACAGTGATACCACACAGCTTCCTTCATGCCTAATTGGTCCAGAGTTGGGTTTGAAATGATTCCAGATGATGTTCAGTCTGCCTTATCTTCTCAGCTCAGTCTGCTTTGAAAACTTTGATGGGACACAGATGGGGATTTGATTCCAGAGTCTTCATGCCACATGAACTGCATTCAATGCTTCTAAGAAGATGATGGTAAGTGATAAGTCCTCAGTCATTCTGCTGCAGGAGGTGTTACATGGAGCCATTGAATGAAGGCTGGTGACAGACAGTTTAAAAGTAACACTGGAAGAAGGCTGCACATAGATCCTCTTGGTCCACATCTCCGAAATAGGAGGCAAGCAGATAGAAAAATACCTTTTAGAACACGAGGACCAGAGAGAAGACCAATGCTGCTGAACAACATATCTTAGCCCCAACCTCATAAAAGCACCCCTACTGCACCAGTGTGACAGTTCCATTTCCCAGAAAAGTCTTTGTTGTGACCCATTTGAGCGAGTTTGCTGGCGTGCTCCAATTGCTGGCAGCTGGTACTGTGGAATATTGGCAGAGACCAAGGAATACATTAACAGATTACTTTGTTGGCCAGCAATTTGCTGTGTGGTGGTTTTAGGAGGAGGAGAAAATATATTCATGATACATTGAGTTTTTTTGTGTTGGCAGAAATTCTTCTGACCTCCACTAATGGCTCAGTTGAATAATGGATTGCCTCATGTGAATGAAGCACTCCCAGGTTAGATATACGCAGCTAAGTGCAGACTATAGCTCTTTCTACACTGTCCCATCAAACGCTTCCTTATCAAATGTTGCAGAGTAAGATACAGTTCCTCTACACTGTCTTTTTCAGCACTTTCAGGTTAGGTACAATGCAGTTAAATGCAGAGTATAGCTTCCTCAAACCCAGCACATCAAGCCCTCCTATACCATGTGTTGCACAGTAAGATGCAGTGTAATCTGTCTTCTATACTGTCCTTTTAAGAACTCGTAGGTTAGGTATAAAACAATTAGATGCAGGGTAAAGTTTCCATGATGCACCATTAGTTATCAAAGCAGATGTAACATAGGTTAGATGCAGAGTAACGCTTTCTGAACACTGTTCCATAAAGTATTCCTAGGCTACTTTTATCACAGGTAGATGCATAGTATAACTCCACTCTACGCTGTCCTAACAGCGTGCCTCAGCCCCGACATCAGACAAGTACTCTCTGTGTACCAGTGCAATATTTCCATTTCTCACTAGTTATCCTTATAGCCTATCTGAGGGAGTCAGCCAGAGACTGGGTGCATGGTGTGGGTGGGCATAGGAGGAGAGGAAAATATGCACAATGACGAGCTTTTGCATATTCCTATTGGCTGCATAGAAATCCTTCTACTTTCCAAGGATGGTGCAATGGGTAAATGCCCTGCTCCAGACGCTGAATTTAGTTTGCAGCACAATGATTTTTTTTATGTAGGCAAAAGCAGCAACTATCCTGCACCAGCAAGATCCCACAAACAGCAAGGAGATGAATGATCAGTTAATTTGGAATACAAAAACAAAATACTGCAGATGCTGGAAATCTGAAATAAAAACAGAAAATGCTGGAAATACTCAGCAGGTCAGGCAGCATCTGTAGAGGGAGAAACAGAGTTAACGTTTCAGGTCGATGACCCTTCTCTGTTTTTGGCCTGTTTCGACGAAGCTCAATGTAAGCTCGAGGAACAGCACCTCATCTTTCGATTAGGCACTTTACAGCCTTCTGGACTCAACATCGAGTTCAACAATTTCAGACAATAACCTCGTCCCCTATTTTTTCACATGGCAGCTGTTGATGATTCTGTCATTGCCATTTACACCTCATCTAGACTCATCTTTTGATTCTTAACTTGTCCCATTACCAACTCCTTTTGCCTTGCACCATCATCTCTTTTGTCTCTTAATCTCTTCTGCCCTCCACCCTATCACAGACCTTCCCTTTTGTTCTTTCCTCCCTCCTCCTTTTTCCTGCCCCCGCACTTGCTTAAAAATCTGTTACTTCTCCAACTTTTTCCAGTTCTGACGAAGGGTCATCGACCTGAAACGTTAACTCTGGTTTCTCTCTCCACAGATGCTGCCTAACCTGCTGAGTGTTTCCAGCATTTTCTGTTTTTATTTTAGTTCATTTGGAATGTTGGCCAAAACACTTTGTTGCTCATCTTTAAATAGTGTAATGTAATCGTCAACATCCTACTGAACAGGCAGAAAGGGCCTTGGCTTAATTTCTCATCTGTAGGACAACACCTCTGATAATGAAGCTCTACCTCAGTCCTGCGTGGAAATGTCAACGTAGATTATGCATTCATGTCCGAGTGTAACAGTCAAACCCCACAACCATATGACACACCAATGGAGCCATGGTGACATGTAAGAAAGAAAAGAGCTTGCATTTATATAGTGCCTTTCATGGATGTCCCAAAGTGCTTTAAAAGCAATGGATTCATTACAACAATTTGCATTTATACAGAGCCTTTAACGTAGTAAAACATCTGAAGGCACTTCATAATAGCAAAATATAGGTACTGGATCTTGACTCAGTGGTACTGTTCTTGCTTCTGAGTCAGAAGGTTATAAATTTAGCATCATTCTAGGATTTAAATCTAGCCTCACACTCGAGCCCAGTGTTGAGGGAGTGCAATATTGTTTCACATGCTGCATTTTATTTTCCCTTCATTGGGGAATCTTCCTGGAGTTGTGATGAAGATTGGCAGTACAGAATAGCATTGCCCTTCTATCATCATAGAAATACCGGACGCCAGGCATCCCTTGTATCCGGTTTTGCCACGGAGCAATTTACGAAAAAATACATTGGATGGCGTACCATCATTAAAATATAATTGCAATCCTACCACCCTTTTATAGGATAGACAATGCATCACCCAGCATTTCTGATGGGAAGTCAAAGGGATGCTAAAATGTGTGGGGAGGCTGACAGATGACGGACAGGAAATCACAACCAATGTGCTAGGGCAGGATTTTCATTGAGCCATGGAGGCGGGATTAGAGGCATGTGGGGGGTTAAAATCGCAAAAACTGGCGTGCGGGATCCACCCCCCCCGCCTGGTTCCAGACTCCAAGCAATTTTAACTCAGTCGGGTCTGATGGTCCCGACTCCGTCCCGCATCCAACAGGCGGGACTGTTCGTTAAGGCCCTTAACAAGCACTAAATGGCCTCTATAATCCTATTTTAAAAGGCCCTTGCGATTTTAACTCTTTTCCCACGTGAAACACACCTGGTGGGAAACACGATGGTGAAACCTGGCAGGAGCACTATTGGATTGCTGACTATTAACTGCAGGTCAATCATTAAAGAGGAGATTTGATCAGCCATGATTTGCAGGTGGCAGGACTTAGTGGTCTCAGGTCTGCGGCAACTTTTAGAAGGCTTAACCACAGCCTGACAACCATCTCCAGTGTGACCTCCTGGGAAATCCCTCCCGCCACCTTCACTCAGCGCTTCCTCAACTGAGGCACATACCAGAAGCATGGGAGCCATTTATTTCCTTCCCATCTGGGCATTAGAGGAGCTCGAGCACCAGCCGCGGCACCACAGAACCAGGAACAACAGCAGCACCATCAACAGCAGCAGCAGCAGGAGCGCCAGGCTGCTGCTCACCCACCTGAAGCTGCACAGGCCCAAAGGGGCCAGCTCCTGGAAGCCCGTCGGTGCAGGAGATACCACCCAAACAGGGTCTACAGACACAGGGTCAGCTATCTCAACATGTCTGAGCAGCAGTGCCAAAGGCGGCTCCGACTTTCGCGAGAGGTAGTGACTGACATCTGCGCAATGCTACAGCAAGACCTGCTGCCCAGAGGACCAGGTGGACAAGCATTACCAGTGGCTGTCAAAGTCACCACCGCACTCAACATTTTTGCCTCAGGCTCATTCCAGGGATCAGCAGCAGACATCAGCGGCATCTCCCAGTCGGCCGCACACACTTGCATCACGCAGGTAACCGATGCCCTCTTTGCCCTCGCGCACAATCACATCTATTTCACCAAGGATCGAGCAAGTGTCACGGTGCGAGCGGTTGGATTAACTCATCTGGCAGGCTTTCCAAGGGTGCAGGACGTCGTTGACTGCACACATGTGGCCCTTAAGGCACCCCATCGCAATCCAGGTGTTTTTGTCAACCGCAAGGGCTTCCACTCCCTTAACGTTCAGCTGGTGTGTGACCACAAGAGGGAAATTTTGCATGTTTGTGCCAAGTACCCTGGCAGTTGCCATGACTCTTTCATACTGCGCCAGTCTAGTGTGCCTCCGCTATTCAGTCTGCCAGACCAACTTAACGGATTGCTACTTGGAGACAAGGGCTATCCCCTGAGGACGTGGCTAATGACGCCGTTGAGGTGACCATCCAACGAAGCTGAGGAGAGCTACAGCTCCAGCCACATGTCCACCAGAGCCATAATCGAGCAAACCATCGGTTTGCTGAAGATGCGCTTCAGATTCCTGGATAGATCAGGTGGAGCCCTGCAGTACTCAACAGCCAGGGTCTCCAGAATCATCGTGGTTTGCTGTGCACATCACAACATGGCACAGCGTCGTGGCTTGCAGATTCCTGAGGACCAAGTGGCTCCTCACATATTCTCCTCAGATGATGATGAGGAGGAGGAGTGCAAAAACAAACATCCTGCAGAGGCCCATCAACCAGCGGCAGCATTACGCGAGAACATTGCTGCCCGGGATGCAAGGAACGCACTCATCCTGGCCAGATTTGCTTAGCCTAGTCAATCAAACACATTTGCCTCGCAGCTTCTTACCAGAGCTGTTCCTGGGACTAGGGACTAGGGACAGGGTCACTGGCAAGGCTTGGAAGCTAAGCAGAGCCAGGCCTGGTTAGTACCTGGAGAGGTGACCATCAGGGAAGACCAGGTGCAGAAGGTCACGGAAGGAGCCCCGAGGAGGGGCGGTTGGTGAGAAGGTCACGGAAGGAGCCCCGGGAGGGGCGGCTGGTGAGCAGGCCCGGGCGTTGGGCTGAAGATTGTCGGACAGGAGGAATGGTGGAAATGGAATGGCGGCGCGCACAGACGCAGCGGCTTTGCTTCTCACAGGACGGTGCTATTTACGTTTAATGTTAATGTTATTTGTACTGGACTCATGGGAGCTTGCAAGATCACATTTCGTTGTTCATGTACTTGTGCATTGTACAATGACAATAAAGTTGAATTATTATTGACAATGGCCAAGAACCAGAGGATTCCTAGCACTCTGACCACCATAATGGCAGTTGCAAGTATTCCTAAGCCCTCAATGTGGAAGTCCCAATAGCGAAATGACAGACGCGACAACTGCAACATTTGCCATCAGAATTTTTATGGACAATAACAAAGTGATGGCATTTTTACAGTAAACACAAAATTGCACGCAAGTGACTATTTATGCAGAATTTTCCTCTTACACATACTCCTACGTGGTGCCTCCCCTGTGGCTTCAGCAGGTGTGGAAGCTCCTTGCTCACTTTCCTGCTGCTCCTGTCTCGACACCTTTGGCGGGCGTCCTCTGGGGTTGCGAGCCTGTGAGGGCTCGTCAACAGTCTGCTGCTCGTGCGGCTGTGCAGGGGTTGAGATGCCTATCTCACTTGGGTGGGGCTCTGACCGAGGGCTCTGCAGTGGTATGGAAGTGTGAGTGCTTGGAGAGGAGCCCCCACTTCCTTGAGGTCTGCCACCAACCTCCCTCTCATGGGTCAGGTCCCCCTCCGTGCCTGCAAGTGGCTGGAGAGCACCTTGCTGCACATCAGGGGGGCCATGGGGACCTGTATCTGCAATGGCAGTCCTACTCAGAAGGACTTCCATGAAGGTCTGTTTTCTCTGTTCAATAGATGCCCATCGCTCCTCAAGAGATGTCATTCTATTCTGAACAATGACCATGTTTTCCATACCCTGGTGACTAAGCTCCTCCATGGCCGTAGCCATCCTCTCCTCTACCATAGCCATCCTCTCCTCTACGGTAGCCATCCTTTCCACGGAGGTAGCCATCTTTTCTGTGGTGATGCGTTCATGTGCCAATGACTCCACAAAAGCTCTGGTCATGTTTGCTATGGACTCCTCCATTCGCTCCACACTCGCAGCGACCCTAGAGATAAAACCTGCCAGAGACTCCTGCATCTGTGCCTGGAGTTCCATCACCGCTGATCTCATGGATGGACCCAGAGGCAGAGGGTCGACATGCTGCTGAGCCGAGCTGGCAGAGTCCTGCGCCCCCCGACTAGGACTCTCCACTGCTGTCCCGGTCTCCACAATCTGCTGATGCTCACTTGTGAGCTGTGATACACCAGGTGACAACACTACTCTATGTCCCGAAGGTCCCACCGAGGTGTGAGTGTCTGCGCTGGTGCTGGGTGCGCAGATTTCTGGTGACGCTGCGTCCTCAGATGTTGCA
The DNA here is from genome assembly GCF_052327205.1 of Somniosus microcephalus. Taxonomy (NCBI): domain Eukaryota; kingdom Metazoa; phylum Chordata; class Chondrichthyes; order Squaliformes; family Somniosidae; genus Somniosus; species Somniosus microcephalus. The sequence goes on from NC_140999.1 coordinate 20,406,566, forward strand.
GCTTCCCCTGAGGAGTCTGGCTGCTTAGCCTCTTCTTCCTGGCTAGGGGGGACGGATGCTTGTGATGGTCCTGTGGGGGAGTAAAGGAAAGAGTCAGAGATGTGATGCCAAGGTTACATGCACATTGCTTTTTGCAGATGCTCATAAGTCCATCTGTTAGAGCTTCACAATCATTATCAATGACTCATGCAATGTCAAAGAGATGGGAAACTTTTCTGTCACCAGCTTGCTGTGCTGCACCCGTCTGTCCGTCCCCCATGTGCACATCATCCTCCATTCCCACTATTTCCAGTACTGCCTCCTCCCAGGGGGTCAGGTGGGCTATTGAGGCTGTCCCTCCTCCTGTCCTCTCTCACTCTCTCTTGTTGTGAGCTCTCTTTTCCTGCAATGAGGGAGACAAGTGGAGGTTGAGTGAGAATGAAGGAGTGAGGTAGAGATTGCATAGCATAGATACTTGGAAGGAGACAAAGATGGAGTGAGGTTGCAAGACCAAGGGCCCTCCCTGTGTGTTGTCAGTTGTGTTCAAAACATCACAGCGATAGGGAGTGTGAGGGCTGCATGGTGGAATAGTTATGTGAATGTGAGCATAGCGAGAGAGGGAATGGGTAAGGGTGCATGGATGTCAGTGTCAAGTGGGATGTGGAGGAAGAGATTGCTGAAGCTGAGTGCTGGTGAGGAAAGGCAATGGGGGTCAGATTGAGGGTGATGGGAAATTCATACTCACTTTTCCAGTGCGCTGAAGGTCGTGAAATCTCTTGTGGCACTGTATCCAGGTTCTTCGTGTGACTCCCAAGGAGTTGACCTCCTCAGCCACCAGCAACCACTGCCTTAGTCTGCGTGGGAGGCCTCTTCCTCCCTGAGGAAGGGAAGGGCACCTCCCTGTTGGCCCTAGCCCCATCCACCAATGCCTGCAGGGCCACCTCGTTGAAGCGAGGAGCTGATCTGGGCCTCCCGCTTGTCATCTTTCCTGCAGGACTCTGACACCAAACGGAGAGATCTTGGCAGCCTGCAGAAGAAGCAAGGCTTGCTGTCGACCTTAAATGCAGCAGCAATGATGACATCATCGGAGGCGACTTTCAGTCAGGAAAATCCCATTTGCCAAGGGTTCCCACATGTTGGAAATCAATTGGAGAATTAAGTTGAAATTGCATCAATCTCCCACATCCATTTAGATTCGGGTGGATAACATGAAATGCGAATAACACGACACCATCATGCACCTGAGTTAAAATGCTGCCCCTTATGTCTATGTGGGACTTAAACACACAAGATTTCTGATGCTGAGGTGGAGAGCACTGCCAGCTGAGCCAAGCTGATACAGATAGCATTGTCATCATGCATGCAACTGGCTAGTACACTCATGCAGAGCATGGGCAATGAAATTAAGAAATGTGAACCAGTGCTGAATGCCAGAACAAATATGTATCAGTAGATTCATATCTGCTGCACGCTACATGGAAAAAAAATAGGCAGCGGCCCATAATGTAAAAAACACTCTATTGTCAGGAAAATGACCACCTTAGTTGTGCTTGTTCTTACCCCGCAGCCCTCCCCATAGAGCGCCGTGCAACAGATGAGTAATTAACCTTGGAGGAGTTGTGTCACCAGCATGGAAAAGATGAGTCAAACATTTCCAGAGAACAAGCTCCCTTAATAATTGACAATTTATGAATCTTCACCTCAAACCCAATTTGTATTATTTTACTGAATGCAGATTTTGTTTTCATTTGATTAATATTTCTGTGCTCTGCATCAACAAAACGGTGTGTTCCAAAGTGCGGAGCTGCTGTCTGTCATATGGTGCAGTTCCGGCTAATGCCTAATTTTCCTCAGAAAATTCATGCAGAATTAGACAGTTCTATGCTAAAGGCACGGACCCTAAATTATAATTAACGAGAGACTGGTTCGTGTAGAAGGGTTACTGGTATAATGCCAATAGCTAATTTGATCTTTCTCATAAGATGCTGTAACTCTGCTTAAAGCTTCAATGTTGCACCTTCCCTAATGGCTCAGGAGGTAAATACACTGCCTGCTGTGGTAGGACATTGGATGAATCAAGAAAGTCATAGGCACTCTCCTTGTTCTACCACATAACTGATATCAGTTGGACTGGCATATCAGGTGCTATAAATGGCCTTGGATAGACAAGGAAAAAATAGCCAGGGCTCCATGCATCTGATCACTTATGAGAAGGTTAGGATTGCCAGTTGAAGACATTATTAGGGTTTAGCTGTGATTTCCCTATGGTTGAAATCACATATGTGTTTGTATGAAGTTCCTCTGCCCGATATTTTGAACGGGTTAATGCCAACATTAAAATAGTGAACAAAGCAATTTCATATGGATGTGTCTGGCATTCATAAACTAACTTCACTGTAAAGAGATAGTTTTTTCAGGGAAGTCTTCAGCAAAATTTTTCATTAATTTGTCATATATACAAGATGTAGTGAGATCAGTCTTGTTGAAACCCTTGGTTACGTCTCCAAAATGTGGTCACTTCAAGTGTGTGTGACATCACCATGACATAAAACACATGGATCTTTTGGCTTTTCACCCACCTGGTGACAAAGACAGTATCCCTTCAAAAAAGTTTGAAATGCTATGTGTGATAGAACTGCTATGCAAAAAACAACTACCTAACTTTAATGTAGTGAAACTTGCCAAGATGCTTCACAAAGGGACAAAGGGGAAAAGTGGGGGGGGGGGGAAGGGGGTGATGGGCTCCAAGAGGGAGTTAGGAGAAAAGTTAGAGGGGACCAAAGGCATGGTTTAAGACCTAGGTTTCAGAAGGCTTTTGAATGTGGGGCCAAATGTAACTAGGCAGAGGGTTTTAGAAAGGTCAATAGTGAAGCGCATGACCTTTATAGGCAAAGGCTCTGACACTGATGGTGAAACATACTGTATGCCAGCGTTTATTGGGTATGAATTGGATGTAGCACTGGAAGGGATTGTGGAGGTAGGGTAGGACATGACCATGTAATTCATTATGGGGTAAATTTGACAACTTATGCTCCGTGCGCAGATCCTTGCTCGACGGGAATGCAGATCGGACAATGAAGGGAGGGTGAGTATTTTGAAATCAGTGCTATGTTGGAGACTATTGCTACTGATATCTAACATTAGAATCTCACATGTATGCAATGTTTATAAGTGACACTGATATCAGGTCTGTGATGCCAGCTCCTCCCAACCATGGAGCCAGGGACCAGCATCATATAACAGCTATCAGTAAATTTTATAAACATTGTTTATGTGTGACTTTGATCTCACCCAAAGAACAGAAAATATCCTTGAGACAGATTGTCTTAGAAACAAATGTTCTTTTGAAGGTGGAAGAGTCGGGGGTGTGCCAATTAGTTCATCTGTTAGTTTAAAGCCATGCTAGTCTATTAATGGAGCATTGTTGCTTTAACATGAACCTCATTTATACAGTCATTGGGGCTGAAGAGACTCGAGGTGTTCGGCGCCTTCCCGGATGCTTCTCCTCCACTCTGTGCAGTCGTGGGCCAGGGATTCCCAGGTGTCGGTGGGGATGTTGCACTTTTTCAAGGAGGCTTTGAGGGTGTCCTTGAAGCGTTTCCTCTGCCCACCTGGGCCTCTCTTGCCGTGACGGAGCTCTGAGTAGAGCGCTTGCTTTGGGAGTCTCATATCGGGCATGCGGACAATGTGGCCCGTCCATCGGAGCTGATCGAGCATGGTCAAAGCTTCGATGTTGGGGATGTTGGCCTGAGCGAGAACACTGGGAGGAGAAGCATCTGGGAAGGCGCCGAACATCTCGAGTCTCTTCACCGGGAGCAAGTGGAAGCAAAGCGCAGGCAGCACAAGGAGCGCACGTCAACCCAAGCACCCCACCCACCCGTCCCTTCAACCACCGTCTGCCCCACCTGTGACAGAGACTGTAGGGGCAGGATTTTCATTGGGCCGTGGAGGCGGGATTGGAGGTGTGGGGGGGATTAAAATCCTGAAATCGGGGGTCCCGACTCCATCCCGCCTCCAACCTGCCTCCATGCCAGTTTCAAAGGAGGTGGGTACCCGCCCCGCACTGGGACCCGCCTCCCTGAGGCGGGAAGGGGATTAGTGCCAATTAACTGCCTGTTAGAGGAGGGTTGAAGGACTTGGAGGGGTCGCGATGTCGGTGTTCAGGTGAGTGATGTATACAAAGGTAAGTGTGTTTGGTGTGTCTAAAGTGCTTAAAGAAGTTTAAATTACTTTTTCTTACCTTTACAGCCTTCCTTCCTTTAGGTCTCGGGAGTCCCTCATCTCATCGGCACAGAAAGCAGAATGGCTGCGAACTGTCAAAAGTGACAGCCTTCAGCTTTCTGTACAGGAGAGACTTCTAACGGAGTCTGTGGAGAAGGACTCATGTTAGAAGTAAGACTGTCAGTGTTTGACAGCTTCAAAGAGCTTTCAAACACTGATATTTCTTCTGTCAAAACCTCTTGACAGATGAAATTTCAGTCTGTGATGTCACCTGTTGCCGGGCGGCCCTTAATTGTCCTGCTGAGCCCGCTGGGCGGGCTCAACAAGGTCAATCAAGTTAACATCGCGTGGATTGGCCACATCTCGATGGAGGCGGGACTACAACCCCAAAAGTTATAGTCCCGCCTCCACCACATCTCCTGAATGAAAATCCAGCCCTAGGTCCCGCATTGGACTCATCAGTCACCTGCGAACTCATTTTTAATGTGGAAGCAAGTCATCCTCGGTTCCGAGGGACTGCCTAAGAAGAAGAAGAAGGAGGTTAAAATAGGTAAAAATAAGTGTCAGCTTGGCTTAATTGATACTCTTTCCATCTCAAAGTCAGAAAGCAGTGAGTTCAAATTGTACTTTAGCTGAGCTGTTGAATTGAGAGCTTCCTGATGACTATGATCTGGAATTCCCTCCCTAAACATCTCCTTCTCCTTTACAACCCTTCAGAAAACCCACCTCCTCAGCCAAGCTTTGGGTTCCACCTCCTGATATCTCCTTCTTTGGCCAGCGTTTGCTTTTACCATATCCTCTGTGAAGTGCCTTGCAACTTCCGCCGCCCCCCCCCCCACCCTATATTAGAGGTGTAAATGCAAGTTATTGCTTTCATTTCCTCCTGCTCCTCCTAAAAATCCATATTTTTTATGCAAATGGTGAGCTGAATTTTCCAGTAGGAAGATTATGGGCCGTATATTCTGAGCCCTACGGGTGTTTACGAGCTGTGTACCCACCCGTAGGGACTTTGGAAATGCCGGTTTCAGGCATGTGAAGCGCATGCGCTGAAAACCGACATTTCCGATCTGGCAAGAATGCTCTTGACAGATCGGACGCCTGCCCTGGAGAAGGGCCTCCACAGGGTGAGTTCCACTTTCTGAGAACCTCCGCCCGCAGAAAACTCTTAGAAATCTTACGCCTGGTAAAAGCACGCATAAGGCCTGCTTTTACCAGCAGAAGAGTTGAAAAAAAGTTTTAAAAAAATTATTTTCACTCATTTATCATTTAAAAATATTTTAAATAAAGGTAAGTTTTATTTTTAGCCCTGTAAAAAACTTTAATTATTTTTTACAAAAAATTAAATTTTTGTTTAAAATATTTAATTTGTTGTAATTTCAACTAATTTTAAAAAGGTGATTTAAAAAAATATTATTTAATGTTTTACAGTGTTTTTGGGGTGATCTCCATTCATATCTTTGACAGGTCTATCTGTCAAGTGTATGAAGGGAGATTCCCTTCTTTGATTGGCTCCCCATGGCCCACGTGATCCCAGGGACGTTTGCGAACCGCCTGCACCTCTGGGATACATGGGCCCTGCGCATTTGGAGTTTGGAGAGGCCCAGGAGCGGAACTATACGCACCTCGGGAGCCCTCAGGTAAGGGCACAGATTTCTCCAGATTGGAGGCCTCCGCACGCAGGATAGCAATAGTCAAACGGAGATAAGGTTTTGTTGCACCTACGTTGAAAAAAAAACTTGTCCCATTACCTACCCTGTGCATATGAGCCAGGAGTTTGACATTGTTTCACCCCATTTTTCTAGCAATCTGATGCAACATTTGAGCCAATAAGAGAATAGTTGTGTTAACAAAGCAGTAACATGGCTGTCTGAAAAGGAACCAACAGGCAATTAAACTGAAAGTCATTACGTGATAAAAATGAATCTTGATTGTTATCAGCAACATCTCGTTGTGCTTTCCTGGATACATGATAAACTTAGCCCGAAGTGTTCTTGGAAGTTCTTCCACGCATTACATTCGATAACTTAGGTAGACTGGCTGGCTCTTCCAACCTCAGTGACCAATAGCTTTGCTTGCCAAAGGCCCTTAACTTACGCAATCCAAACATAAAGCCCTCATACACTGCTGACATTACCGTAACAACACAGCAAAAACAAATAGCATTTGAACTTTCCATTCCTTTCAGCCTATTCTATTGCTTCTGTACTTTGTGATGACTGTGTTTCATTTTTTCCCTTTAATCTCCTCCTTTGCCCTCTCTATTCCTGAAGGTGTTGGCTCATGGAAGAGTACGGGTCCACGGGCACTGGCAGCTCTCTCGTATCTTGCCCAAATAGCCATTCTTCATGTGTGAACTTAGTGAATGTTTGGGGATTATTCAGACTTGGGGGACATCACGACTGAGCACAATCCTGTCCTTGCCTTATGTCCACAAATATGGTTAAGAAGGCAAATGGTATGCTGGCCTTCATAGCGAGAGGATTTGAGTATAGGAGCAAGGATGTCTTGTTGCAGTTGTACAGGGCCTTGGTGAGACCACATCTTGAGTATTGTGTGCAGTTCTGGTCGCCTTATCTGAGGAAGGATGTTCTTGCCATGGAGGAAGTGCAGCAAAGATTCACCAGACTGATACCTGGGATGGCAGGAATGACGTATGAAGAGAGATTGGGTCGATTAGGCTTATATTCGGTAGAGTTTAGAAGAATGAGAGGGGATCTCATTGAAACTTATAAAATTCTAACAGGACTCGACAGACTAGATGCAGGAAGGCTGTTCCCGATGGCGGGGGAGTCCAGAACCAGGGGTCACAGTCTAAGGATAAGGGGTAAGCCATTTAGGACAGAGATGAGGGGGAATTTCTTCACCCAGAGAGTGGTGAACCTGTGGAATTCTCTACCACAGAAGACAATTGAGGTCAATTCATTAAATATATTCAAGAAGGAGTTAGATATATTTCTTAAGGCTAAGGGAATCAAGGGATATGTGGAGAAAGCAGGGACAGGGTACTGAATTTGGATGATCAGCCATGATCGCATTGAATGGCAGAGCAGGCTTGAGGGGCCGAATGGCCTACTCCTGCTCCTATCTTCTATGTGTCTATGTAATATGTACAGTCCAGTATGAGACATTAGATAGCAATCAAGAGTAGCTGATTTATTTCTTTATTTTATTCCTTCATGGGAGGTGGGCGTCGCTGGCAAGGCCAGCATTATTGTCCATCCCTAATTGCCCTTGGGAAGGTGGTGGTGAGCCACCTTCTTGAACCGCTGCAGTCCGTGTGGTGAAGGTACTCCCACAGTGCTGCTAGGGAGGAAGTTCCAGGATTTTGACCTAGCGACGATGAAGGAAAGGCGAGATATTTTCAAGTCAGGATGCTGTGTGACTTGGAGGGGAACTTGGAGGTGGTGGTGTTCCCATGTGCCTGCTGCCCTTGTCCTTCTAGGTGGTAGAGGTCACAGTTTGGGAGGTGCTGTCCCCAGCCAAGGAGTGCTGTCAATTATAGAGCCCCTTCTGCTCCCCTGACTGAGTCTATAGTAAATTGTACAGCGGGCTTCAATTATTATGCACACAATTTGTTCAGACAACTCGATAAACCAGAGAAACAGGATTTACCTGAATCCATTAAAAGTAATTTACGTGCCATCAGTTTGTCACTGACAGGATTAATTAGTCTGGATATACCATGAGTGCATGGATTACGTCTCTTCACGCAATTCTCCAACTATACCCAGCATTCATTGAATCTCCCTGGTTTTCTGCTGTCCAGCTGATCCTCCATTGACTCTTTCTGTCTTTTCACTACAATGGTTCCTGGCTCTCAGCTCCCCAGTTGACTAGAAGATCATTAAGATAGATTGAATGAGAAGGGTCATCCAGCGTATACTTGCTCATCCATCCAGAAGGACCCTATAGTCCCCTCTCTGTTCCTTAAATGATTCCAGGGTTTGCGCTTCCACTACTCTATTTGGGGGTCCATTCCATGTGTTGACCACTCTTTCTGTGAAGAAAAACCTCCGAACACCAATCCTATATTTGCCCTTTATTCGTTTGAAGCCATACCCACTTTTTCTAGTTTCATTTGATGTAGGGATAGTTTTTCTATGCTTTATAATATCTTACATATCTCCATTAGGTCGTCGATCAGCCTTCTTCTTTCAACACTGAAAAGGCCGAGCTTCTCCTGCCTTTTCTCATAGCAGTCCCTGATGCTCTCGGACTCTCGCTTTTGATTCTAATGATTCTCTTGAACTTACTGGTTCTTAGGGCGATCTTGCTCATGGCACATTTGCACACACCAGGCAGAGCTTACACCTGACCAATGAATGCCAATAATAGATAAGTTTTAAAAAAGAACCATTTTAGAAAAAGTACTGCAAAGTCCTTCACTCTCCATAAGGGAATTCCTAAATCACCTGCATTCTAATTTGATGGGGAATTAGTCAGATTTAACTATAAGTCACAATGATCATATTTATAATTATTTACTCTCTTCCAAAAGTCCTCCTCAAAACAGTTTGTTAAATTTAATGGTGGAACACTGGCTTCTCATGTGGGAGACTCAAGTTCAACTTCAAAGTCTTCAGCTTGTTCATTACGTCACTTCACAATAGTATAGCACTCCATCTGCTGTTTTTGCCATTTGGCCCTGTCAGCTGATGGAGAATGATAGAGGCCGGAGAACAGCAGGGTTGAAGATATTGAAGTTGAGGATGTATAGCTGTCCAATTGGCTCAGCATGAATAGCTGATCCATACAAACCAGGAAAGCTGCAGATTCAATCCTCGGACTGTGCTGAATGAGCTGATTTCAGCCACAGCACATTTGCTGCGCTATTAAAGGAGGAAAATCAATCGGTGTTGCTGCTCCTGATAGTTATCCAATAACCTTTCCGGCTGGATGAGTGCTTGTGCTGATGTCAGATTGCTGAGGACAGGATTGGGTTGTGATGCTCCATGCTCTCGAATATCGCTCACTCATAAGGTACATAATAACCGCTCGAGTGAGGCTAGAGGCTGTCCTGTGCCCTCGGAACTCTACCGCACCATGGAGTTAAAGCCTTCAGGAGAGAGAAAGAAAATTGGCGAGAAAGTAGAAATAACGAGAAGAAAGAAATGCATGGAAGAGTATTTTCAGCGCATAAGGGATTCAAACTTGCCTTGGCATATGGGTACTGCTATTGTGCCATCACAAACTGGATTTTAAACTGGGTGCAAGCTCAGAAAGAGCTCAGCTTGGCCAGAAGTGGGGGGCATTACAACTAGCTTCAACGTTTTTGGGTTTGGTAGAGCAAAAACTCGCCATGGTTTCCATTACCTGCTTACTATGTAGTGACTGCTGCTGGAAGCTGCATGTGCATGGATGTTCCCAAGATAACTGAGCTTTTGTTGTGACAAAACATAGGAACAATGCAAATGAAACCCACTTAACCCCCCTGTTGTGTACTGCACAAATAGTTAGCATCATAACGTGCGTGTACGGGCATGATGCGACACAGCACATTGGTCGTGTACCACCAGGTAATCTAATACGTCAGCGTGCCACCATGTAACCTAATACTTCAGTGTACCACCAGGTAATCTAATACGTCAGCAGCCTGAGTTCCCCATCGCTAACTCTCGCTGGTAAATAAAGGCAGCATGAAGACATTTAGACGTGACGTGGAATCTGAGTTGTATTTCGACGACAGCTTCAGAGAGATACATGTCGAAAGGTCTTTAAGACAATAGGGTAGCAGGGTTGGCACAATGCAGCAGTTTCTATCAGGGCTCTTGTACCTCAAGAGGTCTGGGTTGAAATCCAGCCCAGGTAAAATGAATGAAGCTCTTGCCTCTCTGTTGTCAGAATTTGGTCAGTGTCTCTATCAAGGACCCAAATGGTATCAATTCACAAATGCAAAACTGCTCTGTCTTTTGATATAACTTAATGCTTATAATAATCATAATAACAATCAGAAATTCTTTATTATTTAATTGTCTGTAAAGTCTCAGCATGCTATATATATCAAAATATCTTTGTATTGCAAATATTATTCATTTTGTGTGAAATTGGTGCTATTTTGGTTTTGATTGAACACATTCTGAGGTACAGTAGCAACACAAACAGATAAAGTGCAGCTGACCTAAGCTTTTGTTAACCTAATTTTCTTCTCCAGTTCTACCTTGTCCAAGTGGCAGCTTTCCATGCGTGAGCTTAGACAGAGAGTACTCGAGGGCAATTCTACCTTAGAAGGTTATCAGCCATGGCTCAGTGCCAGCGCTCCCGCCTCTGTGCCAGAAGGTTGTGTATTCGAGTCCTACTCCAGAGACTTGAGCACAAAATCTAGGCTGACACTCCAGTGCTGCACTGTCAGAGGTGCCATCGTTCGGATGAGATGTTAAACCAAGGCCTTGTCTGCTCTCTCAGGTGGACGTAAAAGATCCCATGGCACTATTTCGAAGAAGAGCAAGGGTTTTCTCCCCAGTGTGCTGGCCAATATTTATCCCTCAACCAATATCACTAAAAACAAAGGCCTAGAAATTCGGTTAGCACCTAAAGAGGGCACTCAGTGGCTTTAGCGCCACTGGCCACGCCTCCGGCGAAATTTAGCGGGGCGCTAATGGCGGCATTAGCCTATAGCGCTGCACCGCCACCGATGACGTCATCGGTGTGCGCAGCGTCCCGCTACCACCCCGAACGCGATATTGGGTCGCGCCCCCCCCGTAGTGCCGGTCGCAAATCGCGACCGGTTCAGGGGGGCCTACCTGTGGCGGTAGTGGCGCAAATTAAAGGGGAGGTGCGGGGCGGCCATTTTTTTCGGTGGCCACCTGCCAGCACCTCCTCGCGCTGCCCTCCCCGGCCTCCTGATCCTCCCCCCGGGCAGTGCCAGCTGTGTCCCGAGAGCCCGGCACCTTTCCTTGGTGCCGGGCTCTTTTGCCGGCACTCGCGATCAGAGATCGCGCTGGTGCAGGCCCCTCCCCTTTAAGAAGGGGAGGAAGGCCTGCAGTACCGCAGCGCATGTGGCACTGCGGCACGTTGCGCTGCGATATTCAGTTTCAGCGCCCCAAGACGGACGCGGGGCGCCTCGAGCAGCACCCCACTTCCATTTGGGGCGCTCAAACTGAATATCCCGCTGGCGCTCCCGGCTCCTTCCGGGGCGAGACTTCTGGCGCCCAGGCGAGGGGCACCACCGAATTCTTAGGCCAGATTATCTGGTCATTATCCCATTACTATTTGTGAGACATTGCTGTGCTCAAATTGGCTGCCACATTTCCTACATTATAACAATGAGTCCACTTCAAAAAGTACTTAATTACTTGTAAAGCGCTTTGGGACGTCCTGAGGTCATATAAGGTTCTATATAAAGGCAAGTTATTTTTTTCTTACAGAAGGAATCGCAGTCAAGACTGATCCTATCTTCGTCCCACGCCCACACGAGGCTTGTGCCAGCAGGGTTCACTATAAGGAACTTTGGCTGTCTCACCACTCTTTAGCCTTAGGTCATTGAGGCCAATTGTCGCGTTCCTACTGACACTCCTAGTAAGATTAAGAAACTCTGTACGATCCACGGATCAAACCTTTTGTTTTTTTTTTGTTTAAACAAAACATGCACTGGAAAAAACAAAGAACATGTTTAAAAAAAAAATCAAATAGTTTCAGCACATTTCAAAGACGTTGAAGAAATGTCAAAGCAATACATGCTTGTAATACCAATGTTGTGTCATCTTATCCTACTGAGAATTCAAACAGAAAGGCATTTTAAAATATCTACAGTAATTATTACAGTACCAGAGGTCTGCTTTATATGGGTGTCACTTAAAAATGGTTTATCAGGCTTACGCATCATTAACTGTAAAACAGGCCCCTGGCTAGTTATTACAGCAGGGTGACTCTTCCACTGTGTAATCTAATATATCTGATGCATTGTCTCATCAGTTCTATCAAAACTTGACATTAAACTTTATCACAGAACTGCAGTGCTCTTGACTCTTTCAGTACTGAACATCCCTTGCTGTCTCAAAAATACACAGATTTCGCCGCCGTCTAATATTTGCAAAACTAATGTTCTATGAATTTCGAATGCTGAATATTATTGAACAGAGCTAGAGAAATGTAGACTGAGCAAAATCTGAAGTCAATTTTCTTGCAATGCGACAAACACACTGTGGTGCCATGAGGGGAGGAATAACTGTTTGTGATATTGATAAATAATACTTAAAGTATTTGCTGGCCATCACTCTGCTATTCTAATGGAGTTGTAAACTTATCACCTCCAGTAAAAGAGCAAATGTAATGCGAATGTACAGGGCCTTGGTGAGACCACACCTTGAGTATTGTGTGCAGTTTTGGTCGCCTTATCTGAGGAAGGATGTTCTTGCCATGGAGGGAGTGCAGCGAAGATTCATCAGACTGATACCTGGGATAGCAGGAATAACGTATGAGGAGAGATTGGGTCAATTGGGCTTATACTCACTGGAGTTTAGAAGAATGAGAGGGGATCTCATTGAAACTTATAAAATTCTAACAGGACTAGACAGACTAGATGCAGGAAGGATGGCGGGGGAGTCCAGAACCAGGGGTCACAGTCTAAGGATAAGGGGTATGCCATTTAGGACTGATATGGGGAGGAATTTCTTCACCCAGAGAGTGGTGAAGCTGTGGAATTCTCTACCACAGAAGGCAGTTGAGGCCAATTCATTAAATATATTCAAGAAGGAGTTAGATATATTTCTTAAGGCTAAAGGGATCAAGGGATATGGGGAGAAAGCAGGGACAGGGCACTGAATTTGGGTGATCAGCCATGATCTCATTAAATGGCAGAGCAGGCTCGAGGGGCCGAATGGCCTACTCCTGCTCCTATCTTCTATGTTTCTATGTTTCTATGTTAAATGTCAACCACTAATATTTCCAACAAAAATTTCTATCCTATTTTTTTAATCCAGTTCACAATTGAGATCAAGCAGTTTTCCTTTTGTTTAATTGCAGTGAAATAATGCTACTCTACTTAAAGGGGCAGCGCCACATTGTTACAGAGTTTTCAGGTTGGCCAAGTTTCAGGAATGACTAGGAACTGTTTGATCTGGAAACGCAGTTGCCAAACGATCCTGGACTCCAAAGCATATTTGAGGTTGCTGTGGACAACATAGCCTGCCGCAGGGAAAATTTTTGCAATATATCTTTTATATTTTATAATCTTAGTTTTCATTAAAAACGAAGATAAATGCAATCGGTTTTACTGCCGCACATGGGAAGTAACACAATGGCTGAGTGTGTGGCAGATTGCTCCGTGCCTGAACAAGGTGGAGAGTATAATGGGACACTGCCTCTTCATGTGAATGTCAGTTCAATTTATTAAACAGTCTTCGGCTGAAGGTCCATTCTAAGCGAAGTAGAGGATGGTTTTAAATATATATTAAATATAGAGAGAGAGACTTTCACCAAAAGTAAGTCTCTAGAGCCTGGCTCACGGCCTAAGAAAGAAAGACTTGCATTTATATAGCGCCTTTCATGACCACCGGACGTCTCAAAGCGCTTTACAGCCAATGGAGTACTTTTGGAGTGTAGTCACTGTTGGAAATGCTGCAGCCAATTTGCATACAGCAAGCTCCCATAAACAGCAATGCAATAATGACCAGATAATTTGTTTTTTATGTTGATTGAGGGATAAATATTGGCCAGGACACCAGGGATAACTCCCCTGCTCTTCTTTGTAATAGTGCCATGGGATCTTTTACATCCACCTGAGAGAGCAGACGGGGCCTCGGTTTAACATCTCATCCGAAAGACGGCACCTACTGACAGTGCAGCACTCCCTCAGTACTGCACTGGAGTGTCAGCCTGGATTTATGTGCTTAAATCCCTGGAGTGGGAATTGAACCCATCGACCTTCAAGGCTCACAGAGAGCGCGTGTGCTACCCACTGAGCCACAGCTGACACTAGAGCCATTAACCCCTGAACGTTGACAACCACAGTAACAAAGCCATGCTTTGAATTGTGGCATGGCTCAGACTGCCCTAAAATTATAGGCATGAGGAGTGCCGGGCTGAGCGATCGTGGCCGGCACCCCGAGAAAAAAAGGGGAAGGGGCTGCCCGACACCTGCCCCTATAAGTAGCGCCGCCGCCGCTGCAGAAACGCCCCCTGACCCTGTCGAACATATCGTCCGGCGATATGTCAGGGGGACGCAAGGGAAGTTTGCGGCCGGGGCGCTGTGCATGGCGAAGATGTCATCGCCGGTGGCGCGGGGCGCTACCAGCTACCACAGCCGATAACTTCCCGCTTAATTTCGCAGGAGTCGTTAGCGGCGCTGCGCCCGGGTGATAGGGGATTTGCGCCCCCCGGGGGCGCTAACGAGAAGCACAAATGAAGCCAATTTTCCCCCCGTAATGTCTTGATTCAGGCAAAAAACAGATGGTAACACCACAGGAATACTTGATTTTACAGATCGTATGATTCCATGGCTTGGCATTTTTTGTCTAAAAACCGACTGCCCTGCCCTTTGCAGTGAATTGCTGCATAGTTAGCTCAACCTTCCAAGGCGAGAGGGACTGTCATTTTCATAATAAGGACTCCTCTGCACAATTTAAAAAAGTGTTATTTTGGATTACCTCTCTTGAATGATTCAGACACAAGAGTTATTTTGAAAATTGTTTGATTCTATGTTGGCTATCTTAAAATTGTCTCCAGGGAATCTGTACTGAAAAAAAAGCATCTAGCTCCCTTTTAAAGCAGTTTTCACAAGTCTGATTCAGTATAAATTATCACCTCAAGTTATTTACACCTACGTCAGTTGTGTATAGTACACCATGATTTCTCATGCACAGGACAAATAAATACTTTAAAGTATTTTAAATTTAAAATGTAATAATAGCACCACAGGGTACGCACATGCATATGATTCATCATTCAAGTGCACTGATATCTTTCCTGTTTGATTATAAATAAGCACTTTAGACAAAAGACCAGCAGAGAGCACTTATTTCCTCGCTTCCAACCACACACTATTTGTTGCTAACCCTGGGAAGCTCTATAGTCTCTCTCTATACATAGCAACTAACAATGATGAACCCGATCTCTAGGTGTGGTGACCGTCATCAAGTGCTCTCTGTACCAAAGAACTTTGTTGACGCATCACAAAATGAGCTATAATGCCCTAATCCACATAGGCGTAAACAAACAAGGTAACCACTCAGTAGGTTTGCAAGAGATTCTGACTTACTAAACCATTGGAGCATTCTATATTTACCTTTTGGGCCCTATTTTCCTGTGTTTAACATTTAATGAAGAAGTAGGTGTGAGTAAATTGGTAGATCAAAAGTGTCAGTTTGGTTCAGTTGGTAGCACTCTCACCCCCTGAGTTAGAAGACTGTGGGTGGGATCAAGTCCCACCCTACTACAGACTTGAACATGTCACCTAGGCTGGCACTTCACTGCAGTACCGTGGCAAAGGCTGCCTTGCCAAAGGTGCCATCTTTCAGATGAGATGTTAAACTGAAATCCTGTCTGCTTGCTCAGGTGGGCATACAAGATTCCGTGCTGTCGTTTGAGAAGGAGCATGGAGTTCTTCTCCCACCACCATCAAAAAAGCAGATTTTTGGGTCATTTAAAAAAAATGTATTCTCAGGATTTGAGTGTCGCTGGCAAGACTGGCATTTATTGCCCAGCCCTCAAACTGGTTAGCTTATTAATAATTTGCTCTTCCTCTATCCAAACTAAACAAGCATCAATGCAGAAGTGCCTCAGGACAAGCGAGCTTCTGAGAATCTCACCAACATGTGATTTAGACTCGCATATCAACAAAATAAAATGCAGTGTCACACTGTGGGGGCAAAATTGGGCGCTAACGGGGTGCAAATGGCTTTGCGACCGGGCGCGCCGCTGACATCGACTCCCGCCATATCCGGCAGGAGTTTTGCGCCAGTGCTATGGCGTTGTGCCCCGATCTCCTTCGCCCAGAGATCGTGACATCATCGCTGTGTGCATCGCCCCGGTAACGCCCCAAACCAGAAATTGACTTCCGTCCCCTGCAGCAGCGCCGGTCAAAAGCACCGACAGCTGCAAGAGGTGTACGTCGAGCGGCCGGCCGCTTCGGGGGCGATGATTAATGGTGAGCTGGCCGAGGTAAGTAAAAAAATAACTCACCTTTCTTGTTCCAGTTTTTTCGCCAGTTCCTGCCCGCGATCGATCAATCTGCTTTAGCGCCAGGCTGATCGTGCGGGATTGCGGCTGCCTTGGTGGTCCAGGTAGGTAATTTTTCTATTGCAGAGCCTGCAGCGATGGCCCTTCCCTTTAAGGGAGGGTGCCGATCAAGCAGGCTGCAAAGGCATCCAATCTTGCCCCCTCACTCCCCGCACCATCGGCACACGGTGGCTGCAGTGTGTACCATCTACAAGATGCACTGCAGCAACTTGCCAAACCCGCGACCTCTACCTCCTAGAAGGACAAGGGCAGCAGGCGCATTGGAAACACCACCACCTCCAAGTTCTCCTCCAAGTCACACACCATCCTGACTTGGAAGTATATTGCCGTTCCTTCATCATCACTGGGTCAAAATCCTGGAACTTCCTACCAAACAGCTCTGTGGGAGTACACGCACCACACGGACTGCAGCGGTTCAAGAAGGCAGCTCACCACCACCTTCTCAAGGGCAACTAGGGATGGGCAATAAATGCTGGACGCCCACATCCATTTTTTATTCGTGAATGAATAAATAAGAAATACTTGTAAATTTTTTTAAGTATAACTCTTGTTTCCAGTATAGCTGTATTTACAGTTCCAATTAGTCACAGGCTGCATCATGTGCTTTTTATAGTCAACTCGTGCTCTGATTCTGATTTTTAGCATCTATTTAATTCGACTGTACATGTGTCACTTTAGTTATGTCAGGAAAGTGACCTTTTCAGGGAAAAAAAATCCTGTATGGTTCTGGGTTAGTTTCCATGAAGCCCCCAGTTTTCCTCTCCATTTTACATTCTCTCTCTTGTATTACAGCAGTGACTCCAATTCAAAAGTACTTCATTGGCTGTAAAGCGCTTTGAGAATTCTGGTGGTCGTGAAAGGTGCTACATAAATGCAAGTCTTTCTTTCTTTGAAGTAAATCACATTCAAAATGTGTCATTTTAATTGGGACTTCAAAGAGGACACTGTTTCCCACAATTAAATTGAAGTATATTTTTAGATCTGTAATGTGATAATTATATCCCCCTCAAAAAAATATTGGCCCATATTTTCCGATAGGTGGCTCCCTGCCTGCGGAGGCCTCTGATCTAAAAAAAATCTACGAACTTACCTGAGGGCTCCCGAGGTGCGTATACTTCCGCTCCTGGGCCTCTCCAAACTCGAAATGCGCAGGGCCCACATATCCCAGAGGCGCAGGCAGTTCGCAAGCGTCCCCGGGATCACGTGGGCCATGGGGAGCCAATAGGGGAAGGGAATCTCCCTTCATACACTTGACAGATAGACCTGTCAAATATATGAATGGAGATCACCTCAAAAACACTGTAAAACATTAAATAATTTCTTTTTAAATCACATTTTTAAAATGAGTTAAAATTACAATAAATTAAATATTTTAAACAAAAATGTAATTTTTTGAAAAAAAGAATTCAAGTTTTTTACAGGGCTAAAAATAAACTTACCTTTTTTAAAAGTATATTTAAATTATAAATGAGTGAGAAAAACTTTAAAAACTTTTTTCCCACTGTTCTGCTGGTAAAAGCAGGCCTTACTCCTGCTTTTACCAGGCTGAAGATTTCGAAGTGTTTTCAGCGCACGGCGGTTCTGCAGAAAGCGGAACTCTTCCCCCCACAGAGGCCCTTCTCCAGGGCAGGCGTCCGATCTGTCAGGGGCATTCTTGACAAATCGGAAATGCCCGTTTTCAGCGCATGCGCTTCGCATGCCTGAAACTGGCATTTCCGATGTCCCTACGGGTGGGTACACAGCCCGTACACACTCGTAGGGATCGGAAAATACAGGCCATTATGTATAGTTTGATTGTGGTTGGCACTTCATTGCTCAATGAGCCTTTTAAATTCATTGTCATAACAATTAAGGGACCAGTTGTGCAGTGGGTGGTTGGTCGAGGGGGTGGGGGTAGGTGGGGTGGGGAGGAGTTGAGATAAGGTGTCACGATGTGCATAAGTTGCACCATGACAGTGTGTGATGGGCCTGATGGGCCCGTTGGTGCTTCATATGTCCGTAAAAAGTAATTCATTGTGTGAAGCACTCTGAGACATTTCAAAGACGGCGTTTAAATGCATGCAATTATTTTTCATTGTGACAGTTGCCTGTGTTCAGAATTTATACTGCCTGGTGTACCTGATCAACCTGTATAAAACACTGGTTCGGCCTCAACTGGAGTTTTGTGTCCAATTCTGGGCACCGCACTTTAGGAAGGATGTGAAGGCCTTAGAGAGGGTGCAGAAAAGATTTACAAGAATGGCTCCAGGGATGAGGGACTTCAGTTACGTGGATAGACTAGAGAAGCTGGGGTTGTTCTCCTTAGAGCAGAGATGGTCGAGAGGAAATTCGATAGAGGTGTTCAAAATCATGAGGGGTCTAGACAGAGTAGATAGAGAGAAACTGTTCTCATTGGTGGAAGGGTCGAGAACCAGAGAACACAAATTTAAGGTGATTGGCAAAAGAACCAAAGGCGACATGAGGAATAACTTTTTTATGCAGCGAGTGGTTATGATCTGGAATGCACTGTCTGAAAGGGTGGTGGAGGCTGATTCAATCGTGGCTTTCAAAAGGGAATTGGATAAGTACCTGGAGGGAAAAAATTGCAGGGCTACGGGGAAAGGGCAGGGGAGTGGGACTAGCTGAAATGCTCTTGCAGAGAGCTCGACGGGCCAAATGGCCTCTTTCAGTGCTGTAACCATTCTATGACTGTATGGTAGATGGTGACGACAGCGGCCAAACATGTACACTGAGAGAGAGAGAATTCTGTGGGGAATTCATCTAGGGGTAAAGCCATGCAGCTTCTTGTGGCTTTGATAAATTAGCAGAAGCTTGAGAACCTGCCTCTCCTCTCAACTGAGGGATATCGCATTTGAGGTTGGGGGGGGGGTGGGTGGGGGAGGCGGGGGGGAACCGTAAAGCATTTGAAACTTTGAGAATATAGAGGGTTGAGGTAGATAAAAATAGAAAAAAAATTGCATTTATATAGTGCCGTTCACGACTCTGGAACGTCCCAAAGTGCTGTACAGAGGTGAGGTGAGAGTGACTGTCCTCGATATCAAGGCAGCATTTGACCGAATGTGGCATCAAGGAGCCCTAGTAAAACTGAAGTCAATTGGGAATTGGGGGGAAAACTCTCCACTGGCTGGAGTCATACCTAGCACAGAGGAAGATGCACTGCAGCAACTCGCCAAGGCTCCTTCGGCAGCACCTCCCAAACCCGCGACCTCTTCCACCTAGAAGGACAAGGGCAGCAGGCGCATGGGAACACCACCACCTCCAAGTTCCCCTCCAAGTCGCACACAATCCTGACTTGGAAATATATCGCCGTTCCTTCATCATCGCTGGGTCAAAATCCTGGAACTCCCTCCTTAACAGCGCTGTGGGAGTACCTTCACCACACGGACTGCAGCGGTTCAAGAAGGCAGCTCACCACCACCTTCTCAAGGGCAATTAGGGATGGGCAATAAATGCTGGCCTTGCCAGCGATGCCCACATCCCAGGAACAATTTTTTTTTAAAGTGCCAGTTTGGTTCAGTGGTAGCATTGTCATCCCTTCGCCAGATCATTGTGGGTTTTAAGTCGCTCTCCAAGACCTGAGCATATAACATCAGCTGACACTTTGTGCAACACTGAGGGTCCATTGTTGGAAGTGCTGTTCATCAGATGAGACCTTAAACAAAGGCCCCATTTTCCTGTTCAGATGAGCGTAAAAGATCCCACAGCATTATTTGACAAAGAACATAGAGATGTCCTGGCATTTCTCCCTTAACCAACACCACCTAGGTCATTTGTCGCATTTGCTGTTTGTTGAACTTGGTTGCTCCATTTGCCTACAAAACAACAGCAAATATATTTCAAGGATAATTCATGAGCTATGAAGTGCTTTGGGATGACCTAAGGATGTGAAAGGTGCTATATAAATTCAGGCTCTTTCCATCTTTCCTTCCAATTTCCCCTCCCCGTCTTGAAGGTACCTCATCTCTTCCTGGGGTTTTTGATCACAATCCATGTGTCAGGAAGTGTGTGCAGACATTGGTGAGTACAGGATGAGACTCAGCTGTGATGCTCCATCACGGTCGAATAACCAGGTGACATTCACTTATTAGGCTCAGAAATGATGAATGGCCACTTGGGCGAGGTAGTCTGCCTTCTTAGGCAGTCCCTCGGAACCGAGGATCACTTGCTTCCACATTAAAAATGAGTTCGCAGGTGATTGATGAGTCCAATGCGGGACCTATAGTCTCTGTCACAGGTGGGGCAGACGGTGGTTGAAGGGGTGGGTGGGTGGGGTGCTTGGGTTGACGTGCGCTCCTTGCGCTGCCTGCGCTTGGCTTCCGCTTGCTCCCGACGAAGAGACTCGAGGTGTTCGGTGCCTTCCCAGATGCTTCTCCTCCACTTTGTGCGGTCTTGGGCCAGGGATTCCCAGGTGTCGGTGGGGATGTTACACTTTTTCAAAGAGGCTTTGAGAGTGTCCTTGAAGTGTTTCCTCTGCCCACCTGGGGCTCTCTTGCCGTGCTGGAGCTCCGAGTAGAGCACTTGTTTTGGGAGTCTTGTATCGGGCATGTGGACAATGTGACCCGCCCATCGAAGCTGATCGAGCGTGGTCAAAGCTTCAATGCTGGGGGTGTTGGCCTGAGCGAGAACACTGACGTTGGTGCGCCTATCCTGCCAATGGATTTGCAGGATCTTGTGGAGACAGCATTGGTGGTACCTCTCCAGTGCTTTGAGGTGCCTACTGTACATGGTCCATGTCTCTGAGGCATACAGCAGGGCGGGTATCACTGCTGCTCTGTAGACCATGAGCTTAGTGCCGGGTTTGAGGTCCTGGTCTTCAAACACTCTCTTCCTCAGGCGACCGAAGGTTGCACTGGCACACTGAAGGTGGTGTTGGACTTCATCATCGACGTCTGCCCTTGTTGACAGTAGGCTCCCGAGATATGGAAAGTGGTCCACGTTGTCCAAGGCCTTGTCGTGGATTTTGATAATCAGGGGGTAGTACTGTGTGGCGGTGGCAGGTTGGTGGAGGACCTTTGTCTTATGGATGTTTATTGTAAGGCCCATGCTCTTGTACGCTTCGGTGAAGGTGTTGACGATGGTTTGGAGTTCGACCTCCGAGTGAGCGCAGACGCAAGCGTCGTCTGCATATTGTAATTCGACGACAGAGGATGGGACAGCCTTGGATCTGGACTGGAGGCGACGGAGGTTGAACAGTTTCCTGTTTGTTCTGTAAATTAGCTCAACTCCAGTGGGGAGCTTACTGAGGGTGAGATGGAGCATTGCAGCAAGGAAGATCGAGAATGGTGCAATGACGCAGCCTTGCTTGATCCCGGTTCGTACGTGAATTGGGTCTGTGGTGGAACCGTTGATCAGGATCACGGCTTGCATGTCGTCGTGAAGCAGGGCGACGTAGTGGCGTGGTGCTGGCATCAGTAGTCCTCTACCCCAGCATCTATCAGGAAATGAGGGGAGAAATTGGGGAAAAAAAGACTACAAAAGGAAGCATTTCTCCATTGCTCCAGAAGAGTGAAAATTCTACCTTTATACTTATCCCTACTGTAACATTAATATAAAGATCCCAGTGCACTGTGAGATCCAGATGCAGCCAAATATAAGTAGTTCAACTTTGTTATGTAAGTTGGTACATGTCTTAATATAAACCTTTGACTACTATACCAGATTTTCCAGTAACTGTAGGTCTGGTGCAATAAAGGCAGCGGGGGCAGGGTGCTGAAACAGCAGAAAAAGAATCAATCATGTGTTGTAATAGCATACGTCCTTGCAGAGCCTTAGGAACCCCTGTTGGTGTCTCTATATGCCTGCATTTAATCTGCTGGCAGCCTAAAAATAACACATGCATTCTTACACCGAAGGAACTGAGTTTTAGCTTCTATAACTGACCTTCTGGGGTGATCGGAGAGCGACAGAAGGATATCCCATGTAATGGAATCAGTTATTCATTAGAATTCATCAGCTGTGCGGTGGTTTGGCTGTGGCCTGTTAAGGGTAGATTACTTCATCTTCTTGTACTCCCAATTATCCGAAACATCTGGAATCCACATGCATTGGTTTCAGGGTAACCAAGATAGACATCAAAACTAAAATGAACTCTCCTGATGTGTCAGTGAGTGTGTCCAATGAGTGGCTGAGTCATATATACTAGGAAAGCCTGCGGTGTGAACACTCAGCTGTGGTGGGATGGCTGCTCTCGGCTGTGGTGCTGGTAGGGGCAGTACAATTGGCCTTCGTATCTTTTGATGTAGTGAGGGGGGGAAATTATCCAGGGTTCTCGGTCCTGATTGCTAGCCAGCGATCCTGGTTGGAAATTCATCCGGGCTTGCCTGTAATGCCCCATGCGGTGGAATGGCCGGTTAGTACTCACTGCCAAGGCTCGTACATGAATAAAAGCCATTAGCTCTTCAGGGCGCCTGTCTGACTGTACACAGCAAGGGCTCCAAGTTTTCAGGAGGGGCGCAGAGAAAATTGACGAGTAAAGAAAAAACAAAACCGAAAATTCATTTAGCCTTGGCCGAAATAATCTACATTCTGCTGTAATTTACTTCTGATTATGTTGCTTTAAAGTAGGGAAGTAATGGAGATTTTAATTACTCAATTCATCCCATTTATCTAAGTGAAGTGACGTCATTATCGCTAAACCGACTTCACTTCTGACCATAGTCATTGCCTGCAGAATTGGTTAACTTTCTTTAGGCGGAACCATCCTACGTTTAGGCCCACAGGAGTGAAGTGGATCTATTCCATATCATAGAATCATAGGGCTGGATTTTCCGGTTCCCAACACGTCCGGAGCAGGGTGTGGGAGGTGGGGTGGGGGCTGGTGGGGTGGGGGGTCGGTAGACTGTGGACTTTAACTCCACAGCATGAGTGTGACGTCATGAGTGGGTTCCCCGCCTGGAGGTCAGCCTGATTGACAGGCTGGCTTCCAGTCGGTCAGGGAATGCTGGCTGGACAGGACAGGTAGATGCTGGGTCCAAGGGGTGGGCGGTTCCGAGCCCCGGGGGGGGGGCAGGGTTCCTGGTCGGTGGGGGTCCAATCCTTGACCCCGGGGAGGGGCGGGCTGCAGGTGGGTGAGCTTGGCGTGACTAGGAGGAAGCACTCCTGCTCCTCCCAGCCTACAAGGATTGCTCTCCGAGGCTGTGCTCGCCTCACTGCAGCTACCGGGAATCATGAAGCCTGGGATCCCGGCCGCCAGCAATAAAACCCCCACAGCAGGATAAAGCAGAGGGTCATATTTAAAATGCCAACCCGCCTCCTGACAGCGGGCTAGCTGCCCGCACCCCCGTCCCGCCTGAGTAAAAGATCAAATTGGTGGGTTAGAGGTGATTTGAAGCCGGGATGTAGATTTTTAAAACTTTAACTCCCCACCCGCCACCCCCCAGCCTCCAACCCACCCATTTTTTCATGTGAAAATTCCCCCCATAGAATCAAACAGCACAGAAGGAGGTCATACGGCCCATTGTGTCTGTGCTGGCTCTTTGAAAGAGCTATCCAATATGTCTCACTCCCCTGCTCTTTACCCAGAGCCATGCAAATGTCTCCTTTTCAAGTATATATCCATTTCCCTGTTGAATCTTCTCAGGTAGTGCTTTCCAGATTATAACAATTCGCAGTTACAAAAATTCTCCGAATTTCCCCTCTGGATTTTTTTGCCATATGACGTCAATACACTCCACTTGACCTGGGTCTGAGTTCTGCTGCCTTCCACTATAGCTCAGATGTACAACAGTGAGTCATGCAGTCACTGCACTGACAGCAGTGCCAATAACATCATGTTACTAAAATGACAGCTCTCCATTGCCTGGATGTGTCTGATAAGACTTCAAAAGGTAGACAATCTGGAGAACTCAGGGTCACTGTCTCCCAGCGATAAGTGTCAAATCCAATTTGTAACTTGGACCTACGTGGTGTCCGACCTAGCAGTTCAGCAGAAGTATTGACAAAAGTCAGTCAGCAACTGAGCTTGAATTTCAGGCAGTCATAACTCGCACCGAGTCCCGTTCTCCCATCACGCCTGTGCTCGCTGGCCTACATTGGTTTCCGGTCCAGCAATGCCTCAAATTTAAAATTCTCATCAATTCATTAAATATATTCAAGAAGGAGTTAGATATATTTCTTAAGGCTAAAGGGATCAAGGGATATGAGGAGAAAGGGACAGGGTGTCATGAATCTTATCATTCATGGAGAAATGACTCATGAAATAACACTGTGCAGCCAGCTGGTGGCGCCGTCCAAGGAGTATAAATACTGAGACGTGGGCCCAGCTTGTTCAGGACGTTTTTGTAACCAGGAACTAGTGATGTAACTAGAATCTTATGGTTGTGAAACAGTTGATTAAATTGATGTAAAAAGACTACTGAGCCTTGTTTTATACTCAAACCAAGTGGTCAGTAGTCTTTTTACATCACAGGGTACTGAATTTGGATGATCAGCCATGATCTCATTAAATGGCGGAGCAGGCTCGAGGGGCCAAATGGCCTACTCCTGCTCCTATCTTCTATGTTTCTATGTTAATAAATCTCTTCATGGCATAGCCCCTCCCTATCTCTGTCATCTCCTCCAGCCCTACAACCTTCTGAGAACTGTATGTTCCTCCAGTTCTGGCCTCAAGCATTCCTGATTTTAAATCGCTCCACCTTTGGTGGCTGTGCCTTCAGCTGTCTCGGCCCCAAGCTTTGGAATTCCCGCCCTGAACCACTCTGCCTCTCTACTGCTCTCTCCTCCTTTAAGATGCCCCTTCAAACCTACCTCTTTGACCAAGCCTTTGGTCATCTGCCCCAATATCTCCTATTGTGGCTTGGTGTTAGAGTTTGTCTGATAACGCTCCTGTGAAGCGCCCTGGGACGTTTTACTATGTTAAAAACGCTATGTAAATGCAAGTTGTTGTTGTTGTCAGCATAGGGACCTTGTGGTCAACTTTAATTTGAGCTCACAAACTGTTTGTTTACCCATAATTTGACAATGTAGTCCTATCAATCGGGTCGAATGGCCTCCTTCTGTGCTGTACTTTTCTATGATTCTATGAATCCCAATGACTCAATGCTAAAGTCTACACGTGTGAGCCATATAGAGCAGAAAGGTCCGACGTTCTATCCTTGCTCTGTGCTTCATTAACTGATTCCAGCCACAGTGAGGGCACAAGCAATGTTCCCGTTAAGCTGTGCGGGCGCGTAGGTGCGCGGCCACGCAGCGGTCTGGAGGTCCCTCGCAGGCCGCTCACTGGCTTTTATATAGAATTTTCATGGGGAAAAATTGAATGAACCGCGCAGCCAGTTAAAGGGACCGCGCACCAAAAATAAAAATTCGAGGGAACGTTGGACATAAGGAGCTGGATTTTACTTACCGAGATGAGTTGGGGGCAGGACTGCTGCCTTCCGGGTTCTAGTCCCGCCCCCAGTGACGTCTGATGCACAAACGCTATTTTCCC